>NC_140582.1:819360195-820628148 GCF_964204655.1 Triturus cristatus | reverse complement strand
AGGGCTGCATTTTGGGGCAGCAATACAAGTATATTGCATAATGGTAGCCTCTGGTCTTGTAATTAAATTAACTGTCATCAGACAATCACCACTTGTCCCTTCCCGCTTTCCCCAATTACTCGGAATCTGGAATTCTCATCTGGAATAATGGATACCAATTTCGAAAACTTGAGACGGGAAGCGCCTTCACTGATGAGTGATTTATTTCAGGATGGGGCCACTCTAGACAGGTACACATGCAGACAACTCTTCCAGTTGTTCACAGCAGATGAGTTTCACACAATCAACTTGAACACTGGGCAAACACACGAATGGACAAGGAGAAGGATAGGAGGGCTAAGACAAGTTGTGAGCAATTGTATACCCAGGGGTACCCAAAGAATGGAATCACTCGCCTGTACATGGTCCTCTGTGGCCTCACACAGCCACATAAACATACAAATCAATCACGTTGGGAGCAGGATCTCGAAGCACCAATAATAGGCGAGGCCTGGTACGACTGCGGGCACAGGCGGCTCGGGCATCCATCTGTCTACAACACAGAGCTAACTCCTACAAAATACTCACCAGAGCCAATACTCCAAGCATGAATACACACCATGATGGGGTTTTAAATCTTTGCTGGAGGGGCTGTGGGGATTGGGGCATATATTCCCACATGTGGTGGCAGTTTACACTGGTGAAACGGTTCCCAGGGGCAGGTTACTCACCTTCTTCCTTTTAGCAGCACCTCTAACGAATGCCCACACCTAGAAGAATCCTCTCCCCACGAGCCTCACATCGTGGTGGACTAAGGTGTGGCATATCTATGCCATGGAACACTTGAATGCATTAATTAACAATAACATGTACAAGTTTGAAAGGATTTGGCTTCCTTTAAAAACCTATTTTACAAGAGACAGGACTTAACTGGCCACGGTCACCACCCTGCGGCACGTCCTTCAACATGCTCCACTTCGGATAGTGCGTCAGATGAAAGGGACGGCAACCTCTTAAGATCTGTGCTCGATAACATGCCTATGCAACATGTTGACTTGTTTGTCTTTGATTATCGTGCCTCTGTTTCGAGATGTTACATTCGGTGTCTATTGATGGTGCACCAATCCTATCACCTCTGGATGCTGTAACCACCCTAGAACCTCAAACAAAACCGAGACATAAGGTGCTTGGGGAAAAAATTGTTTCAATGAGATAGTTCTTCAGTCGAGTTAGTTGAGATTCTTTGCTTTCCCTGCGATCTTTTCCTAAATAACCTTAGTGTATAAACTCATGTCCCATACATTTCCAGTTCTTATCCTTTCCATACTCTCTATCTATAACGGGTCTTTCTTGATTTGGATTGATTTTGTTAATATTAGTAAGAGAGCCTGATCCTTAGAGTCGTTATTGTATTAAATTATTCATTGGTCTTTTACTTAAACTTTTAACTCCTTTATAATAGCTTTTATTTAACTGGATATAGCTTTTATAAAATATGAGATCTCCTTCAACATGGGCATCCTTGAGCTAAAAAGCGATGTAACCGGTCTTTTCCTGAGTATTTAATCACTCTGGAGAGGTATTGTTTTTGATGTGTGCTATTGGTTGTTGTAATGAGGGATATGATTTTTTTAAATCTGATTTGACTTTGTTTGTATAGTATCTAAGTAAATAGAATGTGTTTTTAGAATGTCATTATTAAACACCATTGTTTTAAATATTCCTTGCAATGCCTTTTGCATTAATGACATGAAATTACATTACATGTTAGCCACTCTCGCCTAACGCCTCCCTTGTCGTGTGCACCATTCAATCGAGTTGGGCACAACAAGATGGTACAAGAGCATGGAGAGTGAGTTTAACATATTGCACTATAGTTCCTGTGATGGCCAGTATATTTATTTTCTTTATCATACATGCAGAGTGACTAACTAGTTAAGGTCCTGAAGAATGCCTCCGGATCTCTATAGGGTACCAATGAATGGAGGAAACATGTTGACTTTGAACTAGGGATGTATTGGTTTAATCCCTAGCCCTCTTGCTTTTTAATTGTATCCCTGTGACCACCTAATAAAAATTCAGTGGATCCAGAGAGACTAACTTTCTTTGCACCCTGCTCCTCATTCACCTGTACTTTCATATGCTCATCTTTGAGAAAACACCTCAGCTCCTCCCCTCAGGGAGTCGTAGCCCACACCACGGTGTGAGTAGGGACCCTATATGATGAAGCATGTAACCTAACGGTGAGTGAGGGTTCCTGTCCTGAAGGAAATTTCTCCTTCTATCTTTTTCCTTAAACATTACACTACCTCTATCTTTCTTTTTCTCTTTTTCATGTATAGCTGGATGTACTTTGTATGATAAGGATTACATTACACCTAACAGAAGAGGAAGAACTTGCTGATGTCTCCAGACTTAAAATTGACAGATTGTTATCCATTCGGTACACCCATAGGCCATTGGGGGTGATGGAGCAAAAAAATGTATAAACACAATACACGACGAGATGCAGAACTGAGAATATGAATTTGGAAATTTCACTATGCACACATTAGATAGGGACAAGTGAAAGAGACAAGAGTAGCAGAAGCACTGTAAAAGAGTGTGTTTAAACATAATAGAGAGATACATATGCAAATTTACACTAATATATATCAAAAGGGTGAGATTTTATGCTATATGTGAAGTGGTCTAGTGCTATTGAAATGTTTTTGTGGAGAATCCATTGCATAGAAACATAGGTGGCATAGCTTGTAAACAACGAGATATCAACCTGAAACTTTGCAGACAAATACTAGAAATATAGTTTATGAAACTAAAATGTGAATATCAAATGTAATTTCTCATGGTAACTATGATTTTTATTTCATTTAGCAATTTATAGAATGGATAAAACTCAGATAATGTGAAGTCAATTTAAGGGCTTCTTTTTGAGACATGTTTTTAGTATAGACCTTTACCCCAATTTTAACAATGGCTCAGAGATTTAGTATATTGTTGCATTTTAGTATGTTGTTGCATTCCCTGTACTGCAATTGTGAATTATTTTACTTTTCTGAAAGTTTTCCCATGGGAATAGCAAGACTGAGAACCTTGATTTCTACTGTCCTGTGAATTGCTATTATGTTTCTTTTACCCTACCAATAACTGGTGTGGACTTACAAATCTGTTGGTTCTCATGACAAGCATGGGAAACCATGTTGATGTTGTAACTATCTAGATGACTTAATGAACATCCTGAACACATGATGGTCTTTCTCGAGTGTGGTGTGTTGACACATCACTTGGATATTGTAGAATGCACTTTTAAAAGAAGAAACCCCAAAGGAAGGGTGCCCCACTCAATTCATTTTTGCTGTGCACTGCACTCAAATAATTTTGCTTGTTGAGCAAACTGTTTTGATTCCCTTTCCCCTTTTTTGACAACGATTAGATTTTTCTGGAACACACATTTTGCATGATGTGGACAACTTTCAGCTATGACTGATTATGAGGTACCCAACCATCTTTGGTGTTTTGACTATCTGTCGATGCTACATTCAGTAACAGATGGACTGAGATCTTTCTTGATGAACCAGAACTTTCCTCTCTTTGCTAAAGCTTTATGCTAAAAGGACTTGCCCTTGGAAAAATGCCTATAGATCGTATAATCCTATTTTAATGAGCAAGGTCTATGGCAAGATTAAAAACAACGAGATGTATCTCGGGATACCATGGTCCTTAACTTCTTTAGACCGTTCATGTTTCAGCCGTTCTTTTGCCCGTGGAGGGTCAGGTGCTTTCCTCAGGACCTTAATTGGTATCTTTACCCTGCGTCCGAAAGGCGTTTTAACCTAACTTTATGCTCATCGTTTTTAATCTTGCCATAGACCTTGCTCATTAAAATAGGATTATAGGATCTTTAGGCATTTTTAGCACACCTAATTCCCTGCATATACCTCCTAAGAGCTCTGCTTACAAACGCATAGAGCCTGCTACATCACATTATCCGATCTGAGTGTTGGTCCAATGATGAAGCAAGCCACAAGTGGCACTTGTGGGTATGGACCCAAAACATATATAAAAGTATATATCCAAGAAATGTGGTGTGGGCACTAATTTACCTGGGTGCCAGTCCGCACCCTCACTTGTGATATTAAAACCATCTACGCGCATCACGATACAATAGGTGGTATAGAGGACCAATTGGGTTCACCCTCCCTTTTGTGAGTTAGTCTCTTAAAACTATGCAATTAGAGAAAGATGTAATGTGGGACTTTTTGGGTGAGTTGGCTGTCAATTAATGGTTATCATTGAGCAGCTGACTTATGTGTCTGGGAACCCTAAAATCAGACCCCGCCTACCAGCGGAGCAAGATTCATCAGAGAACCATCACCTGCTGGGTAGATAGAATGAGAATGCATCAGAAGAAGATAAAATAGAGTTTACTCCAATGGTAGGAGGGCCCTGTGCGGTTAGAGTAGTGGTAGACTGAGAGCGCATGCTTCTACCCACCAACAGGAGTGTGTTGACTCCTCAACACTGATCATTTCGGGGTTGGAATGGTATTCTATTATCACCAATTTATTCCTCCATTCGTAATTCACACCTTAGCAAAGGGGTAACCAAACATGGTGAAGACGACAGTTGAGGCTTTAGGGGGCTCTCTACTAGATCTACCATTGACTGAGCAAATCAAATCCTGGGTCCCTTGCATGCTACTCATTGTTTTATCTAAAATAAGTCCTGTAACTATGATTGCCTCAATCGCCGCACTTTTTTTCCTATAAAGTGCTTTCCTACAAAGTATTTTATAGACTTTACTAGCGGGGAGGATTGCATTTATGGTTATTGGGCTACAGTGGTCATGCTAATTTCCATTCCATCTTGTTACCAACAACTAACACCCACCTCCTAGTGTCTAACTTTCTATTTTTATTGATGTAGCTTTGAATCATCCAAACAAAGTCTCATTGTGATGTTTATTACTTACACTTGCTGTTACTTCTTTCTTACTATGGTGTTGAGCAGCAGGAGTCACATGCTTTAATTGCTTTGCTCTCCCTCCGGGCATTATTACTGAGGGTCAGAATGCTCCTCCCACACCACCAAACCATTTTGTTGTCTCATTCTGCCACCAATCACAACCCTTCAAAATCTTGTGTTATTTAGCCATCATCCTTAATTTAATAATTGCTGCGTGTACTTGGATATGCAGCTCGTCGTCACACAATGTTAGTCACTAGCAATTGTTCCATGACTCCAAGACTCCTCAATTGCTTCTATCTACTAATATGTTAAGGTTCTCTAGATAGTTCTAGGCTCTAATTCACTAATGTCAATATAATAGTTAATGTTAATGTTAATGTTAATGTTAGTGTGTATTTATAGAGCGCACGTACGCTGGGTTGGCTTCATGGCGCTGACAGACAGCTTGACACGGCAACGAAAGCTAATCCTGACTAAACAGCCAGGTTTTCAGGAGTTTCCTGAATGGAAGGATGTCAATGCACGTACGGATCTCAAGAGGGAAAGAGTTCCACAGCTTGGGAGCAAGAATGGCAAACCTGAGACCTCCAAGACGGGCCCTCTTGAAGTTTGAAATAGTAAGAAGGGAAAGATGGGTGGATCTTAGGTGGCGGATAGGGGCGTACCTAAGTACAATGTTGTTAATGAATTCCGGGCTGGTGCCGTGTAGGGCCTTAAAAATAAGGCAGCTGGTTTTAAAGGCACAGCGACGTGACACCGGAAGCCAATGTAATTTCCTCAAGAGAGGCGAGGCCGGTTGCCATTTAGGTTGGTGGTATATAAGTCGGGCTGCCTGGTTTTGGACCAGCTGAAGGCGTTTGAGCAGATAATGCGGCATTCCCAAGTAAACCGAGTTGGAGTAGTCCAAGTGAGATAGTACCGTAGAAATCATAGCTTGGACCATAGCTTCATGAGTGAGAAAACGATGGATCTTCCTGATTTTACGCAGTTGGTAGAAACATTTGGACACCACTGCTCCAACCTGGGCTTTTAAGGATAGGCCGCTGTCTAAAAGTACCCCCAAAGTCTTGGCGGAGCTAGAGGGGATGGAAGTTGGACCGAGCGCAGGAGGCCAATATTGGGGGCCCCAATGCTTAGAGCTATCCCCAGTAAGGACTATCTCCGTTTTCCCAGGATTAAGTTTCAGATGGTTCATATCCATCCAAGTTTGGATGAACAGCATAGTATCCTGGAATTCCATGACGGAGTCGTTGGTACCATCAACCCTGAGGAGAAGCTGCAGATCATCAGCATAATTAAGGACCAGTACCTTTCTCTCTTTCAGTGATTTAATCAGAGGGGACATATAGATGTTAAATAAGTGTGGGGAGAGAGCCGAGCCCTGAGGCACCCCACAGGTGGTAATGTGAGAGGCAGAAGAGAATTGGCCAAGGCGCACTGCTTGAGAACGATCCTTCAGAAAAGAGGAGATCCAACGCGCCGCTATGCCTGAGACTCCAATCTCCCTGACACGGTCGACCAAGATGTTGTGGTCGACCGTGTCAAATGCCGCAGACAGATCCAACAGAACCAGGGCTCGAGGACACCCTCTGTCAGCGAAGTCACGAAGACTATCCATAGCTGACAGGATCACGGCTTCAGTGGAATGCGCGGGACGAAAACCAGCCTGATGGGAGTCCAAAAGTTTATACCTCTCCAAGAAGTCGGAGAGCCCTCCAATACCTTGGCCAAAAAAGGTAACAAGGATATGGGACGGTAGTTGGCGAGGAGCGCCGGGTCAGCTCCCAACTTTTTCAGGAGGGGGACCACTGTGGCTTTTTTAAAAGCTAAGGGAACTGTACCAGATGTAATAGATTTGTTCAATAGAGCAAGGGCCGGGCCAGGATGGATCGCCAAGCACTCTTTTAGAATATGAGGAGGGCAGCAGTCCACGGGTGCACCTGATTTAGTTTCCTTTAAGAGAGACAGGAAGGTCTCTTCACTAATCGGAGGGAGAGTGAAGAAGGTGCTGTTGTTACAGTGATGAGCCGGGGCATTCTGCTGGGGGGGGTGGGACGGTATACTGCTTTTTATTAGAGTAATCTTATCAATGAAATAGTCATTCAGGGAATCACATAGTTCCTGGGAAGGAGAGGCCTTTCTTAAGGTGCGTTCCGGGTTTGAGAGTTCGTCTATTACAGAGAATATTATTTTAGAACAGTGATTGGACTTTAAGATGCGGTCAGAGAAGAAAGCAGATTTAGCGATCAGAATGTTTTTCCTATAATCTTTATGCGCAATGATGTACTGAGATCTTTTTTCAGGAGAGTATTGTTGGCGCCATTGTCTCTCCAATTGACGTACCGTCAGTTTCTGTGCTTTAAGATCATCTGAAAACCATCTGTTTGTTTCAGACCGACGCAATAATTTAACTCTTTTGGAAGGGGCATGTTTGTCGCTGGCCTCAAGAAGCCACCTGGATACCTTATTTTCCAGAATGTTAACATCATCGTGATGTAAAACTGGGGTCGAGTCTCCTAAAGTGTTGAAAAAATCTTCTTTGTTAATGAGGTTCCATTTTCTAGCCGTGCCTCCTTCCCGTACTTTGGCTTTTAAAGGGGCCGATCTCATGATTTGAAATTTCAAAAGATGGTGATCGGACCAGATGCAAGGTAACACAGCTGGAATAGTGATATTCAGGTTAGCAGCCCAGATTTGGTCCAGGATTCGGCCCTTAGAGTGAGTTGCAGAGGGGACCAGCTGAGAAAAATTGAGATTTTTAAGTAAGTCAGACATTTCTGCAGAGTGAGACCCCTCATTGGGGTCACCATACCAGTAGTTAAAGTCTCCTACCAGGAGAACCCTGGCATGTTCCGTCACTAATGTGGCTGTCTGTTCACTCAAAGTCATTGGGAAGAAAGGCATCGGCTTAGGAGGTCTGTACAAAAGGACACAGACCAGAGAGTCATGAGCTGACTCTAGTTTAATCACGATGTTATCAGTGTCTGTAAGAGGTAGGCACTTCAGAGAGCAAAAGGAGAGGTCAGTGTGGATAATAGCAGCCACACCGCCACCTGACTTGCCCGGGCCTCTATTAGCCGATATGATGTAGTAGTCAGGGGGTAGTGCAGCGAGTATATCCGGGGCAGAGTCATCGGTAAGCCATGTCTCAGACAATAGCAAAACATCAGGTTTGTCCGTGGTCAGGAGTAAGAAAATATCCAGTTGATGTTTCACCAAGGAACGTGTGTTAAGGTAGTAAATTGACAGGGGGACTGTTCCCTGCATAGTCTGAATGAGGGGGTGCGTATTACATGCCGTGGTAGGCAGGAGCTCCGGAAAACTATTACGTACAGTGAATACATTATTGGCAATTAGAATAGATGAGACCTTACTAGGAGGTTGACTGTACATATTGAGTCTCAGGAGGATAGGTTATGGGCCGACCAAAGTGGCTGGCCCCTGGGTCCGGAGGGGCGCGGACGGGCGCAGACGGGCTTGCCTTTAGCGCGCCTTCGGCGCGCAGCCGGCGCGCCCGCTGCGCGCGTCCACTGCGCGTGCGCGATGGCATCTGCAATTTATCCCCCCCGGCCTCTGTGCGTCTGCAACGCTGTCCGGGCCCTCACCCAATATGGCTGCCAATGTGAGCGTAGGCGTCTACCTTCGTCTCCACACACCGCGAAGAGCGATGCGGGGTCCGACCGAGAGGTAGAACAGTGAATGCTGTGTGAGGTGAGCCCAGGTGAGTGCAAGTTAAAAGAAATAATACAAGCGAAAAGAAATGACAACAATTTTAAAAAGCTCCCGGCTTCCGCCTCAGGAGTCAATCTGAATGCAGCGCGTGCGCGGTGGAATCTGCAATTTATCCCCCCCGGCCTCTGTGCGTCTGCAACGCTGTACGGGCCCTCACCCAATATGGCTGCCAATGTGAGCGTAGGCGTCTACCTTCGTCTCCACACACCGCGAAGAGCGATGCGGGGTCCGACCGAGAGGTAGAACAGCGAATGCTGCGTGAGGTGAGCCCAGGTGAGTGCAAGTTAAAAGAAATAATACAAGCGAAAAGAAATGACAACAATTTTAAAAAGCTCCCGGCTTCCGCCTCAGGAGTCAATCTGAATGCAGCGCGTGCGCGGTGGAATCTGCAATTTATCCCCCCCGGCCTCTGTGCGTCTGCAACGCTGTCCGGGCCCTCACCCAATATGGCTGCCAATGTGAGCGTAGGCGTCTACCTTCGTCTCCACACACCGCGAAGAGCGATGCGGGGTCCGACCGAGAGGTAGAACAGTGAATGCTGCGTGAGGTGAGCCCAGGTGAGTGCAAGTTAAAAGAAATAATACAAGCGAAAAGAAATGACAACAATTTTAAAAAGCTCCCGGCTTCCGCCTCAGGAGTCAATCTGAATGCAGCGCGTGCTAGGTGGAATCTGCAATTTATCCCCCCCGGCCTCTGTGCGTCTGCAACGCTGTACGGGCCCTCACCCAATATGGCTGCCAATGTGAGCGTAGGCGTCTACCTTCGTCTCCACACACCGCGAAGAGCGATGCGGGGTCCGACCGAGAGGTAGAACAGCGAATGCTGCGTGAGGTGAGCCCAGGTGAGTGCAAGTTAAAAGAAATAATACAAGCGAAAAGAAATGACAACAATTTTAAAAAGCTCCCGGCTTCCGCCTCAGGAGTCAATCTGAATGTCTGCTTAGGTATTTGGTGAGGTCCAGCACTGTAGAAAACACAATCCCAGATGAACTGCAGATTCTCAACCACAGTCGGCCGTGCGCTCTCCTTACCCACTAACTCCCCAAGATGGCAGGAAGACAGCGGGGTGTTGACCTTGAACCCCTATTTCACTTCTATAGCTCTCCCCAGTGCCTTATTTGCATACTTATATTCAGTGAGAGACAGGAACATGTTTATAAACCCAGTTAATATTCTTATAATGAATGCAAGCCTGTAATTCTTGTGTAAAAGTCAGTCTCTAATATCCTTATTATAGATGACTTGTGCAGGGCAGGAAGGGGCTTTCTTTCCACTGGGCCTTTCCCCGGTGGGCCGGAGACCTTGTAGGTTAGTTTTGAAAACTCAGGGCCACTCCTAGTGCCTCTTTCAGTTTTCCCTGCTCCCTGAAGTAATTTGCAGCAGGCACATGGAGACTTCAAGAGAACAAAAAAGAGAGAGAGGGAGGAGGACGGTAGAGAGAAAGCGATCAGAGAGGAGAGAAGGAGAGATAAAATACACGGAAAGAGAAAGACGGCGCAAGGAGTCCAAGGTAGCAGACTGCTTTGAGCATTTTTGCCAGGGCTACATTTAGTTCCCCAGTCCTGCTTTGGAATGGTCATCCAAATTCACCTGTAATAAAGAAATGAGGTAGCAGCTCAACTGTAAAATCTTACCACAGTTGAATTCTGACGTCACAATACCTGCTGCTAGAGCCAGAAGCCCAGGGGAAAGGCAGTTCATGAGGCATAATTAAAACTGCATTTTAAAAACCAAATCTCTACTTTTCCTTTTTATGATTTTCTAAATGAACAGTGATCAGCAGAAAGGGGATATTTGTGGCAACATGTTTATTTTTCTAGGCTTTAGATAGTTATAGGAAGATAGAAAGTTTCTGCACATTCTGAGCAACAACACATTTTTTATCTGACATATTAAACTAATACTAACATATATTTTCAACAAATTTCTAACTACTTTTTGGTGTGTTTAATTTTGCACTAGATATTCTAATTGTATTTTTCATGTTTACAAACATTCTATTTCTTTCATATGAAAGAGTAACACACCAATAATCTGCAAACATTAAAAGGATATTGCTAGTCACCTCAAGATTCCATTACCTTATAAAGCGACTCAGCCTTCAGCTTCGTACCTCAATATGGTCAATGACCCTATTTGTGACTGGGATTATCCTTATAAGGTACAACAGGGGATACTTTATCCCATATATTGTGTACACTTCCTGACACCAGAATGCCCCTCTAATAAGAAACCTATGTCTGTTCACATAATTAGTGAGCTAATATTGCTTTGAACAGGTTTGATGGCTCTTTTCTAAACCCTACTGTGATCGCACGCATGAAATGCATGAGCCCCATCACATTTTAGAGCAGCACATTCCCCCTACAGCCAATGCTATGCTGGTTAATGCATGGCCTCAGAGTAGTTAGCGACCAACATGTGCTTACCTCTGTATATGTTTTTATGGGCACCTTTGAGGCCCTCATTTCAAGCCAAAGACCACTAAAACTTCGGGATTTTGTTTAAAAAAAAACACAATGAGGAAGAGCACAAATCAAAGTCCTCTGATTCTGTAATATTCTAGGATCTGCAGTTCTGCTTTTTTAATTAAAACAAACTACTAGTCCTAGAATCTGAAGAATAATACAGGATTTTGTCGTCATAAATGGAACACAACCCATGGGCACAATGGCCCAATTGTACTTTGTAAGTCACCAACAAGCTTTAAAAACATTTAAAAGCATGAAGTCACAGGCTGCGTGCATTCATAAGGTAACAGAACACAGAGGTCACATGAAATTTCCATATAATGTAAGAAATGGGGTGCTTTCCCAAGAATTCTTTCAGTCTTATATGTGAATATACTTAAAAAGCATCTATACCAAAAAGCGGGGGAGCAGACAAATATTTTAGGTCTGTCACACACCCACCCAAATTCGTCAAACTCAATTCAAATAGTTTGGCTAGCTCTGCATCGTGCTTAAGCCCAATATTACTGTAGTATCCTGTACCTTGTTGTTCAGTATCTTGTATCGTGCATTACGGCTAACACTGATGTGCATTGTAAATCAGTGATAACTTCACTAGAATGTTGGAACTGCATCTTGGTTGTCCCTAGTGATGGAATGTGGATGTTTGAAGAAGAGCAGTTGAGGGGAGCCTGGCTGGCCAGCTGGTAGCTGCCCTGCTGAGGCTGAAGTGTTAACCATCCTTCTTAATAAAGCTTCCTGACTATCAAGCTACTGCTGCCCCCTACATCATTTCATTGGCGACAACTTGGAGAAGAGCGGATCCACCACTGGATGTCAACACTTCAACTTCATTTTCTCATCAGATCTCGGACACTTCATTTACAAAAGCCTAGCCTGTGCCAGAACCAACTTCCTCACCCAGCAAGAATACAACATCACAGGTAATTCTTTGTCACTCAACCTTTACGAAGTGACTGCTGGATCCCAGGACGTTCTTCTCTCCAAGAAGGAGCATTTCTGGTTGGTTTGGGACCAGGGACTCTGTTTTCTCCTCCTCCCTGTTTCTCCTGTGTCTTATCTCTCGTTTTGCCCTGTGGGGTGCTCAGCACTCTTGCGAGTGTCTTTTGGCCTGTTTTCACCTCGAGGAGTCACACGAGGAGACCTAACCATGCGCGTGTTCATGCGTGAGGACTCGCACGAGGATCTCCCACTGTGCGCGTGCTCAGCGCGAGAAGTTATTACTGCCTAGAAACCAGGAGGCTTCATGTCATCTTCAGCATAACATGACGTGATGTTCACTGTCTGTGAGCCTAAGAATCTGCAGTTGCCAAGCACCGAGGACTCTTCCCCTTCAATTGTTACGTAATGTAACGTAGCATGTGGCCATATTGCACACGTCTCACATTGATTCTCAATTGCCTAGCAACCGACACTCTCCTTGTTTGTGCGCAACTGTTCTCATCACCGCTGACACATTATTTTTGCTTGCGGCTCTTCTCTTTTCGCTGATACGCACAGTCTTCCTGCTCTTTCTTGATTTACGTACAGCTGTTCCTGTCATCGCTGACACGCACAGCCTACCTTCTTTTATTACATTTGCGTGCAGCTGTTTACATTTTCGCTGACACGCTCAGCTCGTCTGTTTCCATTGTGTTCATATAATCGCTGACACGCACACCTTTCTTACTTTCATTTGTTTGTGTGCAGTTTTATTCGCCATCGATGACACGCACAGCCTATATTTTGTTGTTGTAACTTTATTTGTGTGTAGCTGGTCTCAGAGTTTTACTTCATTTACACACAGCAGTTCTTGCTATCGCTGACGCATGCAGCTTCCCTCCTTTACTGCATTTGCATGCACCTGATCTAGCCATCACTGACATGCACAGTTTTCCTGGCATATCCACCATATTCTTTTGCTTCATTCTTTTTCACCAACAAATTTGCTTCAACATGCAGAGTGTTCCTCCTCCTCCTTTCTTCCTTATGAATCCCGGGGAACCTCAAATTCCTTGGAAAAAATGGAAGAATGTTTTCATTAACTATGCAAGAGTATGTGGAACATCTTTGAGCGCAGAGCGCAGAATGGCCTTATTGCTTCATTGTCTTGGCTCAGAAGGTCAAGAGGTTTTTCAACATCTTCCTGACTTGTCTGCCGAAATGAGCAATAATTTAAATGAGTATGAAATATGCATGAAGAAATTAGACCTACACTACTTATCCAAAATTTCTAGAGTTTTAGAAAGATACCAATTTGGGAAACGAATGCAGAGGTCAGGCGAATCTGTTGAAGAATATGTTTCTGTGTTAAGGAAACTTGCTTCTACATGTTCTTTTGGTGTCAACACTGAAGAAAGACGTTGTGATCAGTTCATGTTAGGGTGTTGTGTTGAAAAAGCTAGAGAGAGCTTTTGGCAAAAAGATGATCCATCTCTTTCTGAAGTTGTTTCCCTTGCCAAGAATTTTGAACACAGTAAAGCTTGTGTTGAAGAAATAAAGAAGAATTGCACAACACCAAAAGAAGAAATGGCTCAAATTGTTTCTGTGCGCAAAAAGAACTCCAATAGTGTCACTTCACGTCCGCTACAGAAAGACTTTAACAATGCTTCACGTCCACCGCAGAAAGACTTTAACAATGCTTCACAATCTAATCCTGGAAAATGTTAAAGGTGTGGTGATGCTGGACATTATGCTAATTTTAAAGGTTGTATGGGTTGGAAAACCACTTGCAAGAAATGTGGGAAGAAAGGTCATCTTTCAATTTGTTGCCGCAGTTCTAACACTTCTAATACAAAAAAGAGAATTCAGGAAGTAACTTGTAAATTTGTTGATGATTCTTCTGAAGATGAAATCAACATGTAAGTTCAAGATGGTACAGGAGGTCCCTGGGAATCAGTTCAAATTGATGGGGCACCTGTTTCCATGTTATTTGATTCTGGTGCAAAGATAACTTTGATTCCCAGAGTTTTCTTTGAAAAGAATTTAGCATGCAAAGTTAAGTTGTTAAAACCTGACATTCCTCCCAAAAGCTATGGTGGTCAACCCATCAAACTTGTGGGGTATTTTAACGGCTCGATCCACTTCAAAGATAGATTTACTGCAGGGAAAATGTATTTTTCTGTAAGGGGGGACTCCCTCATTAGCTGGATCCACCAGAAAGAATTCGGTGTATATCTAGACCCCAATGAGACTCCCTCAGTAAAATTGAGACAAACTCTACAAGTGAATAATGTTGATTCCGTTAAGTCCAATTTTGAGGATGAGTATCCAGGAGTGTTTGAAAAACATCTTGGCTGTATCAAGAAATATGTACACAAAATTAGAATTAAGGAAGGGGCTAAACCAGTTGTGAGCAAAGTCAGAGGTGTACCGTTACTTGTCAAAGAAAAGATGAAAGCTGAGTTGGGCAAATTAAAAGACAATGGCATCATAGAAAAAGTGGTAGCTACTCAATGGTTGGCTCCAGTAGTTATGGTGAACAAGGCTATTGGTGAAGTTCGCCTTTGTGTGGATTTGCGCAAATTAAATAAGAACATCATTGTAGACTACTATCCACTTCCAAATATCAATGAAATGCTTGCCATGTTAAAAGGGGCAAAGTGTTTTACAACTGTGGAGCTTACCTCGGCATACCACCAAGTTAGACTTCACCACGAGTCTCAAGACCTAACGGCTTTTGTGACTCCATTTGGCACGTTTAAATTTGTACGAATACCATTTGGATTGATATCTGCCGCCGCTGTTTATCAGCGTGTAATAGAAAAAATGTTGGTCGGTGTTAGACTTGGCATCTTTTGGCGTGTTTCCCCTGAGTTTTTGCTTTCTGACCTCCTGTTTTTGACTCTGTTTTTGCTGATGTAACGATTCTGCGCACTTTTCTCACTGCTGTCCAGTGGTAAAGTGCAAGTGCTCCTGTTATAAAATGTGTTATGGATTGGTGTTTCCATGATTGGCCTATTTGATTTATGTGTCAGTCCCTAGTAAAGTGCAATGCGAGTGCCAGGGCCTATAAATCAAATGCTGTTGGTGGGCTGCAGCACTGGATTGTGCCACCCACGCAAACAGCCCGTAAAGTGTAACTCTGGCCTGCCATTGCAGAACCTGTGTGCAGCCTGGGGCTGCCATGTCGACTTGGCAAATGCATACACTTGCCAGTCCCTAAACCTTCCCTTTTCTAGTCACCTCTAAGGTAGGCCCAAGGTACCCCTGTGGGCAGGGTGCATTGTATGTAAAAGGTAGGACATGCCCTGCTGTGTGTGGCATGTCCTGATAGTCAATTACAGCCTACTTCGTTTTTCACTATTGCAAGGCAACTGTTCCCCATAGGCCAAAATGGGCAGTTTGATTATAACATCCTATAATCCTAACTGACCCAGGGAACATGGTAGGAATTCGAGTTTAGTGTGCCTGAACTCAGAATGATAAAATACATCTTTTAGTGAAGATGGTCTTAACATTCTGTGTTTGAAAATACCACTTTTACAAAGTAGGTATTTTTTGACCTAACCATCCAGCCTGCCTGCTAGCTTGTGTATTGTCTGTTTGGGTTGTGAGTGACAGGGGCTGGGGGAGACTCCAGAAGACAGGGTGAGTCAGCACAGGGCTGAATAGACCTATCTGCACATAGATGGGTGGGAGGAGTAGCACCTGGGTCTGAATAGGGCTGTGCCTGACTTCCACAATGCTGGCTCCACCTCCTGTGGTGTGTCTGATGACCCTGGCCCACACTGACAAAGGAAGAAGGTGCACACTGGCAGAATGCACCCAGAACTGGTTTGAACTAGGTACAGGCCCCTCTGCCTTCAGAGGACAAAGGATTTGCTAGTATAAATATTGGGGCCCAACCCCCAAGACTTTAAGAACTTGCTGGAATCAAGGAATCTGCCAAGAAGAAGAGCTGGAAGAGCTGCCAGGAGGAGTACTGCCCCTTTGCTGTGCTGTTGCTTTGTTGGGTTGGCCTGCAGCTGCTGCTTCTGCCTTGGGCAGTGAAAGGACTGGACTGAACTTTCTCTACTTGTGCTGAGTATCTATAAGGGCCTGAAATCAAGCTGGCCTCCTGTTCAGAAGTCTCAGGGACTGCAAAGACTTCACCAACTTCTGGGTACTGGTCCTGGAACCGCTGGTTTCAGTTGCCACAGAGAAAGGGAACCGCGACCGACTCTGTCACCGACTCCGTCGCTGGCTCTGTGTCCTGAAAGAGCCGCAGACTGCGCCGTACGCATCTTGCACCGCAACCCTGGTCTCACCAACAACGACAACCGACGCTGCCACCACCGAGCCGCTGCTTGCACCGTGACCTGTGGACACCGCAGCCCGCACCGCCTTGCTTCACTTCGCCTGCCTGGTCTCATCGACATGGTCGCCTCAGGCTCAACACCCGTGACAGCCTCGTCCCGCACAGCCGTCTGGGTCTACCAACGCCAATTCCCGCTAACCGGCTCTGTCGCCTGCACAGCAACCTGCCAGCACCGCATCGAGTTCTGTCTCACAATGCACCGCATGCCTTGGTCTCACCGACGCCTTCTGGAGGATCGTCACCGAGCTGCTGCTTACACCGCATTGAGAGCACACCGCGCCCTGCACCGCTTCCACTTTGCATCGCAACCTGCCAGCACTGCATCGAGCACCGTCTCACCCTGCACCGCATGCCTTGGTCTCACTGACGCCGTCTAGATGATCGTCACCAAGCCGCTGCCTGCACCGCCTCGAGAAGACACCGCGCCCTGCACCGCTTCCACTTAGCACCGCAACCACGACGGACCCAACGACCGGCGCGCACCTCCGTGTGAGCCACAACAAGAAAGGTACTGTTACCGAGTCTGTTCACGCTGTTGCTGGCCCGTATCGATGCAGTCAGCTGGAACTGTGAGACTCTGTTGTTTTCAGCATCGCGGTAGGCTCGGACCGAGCTACCAACTTGTACGAACTGTGTTTTCAAAGTATTTCTGCAATTTATAGACATCTTGCAAACTATCTATTTTTAAAGTACTGTATTGTGGATTTTTAACCGTATTTGGTCTGGTCTTAAGTATGTAAAAATATTGGATATTTTTCTAAACTGGTGTGGTGTCCTTTTGTAGTGCTTACTCTGTATTACTGTTGTTATGTGCAAATGCTTTACACACTACCTCTAAGATAAGCCTTACTGCTTGTGCCAAGCTACCAAGGGGGTGAGCAGGGGTTATTTTAGGAGTGTAACTCCCTTATCTTGACTAGGAAGAAGGGTCCCTACTTGGACAAAGGTGCAAGCCCTTGCCAACTAGAGACCCCCATTTCTAACATTGGTTGTCAGCGGTGAGGATAGGACTTGTGTTTGCACTTGACTTACAGTGATTGGTGTGCACTACTACCATATCGCCGACCATTACGTGCCACATACTGGTTCTTTTTCTTTTTGGCCTATTTTTTGATCTTGCCAGTTTGAACTTGCTACTTCAACAAGCCTGAATCTAGAGCATCATCAATTGCATCAATGGAAATGGCCTTTGAGGAGGATAGGTTTTGAATCCTACAACGTAAAGGAATTGAAAGCGATTTGCAAGAACCTGAAAGCCCAGGTCAGAGGCCTCACCAGGAAGGATGAGCTACAAAAGGCGCTGAGGGCCCGGGTAGCAGCCAGACATGCCAATGGGCAATCTGATGATCTCGGTGGAGAGGCGGAGGAGCCTATTTCTAGGGTGGATGTGCTTTTGGGAGGGGTGAACCCTCCAGACCAGGCAGCGGCGTAGTTGTGACACCACAAGCGCAGAGGAACTGGCGATGTATGTGTAGGATGTCAGTGTTTAGTTGGTGGCAAATGTTCCAATGTCATCCCATACAATGCCCCCGCAACATCATCTTAAAGGCATCCCACTCAGAGGACCTTACAGTAGTAGAGTCAGCGTTCATATCAAAATAGCCTTCAATGGCCGCAGCAACAGAGGAACGAAAAGGCTGGTCCTCCAGCGCCACTAGCTGTAGGTGCCACATCGGGATTTGAGGGGCACCAGTGTCCCACTCAAGCTGTAAATATTGGGGGTTATGATCGAAGTGGTTGCGGCCCAGTTAGTCGATGTGGGTGACATGGGAACAAAGTCCAGCATACCGACCAGCCTGCCAATTCTCACGTGTAGAGAGCGAGGAGCAGAGTAAAAAGAGTACACTCTGGCTGTCTTATTGCTGCTGCGCCAGAGGCCGGCCAGGCTCTAGTTCTGCAACCAGCTCTTATGCGCCTGAGCATTTGAGGAGGCAGCCGTGTGTGGTAGCAGAGGGAATGAATGATCTAGAGTGGTGTCCAGCTCTCTATTAAAATTGCTCCCCCCCCCCAACAACCATGGGATCTCACTACAATGGGACAGAACCCCAGACAGAGAATGTAATAATGTAGCCTGGTCAGATTTGGTAACGTACATGCTGCCCAGCAAGACGTGGCGGCCATCCAATCTACCCTTCGGAAGGACATATCTGCCCTCTGGGTCCGCAACCGCATCATCCGGCTTGAAAGGTATCCTTTGCCGCACCCAGATCAATGTTCCATAGGCATAGGAGGAGAAATCAGTGGCAAATATTTGCCCGTGCCAGCTCCACTGCAATTTAATCACTTCAGGGCATGCCAAATGGGATTCCTGCAACAGAGCCACCTGAACAGAGTGGCTTTTTATGTAAGAGTAGATGGCATATCTGCGTGTGGAGGTGTGGATGCCCTGGACGTTCCAGATTAGCACTTTAATGGGTGTCATATTTGCTAGTTTATGTGAGGGAGGGACAAGCCATGAGTAGTGGGGTTAAGCTGGCGTGTGTGGGTAAAGGTGATGTCTCGCTAATGGCAGTGGCGGGAGCAGGTGGGTTAAATAGCATGGATAAACACAAAGGAAAAAGCATGACAGTGAAAATAAGAACAAAAAATACAATACAAGCAGTACACCCACCCAAACCCATCTGCAACAAACATTTAGGAGATGATCCTAGCATCAGGCTACCAAGGGAATGTAGGAGACATCTGCCAGTGACATAGAAGCTTAGCATCCAGCAACAGCAGGGCTCGAGTCGGGGTACCACGTGGGTGGACGGCGTCCCCCCACTTATTTTACCGGGTTTTTACCGGGTGGACGCCGTCCACCCTGCCCAAAAGATGGAGCCGGTACCCGAGCCTGTGCGCGCGCTCAGCACTCACCAAACCTAACCTTCTATTGTCGAGAGAGGGCGAACAGAGCTCTTTAAGTTGTTTCACGTTGATGGAGCCGTTCAGTATGACAGACGGGCGCTCGTGGCCGTATATTAGAAAAGGTCAGTATGTGTTTATGCATTTCAGACGGAGACCGGCAAATTTACTGTGGGCAATAAATACGCACCGAACAAACGCATCTTTAATTTCCCCGTTCCTTTGAGTGTCAATACGGTGACTAATTCCAACGTAAACATTCTCCTTTTCCCTTTGAACCTGCCCCCATCGCCTTCTAACCTTTGTTAATTAGTGGGGACTCCATCTCGTGACGTCACTTCCGGCTGTGAGGTCACTTCCGGTGACACCACCTAACTTGGAGCGTCCCCCCACTTCTTTTTTTAGGACTTGTGCCCTGAGCAACAGGATCTATGTTCAGTGTTAAACGTGCAAGCGCAGCAAACCAGGGCGTGCAACCCATGCAACCGCCACCCGACCATGACTCAGCACAAGGTAAGTGTTTTACCTGCACCTGCCGCAGTTGATCTCGAAGCTGCGGCCGATGCCCGAAGCTGCTGTCATGCTGGTAATTCTATTACCAGCATGACAGCAGTGTTGTGATTGGCTTTGGGGAGTCTGGGAGCCTGTGTGCTGCTGGAAGTCAGAAGAGCCTGGAGGAGAGGCGGCAGATGGCAGGTAAGTCAGTTTTCTTTCTTTTTTCATCCGTCCCCCACCTCCACCCCTCCCCCACAACCACCACTTCTGTACCGCAGCAGCTGCTACTGGTAGAAGCCTCAATTAAAGTGGTAGTCTCCAAATTCCTCAAGACGCTCCTATGCTCACCAAAATGCTACCTCACACAACTACACCGCAGGGATCTTCGAGACACTAGTCTCATCATCCTAGTGGATGATTTGCAGTGCGAGGTTCCACCATTCTATAATCATCACTACTTCCAAAGGAACACTCCCACCTCTGCTATGGACAGGGTTGGATTGGGATAAAAAATTGGCCTTTCCACGCTAAAAAAATGTGGCCCACATTTGCATATTGTCTTTCCACAAAACACTGCTTCGGCGAAATTTAATTTAAAAAAGGTGGTGGGGGGGGAATGCACAGATTAGTTTACACTGCTGAAACACACCTGCCCCCGCATATATTAATGGGCCGGCCCAACGAGAGAAAGGGAGTGACACCTCTGTCTCTCGATAAAAGGGAGGTAATGGACGCCCATCTGCCTCCAGAAAGGCCACTCAGGCATCCACTGGGCGACTGGCGGTATTCGAACAATGCAGAAATCGCCCAAAGCGGCCCCCAGACTGCTAAAAAAAAAAAGCAGCCCACAGCAGGACCTGGACACAACAAACCGACCCTGGCTATGGACAACCCAGAAAAGTTCTGTCGCTTCCGGATCCAGCAATCAAGGCACCGGCAGGGAGCAGCCAATGCTCCTACCAGCTCCCTCGCTTGTAGTTATGTTATGTACATTGAATAAAAAATTCCAGAAGCAAACCTAGCTTCAAGAATCTTTCAAAATAACAGAAAGAAACCAAATCTGACAATGAACGGAAACAGTATTTAATGGAGAGAACACAATAATTGCAGCAAAATTAAATATTAAATTAGGTTGTGCATATACAGGAGGAACAATGTAGTTTAGGTATATAATATATATAATATTCATCAATCCGATACATTTAATTGCTTATTCAGCCTTACTGTAAAACGCCTTACCTCAGCGGTGATCCAAAAGGAACTAGGTGGTTGGTTGCAGAGTGCTTCTCTTGCTGCCGTCATGCACTTCCCGCAGAGTCCCAACTAATCACAGCCTTACATTTAGAGAGGAAAAGGCAGCCCCGTACAACTACCTGTAAAATCCTAAAAACGAAAACAAAAACCTTACAGGGGGCCATGACCTTTGACATCATCTAAGCAAGAACTATTCAAACGTGCTTCTAAAGACACCTCAGTCGCCTTTGTCCGCCTTCCCCGAGCCACACATTACACACTGCCCCTGGAACGACACCGCTTTGATTCAAGCACACCGTGCATCGGATCATTAAATGGTTTAGCTATGGGTGCTGCGAACATTTCCATCATGCAGCTCAGCAGGTCAAATCACATACTCCACACTTTCCGCTCTCAGGCCATTTTTGGGTAATCCTCTCTGTCGGCTCCTATTGCAGTCCCTGCAGGAGTGCCTGCTCTTCACTCTGTGACTGCAATATCTCGGGTTTTTCCTCTTGGAAGAAGTCTGTACACTGTATGCGAGTCTCCAAGCCACCCACGGCAATCCCCTCCACCAGAAAGCGGCCCCTTCCTCTTCCCCTTTCTGCATTTGTCTTACCCAGCCATCTGCTTGCCTACACAGTATCTGGGAGAAAAAAGCATTGGCAAAGCCAATAGGTCTCGACTATGCAAGAGATAATGGCTTTGTCAGAATGTTTTAGCCACGTTGTACACAAGCGTGGCTGCTGCTCAGCATGTAAAAGTTAGCGGCATAGGGGAGAGTGCCATGAAGTGACATACAGTGGAATGGCAGAGTGGAGTACAGTATCGTACAGTGGGGTGTCACAGAGTGTCGTGTATTGGAGGGGCACAGAGTGGATTTACAGAGTAGCATACAGTGGAGTGGCATAAACTAGAGTACGCTGGTGTAGAGTGCATTGGTGTAGAGTGTTCCAGAGTGTAGGGGTATAGAGTGCAGCAGCATCAAATTTCGGCTGCGTACCATGCAGCATAATAGAATGCAGTGGTTTAGATGGCAGCGTTGCATAATAGAGTGTAGTGGTGCATAATGGAGTGGTGCAGAGTACAGTAGCATAGAGTGCAGTGGGGCAGAGTACAGTAGCATAGAGTACAGTTTGGCAGAGTAGAGTGGCATAGAGTACAGTGGCGTAGAGTTGTGCAGAGTAGAGAGGTGTTGATTGGTGCAGAGTAGAGTATACTGCCGTAGAGTGCAATGGCATAAAGTGCAGTGCCATAGAGCGGAGAGCTGCAGAGTGCAGTGATGTAGAGTGCACAGGCATTCAATGCAGCAGTGCAAAGTAAAGCGGTGTACAGTGCATTGTTGAAAAGTAGAATGCCGAAGAGTGCAGTGGTGTATAGTATCGTAGAGTGCATTGTTGAAGAGTAGAATTTTGAAGAGTACAGTGGTGTAGAGTGGCATAGAGTGGATTGGTGTAGAGTGGATTGACGGAGAGTGCAGTGGCTTACAGTAGAGTGGCATTGAGTAGAGTGGTGTTGAGTAGAGTGCAGTTGAGTAGAGTGAAGTGGCATTGAGTACAGTGGTGCAGAGTAGAGTGCAGTCGCATAGAGTGGACTGGTGTAGAGTGCATTGGTGTAGAGTGTTTGCAGGATAGTGTCTTACAGTGCAGTAGAATACAGTGAAGCAGCATGGAATTCAGCACTGTACGAGTGGTAGAGAGTGCAGTGGCATAGAGTTGTGCAGAGGGGAGTGCCATAGAGTGGAGTGATGCAGAATGCAGTGATGCAGAGTATTGTGGCTTACAGTGCATAGCGTTCAGTTGCATAGAGTTGAGTGGTGTAAAGTGAAGGAGAGTGGCATGGAGTGGCCCAGTGTAGAGCAGAGTGGCGTAGAATGAAGTGGCTTAGAGTAGATCGTTTCAGAGTAGAGTAAAGGGGCACAGAGCGGAGTGGTGCAGGGTAGAATGCAGTGGCTTAGAGTAGAGTGGCGCAGATTAAAGTGGTGCAGAGTGCAGTTGCACAAAGTGCAGTGGTGCAGAGTAGAGTAGGGTGGCATATAGTGGATTGGTGTAGAGTGTCGGTGCATAAAGTGGACTGATACAGAGTAGGGTGTATTGGCATAGAGTGTATTGGCATAGAGTGCAGTGTTGCATAGTGGTGTAAAGTTGAGTTGTTCAGAGTAGAGTGGAGTGGCCTAGACTGGAGTTGAGTTGGGTAGAGTGCAGTGATGAAGTGTGCAATGGTGTAGAGTAGCGTGGTATAGATTGCATTGGCATAGAGTAGAGTGGTGCAGAGTAGAGCATAGAGCTATAGAGTGAAGTTGCGTAGAGTGCTGTGGCGTATAGTGGAGTGGTGCAGAGTAGAGTAGAGTAGAGTGCTGTGGCGTTGAGTGGTGTAGAGTGGAGTGTTCATGGTGTGGTAGCACACTGCCATTACAGAAGAGTGCGTGACTAGCCACCGTGAATGGCAGCTGCATAATCACGGGTCTCCGGCCGTGGACCCCTGTCGGAGCCGATTGCGACAGAGTGACGGCACCCTATAACCCCAAAAATGCAGTGGGGCGCATGCCTCCCTAGCGGAGGCAGCGCTGGCACCGGAACCTTACATGATCGCCGAGAGCTGTTTATGCGAGGAATGTGCGCCATCACCCACTCTGAGGCAAGATGGCGACCTCCGTCTTCCTCCAGCTGTGATGCGCCTTTTGTGAGGCCACCGCGAAACCCTTTGATGAGCCCTGACAACATCAGCAATGATTTACTGCTCTGAGATATTAGCGGCTTTCTGGCTTTGAGCCACGGACTCTCTATGGCGTGAACCGGACTCCTCTACACGACCACGGAGGCGGAGACCCGGGACGCGCTAGATGATTTACATAAGGTGAGGGACGAGAGATCCGGCACTTGGAACTGAGCCTTCTGTACCGGTCTGTGCCGCATACTATAGTCCTGGAAAGCGAGCGCCGGCCCGGAATTGTATCTGGCAGCAATGACCGATATGTGGGGCGCCCCAGAGGCTCGGTCATAGTGGTTAACCCAGAGACATTTATACTGTCACCCGTCCTCCAATTGAAAGACACAAAGATGCCGTGAGCTGTGCCTGGGCAATTGTATGGCCTGCGGTATGAGGTGTTTTGAATCTTGAGGCACCCGCAATATATCTCTCGCGGGCAGAAGCTGCACTTACGCTTTATCCTGGTGGTGCACACAGCGTGTTATAAGCCTATTAGACCTGCCAACACGAGACATTACAGAACCTGATCAAAGCTCCTCCCTGGGTGTTGTGACACTGAGATTCACCCTCTTTTGCAAGAGCAAGGTGATGATTATTGATGAGGCAACACTTAATCTTGGACTGCTCGGAGAGCGAGTGTGCCTGAGTGCAACTTACTACATCCACAATATGTCTGCCCTTATCTGAAGCACCCTGCTATTTACCAGGAAAAGTGGTATGCTAATGGAGACTAATAGACTCAACGTGCCTGACTCTAAGATCGCTGCCAAAACCACACTCCTTCTCCTACCTTGCCATCCTCTCCAGCGCCTATCACCCGTCTTTGGTTTCTAGCCTTCTGATCCCCTCCTGATCCTCACTCTTCTCTGGCGGAGCCCTAAACGCATACATGGCCACTTCCTGGTGGAGCTGCACCGACAGCTATAGGGGAGATTGCCCCTGGCACACCGCTATGGCCGTCACCTACCCAGCCGGACCACGGACATTTGTCTCGTTTTCTTCCCTGCTGCTGTCTCCTTCCTCTGGATTACCAGCTGTCCCTGGTCTTTCCTATCCTGACTTTCTTTTTTCACTAATTTACTGCTGTATTGGTTATTTATCCATTATGTAACTACTGTGAAACTTTTGTAACTTGTAACTCGCTGTGTCCTTATGTAAAGCGCTCTGATACCTCCGGGTCTAGCCAGCGCTATATAAGACTCAAGTAAATAAATAAATAAAAAACAGAAAACACATTTTCAATTGAAATGACTATTACACATGCACAGACATACAGTTTTACTAAAAAAGCTATGCAACACACAAACAATAATGTGAGCAAATGGTATCACGTAGTGTTTTGATTTATTTTGATTATATTGAAGTTTTAGTTTACAGGGGGGGCGTGGCCAAGGAGCCAATAATTATATGCATATCTTCTGGAAGCTGGACGCTGGAGACCGGGGAATGCCTCAAAACCGGCCCGGAGGGGCTCGGACGCCAGGGGCTGGTCTTGGTGGTTGGGTGGCTCCTTTAGGCGATGAATCGGAGCTCTCGGCGGCCGCTGGCACAGGACAGGGGCAAGATGGCACGATGGCAGCCCGGAACTGATTGCCGTCAAGGACAGAGCGAAGCCTGGGCCTCTCTGAGGTTCAATTCCCAGGCGCAGTCCACGATCAGCTGCCTAAGCCCATCAGTGATAAATCGCAGAAGACCGGCGACACGCAGCAGAGGTGCTCGCATGGTCCTGGAGAGGCGGGCTCGCCGCGGAACGCCCGCCGGGAGCGGGGACCCCGATCGGAAATCTAAGCCCTCCTCCCTGTCCTGGGTCGTGCAGTGGCAGGCAGGGGTTGATGAGAGATCCTGGCCCCCCTCCTCCCTGTTCCGGTTTGTGCAGCAGTAGGCGGAGGCTGGTGAGGGATCCAGACCCCCCTTCCTGTCCCAGGTCGAGCAACAGCAGACAGAGGCTGGTGAGAATTCCAAGCCCCCCTCCCCTCATGTGGAACATCCGTGGTATGGGAACAATGGCCAAACCTCATAACATATACTTCTACCTGCGGCGCAGGGACGTGCATATAGCACTCCTCCAAGAGACACACCTTAACAAGGAAGAGGCCGGGAGGTTGCAGCAGAGGTGGAGGGGTCAGATTTTCACGACCACCTTCTCGGCTTTTGCCAGGTGGGTCTTGATTTGGGTGAAACCTGGGGTCCCCTTCGCTCTTGAACACGCATGACTTGATACTGAGGGGCCGTATGCACTGCTGATGGGACGATTGGAGGGAGGTGACCCTTGGCAATGTTTATGCTCCCAACCAGGACCAATTTGGCTTCCTTGAGTCTTTTTCCGCCGCTCTGGCCCACAGGTTCTCTTATATAGGGGGGGCAACTTTAACTGTGTGGCGGATGTTGCCATAGATCGTTCGCACCCTCCCTTGCCAGAGACCCAACCACATCGTACTGCATTGGGCTTCTAGAACTGGATGTCCCATTGGGGCTTGGAAGACACCTGGAGACTGCAGCACTCAGGGGATAGGGAGTAATCCTTCTCCTCGCCGGTCCACCAGGTTCATACTAGCTTGATATGTTTCTATGTTTCCCGGCCTTCAATGGTTCCGTGTCCACACAGAGTACCTGAGGCGTACCCTATCAGACCACAGTCCATTAATCATGCTACACCAACCCCTCGGCGCCCCCAATCCCTACGTGGAAATTGAATCCACTATAGCTTGACGACGTTCCTTTTCGGGCCTCATTGGTAGCACTGTTCGAGGCAAAATTCCCTATCAATAACACTGCCTCCTCTCCACAGTTAGAGTGGGAGGTATTTAAAGTGGTGGCTCGGGGCCATTGCATGGCTCAGGCGTGTGGAGCTCACAGGGAGAATAACCGGGAACTTTTGGACTATCCGCAGACTGGATAGGTTGCAGGGTATAGATGGCATGGCCCAGGTGTCCCTACAAGAGGCGCGGACACGATATAATGAAATTCTGGGCAGATTGAGGTGTTACAGTTATAAGGATTACCTAGATAAAGTGCAAAGGGAGGAACGGAGGGTGGGTCGACTGTTAGCTCATCTAATTAAACCAGAGATGGGGGAGCGGTTGTCTTTTGGCTTGGCCTAGATTCGGGTGAAATAGTGCACAACCCTGATACCATTAATGACTCTTTCTTAAAGTATTATGATTGGTTGAACGAGTCCCCGACTGTGGCCCCCTTGTCGGATATACGATGCTTCCTGGCTCCTCTGCAGCTCAGTATATTGGAGGCAGATGCACAAGATGACCTAGGAGGCCCGATTACTGTACAGGAAGTCAGGGCCGCTATAGCTGCACTAGCATCCAGTAAGACGTCAGGGTCTGATGGCCTTCTGGCCCAGTTTTACCAGTGGTTCACAGATATACTGACACCAAATCTTCTTACGTTGTACACGGAGGCATACGAGGGAGGGGGGTTTGCCTGACTCAGTCAACACTGGTGATCCTGCTCCCCAAGTCCAAGCAACCTGATGCGGAATGAGGGATTATCGACCACTCTCCATGCTTAACCTAGACTTTAAGATCTTGAGCAAGGTGTTTGCGGGCAGGCTGCTTCCGCACATGAAGTCCCTGATTCACCCGGACCAAAACGGGGTTTATCCCCTCTTGCAGTATCAGGCTATACTCCGTACTCTATCATACGGATGCGCCAGCTCTCCAGCAGGCGGCGGTGTTATCTGTCGATTTGGAGAAGGCGTTTGACACATTGAGCTGGGATTACCTCTTTGAGGTGGGCTCGGGGAATGACTGGGTGTGGTGGGTGCGGCTTCTCTATGCTTCGCCCACTGCAAGAGTCAAGACAGGACATACAATCTCCAGACTTTATAAGATTTCCCGGGGGTCCCGGCAGGGGTGTCCACTTTCCTCGCTCTTGTTTGCCCTGGCCATGGAACCATTGGCGGAGCGGTTCCGATTGGGTGGGAGCGGGCTGGGACTGACCTTAGACGGGCGACGTCACCTCGTCTCTTAATATGCAGACGACCTGTTGCTGCACCTAGTAGGCGCGGTTGAGGGGGCCGCTGATGTTCTATGAATCCTTGGCGACTGTGCTCTCCTTTACGGCCTTAAGGTCAACAAAGCTAAGACCTATTTGTTCCCCGTAGCTGGGCCTCTACCCAGGCCGGAGACACTACCGGCTGACACCCTCTGGACGCAGCGTACCTTCAGATACCTGTGCAAACATATTTTTCATGACCTAGAGGACCTGAAGGATGGGAATTTGGAGAAGACGTTGCGTTCCCTTCACTCCTGTGTTCAGTTCTGGAGCATGTTGCAACTGCCCATTATGGCCTGGATTACATTGTCCAAAATGGTTATGCTACCCCGGCTGCTATACTGTTTCGTGAATCTCCCGGATTTGATGCTGAGAAGCTGGTCCTGACCTCTGCACACTCTCCTGCAGCACCTACTTTGGGGTGATGGACGCCCGAGGGTGTCCTTGCAAATCCTACAGCGCCCTATATCGGAAGGCGGACTTGGGGTGCCGAACTTTGAATTTTATATGCTGGCCGCCCAATTACAATGGTTGGCACAATGGGTGGAAAGAGTGAAGGAGGAGGGAATGTGCCTGGCGGACCCAGTATCGAGTCGGCAGTTGGTAACGGCGAAGCTCCTGCTTCCGGCCACACCCATCCTCTACTGCTCCTTTCTACAGCGCACAACCTTCCAAGCATGAAGAGGATGCTGCAGTGGAAGGCAACAACCTGCAAAGTACTCCCCCATGATTTCTCTGGTGGGGCTGCCACACGGGGAACCCCAATCCATATTTACGGGTGCCCAGCTGGCCAGATGGCCGGATACTGGACTGGAGAATGTTGGGGACTGCTACTTAGACAAGGCGCTCATCCCTTTCACGGACCTGGTGGAGGATAGTGGGCTCCCCCGGGTCAGTTCCTACACTACGAAGCATTGACGCGCATGTTTGCGCACCTATGGGGCCCTGTGGAGGAGGAACCCGAATCGCGCCTCGTCTTCCATGCTTTATTCACTCTTGGTATGGTGTGACACCTCATGAAATGGCTTTATGCCACCCTAGTGGAGGTCTCCACTGGCTCACTAGACAGACTGAGGGCGCGTTGGGACAAGATGGGGGGCAGAGTCCTCACTGACGGGAAAAGTTTCTTGGAACACCCGACTGAAATATTTCCAATTTAACTACATGCATATGACTTATATGACATCACACCGGCTCAACGTGACATATGGAGGGGAGGTGCGACAATGTCCTTGAAGCGCCCACCCAGACGTTGAATTTGGCCACATGACCTGGGATTGTCAATGGGTGCGCCCCTATAGGGTGGCAGTATTGGGCAAGATCAAAGACGTGATTGGTAGGGAGCTGGCCTAACAATTCAGACGTGTCTGCTGGGTCTCTTCCCCAGGCCACCTAAGCGCAAAGTTGAGAATCGTTTCATAGATCTTGTGTTGGGCCTTGCCAAGCGCAGGATTGCGACTGAGAGGAAATACGCGAGGGGACCACAGCTTGCAGCCTGGAATAGAGATGTCATTGCATGGGCAGGGGCAGAAGGCAGAGCCTTGGCATGGGAGGAGGCCAGGGGAGTGAGAATGCTCCCGATTGCCGAACAATGGAAGGAAGCAGTGGCTGAATGGGAGAAACTGGCGGGATCTGGCAGTGAAGGGGGAGAGTCAGATCATGAATCACAAATCATTGATGAGGTGTAAGTCACCCGGCCAGGGCCATCTGGAACACCGGGAGTTTGACCTCTGATGGGGGAGCGCATCGGTTTGAGATCCCCGTGCGAATGTCTGGCTAGACGCAGGTGCGATGTTAGTTGCAAGGGGTCCCCCATGCTGGACCCGCTTGTGGGTTGGTAATGCTTTCAACCCCATTTGATGTCAATACTCCAACATATTTACACCACTCCTCTACACCAGTTACACGTTCTTTCTTTTCTTCTTTTTCTTGTTTCTTATTTCCCCCCTTTTCTGGGGTTTGTACAATGTTAATGGCATAATGTGATTCAGCATTGTAAATATGCATGCATCTGATGGTCCGATTTTGGACGACTCTCCATACAATTACCACGCTATTCCCGTACCGGTGGAGCAAGTACCCACGAATGTAGACTGTAATGGATGATGTAAATTGTTTTTGGTTTTTCTTTTTTGTTTTTTTTCTGTTCTTTCTCCTGAATGTATCTAAAATGTATATTGGGGGCGTGGCCAACTGCCGACAGGGATGGCTGCACGGCAGCTGAGCTCCGGCATGCCACTCCCAAAAAATCAGCATCAGCTGTCCGACCCCAGCTGAGACATCGCCACGAGGGGTGTTTTATATTCAGCGGAGACTCACTGAGAAGTAGCCGAACTTTGGTGGTGATCGCGGCTGCTGGGCGGGGACGACTCCGAACACCGGCTCCATTTGTGGCAGCTCCCCGGGCGGAAGTGTCACCCCGCGGGGCACAGGCACCATGCAACACCGCGGCCTGGGAGCATTTGGGGCCCTGTGGCGCAGGTTGGGATTGCGGAATACGCGGAGGGCTGCACCCACTACTGCTTACAGGCCTGTTCTGAACTTGTGGAGCCCCGTGATCCCTGGAGGGAGACGCCCAAAACCGGAAGTGAATCGCGATCGCTACCCCGCGATCTCCTCGGAGGGTTAGCGCTCTAGCATTTCACCCTACATAAACTCATGCCTAGTCAGACACGCATCGGACGTGCTTAAGCTAACGAGGCATTGAATCTGATTTTGCACAGACAGGAGCGCCTGGTGAAGGGCTCCCTGTTTCTCTTTCTGCTGCTCTGTTTTAAATTAATTAATAACTGTATTCACATCACTCTGCACTTTAATGAGTGCCTGGTAAATGTTTTAAAAGTATTTCCTTGCTATTTTGCACATTTGGGTCTACCCACGACTGATTCCACACTTACCCGGTATTCTCCCCGGTCCAGCACGGATGGTTCCGATTGTCTGGAGGGAGACACCCAAAACCAGAAGTGAATCGCGATCGCTTCCCCTCGATCTCCTCAGAGGGTTAGCGCTCTAGCACTTCACCCTACATAAACTCAAGCCTAGTCAGACGCGCAGCGGAGGCGCGCAGCGGGCGTGCTGCCGGTGTGCCAAAGGCACGCCAAAGGCAAGCCAGTCTGCGCCCGTCCGCGCCAGGACGACGCCAGGAGCCGATCCTGCCCACCCGCCGCCCAAACAAATGAGGGGTCCTTTTACCTACACCAGCACAGAACTGCATATGATCAGAAACTCTCATATCAACAGAGAGCTGCCCACTTATATCTGCCCCATCTCTAAGGAAGTGATGGGTCCATTCTCCTGCAGGAAATGCACTTACCAAACTGCCACAATCCCCCCCGAAGAGCTAACACGAAACCCAATCATCATCCAGACGATGCTTCTTACCACGCATTAACCGGCATGGACAGGAACTGCTTCCTGGCCAATGAAAGATCCCTCCCGAAACATGCGGCCAATATATGGGACCTACTGTCCTCTAACAGTCCCGAGATTGGTGTCTTAACAGAGACGTGGTCTAAACCCCACTCCAATACAGACATAGCAGTCGCCCTCCCTGAGGACTATCATATATTAAAATTAGACAGACCACACAGGATGGGGGGAGGAATAGCTATAATCCACAAAAACTGTACTACCATTTCCATTTTAGATCAAATAAGTAACGATCAGTTAGAGGTAATGATCTTCAATATGAAGATACACCATAACACCCACTGGAAAGGAGCCTTAGTTTACCGACCACCTGGACCTCTAACCAAAACCACCACACAGCTTATTGAACTTAAATCCCCAAACGTAATCTCCTCTAGAAATTTTTTTCTCCTCGGAGACCTCAAAGTACATAGTGAAATCACAGACAATGCAGACACCGCATCCCTTTTGTCTGAACTGGCAGCACTCAACCTGACCGTAATAAATAAAGACCCGACCCACCAAGCAGGGCACACATTAAACATCATCTTAACCAACTCACCCGACCTATCTTACATAGCTTCTACTCCCCTGACATGGTCCGACCACTTCATGGTCGAATTTAGAATCAACAACCTCAATACTCTCCCGACTCCCAAATGTTACCCCAATAAAATCTACAGGAAATGGAACCTGATCACTCCCACTCTCTTTGAAGGTGCCTTCAGCCCACCCCTCCACGCAGAAGCAGACAAAGTTGAGAAACGCGTAGCCACCTTTAATGCTAATCTGCTAGCCACCTTAGATAGTTTAGCACCCATGAAACAATGTCGCCCCTTCAGCAAACGATATCAGGCCCCATGGTACTCGAGTCCCTTACGACTAGAAAAACAATCCTGCAGAAGACTGGAACACCTCTGGCGCCGCTCCAAACAACCCTCAGATAGAGCTAATTACAAAGTAGCTCTGAATCACTATCACTGCAATCTAAAAAATGCGAGTGAATCCCATATCGCAGTCTCCCTTGAACAAGCTGGGAACTCTAAAAAATGCCTCTATCAGATCCTAAAAACCTTTACCAACCCCGTGGCCTGTGACACGGCACCTGTACCATCCCAAACACTATGCGACAATATCGCCAACCCCCCCAACAAAAAATAGATTTAATCTATAACAAAATCACGGCAACCACCAATTCCCAAACTAATCCAGGATTCATATCCCCTTACATCCCACCTACCACTGACCTTTTAGACAACTTCCCTCCTCTGTCCATAGAAAATACTGAAGCTCTCCTAAAAAGCATTAAAACTGGATCTCCACTTGACCTGATGCCGGCCAAAATTTCCGCCATCCTGTCCAAACAACTTGCTGCCCCCATCTGCAATATTCTCAATAGCTCATTGAAGGAAGGAGCTCTCCCGCTCGAATGGAAAACTGCACAAATTTTCCCGATAAAAAAGAATCTCAGTATCTCACCAGAATATGTCACTAATTACCGTCCCATCTCGCTACTCCCTCTTCACACTAAAATCTTAGAGAAACACATTAACACCCACCTGTCCAAATACATTGAATCCACCAATAGCTTGGATCCCTCACAATCCGGATTCCGCCCCAGATATAGTACGGAGTCCACTTTAGTAGCAGTGACGGACAACATTAGGATGCTGCTGGATAAAGGTCAGGCGGTGCTTCTTGTACTGCTTGACCTTTCCGCAGCATTCAACACCATATCCCATAAGATTCTTATCAGAAGACTAGGCGAGATAGGCATTACAGGGAATGCACTAAAGTGGCTAACCAACTTCCTATCAGATAGAACCCAGACCATCAATCTAGGCCCCTACCACTCCAGCACCACCAAAGTCACCAAAGGAGTGCCCCAGGGATCCTGTCTAAGCCCCACCCTGTTTAATGTTTACGTGGCTCCCCTGGCGAGACTACTGAGAAAACTGGGCTTCACCCCCATATCTTACGCCGATGACACTCAGTTACTCCTCCCACTCGACAAATCTGATTTTAAAACACATGAACTCTTCTGCGACGGAATGAAATCCATAGCGGAATGGATGAAATCGAACTTTCTCCAATTAAACGCCACAAAGTCCGAGATAATGCTATTTGGTGACGCCAATATCAGGTGGTCACCTAGATGGTGGCCAGAGGAACTGGGCCCCTACCCCTGCCCCAAATCTGTGGTGAAAAACCTGGGGGTCCGACTGGACCAAAAACTCACCCTGAAAGATCACGTCTCGACCACCATAGGAGCCTGCTTTCACATCCTTAGCATGCTCAGAAGAGTTTTCCCTTTTCTTCCACTTTCTACGAGGAAAACTCTCATCTAGGCTTTGATCTTAAGCCGACTAGATTACTGCAACGCGCTTTTGATCTCAGCCAATGAGAAAGACATCAACAGATTACAGGTCGTTCAAAACACCGCCGCCCGCTTGGTGACCAATGCCCCCCCCTAGGACAGCCTCCATCCCTTTGTTGAAGGAATTACATTGGCTTCCCATACGTAAAAGGATTAGTTTCAAAGTATGCTGTATGGCATACAAAGCAGTATACAGACTGGGTCCCAGCTACCTCAATAGCAAATTTGTTAACTATGTACCCCCCAGACCCCTCAGATCAGGCGAAAAAGCCCTGGTATCAGTCCCACGCTTTAAAAAGTCTCGCCTAGGCGGCAAAGCTTTCTCCCACCTCAGTCCACACCTCTGGAACGATCTCCCCATACGCCTGCGTCAATGCACAGACTATCTTACCTTCAGGAAACTACTGAAGACTTCACTCTTCTAATTCGATTTCCCTCTTTCGCTTACGTGGCCACAGCGCTGAGATACCCTTATGGGGTGATTCGTGCGCTTTACAAGTGAAATAAATAAATAAATAAATAAATAAATAAATAAATAAATTCTGGCTGCCTCAGCCCCCCGGGGGTGACCATTAAAGGACCACTCTTTTGCCCGGTACGTACGGGGACCCAGCGGTGCCTCCCTAGAGCCGGCTGAGGGCATCAGTGGCCCTGTGGGGGACTTCAGGAGTGGCAGTGTAAGTGACTGTGGGATCCGCAGGGGAGCAGTAGAGTGACAATAAATCAGCTGCGGATTAGATTTGGACCGTCTCCTTTTGGGCACGGAGACGGTTGGACACTGGATCGGTGCGCCTGGGCGTGCAACTGAGTGGAGCCCCCAGTGCCTGGCATCAGTGGGCTGTGATTAACGCCCCAAGGAGGATCACGAGGGGTGCGTCGCCGGCGGGGGGTTGGAGGGCAGGGCATTGAAGCCAACAGGCTGCGTGGATTCCTACGGCAGGCGGCGGTGAGTGGTGCATGCCCCCCCCTGCAGTGTGACCCCCTCCTACGGTGCTGAGATGGCGTCGGGACGCAGCAGAAGCACGGTAACACAAGCCAAGGTGGACAAATTTGCATGGCAGAAATCCCAAGGGGAGGGACCGGGCAGGACAGTGGCTCAAGGGGAAGACCCGGATACGCTCCAACAGAGAGTTCTAGTGGCAATAACTAAGGTACGGACCTCTCTCGAAACCCGAATCGATACGAGAGCGACCCTTGACCTTGCCAGGTAGGTCGCCCCCCCCCGCTGCAGCTCCACTTGCGCTCTCTGAGTGTCTTTGTGCCCTTTTGCTCCTCTGTGCCCCGCTGCCCATTTTGCCTTTTGTTTCCCCGTTCTTGTGTGCCCTTGTTCCCCTGTGCCCCGCTGCCCATTTTAGCCTTCTGTGCCCCCTGTTGTGCCTGCTCGCCCCCCTCACCGCTCCCGTTCCTGCCATTGCATCCCCTGCGGCCCCGCCACCCCGTGCCCATTCGCTGCCCCCTGCCACCCGCCTGCCAGCTGCTCCTCCCTCCCCTTAAAATGGCGGCCAAGCAGCGGGCGCGCCGCTGGCTCGCCAAAGGCGTGCCTAAGGCAAGCCCGTCTGCACCCGTCCGCGCCTGGACCGCCCCCAGCGCCAGAACCCCTGGCCCCCACACCAGCCATGAAGACCGCCTGCGATACGACGCCAGCACCCTCATCGCTCTCAACCCAGGACGGACCCCCACCTGCTGCAGGGCCACCCCGAAGCGCTCCCACGGTCCCTTCAACTGCCAGAACTGCAGCTTCTCCTGCATCGAAGATGCAGAGACACCCGCCTCGATAGAACACAACCAGCTCTGATGCATCCTGATCAACACCCACTCCGCACGCAAACACGCCGTCGAGCTCTGGGACCTACTCGACACCGCATCACCAGACGTCGCCTTTCTGACCGAGACCTGGATGAACGAAGCCTCCTCTCCAGACATCGCCATAGCCATCCCAGACGGATACAAGATCACCCGCAGAGACCGCACCAACGGAGTCGGAGGAGGAATCGCCATCGCCCACAAGAAGACCATCAGGGTCTCAACAAACACCGACGACACTCTCAGCACCGCCGAACACATGCACTTCCAGATCCACACGGACCCCAAGACCACCCTAAGAGGCACCCTCATCTACAGACCACCTGGACCCCGACCACAATTCTGCGACGCCATCGCCGACTTCATCAGCACGCACGCACTGACCTCCACTGGATAGATCCTCCTCAGAGACCTGAACTTCCACCTGGAGAACAACAACGACAGCAACTCCTCCACCCTGATAGACAACCTTGCAAACCTCGGATTGGAACAGCTCGTCACGACACCGACCCACATCGCCGGACACACGCTCGACGCCATCTTCTCCTCAAGCCCCCACGTCTCCTTCAGCCACGTCTCCGAACCCACCTGGACCGACCACCAATGCATCCACTTCACCTTCCGGAAACCCGTCGCACATCACCGCACCCTACAGATCCCCCGTCGCTGCTGGGGCAAAATCACCGAAGTACAACTACAGACAAACCTCGCACTCAACCCACCGACGATGGTGCGCGCACCCTCAGACGATAGATGGACACCTGCGCCAACACCTTAGCTCCGCTGAAAAAACAAACCCTCAAAGACACCAGCAAGAGAGCCAACTGGTTCACCCCGGAACTCCTAGCGTCAAATCGCACCTGCCGGAAGTTGGAGAACATATGGCACAGCGAGAAGTCACTGGGCAGCCGCGCAGCCCACAAAGACGCCATCCGCAACCACCACCACCTCATCAGGACCGCCAAGGGGACCTCCTTCAAAGACCGTCTCGACAACAACACACACAACAGCAAGGAGCTCTTCAACATCGTGAAAGGAACTCCCCAGCTCCAACGCCAACGACATCCCGCCGTCGCAAGCCCTGTGCGACTCCCTCGCCACCTTCTTCCAGCGCAAGATCGCCGACATCCACGATAGCTTCAACCCCCAGATGACCCTAACAGGCCCCAACACGCCGGAACCACCACACCCGACCGACCACGACCCCCCGACAACCTGGGCCAACGTGAGCATCGAAGACACAATCAAGACCATGGGCACAATCCACTCTGGCTCGCCCTCTGACCCTTTTCCACACCACATCTTCAACAAAGCCGGCAGCTCCATCGCACCCCACCTGCGCAACATCATCAACCTCTCCTTCGAGACTGCGACCTTCCCTGAATGCTGGAAACATGCCGAGATCAACGCCCTACTGAAGAAACCCAAGGCGGACCCGAGCGAACTCATAAACATCCGGCCTATCTCCCTGCTTCCGTTCCCAGCTAAAGTCGTCGAGAAGATAGTCAACATCCAGCTCACCCGCTACCTCGAAAACAACAGCACCCTGGACCCCTCCCAGTCAGGATTCCGCAGCAACCACAGCACCGAGACCGCCCTCATCGCCGCCACAGACGACATCAGGATCCTACTGGACAACGGCGAGACGGCGGCCATCATCCTTCTGGACCTCTCTGCCGCCTTCAACACCGTCTGCCACCGCACACTACGCACACGACTCCACGACGCAGGGATCCGAGACAAGGCCCTGGACTGGACCTCCTCCTTCCTCTCCGGCAGAACCCAGAGAGTCCGCCTCCCCCCGTTCCGATCCAAAGCCTCCGAGAGCCTCTGCGGCGTCCCACAGGGATCCTCCCGCAGCCCGACGCTGTTCAACGTCTACATGGCGCCTCTCGCACGCATCGCCCGACATCACGACCTCAACATAATCTCCTACGCCGACGACACGCAACTGATCCTCTCCCTCACCAAGGACCCCTCACCGCCAAATCCAACCTCCACCAGGGAATGAAGGCCGTCGCCGACTGGATGGAAGATAGCCGCCTTAAGCTGAACACAGACAAGACGGAGATCCTCATACTTGGGCCCAACCTGGGAGTCATCCTCGTCTCGAAACTCACCCTGACCAAACAAGTCAACGCTGTCTCCTCCACCTGCTTCAACACACTCCGTATGCTCCGCAAGATCTACAGATGGATCCCGACAGACACAAGGAAAACAGTCACCCAGGCCCTAGTCAGAAGCAGACTCGACTACGGAAAGGCCCTCTATGCCGGAGCCCCGACCAAGCTCATCAACAGACTGCAAAGAATCCAGAATGCCTCTGCATGCCTGATCCTCGAAGTCCCGCGCCGCGACCACATCACCCCCCACCTGAGGAACCTGCACTGGCTCCCTGTCGACAAAATAATCTACTTCATGCTCCTGATCCACGCACACAAGGCACTCCACAAGACCGGCCCAGCCTATCTCAACAGTTGCCTCTCCTTCTACGTACGCAACAGGAAACTCCGCTCCACAGACCTCTCCCTGGCTACTGTCCCACGCATCCGTAGAACCACAGCCGGAGGCAAATCCTTCTCCCACCGCGCCGCCAAGACCTGGAACACCCTCCCCCTCATCCTACGACAAACCGAAGACCTTCTAACCTTCAGGAGATAACTCAAGACCTGGCTGTTCGACCAGTAGCAACAGCACCCCCCCTCTCCCCACCCTCAGCGCCTTGAAACCCTTGCGGGTATGTAGTGCGCTTTACAGATTATTTAATTGATTGATTGATTGAGGACATGAGGAAAATGGCAGACCGGGTGAGCATGATGGAGAGTACGACCTCGGACCTAGTAGCGGACACCACCCTCCTCAAGACACAGGTAGCTGAACTGCGCAACTCCCAAGATGCCATGGCGCTACAACTAGATGACTATGAAGGGCGTATGCGGCGCCATAACATCCGAATTCTTGGTGTTCCGGAGCGGGCGGAGGGGCCAGCTGCGGATTTGTTTGTAGAAGACTTTATCTTAAAACATCTTCAACCCAGAGGACTCTCCAAATGCTTTTCCATTGAACAAGCCCACCAAGTGCCTGTGGGTAAGCCGAGGCAGGCCCCCCCCCCCGCCCGCTTCTGGCCCGTGTGTTTAACTTTCGCGACCGCGATGTGATCCTGCAAACCACAAGGGCTGCCCCTCCACTGACGCTGGAAAACAGCAGAGTTTCTTTCTTCCCGGACTTTACCTTGAGGGTCCAAAAGCAGCGTCGAAGTTTTCTAGAAGTGAAACGTGCACTCAGAGACCAAGAGATTAAGTATGCTATTTATTCCCAGCCAAACTCAGAATTGAAGCAGATGGAAAACTGTGGTTCTTTACTAGGCCTGAGGAAGCTTGGGACTGGCTGGATGGCTGGCGTACTGTGGGCAAGCGGTCTCATAAATCTGCTCCTGTGACCGGAAGAACCAACAAGTGGCGCCAGCAACGACGGTCCCCACATATCTCGGATTCGGAGTCACGCAGCCCTCCGGGATGATACAGTAAAGTGGGCTACTTTTGGGTCTGGTTGGAGCCCTCAAGATATGGGGACTGTATGTTTTAGCCCTGTTGTGGTTTCCCTTGGTTTTATTTTGACTATGGTAGCATACCACCGACCCTCTGACCTCCACAACTGTTAGTTATGTGGGACTTTCAACTTTATGCTGTGCGATACTTTGATTATGTTATAATGCCTTTGCCCTCGGGGACTTCGGCCGGGGTTGGGTATTTTGTTTATTATTTGTGCCTTCGGGAGTGGGGTTGGGCACGTTCCTGGAGTTGGTAAGGGTGGGCGACAGGCACTCTGAAAGTTGGGGGAGGCAGGCGGTTCTTGACCCGTTATGCAGGGAGGTAGGGGGGGGGGTTTCACCGAGGAGGAGGGGGGTGTTGTTCATGTTGTGTGTTTTTTGGTTTTGCATCGGTACCACACAATGATTGGTTTTACAAAGTCACCATTGGACCCGCAGCACTTGGAGAGTGTGAGGGCCAGTTACACAGCCTTGAGCGGTCAATGTTACTCAGATATGTGACGGGGGCGGAATGGGGGAACCCCACAGGGGCGAATATATCCGGCCATTTCTATTTCTTGTTGACTGGTGTGATGACGCGTGGCCTAACCCTTAATTTGTCCACATGGAACGTAAATGGCCTTGGGGACAAGATCAAGAGGGGCATTGTATTGCAGTATATAAAACGTCAGGAGTTTGACAAAGTGAAGCTGCAAGAGACACACTTGGTCGGAAGCTCGTGTGGGGTGCTAAATAGGAAAGGCTATAAAATGGTGGCTCATTCTGGATTTACATCAGGTTCCCGTAGAGTGTGGATTCTCCTACGTAAGAATTGTCCGTACATTATTCATAATACCTAGACTGATGCGTAGGGCAGGTACGCAGCAGCGGCGGGCTCCTGGGAGGGGCGCACCCTTAATGTTGCATCTGTCTATGCTCCCCCGGGGCTACAGCGACTGACACTGAGTGACATAGGCACCTTACTTTTAGAATTACCTCTAGGGGTGCTAGTGGTGGGGGGACTTTAACCTCACGATGGATGGTTCACAGGACCGTCTGCCACCTAGAGAGGACCCACCGAGTGGCTCGCGACTTTCAGCGTTTGCTAATGCGCTGGGACTAGTGGACATATGGCGCTGGCTTAACCCGACACACACTCACTACACATTCCAATCGGGGGCGCATGGTAGCCAATCCCGAATAGATTATATATTCGCCCAGGAGGTTCATGACTTTATCAGCACCAGCTGCCTAGTCCGGCAGATCTCCGACCATTCCCAGTTACTACGACTTTCGGGATACAACAGAACAGACGTCCCGGCACCATTAGAATTCAGCCGTGGTTGTTAAAGATGACCTCAAATTAGAGAGGCCCTTCAGAAAGACACTGAATACTATTTCTCTGAGAATGTGGAATCTGTTGACTCGGCAGTGACACTATGGGGGGCCTTCGGAGCATTCATACGGGGTAGGGCGTTATCGTTGACAGCGGGGTATAGGACAGAGCGTGCCAAGAGGGTGTGTGAACTGGAGGCGAATATGTTAAAACTCGAGGAGGTGGTGGCACAGACCCCAAATCAGGCGGACCAACACTACCTTACGATTAAGAATCAGGATTATGAGTAGGGCTCCCGGTTTTCCGTTTTTACGGATTTTTACATATAAATACAGACGGAAATCTATATTTCCTTTGTCTGTATTTATATTTAGAAACGGCAAAATACTAGAAAATGTTGCCACACTGCCGTGCTTGAATCCAGCCACGCCCCCTTCCTGCTGCTGGAAATTCCTTCCCAGGCGCGCACACAGCCGCACCTGAGTACTTCACAGGTCTTTTGAAAGACCATTTACTTGCTAACGAGGCTTTATTGTTCTTTCACCCCATACCTTTCACGCTGCAGCGTGAGAGTTTCGGACCGACATAGCTGTGCATCCGAGTCACGCTCAGCACCAGGCATCTAAAGATAGGAGGAGGAGACAGAAGAAAGGTGCTATTATGGGGCATAACACTGGATTTAGCCTGCAGGATATACTTTTGCACCCCAGCGGGGTCAACTTAGTCTTTCATCATTCCAGTGTCGCTAAAAAAATAATACCATTGATGTGGGTTTTATAAACATCTCCTATGGATAGGGATATAAAATGGATGTATCACCCACCCCCCCCAAACCAGTTTGCCAGCGGTATGTAGCTGTTAAAGAATTACCAATAAGAAAAGAAGTAAAGCATTGCTGGATACGGAGTAAGTATTTGATTCGAATACGTATAAAAAACAACTTCTTTTAGATGCATCTTCATACGAGATAGTTTGCTCCTTCAAGCGCTCTAAATGCATGGTTATATCATAGCCCAGTGTAATGATACTAAATTGAAATGTACGTAATTAGACGACCTGGGAAGGATGAAGGCTGAATTGCCCATGCTGGCCATTAAAGACTTGATCTACAGGTCAGAGCCGATATCACGTGAGATCGTTTAACTCGTGTTTAGTAACATACTGTAAATCAAATGTATTGCCATCTCACAGAATGAATTGAGTCCTGCCACTTTAATGATTATCCAGATCGCCATGGTAGTCATTGTATGGACTTCGGATGTTTAGGCGGGAGTTTGGTAGAAGGGGCATAGCTGCAGGGTGCTTGGTTTCACGGCCAGGTGTGAGGCGATAAGAAGGCCGGCGGGTAGAGATAGTCCAATCTGAAACCTTGGCAGCTATGAGCAGAGAAGGAGCCGACGCTCCCCTCCCAGGGTATTGAAAACAGCTTTTGGCAGCAGAGAGCTCCCAAGCTACATGCCACGTCCTTAATTGTTACATATATATATATATATATATATAATATGTATCAAAAGGACGTGGTGTGTAGCTTGGGATCTATATATCTGTCTGTCTATCTACACACAAACACACCACCACCAATATAGGTAACCTTACGTACTTTCTGTGCGAAAACCATAGACACTTGAAGGCAGATTTCTTGCTGGCTTTAGATGGAAATACAGAAGCGCTGGCACATGTTTGCTCCTGATAAGTGCTTGTACTCTATCCTAAAGTGTTTTTATAGCAGAACTGAGAAGCACAGGTACTCTGCTTTTCAAATTACTCAGTACCGTACCATTTAAAGCACTGCTAAAGCCACAACAAATCGCTAGTTTAAGTGAGCGCATGTGTGCATTGTTAATTTAAATAAATGTGGAAAAATACTAGCTGTAGCGTCGTATTTTACTTGTGGCAAATATAAATGTGGATAAATATAGAAAAAATACCCAAAAAATAAATATGGATAAATACAGACGGAAATGGCAAAAGAATAAATACCATAAAACCGGGAGCCCTAATTATAAGCAACTTCTTTTAGAAGAGGCCATGTTGGGGTCTCTGTCTTCCCGGCTTAGAATTTATGAACAGGGTGAGAGGACAGGCAAACTCTTGGCATGGCTGGAACGCAAAGAACAAGCGTCATGTTGGGCACGTGCATTAACCGGCCCGGAGGGCACTCTTTGTACTGATCATCAATTGATTGCTAATACCTTTGCATTTTATTTTGAGGAAATCTACACTGTCTCGCAGGCATCACAGGCACCGATGTCGGCCAACCTCCTCGCGACTATCAATGTGGCCAGTATTTCCCCGCAGGACAGAGAGACCCTAGAGGCGGATATTACGGAGATGGAGATTCAGAAGGCCATACATGGAGCCCACTCTGGAAAGGCGATGGGTCCCAATGGGCTACCCGTCGAGCTTCTTAAACCCATGACAACGATACTAGCGCCCCATCTATTGAATCTGTATAACAAATGTTTTGCGTCGGGTCTCCTACCGGCGGATATCCGGACGGCGGCGATAGTAGTCGTACACAAACCGAACAAACCAGAGGTGGATTGTAAATCGCACCACCCCATCTTTCGCTTGACCATCGAGGCTAAGATCCTTGCTAAACTTCTGGCCAATCAACTCCTTCCTTATATTGTCGATCTGGTACATCCGGATCAATCTGGGTTTATGCCGGGGAGAAATACGTCTCGAAACCTGCGGCGGGTACACAGGGCCCATGGCAGGATTCATACCACTGAGGAAGAAGCGATCCTGTTATCTTTGGATGCCGCCATGGCGTTCGATACCATAGAATGGGACTTTTTGTTTGAGGTATTGGCCCGGATGGGTTTCGGACCCAAGCTTGCCCTCTGGATTAAGCTACTATATACGGAACCCACTGCGCATGTCATTGTCAATAACCACTGCTCGACCACTTTTGCCCTTCACCGGGGCACAAGGCAGGGTTGCCCTCTGTCTCCCCTATTGTTTGCCATGGTGCTGGAGCCCCTTGCTGTCTGGATCAGGGGTGACCCGGAGATACGTGGGATCAAATGGACAGCTGCTCACGAGGACCGCATCTCGCTTTATGCAGATGATATCCTTTTATATCTTGCTTCTCCGGCACGGTCCCTATGGTGGGTGTTGCACATTTTCCTTATCTTTGGCTCTCACTCTGGTTACAAGATAAACTGGTCCAAGTCCCAGATGTTTGTATTGTGGGGCACCCCCCTGACCAACCCTCGGGGATATGAGATCCCCGTGGCACTCGGAGGCTTTCGTTATTTGGGCATGTTTGTAACCCCAGATGTAGACCTAATTAATGAACGGAACCTGGTGGGGCCTCTCCAGCGTTTAAAATCAGATGTGACCCACTGGCGCACCCTCCCTCTCACTTTCCTGGGGCGTGCATCCCTGTTTAGGATGCACTTCCGCGTTTCCTCTATGTGCTACAAAATACTCCCATTCCAATTTCTGAATCCTATTTTGCCCAAATTGATAGCATATTGCGAAGCCTTTTATGGGAAGACCGTGCACCACAGATCGCGATGAATAAGCTAACCATGGGATGGTATGATGGCGGTGTGGGGTTGCTGGATATACGTCTCTATTATCAGGCCTCCCAACTAACTCCAATCAATAGGTGGGTGTTTGGCCCGTATGACGACCCGAGTTTTCGCATGGATCATTGGCTTGTGGGACGAGGCGGTTATAATAGGGCGTTTTACACTAACCCCCGAAATTTCCGTTTAACTGGACCTACGACCTGAGTGGTGGAGACTTGACATACAGTTACGGGTAAATTGGGATGGAAGGGACGACTGACTAAGGCGACGCCCCTGTGGGAACCGGACATCCTGGGACGCCTTAGTCGATGCCCGGGATTTGATAAATGGGATACAATTGGTATATCCACGGTTGGGGACATGTGGATTTAAGGGGAGACTCGCATCTTTTGCTGACCTCCAGTCAAAGTTTCAATTGGCACCGTTCGAGGCCTTTAGATATTTGCAGATTAGTCAAGCAATCTCCTCCGCTTTGCCTAAGGATACTCCTCTCCCCGACTCGTCCCCCTTAGAGGACCGGTTGTTACTGGACCCCATGAATAGTACAGCTACATCGCTCACTTATAAGAAACTAGTAAATAATCGCGCAGATCCTATGAGAAAAGTGAGGACTAATTGGGAGTCGGACCTGGGAAGAATAGATGATGATGGCTGGTGAGATGCACTGGCCTACCCCTGGGAGGTGGCTATTCCCATGCGCCTCCGACTCGTCTAGCTGAAAGTGCTCCATCTGATCTACTTTGACGCTAAGCTCCTGTATAAAATTGGTAGACGCACTGACCTGCTTTGCCTCTGACATTGTGATCAATTGGGGACCTTTTTACACATATTATGGGATTGTCCACAAATCCAGAAGTATTGGGTGGGGATTGCTTGTCAACTTGAGAGGATGTGTGACAAATCCCTCAGATTGTCTCTGCAGCTCTGTCTCCTTACTATATGAGACGCAACAGATCTATCGCAGGCAGAGCAGAGTTGGGTCTCGATAGGCTTTATCATTGCTAAGCGCAACATAGCGCAGAAATGGTGGGTGGACATGGTCCCGACAGTGGGTGAGTGAGCCAAAGATATGGACACAGCTATGATTGCAGAAAAGACGCTGTTTAAGGGACGGGGGTGTTCTGGGAAGTGGGACCATAAATGGGGGAAGTGGAATAGGTATAGAGGAGAGATTTGCATTTCCCCTACGGTAGAGATGCAGAGAGAACGACAAACCTTGATGGCTCAATTGACAGCAGTGGCAGGGTCTCCCTCCCCTTCTAATTAACTGATGTTTAGTCGACTGTTGCTATCCTTCCTCATGTTATGTGGTATATTCTGTTCTGGTTGCATATAATCTGAGAAGAGTATAATATCAGTGCTGTATCGCACCTCTGTCTCAGTAGATTAGGATGCAGACTCAGACCACTCCATGCAGGGGGGTGGAAGACAGCACGCCTGTCAGAGCACTGAGAGTGCCTTATGTCTCTGTGTTGGTATCCAGGCTTCGATGAGGAGTTCCACACTTTTCCCCTCTGAACGCGTTGGAGGCCTACCATCTAAATGTTGTCTCTCAAACTTCTTCTGCGTCTGCCACTTTGATTTGTAGTCTTCTGGTCCCTTCCTTCGGCTCTTTAACCTCTTTATTCAATTGGACCGCCACACTTGATGTTTCTTCTGCTGTAGCCTCTACAAGTTTTATTTTCTCGGCCATCTTTCTCAGGTCTGTCCTCATCAGAATAGCATATATTGCCAGTGCACCAATGTGCTGTTCCAGTGACCTTCTGAATTTTCTGGCTCTCTTCAATACATCCTCCAGCAGGTGCACCTTCATGTCCGCCTCTCCTAGCAGCACCACAGCAAGAGACTGCACCACTGTGAAGACCCTATTTCAGGGGATTGTTTGGTGTAGATGTCCATCTTGTTGATCTGTGTCATCTTGAATGCCTTATCTTTCAACATTATGTTGCAGCTTCTAGCTCCAACATAGACAGAGCCCTTTTCTCTGCAAGTCAGCTGCTTGGTCTTTCTCAATGCTGCTCTAGTTCTTCTCTGCATCTCAGTTTCTTATCCTTAACTACTCGTTGTGATATTCATTTGTTTACTATTTTCCTGCAGCAGAAGATGGCACATTAGCATAGTATGCTGTGCCACCATGTAGCTTAATCTGTGCATTCTATCTGTGGTACACCCTAGGTCTGCCCTCCGCCCCTTTTCTCCACCTCACTCCCCGTCACCAGTCCAGGGAGTCAAATGTCACCTTCTCTATCAAGAATTTTATCAAGATTTATTGACCCCTTTTTTCCCGAGCACTTCTCAGTTCATCACTGCAGAGGCACAAGAGTCATCTGCAGCTTTCCATTTTGCCTGTGATAACCATACTGTACCAGGAACAAGTTGGCCTGCATATGATGCAATGTGTATCAGGGCTCACATATCTCCTCTGCACGAAAGGCACACCCACCCCAACGCTCGCCTCACTTTTACCAATGCTCCCCGTGCCTACATATGTTCCAGAGCAGGGAGCCATGCCCACCGCGCATAAGATGGCTGCTCATAACCACCAGGTTGGATCTAGTTCCTACTCCAGAATCCACTGAGCAATAAACTCTGGCCCCTTGAGATCAAAGCATGTGCTGCATGCTGCCTGTTGTGCTGGGAAAGTGTGCTGGTACCTATTAGGCCCCAGATGGCCTACAGACACTGAATAGGGCCAAGCCCACCCCTGCTGAATGAAAACCCATGCACACTCTGTGAATGTTCCTGAAACTGACCATGAGCAGCAGAATTGCCTAATTTTTTCACAACTTTGAAGCCCAAAAGCAACCAAATACTTGCCCAAACTAACCCAATGTTACCACTCCATTAGCTTATGTGTAGCCTGAGCGCAACATTAAAAAAATATACTTCTATTTCAAGGATTATATGTTTATCACCCACATTGATATCTCATGATGTGCAGAAAGCTGCCGAAAAGTGTTCTGGGTCCGATGTTGGGAGTGCAACTGTGAAAAGGTTCTTCCCGGGAAAAGTGCTCTTCAGCATCAAATTAATTTTGCATACTCACACCAGCCCCCCACAGTAACGGGAATATAGGCCATCCCTTCATGTTTGCTCACACTTGTTTCAATGCTCCAAGAGCAATTCAAGAGTGACTGCCGAGCATCTCTTTACATATACAAGTTATGTATATTTCATACTTTTGGTACCCATCAGAAGAAAGCAGTCCATTGCATGGGGTGCACGACTTGCTGCTTGATGTTCCTGCGAGTTAATTTCCAATAAAGTGAAAGTGCAATTTGCAGGCTCACAGAAAAATCTCCATCCACTATCTTTGCCAGGCAACAGTAAAGTAGATCCTTGTTCAGGCAGTGGGAAGTTCAGTTGTGCCAAAGATTTCTGGGCATACCCTGTCCAGAGTAGCAGCATTCTTTAGAGTCTGGAAGTGGTACTGTAAAGACTAGCAGCATCCTTCAGGGTCTGGCAGTGACACTATGAAGAGTAGCAGCATCATTCATAGTCTGGCATTGGTAGGTTGAGGTGCATAAAAGTGTTCTTCTCGGTCTGGCACTGCCAAGAGCAGCAGCATCCTTCAGGGTCTGGCAGTTGTAGGGTAATGTGTACTAAACTGTTCTGCTGCTGCCAAGAATAGCAGCATCCATCAGTATCTGGCAGTGGCAGGTTAAGGTGTGCAAACATTTTCTGGTTCTGCCAAGAGAAGGGGCATCTTTCAAAGCCTGGCAATGGCACTGTAAAGAGTAGCAGCATCTTTCAGAGTCTGACAGGGGCAGGTTGAGGTGCAGAAAAGTGTAATTCTGGGCACTACACTGCCAACCGTAGCAGCATCCTTCAGGGTCTAGCAGTGGCAGGTAAGGATGTGCAAAATGGATCCGCACAGCCAAGAGTAGGAGCATCTTTCAGTCTGGAAGTGGCAAGTTGAGGTGTGCACAAGTATTCTTTGGGTCTGGCACTGCAAAGAGGAGCAACATCCTTCAGGGTCTGGCAGTGGCAAGTTAAGATGTGTAAATGTATTCTGACAGTACAAAATGTAGCAGCATCCTTCATAGTCTGGCAGTGGCACTGTGAAGAGTATCAGCATCTTTCCGAGTCTGACAGTGGCACTGTGAAGAGTAACAACATCTTTCAGAATCTGCCAGTGGCACGTTGAGGGGCACACAACTCTTCTTATGGGCTGGCACTGCCAAGAATAGTAGCATCCTTCAGGGCGTGGCAGTGGCAGTTTAAGGTGTGCAAAATTGTTCTGGCACTGGCATGAATAGGAGCATCCTTCAGAGTATGGCAGTGGCACTGTAAAGAGTAGCAGTATCCTTCAGAGTCTGGCTGTGGTAGGTGGAGGTGTATAAAAGTGTTCTTCTGGGTCTGGCACTGCCAAGAGCCGCAGCATCCTCCAGGGTCTGGCAGTGGCAGGTTAAGGTGTGCAAAAGTGTGCTGGCACTGTCAAGAGTAGGAACATCCTTCATAATATGACAGTGGCACTGCCAAGAAAAGCAGCATTCTGCAAGGTCTGACAGGCAGGTTGAGGTGTGCAAAGTTGTTCTGGCACTGCCAAGAGTAGGGGCATCCTTCAGAGTCTGGCATTGGCACTGTAAAGAGTAGTAGCATCCTCCAGAGTCTGGCAGTGGCAGGTTGAGGTGCACAAAAGTGTACTTCTGGACCCGACACTGCCAAGTGTAACAGGATGCTTAAGGGTCTGGCAGTGACAGGGTAAGATGTGGAAAATTGTTCTGAGACTGCCAAGAGGAGAAGCATCTTTCAGTCTGGCAGTGGCAAGTTGAGGTGTGCACAAGTATTCTTTGGGTCTGGCACTACAAAGAGGAGCAACATCCTTCAGGGTCTGGCAGTGGCAGGATAAGATGTGTAAATGTGTTCTGACAGTGCAAAATGTAGCAGCATCCTTCATAGTCTGGCAGTGGCACTGTGAAGAGTATCAGCATCATTCTGAGTCTGGCAGTGGCACTGTGAAGAGTAGCAGCATCTTTCAGAATCTGCCAGTGGCAAGTTGAGGTGTACAAAACTCTTCTTATGGGCCGGCACTGCCAAGAAAAGCTGCATTCTGCAAGGTCTGGCAGACAGGTTAAGGTATGCAAAATTGTTCTGGCACTACCAAGAGTAGGGGGAACCTTCAGAGTCTGGCATTGGCACTGTAAAGAGTAGTAGCATCCTTCAGAGTCTGGCAGTGGCAGGTTGAGGTGCACAAAAGTGTACTTCTTGGCCCGACACTACCAAGTGTAACAGGATCCTTCAGGGTCTGGCAGTGACAGGTTAAGATGTGCAAAATTGTTCTGAGGCTGCCAAGAGTAGAAGCATCTTTCAGTCTGGCAGTGGCAAGTTGAGGTGTACACAAGTGTTCTTCAGTTACTGAATGAACATGAAGTCACTGTTCGCCACTGCATTTCTAAGCTGTGTGTCGAGTATGTGAAAAAATCTTTTGGCAAGACAATAGCCAGAGGTTTAGGATCTGAAAGCACATTTTGGGACTTCAGAAGTCATAAATGTCTTAGAAGGCTCAGCAAATCTGGCAGGCGCATCTGCTATTCTGTCGCCAGAACTTTGGCAAAGTCTGTGCACCGTTTTTCTATGCAGTCCTTGGCAGCAGCAGGCAATTTGCTTTCTTTAAGCTTCTTGCGGAAGTCAAGGTAAACATCCTCCTGCGCAAGATAAATGACACTACCCTGAAGACCTAAACTGAGGAACTGCTGCTCAATATTGGTACCGATAACACTTGACTTTAGAATTCTTCTGGGAGTTGACCAATATAAAGTTTGCAAATCCCGAAATATGTGGAGGACATCACCAGATTCAAGCTGAAATGCTTTGTTCACTACCTTAATTTCCTACAACATAGGTTTGAGGAAAATAAGGTAGAGCTAATTTGTCTTGTCATTGTACATTTCTTGCAGAATTCTAGCTGCATAGCAATGTTCTACATATGATGTGTTGCAAAAGTTCAGTTTTTTTCCATCATACTGCTCCAGAAAATGCTCCACACGGTCTGCCATGATGAGCCAGCGCATTTTGCATGGCAAGACATGCCCCAGCGAAATTCCTTCATTCAAGATTTGCTACAAATCTGTGTAGCCTGCCTGGCACTTTGAGGTATGTCAAACCATCTTTCAGTCTGTCAGTGGCAAGTTGAGGTGTGCACCAGTCTTCTTCGGGTCTGGCACTTCCAAAACTGTGAAATGTAAGTGGAGTATGTCAAACCAGTTGTAGGTGTTTCTCGTACCATGAATTCCACATTGCTGGGCAAACTGCACATTGCTTTTTTAGCAGCCATGTCAAGCGGGCAGCTGCAGCACACACGCTTTTTTTTAACGAGCTCCCTGTGAACATGAGACGCTTCCCGACCCTGCACACATTCAGGAAGGACCTCAAGACCTGGCTCTCCAACTGATCCCGAGCTGTTCGCTCCCCCCCCCCCCGCCCCCCCCCCCCCCCCCAGCGCCTTGAGACCCTCACGAGTGAGTAGCACACTCTACCAACCCCTGATTAATTGATTGATTGATGTTGCCACACATTATCCTTGTGGCATCTACTAAATTCTCAGTTGGAAGCCTGCGGTCTTTGAGGAAGTCCAGAAGTGCATTTGCTATGTTTTGTGCTCTTGGCTCTTGCAATTCTACCATCCAAAAAAAACTACCAACAATTCTGCTACTTTTCTGACTGAAGTATTTTACACAGATGCACAGCACTTTCTTTACAGAAATGTCAGATGATTTGTCAATGATCATGGAGTAAGGTGACCTGCACATATCTTGAAGGAGCTCCCCTTTGAAATAGGGGCCTAAAAGTCCATTTATCAAAGCTGTCCACTTGTGCAGTGCATATGGAAAGGAGGAACTTCTTAGCTTAAAATTTCTCCTAGTCTGTCAATATTGTTAAATGATGTGCTACATGCACTTTGCATTGCAATCCTAAACTCTCTCCTTTTCTGGTCATTTGATAAATGAGGTGCTGGTGGGGCAAAAGATGCCATGTTTAGGCTAGGTGTACTCGAGTGTTCACAATGTTTTCCAGTGGATGAATACAGCTTTACGTCATGGTGGTGGGCACATAGCTGTATATGACAGTATTTACAGCTTGCCTTTTCTTCGACTGTTTTTCCGGGGGCAATCCACTTTAATAATTCGTAGTCAGACTCCCAATCTTTCCTGTACACTTTCTTGTACTCCACCCACATGCTCATTTTCAAAATTACTTAGTTGGTGCTTCTTGGGACCTGGTAGATGACTGTCTAGTCTTTGGTGTGCAGCAGGGCAAGAATCTGCAACTGGAAGTGACAGAATAGCTATCATCATCCCTAGTACACATGAATTTTCCAGATAACATACTATCACATAGTTCCAAGTGTCTGTTTAGCAGTGAGAAACTAATCCCTGTTTTTGGTCTGGTGCATTGATCACCAAAAAAACCACACAAATGGCCAAAGTAAAATCATAATTGAACCTTAAACGAATTGCACACATCATACATGGCTCACAAACTTCATTTCTCTTTTGCTTTCTAGTGCAGTATATCGTTTATCACATTTTGAAAAGCCAAGTAACTTTAAACATATCTCCACCTGCGTATGCCTTAGTAAATATTTGTAGTAGCAGACTGTTACCCATAAACCCGTTAGAGACCAGGGTGAATGTTGTATAGCATAGACAGTGTCTCAAGGGGTATTGTTTGGTAAGGAAATCATTCACCAGTGCTGTTCACTTCTCATGTGCACGTTATCACAGGTTACATGACATTTAATGTAACATAGTGCATTTATGATTGTTTATTTAATTATTTATGTTTTGACCATACAATCAAATATATGTGGAAAGCAATTCCTTAAATCTTTTCACTACATGGTCCTTTGTTCCTCGTTCTCGACAATTCATTGTGCTCTTTAATGATTTCCGTACCAAACCATACCCCTTGATACACTGTCTATGTTTGTACATATTTGGTTATAGGCAGGACCACTGGAACTGTGAGATTGTGCAGTGGCGGCATTTTTGACATAATTATAGATTTGGCAATGTGCCACATAATCCATGTGCTGCATAATCTGAATATTTTACTAAAACACATTGTTTCCAGCTGAAATGGTTCAAAAGTTACTAAAAACGTAGAGACAGGTGTTGCCACACAGTGGCAGACCCTTTAGGAAGGTTGACTGGTGACATTTATTTTGCTTACTGCTAGCTTTGGGTGTTAAACTGGTACCTGTGAGGTGCAAATACCCAGTGTTAACAAATACAAAAATGACACTATGGCACTACATATGATATATATAGTCTGCTTAGCTGGTTATCGTACCGGGCTGCCCATCTGAGATTTTGGGGATAATTGTGGTCCTGAGCTTGGATGGTTGGAGGAAGAGAGAAGTGGAGAGATCTGCTGGGCTGGTCATTTTCAACATCAGCCCATATTAAAGTTTTTTAATGAAATGTAAACAAACTGTCAGACTGTATATATTAGTGATTCTTAACCTGCGGGGCATTCTGTAGGGGGTTTGCAGGCTATAGTGCCTAGCCGCATCCCAAGCAGCCTAGGACAGCTAGGGCCAAAGGTCAACAGTACTATTAATAATGAAGTGATCCAAGTCTGTGAGCAAGCTGTGGGGAGAGGATGTATCCTTAAGGCTAGAGCGGTCGACCTCGAAGCTGGGGAACCAGGTTCGAGTCTCGACAACGACGCTCAACATCCTGTGATTCTGGGCAAATCACGTAATTTCCCTGTGCCTAACAAAATAAATGAATGTGCCCTTCTGTAACGAAACTGGTCCTCTGATACCCGATATCTCGGGTCTAGTTCGCGCTATATATTAAAAAAGCTCATTTTCACATTTGACTTAATTTGCTTATCTAACAGCGCTTCTCATTATTACCAGCATCAATCTTGTGATGTGGCCTTGTTGCTCATAGGTATCTCAGAGTTCAGGTTGTGGGCTGTTTTATAAAGGGATATCATTGAGAGATTTGAGGTTGAGTCAGAAGGCTTTGAAAAGTTCTCACTGTCCCTATAGGAGGGTCCTTAGAGTGTTTAGACTCCTTGGTCTCTCTGCAGAGTGCATAGAGCAATGGCGGCAAGTGCCAATTGTGATTATATATGAAAGAGTGTGATGGTGTTACAGAGCTGCTGAAATATTAACAGAAACAAAGTGTTTAACAGTTCAGTCGGTGTGTTCTGTTGTGTGATGGAGGCTGTGCTGCTGGTCGGAGATACTAAAGGAGAGGGCCCTTGAACTTTAAGGTTTTGAACAGATTTCCACACCGTTTAGCATACAGCTCATAGAAAGAACTGTTCCTTAAGAGTATGTGTGGTAATCCACTCTCTTCAGTAGGTGTTGAAGTTAGTTTATTAGAGCAGATAAATACACAGCCACCTTCAGCTTCATAAGCATTACTGGTTTAACTTAGAACCCTGTCATGGCTGTGATTCTATTACATCGCAGCCTACCAAACCATTCTACACATTTCCACATATCTTCCTCCTTATAATAATAAAAGAAAACATTTGAAAACATTCACAAAATGAAGAAGAATTAAACATTAGAAAAATATTTACACAATAACTTAACTTTCATCTCGTAAATGCATCATAACTTTCCGTCGATTTTTTTTTTCTCAACCACATTCTCATAATCCACATCCTTTTATAGATGCGATACTTTGCACAAATCTCCATCACTCCACCTCTAACCATCATCCAATAAAGCCACAGTACCATTCACAGATACCACTTTATGCGGTTGAGAGAATTTGCTTTCTCCTTTTTTCACAAATCCAAACTTTCTTATCACAACCCAGTCACCTTCCCGAAACACAATCTCCTTAACCGCTTTCCTGTGATCAAACTCTAACTTACCACGAAACTGACTTTCCTGTGCTCTTGATTTCATTCCATCTCTATCCACCCAAACTTGATTTTTTTCTCTCAACCACATCGGAGACTCCTTAGTACCTGGCTCCCTTCCTTTCAAAGCTATGAAAGGAGAAATGCCTGTCACCGAATGAGGGGTAATCCTATGACCCCACATCATCCTTCTCAACTCATCCCTCCATGATAAACCATTAGCTAGTGAAAGTTGAATGCTACCCATCACAATGCGGTTCACCCTCTCCACAAGTCCATTAGCTTGTGGATGGAATAAGGCAACTCTATTGTGAGATACCCCAAGACTACTCAAAAAACTGCTCATTTCTGAAGATACCAATTGCACACCGTTATCTGTCACTAATGTCTTAGGCACCCCCTCCTCCATAAATACTTCTTTCAAAAATTTGATCACATTAGTAGTGGTGACTTCACCCTTGGATTTGCACGTAAACCATTTGCTATGGTAATCCACCAACACTACTAAATAACGATTACCACTTCCTAATTTCTCAATCGGGCCTAAAACATCCAACGCCAACTTTTCCCATGGTCTTTCTGGTAACCCAACACATTTCAAAGGAGCTTTTCTCACAATTCTTGTTTTATCACTATTGCTACATGCATGACATTCTTTCACCAACTCCTCCACATCCTTATCCATCTCCGGCCACCAAAAAGACTCCCTTAACCTCCGCTTAGTCAAACTCCTGCCCAAATGTCCTTCATGCACAATTCTCAATAATCTCGTCCTCAACAGAGTCGGTGGAACAATCTTATTTCTTCTCAGTACCTTATCCCCTTGTAGACTAAGTTCATCCTTTACTGACAAATATTTCTTATGTACTGCTGTCTCCTCAGAATTATCCCAACAATTGATAATGAATTCCTTCAATTGTTTGTATTCACAATCCGACTCCACTGCCTCCTCCCACTCATTTCTACTAATAGCAAATTCAGCTGCCACATCCAAAACTAAATCATACTGAACTTCCATGCACAAATCACCTTCCACTGGCATTCTGGAAAGACAATCAGCTATAACATTTTTGTTCCCGCGTACATACTCTACAACAAAATTGTATTCTAAAACAGATAACAACAATCTCGATATTCGAGGAGTCACACTACCATCTAAACCTCGACCACCCTTGAATATGTGAACCAAAGGCTTGTGGTCCGTCTTGACAACAAAGGGTATCCCCCACAAATAAAATCTAAAATGCGCTATGCCCCAACAACATGCAAGCGCCTCTTTCTCTATTGTCGAGTAAGACTTCTCCGCACCTTGCAACCTACGAGAAGCAAATCCAATTATTCTTTCATTCCCATCCGACACCTGCAACAAAACAGCTCCTATTCCAACATTGCTTGCATCACTGATTAAAATCGATTTCTTCTTAGGATCAAAATGTCCCAACGACGGTGCACTCGAAAGACTAGTTTTCACATCATCAAACTCCTTTTCACACTCCAAATTCCACTCATACCTGACACCCTTCTTCAACAAAAGTCTCACAGGTTCCACCAAATCCGTGAACTTTGGAATAAATTTCGAGCAATACTCAGCAAGGCACAGAAAAGACTTCAATTCCTCCTTATTAGTGGGACACGGAGCTTCCTTCACCGCCTTTACTATACTACTTTTAGGTTTTATTCCCTCAGCAGAAATTTGGTGACCAAGATAACTCACCACCCCCAACCTCATCTGACACTTTTCTCTTTTTATCGTCAGGCCACACTTGGAAATTCTTTGCAAGACTTCTTCCATGATTTCATCATGCTCATGAAAAGATCTTCCAACAATCATTATATCGTCTTGGAAACAAAGTACCCTCTCCATACCTTTGAATATGTTTTGCATTACCCGCTGAAAAACAGCAGAGGCTGATGCCAGCCCAAATGGCATCCTACAATATCGAAATGCCCCTAAAGGTGTAACAAATGAAGTTAGTGGACGAGATTCTGGATGCAGGTTCACCTGATGATATGCCGAAGACATGTCTAAAACACTAAAAACATGCCCCCCACACATCATACTTAGCATCTCCCCAATGTTTGGTAATGGCTGACGATCTACCCAAATGTTCCTGTTAAGGTCCCTCAAGTCAATGCATAGCCGAATTTTGTCACCATCCTTCGGTGCAACGACTATTGGAGACAACCATTCCGATGATTCAATGGGTTCGATCACCTTAGCATCTAACAGTTTCTCTAATTCTTTTTGAAGAGGTTCCTTCATCATGTGAGGTATTGTCCTCACTTTATGCACGATCGGTCTCGCATTACTCTTCAAAATAATTCGATGCGTGAACCCTTTTAGCATACCTAATTCATTAGAAAATACATGAGAATACCTCTTCATTAACATCTCTCCCCATTCGTTACTCGTTTGAACATCAGAAAGTACATTTCCTACATTAGACTCAATAGCCATTACAGGTTCGACAGCGTTCGGATCCAATTTAATTTTTAAGTCTCTTTGATGCCTCCATCCCAACAAATTGGATCCTTCATCAGTGACATAGACTCTCCCATAAACACCGTTTTTCTTAAAGATGATACTCATCCACTGCATTCCTAAAATGTTGATCCTTGAACCTCCATAGCCTACAGCCTTTACATCAGAAGGTTGAAGTTCATCTATTTTTCCATTCAACTTTTCTTGAAATGCTTCTTTTGACACCAGAGGGAAAAGACTACCAGAGTCAGCCAACAGTCTTACCGTTCCCTTTCCTATAGTAATCTCACAATGCGGTTTTTCAATCTTCTCAGAACTCTCCTTCCTCAATTTCATAGGATTGTTATCAATATTCAAGATGATCTCTGAACCAACCTTGTCTATCCCTTCTATTTCATGGTGTTTATTTATTTCTATCCCATCAATAGTGAGAAATAATTCATTCTCCTCTTCTTCTCTCACTACTTCCTTCACGCTTATTCCTTGCACACCTCCTTTTGATCTGCACGCTTTCGCTAAGTGACCCCTTTTTCCACATACTCTGCATGTAGCATTCCTTGCCCCACAAGCAAAGCTGGAGCTTACATTGTTAAATGGTAGCGGCAGTTTCAGTCGATAACCTTTCAAGTATTTGCCCGGCGGTAATCGCCTCTCATACCACTCGATAATTTACCAATGAAAGAGGCAGGCGCCGGAGACTGGAAGGCACATAGTACATTCTTGAGATTCCCTTGATGTATGATAGAAAATCCCCTGAAGCCCCGGCTCAGATCCGATCCCACACATAGCTACAGTAGAAGTTCCCACATTACCCGCAGTAGGAGATGGCTATCGCGCAGCAGGGAATTCCGCCAATTCCCGGGGGTGTGTGCAACCGGCCGGGTCTCAGGGGGTAGGGGCTTTGATCCACTGTAATCCCTTTGATGTGGGGTGTTTCCCTTACAGTAGGAGCAATAAACTGCATCTGCAGGGCTAGGTGATGGCCTGGGACCAGTTCGGACAATGGGGCGCAGAGGAAGGGGGTTATCAAAGGAGCGGCATGACCATGTATGGGATGTCGGTCGGATGTGGTTCCGTAGCAGGGTCGCGCAGAAGGAGAGGGTTTATGGCCCGTGTATGAGAGAGCGGGGGTGGCCGGCGCGCGGGGGATGTTCGCAGCGCCAGGGGAAAGCGCTGGTGATCGAGAATGAGTGGGGAGAGAGTGGGGTGCCTAAAATGGCGGCCGTGCATTCGCTGTGTGTGGCGCTGGGGAGAGGCAAGATGGCACAGATAATGTTCAGTTTGCAAGCTAAATTTCCACAGTCCTCCCTTTTAACATATCTCGCCAGCTTGCCTAGTTCGGATCTATCCCCATAATACTCCGAACTTCCACCTCATACAGAGCTTTCATTCGCTCTGTTTCAAAGTCCAAAGTCTTAGGGCAGATGCAGTTCATAAAAAGCGAACATAAAGGTGGCAGACACTGAATCCCCAAGCAACATCCACATAGTATCACAGTTGGTATGAGGATAAATGAAAACAGCCTCCATCCCCAACTTTTAATAGTGTCCCAAAACCAACTCCCCAGTGACCATTCTTCTTGCTCTTGATGGACCTCTGTGGACAGTCTGTGGAGGTGTTCAATTGCTTTGTAGACTGAGGGTGAGTTATCCGGTACGTAGGTACAACAGCTGGACCCAATGATGCGGCATGCTCCTCCACGATCAGCCAGAACCACATCTAGAACGAGGCGGTTCTGAAGAGCCACCAGGCGGACGGCCTGAAGCTCAGCGGTGTTGTTGGCGAGAGCGCCAGCTGTAATGTTCATCGCCGTCTCGACTGCCTGGGTTAGGTGGCGGATGGCACGGCTGTTTGCCATTGGACCCCAGAGTGGAACAAGGCCTTTCACTGCGTCCATGAACTGTGCTCCGGCGGAGTCGGCTTGCACAATGTCTTTGGCCCGCTTCTGTCGGTGATGGTTTGCTGGAGCCACATATGTCGGAGGAAGGACAAAGGCGATGTAGCAGGTGCCTCCCCAACCTTTCGGAAGCCAGGTGTAGGCCTTAGTACCACAGACGAAGTACATATTCGGGGAGGCAACAAAGGAGGGTGGGTCAACTGAGTCCAATGTTCGGGTGATGAGGCAGGAGCTGTGGCCCACTAGCTGCGCCCCCAGGCCTTCGAGGCACACAAATCCAGTGATGTTGATGACGGACAGGGCCACTGTTAGGGTGGCGGCCGTCCGTTTCCGGAGGTAAGAGAAGGTGGGTCTGGCTGGGTTGTTGAACACTTGCATTTCAACTCGTTCTTTGGCAGGGATGTCCATGTGAAAGGAAGTGTTCGATCTCAGAGGGCAGAAGAGGGCAGAAGTTCTTCCAGTTTTGTTCAGCCAGAACCCATGGTAGAAGTGTGACATGGTTCTGCCGGAAGTGGCATTGTCCTTGTAGCTTTCTTGCAGGAGGATTAGCCAGGCGAGGCAGGAACCATGGACAGAAAAAGGTGAAGGGATGAAAGGGATAGAGTGTCCAGTGGCATGTGGTAGCAATCCACAGATCCAGCAATTAGTGGCGTTGGCAGCAAGATTGTGTTGGTGGAGCAACTGCACAAAAGAGTTATTCCAGAACTCCTTACGCCTTTCTCGGAGTTGGGGTGAAAGTGAGATCAGATGGTGTTCTTTCATGGTGGTAGGTTGAACGGTGGTCAGCAATATCGTATGAGCGGGTGTGCCATCCTCCATGATCCAGAAGGTGACCACGAGGAGAAGGCAAAAGAGAAGGGTAATGAAAAGTGCAATAGTCTTTAAGCTGTGCATTCGGTCAGTCCTTGGGTTTTTGTAGTGGATCTTCGGACGTCCGGTTGCTTCCATCATCTTCATGTCGGGCGCTTCCATCACCTTCAAGAGACTCGGTAGCGGGCAGAACCACAGACTTCGCTTAGTTTCTCTCCTGGTGGCCTTTGAGGTGACTAGGCTACCGCTCTGAGATTTCCACTTAGCCTGTGGTCTGCTTAGCCGAAGTTCTCTCCTTTCGTCGCAAGTTATACCCTTCCTTGGATGGCACGGTGGGATCAGGATATCTTACTAACTCGAGTGTCTCTGTATCTGGGCAGCGGCTCAGGGATGGTCGATCTTTGTCCAGAAGTTCTTCTTGGGCGGTGATGTCCGTGGTTGTCAGGGTCGGTGATACCTTCTTGCAGTGGTGTGCATGCAGCCAATTGCGTTTCCCCTCCACTCGAAGAGCTGTTCGGGTGGTGATCAGGACTTGCAGTGGGCCCGTCCACCGGGGCTCCAGACTCTTGGTGCGCTGGAAGTTACGCACTAAGACGAAGTCACCGGGTTGGATGTCGTGTCCGGGGCCCCTGGAAACATCGGGGATGGCGTGCAGCACCTGCTGATGGATAACAGACAACGTTTTAGTTAGGTTATACAAATAGTCAGACATGAGGACGTCCGGGACGTCGTGGATGGATGTTGGTTTTGGTGCAGTCCAAAGGTTCATGGGCCGCCCGAAGACGACCTCGTAGGGGGTTAAGTGGTGTTTGGTGGGGGTGGAACGCATTGATAGCAATGCTAGTGGGAGAGCGTCTGGCCATCTTAGTCCTGTGGTGGCGACTATTTTTGCTATCTTAAGCTTCAATGTGGCATTGTGTCGCTCAACCAGGCCTGCAGATTGGGGATGGAAGACCGCATGGAATTTCTGTTTTACACCCAACCGTTTTAAGATGAGTTGGATAACTTCGGCTACGAAGTGGGGGCCGTTGTCGCTCCACAAAATTCGACAAAGGCCGTATCGGGGGAAGAATTCCTTCAGTAGTACTTTTGCAGTAGTCATAGCGGTGTTGTCGTTGGTTGGATAGGCTTCCACCCACTTGCTGAAGGCACACACAACGACAAGTACGTACTTCAAACCTTGGCACCTTTCTAACTGGACATAGTCCATTTGTAGGACCTCAAAAGGGTAATTGGGGACCCCAAACCCTCCCCGGGGTACAGCAGTTCCTTTCCCAGGGTTGTGTTGGAGGCGTACTAGGCATTGTTGGACCAGACGTTTGGCTGAGTCTGGGATCTTGTCGTTGTGCCAGACTTTGGAGATGAGTTCGATCATGGGGGCAGACCCTATGTGTGCGGGGGAGTGTGCCATGGTCAACATGGGGATCAAGTATGAGTCTGGTAGCAACCATTTGTTCAAGTCTTTAGTTCGCCAGCAACCATCATCGTCCTTCAATCCCACCCGTGCCCATTCAGTTAACTCGTGTGGTGTACTGGCTAATTGGATGTCCCTAATCGTTTCCCCCGCATCCTTCCATTTCTCAGCTTGTGACCTGGTCACGTACATACGGGTCGTGGACCTATTCTCGGCTGTGGTTCGGGCAGTAATGTCAGCGAGTGCATTTCCCTGTCCTATAATGTCTGTCACTTTCTTGTGTGCTTGGCATTTGATCACAGCCAACCGTGTGGGGAGGAGGACCGCCTCGGTCAGGGCAGAGACTAGATCTCCATGCAGGATGGGTGTGCCATGAGAGGTCAGGAATCCCCTCTCTTTCCATAAGAGCCCAAAGTGGTGAACTACCCCGAAGGCATACTGACTGTCTGTGTAAATGTTTGCGGTTGTCCCTGCTGCCAGAATGCATGCTCGTGTGAGAGCTATTAGTTCCGCCGCCTGTGCAGATCGTTGTGTGATGCGGGCTGTCTCAACAACTGTTCGGGCCGTGGTGACTGCATAGGCAGCTGAGGTGGTGCCATCGGGGAGCTTGATACATGAGCCATCCACCCACAGTTCTCCGTCAGGGTCTGGGAAGGCTGTGTCTCGGAGGTCGACCCTGCTCTTGGTCTGTTCGTCGGTGAGGGTCACACAGTCGTGTATAGGGGACGCATTGGGATCAGTGTCAGGGAGAGGTAGTAGAGTAGCTGGATTCAGAGTGGTGCATCGTTTCAAGGTGATGTGGGGTGCAAGCAGAGTCAGTTCGTAACCGGTCAGTCGTGCGCTAGTCAGGTGTTGAGTCTTGGTTTGGTTCAGGAGAGTGTCAACCGCATGAGGTACCAATACTGTGAGGGGGTTTGAGAGTACGATCCCCTCGCTTTGCCGGATAGAGATAGCCGCGGCGGCTACTGCTCGAAGGCATGAGGGCAAAGCTCTGGCTACAGGGTCAAGAGTGGCAGAGAAGTAGGCACAAGGGCGTTGTTTAGGGCCTATGGACTGGGTTAGGACAGACAGCGCACATCCCTCCCTTTCGTGGGTGTAGAGGGAGAAAGGTTTAGTGTAGTCTGGGGTTCCTAGGACTGGGGCCGAACAGAGGGCGTCTCGTAATTCCTTGAAGGAGGATTGACATTCGGGTGTCCAGGGGAGGGGAAGGGGACATCTTTAGCCAGTAGGGAAAGCAGAGGTTTTACGATAAGACTGAAGTTTGGCAACCATTGTCGACAAAAGGAGGTGAGACCTACTAGGGACCGTACTTGCTTCTGAGTTTTGGGAACAGGGGTTTCTAGGATGGTCTGAATTCGGTCAGGGGTGAGTTTCCTCCCGTCTTTGGATAGTAGGTGGCCTAGATACGTTACTTGGGGCTGGCAGAATTGCAATTTCTTTCTGGAGACCTTGTGACCATTCTCCGCAAGGAAGCGGAGGAGGTGAATGGTGGCTGTGACGGCAAGTGGAGTGGTGTCGGCCGCTAAAAGAATGTCATCGACGTACTGTATCAACACCACTCCATCGGGTAGTTGGACTGCATCTAGCTGTCTCTTGAGGGCTTGGCTATAAATGCTGGGACTCTCAGTGTAGCCTTGGGGTGCCCTACAGAATCTGTATGAACGGGCTTTTAGGGTGAAGCCGAAGAGGTAACGGCTGTCTGGGTGGATGGGGATGGAGAAGAATGCGTTTTTGAGATCAATAACAGTAAAGGTGGTGGCAGTGGATGGAATCAGGGTGAGGATGGTGGTGATGTCTGAGACCACGGGGTACTGGGGTATGACCACTTTGTTAACCTCTCGCAAATCAACAATGAAACGGTAGGCTTTCTCATCTCCCTCGCCTTGCTTCTTAACAATGGGTAGGATAGGGCTGTTGCAAACATTACTGACTACTTCTTCTACCACTCCTGCATCAACTAGGGACTCGATGATTTCCACCAACGCCTTCTCGCCTTCAGGCGATATCCGATACTGTGGAAGCTTTGGGAGCACTGCGTCCGGTCGGACGGTTATGTGTACCGGGTCGATCACCATGCGCCCTACATCTGAGTCGGTTTTAGCCCATAGATGTGAAGGTAATGTGTCGAGTAGGGACATGTCAGCATCGGTTATAGAGAGCATACGCCGTGTGTGACAGGGTCTGGACAGATCTGGGTTATCGTGTAGGATGACTCGAACTCTGTCTGGGGAGCATCTGATGGTAGCTCGAAAATGTTTTAGCAAATCAAGTCCCATAATAGCATCGGGGGTGTTGGAGGAGAGCAGAAAGGTCGTGTCAGTGGTGTTATCTTCTAAGTCAAAGGAGATTGGTGCTGATAAGGGGATAGTGGAGGGCGTTCCATCGAAGCCTATTGAGGTTACATGTGAGCCTGACAAGGGTGCCCTAGGGATCAGTCGTTTGGATAACGCACTACGTGTCGCCCCAGTGTCTACCAGGAATGGAGATTTTGTGCCCAAGACCTTAGCAGTGACGTAAGGACCTTGCTGGTCAACACGGAGTTCGACTGGATCCCTCCCTTGCCCCTGGCGGTCCTATGCGAAGTCATGGGTGCTTTCGTAGTCGGACTGCTGACACTGGTTTTGTCGGGGGCGATCAAAGGTGTTTGGTCTGCCTGGCCTGACGTTGACTGCGTCGTTCGTGTGCCCTCGTCCCTGTCCTCTATTTCTGGGGTCATATGCTGTGTCTCTGGGATCCCTATTTTTGTTCAGTTCCAGAAGGACCGGGCACTGGGATTTCCAGTGTCCGAACCCTCTACAGAACGCACATTGGTTCCCATCTAAGTCTCTCCGTCCGTTGTAGGGTGCAGGCGTATGGTCTCTAGGGGGTAGCTTTCTAGGGGCGATTGGTTGGTAATTCTCTTTCGGGGGTTCCCTTCCTATGGTCACCCCTTGCAACTGTGCTATCATTACCCTCTCCTTTAGTTCCTTTTTCTTCTTCTCTGACGCCCTATCGTTCTCGTTTTTCTGATTTTCGTAGTATTGGGCCATCTGGAGAATTGCTGCGGGTTTGGAGGCTGCCCAACTACTCTCACTGGTCTGTAGTTTCTGGGAAACTTCTTGTGACAGACCCTTCACATAATTCTGGACAAAGAGGTGATGTCCGGTTGCGGTGGTCATGTCTTGGCCACTATAATCGGAAAACACAGTCTCGAATCGGGAGAAGTATTCAGACACATCCTCCTGGGGTTTCTGGCGGCAAGCCGTCACTATCGACCAGTCTACCTTTCTTTCTGGGATTAGAGTCTTCAGCTTTAGTACAATCTTGTCTGGGAGCTCTAATATGTCTTTCGGGGGTTTCTGTCCTGGTTCTCGCTGCTTATCTATGGTATCGAGTTGTACCCAGGTATATCCGAACGGCTCAGCGTGGTCAACTTTCCGGATTTGTTTCCACACATCAGCCGGCAGACATAGCCCAAAGAACAAGTCGATATCTGCTAGAGTCATTATCGTAGAACCTAAGGCTGTACCCAGTTCAGTGTAGAAAGCAGTCGGGTTCTTTCTCAAGTCGGGTAGAGTTTTTCTAAAGGTCAAGATATCTTGCCGGTCCCACGGCTGGTAGACCCAGTTATATACAACCCTTCCCTTCGCATCTTGGTGGTTGATGTCGTCATGTGTTCCCTGACCTCGTGGGGGGACCCAGTAGGGGGCAGCTTCTTTGATGGGCATCATGGCATCAGCCCTTCCTTCCTGGGGCTTAGTCGCTATGGGGGTTTCTGCTTTGGTGGTCTGTCTATGTTCTTTAAGGTGTCGGTAGACCTCGAGTGTACGAGTGAAGAGGTTCGTCACGTCGCCCTCTCTTTCTTCCCCGATGTCCACCTTCCTATATAGGGCCGCTAAGCCTTCGGGACCTTTATCGTGGTATCTATCCTCATATGCATTCAGGGCGTGATAACAGAGCCGTACGACAAAGTGTCGTCTGCGGCTGTCGGCATACGAGTTATACACATCTGTTATATACTCCTCACTTTCTTTTCGCTCCACCAGCGTCCCTACTATCTTATCAATTCCTGCTCGTTCATCCTTCGTTAATCGATTCATTCTGGTGGAATCTTTCTTTCCCATCTCATGGTCATCTAGCGTTATTGCCGACGTTGCGTTCAGTACAGGAGGCTCGGCTGGCGCGGAGGCCGTGAGGACCGAGGCCCCCGTACTGCTTTCGCTCGTGTTCGGGGGTTGTGGGTGTTGTACTACTGACTGGGAGGGTGCATATGGAGGGGGCATGTAAATGATCGGGGGTCCTAACAGTAATTCGTCATTCGTTCGCTGCTTGGAGGACAACTCAGGGTAGAGCAAAGAAGGGGTCCTAACAGCGTACTGGCCTGATGTTTCGGGCTCCTGTCTTAGTTTAGTTTCCCTTCTCTCCTTTATTTCTTCTTCTAACTTTCTAGCGGCAAGGTGGGCTGCCTTTCGTAATTCCTTTTCTGCTTTTACTTCTTCCCTCTTTTTCCGTTGCGTTGCTTCTTTGCGCCACATGCCGATACTGTCAAGCATAGTAGGCGTCGTCTTATTGCTACGCAGAGCCATTTCTAGCACTTCTATCTTATGGTCGTCGAAGGATCCCATCAGTGGCCACTGACTCTCGGGGTCCTTCTTTGTATATTTATGCCATAGCTTGGTATAAGCTACGGCGACTAGTCCATATTTAGTGAACATGTCCTTATTAGGGGTGCCCTCCAGTGGAGCCGGATGGTTCACCTCTAATAAGCGGTCCGGGCAGAACCAACTACCAATCAGTGGGGAGAAGATAGGCATGACGGGTTTCAACGGGGACAAAAGTCAGCACTACCTATCTTTTCACTGCTTGCAAAGACTAGACAGAATATCTCTATTCCTCGTTTTTTGTAAGCAGAGAATACCTCCAAAGAACCAATATCGAACAACTAGTGTTCGGACAATCAATCAATCAATCAATGGGGAGATAAAGATAGGCACGACGGGTTACAACGGGGACAAAAGTCTGCGTTACCTACCCTTCACTATTTGCAAAGACTAGACAGAATATTTCTATTCTACGTTATTTGCAAGCAGAGAATATCTCAAAAAGCACTATTCTTCAAAACAATCAATGTTCGGACAATCAATCAGTGGGGAGATAAAGATAGGCACGACGGGTTTCAACGGGGACAAAAGTCTGCGTTACCTACCCTTCACTATCTGCAAAGGGAGAGAGAGAGAGAGTATTTCTACTCCTCCCCGTTTGTAGACAGCGAATATCTCAAAGAGAACAATCAATGAGCACAATCAATGAGCAATACTAGTATTCCAAAGCTTCAGACAATCAATCAATTATTTCGCAATTTGTCGTGTATCACGACCTTACCCGGACCGCGTGGACAGTTTCTCGTCTTCCGCCTCCAGCGCCCGATCGTCCTCTACTCTCCGTATTTGCCGCGGCACTCCTGATGGTTCCCAGTCAGGACCGTAGATCACTCGAGAGAGGTCTGCTCGGAACCAGTGAAGTTCGGATGATCGGCTGCCAGACGAGGGTCTATTGGGCAGGAGCTCTCCCGATCGTTGCAGTCGTTCACTCTGTCGTCGGGACCTCTCCCACTGGATCCACGTGTCGCTGATGGGCCCCACGTTTGGGACGCCAATTGTTAAATGGTAGCGGCAGTTTCAGTCGATAACCTTTCAAGTATTTGCCCGGCGGTAATCGCCTCTCATACCACTCGATAATTTACCAATGAAAGAGGCAGGCGCCGGAGACTGGAAGGCAGGAAACAAAGTTTTATTCCGTCGGAGCAGAACACATCAGATCAGACAGCAAGGTATCGTCACGGGGTGCTCTAACTGCATCTCTGAGACCTGGTCTCTTATACACAGGTTTATTGCTTTATTACACATAGTACATTCTTGAGATTCCCTTGATGTATGAGAGAACATCCCCTGAAGCCCCGGCTCAGATCCGATCCCACACATAGCTACAGTAGAAGTTCCCACATTACCCGCAGTAGGAGATGGCTATCGCGCAGCAGGGAATTCCGCCAATTCCCGGGGGTGTGTGCAATCGGCCGGGTCTCAGGGGGTAGGGGCTTTGATCCACTGTAATCCCTTTGATGTGGGGTGTTTCCCTTACAGTAGGGGCAATAAACTGCATCCGCAGGGCTAGGTGATGGCCTGGGACCAGTTCGGACAATGGGGCGCAGAGGAAGGGGGTTATCAAAGGAGCGGCATGACCATGTATGGGATGTCGGTCGGATGTGGTTCCGTAGCAGGGTCGCTGTTATATCCTGAGTTTTACTTAATTGTAATTAGCCTAGGTCTTCCTAGCTGCTCAGCCAGAGTGAGAGATGGTTACGGAATGTTGGTGTGACTGTGATGAATGGAATGCCTGGGTGCCTGTGTGGGTGAGTGATGACAGTTGGAGATGGGCTGAGCAGCTAGGCAGGCTGCTCCTGGTGGGGCCGTGATATGGGCTGTTACATGGGCTGACATAGAGGCTGTAACAAGGGCCTAAGATAGGCTACTGATGAAGCTGGTACGTGGCTGAACCTTGTCTGAAGTGATCTGGAACTGGAACTAATAAAGAAGGCTTTGAAACCTACAACATGGCTACAAGTGTCATCCTGTACAGTTTACAACATATTAATTTTGGCGACGAGCGGGCCTGGACCCAAGCGTACTTAAGGACTGAACAGAAACCAAGGAACCACAAAGAAACTGTGAGAACCAGCGCAACTACAAAGAAACTGTGAGAACCAGCGCAACTACAAAGTAAAAAAAAAGAAATGTACATGTAACAGTATGGAGTAAAAGGCAAGTTGGCCCCACCAGTGTCCAGTCATCGGACGGCCCCAATCTGTGACCTGCCTGATCTTACTCCATGGACTTGACCAAAGGTATGGTCTGTATGTTAGGGTGTGAAATGACTGCTTGTCACCCTACCACTTCCTTTTAAATCTGCCGTATGGATGTATCCGGTGGCTGTTCAAGATGTGAGTTGTGGTCCAACTCAGTGAAGTAAAGGAGAGTGGCTGTTCTTAGATGTGAGTTGTGGTCCAACTCAGTGAAGTTTTCACAGGTGCCACACAGGAGCGGTGTGGTTCTGCTATGATTGGTACTTTTATGGCACTTAGGAAGTACAAGCAGCGTCGGTGAACAAGGTGGAAATATTGTGCCTGGAAGTAAAATTTACAAGGAGTGAATGCAAGCTACATCTCTAACACAAATGTACCTGTGTAATTCTCAAGCGCAGCGATTCATGTGGTCATCTTGGAGTCTGCGCAAGGTTTGCTCTTTGACACATGAACTGAGGTGCTAATTTGTGAGGGAGAAAAGGACAGAACTATTTTACTCGTACTACTTGCAGATAACGAGCTTTTCTGAGGAGAGTTTGGAGACTTGTCTACATGGTATGTTAACTGCCACGTATTTAATCTGCCAGTAGTGTAAACAGAAGGAAAATAGTACAAGTCTTTGACTTTGAAATTGACCGTTGGACTGTAGTTCAAGTTTAAAAATCTGGCACGAGTCAAGCAACTCGCGCGCCTACCTTCTTTCGGTTGGTTCGGCGCGTGCAGCCTCTCCTGCGATGTGTCCTGCGTCATCTGCACTCTGATGTGCAGGGCGGCCTCGGCTTCGGCGATGTTGATTCATTTTGGTGCATGAACGCACATTAAGCCACTCGGCAATCACGTCGTAAAACGTGCCGCCATCTTGAGTTTGGAAGCTATCTGCTGTGTTTGCCTTCGTCATTGCCATGCATGATATTTGCTGCCAACCACGCTGTTGTTCGTTTATCTTTAAATAAAGTTTCGTCATGCAGTCTAGGGACAACGCGACTTATACGTGATGGAAGCATCAATGTTTGAAGGAGGACTGTCAGACTCACGTCGACTCCACAACGAGGTCAGACTCTCATGGAACTTTGTTTTTGCCGGTAAGCTACCAAAGCGGATGATGCATTTCAATGCCAATATAACAGTGACGGTGTGGAAACGTGAAATCAGAAGGAGCCCCGCAGCTATGGTGATACTCTGGCCGGTTTGACAATGGATCAATGATGTGTTGTGCATCTTTAGTTTTAGTGCAGTCAGTTAGCTTTTGAAAGTCAAAGTAGCACTTGTGAAAATTTCAAAGTTGAGGAACAAGAACATTATGTCTAGTTTAGCACTCGGGTGAGAGGTCGCTCACCGGCGTTGGGTATAGTTTGCTGATGTGTTATAGTGTTCATTTTATGTCGTGATGCCACAGTTGTTTTATGCTGTTGTTAGATGGGACACCTTAGTCTCATGGTGGGTGGTCATCACAGTTTATCCCTTAGGAATAGGGGTGAGGTTGGGTTTAAGTCCCAGTTAGTGTCCTCTACATGGGGGTAGGTATATGGATTATCATCTTTATACCAGTGGGTGTTATTCCTGATGTATGTACAAGGGTACATTGTTTGTGTATGCCACAGTTTCTCTTATGTGAGGGTGGTTATGGTCTTGGTGGGTGGTTTCCCACTTCTTTGTGTTGTGTGTAAGTCGTCCTGCGCTTCACGTGTTGTTCTGTGTAAGTCGCCCTGTGCTTCAGATGTATGTGTGTAAGTCGCCCTGCGCGTCACATGTTGTCCTGTGTAAGTCGCCCTGCGCTTCAGATGCTGTTGTGTGTGTAAGTCGCCTTGTGCATCACGTGTTGTCCTGTGTAAGTCGCCCTGCGCTTCAGTTGTGATCGTGTGTAAGTCGCCCTGCGCCTCACTGTGTGTACCCTCTATGTGGTCCATATTGTGGTACACGTGTATTTGTAGTGTCGGTTCACCCTTGATGTCTGTTTATGGCCTCGGGTGTTTGTCGTGGTGTGTTCGTCGTGGTGTATTCATCTTTCGCAGTGTTAGGTGCGTTGTAAATTGGTATAATACTCTTCATGAGGGAGGATGGGTATTGTTGATGCATGTTATATTATGATATGTCGCTTTTTCCTATCTTCCCTTTAATTTGCCTTGTTCTTGCTTTAGTGATGTTTTACTTTTGGTTGCATCCTTGAGTTATGGACATTACGGTTTATTTTGTGTATAGTTCTTTGCTGTAGTAATGTAAACTTTGTTTTCATTTTTAAAAGGAAAGGGATAATGTTATATCCTGAGTTTTACTTAATTGTAATTAGCCTAGGTCTTCCTAGCTGCTCAGCCAGAGTGAGAGATGGTTACGGAATGTTGGTGTGACTGTGATGAATGGAATGCCTGGGTGCCTGTGTGCGTGAGTGATGACAGTTGGAGATGGGCTGAGCAGCTAGGCAGGCTGCTCCTGGTGGGGCCGTGATATGGGCTGTTACATGGGCTGACATAGAGGCTGTAACAAGGGCCTAAGATAGGCTACTGATGAAGCTGGTACGTGGCTGAACCTTGTCTGAAGTGATCTGGAACTGGAACTAATAAAGAAGGCTTTGAAACCTACAACATGGCTACAAGTGTCATCCTGTACAGTTTACAACAGTCGCGCAGAAGGAGAGGGTTTATGGCCCGTGTATGAGAGAGCGGGGGTGGCCGGCGCGCGGGGGATGTTCGCAGCACCAGGGGAAAGCGCTGGCGATCGAGAATGAGCGGGGAGAGAGTGGGGTGCCTAAAATGGCAGCCGTGCATTCGCTGTGTGTGGCGCTGGGGAGAGGCAAGATGGCGCAGATAATGTTCAGTTTGCAAGCTAAATTTCCACAACATGTCCAGGACAACCACACCTGTAACAGATTATGGGCCTTCTTTCACCTGTTTTAATTGCAACACTTCCATATGTTTTGCTTGTCGTTTTTTTTAATTCTTTCTTAGCATCTTTTACTTCTGCAGAAACTTCTTTTTCATTATTTACCGTTGTGCTCTCAGCAATATTTTTTCCTTTATCAATTTCTCACATCCAGTGATCAGTATCTTCCATACTCCTCGCAATTTCGATAGCCTCTTCCAGAGTAGGGTTCTTTGATAACAATTTTTGTTTCACTGACTTGTTATTTGTACACCTGACTATCTGGTCTCTTATTAATGAATCACAAAGAGCTTGGAATTCACATGTTATAGCTAACCCCCGCAAAGATGCCACATACGATACAATGCTTTCATCTGTTTTTTGTATTCTGCAAAAAAATTTGTGTCTTTCAAAAACGACATTAATTTTTGGTGTGAAATGTTTTTCCAACATCTGAAGAGACATCTCATAAATGTTTACAGGTTGACCATCTCCCATGCCCAAGGATATCTCTGGTAAATCATCGTATATTCTCCTACCTTCAACACCGAGATGATGCAAGAGAATTGCCTGTCTCCTCACAGGACCGTACTTATCACCCCCAATCGCCAATAAATATGTGAAAAAAATGTTCTTCCATCTTTTCCACGGTATAGCAGGTTCACCTGGAACAGGTAAAAATTTTGGAGGCGCTGACATGGAGTCATCTGACATTTTGTTATTTAGGTGAGGGATTTAATAATAACCTAGAATGACAATTAAACACAACAGACTAAAATAATTAACTAACATAATTAATTAATATAAATAATTAAAATAACAAACTAAAATAATTGATCAAAATAATTAACATATATTTCATCAATCCATAAAGTTGAATTATGCTGTAGTGTAGATATCTATTTCAATTGTCAAATGGTTTCCAGAACCAGGTTAGTCCCTTCTTTGTTTCAACCTTTCTTTTTTTTTTTCAATTTCAACTGCTGGCTTTAACTTCACTTGCTTTCATGTACACGCGTCTATTTCTTTGAAGCAAATCTAATTACTCACTGCGCATTTATTGATTTCAAGTACACGTGTCTATTTTACACGTGTCTATTTCACACGCGTTCAACTTTATCGGCAGGACAACATGGTTGGCAAGACACGTAGCTTAAGAAAACTGCATCAGACTCTGCATCAGCGTGCCAAGCAAAAAATGGCGGCACGCTGCTTACGTGGATGCAGGGTGGCTCATGGTGCGCTTGTGCACTAAATGTCCCGTAGCAGCCGCGAAAGGAACGAACGTCACAGAAGACACCCTGGAGCTGCGCACGTCTTCATGCAGGTAGGAGATTGCGTGTTGTAGATGGCTCGTGCATAATTTTTGAATGACAACACAGCAGTTGCAAGATAGTCAATACCGCGCAGTAAAAGTGTTAAAGTTAAAAATGCCTCGCCTCGCTTGAGTCCCTGAGTCCCACACGCTGCTAAATCAAGCTGCATCTCACCGCAATTTGATTAAGGTGCTCAATAACAATCACGCAGTTAGGAAAATCAAGAAGGTCTTCACTTTAGGTCCCACAGCAGCAGTTGAACTTCCAAACATTACAGTGCAGAAATATACCTATGTTCCCACGAGTCTCCTCTAGACGTTGAAGTCAATTAGATAGCCATAAATAGCAGACTTACAGTTGATGAAGATGAATTCAAGAAATCCTTCAATAGCACTAATTTTCAATTAGTGGCGTTCCAGGGGTGAAGGTTTGGCTTCTTGTCCCCTACATAAGATCGCTCGTCGCCAAATTTGTGGTAATCCACACTCTTCAGTAGGTGTTGAAGTTAGTTTATTAGAGCAGATAAATACACAGCCACCTTCAGCTTCATAAGCATTACTGGTTTAACTTAGAATCCTGTCATGGCTGTGATTCTATTACATCACAGCCTACCAAACCATTCTACACATTTCCACAGTATGTTTCCCTCACACAGGTAAAAAAAAAATAGCTACATGTCTAACCTCATAAACAAATGAAAGTGGGGGTGCAATAGTCCAATGAGCCAAAGCGTTGTAACTAAATGTCCTCTTTAATTCAAATTAAATTTCGGTTGATAAAGGAATGGTCAGCCAACGCGTTTCATTCCCTCAAGGGGAACTTCATCAGGGCTGTAACATGATAAAACAACATAGATATTACAAATAAATCATAAAGCACAGGACTAACAACACAAATAAATAACCATATAATATGAAAATTATAAAGACAAAACAATTTTTTTTTTGACAACATTAAAAAGTACCCATAAAATCACATGGATTGACATGTAAAACATTTTTATCTCAATATGTACATATATACAAACAGATGTTTAACTGACGGCAGTTTAATTTTGGAAAACTGTCCACCTGGTAGATATTTGTAAACAGATGTTAAACTAACCGTGACCAACCTAAAGTTAGTGTACACCTTGATCTATTAATCTACTGTCATCCAATGGAGGCAACACATTTTTTGAAAACCCAAGCAACATCAGAAACTATATGTAGAAATAGTGTAATTGAAAGAGTTAATAAGTGTGAACAGAAAAAAATGGAAAAGTGAGGGAATATATACAAGAGGGAGTGAATGTATAGCGGAAAACAATCCAAATCAAAATAGACATGCATACCTTGAATCAATGTATATGTTCTTGAAAATAGAACAAATCTTGAGAGTTTGATGAAGTATAGTGTGTTTCACATGTACTTCAGATTTCTGTAAGAAAACACAATATCCAAAATCATAATAAATGGCATTCTGGGCCAAACGTATACTACTGTAACCATAAATAATCTAGAATGGATCTTTCTGATATTGTGCACTATTTGATAGATATACAGCATGATTGTCACATACCAAATATTAGCTCACTAATAGGGAAAATGAGACCAAGCTGAGTACATAATATGATAAATGAAACCAAAGTCCCCTTTGTAATTCAAAAAAGTGGGAAGCCAAATATATAATACACATGTAAGACAGTGTAAAATAATAATGTAAAACTTATCACACACTATAGGATACAAAATCATGAGAACTGTATCCGTCAGCAAAAATGTACTTATGCCGGGGTTGTCATAGTAAAATGGTAGTATAAAGCGTAAAAAAGCCTGAACCGGTAGAAACTAGGACAAATGAAGTGCACACGGCCCAACCCGGCGCGCACAGGGGACAAGCAGTATGCCCCCAGTCTAAAACAACATCGAGGCTTAATAAGGGTTAGGTTACAAGAGCACAGATCAGCAATAAGAACAAGAAAACTAACTGCGCCTTTGGTGCCACATTTTCTTGAGTATGGACACGGAGAAAACGATTTCATGTGGTTCATCCTGGAAAGAATTAAAATTGATAGAAGAGGTGGTAATATTACTAACAAACGAAAGGCACGTGAACGATGGTATATTTCCCATTTAAACACTGCACATAAAGGACTGAATTGTAGAGAGGAATGGGAACATCTGCTGGCGACAAGATAAGACAAAAATAGTAGAGTCTTGCGGCAAGACTTCTGGTCTTGCTTCCCTTGTTTAGGGACATAGGAGCAAGAGAAATGGCTGATCTTTAAATTGTTGTCTGCATTAGTATGCGTATAGGTGATGCTCTAATATCTTCTCAGAGCCAAGAATATGGCCAAGTGGCACATTTTTAACTCACTATCAAGCCAAAAGGATTGAATTCCTGGCTGAGGTTGGCTCTGAGTGGATAGATATGCCTCTAGTAATAATTACGCTGTATATGGTTTTTGTTCCCCACTTGGAAGAATTAATATGACCTAAAAAAAAAATTCTTTGGGGCACCTTATTCCCTCTAGTATGATCCTAGAAGTCTTGAATAGATATGAAGGATCAAGGCTTAGCCATTTTAACAATTGTCACGTACTCGTTGGTTGCATTTGAATAACATCATAGCAATCAATAGGTTCTGGTATATGTCAACGAACAAATGAAAATAATCTTTAAAAAAAAGCATATGTTTTTAATATAGAAGGATGGCGACTGCAGCTCTATAGCGGTCTCCGTTTTGTTTTGGTTAAGACATTACCGGCTTAATAAATAGGGCACCGACCATTTTTTGACACTTCCAAGATGGCGGTGACATTTACGGAGATCGAAATAGCGAGGGTAACATGTCCGTAATGCCCCGGAAGTAGTGTTTTCACTTCCACCTGTTCTCATTAAGTGTCATACCGTATATATACTCCTCGAGTTCGAGTCAAGTTTAGCTGTATTTGCACAGAGGGCTGTTCTGTATGCACCGTAACAGGAAAACGGAGGTAAGCTTTGACGAGAGGTAGCCTTAGCTGTAACTATTCTGTAAGGGCTATAATCTGATTCGCTAAAGCATAGTTCACTTCGATTTGTACTAAAACATAGCTGTTTTCTCCGTAGTGCTTTTATTGTGCACCGAACCCTGGCTTGAATATAATTTTGACCCACATTGGATGGTGAAGCGGGGACTATATAAAAGAAAGTTGCCGAAGGTAAATGAGGAACGCTGAATTATTACCGCGGTCTCTGTTGACTATATTTGCGAGACCCTGTTAGATATCATCGATAGGGATTCTTATGTAATAAGAGACACATAAGTCTCGACAAGATTGTGGGTGTTAGCTATAGTTGGGGAAATAATAGAATTACTTGAGAAAGAACCATGTAGGAATGTTTAAAACTCTGAATAGCTTAGAAACATTCAGTTTCTCAAAAGTTTATGAATCAGAGAATGTGTAAAAAGAATTTTTCACATGAATCTTGTGAGACTTAAATAGTATACAAAATGATCTCTAAAAATTAAGTACGATAATGGACTAATATAACATGGCACTCATTTTTATTGAATAGGTGCCAAAACGTTTGCGTGGGAGATATAAGGATACTGCCTATATAGAAAAACTTTTGTGTCATGAAGTCTTTTTAGACTCACTGCAGATACATCCCAGGTAATTTTAAGTGGGACCAATCTTTCCTTATAGTATGATTGTTATTTAAAACGGAATATTGGAGGTTGTTATGTCTTTACTTACTAGGTGCCTATAAACCCACCGTGAACAACTATTCTTGACCGCGGAAAAAGACAGAAAGAATCAGTGGCGGGAGTTGCACAGATACAGCTTCTTATACAAATAAGGTAGTTGGTCCTTTATGAATGCAAATAAATTTTAACTTGATATGGAATACAAGCGGTGGTGCTGATGCTTAAGTCTAGTGCACAGACACATAATTTACTAGTGGCTTATGCAAGGATCATTACCTAGTGCTCTCACAGATTTTAAAGACCAATAAGATGGCATATCTAGAGCATTGCTAAGTTGGGTTTCCACGAGTATATTTAAAACATTGTGTGAAAACCTCTTGACCTGGTAGCGCTCATAAGAGCACCATGTGCTAATAACAAAGACCCTGTATAGCACTACGAAGTGGAGTTTCCACAGCCGGTATAAATAGATTTGCATATTAAACTCTGTCTGGCTGTTTGCCTGTGTGATGCGTTTGCGGGGATGATTTGTTGGACAGTCATATATGTGTCTATGTATTGAGAGAACAAATAGATTTTACAAGTAACTCAAAATATGTTATGTTATGTTTTTTTCAGATCGTTGATTTTTATGTAACTGCTATTGGGACTCTATTTTAATCTTTCCTGATGAAGGTGTTGGCCGAGAACTAGTAGCCCACCGAAACGCGTCGATGCTCTTGTATGAGGAAACCACACAAAATCACTGATTATAATTCTTTGTGACATATTGAATAGGAAATAATATTGACTAGGGTCACAATCAATGAGTCTTTGGTTTGGTGATTTTCCTCTGTTAATAGGACTATTTTTGTCCTTTTTATTGTGTCCCTAACCTCACATTGTTTGATATTTTTTGTTTAGTCATTTTTAATGATGATTTTTTAATGTGCATTGATATGTTAATACTGTCACCGCTTCCTAAATAGCCATATGACAATATATAGTACTGTGTTTGCAGTTTTTATGTATGAAATTGATAATAAATTTTCTTGATGAAACTATTTTTTCTCTTAATCATTATGACTACATCTGTGCTGTCCACTCTCACCCTTGCAGTGTGAAAGGTACGTTGACTGTTATGTATTGACTGCTTTGTATTGATGACAAGGAGGCTCTGTTTTTTGACTAAGGTCATATTTGGTACCCCTCTCCTTTGTCTTTGGGGTCCCTCTCTCCTCTTTTGAAACATTGTGTACAGCCCTTGGTGCTGGAGAGTTCGCGTTGGTATACTCCCCTTTATTGTACGAGTCCGAGTGAGAGCTTTCTGCCCACATATGGACCAATTCAGAACATTTGGTTTTAGTGATGACCAACTAAATAAAATCATCAATACAAAAAATGGGAATAAAATTACCGTTATATCAGGGAAAGGTGAAAACTGGGGCAAGCTGCTGAATTTGAAAAAGAAACTAATACGCACTGAGGCCCATGCCGAATTCTTGATTGAATATGTAAAATCAGGCACAATCCCGATTGGGCTACAGGTTCGTAATGAACCGGGCCTTTTTATAGAAAACAAAAAGTTCTTGGAGACATGGGCCATGATTTCGAATAGATGCAGCCGTGATTGGATGCTTCTGATCATTGAGACTGCCCAGGAATTTATCATAATTGAGAAAGAGGCCATTGACAAACTGGAGCAAGAATTAAATAATTGTTCTGCATTAGAAGAAGCCAAAAAAAAGTTAGAGGATATTAATAGAGATGTGGAAGGATACAGAGACTATCTATTAAATAAAAAAACTAACAAACTGAGAAAGGATATGGATAGGTTCTCTCAGGAAAAGATTTACCCATATCTCAGGGAGAATTATTTCCAACAGAGAAATGACATGACCTGGGAGAGACCACCAAATAGACAAATATATAGCAGAGGTGGCAGAAAACAGGTCACCTTTTCTAACACGTCTGGCTCAAGTAGTGAAGATGATAGCATACCAATAGATGAACCTGTGAACAGGGGTAATACTAGGGATTACGTGCCTTTTTTAGACTCGCGTCCGAGGAGAGGACCACGTTACAACGGGAATCCGGGGAGAGGCCAGATGAACAGGGGTCCTCCTCAACAACAGGAATATATGCGCACCAGGAGCCAACGATATTGGCGACAGACAGAGCACCAGTAATTAATCTATCCAACAAATCCCTTAATGAAATAGAAATTAGTATTCTAAGCAAGGGTTTTAGCTTTGTCCCATCAGCACCAATAGACAAGTTCCAGTTAGAAAAGGATTTGCGTGCCTTCTTCAGGAAAGTGAGATTGAGGAGATTTTTTGAAAACAGGGACACTCTTGAACGCATTAATCACTCGGGCTTTAAGCCTAAATCTCAATTTACCCCGAGTCTGGCCATGATTGGCAAAAATGTTGAAATTTTTGAGAAAGCTGTTGAGAGTGACATTCATAAAATTCTGAACAAATCAAACAAATTTATGGGACATAATAACATCAATAGAGCAGAAAGACAGGCCCTCAATTCCCTTAAAACAGACAGAAATCTCACCATTAAACCTGCCGATAAGGGAGGTGGGGTGGTGGTTTTCAACACCCTGGACTATGAACACAGGATGTTGGAAATGCTTAACATTAAGTAACACTATGTACGAACAAATGAGAGGCAGTTGGCTACTATATCTAGAGAATGCCTAGCCCTGCTCCTAGAAGCCAAAGAGAAATCCTGGATTTGTGAAGATGAGTTCAAATTCCTTAATAATCTGGAACCTAGGACCCCTGCCATTTATGGTCTGCCAAAGATCCATAAGAATTGTACGGATCCTCCGATGAGACCAATAGTGAGTAGTATTGGATCTCTTCTGGAACCCATCAGCAAATATGTTGATCATTTCTTGCGCCCTATTGTTTGTGGGTTGCGCTCTTATGTGAGGGACTCCGCTCACATGATTTCTCTCGTTGAAGGGAAGCCGTTCTGTGGGGAGACTCAATGTCTAGTTACCCTGGACATTGAGTCTCTTTATACTAACATCCCACAGCATGACACAGTAAATGTCATTCGAGAGGTTTTGACTGACCGAGACCTAGGTGGAGCCAATGCCGAATTCATTGTTAATTGTGTTAACCTGATTTTGAAAAATAACATCTTTCTGTTCAAAGACGAGTATTTTAAACAGCTTAAAGGGACCAGCATGGGGGCCACCTGTGCTCCTAGTCTGGCCTGCCTGTATGTTGGCCAATTTGAAATCAGGCATATATACAATGAGATGGCCCCATTTTTTGAAAATGTAGCGGGCTGGTACCGCTACATTGACGACATTTTCTTTATATGGGAAGGCTCCACAGAGGATCTGGAAACATTTCTCGAATGGTTAAATCTGGGAGATCCAAATTTAAGATTCACGTTCCACTTCAGCAGAACCAAGATTGACTTTCTGGACATTACAATTAAAGATGTCAATGGAGTTTTGGGAGTTGAGTTGTTCACAAAACCTATGGCCAAGAACACTCTTCTTCATTTCTCAAGTTTTCACCCGAAATCTCAGAGGGACAGTATCCCTTTTAGCCAGTTTCTCCGTCTTCGGAGGAACTGTTCGGACCTACAAGATTTTTACAAACATGCCAATGACCTTAAGCGTAAATTTAGGGATAGAGGATACCCAAAAAAACTCTTGACCCACTCTCTAAAACGCGCTAGGTTTTATGATCGAGATGCCCTGGTTCACAAACCTGCAGCAAGCAAAGAACTACCAAGCAAAGTGGTCTTTGTGAGCAAATTTTGCAACATGAGCAACCAAATTAAAAATATTGTCAACCGAAATTGGCATATTTTAAATTATGAGGAAGAGGTCAAATTAGACAAACCACTGTTTGCTTTCAAGAAAAACAACAACCTGCGAGATATTTTAGTGCACACCTATCGTGAAGATAGATCCGATAGTCAGCTTACCATTGTGAACGATCGAGCGTGTGGCAATTACAGATGTGGTACTTGTAACATTTGCCCCCAGTGCCTGCAATCTAAAGAAATGAAGCACAATGGATATACAATCAGAGCCAATACTCTTAACAACTGTAGGAGTAAAAATGTGGTCTACTTCCTCCAGTGCCCTTGTGGGCTCGGATATGTGGGAGAGACAGGCAGAGAACTAAGGGTTAGGTTACAAGAGCACAGATCAGCAATAAGAACAAGAAAACTAACTGCGCCTTTGGTGCCACATTTTCTTGAGTATGGACACGGAGAAAACGATTTCATGTGGTTCATCCTGGAAAGAATTAAAATTGATAGAAGAGGTGGTAATATTACTAACAAACGAAAGGCACGTGAACAATGGTATATTTCCCATTTAAACACTGCACATAAAGGACTGAATTGTAGAGAGGAATGGGAACATCTGCTGGCGACAAGATAAGACAAAAATAGTAGAGTCTTGCGGCAAGACTTCTGGTCTTGCTTCCCTTGTTTAGGGACATAGGAGCAAGAGAAATGGCTGATCTTTAAATTGTTGTCTGCATTAGTATGCGTATAGGTGATGCTCTAATATCTTCTCAGAGCCAAGAATATGGCCAAGTGGCACATTTTTAACTCACTATCAAGCCAAAAGGATTGAATTCCTGGCTGAGGTTGGCTCTGAGTGGATAGATATGCCTCTAGTAATAATTACGCTGTATATGGTTTTTGTTCCCCACTTGGAAGAATTAATATGACCTAAAAAAAAATTTCTTTGGGGCACCTTATTCCCTCTAGTATGATCCTAGAAGTCTTGAATAGATATGAAGGATCAAGGCTTAGCCATTTTAACAATTGTCACGTACTCGTTGGTTGCATTTGAATAACATCATAGCAATCAATAGGTTCTGGTATATGTCAACGAACAAATGAAAATAATCTTTAAAAAAAAGCATATGTTTTTAATATAGAAGGATGGCGACTGCAGCTCTATAGCGGTCTCCGTTTTGTTTTGGTTAAGACATTACCGGCTTAATAAATAGGGCACCGACCATTTTTTGACACTTCCAAGATGGCGGTGACATTTACGGAGATCGAAATAGCGAGGGTAACATGTCCGTAATGCCCCGGAAGTAGTGTTTTCACTTCCACCTGTTCTCATTAAGTGTCATACCGTATATATACTCCTCGAGTTCGAGTCAAGTTTAGCTGTATTTGCACAGAGGGCTGTTCTGTATGCACCGTAACAGGAAAACGGAGGTAAGCTTTGACGAGAGGTAGCCTTAGCTGTAACTATTCTGTAAGGGCTATAATCTGATTCGCTAAAGCATAGTTCACTTCGATTTGTACTAAAACATAGCTGTTTTCTCCGTAGTGCTTTTATTGTGCACCGAACCCTGGCTTGAATATAATTTTGACCCACATTGGATGGTGAAGCGGGGACTATATAAAAGAAAGTTGCCGAAGGTAAATGAGGAACGCTGAATTATTACCGCGGTCTCTGTTGACTATATTTGCGAGACCCTGTTAGATATCATCGATAGGGATTCTTATGTAATAAGAGACACATAAGTCTCGACAAGATTGTGGGTGTTAGCTATAGTTGGGGAAATAATAGAATTACTTGAGAAAGAACCATGTAGGAATGTTTAAAACTCTGAATAGCTTAGAAACATTCAGTTTCTCTAAAGTTTATGAATCAGAGAATGTGTAAAAAGAATTTTTCACATGAATCTTGTGAGACTTAAATAGTATACAAAATGATCTCTAAAAATTAAGTACGATAATGGACTAATATAACATGGCACTCATTTTTATTGAATAGGTGCCAAAACGTTTGCGTGGGAAATATAAGGATACTGCCTATATAGAAAAACTTTTGTGTCATGAAGTCTTTTTAGACTCACTGCAGATACATCCCAGGTAATTTTAAGTGGGACCAATCTTTCCTTATAGTATGATTGTTATTTAAAACGGAATATTGGAGGTTGTTATGTCTTTACTTACTAGGTGCCTATAAACCCACCGTGAACAACTATTCTTGACCGCGGAAAAAGACAGAAAGAATCAGTGGCGGGAGTTGCACAGATACAGCTTCTTATACAAATAAGGTAGTTGGTCCTTTATGAATGCAAATAAATTTTAACTTGATATGGAATACAAGCGGTGGTGCTGATGCTTAAGTCTAGTGCACAGACACATAATTTACTAGTGGCTTATGCAAGGATCATTATCTAGTGCTCTCACAGATTTTAAAGACCAATAAGATGGCATATCTAGAGCATTGCTAAGTTGGGTTTCCACGAGTATATTTAAAACATTGTGTGAAAACCTCTTGACCTGGTAGCGCTCATAAGAGCACCATGTGCTAATAACAAAGACCCTGTATAGCACTACGAAGTGGAGTTTCCACAGCCGGTATAAATAGATTTGCATATTAAACTCTGTCTGGCTGTTTGCCTGTGTGATGCGTTTGCGGGGATGATTTGTTGGACAGTCATATATGTGTCTATGTATTGAGAGAACAAATAGATTTTACAAGTAACTCAAAATATGTTATGTTATGTTTTTTTCAGATCGTTGATTTTTATGTAACTGCTATTGGGACTCTATTTTAATCTTTCCTGATGAAGGTGTTGGCCGAGAACTAGTAGCCCACCGAAACGCGTCGATGCTCTTGTATGAGGAAACCACACAAAATCTCTGATTATAATTCTTTGTGACATATTGAATAGGAAATAATATTGACTAGGGTCACAATCAATGAGTCTTTGGTTTGGTGATTTTCCTCTGTTAATAGGACTATTTTTGTCCTTTTTATTGTGTCCCTAACCTCACATTGTTTGATATTTTTTGTTTAGTCATTTTTAATGATGATTTTTTAATGTGCATTGATATGTTAATACTGTCACCGCTTCCTAAATAGCCATATGACAATATATAGTACTGTGTTTGCAGTTTTTATGTATGAAATTGATAATAAATTTTCTTGATGAAACTATTTTTTCTCTTAATCATTGTGACTACATCTGTGCTGTCCACTCTCACCCTTGCAGTGTGAAAGGTACGTTGACTGTTATGTATTGACTGCTTTGTATTGATGACAAGGAGGCTCTGTTTTTTGACTAAGGTCATATTTGGTACCCCTCTCCTTTGTCTTTGGGGTCCCTCTCTCCTCTTTTGAAACATTGTGTACAGCCCTTGGTGCTGGAGAGTTCGCGTTGGTATACTCCCCTTTATTGTACGAGTCCGAGTGAGAGCTTTCTGCCCACATATGGACCAATTCAGAACATTTGGTTTTAGTGATGACCAACTAAATAAAATCATCAATACAAAAAATGGGAATAAAATTACCGTTATATCAGGGAAAGGTGAAAACTGGGGCAAGCTGCTGAATTTGAAAAAGAAACTAATACGCACTGAGGCCCATGCCGAATTCTTGATTGAATATGTAAAATCAGGCACAATCCCGATTGGGCTACAGGTTCGTAATGAACTGGGCCTTTTTATAGAAAACAAAAAGTTCTTGGAGACATGGGCCATGATTTCGAATAGATGCAGCCGTGATTGGATGCTTCTGATCATTGAGACTGCCCAGGAATTTATCATAATTGAGAAAGAGGCCATTGACAAACTGGAGCAAGAATTAAATAATTGTTCTGCATTAGAAGAAGCCAAAAAAAAAGTTAGAGGATATTAATAGAGATGTGGAAGGATACAGAGACTATCTATTAAATAAAAAAACTAACAAACTGAGAAAGGATATGGATAGGTTCTCTCAGGAAAAGATTTACCCATATCTCAGGGAGAATTATTTCCAACAGAGAAATGACATGACCTGGGAGAGACCACCAAATAGACAAATATATAGCAGAGGTGGCAGAAAACAGGTCACCTTTTCTAACACGTCTGGCTCAAGTAGTGAAGATGATAGCATACCAATAGATGAACCTGTGAACAGGGGTAATACTAGGGATTACGTGCCTTTTTTAGACTCGCGTCCGAGGAGAGGACCACGTTACAACGGGAATCCGGGGAGAGGCCAGATGAACAGGGGTCCTCCTCAACAACAGGAATATATGCGCACCAGGAGCCAACGATATTGGCGACAGACAGAGCACCAGTAATTAATCTATCCAACAAATCCCTTAATGAAATAGAAATTAGTATTCTAAGCAAGGGTTTTAGCTTTGTCCCATCAGCACCAATAGACAAGTTCCAGTTAGAAAAGGATTTGCGTGCCTTCTTCAGGAAAGTGAGATTGAGGAGATTTTTTGAAAACAGGGACACTCTTGAACGCATTAATCACTCGGGCTTTAAGCCTAAATCTCAATTTACCCCGAGTCTGTCCATGATTGGCAAAAATGTTGACATTTTTGAGAAAGCTGTTGAGAGTGACATTCATAAAATTCTGAACAAATCAAACAAATTTATGGGACATAATAACATCAATAGAGCAGAAAGACAGGCCCTCAATTCCCTTAAAACAGACAGAAATCTCACCATTAAACCTGCCGATAAGGGAGGTGGGGTGGTGGTTTTCAACACCCTGGACTATGAACACAGGATGTTGGAAATGCTTAACATTAAGGAACACTATGTACGAACAAATGAGAGGCAGTTGGCTACTATATCTAGAGAATGCCTAGCCCTGCTCCTAGAAGCCAAAGAGAAATCCTGGATTTGTGAAGATGAGTTCAAATTCCTTAATAATCTGGAACCTAGGACCCCTGCCATTTATGGTCTGCCAAAGATCCATAAGAATTGTACGGATCCTCCGATGAGACCAATAGTGAGTAGTATTGGATCTCTTCTGGAACCCATCAGCAAATATGTTGATCATTTCTTGCGCCCTATTGTTTGTGGGTTGCGCTCTTATGTGAGGGACTCCGCTCACATGATTTCTCTCGTTGAAGGGAAGCCGTTCTGTGGGGAGACTCAATGTCTAGTTACCCTGGACATTGAGTCTCTTTATACTAACATCCCACAGCATGACACAGTAAATGTCATTCGAGAGGTTTTGACTGACCGAGACCTAGGTGGAGCCAATGCCGAATTCATTGTTAATTGTGTTAACCTGATTTTGAAAAATAACATCTTTCTGTTCAAAGACGAGTATTTTAAACAGCTTAAAGGGACCAGCATGGGGGCCACCTGTGCTCCTAGTCTGGCCTGCCTGTATGTTGGCCAATTTGAAATCAGGCATATATACAATGAGATGGCCCCATTTTTTGAAAATGTAGCGGGCTGGTACCGCTACATTGACGACATTTTCTTTATATGGGAAGGCTCCACAGAGGATCTGGAAACATTTCTCGAATGGTTAAATCTGGGAGATCCAAACTTAAGATTCACGTTCCACTTCAGCAGAACCAAGATTGACTTTCTGGACATTACAATTAAAGATGTCAATGGAGTTTTGGGAGTTGAGTTGTTCACAAAACCTATGGCCAAGAACACTCTTCTTCATTTCTCAAGTTTTCACCCGAAATCTCAGAGGGACAGTATCCCTTTTAGCCAGTTTCTCCGTCTTCGGAGGAACTGTTCGGACCTACAAGATTTTTACAAACATGCCAATGACCTTAAGCGTAAATTTAGGGATAGAGGATACCCAAAAAAACTCTTGACCCACTCTCTAAAACGCGCTAGGTTTTATGATCGAGATGCCCTGGTTCACAAACCTGCAGCAAGCAAAGAACTACCAAGCAAAGTGGTCTTTGTGAGCAAATTTTGCAACATGAGCAACCAAATTAAAAATATTGTCAACCGAAATTGGCATATTTTAAATTATGAGGAAGAGGTCAAATTAGACAAACCACTGTTTGCTTTCAAGAAAAACAACAACCTGCGAGATATTTTAGTGCACACCTATCGTGAAGATAGATCCGATAGTCAGCTTACCATTGTGAACGATCGAGCGTGTGGCAATTACAGATGTGGTACTTGTAACATTTGCCCCCAGTGCCTGCAATCTAAAGAAATGAAGCACAATGGATATACAATCAGAGCCAATACTCTTAACAACTGTAGGAGTAAAAATGTGGTCTACTTCCTCCAGTGCCCTTGTGGGCTCGGATATGTGGGAGAGACAGGCAGAGAACTAAGGGTTAGGTTACAAGAGCACAGATCAGCAATAAGAACAAGAAAACTAACTGCGCCTTTGGTGCCACATTTTCTTGAGTATGGACACGGAGAAAACGATTTCATGTGGTTCATCCTGGAAAGAATTAAAATTGATAGAAGAGGTGGTAATATTACTAACAAACGAAAGGCACGTGAACAATGGTATATTTCCCATTTAAACACTGCACATAAAGGACTGAATTGTAGAGAGGAATGGGAACATCTGCTGGCGACAAGATAAGACAAAAATAGTAGAGTCTTGCGGCAAGACTTCTGGTCTTGCTTCCCTTGTTTAGGGACATAGGAGCAAGAGAAATGGCTGATCTTTAAATTGTTGTCTGCATTAGTATGCGTATAGGTGATGCTCTAATATCTTCTCAGAGCCAAGAATATGGCCAAGTGGCACATTTTTAACTCACTATCAAGCCAAAAGGATTGAATTCCTGGCTGAGGTTGGCTCTGAGTGGATAGATATGCCTCTAGTAATAATTACGCTGTATATGGTTTTTGTTCCCCACTTGGAAGAATTAATATGACCTAAAAAAAATGTTCTTTGGGGCACCTTATTCCCTCTAGTATGATCCTAGAAGTCTTGAATAGATATGAAGGATCAAGGCTTAGCCATTTTAACAATTGTCACGTACTCGTTGGTTGCATTTGAATAACATCATAGCAATCAATAGGTTCTGGTATATGTCAACGAACAAATGAAAATAATCTTTAAAAAAAAGCATATGTTTTTAATATAGAAGGATGGCGACTGCAGCTCTATAGCGGTCTCCGTTTTGTTTTGGTTAAGACATTACCGGCTTAATAAATAGGGCACCGACCATTTTTTGACACTTCCAAGATGGCGGTGACATTTACGGAGATCGAAATAGCGAGGGTAACATGTCCGTAATGCCCCGGAAGTAGTGTTTTCACTTCCACCTGTTCTCATTAAGTGTCATACCGTATATATACTCCTCGAGTTCGAGTCAAGTTTAGCTGTATTTGCACAGAGGGCTGTTCTGTATGCACCGTAACAGGAAAACGGAGGTAAGCTTTGACGAGAGGTAGCCTTAGCTGTAACTATTCTGTAAGGGCTATAATCTGATTCGCTAAAGCATAGTTCACTTCGATTTGTACTAAAACATAGCTGTTTTCTCCGTAGTGCTTTTATTGTGCACCGAACCCTGGCTTGAATATAATTTTGACCCACATTGGATGGTGAAGCGGGGACTATATAAAAGAAAGTTGCCGAAGGTAAATGAGGAACGCTGAATTATTACCGCGGTCTCTGTTGACTATATTTGCGAGACCCTGTTAGATATCATCGATAGGGATTCTTATGTAATAAGAGACACATAAGTCTCGACAAGATTGTGGGTGTTAGCTATAGTTGGGGAAATAATAGAATTACTTGAGAAAGAACCATGTAGGAATGTTTAAAACTCTGAATAGCTTAGAAACATTCAGTTTCTCTAAAGTTTATGAATCAGAGAATGTGTAAAAAGAATTTTTCACATGAATCTTGTGAGACTTAAATAGTATACAAAATGATCTCTAAAAATTAAGTACGATAATGGACTAATATAACATGGCACTCATTTTTATTGAATAGGTGCCAAAACGTTTGCGTGGGAGATATAAGGATACTGCCTATATAGAAAAACTTTTGTGTCATGAAGTCTTTTTAGACTCACTGCAGATACATCCCAGGTAATTTTAAGTGGGACCAATCTTTCCTTATAGTATGATTGTTATTTAAAACGGAATATTGGAGGTTGTTATGTCTTTACTTACTAGGTGCCTATAAACCCACCGTGAACAACTATTCTTGACCGCGGAAAAAGACAGAAAGAATCAGTGGCGGGAGTTGCACAGATACAGCTTCTTATACAAATAAGGTAGTTGGTCCTTTATGAATGCAAATAAATTTTAACTTGATATGGAATACAAGCGGTGGTGCTGATGCTTAAGTCTAGTGCACAGAGACATAATTTACTAGTGGCTTATGCAAGGATCATTACCTAGTGCTCTCACAGATTTTAAAGACCAATAAGATGGCATATCTAGAGCATTGCTAAGTTGGGTTTCCACGAGTATATTTAAAACATTGTGTGAAAACCTCTTGACCTGGTAGCGCTCATAAGAGCACCATGTGCTAATAACAAAGACCCTGTATAGCACTACGAAGTGGAGTTTCCACAGCCGGTATAAATAGATTTGCATATTAAACTCTGTCTGGCTGTTTGCCTGTGTGATGCGTTTGCGGGGATGATTTGTTGGACAGTCATATATGTGTCTATGTATTGAGAGAACAAATAGATTTTACAAGTAACTCAAAATATGTTATGTTATGTTTTTTTCAGATCGTTGATTTTTATGTAACTGCTATTGGGACTCTATTTTAATCTTTCCTGATGAAGGTGTTGGCCGAGAACTAGTAGCCCACCGAAACGCGTCGATGCTCTTGTATGAGGAAACCACACAAAATCTCTGATTATAATTCTTTGTGACCTATTGAATAGGAAATAATATTGACTAGGGTCACAATCAATGAGTCTTTGGTTTGGTGATTTTCCTCTGTTAATAGGACTATTTTTGTCCTTTTTATTGTGTCCCTAACCTCACATTGTTTGATATTTTTTGTTTAGTCATTTTTAATGATGATTTTTTAATGTGCATTGATATGTTAATACTGTCACCGCTTCCTAAATAGCCATATGACAATATATAGTACTGTGTTTGCAGTTTTTATGTATGAAATTGATAATAAATTTTCTTGATGAAACTATTTTTTCTCTTAATCATTGTGACTACATCTGTGCTGTCCACTCTCACCCTTGCAGTGTGAAAGGTACGTTGACTGTTATGTATTGACTGCTTTGTATTGATGACAAGGAGGCTCTGTTTTTTGACTAAGGTCATATTTGGTACCCCTCTCCTTTGTCTTTGGGGTCCCTCTCTCCTCTTTTGAAACATTGTGTACAGCCCTTGGTGCTGGAGAGTTCGCGTTGGTATACTCCCCTTTATTGTACGAGTCCGAGTGAGAGCTTTCTGCCCACATATGGACCAATTCAGAACATTTGGTTTTAGTGATGACCAACTAAATAAAATCATCAATACAAAAAATGGGAATAAAATTACCGTTATATCAGGGAAAGGTGAAAACTGGGGCAAGCTGCTGAATTTGAAAAAGAAACTAATACGCACTGTGGCCCATGCCGAATTCTTGATTGAATATGTAAAATCAGGCACAATCCCGATTGGGCTACAGGTTCGTAATGAACCGGGCCTTTTTATAGAAAACAAAAAGTTCTTGGAGACATGGGCCATGATTTCGAATAGATGCAGCCGTGATTGGATGCTTCTGATCATTGAGACTGCCCAGGAATTTATCATAATTGAGAAAGAGGCCATTGACAAACTGGAGCAAGAATTAAATAATTGTTCTGCATTAGAAGAAGCCAAAAAAAAGTTAGAGGATATTAATAGAGATGTGGAAGGATACAGAGACTATCTATTAAATGAAAAAACTAATAAACTGAGAAAGGATATGGATAGGTTCTCTCAGGAAAAGATTTACCCATATCTCAGGGAGAATTATTTCCAACAGAGAAATGACATGACCTGGGAGAGACCACCAAATAGACAAATATATAGCAGAGGTGGCAGAAAACAGGTCACCTTTTCTAACACGTCTGGCTCAAGTAGTGAAGATGATAGCATACCAATAGATGAACCTGTGAACAGGGGTAATACTAGGGATTACGTGCCTTTTTTAGACTCGCGTCCGAGGAGAGGACCACGTTACAACGGGAATCCGGGGAGAGGCCAGATGAACAGGGGTCCTCCTCAACAACAGGAATATATGCGCACCAGGAGCCAACGATATTGGCGACAGACAGAGCACCAGTAATTAATCTATCCAACAAATCCCTTAATGAAATAGAAATTAGTATTCTAAGCAAGGGTTTTAGCTTTGTCCCATCAACACCAATAGACAAGTTCCAGTTAGAAAAGGATTTGCGTGCCTTCTTCAGGAAAGTGAGATTGAGGAGATTTTTTGAAAACAGGGACACTCTTGAACGCATTAATCACTCGGGCTTTAAGCCTAAATCTCAATTTACCCCGAGTCTGGCCATGATTGGCAAAAATGTTGAAATTTTTGAGAAAGCTGTTGAGAGTGACATTCATAAAATTCTGAACAAATCAAACAAATTTATGGGACATAATAACATCAATAGAGCAGAAAGACAGGCCCTCAATTCCCTTAAAACAGACAGAAATCTCACCATTAAACCTGCCGATAAGGGAGGTGGGGTGGTGGTTTTCAACACCCTGGACTATGAACACAGGATGTTGGAAATGCTTAACATTAAGTAACACTATGTACGAACAAATGAGAGGCAGTTGGCTACTATATCTAGAGAATGCCTAGCCCTGCTCCTAGAAGCCAAAGAGAAATCCTGGATTTGTGAAGATGAGTTCAAATTCCTTAATAATCTGGAACCTAGGACCCCTGCCATTTATGGTCTGCCAAAGATCCATAAGAATTGTACGGATCCTCCGATGAGACCAATAGTGAGTAGTATTGGATCTCTTCTGGAACCCATCAGCAAATATGTTGATCATTTCTTGCGCCCTATTGTTTGTGGGTTGCGCTCTTATGTGAGGGACTCCGCTCACATGATTTCTCTCGTTGAAGGGAAGCCGTTCTGTGGGGAGACTCAATGTCTAGTTACCCTGGACATTGAGTCCCTTTATACTAACATCCCACAGCATGACACAGTAAATGTCATTCGAGAGGTTTTGACTGACCGAGACCTAGGTGGAGCCAATGCCGAATTCATTGTTAATTGTGTTAACCTGATTTTGAAAAATAACATCTTTCTGTTCAAAGACGAGTATTTTAAACAGCTTAAAGGGACCAGCATGGGGGCCACCTGTGCTCCTAGTCTGGCCTGCCTGTATGTTGGCCAATTTGAAATCAGGCATATATACAATGAGATGGCCCCATTTTTTGAAAATGTAGCGGGCTGGTACCGCTACATTGACGACATTTTCTTTATATGGGAAGGCTCCACAGAGGATCTGGAAACATTTCTCGAATGGTTAAATCTGGGAGATCCAAACTTAAGATTCACGTTCCACTTCAGCAGAACCAAGATTGACTTTCTGGACATTACAATTAAAGATGTCAATGGAGTTTTGGGAGTTGAGTTGTTCACAAAACCTATGGCCAAGAACACTCTTCTTCATTTCTCAAGTTTTCACCCGAAATCTCAGAGGGACAGTATCCCTTTTAGCCAGTTTCTCCGTCTTCGGAGGAACTGTTCGGACCTACAAGATTTTTACAAACATGCCAATGACCTTAAGCGTAAATTTAGGGATAGAGGATACCCAAAAAAACTCTTGACCCACTCTCTAAAACGCGCTAGGTTTTATGATCGAGATGCCCTGGTTCACAAACCTGCAGCAAGCAAAGAACTACCAAGCAAAGTGGTCTTTGTGAGCAAATTTTGCAACATGAGCAACCAAATTAAAAATATTGTCAACCGAAATTGGCATATTTTAAATTATGAGGAAGAGGTCAAATTAGACAAACCACTGTTTGCTTTCAAGAAAAACAACAACCTGCGAGATATTTTAGTGCACACCTATCGTGAAGATAGATCCGATAGTCAGCTTACCATTGTGAACGATCGAGCGTGTGGCAATTACAGATGTGGTACTTGTAACATTTGCCCCCAGTGCCTGCAATCTAAAGAAATGAAGCACAATGGATATACAATCAGAGCCAATACTCTTAACAACTGTAGGAGTAAAAATGTGGTCTACTTCCTCCAGTGCCCTTGTGGGCTCGGATATGTGGGAGAGACAGGCAGAGAACTAAGGGTTAGGTTACAAGAGCACAGATCAGCAATAAGAACAAGAAAACTAACTGCGCCTTTGGTGCCACATTTTCTTGAGTATGGACACGGAGAAAACGATTTCATGTGGTTCATCCTGGAAAGAATTAAAATTGATAGAAGAGGTGGTAATATTACTAACAAACGAAAGGCACGTGAACAATGGTATATTTCCCATTTAAACACTGCACATAAAGGACTGAATTGTAGAGAGGAATGGGAACATCTGCTGGCGACAAGATAAGACAAAAATAGTAGAGTCTTGCGGCAAGACTTCTGGTCTTGCTTCCCTTGTTTAGGGACATAGGAGCAAGAGAAATGGCTGATCTTTAAATTGTTGTCTGCATTAGTATGCGTATAGGTGATGCTCTAATATCTTCTCAGAGCCAAGAATATGGCCAAGTGGCACATTTTTAACTCACTATCAAGCCAAAAGGATTGAATTCCTGGCTGAGGTTGGCTCTGAGTGGATAGATATGCCTCTAGTAATAATTACGCTGTATATGGTTTTTGTTCCCCACTTGGAAGAATTAATATGACCTAAAAAAAAAATTCTTTGGGGCACCTTATTCCCTCTAGTATGATCCTAGAAGTCTTGAATAGATATGAAGGATCAAGGCTTAGCCATTTTAACAATTGTCACGTACTCGTTGGTTGCATTTGAATAACATCATAGCAATCAATAGGTTCTGGTATATGTCAACGAACAAATGAAAATAATCTTTAAAAAAAAGCATATGTTTTTAATATAGAAGGATGGCGACTGCAGCTCTATAGCGGTCTCCGTTTTGTTTTGGTTAAGACATTACCGGCTTAATAAATAGGGCACCGACCATTTTTTGACACTTCCAAGATGGCGGTGACATTTACGGAGATCGAAATAGCGAGGGTAACATGTCCGTAATGCCCCGGAAGTAGTGTTTTCACTTCCACCTGTTCTCATTAAGTGTCATACCGTATATATACTCCTCGAGTTCGAGTCAAGTTTAGCTGTATTTGCACAGAGGGCTGTTCTGTATGCACCGTAACAGGAAAACGGAGGTAAGCTTTGACGAGAGGTAGCCTTAGCTGTAACTATTCTGTAAGGGCTATAATCTGATTCGCTAAAGCATAGTTCACTTCGATTTGTACTAAAACATAGCTGTTTTCTCCGTAGTGCTTTTATTGTGCACCGAACCCTGGCTTGAATATAATTTTGACCCACATTGGATGGTGAAGCGGGGACTATATAAAAGAAAGTTGCCGAAGGTAAATGAGGAACGCTGAATTATTACCGCGGTCTCTGTTGACTATATTTGCGAGACCCTGTTAGATATCATCGATAGGGATTCTTATGTAATAAGAGACACATAAGTCTCGACAAGATTGTGGGTGTTAGCTATAGTTGGGGAAATAATAGAATTACTTGAGAAAGAACCATGTAGGAATGTTTAAAACTCTGAATAGCTTAGAAACATTCAGTTTCTCTAAAGTTTATGAATCAGAGAATGTGTAAAAAGAATTTTTCACATGAATCTTGTGAGACTTAAATAGTATACAAAATGATCTCTAAAAATTAAGTACGATAATGGACTAATATAACATGGCACTCATTTTTATTGAATAGGCGCCAAAACGTTTGCGTGGGAGATATAAGGATACTGCCTATATAGAAAAACTTTTGTGTCATGAAGTCTTTTTAGACTCACTGCAGATACATCCCAGGTAATTTTAAGTGGGACCAATCTTTCCTTATAGTATGATTGTTATTTAAAACGGAATATTGGAGGTTGTTATGTCTTTACTTACTAGGTGCCTATAAACCCACCGTGAACAACTATTCTTGACCGCGGAAAAAGACAGAAAGAATCAGTGGCGGGAGTTGCACAGATACAGCTTCTTATACAAATAAGGTAGTTGGTCCTTTATGAATGCAAATAAATTTTAACTTGATATGGAATACAAGCGGTGGTGCTGATGCTTAAGTCTAGTGCACAGACACATAATTTACTAGTGGCTTATGCAAGGATCATTACCTAGTGCTCTCACAGATTTTAAAGACCAATAAGATGGCATATCTAGAGCATTGCTAAGTTGGGTTTCCACGAGTATATTTAAAACATTGTGTGAAAACCTCTTGACCTGGTAGCGCTCATAAGAGCACCATGTGCTAATAACAAAGACCCTGTATAGCACTACGAAGTGGAGTTTCCACAGCCGGTATAAATAGATTTGCATATTAAACTCTGTCTGGCTGTTTGCCTGTGTGATGCGTTTGCGGGGATGATTTGTTGGACAGTCATATATGTGTCTATGTATTGAGAGAACAAATAGATTTTACAAGTAACTCAAAATATGTTATGTTATGTTTTTTTCAGATCGTTGATTTTTATGTAACTGCTATTGGGACTCTATTTTAATCTTTCCTGATGAAGGTGTTGGCCGAGAACTAGTAGCCCACCGAAACGCGTCGATGCTCTTGTATGAGGAAACCACACAAAATCTCTGATTATAATTCTTTGTGACATATTGAATAGGAAATAATATTGACTAGGGTCACAATCAATGAGTCTTTGGTTTGGTGATTTTCCTCTGTTAATAGGACTAGTTTTGTCCTTTTTATTGTGTCCCTAACCTCACATTGTTTGATATTTTTTGTTTAGTCATTTTTAATGATGATTTTTTAATGTGCATTGATATGTTAATACTGTCACCGCTTCCTAAATAGCCATATGACAATATATAGTACTGTGTTTGCAGTTTTTATGTATGAAATTGATAATAAATGTTCTTGATGAAACTATTTTTTCTCTTAATCATTGTGACTACATCTGTGCTGTCCACTCTCACCCTTGCAGTGTGAAAGGTACGTTGACTGTTATGTATTGACTGCTTTGTATTGATGACAAGGAGGCTCTGTTTTTTGACTAAGGTCATATTTGGTACCCCTCTCCTTTGTCTTTGGGGTCCCTCTCTCCTCTTTTGAAACATTGTGTACAGCCCTTGGTGCTGGAGAGTTCGCGTTGGTATACTCCCCTTTATTGTACGAGTCCGAGTGAGAGCTTTCTGCCCACATATGGACCAATTCAGAACATTTGGTTTTAGTGATGACCAACTAAATAAAATCATCAATACAAAAAATGGGAATAAAATTACCGTTATATCAGGGAAAGGTGAAAACTGGGGCAAGCTGCTGAATTTGAAAAAGAAACTAATACGCACTGAGGCCCATGCCGAATTCTTGATTGAATATGTAAAATCAGGCACAATCCCGATTGGGCTACAGGTTCGTAATGAACCGGGCCTTTTTATAGAAAACAAAAAGTTCTTGGAGACATGGGCCATGATTTCGAATAGATGCAGCCGTGATTGGATGCTTCTGATCATTGAGACTGCCCAGGAATTTATCATAATTGAGAAAGAGGCCATTGACAAACTGGAGCAAGAATTAAATAATTGTTCTGCATTAGAAGAAGCCAAAAAAAAGTTAGAGGATATTAATAGAGATGTGGAAGGATACAGAGACTATCTATTAAATAAAAAAACTAACAAACTGAGAAAGGATATGGATAGGTTCTCTCAGGAAAAGATTTACCCATATCTCAGGGAGAATTATTTCCAACAGAGAAATGACATGACCTGGGAGAGACCACCAAATAGACAAATATATAGCAGAGGTGGCAGAAAACAGGTCACCTTTTCTAACACGTCTGGCTCAAGTAGTGAACATGATAGCATACCAATAGATGAACCTGTGAACAGGGGTAATACTAGGGATTACGTGCCTTTTTTAGACTCGCGTCCGAGGAGAGGACCACGTTACAACGGGAATCCGGGGAGAGGCCAGATGAACAGGGGTCCTCCTCAACAACAGGAATATATGCGCACCAGGAGCCAACGATATTGGCGACAGACAGAGCACCAGTAATTAATCTATCCAACAAATCCCTTAATGAAATAGAAATTAGTATTCTAAGCAAGGGTTTTAGCTTTGTCCCATCAGCACCAATAGACAAGTTCCAGTTAGAAAAGGATTTGCGTGCCTTCTTCAGGAAAGTGAGATTGAGGAGATTTTTTGAAAACAGGGACACTCTTGAACGCATTAATCACTCGGGCTTTAAGCCTAAATCTCAATTTACCCCGAGTCTGGCCATGATTGGCAAAAATGTTGAAAGTTTTTGAGAAAGCTGTTGAGAGTGACATTCATAAAATTCTGAACAAATCAAACAAATTTATGGGACATAATAACATCAATAGAGCAGAAAGACAGGCCCTCAATTCCCTTAAAACAGACAGAAATCTCACCATTAAACCTGCCGATAAGGGAGGTGGGGTGGTGGTTTTCAACACCCTGGACTATGAACACAGGATGTTGGAAATGCTTAACATTAAGGAACACTATGTACGAACAAATGAGAGGCAGTTGGCTACTATATCTAGAGAATGCCTAGCCCTGCTCCTAGAAGCCAAAGAGAAATCCTGGATTTGTGAAGATGAGTTCAAATTCCTTAATAATCTGGAACCTTGGACCCCTGCCATTTATGGTCTGCCAAAGATCCATAAGAATTGTACGGATCCTCCGATGAGACCAATAGTGAGTAGTATTGGATCTCTTCTGGAACCCATCAGCAAATATGTTGATCATTTCTTGCGCCCTATTGTTTGTGGGTTGCGCTCTTATGTGAGGGACTCCGCTCACATGATTTCTCTCGTTGAAGGGAAGCCGTTCTGTGGGGAGACTCAATGTCTAGTTACCCTGGACATTGAGTCTCTTTATACTAACATCCCACAGCATGACACAGTAAATGTCATTCGAGAGGTTTTGACTGACCGAGACCTAGGTGGAGCCAATGCCGAATTCATTGTTAATTGTGTTAACCTGATTTTGAAAAATAACATCTTTCTGTTCAAAGACGAGTATTTTAAACAGCTTAAAGGGACCAGCATGGGGGCCACCTGTGCTCCTAGTCTGGCCTGCCTGTATGTTGGCCAATTTGAAATCAGGCATATATACAATGAGATGGCCCCATTTTTTGAAAATGTAGCGGGCTGGTACCGCTACATTGACGACATTTTCTTTATATGGGAAGGCTCCACAGAGGATCTGGAAACATTTCTCGAATGGTTAAATCTGGGAGATCCAAACTTAAGATTCACGTTCCACTTCAGCAGAACCAAGATTGACTTTCTGGACATTACAATTAAAGATGTCAATGGAGTTTTGGGAGTTGAGTTGTTCACAAAACCTATGGCCAAGAACACTCTTCTTCATTTCTCAAGTTTTCACCCGAAATCTCAGAGGGACAGTATCCCTTTTAGCCAGTTTCTCCGTCTTCGGAGGAACTGTTCGGACCTACAAGATTTTTACAAACATGCCAATGACCTTAAGCGTAAATTTAGGGATAGAGGATACCCAAAAAAACTCTTGACCCACTCTCTAAAACGCGCTAGGTTTTATGATCGAGATGCCCTGGTTCACAAACCTGCAGCAAGCAAAGAACTACCAAGCAAAGTGGTCTTTGTGAGCAAATTTTGCAACATGAGCAACCAAATTAAAAATATTGTCAACCGAAATTGGCATATTTTAAATTATGAGGAAGAGGTCAAATTAGACAAACCACTGTTTGCTTTCAAGAAAAACAACAACCTGCGAGATATTTTAGTGCACACCTATCGTGAAGATAGATCCGATAGTCAGCTTACCATTGTGAACGATCGAGCGTGTGGCAATTACAGATGTGGTACTTGTAACATTTGCCCCCAGTGCCTGCAATCTAAAGAAATGAAGCACAATGGATATACAATCAGAGCCAATACTCTTAACAACTGTAGGAGTAAAAATGTGGTCTACTTCCTCCAGTGCCCTTGTGGGCTCGGATATGTGGGAGAGACAGGCAGAGAACTAAGGGTTAGGTTACAAGAGCACAGATCAGCAATAAGAACAAGAAAACTAACTGCGCCTTTGGTGCCACATTTTCTTGAGTATGGACACGGAGAAAACGATTTCATGTGGTTCATCCTGGAAAGAATTAAAATTGATAGAAGAGGTGGTAATATTACTAACAAACGAAAGGCACGTGAACAATGGTATATTTCCCATTTAAACACTGCACATAAAGGACTGAATTGTAGAGAGGAATGGGAACATCTGCTGGCGACAAGATAAGACAAAAATAGTAGAGTCTTGCGGCAAGACTTCTGGTCTTGCTTCCCTTGTTTAGGGACATAGGAGCAAGAGAAATGGCTGATCTTTAAATTGTTGTCTGCATTAGTATGCGTATAGGTGATGCTCTAATATCTTCTCAGAGCCAAGAATATGGCCAAGTGGCACATTTTTAACTCACTATCAAGCCAAAAGGATTGAATTCCTGGCTGAGGTTGGCTCTGAGTGGATAGATATGCCTCTAGTAATAATTACGCTGTATATGGTTTTTGTTCCCCACTTGGAAGAATTAATATGACCTAAAAAAAATTTTCTTTGGGGCACCTTATTCCCTCTAGTATGATCCTAGAAGTCTTGAATAGATATGAAGGATCAAGGCTTAGCCATTTTAACAATTGTCACGTACTCGTTGGTTGCATTTGAATAACATCATAGCAATCAATAGGTTCTGGTATATGTCAACGAACAAATGAAAATAATCTTTAAAAAAAAGCATATGTTTTTAATATAGAAGGATGGCGACTGCAGCTCTATAGCGGTCTCCGTTTTGTTTTGGTTAAGACATTACCGGCTTAATAAATAGGGCACCGACCATTTTTTGACACTTCCAAGATGGCGGTGACATTTACGGAGATCGAAATAGCGAGGGTAACATGTCCGTAATGCCCCGGAAGTAGTGTTTTCACTTCCACCTGTTCTCATTAAGTGTCATACCGTATATATACTCCTCGAGTTCGAGTCAAGTTTAGCTGTATTTGCACAGAGGGCTGTTCTGTATGCACCGTAACAGGAAAACGGAGGTAAGCTTTGACGAGAGGTAGCCTTAGCTGTAACTATTCTGTAAGGGCTATAATCTGATTCGCTAAAGCATAGTTCACTTCGATTTGTACTAAAACATAGCTGTTTTCTCCGTAGTGCTTTTATTGTGCACCGAACCCTGGCTTGAATATAATTTTGACCCACATTGGATGGTGAAGCGGGGACTATATAAAAGAAAGTTGCCGAAGGTAAATGAGGAACGCTGAATTATTACCGCGGTCTCTGTTGACTATATTTGCGAGACCCTGTTAGATATCATCGATAGGGATTCTTATGTAATAAGAGACACATAAGTCTCGACAAGATTGTGGGTGTTAGCTATAGTTGGGGAAATAATAGAATTACTTGAGAAAGAACCATGTAGGAATGTTTAAAACTCTGAATAGCTTAGAAACATTCAGTTTCTCTAAAGTTTATGAATCAGAGAATGTGTAAAAAGAATTTTTCACATGAATCTTGTGAGACTTAAATAGTATACAAAATGATCTCTAAAAATTAAGTACGATAATGGACTAATATAACATGGCACTCATTTTTATTGAATAGGTGCCAAAACGTTTGCGTGGGAGATATAAGGATACTGCCTATATAGAAAAACTTTTGTGTCATGAAGTCTTTTTAGACTCACTGCAGATACATCCCAGGTAATTTTAAGTGGGACCAATCTTTCCTTATAGTATGATTGTTATTTAAAACGGAATATTGGAGGTTGTTATGTCTTTACTTACTAGGTGCCTATAAACCCACCGTGAACAACTATTCTTGACCGCGGAAAAAGACAGAAAGAATCAGTGGCGGGAGTTGCACAGATACAGCTTCTTATACAAATAAGGTAGTTGGTCCTTTATGAATGCAAATAAATTTTAACTTGATATGGAATTCAAGCGGTGGTGCTGATGCTTAAGTCTAGTGCACAGACACATAATTTACTAGTGGCTTATGCAAGGATCATTACCTAGTGCTCTCACAGATTTTAAAGACCAATAAGATGGCATATCTAGAGCATTGCTAAGTTGGGTTTCCACGAGTATATTTAAAACATTGTGTGAAAACCTCTTGACCTGGTAGCGCTCATAAGAGCACCATGTGCTAATAACAAAGACCCTGTATAGCACTACGAAGTGGAGTTTCCACAGCCGGTATAAATAGATTTGCATATTAAACTCTGTCTGGCTGTTTGCCTGTGTGATGCGTTTGCGGGGATGATTTGTTGGACAGTCATATATGTGTCTATGTATTGAGAGAACAAATAGATTTTACAAGTAACTCAAAATATGTTATGTTATGTTTTTTTCAGATCGTTGATTTTTATGTAACTGCTATTGGGACTCTATTTTAATCTTTCCTGATGAAAGTGTTGGCCGAGAACTAGTAGCCCACCGAAACGCGTCGATGCTCTTGTATGAGGAAACCACACAAAATCTCTGATTATAATTCTTTGTGACATATTGAATAGGAAATAATATTGACTAGGGTCACAATCAATGAGTCTTTGGTTTGGTGATTTTCCTCTGTTAATAGGACTATTTTTGTCCTTTTTATTGTGTCCCTAACCTCACATTGTTTGATATTTTTTGTTTAGTCATTTTTAATGATGATTTTTTAATGTGCATTGATATGTTAATACTGTCACCGCTTCCTAAATAGCCATATGACAATATATAGTACTGTGTTTGCAGTTTTTATGTATGAAATTGATAATAAATTTTCTTGATGAAACTATTTTTTCTCTTAATCATTGTGACTACATCTGTGCTGTCCACTCTCACCCTTGCAGTGTGAAAGGTACGTTGACTGTTATGTATTGACTGCTTTGTATTGATGACAAGGAGGCTCTGTTTTTTGACTAAGGTCATATTTGGTACCCCTCTCCTTTGTCTTTGGGGTCCCTCTCTCCTCTTTTGAAACATTGTGTACAGCCCTTGGTGCTGGAGAGTTCGCGTTGGTATACTCCCCTTTATTGTACGAGTCCGAGTGAGAGCTTTCTGCCCACATATGGACCAATTCAGAACATTTGGTTTTAGTGATGACCAACTAAATAAAATCATCAATACAAAAAATGGGAATAAAATTACCGTTATATCAGGGAAAGGTGAAAACTGGGGCAAGCTGCTGAATTTGAAAAAGAAACTAATACGCACTGAGGCCCATGCCGAATTCTTGATTGAATATGTAAAATCAGGCACAATCCCGATTGGGCTACAGGTTCGTAATGAACCGGGCCTTTTTATAGAAAACAAAAAGTTCTTGGAGACATGGGCCATGATTTCGAATAGATGCAGCCGTGATTGGATGCTTCTGATCATTGAGACTGCCCAGGAATTTATCATAATTGAGAAAGAGGCCATTGACAAACTGGAGCAAGAATTAAATAATTGTTCTGCATTAGAAGAAGCCAAAAAAAAGTTAGAGGATATTAATAGAGATGTGGAAGGATACAGAGACTATCTATTAAATAAAAAAACTAACAAACTGAGAAAGGATATGGATAGGTTCTCTCAGGAAAAGATTTACCCATATCTCAGGGAGAATTATTTCCAACAGAGAAATGACATGACCTGGGAGAGACCACCAAATAGACAAATATATAGCAGAGGTGGCAGAAAACAGGTCACCTTTTCTAACACGTCTGGCTCAAGTAGTGAAGATGATAGCATACCAATAGATGAACCTGTGAACAGGGGTAATACTAGGGATTACGTGCCTTTTTTAGACTCGCGTCCGAGGAGAGGACCACGTTACAACGGGAATCCGGGGAGAGGCCAGATGAACAGGGGTCCGGCTCAACAACAGGAATATATGCGCACCAGGAGCCAACGATATTGGCGACAGACAGAGCACCAGTAATTAATCTATCCAACAAATCCCTTAATGAAATAGAAATTAGTATTCTAAGCAAGGGTTTTAGCTTTGTCCCATCAGCACCAATAGACAAGTTCCAGTTAGAAAAGGATTTGCGTGCCTTCTTCAGGAAAGTGAGATTGAGGAGATTTTTTGAAAACAGGGACACTCTTGAACGCATTAATCACTCGGGCTTTAAGCCTAAATCTCAATTTACCCCGAGTCTGGCCATGATTGGCAAAAATGTTGAAATTTTTGAGAAAGCTGTTGAGAGTGACATTCATAAAATTCTGAACAAATCAAACAAATTTATGGGACATAATAACATCAATAGAGCAGAAAGACAGGCCCTCAATTCCCTTAAAACAGACAGAAATCTCACCATTAAACCTGCCGATAAGGGAGGTGGGGTGGTGGTTTTCAACACCCTGGACTATGAACACAGGATGTTGGAAATGCTTAACATTAAGGAACACTATGTACGAACAAATGAGAGGCAGTTGGCTACTATATCTAGAGAATGCCTAGCCCTGCTCCTAGAAGCCAAAGAGAAATCCTGGATTTGTGAAGATGAGTTCAAATTCCTTAATAATCTGGAACCTAGGACCCCTGCCATTTATGGTCTGCCAAAGATCCATAAGAATTGTACGGATCCTCCGATGAGACCAATAGTGAGTAGTATTGGATCTCTTCTGGAACCCATCAGCAAATATGTTGATCATTTCTTGCGCCCTATTGTTTGTGGGTTGCGCTCTTATGTGAGGGACTCCGCTCACATGATTTCTCTCGTTGAAGGGAAGCCGTTCTGTGGGGAGACTCAATGTCTAGTTACCCTGGACATTGAGTCTCTTTATACTAACATCCCACAGCATGACACAGTAAATGTCATTCGAGAGGTTTTGACTGACCGAGACCTAGGTGGAGCCAATGCCGAATTCATTGTTAATTGTGTTAACCTGATTTTGAAAAATAACATCTTTCTGTTCAAAGACGAGTATTTTAAACAGCTTAAAGGGACCAGCATGGGGGCCACCTGTGCTCCTAGTCTGGCCTGCCTGTATGTTGGCCAATTTGAAATCAGGCATATATACAATGAGATGGCCCCATTTTTTGAAAATGTAGCGGGCTGGTACCGCTACATTGACGACATTTTCTTTATATGGGAAGGCTCCACAGAGGATCTGGAAACATTTCTCGAATGGTTAAATCTGGGAGATCCAAACTTAAGATTCACGTTCCACTTCAGCAGAACCAAGATTGACTTTCTGGACATTACAATTAAAGATGTCAATGGAGTTTTGGGAGTTGAGTTGTTCACAAAACCTATGGCCAAGAACACTCTTCTTCATTTCTCAAGTTTTCACCCGAAATCTCAGAGGGACAGTATCCCTTTTAGCCAGTTTCTCCGTCTTCGGAGGAACTGTTCGGACCTACAAGATTTTTACAAACATGCCAATGACCTTAAGCGTAAATTTAGGGATAGAGGATACCCAAAAAAACTCTTGACCCACTCTCTAAAACGCGCTAGGTTTTATGATCGAGATGCCCTGGTTCACAAACCTGCAGCAAGCAAAGAACTACCAAGCAAAGTGGTCTTTGTGAGCAAATTTTGCAACATGAGCAACCAAATTAAAAATATTGTCAACCGAAATTGGCATATTTTAAATTATGAGGAAGAGGTCAAATTAGACAAACCACTGTTTGCTTTCAAGAAAAACAACAACCTGCGAGATATTTTAGTGCACACCTATCGTGAAGATAGATCCGATAGTCAGCTTACCATTGTGAACGATCGAGCGTGTGGCAATTACAGATGTGGTACTTGTAACATTTGCCCCCAGTGCCTGCAATCTAAAGAAATGAAGCACAATGGATATACAATCAGAGCCAATACTCTTAACAACTTTAGGAGTAAAAATGTGGTCTACTTCCTCCAGTGCCCTTGTGGGCTCGGATATATGGGAGAGACAGGCAGAGAACTAAGGGTTAGGTTACAAGAGCACAGATCAGCAATAAGAACAAGAAAACTAACTGCGCCTTTGGTGCCACATTTTCTTGAGGATGGACACGGAGAAAACGATTTCATGTGGTTCATCCTGGAAAGAATTAAAATTGATAGAAGAGGTGGTAATATTACTAACAAACGAAAGGCACGTGAACAATGGTATATTTCCCATTTAAACACTGCACATAAAGGACTGAATTGTAGAGAGGAATGGGAACATCTGCTGGCGACAAGATAAGACAAAAATAGTAGAGTCTTGCGGCAAGACTTCTGGTCTTGCTTCCCTTGTTTAGGGACATAGGAGCAAGAGAAATGGCTGATCTTTAAATTGTTGTCTGCATTAGTATGCGTATAGGTGATGCTCTAATATCTTCTCAGAGCCAAGAATATGGCCAAGTGGCACATTTTTAACTCACTATCAAGCCAAAAGGATTGAATTCCTGGCTGAGGTTGGCTCTGAGTGGATAGATATGCCTCTAGTAATAATTACGCTGTATATGGTTTTTGTTCCCCACTTGGAAGAATTAATATGACCTAAAAAAAAATTTCTTTGGGGCACCTTATTCCCTCTAGTATGATCCTAGAAGTCTTGAATAGATATGAAGGATCAAGGCTTAGCCATTTTAACAATTGTCACGTACTCGTTGGTTGCATTTGAATAACATCATAGCAATCAATAGGTTCTGGTATATGTCAACGAACAAATGAAAATAATCTTTAAAAAAAAGCATATGTTTTTAATATAGAAGGATGGCGACTGCAGCTCTATAGCGGTCTCCGTTTTGTTTTGGTTAAGACATTACCGGCTTAATAAATAGGGCACCGACCATTTTTTGACACTTCCAAGATGGCGGTGACATTTACGGAGATCGAAATAGCGAGGGTAACATGTCCGTAATGCCCCGGAAGTAGTGTTTTCACTTCCACCTGTTCTCATTAAGTGTCATACCGTATATATACTCCTCGAGTTCGAGTCAAGTTTAGCTGTATTTGCACAGAGGGCTGTTCTGTATGCACCGTAACAGGAAAACGGAGGTAAGCTTTGACGAGAGGTAGCCTTAGCTGTAACTATTCTGTAAGGGCTATAATCTGATTCGCTAAAGCATAGTTCACTTCGATTTGTACTAAAACATAGCTGTTTTCTCCGTAGTGCTTTTATTGTGCACCGAACCCTGGCTTGAATATAATTTTGACCCACATTGGATGGTGAAGCGGGGACTATATAAAAGAAAGTTGCCGAAGGTAAATGAGGAACGCTGAATTATTACCGCGGTCTCTGTTGACTATATTTGCGAGACCCTGTTAGATATCATCGATAGGGATTCTTATGTAATAAGAGACACATAAGTCTCGACAAGATTGTGGGTGTTAGCTATAGTTGGGGAAATAATAGAATTACTTGAGAAAGAACCATGTAGGAATGTTTAAAACTCTGAATAGCTTAGAAACATTCAGTTTCTCTAAAGTTTATGAATCAGAGAATGTGTAAAAAGAATTTTTCACATGAATCTTGTGAGACTTAAATAGTATACAAAATGATCTCTAAAAATTAAGTACGATAATGGACTAATATAACATGGCACTCATTTTTATTGAATAGGTGCCAAAACGTTTGCGTGGGAGATATAAGGATACTGCCTATATAGAAAAACTTTTGTGTCATGAAGTCTTTTTAGACTCACTGCAGATACATCCCAGGTAATTTTAAGTGGGACCAATCTTTCCTTATAGTATGATTGTTATTTAAAACGGAATATTGGAGGTTGTTATGTCTTTACTTACTAGGTGCCTATAAACCCACCGTGAACAACTATTCTTGACCGCGGAAAAAGACAGAAAGAATCAGTGGCGGGAGTTGCACAGATACAGCTTCTTATACAAATAAGGTAGTTGGTCCTTTATGAATGCAAATAAATTTTAACTTGATATGGAATACAAGCGGTGGTGCTGATGCTTAAGTCTAGTGCACAGACACATAATTTACTAGTGGCTTATGCAAGGATCATTACCTAGTGCTCTCACAGATTTTAAAGACCAATAAGATGGCATATCTAGAGCATTGCTAAGTTGGGTTTCCACGAGTATATTTAAAACATTGTGTGAAAACCTCTTGACCTGGTAGCGCTCATAAGAGCACCATGTGCTAATAACAAAGACCCTGTATAGCACTACGAAGTGGAGTTTCCACAGCCGGTATAAATAGATTTGCATATTAAACTCTGTCTGGCTGTTTGCCTGTGTGATGCGTTTGCGGGGATGATTTGTTGGACAGTCATATATGTGTCTATGTATTGAGAGAACAAATAGATTTTACAAGTAACTCAAAATATGTTATGTTATGTTTTTTTCAGATCGTTGATTTTTATGTAACTGCTATTGGGACTCTATTTTAATCTTTCCTGATGAAGGTGTTGGCCGAGAACTAGTAGCCCACCGAAACGCGTCGATGCTCTTGTATGAGGAAACCACACAAAATCTCTGATTATAATTCTTTGTGACATATTGAATAGGAAATAATATTGACTAGGATCACAATCAATGAGTCTTTGGTTTGGTGATTTTCCTCTGTTAATAGGACTATTTTTGTCCTTTTTATTGTGTCCCTAACCTCACATTGTTTGATATTTTTTGTTTAGTCATTTTTAATGATGATTTTTTAATGTGCATTGATATGTTAATACTGTCACCGCTTCCTAAATAGCCATATGACAATATATAGTACTGTGTTTGCAGTTTTTATGTATGAAATTGATAATAAATTTTCTTGATGAAACTATTTTTTCTCTTAATCATTGTGACTACATCTGTGCTGTCCACTCTCACCCTTGCAGTGTGAAAGGTACGTTGACTGTTATGTATTGACTGCTTTGTATTGATGACAAGGAGGCTCTGTTTTTTGACTAAGGTCATATTTGGTACCCCTCTCCTTTGTCTTTGGGGTCCCTCTCTCCTCTTTTGAAACATTGTGTACAGCCCTTGGTGCTGGAGAGTTCGCGTTGGTATACTCCCCTTTATTGTACGAGTCCGAGTGAGAGCTTTCTGCCCACATATGGACCAATTCAGAACATTTGGTTTTAGTGATGACCAACTAAATAAAATCATCAATACAAAAAATGGGAATAAAATTACCGTTATATCAGGGAAAGGTGAAAACTGGGGCAAGCTGCTGAATTTGAAAAAGAAACTAATACGCACTGAGGCCCATGCCGAATTCTTGATTGAATATGTAAAATCAGGCACAATCCCGATTGGGCTACAGGTTCGTAATGAACCGGGCCTTTTTATAGAAAACAAAAAGTTCTTGGAGACATGGGCCATGATTTCGAATAGATGCAGCCGTGATTGGATGCTTCTGATCATTGAGACTGCCCAGGAATTTATCATAATTGAGAAAGAGGCCATTGACAAACTGGAGCAAGAATTAAATAATTGTTCTGCATTAGAAGAAGCCAAAAAAAAGTTAGAGGATATTAATAGAGATGTGGAAGGATACAGAGACTATCTATTAAATAAAAAAACTAACAAACTGAGAAAGGATATGGATAGGTTCTCTCAGGAAAAGATTTACCCATATCTCAGGGAGAATTATTTCCAACAGAGAAATGACATGACCTGGGAGAGACCACCAAATAGACAAATATATAGCAGAGGTGGCAGAAAACAGGTCACCTTTTCTAACACGTCTGGCTCAAGTAGTGAAGATGATAGCATACCAATAGATGAACCTGTGAACAGGGGTAATACTAGGGATTACGTGCCTTTTTTAGACTCGCGTCCGAGGAGAGGACCACGTTACAACGGGAATCCGGGGAGAGGCCAGATGAACAGGGGTCCTCCTCAACAACAGGAATATATGCGCACCAGGAGCCAACGATATTGGCGACAGACAGAGCACCAGTAATTAATCTATCCAACAAATCCCTTAATGAAATAGAAATTAGTATTCTAAGCAAGGGTTTTAGCTTTGTCCCATCAGCACCAATAGACAAGTTCCAGTTAGAAAAGGATTTGCGTGCCTTCTTCAGGAAAGTGAGATTGAGGAGATTTTTTGAAAACAGGGACACTCTTGAACGCATTAATCACTCGGGCTTTAAGCCTAAATCTCAATTTACCCCGAGTCTGGCCATGATTGGCAAAAATGTTGAAATTTTTGAGAAAGCTGTTGAGAGTGACATTCATAAAATTCTGAACAAATCAAACAAATTTATGGGACATAATAACATCAATAGAGCAGAAAGACAGGCCCTCAATTCCCTTAAAACAGACAGAAATCTCACCATTAAACCTGCCGATAAGGGAGGTGGGGTGGTGGTTTTCAACACCCTGGACTATGAACACAGGATGTTGGAAATGCTTAACATTAAGTAACACTATGTACGAACAAATGAGAGGCAGTTGGCTACTATATCTAGAGAATGCCTAGCCCTGCTCCTAGAAGCCAAAGAGAAATCCTGGATTTGTGAAGATGAGTTCAAATTCCTTAATAATCTGGAACCTAGGACCCCTGCCATTTATGGTCTGCCAAAGATCCATAAGAATTGTACGGATCCTCCGATGAGACCAATAGTGAGTAGTATTGGATCTCTTCTGGAACCCATCAGCAAATATGTTGATCATTTCTTGCGCCCTATTGTTTGTGGGTTGCGCTCTTATGTGAGGGACTCCGCTCACATGATTTCTCTCGTTGAAGGGAAGCCGTTCTGTGGGGAGACTCAATGTCTAGTTACCCTGGACATTGAGTCCCTTTATACTAACATCCCACAGCATGACACAGTAAATGTCATTCGAGAGGTGTTGACTGACCGAGACCTAGGTGGAGCCAATGCCGAATTCATTGTTAATTGTGTTAACCTGATTTTGAAAAATAACATCTTTCTGTTCAAAGACGAGTATTTTAAACAGCTTAAAGGGACCAGCATGGGGGCCACCTGTGCTCCTAGTCTGGCCTGCCTGTATGTTGGCCAATTTGAAATCAGGCATATATACAATGAGATGGCCCCATTTTTTGAAAATGTAGCGGGCTGGTACCGCTACATTGACGACATTTTCTTTATATTGGAAGGCTCCACAGAGGATCTGGAAACATTTCTCGAATGGTTAAATCTGGGAGATACTGTCATGGCCTGTATTTCTCACGGCTGTCGGGCAACCGGTTACAAAACTACATTCCCACAGAGCCCCGTTTCGCGAGCTCGCGGCTTGGGAAACCGCGCGTTTGCTGATTGGGCAGCTATTTAAGCCCCGCCCAGTCCAGGAAGCGGGGCTTGACAATCCTATTTCGTTCCAGCACGCCAGGCGGACGGTGCTCCCCGCCGGAGGTCGGGCGTGAAAACTACGTTCCAGGTTCACACCACGATCAAGCTGCTTCCAGAGAATTCAGTCAGTCCAGGATAGCGCCGGGCGGAAGGTGTTTCCCCGCCGGAGGTCGGGCGCTTGCTTCACTCTTGGCGACATCGCGATAGGAACAGGTAGGGCTCCTCGGGAGCACGAGACCCTTGGTTCCTCACCGGCAAACTTCCCTTAGGAGAACAGAACCTGTTCGCCTTGTTACTAGGTACTTAGGCCCTTACACGCGTGCTTGAAAACGCGTAGTACAGCTTCCAAACCCTCCGTCAGTAAGAGTTGTACATTTCACGCTGTGCCTATTAACAGCGTTGACTCGTTTTGAGGAAACTTGGAATCCTAGATGCACGCTGTGAATTGAACAGCGTACCGGCTAGGAAAGACTTCAGTGGAGGACGTCACGACTGGACTCACACTCGTACCGGTCCCTCCTATCACTTACCTCTTTTACTTCCTTGAGTACATTGGTGTCCGAGGAACTACAACATCCTTTTCCCCATTCCTTGAGGTAAGCTGCGTTGGGGAACTGATTGGGGTCCTCGAAAGAGGGTAGTAGGCATTGCAGGCCGGGGGACGTTTACTGATGTCTGCCTGTGCTCCCTTCTAGTTGGTGCGACATTCCCCGAGGCCCCGACACCTCAGAGGCTCGTCGAAAGAGTCCATCGCACTGTCTTCCAGACCAGTTCCTTCACTCCCTTCTCTCCCGGTGGGGCGCCAGTTCCCAGAGTAGTTGTTTCCTCTCTGGGGGAAGCCGCGCTATCGGGAAGAAGGACCTTTCTTCGAACATCGTCCCTGCTGTCTTCTAGTCAGGTTAGTGGTTTTACAGGTAAGCTGCTAACACAGCCTCGACAGATCCAAACTTAAGATTCACGTTCCACTTCAGCAGAACCAAGATTGACTTTCTGGACATTACAATTAAAGATGTCAATGGAGTTTTGGGAGTTGAGTTGTTCACAAAACCTATGGCCAAGAACACTCTTCTTCATTTCTCAAGTTTTCACCCGAAATCTCAGAGGGACAGTATCCCTTTTAGCCAGTTTCTCCGTCTTCGGAGGAACTGTTCGGACCTACAAGATTTTTACAAACATGCCAATGACCTTAAGCGTAAATTTAGGGATAGAGGATACCCAAAAAAACTCTTGACCCACTCTCTAAAACGCGCTAGGTTTTATGATCGAGATGCCCTGGTTCACAAACCTGCAGCAAGCAAAGAACTACCAAGCAAAGTGGTCTTTGTGAGCAAATTTTGCAACATGAGCAACCAAATTAAAAATATTGTCAACCGAAATTGGCATATTTTAAATTATGAGGAAGAGGTCAAATTAGACAAACCACTGTTTGCTTTCAAGAAAAACAACAACCTGCGAGATATTTTAGTGCACACCTATCGTGAAGATAGATCCGATAGTCAGCTTACCATTGTGAACGATCGAGCGTGTGGCAATTACAGATGTGGTACTTGTAACATTTGCCCCCAGTGCCTGCAATCTAAAGAAATGAAGCACAATGGATATACAATCAGAGCCAATACTCTTAACAACTGTAGGAGTAAAAATGTGGTCTACTTCCTCCAGTGCCCTTGTGGGCTCGGATATGTGGGTGAGACAGGCAGAGAACTAAGGGTTAGGTTACAAGAGCACAGATCAGCAATAAGAACAAGAAAACTAACTGCGCCTTTGGTGCCACATTTTCTTGAGTATGGACACGGAGAAAACGATTTCATGTGGTTCATCCTGGAAAGAATTAAAATTGATAGAAGAGGTGGTAATATTACTAACAAACGAAAGGCACGTGAACAATGGTATATTTCCCATTTAAACACTGCACATAAAGGACTGAATTGTAGAGAGGAATGGGAACATCTGCTGGCGACAAGATAAGACAAAAATAGTAGAGTCTTGCGGCAAGACTTCTGGTCTTGCTTCCCTTGTTTAGGGACATAGGAGCAAGAGAAATGGCTGATCTTTAAATTGTTGTCTGCATTAGTATGCGTATAGGTGATGCTCTAATATCTTCTCAGAGCCAAGAATATGGCCAAGTGGCACATTTTTAACTCACTATCAAGCCAAAAGGATTGAATTCCTGGCTGAGGTTGGCTCTGAGTGGATAGATATGCCTCTAGTAATAATTACGCTGTATATGGTTTTTGTTCCCCACTTGGAAGAATTAATATGACCTAAAAAAAAATTTCTTTGGGGCACCTTATTCCCTCTAGTATGATCCTAGAAGTCTTGAATAGATATGAAGGATCAAGGCTTAGCCATTTTAACAATTGTCACGTACTCGTTGGTTGCATTTGAATAACATCATAGCAATCAATAGGTTCTGGTATATGTCAACGAACAAATGAAAATAATCTTTAAAAAAAAGCATATGTTTTTAATATAGAAGGATGGCGACTGCAGCTCTATAGCGGTCTCCGTTTTGTTTTGGTTAAGACATTACCGGCTTAATAAATAGGGCACCGACCATTTTTTGACACTTCCAAGATGGCGGTGACATTTACGGAGATCGAAATAGCGAGGGTAACATGTCCGTAATGCCCCGGAAGTAGTGTTTTCACTTCCACCTGTTCTCATTAAGTGTCATACCGTATATATACTCCTCGAGTTCGAGTCAAGTTTAGCTGTATTTGCACAGAGGGCTGTTCTGTATGCACCGTAACAGGAAAACGGAGGTAAGCTTTGACGAGAGGTAGCCTTAGCTGTAACTATTCTGTAAGGGCTATAATCTGATTCGCTAAAGCATAGTTCACTTCGATTTGTACTAAAACATAGCTGTTTTCTCCGTAGTGCTTTTATTGTGCACCGAACCCTGGCTTGAATATAATTTTGACCCACATTGGATGGTGAAGCGGGGACTATATAAAAGAAAGTTGCCGAAGGTAAATGAGGAACGCTGAATTATTACCGCGGTCTCTGTTGACTATATTTGCGAGACCCTGTTAGATATCATCGATAGGGATTCTTATGTAATAAGAGACACATAAGTCTCGACAAGATTGTGGGTGTTAGCTATAGTTGGGGAAATAATAGAATTACTTGAGAAAGAACCATGTAGGAATGTTTAAAACTCTGAATAGCTTAGAAACATTCAGTTTCTCTAAAGTTTATGAATCAGAGAATGTGTAAAAAGAATTTTTCACATGAATCTTGTGAGACTTAAATAGTATACAAAATGATCTCTAAAAATTAAGTACGATAATGGACTAATATAACATGGCACTCATTTTTATTGAATAGGTGCCAAAACGTTTGCGTGGGAGATATAAGGATACTGCCTATATAGAAAAACTTTTGTGTCATGAAGTCTTTTTAGACTCACTGCAGATACATCCCAGGTAATTTTAAGTGGGACCAATCTTTCCTTATAGTATGATTGTTATTTAAAACGGAATATTGGAGGTTGTTATGTCTTTACTTACTAGGTGCCTATAAACCCACCGTGAACAACTATTCTTGACCGCGGAAAAAGACAGAAAGAATCAGTGGCGGGAGTTGCACAGATACAGCTTCTTATACAAATAAGGTAGTTGGTCCTTTATGAATGCAAATAAATTTTAACTTGATATGGAATACAAGCGGTGGTGCTGATGCTTAAGTCTAGTGCACAGACACATAATTTACTAGTGGCTTATGCAAGGATCATTACCTAGTGCTCTCACAGATTTTAAAGACCAATAAGATGGCATATCTAGAGCATTGCTAAGTTGGGTTTCCACGAGTATATTTAAAACATTGTGTGAAAACCTCTTGACCTGGTAGCGCTCATAAGAGCACCATGTGCTAATAACAAAGACCCTGTATAGCACTACGAAGTGGAGTTTCCACAGCCGGTATAAATAGATTTGCATATTAAACTCTGTCTGGCTGTTTGCCTGTGTGATGCGTTTGCGGGGATGATTTGTTGGACAGTCATATATGTGTCTATGTATTGAGAGAACAAATAGATTTTACAAGTAACTCAAAATATGTTATGTTATGTTTTTTTCAGATCGTTGATTTTTATGTAACTGCTATTGGGACTCTATTTTAATCTTTCCTGATGAAGGTGTTGGCCGAGAACTAGTAGCCCACCGAAACGCGTTGATGCTCTTGTATGAGGAAACCACACAAAATCTCTGATTATAATTCTTTGTGACATATTGAATAGGAAATAATATTGACTAGGGTCACAATCAATGAGTCTTTGGTTTGGTGATTTTCCTCTGTTAATAGGACTATTTTTGTCCTTTTTATTGTGTCCCTAACCTCACATTGTTTGATATTTTTTGTTTAGTCATTTTTAATGATGATTTTTTAATGTGCATTGATATGTTAATACTGTCACCGCTTCCTAAATAGCCATATGACAATATATAGTACTGTGTTTGCAGTTTTTATGTATGAAATTGATAATAAATTTTCTTGATGAAACTATTTTTTCTCTTAATCATTGTGACTACATCTGTGCTGTCCACTCTCACCCTTGCAGTGTGAAAGGTACGTTGACTGTTATGTATTGACTGCTTTGTATTGATGACAAGGAGGCTCTGTTTTTTGACTAAGGTCATATTTGGTACCCCTCTCCTTTGTCTTTGGGGTCCCTCTCTCCCCTTTTGAAACATTGTGTACAGCCCTTGGTGCTGGAGAGTTCGCGTTGGTATACTCCCCTTTATTGTACGAGTCCGAGTGAGAGCTTTCTGCCCACATATGGACCAATTCAGAACATTTGGTTTTAGTGATGACCAACTAAATAAAATCATCAATACAAAAAATGGGAATAAAATTACCGTTATATCAGGGAAAGGTGAAAACTGGGGCAAGCTGCTGAATTTGAAAAAGAAACTAATACGCACTGAGGCCCATGCCGAATTCTTGATTGAATATGTAAAATCAGGCACAATCCCGATTGGGCTACAGGTTCGTAATGAACCGGGCCTTTTTATAGAAAACAAAAAGTTCTTGGAGACATGGGCCATGATTTCGAATAGATGCAGCCGTGATTGGATGCTTCTGATCATTGAGACTGCCCAGGAATTTATCATAATTGAGAAAGAGGCCATTGACAAACTGGAGCAAGAATTAAATAATTGTTCTGCATTAGAAGAAGCCAAAAAAAAGTTAGAGGATATTAATAGAGATGTGGAAGGATACAGAGACTATCTATTAAATAAAAAAACTAACAAACTGAGAAAGGATATGGATAGGTTCTCTCAGGAAAAGATTTACCCATATCTCAGGGAGAATTATTTCCAACAGAGAAATGACATGACCTGGGAGAGACCACCAAATAGACAAATATATAGCAGAGGTGGCAGAAAACAGGTCACCTTTTCTAACACGTCTGGCTCAAGTAGTGAAGATGATAGCATACCAATAGATGAACCTGTGAACAGGGGTAATACTAGGGATTACGTGCCTTTTTTAGACTCGCGTCCGAGGAGAGGACCACGTTACAACGGGAATCCGGGGAGAGGCCAGATGAACAGGGGTCCTCCTCAACAACAGGAATATATGCGCACCAGGAGCCAACGATATTGGCGACAGACAGAGCACCAGTAATTAATCTATCCAACAAATCCCTTAATGAAATAGAAATTAGTATTCTAAGCAAGGGTTTTAGCTTTGTCCCATCAGCACCAATAGACAAGTTCCAGTTAGAAAAGGATTTGCGTGCCTTCTTCAGGAAAGTGAGATTGAGGAGATTTTTTGAAAACAGGGACACTCTTGAACGCATTAATCACTCGGGCTTTAAGCCTAAATCTCAATTTACCCCGAGTCTGGCCATGATTGGCAAAAATGTTGAAATTTTTGAGAAAGCTGTTGAGAGTGACATTCATAAAATTCTGAACAAATCAAACAAATTTATGGGACATAATAACATCAATAGAGCAGAAAGACAGGCCCTCAATTCCCTTAAAACAGACAGAAATCTCACCATTAAACCTGCCGATAAGGGAGGTGGGGTGGTGGTTTTCAACACCCTGGACTATGAACACAGGATGTTGGAAATGCTTAACATTAAGGAACACTATGTACGAACAAATGAGAGGCAGTTGGCTACTATATCTAGAGAATGCCTAGCCCTGCTCCTAGAAGCCAAAGAGAAATCCTGGATTTGTGAAGATGAGTTCAAATTCCTTAATAATCTGGAACCTAGGACCCCTGCCATTTATGGTCTGCCAAAGATCCATAAGAATTGTACGGATCCTCCGATGAGACCAATAGTGAGTAGTATTGGATCTCTTCTGGAACCCATCAGCAAATATGTTGATCATTTCTTGCGCCCTATTGTTTGTGGGTTGCGCTCTTATGTGAGGGACTCCGCTCACATGATTTCTCTCGTTGAAGGGAAGCCGTTCTGTGGGGAGACTCAATGTCTAGTTACCCTGGACATTGAGTCTCTTTATACTAACATCCCACAGCATGACACAGTAAATGTCATTCGAGAGGTTTTGACTGACCGAGACCTAGGTGGAGCCAATGCCGAATTCATTGTTAATTGTGTTAACCTGATTTTGAAAAATAACATCTTTCTGTTCAAAGACGAGTATTTTAAACAGCTTAAAGGGACCAGCATGGGGGCCACCTGTGCTCCTAGTCTGGCCTGCCTGTATGTTGGCCAATTTGAAATCAGGCATATATACAATGAGATGGCCCCATTTTTTGAAAATGTAGCGGGCTGGTACCGCTACATTGACGACATTTTCTTTATATGGGAAGGCTCCACAGAGGATCTGGAAACATTTCTCGAATGGTTAAATCTGGGAGATCCAAACTTAAGATTCACGTTCCACTTCAGCAGAACCAAGATTGACTTTCTGGACATTACAATTAAAGATGTCAATGGAGTTTTGGGAGTTGAGTTGTTCACAAAACCTATGGCCAAGAACACTCTTCTTCATTTCTCAAGTTTTCACCCGAAATCTCAGAGGGACAGTATCCCTTTTAGCCAGTTTCTCCGTCTTCGGAGGAACTGTTCGGACCTACAAGATTTTTACAAACATGCCAATGACCTTAAGCGTAAATTTAGGGATAGAGGATACCCAAAAAAACTCTTGACCCACTCTCTAAAACGCGCTAGGTTTTATGATCGAGATGCCCTGGTTCACAAACCTGCAGCAAGCAAAGAACTACCAAGCAAAGTGGTCTTTGTGAGCAAATTTTGCAACATGAGCAACCAAATTAAAAATATTGTCAACCGAAATTGGCATATTTTAAATTATGAGGAAGAGGTCAAATTAGACAAACCACTGTTTGCTTTCAAGAAAAACAACAACCTGCGAGATATTTTAGTGCACACCTATCGTGAAGATAGATCCGATAGTCAGCTTACCATTGTGAACGATCGAGCGTGTGGCAATTACAGATGTGGTACTTGTAACATTTGCCCCCAGTGCCTGCAATCTAAAGAAATGAAGCACAATGGATATACAATCAGAGCCAATACTCTTAACAACTGTAGGAGTAAAAATGTGGTCTACTTCCTCCAGTGCCCTTGTGGGCTCGGATATGTGGGAGAGACAGGCAGAGAACTAAGGGTTAGGTTACAAGAGCACAGATCAGCAATAAGAACAAGAAAACTAACTGCGCCTTTGGTGCCACATTTTCTAGAGTATGGACACGGAGAAAACGATTTCATGTGGTTCATCCTGGAAAGAATTAAAATTGATAGAAGAGGTGGTAATATTACTAACAAACGAAAGGCACGTGAACAATGGTATATTTCCCATTTAAACACTGCACATAAAGGACTGAATTGTAGAGAGGAATGGGAACATCTGCTGGCGACAAGATAAGACAAAAATAGTAGAGTCTTGCGGCAAGACTTCTGGTCTTGCTTCCCTTGTTTAGGGACATAGGAGCAAGAGAAATGGCTGATCTTTAAATTGTTGTCTGCATTAGTATGCGTATAGGTGATGCTCTAATATCTTCTCAGAGCCAAGAATATGGCCAAGTGGCACATTTTTAACTCACTATCAAGCCAAAAGGATTGAATTCCTGGCTGAGGTTGGCTCTGAGTGGATAGATATGCCTCTAGTAATAATTACGCTGTATATGGTTTTTGTTCCCCACTTGGAAGAATTAATATGACCTAAAAAAAAATTTCTTTGGGGCACCTTATTCCCTCTAGTATGATCCTAGAAGTCTTGAATAGATATGAAGGATCAAGGCTTAGCCATTTTAACAATTGTCACGTACTCGTTGGTTGCATTTGAATAACATCATAGCAATCAATAGGTTCTGGTATATGTCAACGAACAAATGAAAATAATCTTTAAAAAAAAGCATATGTTTTTAATATAGAAGGATGGCGACTGCAGCTCTATAGCGGTCTCCGTTTTGTTTTGGTTAAGACATTACCGGCTTAATAAATAGGGCACCGACCATTTTTTGACACTTCCAAGATGGCGGTGACATTTACGGAGATCGAAATAGCGAGGGTAACATGTCCGTAATGCCCCGGAAGTAGTGTTTTCACTTCCACCTGTTCTCATTAAGTGTCATACCGTATATATACTCCTCGAGTTCGAGTCAAGTTTAGCTGTATTTGCACAGAGGGCTGTTCTGTATGCACCGTAACAGGAAAACGGAGGTAAGCTTTGACGAGAGGTAGCCTTAGCTGTAACTATTCTGTAAGGGCTATAATCTGATTCGCTAAAGCATAGTTCACTTCGATTTGTACTAAAACATAGCTGTTTTCTCCGTAGTGCTTTTATTGTGCACCGAACCCTGGCTTGAATATAATTTTGACCCACATTGGATGGTGAAGCGGGGACTATATAAAAGAAAGTTGCCGAAGGTAAATGAGGAACGCTGAATTATTACCGCGGTCTCTGTTGACTATATTTGCGAGACCCTGTTAGATATCATCGATAGGGATTCTTATGTAATAAGAGACACATAAGTCTCGACAAGATTGTGGGTGTTAGCTATAGTTGGGGAAATAATAGAATTACTTGAGAAAGAACCATGTAGGAATGTTTAAAACTCTGAATAGCTCAGAAACATTCAGTTTCTCTAAAGTTTATGAATCAGAGAATGTGTAAAAAGAATTTTTCACATGAATCTTGTGAGACTTAAATAGTATACAAAATGATCTCTAAAAATTAAGTACGATAATGGACTAATATAACATGGCACTCATTTTTATTGAATAGGTGCCAAAACGTTTGCGTGGGAGATATAAGGATACTGCCTATATAGAAAAACTTTTGTGTCATGAAGTCTTTTTAGACTCACTGCAGATACATCCCAGGTAATTTTAAGTGGGACCAATCTTTCCTTATAGTATGATTGTTATTTAAAACGGAATATTGGAGGTTGTTATGTCTTTACTTACTAGGTGCCTATAAACCCACCGTGAACAACTATTCTTGACCGCGGAAAAAGACAGAAAGAATCAGTGGCGGGAGTTGCACAGATACAGCTTCTTATACAAATAAGGTAGTTGGTCCTTTATGAATGCAAATAAATTTTAACTTGATATGGAATACAAGCGGTGGTGCTGATGCTTAAGTCTAGTGCACAGACACATAATTTACTAGTGGCTTATGCAAGGATCATTACCTAGTGCTCTCACAGATTTTAAAGACCAATAAGATGGCATATCTAGAGCATTGCTAAGTTGGGTTTCCACGAGTATATTTAAAACATTGTGTGAAAACCTCTTGACCTGGTAGCGCTCATAAGAGCACCATGTGCTAATAACAAAGACCCTGTATAGCACTACGAAGTGGAGTTTCCACAGCCGGTATAAATAGATTTGCATATTAAACTCTGTCTGGCTGTTTGCCTGTGTGATGCGTTTGCGGGGATGATTTGTTGGACAGTCATATATGTGTCTATGTATTGAGAGAACAAATAGATTTTACAAGTAACTCAAAATATGTTATGTTATGTTTTTTTCAGATCGTTGATTTTTATGTAACTGCTATTGGGACTCTATTTTAATCTTTCCTGATGAAGGTGTTGGCCGAGAACTAGTAGCCCACCGAAACGCGTCGATGCTCTTGTATGAGGAAACCACACAAAATCTCTGATTATAATTCTTTGTGACATATTGAATAGGAAATAATATTGACTAGGGTCACAATCAATGAGTCTTTGGTTTGGTGATTTTCCTCTGTTAATAGGACTATTTTTGTCCTTTTTATTGTGTCCCTAACCTCACATTGTTTGATATTTTTTGTTTAGTCATTTTTAATGATGATTTTTTAATGTGCATTGATATGTTAATACTGTCACCGCTTCCTAAATAGCCATATGACAATATATAGTACTGTGTTTGCAGTTTTTATGTATGAAATTGATAATAAATTTTCTTGATGAAACTATTTTTTCTCTTAATCATTGTGACTACATCTGTGCTGTCCACTCTCACCCTTGCAGTGTGAAAGGTACGTTGACTGTTATGTATTGACTGCTTTGTATTGATGACAAGGAGGCTCTGTTTTTTGACTAAGGTCATATTTGGTACCCCTCTCCTTTGTCTTTGGGGTCCCTCTCTCCTCTTTTGAAACATTGTGTACAGCCCTTGGTGCTGGAGAGTTCGCGTTGGTATACTCCCCTTTATTGTACGAGTCCGAGTGAGAGCTTTCTGCCCACATATGGACCAATTCAGAACATTTGGTTTTAGTGATGACCAACTAAATAAAATCATCAATACAAAAAATGGGAATAAAATTACCGTTATATCAGGGAAAGGTGAAAACTGGGGCAAGCTGCTGAATTTGAAAAAGAAACTAATACGCACTGAGGCCCATGCCGAATTCTTGATTGAATATGTAAAATCAGGCACAATCCCGATTGGGCTACAGGTTCGTAATGAACCGGGCCTTTTTATAGAAAACAAAAAGTTCTTGGAGACATGGGCCATGATTTCGAATAGATGCAGCCGTGATTGGATGCTTCTGATCATTGAGACTGCCCAGGAATTTATCATAATTGAGAAAGAGGCCATTGACAAACTGGAGCAAGAATTAAATAATTGTTCTGCATTAGAAGAAGCCAAAAAAAAGTTAGAGGATATTAATAGAGATGTGGAAGGATACAGAGACTATCTATTAAATAAAAAAACTAACAAACTGAGAAAGGATATGGATAGGTTCTCTCAGGAAAAGATTTACCCATATCTCAGGGAGAATTATTTCCAACAGAGAAATGACATGACCTGGGAGAGACCACCAAATAGACAAATATATAGCAGAGGTGGCAGAAAACAGGTCACCTTTTCTAACACGTCTGGCTCAAGTAGTGAAGATGATAGCATACCAATAGATGAACCTGTGAACAGGGGTAATACTAGGGATTACGTGCCTTTTTTAGACTCGCGTCCGAGGAGAGGACCACGTTACAACGGGAATCCGGGGAGAGGCCAGATGAACAGGGGTCCTCCTCAACAACAGGAATATATGCGCACCAGGAGCCAACGATATTGGCGACAGACAGAGCACCAGTAATTAATCTATCCAACAAATCCCTTAATGAAATAGAAATTAGTATTCTAAGCAAGGGTTTTAGCTTTGTCCCATCAGCACCAATAGACAAGTTCCAGTTAGAAAAGGATTTGCGTGCCTTCTTCAGGAAAGTGAGATTGAGGAGATTTTTTGAAAACAGGGACACTCTTGAACGCATTAATCACTCGGGCTTTAAGCCTAAATCTCAATTTACCCCGAGTCTGGCCATGATTGGCAAAAATGTTGAAATTTTTGAGAAAGCTGTTGAGAGTGACATTCATAAAATTCTGAACAAATCAAACAAATTTATGGGACATAATAACATCAATAGAGCAGAAAGACAGGCCCTCAATTCCCTTAAAACAGACAGAAATCTCACCATTAAACCTGCCGATAAGGGAGGTGGGGTGGTGGTTTTCAACACCCTGGACTATGAACACAGGATGTTGGAAATGCTTAACATTAAGTAACACTATGTACGAACAAATGAGAGGCAGTTGGCTACTATATCTAGAGAATGCCTAGCCCTGCTCCTAGAAGCCAAAGAGAAATCCTGGATTTGTGAAGATGAGTTCAAATTCCTTAATAATCTGGAACCTAGGACCCCTGCCATTTATGGTCTGCCAAAGATCCATAAGAATTGTACGGATCCTCCGATGAGACCAATAGTGAGTAGTATTGGATCTCTTCTGGAACCCATCAGCAAATATGTTGATCATTTCTTGCGCCCTATTGTTTGTGGGTTGCGCTCTTATGTGAGGGACTCCGCTCACATGATTTCTCTCGTTGAAGGGAAGCCGTTCTGTGGGGAGACTCAATGTCTAGTTACCCTGGACATTGAGTCCCTTTATACTAACATCCCACAGCATGACACAGTAAATGTCATTCGAGAGGTTTTGACTGACCGAGACCTAGGTGGAGCCAATGCCGAATTCATTGTTAATTGTGTTAACCTGATTTTGAAAAATAACATCTTTCTGTTCAAAGACGAGTATTTTAAACAGCTTAAAGGGACCAGCATGGGGGCCACCTGTGCTCCTAGTCTGGCCTGCCTGTATGTTGGCCAATTTGAAATCAGGCATATATACAATGAGATGGCCCCATTTTTTGAAAATGTAGCGGGCTGGTACCGCTACATTGACGACATTTTCTTTATATGGGAAGGCTCCACAGAGGATCTGGAAACATTTCTCGAATGGTTAAATCTGGGAGATCCAAACTTAAGATTCACGTTCCACTTCAGCAGAACCAAGATTGACTTTCTGGACATTACAATTAAAGATGTCAATGGAGTTTTGGGAGTTGAGTTGTTCACAAAACCTATGGCCAAGAACACTCTTCTTCATTTCTCAAGTTTTCACCCGAAATCTCAGAGGGACAGTATCCCTTTTAGCCAGTTTCTCCGTCTTCGGAGGAACTGTTCGGACCTACAAGATTTTTACAAACATGCCAATGACCTTAAGCGTAAATTTAGGGATAGAGGATACCCAAAAAAACTCTTGACCCACTCTCTAAAACGCGCTAGGTTTTATGATCGAGATGCCCTGGTTCACAAACCTGCAGCAAGCAAAGAACTACCAAGCAAAGTGGTCTTTGTGAGCAAATTTTGCAACATGAGCAACCAAATTAAAAATATTGTCAACCGAAACTGGCATATTTTAAATTATGAGGAAGAGGTCAAATTAGACAAACCACTGTTTGCTTTCAAGAAAAACAACAACCTGCGAGATATTTTAGTGCACACCTATCGTGAAGATAGATCCGATAGTCAGCTTACCATTGTGAACGATCGAGCGTGTGGCAATTACAGATGTGGTACTTGTAACATTTGCCCCCAGTGCCTGCAATCTAAAGAAATGAAGCACAATGGATATACAATCAGAGCCAATACTCTTAACAACTGTAGGAGTAAAAATGTGGTCTACTTCCTCCAGTGCCCTTGTGGGCTCGGATATGTGGGAGAGACAGGCAGAGAACTAAGGGTTAGGTTACAAGAGCACAGATCAGCAATAAGAACAAGAAAACTAACTGCGCCTTTGGTGCCACATTTTCTTGAGTATGGACACGGAGAAAACGATTTCATGTGGTTCATCCTGGAAAGAATTAAAATTGATAGAGGAGGTGGTAATATTACTAACAAACGAAAGGCACGTGAACAATGGTATATTTCCCATTTAAACACTGCACATAAAGGACTGAATTGTAGAGAGGAATGGGAACATCTGCTGGCGACAAGATAAGACAAAAATAGTAGAGTCTTGCGGCAAGACTTCTGGTCTTGCTTCCCTTGTTTAGGGACATAGGAGCAAGAGAAATGGCTGATCTTTAAATTGTTGTCTGCATTAGTATGCGTATAGGTGATGCTCTAATATCTTCTCAGAGCCAAGAATATGGCCAAGTGGCACATTTTTAACTCACTATCAAGCCAAAAGGATTGAATTCCTGGCTGAGGTTGGCTCTGAGTGGATAGATATGCCTCTAGTAATAATTACGCTGTATATGGTTTTTGTTCCCCACTTGGAAGAATTAATATGACCTAAAAAAAAAATTCTTTGGGGCACCTTATTCCCTCTAGTATGATCCTAGAAGTCTTGAATAGATATGAAGGATCAAGGCTTAGCCATTTTAACAATTGTCACGTACTCGTTGGTTGCATTTGAATAACATCATAGCAATCAATAGGTTCTGGTATATGTCAACGAACAAATGAAAATAATCTTTAAAAAAAAGCATATGTTTTTAATATAGAAGGATGGCGACTGCAGCTCTATAGCGGTCTCCGTTTTGTTTTGGTTAAGACATTACCGGCTTAATAAATAGGGCACCGACCATTTTTTGACACTTCCAAGATGGCGGTGACATTTACGGAGATCGAAATAGCGAGGGTAACATGTCCGTAATGCCCCGGAAGTAGTGTTTTCACTTCCACCTGTTCTCATTAAGTGTCATACCGTATATATACTCCTCGAGTTCGAGTCAAGTTTAGCTGTATTTGCACAGAGGGCTGTTCTGTATGCACCGTAACAGGAAAACGGAGGTAAGCTTTGACGAGAGGTAGCCTTAGCTGTAACTATTCTGTAAGGGCTATAATCTGATTCGCTAAAGCATAGTTCACTTCGATTTGTACTAAAACATAGCTGTTTTCTCCGTAGTGCTTTTATTGTGCACCGAACCCTGGCTTGAATATAATTTTGACCCACATTGGATGGTGAAGCGGGGACTATATAAAAGAAAGTTGCCGAAGGTAAATGAGGAACGCTGAATTATTACCGCGGTCTCTGTTGACTATATTTGCGAGACCCTGTTAGATATCATCGATAGGGATTCTTATGTAATAAGAGACACATAAGTCTCGACAAGATTGTGGGTGTTAGCTATAGTTGGGGAAATAATAGAATTACTTGAGAAAGAACCATGTAGGAATGTTTAAAACTCTGAATAGCTTAGAAACATTCAGTTTCTCTAAAGTTTATGAATCAGAGAATGTGTAAAAAGAATTTTTCACATGAATCTTGTGAGACTTAAATAGTATACAAAATGATCTCTAAAAATTAAGTACGATAATGGACTAATATAACATGGCACTCATTTTTATTGAATAGGTGCCAAAACGTTTGCGTGGGAGATATAAGGATACTGCCTATATAGAAAAACTTTTGTGTCATGAAGTCTTTTTAGACTCACTGCAGATACATCCCAGGTAATTTTAAGTGGGACCAATCTTTCCTTATAGTATGATTGTTATTTAAAACGGAATATTGGAGGTTGTTATGTCTTTACTTACTAGGTGCCTATAAACCCACCGTGAACAACTATTCTTGACCGCGGAAAAAGACAGAAAGAATCAGTGGCGGGAGTTGCACAGATACAGCTTCTTATACAAATAAGGTAGTTGGTCCTTTATGAATGCAAATAAATTTTAACTTGATATGGAATACAAGCGGTGGTGCTGATGCTTAAGTCTAGTGCACAGACACATAATTTACTAGTGGCTTATGCAAGGATCATTACCTAGTGCTCTCACAGATTTTAAAGACCAATAAGATGGCATATCTAGAGCATTGCTAAGTTGGGTTTCCACGAGTATATTTAAAACATTGTGTGAAAACCTCTTGACCTGGTAGCGCTCATAAGAGCACCATGTGCTAATAACAAAGACCCTGTATAGCACTACGAAGTGGAGTTTCCACAGCCGGTATAAATAGATTTGCATATTAAACTCTGTCTGGCTGTTTGCCTGTGTGATGCGTTTGCGGGGATGATTTGTTGGACAGTCATATATGTGTCTATGTATTGAGAGAACAAATAGATTTTACAAGTAACTCAAAATATGTTATGTTATGTTTTTTTCAGATCGTTGATTTTTATGTAACTGCTATTGGGACTCTATTTTAATCTTTCCTGATGAAGGTGTTGGCCAAGAACTAGTAGCCCACCGAAACGCGTCAATGCTCTTGTATGAGGAAACCACACAAAATCTCTGATTATAATTCTTTGTGACATATTGAATAGGAAATAATATTGACTAGGGTCACAATCAATGAGTCTTTGGTTTGGTGATTTTCCTCTGTTAATAGGACTATTTTTGTCCTTTTTATTGTGTCCCTAACCTCACATTGTTTGATATTTTTTGTTTAGTCATTTTTAATGATGATTTTTTAATGTGCATTGATATGTTAATACTGTCACCGCTTCCTAAATAGCCATATGACAATATATAGTACTGTGTTTGCAGTTTTTATGTATGAAATTGATAATAAATTTTCTTGATGAAACTATTTTTTCTCTTAATCATTGTGACTACATCTGTGCTGTCCACTCTCACCCTTGCAGTGTGAAAGGTACGTTGACTGTTATGTATTGACTGCTTTGTATTGATGACAAGGAGGCTCTGTTTTTTGACTAAGGTCATATTTGGTACCCCTCTCCTTTGTCTTTGGGGTCCCTCTCTCCTCTTTTGAAACATTGTGTACAGCCCTTGGTGCTGGAGAGTTCGCGTTGGTATACTCCCCTTTATTGTACGAGTCCGAGTGAGAGCTTTCTGCCCACATATGGACCAATTCAGAACATTTGGTTTTAGTGATGACCAACTACATAAAATCATCAATACAAAAAATGGGAATAAAATTACCGTTATATCAGGGAAAGGTGAAAACTGGGGCAAGCTGCTGAATTTGAAAAAGAAACTAATACGCACTGAGGCCCATGCCGAATTCTTGACTGAATATGTAAAATCAGGCACAATCCCGATTGGGCTACAGGTTCGTAATGAACCGGGCCTTTTTATAGAAAACAAAAAGTTCTTGGAGACATGGGCCATGATTTCGAATAGATGCAGCCGTGATTGGATGCTTCTGATCATTGAGACTGCCCAGGAATTTATCATAATTGAGAAAGAGGCCATTGACAAACTGGAGCAAGAATTAAATAATTGTTCTGCATTAGAAGAAGCCAAAAAAAAGTTAGAGGATATTAATAGAGATGTGGAAGGATACAGAGACTATCTATTAAATAAAAAAACTAACAAACTGAGAAAGGATATGGATAGGTTCTCTCAGGAAAAGATTTCCCCATATCTCAGGGAGAATTATTTCCAACAGAGAAATGACATGACCTGGGAGAGACCACCAAATAGACAAATATATAGCAGAGGTGGCAGAAAACAGGTCACCTTTTCTAACACGTCTGGCTCAAGTAGTGAAGATGATAGCATACCAATAGATGAACCTGTGAACAGGGGTAATACTAGGGATTACGTGCCTTTTTTAGACTCGCGTCCGAGGAGAGGACCACGTTACAACGGGAATCCGGGGAGAGGCCAGATGAACAGGGGTCCTCCTCAACAACAGGAATATATGCGCACCAGGAGCCAACGATATTGGCGACAGACAGAGCACCAGTAATTAATCTATCCAACAAATCCCTTAATGAAATAGAAATTAGTATTCTAAGCAAGGGTTTTAGCTTTGTCCCATCAGCACCAATAGACAAGTTCCAGTTAGAAAAGGATTTGCGTGCCTTCTTCAGGAAAGTGAGATTGAGGAGATTTTTTGAAAACAGGGACACTCTTGAACGCATTAATCACTCGGGCTTTAAGCCTAAATCTCAATTTACCCCGAGTCTGGCCATGATTGGCAAAAATGTTGAAATTTTTGAGAAAGCTGTTGAGAGTGACATTCATAAAATTCTGAACAAATCAAACAAATTTATGGGACATAATAACATCAATAGAGCAGAAAGACAGGCCCTCAATTCCCTTAAAACAGACAGAAATCTCACCATTAAACCTGCCGATAAGGGAGGTGGGGTGGTGGTTTTCAACACCCTGGACTATGAACACAGGATGTTGGAAATGCTTAACATTAAGGAACACTATGTACGAACAAATGAGAGGCAGTTGGCTACTATATCTAGAGAATGCCTAGCCCTGCTCCTAGAAGCCAAAGAGAAATCCTGGATTTGTGAAGATGAGTTCAAATTCCTTAATAATCTGGAACCTAGGACCCCTGCCATTTATGGTCTGCCAAAGATCCATAAGAATTGTACGGATCCTCCGATGAGACCAATAGTGAGTAGTATTGGATCTCTTCTGGAACCCATCAGCAAATATGTTGATCATTTCTTGCGCCCTATTGTTTGTGGGTTGCGCTCTTATGTGAGGGACTCCGCTCACATGATTTCTCTCGTTGAAGGGAAGCCGTTCTGTGGGGAGACTCAATGTCTAGTTACCCTGGACATTGAGTCTCTTTATACTAACATCCCACAGCATGACACAGTAAATGTCATTCGAGAGGTTTTGACTGACCGAGACCTAGGTGGAGCCAATGCCGAATTCATTGTTAATTGTGTTAACCTGATTTTGAAAAATAACATCTTTCTGTTCAAAGACGAGTATTTTAAACAGCTTAAAGGGACCAGCATGGGGGCCACCTGTGCTCCTAGTCTGGCCTGCCTGTATGTTGGCCAATTTGAAATCAGGCATATATACAATGAGATGGCCCCATTTTTTGAAAATGTAGCGGGCTGGTACCGCTACATTGACGACATTTTCTTTATATGGGAAGGCTCCACAGAGGATCTGGAAACATTTCTCGAATGGTTAAATCTGGGAGATCCAAACTTAAGATTCACGTTCCACTTCAGCAGAACCAAGATTGACTTTCTGGACATTACAATTAAAGATGTCAATGGAATTTTGGGAGTTGAGTTGTTCACAAAACCTATGGCCAAGAACACTCTTCTTCATTTCTCAAGTTTTCACCCGAAATCTCAGAGGGACAGTATCCCTTTTAGCCAGTTTCTCCGTCTTCGGAGGAACTGTTCGGACCTACAAGATTTTTACAAACATGCCAATGACCTTAAGCGTAAATTTAGGGATAGAGGATACCCAAAAAAACTCTTGACCCACTCTCTAAAACGCGCTAGGTTTTATGATCGAGATGCCCTGGTTCACAAACCTGCAGCAAGCAAAGAACTACCAAGCAAAGTGGTCTTTGTGAGCAAATTTTGCAACATGAGCAACCAAATTAAAAATATTGTCAACCGAAATTGGCATATTTTAAATTATGAGGAAGAGGTCAAATTAGACAAACCACTGTTTGCTTTCAAGAAAAACAACAACCTGCGAGATATTTTAGTGCACACCTATCGTGAAGATAGATCCGATAGTCAGCTTACCATTGTGAACGATCGAGCGTGTGGCAATTACAGATGTGGTACTTGTAACATTTGCCCCCAGTGCCTGCAATCTAAAGAAATGAAGCACAATGGATATACAATCAGAGCCAATACTCTTAACAACTGTAGGAGTAAAAATGTGGTCTACTTCCTCCAGTGCCCTTGTGGGCTCGGATATGTGGGAGAGACAGGCAGAGAACTAAGGGTTAGGTTACAAGAGCACAGATCAGCAATAAGAACAAGAAAACTAACTGCGCCTTTGGTGCCACATTTTCTTGAGTATGGACACGGAGAAAACGATTTCATGTGGTTCATCCTGGAAAGAATTAAAATTGATAGAAGAGGTGGTAATATTACTAACAAACGAAAGGCACGTGAACAATGGTATATTTCCCATTTAAACACTGCACATAAAGGACTGAATTGTAGAGAGGAATGGGAACATCTGCTGGTGACAAGATAAGACAAAAATAGTAGAGTCTTGCGGCAAGACTTCTGGTCTTGCTTCCCTTGTTTAGGGACATAGGAGCAAGAGAAATGGCTGATCTTTAAATTGTTGTCTGCATTAGTATGCGTATAGGTGATGCTCTAATATCTTCTCAGAGCCAAGAATATGGCCAAGTGGCACATTTTTAACTCACTATCAAGCCAAAAGGATTGAATTCCTGGCTGAGGTTGGCTCTGAGTGGATAGATATGCCTCTAGTAATAATTACGCTGTATATGGTTTTTGTTCCCCACTTGGAAGAATTAATATGACCTAAAAAAAAATTTCTTTGGGGCACCTTATTCCCTCTAGTATGATCCTAGAAGTCTTGAATAGATATGAAGGATCAAGGCTTAGCCATTTTAACAATTGTCACGTACTCGTTGGTTGCATTTGAATAACATCATAGCAATCAATAGGTTCTGGTATATGTCAACGAACAAATGAAAATAATCTTTAAAAAAAAGCATATGTTTTTAATATAGAAGGATGGCGACTGCAGCTCTATAGCGGTCTCCGTTTTGTTTTGGTTAAGACATTACCGGCTTAATAAATAGGGCACCGACCATTTTTTGACACTTCCAAGATGGCGGTGACATTTACGGAGATCGAAATAGCGAGGGTAACATGTCCGTAATGCCCCGGAAGTAGTGTTTTCACTTCCACCTGTTCTCATTAAGTGTCATACCGTATATATACTCCTCGAGTTCGAGTCAAGTTTAGCTGTATTTGCACAGAGGGCTGTTCTGTATGCACCGTAACAGGAAAACGGAGGTAAGCTTTGACGAGAGGTAGCCTTAGCTGTAACTATTCTGTAAGGGCTATAATCTGATTCGCTAAAGCATAGTTCACTTCGATTTGTACTAAAACATAGCTGTTTTCTCCGTAGTGCTTTTATTGTGCACCGAACCCTGGCTTGAATATAATTTTGACCCACATTGGATGGTGAAGCGGGGACTATATAAAAGAAAGTTGCCGAAGGTAAATGAGGAACGCTGAATTATTACCGCGGTCTCTGTTGACTATATTTGCGAGACCCTGTTAGATATCATCGATAGGGATTCTTATGTAATAAGAGACACATAAGTCTCGACAAGATTGTGGGTGTTAGCTATAGTTGGGGAAATAATAGAATTACTTGAGAAAGAACCATGTAGGAATGTTTAAAACTCTGAATAGCTTAGAAACATTCAGTTTCTCTAAAGTTTATGAATCAGAGAATGTGTAAAAAGAATTTTTCACATGAATCTTGTGAGACTTAAATAGTATACAAAATGATCTCTAAAAATTAAGTACGATAATGGACTAATATAACATGGCACTCATTTTTATTGAATAGGTGCCAAAACGTTTGCGTGGGAGATATAAGGATACTGCCTATATAGAAAAACTTTTGTGTCATGAAGTCTTTTTAGACTCACTGCAGATACATCCCAGGTAATTTTAAGTGGGACCAATCTTTCCTTATAGTATGATTGTTATTTAAAACGGAATATTGGAGGTTGTTATGTCTTTACTTACTAGGTGCCTATAAACCCACCGTGAACAACTATTCTTGACCGCGGAAAAAGACAGAAAGAATCAGTGGCGGGAGTTGCACAGATACAGCTTCTTATACAAATAAGGTAGTTGGTCCTTTATGAATGCAAATAAATTTTAACTTGATATGGAATACAAGCGGTGGTGCTGATGCTTAAGTCTAGTGCACAGACACATAATTTACTAGTGGCTTATGCAAGGATCATTACCTAGTGCTCTCACAGATTTTAAAGACCAATAAGATGGCATATCTAGAGCATTGCTAAGTTGGGTTTCCACGAGTATATTTAAAACATTGTGTGAAAACCTCTTGACCTGGTAGCGCTCATAAGAGCACCATGTGCTAATAACAAAGACCCTGTATAGCACTACGAAGTGGAGTTTCCACAGCCGGTATAAATAGATTTGCATATTAAACTCTGTCTGGCTGTTTGCCTGTGTGATGCGTTTGCGGGGATGATTTGTTGGACAGTCATATATGTGTCTATGTATTGAGAGAACAAATAGATTTTACAAGTAACTCAAAATATGTTATGTTATGTTTTTTTCAGATCGTTGATTTTTATGTAACTGCTATTGGGACTCTATTTTAATCTTTCCTGATGAAGGTGTTGGCCGAGAACTAGTAGCCCACCGAAACGCGTCGATGCACTTGTATGAGGAAACCACACAAAATCTCTGATTATAATTCTTTGTGACATATTGAATAGGAAATAATATTGACTAGGGTCACAATCAATGAGTCTTTGGTTTGGTGATTTTCCTCTGTTAATAGGACTATTTTTGTCCTTTTTATTGTGTCCCTAACCTCACATTGTTTGATATTTTTTGTTTAGTCATTTTTAATGATGATTTTTTAATGTGCATTGATATGTTAATACTGTCACCGCTTCCTAAATAGCCATATGACAATATATAGTACTGTGTTTGCAGTTTTTATGTATGAAATTGATAATAAATTTTCTTGATGAAACTATTTTTTCTCTTAATCATTGTGACTACATCTGTGCTGTCCACTCTCACCCTTGCAGTGTGAAAGGTACGTTGACTGTTATGTATTGACTGCTTTGTATTGATGACAAGGAGGCTCTGTTTTTTGACTAAGGTCATATTTGGTACCCCTCTCCTTTGTCTTTGGGGTCCCTCTCTCCTCTTTTGAAACATTGTGTACAGCCCTTGGTGCTGGAGAGTTCGCGTTGGTATACTCCCCTTTATAGTACGAGTCCGAGTGAGAGCTTTCTGCCCACATATGGACCAATTCAGAACATTTGGTTTTAGTGATGACCAACTACATAAAATCATCAATACAAAAAATGGGAATAAAATTACCGTTATATCAGGGAAAGGTGAAAACTGGGGCAAGCTGCTGAATTTGAAAAAGAAACTAATACGCACTGAGGCCCATGCCGAATTCTTGATTGAATATGTAAAATCAGGCACAATCCCGATTGGGCTACAGGTTCGTAATGAACCGGGCCTTTTTATAGAAAACAAAAAGTTCTTGGAGACATGGGCCATGATTTCGAATAGATGCAGCCGTGATTGGATGCTTCTGATCATTGAGACTGCCCAGGAATTTATCATAATTGAGAAAGAGGCCATTGACAAACTGGAGCAAGAATTAAATAATTGTTCTGCATTAGAAGAAGCCAAAAAAAAGTTAGAGGATATTAATAGAGATGTGGAAGGATACAGAGACTATCTATTAAATAAAAAAACTAACAAACTGAGAAAGGATATGGATAGGTTCTCTCAGGAAAAGATTTCCCCATATCTCAGGGAGAATTATTTCCAACAGAGAAATGACATGACCTGGGAGAGACCACCAAATAGACAAATATATAGCAGAGGTGGCAGAAAACAGGTCACCTTTTCTAACACGTCTGGCTCAAGTAGTGAAGATGATAGCATACCAATAGATGAACCTGTGAACAGGGGTAATACTAGGGATTACGTGCCTTTTTTAGACTCGCGTCCGAGGAGAGGACCACGTTACAACGGGAATCCGGGGAGAGGCCAGATGAACAGGGGTCCTCCTCAACAACAGGAATATATGCGCACCAGGAGCCAACGATATTGGCGACAGACAGAGCACCAGTAATTAATCTATCCAACAAATCCCTTAATGAAATAGAAATTAGTATTCTAAGCAAGGGTTTTAGCTTTGTCCCATCAGCACCAATAGACAAGTTCCAGTTAGAAAAGGATTTGCGTGCCTTCTTCAGGAAAGTGAGATTGAGGAGATTTTTTTAAAACAGGGACACTCTTGAACGCATTAATCACTCGGGCTTTAAGCCTAAATCTCAATTTACCCCGAGTCTGGCCATGATTGGCAAAAATGTTGAAATTTTTGAGAAAGCTGTTGAGAGTGACATTCATAAAATTCTGAACAAATCAAACAAATTTATGGGACATAATAACATCAATAGAGCAGAAAGACAGGCCCTCAATTCCCTTAAAACAGACAGAAATCTCACCATTAAACCTGCCGATAAGGGAGGTGGGGTGGTGGTTTTCAACACCCTGGACTATGAACACAGGATGTTGGAAATGCTTAACATTAAGGAACACTATGTACGAACAAATGAGAGGCAGTTGGCTACTATATCTAGAGAATGCCTAGCCCTGCTCCTAGAAGCCAAAGAGAAATCCTGGATTTGTGAAGATGAGTTCAAATTCCTTAATAATCTGGAACCTAGGACCCCTGCCATTTATGGTCTGCCAAAGATCCATAAGAATTGTACGGATCCTCCGATGAGACCAATAGTGAGTAGTATTGGATCTCTTCTGGAACCCATCAGCAAATATGTTGATCATTTCTTGCGCCCTATTGTTTGTGGGTTGCGCTCTTATGTGAGGGACTCCGCTCACATGATTTCTCTCGTTGAAGGGAAGCCGTTCTGTGGGGAGACTCAATGTCTAGTTACCCTGGACATTGAGTCTCTTTATACTAACATCCCACAGCATGACACAGTAAATGTCATTCGAGAGGTTTTGACTGACCGAGACCTAGGTGGAGCCAATGCCGAATTCATTGTTAATTGTGTTAACCTGATTTTGAAAAATAACATCTTTCTGTTCAAAGACGAGTATTTTAAACAGCTTAAAGGGACCAGCATGGGGGCCACCTGTGCTCCTAGTCTGGCCTGCCTGTATGTTGGCCAATTTGAAATCAGGCATATATACAATGAGATGGCCCCATTTTTTGAAAATGTAGCGGGCTGGTACCGCTACATTGACGACATTTTCTTTATATGGGAAGGCTCCACAGAGGATCTGGAAACATTTCTCGAATGGTTAAATCTGGGAGATCCAAACTTAAGATTCACGTTCCACTTCAGCAGAACCAAGATTGACTTTCTGGACATTACAATTAAAGATGTCAATGGAGTTTTGGGAGTTGAGTTGTTCACAAAACCTATGGCCAAGAACACTCTTCTTCATTTCTCAAGTTTTCACCCGAAATCTCAGAGGGACAGTATCCCTTTTAGCCAGTTTCTCCGTCTTCGGAGGAACTGTTCGGACCTACAAGATTTTTACAAACATGCCAATGACCTTAAGCGTAAATTTAGGGATAGAGGATACCCAAAAAAACTCTTGACCCACTCTCTAAAACGCGCTAGGTTTTATGATCGAGATGCCCTGGTTCACAAACCTGCAGCAAGCAAAGAACTACCAAGCAAAGTGGTCTTTGTGAGCAAATTTTGCAACATGAGCAACCAAATTAAAAATATTGTCAACCGAAATTGGCATATTTTAAATTATGAGGAAGAGGTCAAATTAGACAAACCACTGTTTGCTTTCAAGAAAAACAACAACCTGCGAGATATTTTAGTGCACACCTATCGTGAAGATAGATCCGATAGTCAGCTTACCATTGTGAACGATCGAGCGTGTGGCAATTACAGATGTGGTACTTGTAACATTTGCCCCCAGTGCCTGCAATCTAAAGAAATGAAGCACAATGGATATACAATCAGAGCCAATACTCTTAACAACTGTAGGAGTAAAAATGTGGTCTACTTCCTCCAGTGCCCTTGTGGGCTCGGATATGTGGGAGAGACAGGCAGAGAACTAAGGGTTAGGTTACAAGAGCACAGATCAGCAATAAGAACAAGAAAACTAACTGCGCCTTTGGTGCCACATTTTCTTGAGTATGGACACGGAGAAAACGATTTCATGTGGTTCATCCTGGAAAGAATTAAAATTGATAGAAGAGGTGGTAATATTACTAACAAACGAAAGGCACGTGAACAATGGTATATTTCCCATTTAAACACTGCACATAAAGGACTGAATTGTAGAGAGGAATGGGAACATCTGCTGGCGACAAGATAAGACAAAAATAGTAGAGTCTTGCGGCAAGACTTCTGGTCTTGCTTCCCTTGTTTAGGGACATAGGAGCAAGAGAAATGGCTGATCTTTAAATTGTTGTCTGCATTAGTATGCGTATAGGTGATGCTCTAATATCTTCTCAGAGCCAAGAATATGGCCAAGTGGCACATTTTTAACTCACTATCAAGCCAAAAGGATTGAATTCCTGGCTGAGGTTGGCTCTGAGTGGATAGATATGCCTCTAGTAATAATTACGCTGTATATGGTTTTTGTTCCCCACTTGGAAGAATTAATATGACCTAAAAAAAAATTTCTTTGGGGCACCTTATTTCCTCTAGTATGATCCTAGAAGTCTTGAATAGATATGAAGGATCAAGGCTTAGCCATTTTAACAATTGTCACGTACTCGTTGGTTGCATTTGAATAACATCATAGCAATCAATAGGTTCTGGTATATGTCAACGAACAAATGAAAATAATCTTTAAAAAAAAGCATATGTTTTTAATATAGAAGGATGGCGACTGCAGCTCTATAGCGGTCTCCGTTTTGTTTTGGTTAAGACATTACCGGCTTAATAAATAGGGCACCGACCATTTTTTGACACTTCCAAGATGGCGGTGACATTTACGGAGATCGAAATAGCGAGGGTAACATGTCCGTAATGCCCCGGAAGTAGTGTTTTCACTTCCACCTGTTCTCATTAAGTGTCATACCGTATATATACTCCTCGAGTTCGAGTCAAGTTTAGCTGTATTTGCACAGAGGGCTGTTCTGTATGCACCGTAACAGGAAAACGGAGGTAAGCTTTGACGAGAGGTAGCCTTAGCTGTAACTATTCTGTAAGGGCTATAATCTGATTCGCTAAAGCATAGTTCACTTCGATTTGTACTAAAACATAGCTGTTTTCTCCGTAGTGCTTTTATTGTGCACCGAACCCTGGCTTGAATATAATTTTGACCCACATTGGATGGTGAAGCGGGGACTATATAAAAGAAAGTTGCCGAAGGTAAATGAGGAACGCTGAATTATTACCGCGGTCTCTGTTGACTATATTTGCGAGACCCTGTTAGATATCATCGATAGGGATTCTTATGTAATAAGAGACACATAAGTCTCGACAAGATTGTGGGTGTTAGCTATAGTTGGGGAAATAATAGAATTACTTGAGAAAGAACCATGTAGGAATGTTTAAAACTCTGAATAGCTTAGAAACATTCAGTTTCTCTAAAGTTTATGAATCAGAGAATGTGTAAAAAGAATTTTTCACATGAATCTTGTGAGACTTAAATAGTATACAAAATGATCTCTAAAAATTAAGTACGATAATGGACTAATATAACATGGCACTCATTTTTATTGAATAGGTGCCAAAACGTTTGCGTGGGAGATATAAGGATACTGCCTATATAGAAAAACTTTTGTGTCATGAAGTCTTTTTAGACTCACTGCAGATACATCCCAGGTAATTTTAAGTGGGACCAATCTTTCCTTATAGTATGATTGTTATTTAAAACGGAATATTGGAGGTTGTTATGTCTTTACTTACTAGGTGCCTATAAACCCACCGTGAACAACTATTCTTGACCGCGGAAAAAGACAGAAAGAATCAGTGGCGGGAGTTGCACAGATACAGCTTCTTATACAAATAAGGTAGTTGGTCCTTTATGAATGCAAATAAATTTTAACTTGATATGGAATACAAGCGGTGGTGCTGATGCTTAAGTCTAGTGCACAGACACATAATTTACTAGTGGCTTATGCAAGGATCATTACCTAGTGCTCTCACAGATTTTAAAGACCAATAAGATGGCATATCTAGAGCATTGCTAAGTTGGGTTTCCACGAGTATATTTAAAACATTGTGTGAAAACCTCTTGACCTGGTAGCGCTCATAAGAGCACCATGTGCTAATAACAAAGACCCTGTATAGCACTACGAAGTGGAGTTTCCACAGCCGGTATAAATAGATTTGCATATTAAACTCTGTCTGGCTGTTTGCCTGTGTGATGCGTTTGCGGGGATGATTTGTTGGACAGTCATATATGTGTCTATGTATTGAGAGAACAAATAGATTTTACAAGTAACTCAAAATATGTTATGTTATGTTTTTTTCAGATCGTTGATTTTTATGTAACTGCTATTGGGACTCTATTTTAATCTTTCCTGATGAAGGTGTTGGCCGAGAACTAGTAGCCCACCGAAACGCGTCGATGCTCTTGTATGAGGAAACCACACAAAATCTCTGATTATAATTCTTTGTGACATATTGAATAGGAAATAATATTGACTAGGGTCACAATCAATGAGTCTTTGGTTTGGTGATTTTCCTCTGTTAATAGGACTATTTTTGTCCTTTTTATTGTGTCCCTAACCTCACATTGTTTGATATTTTTTGTTTAGTCATTTTTAATGATGATTTTTTAATGTGCATTGATATGTTAATACTGTCACCGCTTCCTAAATAGCCATATGACAATATATAGTACTGTGTTTGCAGTTTTTATGTATGAAATTGATAATAAATTTTCTTGATGAAACTATTTTTTCTCTTAATCATTGTGACTACATCTGTGCTGTCCACTCTCACCCTTGCAGTGTGAAAGGTACGTTGACTGTTATGTATTGACTGCTTTGTATTGATGACAAGGAGGCTCTGTTTTTTGACTAAGGTCATATTTGGTACCCCTCTCCTTTGTCTTTGGGGTCCCTCTCTCCTCTTTTGAAACATTGTGTACAGCCCTTGGTGCTGGAGAGTTCGCGTTGGTATACTCCCCTTTATTGTACGAGTCCGAGTGAGAGCTTTCTGCCCACATATGGACCAATTCAGAACATTTGGTTTTAGTGATGACCAACTAAATAAAATCATCAATACAAAAAATGGGAATAAAATTACCGTTATATCAGGGAAAGGTGAAAACTGGGGCAAGCTGCTGAATTTGAAAAAGAAACTAATACGCACTGAGGCCCATGCCGAATTCTTGATTGAATATGTAAAATCAGGCACAATCCCGATTGGGCTACAGGTTCGTAATGAACCGGGCCTTTTTATAGAAAACAAAAAGTTCTTGGAGACATGGGCCATGATTTCGAATAGATGCAGCCGTGATTGGATGCTTCTGATCATTGAGACTGCCCAGGAATTTATCATAATTGAGAAAGAGGCCATTGACAAACTGGAGCAAGAATTAAATAATTGTTCTGCATTAGAAGAAGCCAAAAAAAAGTTAGAGGATATTAATAGAGATGTGGAAGGATACAGAGACTATCTATTAAATAAAAAAACTAACAAACTGAAAAAGGATATGGATAGGTTCTCTCAGGAAAAGATTTACCCATATCTCAGGGAGAATTATTTCCAACAGAGAAATGACATGACCTGGGAGAGACCACCAAATAGACAAATATATAGCAGAGGTGGCAGAAAACAGGTCACCTTTTCTAACACGTCTGGCTCAAGTAGTGAAGATGATAGCATACCAATAGATGAACCTGTGAACAGGGGTAATACTAGGGATTACGTGCCTTTTTTAGACTCGCGTCCGAGGAGAGGACCACGTTACAACGGGAATCCGGGGAGAGGCCAGATGAACAGGGGTCCTCCTCAACAACAGGAATATATGCGCACCAGGAGCCAACGATATTGGCGACAGACAGAGCACCAGTAATTAATCTATCCAACAAATCCCTTAATGAAATAGAAATTAGTATTCTAAGCAAGGGTTTTAGCTTTGTCCCATCAGCACCAATAGACAAGTTCCAGTTAGAAAAGGATTTGCGTGCCTTCTTCAGGAAAGTGAGATTGAGGAGATTTTTTGAAAACAGGGACACTCTTGAACGCATTAATCACTCGGGCTTTAAGCCTAAATCTCAATTTACCCCGAGTCTGGCCATGATTGGCAAAAATGTTGAAATTTTTGAGAAAGCTGTTGAGAGTGACATTCATAAAATTCTGAACAAATCAAACAAATTTATGGGACATAATAACATCAATAGAGCAGAAAGACAGGCCCTCAATTCCCTTAAAACAGACAGAAATCTCACCATTAAACCTGCCGATAAGGGAGGTGGGGTGGTGGTTTTCAACACCCTGGACTATGAACACAGGATGTTGGAAATGCTTAACATTAAGGAACACTATGTACGAACAAATGAGAGGCAGTTGGCTACTATATCTAGAGAATGCCTAGCCCTGCTCCTAGAAGCCAAAGAGAAATCCTGGATTTGTGAAGATGAGTTCAAATTCCTTAATAATCTGGAACCTAGGACCCCTGCCATTTATGGTCTGCCAAAGATCCATAAGAATTGTACGGATCCTCCGATGAGACCAATAGTGAGTAGTATTGGATCTCTTCTGGAACCCATCAGCAAATATGTTGATCATTTCTTGCGCCCTATTGTTTGTGGGTTGCGCTCTTATGTGAGGGACTCCGCTCACATGATTTCTCTCGTTGAATGGAAGCCGTTCTGTGGGGAGACTCAATGTCTAGTTACCCTGGACATTGAGTCTCTTTATACTAACATCCCACAGCATGACACAGTAAATGTCATTCGAGAGGTTTTGACTGACCGAGACCTAGGTGGAGCCAATGCCGAATTCATTGTTAATTGTGTTAACCTGATTTTGAAAAATAACATCTTTCTGTTCAAAGACGAGTATTTTAAACAGCTTAAAGGGACCAGCATGGGGGCCACCTGTGCTCCTAGTCTGGCCTGCCTGTATGTTGGCCAATTTGAAATCAGGCATATATACAATGAGATGGCCCCATTTTTTGAAAATGTAGCGGGCTGGTACCGCTACATTGACGACATTTTCTTTATATGGGAAGGCTCCACAGAGGATCTGGAAACATTTCTCGAATGGTTAAATCTGGGAGATCCAAACTTAAGATTCACGTTCCACTTCAGCAGAACCAAGATTGACTTTCTGGACATTACAATTAAAGATGTCAATGGAGTTTTGGGAGTTGAGTTGTTCACAAAACCTATGGCCAAGAACACTCTTCTTCATTTCTCAAGTTTTCACCCGAAATCTCAGAGGGACAGTATCCCTTTTAGCCAGTTTCTCCGTCTTCGGAGGAACTGTTCGGACCTACAAGATTTTTACAAACATGCCAATGACCTTAAGCGTAAATTTAGGGATAGAGGATACCCAAAAAAACTCTTGACCCACTCTCTAAAACGCGCTAGGTTTTATGATCGAGATGCCCTGGTTCACAAACCTGCAGCAAGCAAAGAACTACCAAGCAAAGTGGTCTTTGTGAGCAAATTTTGCAAAATGAGCAACCAAATTAAAAATATTGTCAACCGAAATTAGCATATTTTAAATTATGAGGAAGAGGTCAAATTAGACAAACCACTGTTTGCTTTCAAGAAAAACAACAACCTGCGAGATATTTTAGTGCACACCTATCGTGAAGATAGATCCGATAGTCAGCTTACCATTGTGAACGATCGAGCGTGTGGCAATTACAGATGTGGTACTTGTAACATTTGCCCCCAGTGCCTGCAATCTAAAGAAATGAAGCACAATGGATATACAATCAGAGCCAATACTCTTAACAACTGTAGGAGTAAAAATGTGGTCTACTTCCTCCAGTGCCCTTGTGGGCTCGGATATGTGGGAGAGACAGGCAGAGAACTAAGGGTTAGGTTACAAGAGCACAGATCAGCAATAAGAACAAGAAAACTAACTGCGCCTTTGGTGCCACATTTTCTTGAGTATGGACACGGAGAAAACGATTTCATGTGGTTCATCCTGGAAAGAATTAAAATTGATAGAAGAGGTGGTAATATTACTAACAAACGAAAGGCACGTGAACAATGGTATATTTCCCATTTAAACACTGCACATAAAGGACTGAATTGTAGAGAGGAATGGGAACATCTGCTGGCGACAAGATAAGACAAAAATAGTAGAGTCTTGCGGCAAGACTTCTGGTCTTGCTTCCCTTGTTTAGGGACATAGGAGCAAGAGAAATGGCTGATCTTTAAATTGTTGTCTGCATTAGTATGCGTATAGGTGATGCTCTAATATCTTCTCAGAGCCAAGAATATGGCCAAGTGGCACATTTTTAACTCACTATCAAGCCAAAAGGATTGAATTCCTGGCTGAGGTTGGCTCTGAGTGGATAGATATGCCTCTAGTAATAATTACGCTGTATATGGTTTTTGTTCCCCACTTGGAAGAATTAATATGACCTAAAAAAAAAATTCTTTGGGGCACCTTATTCCCTCTAGTATGATCCTAGAAGTCTTGAATAGATATGAAGGATCAAGGCTTAGCCATTTTAACAATTGTCACGTACTCGTTGGTTGCATTTGAATAACATCATAGCAATCAATAGGTTCTGGTATATGTCAACGAACAAATGAAAATAATCTTTAAAAAAAAGCATATGTTTTTAATATAGAAGGATGGCGACTGCAGCTCTATAGCGGTCTCCGTTTTGTTTTGGTTAAGACATTACCGGCTTAATAAATAGGGCACCGACCATTTTTTGACACTTCCAAGATGGCGGTGACATTTACGGAGATCGCAAATAGCGAGGGTAACATGTCCGTAATGCCCCGGAAGTAGTGTTTTCACTTCCACCTGTTCTCATTAAGTGTCATACCGTATATATACTCCTCGAGTTCGAGTCAAGTTTAGCTGTATTTGCACAGAGGGCTGTTCTGTATGCACCGTAACAGGAAAACGGAGGTAAGCTTTGACGAGAGGTAGCCTTAGCTGTAACTATTCTGTAAGGGCTATAATCTGATTCGCTAAAGCATAGTTCACTTCGATTTGTACTAAAACATAGCTGTTTTCTCCGTAGTGCTTCTATTGTGCACCGAACCCTGGCTTGAATATAATTTTGACCCACATTGGATGGTGAAGCGGGGACTATATAAAAGAAAGTTGCCGAAGGTAAATGAGGAACGCTGAATTATTACCGCGGTCTCTGTTGACTATATTTGCGAGACCCTGTTAGATATCATCGATAGGGATTCTTATGTAATAAGAGACACATAAGTCTCGACAAGATTGTGGGTGTTAGCTATAGTTGGGGAAATAATAGAATTACTTGAGAAAGAACCATGTAGGAATGTTTAAAACTCTGAATAGCTTAGAAACATTCAGTTTCTCTAAAGTTTATGAATCAGAGAATGTGTAAAAAGAATTTTTCACATGAATCTTGTGAGACTTAAATAGTATACAAAATGATCTCTAAAAATTAAGTACGATAATGGACTAATATAACATGGCACTCATTTTTATTGAATAGGTGCCAAAACGTTTGCGTGGGAGATATAAGGATACTGCCTATATAGAAAAACTTTTGTGTCATGAAGTCTTTTTAGACTCACTGCAGATACATCCCAGGTAATTTTAAGTGGGACCAATCTTTCCTTATAGTATGATTGTTATTTAAAACGGAATATTGGAGGTTGTTATGTCTTTACTTACTAGGTGCCTATAAACCCACCGTGAACAACTATTCTTGACCGCGGAAAAAGACAGAAAGAATCAGTGGCGGGAGTTGCACAGATACAGCTTCTTATACAAATAAGGTAGTTGGTCCTTTATGAATGCAAATAAATTTTAACTTGATATGGAATACAAGCGGTGGTGCTGATGCTTAAGTCTAGTGCACAGACACATAATTTACTAGTGGCTTATGCAAGGATCATTACCTAGTGCTCTCACAGATTTTAAAGACCAATAAGATGGCATATCTAGAGCATTGCTAAGTTGGGTTTCCACGAGTATATTTAAAACATTGTGTGAAAACCTCTTGACCTGGTAGCGCTCATAAGAGCACCATGTGCTAATAACAAAGACCCTGTATAGCACTACGAAGTGGAGTTTCCACAGCCGGTATAAATAGATTTGCATATTAAACTCTGTCTGGCTGTTTGCCTGTGTGATGCGTTTGCGGGGATGATTTGTTGGACAGTCATATATGTGTCTATGTATTGAGAGAACAAATAGATTTTACAAGTAACTCAAAATATGTTATGTTATGTTTTTTTCAGATCGTTGATTTTTATGTAACTGCTATTGGGACTCTATTTTAATCTTTCCTGATGAAGGTGTTGGCCGAGAACTAGTAGCCCACCGAAACGCGTCGATGCTCTTGTATGAGGAAACCACACAAAATCTCTGATTATAATTCTTTGTGACATATTGAATAGGAAATAATATTGACTAGGGTCACAATCAATGAGTCTTTGGTTTGGTGATTTTCCTCTGTTAATAGGACTATTTTTGTCCTTTTTATTGTGTCCCTAACCTCACATTGTTTGATATTTTTTGTTTAGTCATTTTTAATGATGATTTTTTAATGTGCATTGATATGTTAATACTGTCACCGCTTCCTAAATAGCCATATGACAATATATAGTACTGTGTTTGCAGTTTTTATGTATGAAATTGATAATAAATTTTCTTGATGAAACTATTTTTTCTCTTAATCATTGTGACTACATCTGTGCTGTCCACTCTCACCCTTGCAGTGTGAAAGGTACGTTGACTGTTATGTATTGACTGCTTTGTATTGATGACAAGGAGGCTCTGTTTTTTGACTAAGGTCATATTTGGTACCCCTCTCCTTTGTCTTTGGGGTCCCTCTCTCCTCTTTTGAAACATTGTGTACAGCCCTTGGTGCTGGAGAGTTCGCGTTGGTATACTCCCCTTTATTGTACGAGTCCGAGTGAGAGCTTTCTGCCCACATATGGACCAATTCAGAACATTTGGTTTTAGTGATGACCAACTAAATAAAATCATCAATACAAAAAATGGGAATAAAATTACCGTTATATCAGGGAAAGGTGAAAACTGGGGCAAGCTGCTGAATTTGAAAAAGAAACTAATACGCACTGAGGCCCATGCCGAATTCTTGATTGAATATGTAAAATCAGGCACAATCCCGATTGGGCTACAGGTTCGTAATGAACCGGGCCTTTTTATAGAAAACAAAAAGTTCTTGGAGACATGGGCCATGATTTCGAATAGATGCAGCCGTGATTGGATGCTTCTGATCATTGAGACTGCCCAGGAATTTATCATAATTGAGAAAGAGGCCATTGACAAACTGGAGCAAGAATTAAATAATTGTTCTGCATTAGAAGAAGCCAAAAAAAAGTTAGAGGATATTAATAGAGATGTGGAAGGATACAGAGACTATCTATTAAATAAAAAAACTAACAAACTGAAAAAGGATATGGATAGGTTCTCTCAGGAAAAGATTTACCCATATCTCAGGGAGAATTATTTCCAACAGAGAAATGACATGACCTGGGAGAGACCACCAAATAGACAAATATATAGCAGAGGTGGCAGAAAACAGGTCACCTTTTCTAACACGTCTGGCTCAAGTAGTGAAGATGATAGCATACCAATAGATGAACCTGTGAACAGGGGTAATACTAGGGATTACGTGCCTTTTTTAGACTCGCGTCCGAGGAGAGGACCACGTTACAACGGGAATCCGGGGAGAGGCCAGATGAACAGGGGTCCTCCTCAACAACAGGAATATATGCGCACCAGGAGCCAACGATATTGGCGACAGACAGAGCACCAGTAATTAATCTATCCAACAAATCCCTTAATGAAATAGAAATTAGTATTCTAAGCAAGGGTTTTAGCTTTGTCCCATCAGCACCAATAGACAAGTTCCAGTTAGAAAAGGATTTGCGTGCCTTCTTCAGGAAAGTGAGATTGAGGAGATTTTTTTAAAACAGGGACACTCTTGAACGCATTAATCACTCGGGCTTTAAGCCTAAATCTCAATTTACCCCGAGTCTGGCCATGATTGGCAAAAATGTTGAAATTTTTGAGAAAGCTGTTGAGAGTGACATTCATAAAATTCTGAACAAATCAAACAAATTTATGGGACATAATAACATCAATAGAGCAGAAAGACAGGCCCTCAATTCCCTTAAAACAGACAGAAATCTCACCATTAAACCTGCCGATAAGGGAGGTGGGGTGGTGGTTTTCAACACCCTGGACTATGAACACAGGATGTTGGAAATGCTTAACATTAAGGAACACTATGTACGAACAAATGAGAGGCAGTTGGCTACTATATCTAGAGAATGCCTAGCCCTGCTCCTAGAAGCCAAAGAGAAATCCTGGATTTGTGAAGATGAGTTCAAATTCCTTAATAATCTGGAACCTAGGACCCCTGCCATTTATGGTCTGCCAAAGATCCATAAGAATTGTACGGATCCTCCGATGAGACCAATAGTGAGTAGTATTGGATCTCTTCTGGAACCCATCAGCAAATATGTTGATCATTTCTTGCGCCCTATTGTTTGTGGGTTGCGCTCTTATGTGAGGGACTCCGCTCACATGATTTCTCTCGTTGAAGGGAAGCCGTTCTGTGGGGAGACTCAATGTCTAGTTACCCTGGACATTGAGTCTCTTTATACTAACATCCCACAGCATGACACAGTAAATGTCATTCGAGAGGTTTTGAATGACCGAGACCTAGGTGGAGCCAATGCCGAATTCATTGTTAATTGTGTTAACCTGATTTTGAAAAATAACATCTTTCTGTTCAAAGACGAGTATTTTAAACAGCTTAAAGGGACCAGCATGGGGGCCACCTGTGCTCCTAGTCTGGCCTGCCTGTATGTTGGCCAATTTGAAATCAGGCATATATACAATGAGATGGCCCCATTTTTTGAAAATGTAGCGGGCTGGTACCGCTACATTGACGACATTTTCTTTATATGGGAAGGCTCCACAGAGGATCTGGAAACATTTCTCGAATGGTTAAATCTGGGAGATCCAAACTTAAGATTCACGTTCCACTTCAGCAGAACCAAGATTGACTTTCTGGACATTACAATTAAAGATGTCAATGGAGTTTTGGGAGTTGAGTTGTTCACAAAACCTATGGCCAAGAACACTCTTCTTCATTTCTCAAGTTTTCACCCGAAATCTCAGAGGGACAGTATCCCTTTTAGCCAGTTTCTCCGTCTTCGGAGGAACTGTTCGGACCTACAAGATTTTTACAAACATGCCAATGACCTTAAGCGTAAATTTAGGGATAGAGGATACCCAAAAAAACTCTTGACCCACTCTCTAAAACGCGCTAGGTTTTATGATCGAGATGCCCTGGTTCACAAACCTGCAGCAAGCAAAGAACTACCAAGCAAAGTGGTCTTTGTGAGCAAATTTTGCAAAATGAGCAACCAAATTAAAAATATTGTCAACCGAAATTAGCATATTTTAAATTATGAGGAAGAGGTCAAATTAGACAAACCACTGTTTGCTTTCAAGAAAAACAACAACCTGCGAGATATTTTAGTGCACACCTATCGTGAAGATAGATCCGATAGTCAGCTTACCATTGTGAACGATCGAGCGTGTGGCAATTACAGATGTGGTACTTGTAACATTTGCCCCCAGTGCCTGCAATCTAAAGAAATGAAGCACAATGGATATACAATCAGAGCCAATACTCTTAACAACTGTAGGAGTAAAAATGTGGTCTACTTCCTCCAGTGCCCTTGTGGGCTCGGATATGTGGGAGAGACAGGCAGAGAACTAAGGGTTAGGTTACAAGAGCACAGATCAGCAATAAGAACAAGAAAACTAACTGCGCCTTTGGTGCCACATTTTCTTGAGTATGGACACGGAGAAAACGATTTCATGTGGTTCATCCTGGAAAGAATTAAAATTGATAGAAGAGGTGGTAATATTACTAACAAACGAAAGGCACGTGAACAATGGTATATTTCCCATTTAAACACTGCACATAAAGGACTGAATTGTAGAGAGGAATGGGAACATCTGCTGGCGACAAGATAAGACAAAAATAGTAGAGTCTTGCGGCAAGACTTCTGGTCTTGCTTCCCTTGTTTAGGGACATAGGAGCAAGAGAAATGGCTGATCTTTAAATTGTTGTCTGCATTAGTATGCGTATAGGTGATGCTCTAATATCTTCTCAGAGCCAAGAATATGGCCAAGTGGCACATTTTTAACTCACTATCAAGCCAAAAGGATTGAATTCCTGGCTGAGGTTGGCTCTGAGTGGATAGATATGCCTCTAGTAATAATTACGCTGTATATGGTTTTTGTTCCCCACTTGGAAGAATTAATATGACCTAAAAAAAAATTTCTTTGGGGCACCTTATTCCCTCTAGTATGATCCTAGAAGTCTTGAATAGATATGAAGGATCAAGGCTTAGCCATTTTAACAATTGTCACGTACTCGTTGGTTGCATTTGAATAACATCATAGCAATCAATAGGTTCTGGTATATGTCAACGAACAAATGAAAATAATCTTTAAAAAAAAGCATATGTTTTTAATATAGAAGGATGGCGACTGCAGCTCTATAGCGGTCTCCGTTTTGTTTTGGTTAAGACATTACCGGCTTAATAAATAGGGCACCGACCATTTTTTGACACTTCCAAGATGGCGGTGACATTTACGGAGATCGCAAATAGCGAGGGTAACATGTCCGTAATGCCCCGGAAGTAGTGTTTTCACTTCCACCTGTTCTCATTAAGTGTCATACCGTATATATACTCCTCGAGTTCGAGTCAAGTTTAGCTGTATTTGCACAGAGGGCTGTTCTGTATGCACCGTAACAGGAAAACGGAGGTAAGCTTTGACGAGAGGTAGCCTTAGCTGTAACTATTCTGTAAGGGCTATAATCTGATTCGCTAAAGCATAGTTCACTTCGATTTGTACTAAAACATAGCTGTTTTCTCCGTAGTGCTTCTATTGTGCACCGAACCCTGGCTTGAATATAATTTTGACCCACATTGGATGGTGAAGCGGGGACTATATAAAAGAAAGTTGCCGAAGGTAAATGAGGAACGCTGAATTATTACCGCGGTCTCTGTTGACTATATTTGCGAGACCCTGTTAGATATCATCGATAGGGATTCTTATGTAATAAGAGACACATAAGTCTCGACAAGATTGTGGGTGTTAGCTATAGTTGGGGAAATAATAGAATTACTTGAGAAAGAACCATGTAGGAATGTTTAAAACTCTGAATAGCTTAGAAACATTCAGTTTCTCTAAAGTTTATGAATCAGAGAATGTGTAAAAAGAATTTTTCACATGAATCTTGTGAGACTTAAATAGTATACAAAATGATCTCTAAAAATTAAGTACGATAATGGACTAATATAACATGGCACTCATTTTTATTGAATAGGTGCCAAAACGTTTGCGTGGGAGATATAAGGATACTGCCTATATAGAAAAACTTTTGTGTCATGAAGTCTTTTTAGACTCACTGCAGATACATCCCAGGTAATTTTAAGTGGGACCAATCTTTCCTTATAGTATGATTGTTATTTAAAACGGAATATTGGAGGTTGTTATGTCTTTACTTACTAGGTGCCTATAAACCCACCGTGAACAACTATTCTTGACCGCGGAAAAAGACAGAAAGAATCAGTGGCGGGAGTTGCACAGATACAGCTTCTTATACAAATAAGGTAGTTGGTCCTTTATGAATGCAAATAAATTTTAACTTGATATGGAATACAAGCGGTGGTGCTGATGCTTAAGTCTAGTGCACAGACACATAATTTACTAGTGGCTTATGCAAGGATCATTACCTAGTGCTCTCACAGATTTTAAAGACCAATAAGATGGCATATCTAGAGCATTGCTAAGTTGGGTTTCCACGAGTATATTTAAAACATTGTGTGAAAACCTCTTGACCTGGTAGCGCTCATAAGAGCACCATGTGCTAATAACAAAGACCCTGTATAGCACTACGAAGTGGAGTTTCCACAGCCGGTATAAATAGATTTGCATATTAAACTCTGTCTGGCTGTTTGCCTGTGTGATGCGTTTGCGGGGATGATTTGTTGGACAGTCATATATGTGTCTATGTATTGAGAGAACAAATAGATTTTACAAGTAACTCAAAATATGTTATGTTATGTTTTTTTCAGATCGTTGATTTTTATGTAACTGCTATTGGGACTCTATTTTAATCTTTCCTGATGAAGGTGTTGGCCGAGAACTAGTAGCCCACCGAAACGCGTCGATGCTCTTGTATGAGGAAACCATACAAAATCTCTGATTATAATTCTTTGTGACATATTGAATAGGAAATAATATTGACTAGGGTCACAATCAATGAGTCTTTGGTTTGGTGATTTTCCTCTGTTAATAGGACTATTTTTGTCCTTTTTATTGTGTCCCTAACCTCACATTGTTTGATATTTTTTGTTTAGTCATTTTTAATGATGATTTTTTAATGTGCATTGATATGTTAATACTGTCACCGCTTCCTAAATAGCCATATGACAATATATAGTACTGTGTTTGCAGTTTTTATGTATGAAATTGATAATAAATTTTCTTGATGAAACTATTTTTTCTCTTAATCATTGTGACTACATCTGTGCTGTCCACTCTCACCCTTGCAGTGTGAAAGGTACGTTGACTGTTATGTATTGACTGCTTTGTATTGATGACAAGGAGGCTCTGTTTTTTGACTAAGGTCATATTTGGTACCCCTCTCCTTTGTCTTTGGGGTCCCTCTCTCCTCTTTTGAAACATTGTGTACAGCCCTTGGTGCTGGAGAGTTCGCGTTGGTATACTCCCCTTTATTGTACGAGTCCGAGTGAGAGCTTTCTGCCCACATATGGACCAATTCAGAACATTTGGTTTTAGTGATGACCAACTAAATAAAATCATCAATACAAAAAATGGGAATAAAATTACCGTTATATCAGGGAAAGGTGAAAACTGGGGCAAGCTGCTGAATTTGAAAAAGAAACTAATACGCACTGAGGCCCATGCCGAATTCTTGATTGAATATGTAAAATCAGGCACAATCCCGATTGGGCTACAGGTTCGTAATGAACCGGGCCTTTTTATAGAAAACAAAAAGTTCTTGGAGACATGGGCCATGATTTCGAATAGATGCAGCCGTGATTGGATGCTTCTGATCATTGAGACTGCCCAGGAATTTATCATAATTGAGAAAGAGGCCATTGACAAACTGGAGCAAGAATTAAATAATTGTTCTGCATTAGAAGAAGCCAAAAAAAAGTTAGAGGATATTAATAGAGATGTGGAAGGATACAGAGACTATCTATTAAATAAAAAAACTAACAAACTGAGAAAGGATATGGATAGGTTCTCTCAGGAAAAGATTTACCCATATCTCAGGGAGAATTATTTCCAACAGAGAAATGACATGACCTGGGAGAGACCACCAAATAGACAAATATATAGCAGAGGTGGCAGAAAACAGGTCACCTTTTCTAACACGTCTGGCTCAAGTAGTGAAGATGATAGCATACCAATAGATGAACCTGTGAACAGGGGTAATACTAGGGATTACGTGCCTTTTTTAGACTCGCGTCCGAGGAGAGGACCACGTTACAACGGGAATCCGGGGAGAGGCCAGATGAACAGGGGTCCTCCTCAACAACAGGAATATATGCGCACCAGGAGCCAACGATATTGGCGACAGACAGAGCACCAGTAATTAATCTATCCAACAAATCCCTTAATGAAATAGAAATTAGTATTCTAAGCAAGGGTTTTAGCTTTGTCCCATCAGCACCAATAGACAAGTTCCAGTTAGAAAAGGATTTGCGTGCCTTCTTCAGGAAAGTGAGATTGAGGAGATTTTTTGAAAACAGGGACACTCTTGAACGCATTAATCACTCGGGCTTTAAGCCTAAATCTCAATTTACCCCGAGTCTGGCCATGATTGGCAAAAATGCTGAAATTTTTGAGAAAGCTGTTGAGAGTGACATTCATAAAATTCTGAACAAATCAAACAAATTTATGGGACATAATAACATCAATAGAGCAGAAAGACAGGCCCTCAATTCCCTTAAAACAGACAGAAATCTCACCATTAAACCTGCCGATAAGGGAGGTGGGGTGGTGGTTTTCAACACCCTGGACTATGAACACAGGATGTTGGAAATGCTTAACATTAAGGAACACTATGTACGAACAAATGAGAGGCAGTTGGCTACTATATCTAGAGAATGCCTAGCCCTGCTCCTAGAAGCCAAAGAGAAATCCTGGATTTGTGAAGATGAGTTCAAATTCCTTAATAATCTGGAACCTAGGTCCCCTGCCATTTATGGTCTGCCAAAGATCCATAAGAATTGTACGGATCCTCCGATGAGACCAATAGTGAGTAGTATTGGATCTCTTCTGGAACCCATCAGCAAATATGTTGATCATTTCTTGCGCCCTATTGTTTGTGGGTTGCGCTCTTATGTGAGGGACTCCGCTCACATGATTTCTCTCGTTGAAGGGAAGCCGTTCTGTGGGGAGACTCAATGTCTAGTTACCCTGGACATTGAGTCTCTTTATACTAACATCCCACAGCATGACACAGTAAATGTCATTCGAGAGGTTTTGACTGACCGAGACCTAGGTGGAGCCAATGCCGAATTCATTGTTAATTGTGTTAACCTGATTTTGAAAAATAACATCTTTCTGTTCAAAGACGAGTATTTTAAACAGCTTAAAGGGACCAGCATGGGGGCCACCTGTGCTCCTAGTCTGGCCTGCCTGTATGTTGGCCAATTTGAAATCAGGCATATATACAATGAGATGGCCCCATTTTTTGAAAATGTAGCGGGCTGGTACCGCTACATTGACGACATTTTCTTTATATGGGAAGGCTCCACAGAGGATCTGGAAACATTTCTCGAATGGTTAAATCTGGGAGATCCAAACTTAAGATTCACGTTCCACTTCAGCAGAACCAAGATTGACTTTCTGGACATTACAATTAAAGATGTCAATGGAGTTTTGGGAGTTGAGTTGTTCACAAAACCTATGGCCAAGAACACTCTTCTTCATTTCTCAAGTTTTCACCCGAAATCTCAGAGGGACAGTATCCCTTTTAGCCAGTTTCTCCGTCTTCGGAGGAACTGTTCGGACCTACAAGATTTTTACAAACATGCCAATGACCTTAAGCGTAAATTTAGGGATAGAGGATACCCAAAAAAACTCTTGACCCACTCTCTAAAACACGCTAGGTTTTATGATCGAGATGCCCTGGTTCACAAACCTGCAGCAAGCAAAGAACTACCAAGCAAAGTGGTCTTTGTGAGCAAATTTTGCAACATGAGCAACCAAATTAAAAATATTGTCAACCGAAATTGGCATATTTTAAATTATGAGGAAGAGGTCAAATTAGACAAACCACTGTTTGCTTTCAAGAAAAACAACAACCTGCGAGATATTTTAGTGCACAACTATCGTGAAGATAGATCCGATAGTCAGCTTACCATTGTGAACGATCGAGCGTGTGGCAATTACAGATGTGGTACTTGTAACATTTGCCCCCAGTGCCTGCAATCTAAAGAAATGAAGCACAATGGATATACAATCAGAGCCAATACTCTTAACAACTGTAGGAGTAAAAATGTGGTCTACTTCCTCCAGTGCCCTTGTGGGCTCGGAAATGTGGGAGAGACAGGCAGAGAACTAAGGGTTAGGTTACAAGAGCACAGATCAGCAATAAGAACAAGAAAACTAACTGCGCCTTTGGTGCCACATTTTCTTGAGTATGGACACGGAGAAAACGATTTCATGTGGTTCATCCTGGAAAGAATTAAAATTGATAGAAGAGGTGGTAATATTACTAACAAACGAAAGGCACGTGAACAATGGTATATTTCCCATTTAAACACTGCACATAAAGGACTGAATTGTAGAGAGGAATGGGAACATCTGCTGGCGACAAGATAAGACAAAAATAGTAGAGTCTTGCGGCAAGACTTCTGGTCTTGCTTCCCTTGTTTAGGGACATAGGAGCAAGAGAAATGGCTGATCTTTAAATTGTTGTCTGCATTAGTATGCGTATAGGTGATGCTCTAATATCTTCTCAGAGCCAAGAATATGGCCAAGTGGCACATTTTTAACTCACTATCAAGCCAAAAGGATTGAATTCCTGGCTGAGGTTGGCTCTGAGTGGATAGATATGCCTCTAGTAATAATTACGCTGTATATGGTTTTTGTTCCCCACTTGGAAGAATTAATATGACCTAAAAAAAAAATTCTTTGGGGCACCTTATTCCCTCTAGTATGATCCTAGAAGTCTTGAATAGATATGAAGGATCAAGGCTTAGCCATTTTAACAATTGTCACGTACTCGTTGGTTGCATTTGAATAACATCATAGCAATCAATAGGTTCTGGTATATGTCAACGAACAAATGAAAATAATCTTTAAAAAAAAAGCATATGTTTTTAATATAGAAGGATGGCGACTGCAGCTCTATAGCGGTCTCCGTTTTGTTTTGGTTAAGACATTACCGGCTTAATAAATAGGGCACCGACCATTTTTTGACACTTCCAAGATGGCGGTGACATTTACGGAGATCGAAATAGCGAGGGTAACATGTCCGTAATGCCCCGGAAGTAGTGTTTTCACTTCCACCTGTTCTCATTAAGTGTCATACCGTATATATACTCCTCGAGTTCGAGTCAAGTTTAGCTGTATTTGCACAGAGGGCTGTTCTGTATGCACCGTAACAGGAAAACGGAGGTAAGCTTTGACGAGAGGTAGCCTTAGCTGTAACTATTCTGTAAGGGCTATAATCTGATTCGCTAAAGCATAGTTCACTTCGATTTGTACTAAAACATAGCTGTTTTCTCCGTAGTGCTTTTATTGTGCACCGAACCCTGGCTTGAATATAATTTTGACCCACATTGGATGGTGAAGCGGGGACTATATAAAAGAAAGTTGCCGAAGGTAAATGAGGAACGCTGAATTATTACCGCGGTCTCTGTTGACTATATTTGCGAGACCCTGTTAGATATCATCGATAGGGATTCTTATGTAATAAGAGACACATAAGTCTCGACAAGATTGTGGGTGTTAGCTATAGTTGGGGAAATAATAGAATTACTTGAGAAAGAACCATGTAGGAATGTTTAAAACTCTGAATAGCTTAGAAACATTCAGTTTCTCTAAAGTTTATGAATCAGAGAATGTGTAAAAAGAATTTTTCACATGAATCTTGTGAGACTTAAATAGTATACAAAATGATCTCTAAAAATTAAGTACGATAATAGACTAATATAACATGGCACTCATTTTTATTGAATAGGTGCCAAAACGTTTGCGTGGGAGATATAAGGATACTGCCTATATAGAAAAACTTTTGTGTCATGAAGTCTTTTTAGACTCACTGCAGATACATCCCAGGTAATTTTAAGTGGGACCAATCTTTCCTTATAGTATGATTGTTATTTAAAACGGAATATTGGAGGTTGTTATGTCTTTACTTACTAGGTGCCTATAAACCCACCGTGAACAACTATTCTTGACCGCGGAAAAAGACAGAAAGAATCAGTGGCGGGAGTTGCACAGATACAGCTTCTTATACAAATAAGGTAGTTGGTCCTTTATGAATGCAAATAAATTTTAACTTGATATGGAATACAAGCGGTGGTGCTGATGCTTAAGTCTAGTGCACAGACACATAATTTACTAGTGGCTTATGCAAGGATCATTACCTAGTGCTCTCACAGATTTTAAAGACCAATAAGATGGCATATCTAGAGCATTGCTAAGTTGGGTTTCCACGAGTATATTTAAAACATTGTGTGAAAACCTCTTGACCTGGTAGCGCTCATAAGAGCACCATGTGCTAATAACAAAGACCCTGTATAGCACTACGAAGTGGAGTTTCCACAGCCGGTATAAATAGATTTACATATTAAACTCTGTCTGGCTGTTTGCCTGTGTGATGCGTTTGCGGGGATGATTTGTTGGACAGTCATATATGTGTCTATGTATTGAGAGAACAAATAGATTTTACAAGTAACTCAAAATATGTTATGTTATGTTTTTTTCAGATCGTTGATTTTTATGTAACTGCTATTGGGACTCTATTTTAATCTTTCCTGATGAAGGTGTTGGCCGAGAACTAGTAGCCCACCGAAACGCGTCGATGCTCTTGTATGAGGAAACCACACAAAATCTCTGATTATAATTCTTTGTGACATATTGAATAGGAAATAATATTGACTAGGGTCACAATCAATGAGTCTTTGGTTTGGTGATTTTCCTCTGTTAATAGGACTATTTTTGTCCTTTTTATTGTGTCCCTAACCTCACATTGTTTGATATTTTTTGTTTAGTCATTTTTAATGATGATTTTTTTAATGTGCATTGATATGTTAATACTGTCACCGCTTCCTAAATAGCCATATGACAATATATAGTACTGTGTTTGCAGTTTTTATGTATGAAATTGATAATAAATTTTCTTGATGAAACTATTTTTTCTCTTAATCATTGTGACTACATCTGTGCTGTCCACTCTCACCCTTGCAGTGTGAAAGGTACGTTGACTGTTATGTATTGACTGCTTTGTATTGATGACAAGGAGGCTCTATTTTTTGACAGCAGTTCATGTCTCCTCAATTATGGGGTTAGAAACATGGCTGCTCCCGAGTGATGCATTCCTACGCCATGTGAAACGCTTTACATGAGAACCAGTTTGATTACACAAGGGCACATTAATTTTCACAGGCACCAGGAAGTTAAGTGCTCTGCCCAGAATCATGGGATGGTGAGCCGATGCAGAGACTCGAGCCTGGTTCCCCAGTTCCAAAAGTTGGCATGCACTGGCCGCCCATAACACCACACCATGGGAAGAGGTGGGGGGTGGCAGGCAGAAGCCCCTTATGGGCTTGAGGTTCCAACAGGACTTTAAGCTGATCCAGGCTTCAGATCTGAGTTTTCAGTTGTACCCCCGCCTCCAATATCTGGACGCACTAACTAAAAGCTAAGAGAGGCTCCAAAATAACTAGCCAGGTGGCAAAGGGTAACAGGAATGACAACAATTCAGCCCTGTGCAAACACTCCTAATTCAGAGACAGCTTCCAAGATATCTATCTCTATAGATAGTACAGATGCCAAACAGTGCTGGATTGTGATGAACGAATCCCTTCCCAACCATACAAAGCTCTTTATTATATCGGCAACAACTTGCAGGGACAAATGGAGTGTTCTGGTTTCCGGGAGCATTTTTTAGGTCCTGCCAGCGAACACAGCGCATGCGCTGCTTCGCCTTGGCGAGACTCTATTGACGTTGATTCGGACAGCCGATGTGCACGCGCATGGCTTCTCCTCACACGCTCCCACCGCACGCTTGATTCAGTACATGTGCCCGCCCACATTGTGGCTCCTCACACGCTCCCATCGCGCACGTGCTTGATTTGGCTTTTAGTTACATCCACACCCCAACCCCCCACTTGTTTTCTTTTGATTGGCAACATTAGTTCATCTGATCTTGTAACTGGACGCCGATGCTGGCTCTACCAGGTACCCCTGCTGCCTTCTGTGTCCCAAAGAGATCACTGATGTGCACTGATGAGCACAAAAACAGGCGCATTGTAAAGCCTGGGAAGGGGCTGTTTTTGTGTTCGAGGGAAGCTTCCATCATAACCCTGCCCTGGAAGATCGAGTATCAGAGATGTCTTCGGTTCAGCCATGCGCCATGTCTGTTGTTGGCGTGTTCTTCTGACGTTTTTAGCAGCCTGATGTTTCATTTGTTTACACCCAGTGAACTGCTGTCAAATAACAATATTTTCAGTTTATGCACAAAGCAAGATCGAACATCAATTTTCACAACACACAAAAACAGTATGGCACACCAAACTTCACAGTGCAGTAAATCCGAAATCGCCGATCCATATTCACAGTGTACACAAATGTGTCAGGCACCAACATTCTCGGTGCACACAGAGAGCCAAATAGACATAAATGTTGAAAGTGCACATTGGGACGATATCAAATACCCGTATCCTGGACAAAAAATGAAGAGTGTCTCGCACAGATATGCATCCTGGACACACAGGACAGGGTATAAGACAGAAATGTGCTCAGGGAGAACAGAAGCTGACAATGTCCTGAGTGTACAATATCAGAAGCTAATATTCACGGAACATGCGGTGGATAAGAACAAACACAATAACCTGTCTGCAGATACTTTATTTGTAAACTGAGTTGAGATTCGAATGACTGGATATTTTAAAGGGCTAAAGCAACTCTTATGTAACAACACAAAGTTCGCAATGCAAAGAAAAATATAAAAAGAACCTGGCCACACTCCTTAAAAATAGTTTAATGCCAACTAGAAAACAAAACATCACAGTGACATCATTCATTGGAACCAAACACAAGCCACCATCGAAAACACAACAACACAAACAGCACGAGAATAGAATCGAGAATCAACTCATTGTAGCAGGGAACAACAAATACAGCAATAGTACAGGGGACACTAATTATAACTGGAGAGCAGGCAGGGTGCAAGCCAGTCATGTGCAGAGAAATGGGCAGAGTACCGGTAATTACCTGCGAATGCATAGATAGGCCTGGCTTATTAATGAAAGCCTTGTCAGTTACTGTTGAGTTTAGGCACTCAATATGTAGTCATACATTCTCTCTGCCGCTCACCCTCAGTGCCAGGATACCCTTGGGGGGTGGGGGGGGAGGGGGCAGAAGTTCTCTACAAATCTACTGATTGATTGATAGACTGAATGCATAGAACTATGCATTTGTGAGAGTTTGAGCAATTGGCATTGTAAATGTCAATGCCTTTTATTTATGTTTTGAAAACCTGCAAGTGGTGTGTAAATACTCACTTTGTACTTATAGTCATTGCTTACAAGAAGCAAGGTTGGCAGTAACTGCTCCTCTTTTACTGACAACCTTACTTTTCGTGAGCAAGGACTATAAGTACAAAGTGCATGTTTACGCATTGCTTGCAGGTTTTCTGAACACATTCTTGTTTTATATACTACATTAACTTGACCTGAAGGTATTGGAGCTGTTTACATGAGCAGCAGGTACATTGCACAAGGACACTATGCTGCTTTAAATAGCAAGTACATGCGCTACTTACAGCGTCCCCTGCTCCCTTAACAGGGGTGCCCCCCCCCCCCCCCCGCCAGCTGTGCAAAAAAAAACAACTAAATAAAGCGATAATAACCCCTCTTTTATTATTGTTTTATTTTGTTTATGGAAGTCTTGGGGTCTGGGCCAGGGGGATGACAGGCACCCAAGGGGAGTGGTATGCACTGTTATCAATGTGCATGACCGTTTGGCTGGCTGTTTCAGGCCGGCCACACCGTCATGCGAATTGATGCTCTGTCCAACCAAACTCCATTGCTGGGTTGGAGACAGTGAAGCACAGGCTCCCAGTCTCCTCGGAGTGCAAATCATCGGCGCTCAGGCCATTCCTGAAGCTGCTCCCATGCGTGAGAGTAGCTTCAAGATTGGCTGCAGGGGAGTCTGTGCCTGCAGTGGAGCCATGAGAGGAGCAGAAGAAGGCGATGCAGTGGGCTGCAGGCAGCAGGTGTTAAATATTTTTTTTAAATCCTTTTTTCGTTGTTCGTCGCCTCCCCACCCCCTCCTCCTCTGACACCGACCACTACTGCCCCTTAACATGCAACACCTGGTGGAGTGAGATAAGAGCAGCTCGTCTTAAATGGGCCATAGTGGTGCAGATAGACAAACACAATTACATTCTCCCTTTTTCACTTACATTTGAACTGTCTGGGGGACTGGAACAGAGCTCACCTGAGAGCTGGAGCCCCTGGGGCAAATAAATGCTGTTGAATGAAAAGGAGCTGGGACAGTGATGAACAACTGATTGCTGGACAGGCGGCAAGTCAAAGGGCCAAGAGCACACGTCGCGACAGGAGGCGTCCTTCCACAATCAAGGTGGTCCGGCGGTGGTCGCAGTGCAGGTAAAAAGAAGGAAGTATGGAGTTAGCCCCAACAAATAAAGGGCAGAAAGGTATAGGGGGGCAGGAGAAGTGTTGACACACCAATGCAGTGAACATGGATATGACCACGACTGGGTCAAAGGAACTAAGAGGCAGGTCAGCAGGGTTATGGGGCAGGTCAGAGGTTATGCAGGACCCTCATAGGAAGGACTGTCCAGCGCATTAAAAGATTTATGGCCCTGCAGGTGTTACTGTGGGCAGGGGCACACACCTAAATCAGGAGAAGAGGCATGGACTGGAGTACAGCTGCGCCGCAGAATTCTCTGCATCCACTTCACTTTGGGCAGATTCTATACCAAATTTTGGTTACCTGACCAACTTGCTTTTCCCTCGCACAACTGGACAAAATATCGCCAAATTGTGCGAGAACTAGCCCAATCTGACAAGAATAACGAACGGTCCATCACACTTCTATTTAACGCCTCGGCTAACCCTGGCCAAGATGGTGCGTGATGACATCACAGGCATACCTACACAGCTCAAGTGGCTCAGTACTTCCCATTCAATGTTATATGGCTGAACCCCACTCAATTACGCTCATACAATGTCCTTTAGTCTCCAGTTGGGTGCTGGGTTTGGTCTCAGTCCATATGACTAGCTTCTCTCCACCTACAGAACTCTTGGTTACTCAGGAGATGTTGTGGCTGTCCCTTGACCAGCCCTCAGGGTCACCGTGCTCTCTTCTTTATCTGGCTGTAGTTCTCGGCCCCACTTGGCAGGTTCTACCAGGAGTTCTCACCTTCCAGTGGCAAGTCACCCATTCAAGACATTTCCTAGTCTTCTCGTTGACCTTAGTACGGAGGCGGGCCCAAAGTGCAATGCTGCAGGAGACTCATATGGAAGGGGCCGTGCTACAACGCAGATGGCGGGTTCAGGTGTTCTATACGAATTATTCTGTGTTTGCTAGGGGAGTCCTGATATGGGTGAGAGCTGGTGTCCCATTCAAGTGCACAAAGCAAATACTCGACCTTGAAGGGAGATATGTGGCCCTCCCAGGTAAATTTGATGGGAAGGACTTGGCGATAGGTAGCGTATTACAGGCTTAACACTGATCAAATCTCGTTTCTAGCAAACCTCTCTAGAACACTGGCACAGGTACTGACGGGATTAGTGATAGGGTGGGGGGGAACTATAATTGTATTGAGGATGTGGAGCTCGACCGATCCCACCTGCCCATCCCAGACTCGATTATTCGCAGAACGGCAGAAGCACGCAGGAACTGGCAGCAGCAATGGGGGCTGATAGACACTTGGAGGACACAGCACCTGGGGGACAGAGATTACTCCTTTTTCTCGCACCTACACGAGTTACATGTTAGGCTAGATTCTGTGCTGAAGAGGAATCTGATGCTGATGATCTCGGACCACAATCCTCTGCTGGTGGGGCAGGTCTAGACGAGGAGTAGGCCAAGCATTCTGACATTGCTCCTCAGACCAGAGGCACTAGAGGACCAGGTATATCAAGCAACAATATGCACAACGATTGGGCAATACTTCTATGACAATGCAGGGACAGCCGCGAACCCTTTGGTGGAATGGGAGGCCTTCAAGGTTGTGCTACAGGGCAGGTGCATCTCTGAGAAGTTGGGGGTGAAGAAGGGACTCTTCACTTCCGAGGGACACACTATCAGCGGAGCAACGCCACCGGGAACATGAGAAGGCGAGGCCGGAAAGGAGAGACAAGCAAGAGGAATTGTTAGCAGCTGAAGAAATAGTAGCAGAACATGTAGAAGGGGTTGTGCTGTTTTGACTATAAAAACCATATAGCGCGTGCACACACAGAAAGTGATAGGCCAGGGGCAAGGAGAGGGTTGGTTATCCAAGAGAAGAGAGACGAGCAGGGGCAACAGGACATCAACATCATATTTCTGGGGTATTATGCCGGTTTATATAAAAGTAGGGTATCCCCTACAGCTGCTGAGATAGATGATTTCATGGGAGATATTGAATTGCCAGCAATACTAGAGAAAGAGGGGGAGGTACTGGGGGGGGGCATAGAGCTGAGGAGTGCCTTCAAGGCCATGGCCTTAAACAAAAAGCCTGGGATGGACTGGCTCCCAGTTGAATTTTACTCTATGTATGTCAAACTTTTCGGGTCCCCGGTAAGTGGAGATGTATAACCAGGCAAAGAAGACTGGGAAGCTACCAGAGTCTACGAGGGAGCTAATGGTTATCCCGCTGTTGAAACCAGGGAAACCGGCATCTGATAAAACAGAGTACATACCACTCTCTATGCTCAACTTGGATTATAAAATCCTGAGCAGGTAACTTGCCTCCTACTGCATATGGAGGGCCTCATACACCAAGACCAAGCAGGATTTATACCGTCCTGGAATACCGTGATGAATGTCCAGAGACTGTTGCGCCTACTTGAAGCTGACTCCTACTGTAAGGAAGAGGTAGTCATCTTTGCAGTAGTCATAGAGAAGGCCTTCAATACCCTCAAATGGGCATACCTGTTCCAGGTGATGCGAAGGTTCAGATTGGGGTCTGAATTTGTGGCATGGACCGCCTTACTTTACACGGGGTCTACATCCAGAGTCAGGACGGGTAAGCTCATATCGGACCGCTACATTGTCGCCCCTGCTGTTTGCCTTGGCCATGGCACCCCTGGCGGCTTGAGCTAGGAAAGGATGCTTCTACCATGGGCTGAAGGCCTCAGGCCAAATGCACTACATAATACTGTACGCTTATGACTTATTATTATTCCTTAGCAACGCGGGGGAGGACCTACAGGGAGCCAGGGAACTGCTAGCGGCACTGAAGAGAGTGGAGGGACTTAGGGCAAATTGCACAAAGTCGTGCCTCTTCCCTGCCATGGAGGGTAGAGAACGACCACTGGCTGTCGAGGGAATCCTATGGGAGAATGGATGCCTGCCATACCTGGGGGGTTCAGATTTATCATGACCAGCCAGACGCACGTTTTGATTTCTGGGGGACTCTTCTCCCATCAGTAGCAGGCAAAGTAGACTTGCTGAAGATGGTGACTTTACTGAGACTATTATATTTTTTCAGGGTGCTCCCGGTCTGGATCCCAGCGGGAATATTTTGGCATCTCCAAGCATTGATGACAGCATTCTTATGGGGAATGGGGAGACGCAGAGTAGCACTCACAACACTAATGCGACCAAAAGCAGCAGGAGGACTGGCGGTGCAGTCTTTGAATATTTTTATATAGCTGCCCAACTGCAATGGCTCACGAAATGAATGGGGAGCCGAGTGAGAGGGACGATACAACAAGGGGATGCTGCACCAAGCCTGAGTCTCCTCACGCGAGTCGTGTTGCGGCTCCCCATCCAGGAAAGAGATATCACCTCTGAATTAAAAGTAATTTGCAAAAGTTGGAATAGAAGCCTGTAGAGGTCCAAGACTAAGTGCCCATATGCCCCATATATCCTTCTGTCTATTTGTGAGGCACTCCCACATGGGGGAGATTAGCGAGGCATAGGGGACTGGATGGAAGCAGGAGTGACCACTGTAGGGATGTTGTGCGAAGAGGGAACCTTGCTACCCTTAATGACTTCAGGGAGAGATAGGATATACCCCAGGGAGACTTCCTATGCCTGCGCTGTAATGAGGAGGGGGCGGAATTTCTACATATGTTCTTCAGTTGTCAAATATGAGAGACTTCTGGGGCGCAGTGACTACAGGGCTGACTGAAGTGAAGGAAAGGGATGTAGCCACAACACCGGGATACTGTCTATTGCATTGGTTCCCCCATACTGCTAAAAACAAGGTGAGAAGTAAGTTTCAGGACTTGGGCCTTATATTGGCAAAGAGAGATATCACAAGCCACTGGAAAGCACGGGAAGCCCCAGTGTAAATAGGTGGAAGAGGGAGTTTATAAAGTCGGCAGACTGTGAGGGAGCAGTAAGGCTATGGATAGCCATGAAATCCGGCAGTGAGAAATCACTAGATGCAGCTAGAGCGTAGGTAGTTATGGTGGAACTGCTAAAGAATCCAGAGGCTGAGGCAGAGGGAATGCCGCAGAGAAAAGCACAGGAATGGGAGGCAGGTAATAATTGTTCATAAACCATTAAGGAAAGAGACGAGGAGAAAAGGGTGAAGAAGACAAGGACCCCCATGCACACAAAAACATGACGGCTAGAGCACAGTACTTTGTCCCGTGGGTTCAAGTGCATGTAACACTCTTCAAGGAAGGACCGATAATTGCTACATATGACACGCCTCTGCTTTATGCACCGCCGTTTCTAATTACATTAAAGTTGCATTGGCTATTAGGAAACATTAAGACTCATGATGTCATGAGTATGATAGGTGATACATCTTGTTGTGTTAAGTACTTTGTACTGTGGGCTTTAGCCTTTTTTAAACGTTTGAATCTTATGAATCTTTTTTTTAATAGTTTTATCTATGCTGTTGTGTAAATAGGTCATGGAAATTTTAAATTGTAATGTATGTCCCCAAACTTTTATGGTCTCTGGAACCGAATAAAGTTACTTTGACTGACTGACACGCCTGGCTGGGGGAGGGTTGGGAGAGGAGGGGGGAGTTATTGGCCTCTTGCACATGACCATACAGCCACTGGGAGGGTTGAGATGTGTACTGCCTTTCCTATGTGAGTCAGGGCTGGGCTAAATAGACCTGGGTTGCATTTAGAGAAGGGGGAGGAGATTTCCTTGCACCCGAATGGGCCTGGTCTGCCTTACACAATGCGATCTCCACCTTCTGCTGAGAAGTTGGACCAGAGAGGAAAGAACGGGGTTGGACAGAGCACAGGGGTTCTCTGCCACCAGAGAACAAAGGGAAATGCTGTATTAATACTGGGGCCTAGAACTTTACAATAGTTCTGGACTCAAGAGGGACGTCTGCCAAGGAGAAGAGCTGAGAATAAGGAACCGACGAATCACCTTCCCAGCAGCTGTTTTTGTTTATGATTGTGACACATCCAAGGTACTTTGTGTGGAAAGTGTTACAGCTATAGTTTGCTATGGACAGAACTATTTTTGCATTCTAAGGATTACATTTTAGTTACTGCATTTTGTTTTTTTGTCGTTTTGGTCTTGTTTTGTCTAGATAGAGATTACTTATTTTTCTAAACTGATGTGGTGTCCATTTGTAGTGTTTTCACTCTATTACTGTATGTGTGCACAAATGCTTAACACACTGCCTCTGAGATAAGCCTGTATGCTCATGCCTAGCTACCAAGGGGGTGAGCAGGGGTTATTTTAGAAGTGTATCCCCCTTACCCTGACTAGGAAGAAGGGTCCCTACTTGAACAAAGGTACAAACTATTGCCAACTAGAGACCCCCATTTCTAATATTGGTGGTCAGCAGTGAGGATTAGGACTTGCATTTGCGCCTAACATACAGTGATTGGTATACACTACAAGTATAGTGCAGACCATTACGCAATCACATACTATTTTTCCTGGTTTCCCTTTGGAATTTGGTTGTAGGAATGCTAGTTAGTTGTTGTACCTGTGGGGCCTTGTCAGAATGGAAATCTAATTTTGGCACCTGCACATCTACAAGATGAGGGCACTAAAATACTTTTGCCAGGAGAGGGGGCTACCTGTGAAGAGGAGATTCACAAGGCAGGATCTTGACGCAGCCCTGCATAGCTATGAGGTGCTACGCTGGGAGGCAACACTATCAGATGATTCTGAAGAGGAATCTGATGGGGAGGATCCCCAGCCAGAATACCAAGAGGGCAATGGACTTGAGGAGGAAACATTATGAGAAAGATTGGCTCATGAGGAGAGGAATCTGATTCATGCTTGTGACCGGAGGCTGAGGCAGCTAGACCGGGAGTGCGAGGAGACAGAGCGGGCCTTAGCTGAAAAAGAAATGTGTGTAGCTCAGGAAGTGAGCTTGGCTGGGCTGGAGGTGGAGTCCAGCTCAGATGGTGGCAGCAAAAATGTGTTATCTAGTGCGGAGGGAGAAGTACTCACACCCAGAGATGTGGCACCTGACTTGAAGGAGGGGGTTAACATACACCAGGGAGGTTCAGGTTTATGAGGTAGCTCCAGAGGTGCGCAGTGTCCCTGGGGAGGATTGGGGAACTTGCACAGGAGATAATATTCCTAGTTATGGGAGGAACACTCTACTGACTCTAGATGAGAGGTGCAGGGAGAGGGGCTCCCCCATGGTAGAAGTCCTGGTATGTGAGAGTGGAGACCGCCCAGAAGAGTGTGGGTTGAATGACAGGGACAGTCAGACACTGTCTTGCCAGTCTCAGTAGGGTGATGTGGGATATTTGTGAAAGGCACTGGATGGTGAGGCAAAGATTAGCTTGGTTAACACCTGTGTGGGGCTGTGTTATTCAATTGTTGAAGAGCATATTTTAACTCCCTGTTTTCCAGAGCTATGCCAACACCTGGTGAAGTGCGAGTTCTCTGACCCCAGGAAGCAGACCTTTTGGTGTATTCCAGAGGGTTGTGGTGTTCCAGATAGGTGTACCAGAGTAGTGGTAGGGGTGTAGGGTTCCATGTCCTGTCCTGAGAAGCAGTGGGAGTGAGCTGTGTCCCGAGGTGCCCGAAACCCAGTCTCAAGGCCTGGTTGTATTGGGAGGCCATTCCCTGAGAGGAATCCCAAGGTGTCAGGTGAGCTCGGGCGGGGGGTGACTGTCACAAGCGTCCCACTAGTTCTAGTGTCTGGCAGCACCTCTCCAGTGGGGAGGGTGCATGAGTCCCGAGAGAGGGGTGAGAGGGGGAACGCAGTCCCCAGTGAAAGGACCAGTGGGTCAGGGGTTGCCAGCTCTGAGGTCAGAGCACCCCAGGACTGACCCTGGTGAGGGCACTTCTGGCCTGGGGGTCTTTATGCTCTGTCTGGTGGACAGGAAGTTGGAGACCTGCACCAGACAGACTCTTGCCTAACTCCAGAGGAGTGTGTTTCCCTGGGGGGGGGGGGGGTGGTGTTGGTGTTCTCTCCCGGAAGTCCCGGGTTACCATGCACAGGTCCAGCCTAAGGGTGAAGACCCTGGGTTGGAGGGAAAGGTTCTGGGTGTCCCCCTGACCTGGAGGAAGGGGACAATGCTAACAGTGCCCCTACTGATTTGTGTTCTGGGGGCATCGCTCCAGGTAGGAGGGTGCAGGGTTCCAGCAGGGGGTACGGGGAGAGGGCAGCCTCACCCCTGACCCCTGCCCAGCCTAAGGGTACAGACCCTAAGCTGGGATACCAGTTGCAGGATAGGACACCTGAGCTGGAGGAGGAATTGGGCAGGACACCGGCCACAGGTGCCCTGACAATTCTGGGGCCTGGGGGTACCACTCCAGGTGGAAGTGAGCAGAGCCCCAGGGACAAGGACCGTGTGTGGGAGAGCCCACCCTAGTCTCCTGTCCAGCCGCCGGGTACAGACCCTGGGATGGTGGGCCAGTGTCAGGATACCCTCCCTGACCTGGAAGGAGGGAAGAGTAGACAAGGGGTGTCAGGCACCAGGGGCTACTGCCCCCCTCTCTCTGACGCAATAGAGGTTAGAGGGATTGATTAGTCTACAACTGCTGTTCAATGCTAAAGTGCATATGCTCTCAGGGTAAATTGTTATTATCGCAGCCAAGACCTGGAACAAGCTCCCTGTGATCATCAGATGCTCCCTGACCCTGCACACGTTCAGCAAGGACCTCAAGACCAGGCTCTTCAAGTGATCCGGAGCTGCCACTCCCCCCAAGCACTTTGAGACCCTCACGGGTGAGTAGCGCGCTATATAAAATCCTGATTGATTGATTGTGTTTCCATGATTGGCTTATTTGATTTACTACTAAGTCTCTAGTACAGTGCACTGTGTGTGCCGAGGGCCTGTAAATCAAATGCTGCTAGTGGGCCTGCAGCACTGATTGTGCCACCCACACAAGCAGCCTTAAAAAAGGTTCTCAGACCTGCCACTGCACTGTCTGCACGCAGGGTACTGCCAAGTCCACCTGGCAAGTGGCAAATACAAAACACACTGGAAAACCCTTGGGTCTAAGCTGACAAACAGAGAAAGAGTAAACACATCCAGAGATTCTCTCTTAAACCCTTTGGGGGGAGTCCCTTTGTTAGGACGAAATCCCTAACGCACCATTGGTGGCATGCTTCATCATTGGGATTCTCCTCGTGACAGGAAAACCTAGTCCCTCACGGGCTACAGCCTCTTCACTGAGAGGGAGGAGCTCAGGGATGTTTTGTTCCTAATTTTAGGATATGCTAAATCCTGCAATGAGAAGAGATGTATCAGGTCGGGTAGAGGACACAGTACAAAATAATACAAACTGTGGGGGAGAATAATGGTTAAAACTGGCTACCAGGTACGAAATGTAACTTTATTAACTCGTCCTGGGGCCAGGGTTAAAAACAGAGCACCAGCAGAGGTAACTTATACCTGCAAGTAGTGGACGAAAACAGGTCTACATGTTTCAGCCTATAGACTCAAGAAGGTGTAGCGGCTTTCATCAGGACCTAGGACTGCTACTGCTATTTTTCATAACTTCACTATAGTTATTAATGTGAGAAAAGAAAAGGAAATTATACACCACCAGTGACCCTTATTATTGCGTTGATGATTCACTGGTTATACCTATATGAAAAAACATAACAAGAAAATTAATTAGAATGTCTCTGGACGCACGAGGATGTTGTGACATCATACACGAGTGCCTGGCTTAGGAGTTTACTTGTTACACTCCATACTTTGGGTTCCTTGCCTTCCGGTTGCAGCACAACACCACCCGGAGTACCGACTAAGAGGTAGGGGGACCACAAGGTCTTGATAATGATCCATTCCTCTGTCTGATCCATTCCTCTCTCTGATGATGGCGCACCGTGGGGCATATTTAGGCAACGTCTTCACCTTCTAATATGAGTTGCTAGCTCCTGCTCTAATTAAATCACCATCAGACAGACCTACTGTGCGTTTGGCTTTATTGGCATTTATTGTCTGTTTTCCTGGTATGCGACTGTTGCATTACACAGAGACACACCGTATATGCGTGTTACACATAGGATTTGATATTTCTGATATGCCGACTTTCCGCTTAGATATCTCTTGGAAAATTGTTTCTCTTTATGAATGATCACATTAGTTGGTGTCATTCATTTTCAGCGGACTTGTCTTATTTAAACAGGACACTTACATTATGCCGACTTTCCACTGATACATCCCTTGACAAATCACGGAAGGTTTGCAATGCTGGATGATTGGACACGTTAGTTGGTGTTACACATCTCTAACGGACTTGCCTTATCACACCCTGAGGCAGCCGGGTCCTTATTGAGAATCGGACAAACTTCTTTACCTTTATTGGGTATAGTTAAATGGGACATGGTCTACTTGCACCCTGTCCAATGGATAGTATGTTCATGTTCATTTTGACCCGGTTACCACCCCACATTACCCCACGCTAATCATGCTGGTTCTGCGCACAATGACAAATTATTTTAAGCAACATGTTGTTATTTGATGTGCATCACAGTTCTTCATTATATTTGCATCTTGGTGTGATTTTTGATCAACTCTTTTCTATTAATGAAGCACAAGTTACTTACTTGTAGACATTAGTTAGTGATCGGTTCCTTACCTTAGAATATCCCCAGGCGTCAGACTGGATCCAGAAAGTTTTGGTCAGCAGTACCCCTGCGCGTCGGTAGGCGTCGTCGTACGGCTCCGCGTACGTCTCTGGCGCCATAGTCGCCGAGATGACGTCATCGGAGCTACTTAGAGGCGCCCATGTGCGCTTACGTCAGTTCTGTACACGACTTCTCCGCGCCAGGAATGCAGAGCCATGCCAGAGACCGACTACTGGTGCAATAGAACTAGGGCCCTGAAAGGGATGTCCTGAATCCTAGAGAACAGTTCGCAGAACGGGGAGGATGGGCTGTTGGTAAGGAATCTATCACTAACTAATGTCTCTTACACATATATCGTTACACAAGTAAGTAACTTGTGCATCTGAAAGAGACACGTTAGTGATAGATTCCTTACCTTAGAATACATACCCAAGCAATGCCAACCCCGGAGGAGGGTCTGCGAAATGAAATCACACCAGAAAGTCACAGAGAACCGACCGGCCAAAGAAGCTGTCTCTCCAGACTGGACTGTTAAGGCAATAGTGCTTAGTGAAAGTATGCAGCGAGGCCCACATAGCTGCCTGACAGATCTTGCAGGGGGACACTGCGTCCCAATGCCATAGTAGCTGCTGTCGCCCTGGTCGAATGGGCGCGCAGCCCAACCAGAGGTTCCTTTTTAGCCAGAGAGTAACAGGCTTTAATTCACAAAACAACCCATCGAGCGATAGTCCGCTTGTGCACAGTCCAACCTTTCTTGGCACCCACGTAGCCAACAAAGAGCTGGTCATCCACCCGGAACTGCTGTGCGGTTGAGATAGAACGAGAGCGCACGTTTTGGGTCCAGACGGTGGAGCCTCTCTTCAAGGGTGCGGAGGCGGAAAGAAAGTGGGCAAAGTGACAGTTTGCCCGAGATGAAAGGCAGTGACTACTTTCGGCAGAAAGGAGGGACGTGGTCGAAGCACAACCTTATCTGGACGAATCGCCAGGAAAGGAGGTTTACATGAAAGAGCCTGGAGCTCACTCACACGCCTAGCGGAGGTGATGGCCACCAGGAAGACAGTTTTCAAAGTTAATAACCACAAAGGACAGTTATGAAGAGGCTCAAAGGGAGCGCACATTAAGTATGTGAGAACCAGGTTCAAGTCCCACTGAGGCATCACAAAAGGAATAGAAGGGAAAAGGTGAGTAATGCCTTTGAGAAATCTATTGACAACAGGGGACTTGAAAAGAGAGGGCTGATCACGCAGCCTGAGAAAGGCTGAAAGAGCAGAAAGGTAGCCCTTGATAGTGCCCAGAGCAGAGCCCTACTGGGCCAAAGAGAGAAGGAACAATAGGACCTCAGAAAGAGTGGCAGAAAGGGGATCTACAGCTTTCGCTGTGCACCGTGCCACAAACTTGTTCCACTGACAGGCGTATACAGTTTTAGTTGAGGGACGACTGGCTGCCAGAATCACATAACATACTTCAGGAGGCAAGTCAAATGGAATCACCTGTCGCCGCTCCATCTCCGCAAGGAGGTGGAGGATGGAAAGGTTCGGGTGGAGGACCGTCCCCTGGTGCTGCGACAGGAGATCCTCCCGAAGAGGCAGTCGGATGGGGCGATCCACGCTCATACTGAGTAGCTCGGGATACCAAACTCTTCGAGCCCAGTCCGGTGCCACAAGAATGACTTGGGCCCGTTTGCGCCTGATCTTCTTCAGCACTCTGGGTAGGAGTGGTATAGGCGGAAAGGCGTACAACAGACCGCAACTCCACTCGCGATGAAAAGCGTCTCCGAGCGAGTGCCACCTTGGAACCTCCAACGTGCAGAACTGCTGACATTGCACGTTCTCTTCGGTGGCGAATAAATCTAACCAAGGTTCTCCCCGCTGCTGAAAGAGACATTGTGCAACGTCCGAGTGAAGACGCCATTCGTGCTCCAACATGCACCTGCGGCTGAGTTCGTCCGCCCTAGCGTTCAGCAAACCTGTCAAGTGTTGAACCACCAAGGAAATGCCTTGACGTTCCAGCCATGTCCAGAGACCCAGAGATGTAGAGACGCAGAGTCTCCTGACATAGGGTCCACGACCCCACCCCGCCTTGCTTGTTGCAGTACCACATGGCGGTGGTGTTGTCACCTGCACTACTGTCCCCTTGACAGAAGGAAGGAATGCTTTCAGTGCAAGTAGGATCGTCCTGAGCTTCAAAAGTATGATATGTAGCTTCAACTCAGCTGGAGACCAGAGGCCTATGTTCCCCGCCTCTCCCATGTGGCCGCCCCATCCCAGGAGGGACGCATCCGTCACCAATGTGTGCTCCGGTTGGGGAAAGGAGAGGGATCTGCCGCTGACCCAACGCTGGTCCGTGAGCCACCACTGCAAGTATTGTGCAGTGCCCTCTGAGATCTGGACGTAGTCAGACAGGTTTCCCTGATGCTGCGTCCATTGGAACTTCAGGTCTCACTGCAGAGCCCGCATATGCCACCTGGCATGATTGATCAGCAGGATGCATGAGGCCCAGCAGTCTCAGGGTCTTCCTGACCAAAACCCAGGACCAGGGCTGAAAGATCGGAATCATAGCCCGTATGTCCCGGACTCGCTGTTCGGGAGGATAAACCCAAAAGTGTGCCATATCCAGAACTGCTCAGATGAAGAGGAGCTTCTGAGAGGGAATCAGATGCGACTTCGGCACGTTTATGGAAAATCGTAGCAAATGCAGGAGGTCGGCCGTAGTCTGGAGGTGGGAGAAGACTGCGTGGGGCGAGCCCGCCGTGAACAGCCAGTCGTCGAGATAGGGGAAGACTGAAACCCCTGATCTGCGCAGATGAGCTGCGACCACTGCCATCACTTTTGTGAACACCCAAGGGCCGCTGGTAAGGCCAGAAGGGAGCACAGTGAACTGAAAGTGCTCGTGGCCTACCGTGAACCGTAGGTAACGCCAGTGGGCCGGCAGGATGGGGATATGAAAATAAGCATCATGCAAGTCCAACGCTATTATCCAGTCTTGCGTGTCTAGGGCAGACAAGGCCTGAGCAAGTGTGAGCATCTTGAACTTCTCCTTCCGGAGGAAGCGATTGACGTTCCGGAGGTCTAAGATAGGACGCAGGCCCTTGTCCTTCTTTGGAATCAAGAAGTAGTGAGAATAACAACCACGACCTACTTCTGGCGTCGGAACGCGCTGGATGGCCCCCTTGGCCAAGAGGGCTGCCTGCTGGAGAAGTGCCAAGTGATCCCCCGACATGCGGTGGGACTGAGGCGGCATGGCTCGATGGGTAGTCTCGAAGGGGAGGGAGTAGCCCCCTCGGACTATCTTCAGAACCCACCAGTCCGAAGTGATGGTGCGCCAGTGGGGGAGGTGATGGCGAATCCTGCCACCCACTGGCGTCTGGTGGGCCTGAAACACCGGACTAGGAAGGTTTTGAGGCAGCAGCGGCAGGGGCGTTGGTGGACTGACATGCCCGCTGGCCCTGTGACCCACCTCGGCGGGCAACCTGACTCCGGCTGTGCAGAGACTGCGGCTGCGCAGCCCGGCGGCTCTGAAAGGAACACGTTTGGGCACCTCGACCTTGACCTCGAAAGGAGCGAAAAGCAGACCCCACGGGAGTGCGCGTGGTGGCAAGACCTAAGGACTGGGCCGTAGCCCGGGAGTCCTTAAAGCGCTTCAAAGTGCTATCTGCCTTGTCACCAAAAAGGCAAGTGCCATCAAAGGGCATGTCTAACAAAGTGTTCTGGACATCTCCTGAGAAGAAAGTAGTTCTGAGCCAAGCGTAACGGCGTAGCGCCACCGTTGTGGAAATTGCCCTGCCGAGGGAGTCGGCTGTGTCAAGACCACAACGGATAGTGAATTTCGCAGCATCCCTCCCTTCGTGAATGGCTTGGGAGAGCACCGCCAGAGCCTCCACTGGACACTAAGGCAACACCTGTGCAACTGCGTCCCACACAGAGTGGGAATAGCGGCCCAACAGGCATGCAGTATTGACCGCCCACAACCCAGAACTGGCAGAGGTGAAAATCTTTTTCCCAAACTGCTCCAGTTTTTTAGATTCCATGTCAGGAGGTGTGGACAGGAACGCGCTCAGAGAGGCAGAGGCCTCCAGATTCTCAGGCATTTGGTGTTGCGTGAGAAAACTGGGGTCACCCGGGGCCAGGCGATGACGTCATGCCACACTCTTATCCACAGGAACCCGTGTTAGGCTTGGTCCAGGTGCTTAACAGAATATCTGTAAGCACGTCATTAAAGGGCAGCAGCAGCTCCGCAAAGGATAGGCACAGATGGGAGCTTGAGGTTAAGAGCCTCAGCCGCCCTACGTAACACCACAGAAAAAGTCCCAACCTCTTCTGTAGCTACGGAAGCAGGGGACAGTGTACCAGGGTGTGGAGAGAAATCCAGATCGCCTGGACCTTCCATATCACCCTCCCACTCCGGTTCATCCTCGCATTGAGCTGCGAGAGGGTCCTCGGACCCCTCCCAGTACTCCCCTTCGTCCACGGCCGTGTAAGAGGTCAGTAAGGACGAGGGGCCCGGGGAAAAGGAATAAACTCACCACCTGGAATTGGAATCGGAGGATAATAGACCAATCCATGGTCAACGTAGTCCAGCCCCGTAGGCAACGGTGTCGTGCCCGGGTCCGGCCCTGATGCCGGAGGTGGCGTTAGGCCCAGAGCCGGCGCCGAGACCGGAGCCGAAGCCGATGGCACCCCAGGGTATTGTGCCAGCGTGGCAGGGGCCAAAGGCAGCAGCACGGGGGCAGAACCAGCCCACGGGTCCACGGGACCCGAAGGCGCTCCGGAGGGATCTGACGTGGGAAACAAATGGTGCATGGCCGACAGGAATACCTGTACTTCTTCCGAAGTCGTGTGCGGGCCCGGGAAAGGTGGGTAGGCCACAGGCAACAACGGAGGCTACAACGGAACCGCGGTGGAGTGACCACCCGCACCCTCCACCGCGTCCCGCGACCGGTGAGGGGTAGACGAAGAGCGATGTTGCTTCTTTAACTTTTTATGGCGCCGTGACTTACCTGTCCCTGATTCCGCCGAACGATGGTGTCGGCCCCGCGACCTGTCCCTCGACCTCCCACGGGAGCGGGAGCGGGACCTTGAGCGGCGCGGAGCCGATTGCCAGGCCTCCAACAACTTTTGGGAATGCTCCCACGAAGCCTTAAGCGCCATGGCCCGACAATCGGGGCACGCCTCAGAGTCATGGGCGTGCCCCAAGCAGAAGAGACACACGTCATGCGGGACCGCCACCGACATGGTCCGACGGCAGTCCCTACAGGACTTAATCCCGGGCATCCCTACTGCACCAGGAGTCGAGTACTCGACAAAACAAGAGAAACAAGTCTCAAAAACCAAGTTAAAAGATTAACTATGAGTACCGCTCTCTCTCGGATCTGCGCTTGCTGGCGCGGAAAAAGAAATAACTGATGTCAGCGCGCGTGGGCGTGTCTAAGTAGCTCCGACGACCTCATCTCGGCGACTACGACACCAGCGATATACGCGGAGCCGCACGACGCCGCCTACTGACGCGCAGGGGTAATGCTGACGAAAACTTTCCGGATCCAGTCTGACGCCTGGGGATATTCTAAGGTAAGGAATCTATCACTAACGTGTCTCTTTCAGATAGATTATGTGGTTGCATGAGTCTAAGCGGACTTGAATTGTTTCACACATGTCTTTTTCAGAGCGGTACCCCGCTCCCTGAGCTGCATGCCAGGTGAAGGTGAGGCCATCTATCCGTAAACTACAGTAAGAAAATCAATAACATATATATATATATATATATATATATATATATATATATATATATATATATATATATATATATTCACTTAAAAAACCATAGGTTTCACACATGTTATAGTTAGCTGTACATTTCACTCGTAAAAAAACAATGAAATTCCACGTTATAGTTAGATCAGGTAACTATAACTTGCGCGCCCACAATAAACTGCTGATGACGTCACATAGTACATCACTCATGACATGGTCAGTGACATCACTCATGACATCAATGATGACATCTGAAATTACACATTGTGGATTGCGGTCGCGCAAGTTATAGTTACCTGATCTAACTATAACGTGGAATTTCATTGGTTTTTTACGAGTGAAATGTACAGCTAACTATAACATGTGTGAAACCTATGGTTTTTTAAGTGAATTTGCAAGGTTTTGTAAATGATAATTCCTAACTATAACGTGTGTGAAACCTATGGTTTTTTCAGTGAATTTGTACGGTTTTTTAAATGCTAAGTTATGTATTTATTTTTTATTTTTTTTTCTGGTTTTTCACTATGCGCACACCCTGCGCGCACGGTGCGCTTCGCGGACCGTGCGCGCGCTGTGGGCGCTCGGTGCGCGAAGCGCACCGAGCACCCACGTTGCGCAGTCCATGCCGTGCTCGCCTCGCCTTTTTTTACGCAGTAACATTTGTTTTTTTCTCCCTTGTGGGTCCTTTAATTTATTTAATAAATGTGATTGTTACTTCTTTATTTTTTATTTTTTATTTTTTTTGCCGTGCGCGTACGGTAAGCTTACCGTACGCGTACCCCGCGATTTTTTTAAAAAAATTATTAAATTTATTTTTCGTACTTTTGGGTCCTTCTTGGACCCCCTGACAAACACTAGGGGGTCTGCAACTCTCTTCGTTGCCCCCGTTTCACGTTCCTGTGGTAAATAAAATATTACGCTCTATGTATTTCAGAATATCAATAGGATCATGCATAAAGCAAGAGGCTGAGTCTGTGGTATCAGGTTCATAAAGGGATTTATTCCAATAACTCGAGTCAAAGGGAGAATATTTCCATCACCAAAATTGGATCTGGAAAGGGGCTCAAAAGTATTCTCAATATTCTCAAAACATTATTCACAGAGTACAGTATATATACATTTCTCAATTGTACGTAAGCAAAAGAGCAAGAGAGAATGAGATAAGAGCATGTGGGCGTGTAAGTAGGCGTGAAGGTGGGCGTCCATGTGGGCGTCCACTTGATGATAATGGGTAATTTGTCATGTGTGGGTGGATACCTGGAGGGGGTTGCGTGATCTGCTGGAATTGTACTGGAACTTTGCCTTACTTGTGCTCAACTCGAGCATGACGTGTAACTGACGTGGGGAGGGTTGCTATGCAACCGAACAAGTCTGGAAGTGAGGCCTTCAGTTAGTGAGGCCTTCAGTGTCAAGACGACCAGCACATCTTGTATTATCTGATATCCGATGTCTGGAGCAGGGACTGATTTGTGACATAGGTTGCTCATCACCAAGAGCCGATGTGGCATCTATTTCTTCATTTACTTCATTTACTGCAGAAGCCTTACATGGGGGCTATGGGCTTTTTACTGACGTGAGCTTTGCAATCTCACAAAGAGAGACAGTAGGGCTGGGCTCCCTCCTTGCAGATGGGCGCGTTCATTCCTCCTTCACCAGGCAAGAATGTGGTTTCAGTAAGAGTAAGCAGATAACCGTGCTCAATACTGTCTCAGTACCTTGTGACAGGGCCCCTTTGGCTGAGGCCCAAGTGTGCAAGGCCAAGGATACGTAGCTGTAGCTTTCAGAGCGTTCTGAGGCATGAAAACCTCTTTTTGGCTCTGGCTGAGCCATAAACATGAGCTTCATGAAAATGCAGGAAAACATGATGAAAAACGTGTAGGCCTCAATACAGATTTGTCGTTTCTCTCATGGGAGACTGGATGATGGCAGGCCACGTTATAGCATAAGCATCATGATAGAAAGGCCATGGAGGGGAAATACATAGGTTACATGTATGTGCACATAAGCGTTCGGGGGGGGCACATGGGGACACATAGGCCTCATAGATTTTTATTTTCCTCATTCCCTCCTTGTACCTTAGTGAACCCCCTATGTAACGTCTATGTTCATGAGACAGTCGATCTGTTCTTGCAGCATTATTTTTCCATTTTCAATGCTTTGTAAATAGGGATGTGGAACACATGCAGTAGCACACAGGCCACAAATGGCCGGGCCACACTGCAGACATAGGCAACAACTGAATATCATTAATAGTATCAACCCACAGACGGTCAACACTTTCCATCCCCAAGCCGATATTAATCCCCAGAGCCAACCGGACCATGTCCACGTGCCTTGGTCTTGATGTATGTTTTGGGCAATCTTGTGGAGCCTTGTTATTGCTTTGTATTCTTTGGCATCACCGTTGATGGATGTCATTAAGGCAAACCATGCTCCGCAAGAACCATTATGGGAGAACGGAAAAGGAAAAAGAGGCAACACTCCCTTTACCTTCTGATACGGGGGAAATCGGCCACAGACCCAGCAGTCTGTAGCATTGCTAGTCTGATGTGAATGGTGCAGCATCTGAATAAAGGTATTGTTGCGTAAGGCAAGTCGATATGATAGCTCATGGGATGGCAGATCACTAAATGTGTGCTTTATGGTATCATTAGTGGAGGAGTATAAGAGTGAGGCAATAGGAGGAAAAATAGCATGTAGTATTAAGCTGATACATATTATCGTGATGCACATCTTGCTTTTTCTTATCAATATTATTGTCCAAGATCTTATGCAAGCCAGAATACATGTTCAACCGCTTCACCACCTAGTGGACTTAATTGATCAAACGGGTTCTGACTTCTTAGATCAAAGTTTAGCTTTGTGGAAACTTCTGGGGAGTCTCCTCTAGAAAATGGTGTTCAAAATCCAAAATCCAAGTTCAAAGTCTTTTTCCTTTGCAAAAGAGTGGTGAAGGTGCACTTTGACTTTAACGGCCGTCCCCGTGGTCCAGAGCACTGACTTTGGCGCCTTCCATCCAGGAGCGATGGAGTATTCTTTGACCTGGGTGTTGTCAGGGAAGGCGGCAGCAACCTGCGAACAACAAGAGAGTAGTGCAGACATCAAGGAAGCCAGGTAATCTGTCAGCATCAGTAATCTTTTAGGCATTGGAGTGCCCACATATTTGGTGGTCTACCAAAGACCACTTCATAGGGAGATAAGCCTGTTCTAGAATGAGCTACCATTCGCATGTAAAAGAGGGCAACCGGCAGGGCTACCATCCAATCTACACCTTTGTCTGCGCAAATTTTTAATGTCTGATTATGTCTTTCTACAAGGCCTGCTGCTTCAGGATGTCGCACACAATGGAATTTCCAGGTATACCCTAACAGAAGGGACACCTGCTTCATTAGTACCAGGACATATTTGTAACCTCTACATCTGTTTATTTGGATATAATCCATTTGGAGTACTTCAAAAGGGTGGTCAGGTGGATGGAATCCACCTTGTTCCATCGGAATGCCTTTACCTGGATTGAATTGGCAACAGATCATACATGTTCTGACCTTTTGTTTCGCTGCTGCACGCAGGTGCTTGTTGAACCATATATTCTGTAAGCTATCTATCATTGCTTTCTCTCCTAAGTGTGCAGGACTATGTGCGGTATTTATAATCACTTGTACCATCGAATCAGGAAGAAACCATGTGGATTTGCCCTTATTCATCCAACCCTGATCAGTCAGTACCCCTCCTTGTTCCGACCATTTCTTTAATTCGTCCATCGTAGCATGTGTCTGTATGTCTTGTACATCCTTGGAAGGATCCCTAACTGTCATGGCTTTGGACACTTATTGAACCTGTAACTTTGTCATGTCTAGTGGGGTCTGAGCTGTCTGTTTAGCTGTTCGGTCTGCCAGATCATTGCCTTGGGAAATGGTATCTGTGGCTCTAGTATGTGCTTTACATTTTAGGATAGCTATGGCTGTTGGTAAATGTATTGCTTCCAGTAGGGCTTGAATATGGGGGCCATGCTGTATCTTGGCCCCATGAGAGGTCAAGAAACCTCTTTCTCGCCAGAGAATCGGTGTAAATGTTTACTCTCAGCTCTCTTAGCTCTTATGCACGCTTGTGTCAGGGCGATGAGCTCTGCTGCTTGTGTTGACAATATGTCTATTCTTTTAGTCTCTATTATTACAGTATCAGTAGTCACTGCATATGCTGCCACTAATTCTCCCGCCCCTGTCCTCATGCATGAGCCGTCAACTTATAGTGTTAGGTCGGGGTCTGGGAGTGCAACGTCTGTCAAGTCTTGTCTTGGTTTAGTCACGGTATGTATTACTTCAACACAGTCGTGTGGTGAAACGCTTTCTGTACTGGAGGGCAAAAGGGTAGCAGGATTCAGTATGTTGCATCGTCTGATCTCTATGTGTGGTTGAAATAACGTTGGCTCATAGCCTGTCAGTCTAGCTACAGTCAGGTGTTGTGTTTGTGTCCGGTTCAAGAGAACCTCTACTGCGTGTGGTACTTGTACTGTCAGAGGGTGGCCCAGCACTATCAAGTCACTTTGTCTTATGGCTAAGGCCGTTGCTGCAACTGATTTTAGGCACGCAGGCAAAGCCTGTGCTACTGGGTCTAATGTACTAGAAAAATAAGCACAGGGCTCGTGTTTTCCTGCATGATCTTGTGTTAGGACAGATAGTGCTGTTCCATCCCGCTCTGTCACAAAAAACATAAACGATTTGTTGTAATCAGGGTTTGCTAAAACTGGTGCTTGACATAAAGCTCTCTTTAATTCTTCAAATGCCACAGTGTGTTCTTGTGTCCAAGGGAGGACTTTAGTAGAAGCTGTATTAGGGGCTTGGACTAATTCCCCTGAAAGATCACAATAAAACATGAGAAAAAGGGGAAAGCACCATACCTATTTCCTCGACTTAATTTCTAAGGGGGCTAATTTCTAAGGGGCTTAATTTCTTAAGGGGCTAGCGGGAAGCGAACCTCCTCAGGGGCCAGCAGAAAGCCAATATTCTCCTCCTTCCCCCCCTTTTTGACAGGAGGAAATCTGAAACAGATTTCACTGCTGTCAAACACTATCAAACCCTGTGTCTTGTCAACACTATTAATCCCTGTGTGTAGCTACTGGGCGTAAGCAAAATTATAGGAGATACACAGCGTATTTGAAACGGCGAGAAATCCTTCAAATTAATGTACAAACCTCATTGTGTTAGCTCATAAGCTGGCCAAATGACATCTCATATGCAAATGTACCTATTACATGAACCTACACCAACCTGAAGTCAATATTAATGCTAGTAGGCCCTAATAGGAATGCTAAATTACCTAAATATTCGGAAAACCAAGTTTTAAGAACAGTTGTTAATGTTGATAATTAATAATTCATCTGCTAAAAAAAAATCAGTAATTCTGCAATAATTTCCACCTATACAATAAACAGCCTAATTTAAAAACAAGTCAACTTTTGGGGCCACCACTTACAAGAATGAGCTTACTAAAGCAAACTTTAAAAAGGAAATCCTGCCAGATTTTTTCTCATTACCCTAAATACCGAGCCTCATTTGTCACTCTGGGGTGGCAGTCCTTATTTAAAACAGGCCTTTCAAGAGGTAAGATGCGAGTGCACAGATCATAATGGTTCCTCAATGTCCAATCTGGAAACATATGACCGAGGCTGCCTGTCTATAAGAGAAAGGCAGTTATGTGAAAAATATTTTAGTCTTGCATAGCCTTTTTCTTTTGTTTCATTCATCTCCAACACCAATTAGACATACACTGATAATGTGTTGTCTGCTATTTTGACAGCATGATAATGGTAATATCATGTCTGTGAATTTTAGTAATTGTGAACAAGTTCCAGCCAAGCGCTGTGCATAGATTGCCGTCGTCACGACCATCTCAGTACTTGCACAGGAGAACATTGTATTAAACGCTAAACAGACTGGTCAATACAACACAAAAACAAAACATATATAAAATACATATGCCAAGCCATCAGTATACCAAGCACAGAAAGCATAGACAATTACACTAACATATATAAATGAGCAGTGATGCGCAATTATAGTACCTACAGCTCAGAGGCGAACACTCTGGCCTGCTTAATTTGTCAGGCTTATAATCAATAACTTATTTACCTGCCCTATACACCCCCATCTGAAATCACCGTGTCAAGTCTGACACACAGAATCAGCAATAATAATCAAAAACGAAGAACACACGAACCTGTTTGTTTTCTTTTATAAAAACAGAATCAGCAATAATAATCAAAAACGAAGAACACACGAACCTGTTTGTTTTCTTTTATAAAAATGAGCTATGCATCTTCGTCAACACAATGTACCCTAATGTCCCAGACGAAGACGCACCTCTCATCTCTCCTCACAGACTTTTAACCACTGGATCATTTATCCAATGCAACTGGTGGCAGCTTGTGGCCACAATTCAAAAATGTCTGAATTTGAAAATCGTTTTTATATAGGCACATAGCCCTTAAAATTCCAAGCAAGAGCAACATTTTACTTTCTGGCCAGAAGCAATATAACAATTGCTAAAAAATAAAACAAATCTTCTCCATAGACATTTCCCCGGGGCACTTGTTTAGCACAGAATAGACCAAGGGAATCTTTCTCGACTTACATTTCTCAGCTGCCCTGTCTTATCAGAGAAGCTAAAAATAGCCCCTCAGCGCGGCCTGAGCCTGGGCTGCCAGCCAACTTTTTTGTTGTTCCGGCTGCAGGCATTACACAGATGCGATGTCAGAGAAGCTTTCTAAGCAGTGCCTCTGTTCTGCTCCTCTCACCGGCCCCCACCTACACTGGCTACAAGGTCAGAATCTGTCTCCGATTTCTGTATCACATACTGCTCTACACAGCCCCCACCTTCTCCTCACTCTGAAGCTGTCAAAGACAAAAAGACTACTCAATTCCAGAAAAACTGCAATAATTCGCCCAATTGAAAAATTATTTTTATATACAATTTGCTCTCAGTGGGTCATAATCTTACCGTCTTGACCCAGCACATTGGCTCACTGGACCACCAAGAACACAAACCTGGATTCTGGAACAATTTTGCAAATTCGAAATACCCACAATTTTTCTCAAGCTAAACTTTTCACTAATTATTTTTCATTAACACTTTGTACATTAGGGGTGTCATCAAATCACAGGTGTTGCTCCTTCTCCAGCTACACCCCTCTCAATTTTCATCTGACAACGTAATCAAATGTTGGACCATGAAAACACCAGCTATGCGCTGTTCGTTTGGTGGGAGGCTCAAGAACCTTTGGGCTACTATATCATTATTATATGTATCGTGGTACTTGCGGTGGCACTCTAACTGGACCTTCTACTGGGGCCACTCTTGCTAGGTCCTCTGAAAGGATGGGATAAATACCAGCAACGTCAGTATTTCTTTCTCTGTCAGCTTGCGCTCATTTTACCTGCTCCACTTCCTCCTGTAACATCTTTCCCTTGGCTTTTCCAGACTCCAGTCTACTTCTCTCTGCTTCGTGAAACACTTACTCTGACCTCCTATGTGACTCCTTGCGCCAAAACTCAATGGCATCCTTCCAAGCTGGTCTACATTTTCTCTTTCATAAGAGTGTTTCGTTGTCTATCTACTTGTTCTGCTTTTACTCGGATACCTTCCTCAACTAACACGTTTTCTCGGGCTTTGTCTGAATCCTCCCTACTTTTCTCTTCTTTTCTGAGCGCTTACTCTGTGCGTCTATGCTATTCTTTACGCCATAATTCAATGGCATCTTTCTGTTACTGTCTGGCTATCTTTTTCCATAATTCTTCTTCTACTCTCATGATGCAATCTGCATCCCATGTCCCAACTGCGGGCCACCTCTGACTTTCTGGTAAATCCTTGGTGTAGTCCACCTAGGCCATGCTTATGATACATAAAGTACCCTGGAGTGTCCCTAGGTGAAATGGGAACAGCTTCTTCGAGTACCCCTTTTCTAGTTTTGATCTGTCTTAATTTTGAAAAGAGCGGCATTTTTAGACCTTATTACTTGAACACACTTAATACAATAAACACAATAATGAACAGTCATTCACACCACAATATGTAGAACGTATTTAAAACATTTAACATTTAACATTTAACGAACAACAATGGCCATTAGGGAACTAATCACTTAGCATAATACTCGACACTAACTAGGTGATTCTGAATTATATACTAGACATACTAGATATACTGCTAAACAGTACAGATACACTGCTGAAACAGTGCAGACCGGATTTGTGTACCCAAACCCGTCTTGACCGGCACAACCTATGTGCACGTCAGAACGCCTCCCCGGCAATGGTACTCACCGGGTAGCTCGGAACGGAAGGCCTCGGAACTGAACTGGACTGGACTGGACCGGACTGGACTCGACGCGGAACTTCGGAACTTCGGAACTTCGGAATCTGGTGGGCCTCTGTATACCTCGGACACAGCTCTCTCGCAGGTGGGCTCTGGGTAGGACAATCTGCGTTCCTCACCGCCTCGTATGGATGCCTGGTCGCAGTCTGTCCCCTTCGTTGGCCTGAGGGAGTTGGCGGGAAGACCCGCGACGTGCGCGCTTGAAGTCCGTCACGGCTATGGAAGGGGGCAAAACTGGACCTTCATCTCCGGCGTGTGGGGAAAGAGATTAAACTGTTCAGGCGCCATTATGTGGTAAATAAAATATTACGCTCTATGTATTTCAGAATATCAATAGGATCATGCATAAAGCAAGAGGCTGAGTCTGTGGTATCAGGTTCATAAAGGGATTTATTCCAATAACTCGAGTCAAAGGGAGAATATTTCCATCACCAAAATTGGATCTGGAAAGGGGCTCAAAAGTATTCTCAATATTCTCAAAACATTATTCACAGAGTACAGTATATATACATTTCTCAATTGTACGTAAGCAAAAGAGCAAGAGAGAATGAGATAAGAGCATGTGGGCGTGTAAGTAGGCGTGAAGGTGGGCGTCCATGTGGGCGTCCACTTGATGATAATGGGTAATTTGTCATGTGTGGGTGGATACCTGGAGGGGGTTGCGTGATCTGCTGGAATTGTACTGGAACTTTGCCTTACTTGTGCTCAACTCGAGCATGACGTGTAACTGACGTGGGGAGGGTTGCTATGCAACCGAACAAGTCTGGAAGTGAGGCCTTCAGTTAGTGAGGCCTTCAGTGTCAAGACGACCAGCACATCTTGTATTATCTGATATCCGATGTCTGGAGCAGGGACTGATTTGTGACATAGGTTGCTCATCACCAAGAGCCGATGTGGCATCTATTTCTTCATTTACTTCATTTACTGCAGAAGCCTTACATGGGGGCTATGGGCTTTTTACTGACGTGAGCTTTGCAATCTCACAAAGAGAGACAGTAGGGCTGGGCTCCCTCCTTGCAGATGGGCGCGTTCATTCCTCCTTCACCAGGCAAGAATGTGGTTTCAGTAAGAGTAAGCAGATAACCGTGCTCAATACTGTCTCAGTACCTTGTGACAGGGCCCCTTTGGCTGAGGCCCAAGTGTGCAAGGCCAAGGATACGTAGCTGTAGCTTTCAGAGCGTTCTGAGGCATGAAAACCTCTTTTTGGCTCTGGCTGAGCCATAAACATGAGCTTCATGAAAATGCAGGAAAACATGATGAAAAACGTGTAGGCCTCAATACAGATTTGTCGTTTCTCTCATGGGAGACTGGATGATGGCAGGCCACGTTATAGCATAAGCATCATGATAGAAAGGCCATGGAGGGGAAATACATAGGTTACATGTATGTGCACATAAGCGTTCGGGGGGGGCACATGGGGACACATAGGCCTCATAGATTTTTATTTTCCTCCTTTGTTTCTCAGTGCGAGAGACAGAAAATGGCGGCCGACACTTCCTGATTTCGACCGATTCGAATGTTTACAGTCATGTAACCACCAATCAGAATTGAGCTCGCGCACGGCACCGTACGCGTACGGTAAGCTTACGGTAAGCGCACGGAGCGCGCTTACAGATATATATATTGATTTAAATGCTATTTTCTCAGGACCTACTGAACAGATTTACACCAGACCTACAAAAGGCACATCCTTGACCTGAGGACTACCTCTCTGCCAAATTTCAAGTAATTCTGTTCAGCCGTTCGGGCTGTAGCTGTGTCTAAAGGTCCTATGGAAAAATGCATGGGGAAAACGCGTTTTGGGACCCCCCCTTTTTTCTCAGCCCCCGCTTGACGAATCCCCCCCGAGACTTTCAGGGTAGGAGCGAAGCGTAGCGCCCCATTAGTTTTGAAAATTTCGCGAGGATTCGTCGACCGGCGCCAAAGTTATTCCAAATAGAATGTTGCGGATTTCCTATGGAAACACGGTCCTAACTATAACTATCTACTGGCGACCGCCAGTAGATTATATATATATATATATATATATATATATATATATATTTTCTCTTTTTTTTTTTTTTGTTTTTTTTTGTTTTTTTTTTATCAATAATCACTGAATGAGTACGCTGGTGACAGTATAATTATTCTGCACCTGTTTGTTCAAACACGAAGTACTAGACATGTCCAGAGATACACATTCTAATGAATGTTCTTGTTGTTATGTTTTCCATATAGGTATGACCAGTGAATCATCAACGCAATAATAAGGATCACTGGTGGTGTACAATTCCTTTTTCTTTTCCTTATTGTTTTTTCACATTAATAACTATAGTGAAGTTATTAAAAATAGCAGTAGCAGTCCTAGGTCCTGATGAAACCCGTGACACCTTCTGAAACATGTAGACCTGTTTTCGTCCACTACTTGCAGGTATAAGTTACCCCTGCTGGTGCTCTGTTTTTAACCCTGGCCCCAGGACGAGTTAATAAAGTTACATTTCGTACCTGGTAGCCAGTTTTAACTATTATTCTCCCCACAGTTTGTATTATTTTGCACTGCACGCTCTACCTAACCTGATACATCTCTTCTCATTGCAGGATTTAGTATATCCTAAAATTAGGAAAAAAACATCCGTGAGCTTCTCCCTCTCAGTGAGGGGGTTGTAGCCCAGGGTGGGACTAGGTTTTTCCCGTCACAAGGAGAATCCCAATGATGAAGCATGCCACCTATTGTGGGTGAGGGATTTCGTCCTAACAAAGGGACTCTCCAAAGGGTTTAGGAGATAATCTCTGGATGTGTGGACTTTTCCTCTGTTTGTTAGCTTAGACCCAAGGCTTTTTCAGTGTGTTTTGTTAATTGTTTGGGGAACAAACCCTCACAGGTCTTAAAATGTTCCTCAGACCCCTCCTCTCCTGTGTTGTGTGTAGAGAAGGGGCAAATACACCCACTTGCCAGGCCCCAACCTACCCTTTTAGTACATGCGAGTCACCCCTAAGGTAGGCTTAGTGGGCAGGGTGCAGTGTATGTGAAAGGTAGGACATGTACCAATGTTTGTGACATGACCTGATAGTAAAATACAATGCATTTTATTTTTCTCTATTGAAAGGGTGTCTGCCCCATAGGAAAGAATGGGAGTTTATTTATAACATCTTATAAGTATAACTTTCCATTGGGACAAGATAGAAAGATGGAGTTTTGTATGCCTGAAATCGGAACATAAAAATGCATCTCTTAGCAAAGATGATTTTTATATTGTGTGTTTGAAAATACCACTTTTGGAAAGTAGGTATTTTCTTGCTTAGCAATCCTGTGCGACTCTGCTGGTTTGTGGATTGACTGTCTGGATTTGGAGTGACAGGGGCTAGGGATGTGCATTCACTGTAGACAGCCACTGAGGAGTTTGAAGTGTGACCTGCCTTTCCTGGATGAGTCAGGGAGGGGCTGAATAGACCCGGGCTGCATTTAGGGTAGGGACGAGGAGATTTCCTCGCACCTGAATGGGCCTGGTCTGCCTTACACAATGCTGTCTCCACCCTCTGCTGAGAAGCTGTACTAGAGAGGACAGAACTGGTTTGGACTGAGCACAGAGATTCTCTGCCACCAGGGAACAAAGAAAATGCTGTATAAATATTGTGGCCCAGACTCCATAACTTTAGAATACTTCTGGACTCAAGAGGAACCTCTGCCAAGGAGTAGAGCTAGTAAAGATCAAGGAGATGTACTGCCCCTTTGCTGTGTGCTGTCTGGGGTTGGCCTGCAGCGGCTGTTTATTCCAAGGAGAGGATAAAGACTTTGCTGTGTATACTGCTTGAAGAATATTTCCAAGGGCTTGAAGTAGAGCTTGCCTCCTGTTCTGAAGTCTCAGGGACACAAAGACTTCACCACCAGCTGGGAGTTCTGACCTGCCAAGAGGAGCCTGTTGCTGTGTTGGGCCTTTGGAGGTTGTTCATGCTGTTGAGAGCTGGGAAAGAGAACCAACTAAGAGAAGCGCAACGCTTCCACACCCATTTCTGACGCATCGCCGCTGCCCCGCTGAAGAAACCGACGCAGCGCCAGCCCACGGCTGGAGAAATCATCGTACGCCGAACCCCATGCACAGATCTCCGAAGTCGAAGTTCACCGCACCATTTCCGACGCAGGCCCTGCTGTGCAAGAACCAAAGCAACATGGGACCATGCCTGGAGAGGTCAACGCAGCGTTGTTGCCGCCGCATCGAGAACAGAAGCATCTACGTTCCCCATGCATCACACTGGGGCACCAAGTTCACAAGAACACCGGGGCCGCAGTAAGAAACCAACGCATCACCTCCCCGCACAGTAAGAAACCGACACATCACCTCCCCTGCATGGCAATAAGGAACTGATACATCACATTCCCTGGGAGCAAGGAACTGACGCATCACCTTCCCTGGGTGTAAGGAACGGACGCATCACCTCCTCTGCAGCTGTTTTTGTTTATGATTGTGACACATCCAAGGTACTTCGTGTTGAAAGTGTCACAGCTATAGTTTGCTATGGACAGAACTGTTTTTGCCTTCTTAGGATTACATTGTAATTACTGTATTGTGTATGTTTGTCATTTTGGACTGGTTTGGTTTAGATAAAGATTTCTTATTTTTCTAAACTGGAATGGCATCCATTTGTAGTGTTTTCACTGTATTACGGTATGTGTGCGCAAATGCTTTACACACCGCCTCTGAGATAAGCCTGTCTGCTCGTGCCAAGCTACCAAGGGGGTGAGCAGGGGTATTTTAGAAGTGCATCCCCATTCCCCTGACTAGGAAGAAGGGTCCCTACTTGGACAAAGAGGCAAACGATTGCCAACTAGAGACCCCCCATTTATAACAGCTCTCGCCCAGAGAAAGTCACAACTATGTCACAACACAAATTAAACTTCTAACTTGGTGTGACTGATAGCGCTTCACAGTACGCCTCTCCTGAAAGGCAAGATTACCAACTTGAATTCTAACTTGAGGTACCCTCTCGTCTTAAAATTTGAAAACATCATCAAAACTTCAAGAACGATAACTCCAATAAGACCAAAAATCAAAGCCATCCGATATTTATCCTCGATCGTTCCTCTCTCACAATGCTTACTACTACTCCCAACATGCAATGCACTGTTTGCTTCATGCAATTCCTATTGATGCTCACGTCATCGTTCTTACGTCAGCCACATCTTATCTCTCTGGAACCAGGATCAGGTTTGTAGAGTCAATAAAAATTTGGGGTTAAACCCTCTGGACCATGAGATTACTGTACCGGGTTCTACAGCCAATTAATTTCGGGACATAGGTCAATTCCAATCAGAAACATACTCTGCTACTAAGATATGTCAGCGCGAGGAATCCTTTTAAGAATCCTAACAAAAGCCATGCAAATTCAGCTCAGCAGTTTCAATCTTCAGAGTGTTATAGTCCCAGCAACTCAGACTTTGGTGCTCCAGGATTGGAACTGTCTCTTTAGAATCGAATCTGGCCCACATAACACTTCTGAACCATTCTCATAAGAATGATTGACAAGAGCTCTTTTTGAATGCTTTACGTAAGTTTTTAAGTCAAAATACAAAATATGCCATCAGTAAATTAGCAGCATGTCATGTAAATCATATGTAACAAACTCAGTACAGTTAAGTATGAAATATGGCATATATTCACATTCTAAGAATGGGAGTAGGGGTCTTTGACAATTGGGAGAGAACTGCACCCTCATAAAGGGCTATGAACAGGTTTCATACATTCGGTAGGAATACATAATTCATAAAGTTTAAACAAATAGGAAACAGTCTAAATGAAACATTTATACACAGACTACATTCAGTGATTTTCACACCAACACATTATAGTTCGATCAATCTCACAGTCTTGGTTATACATTTTAACTGATATAATGTTAGCAGAGCTAGGATGAGCAAGATTTGCCCTTGATTTAGCAAATTCAGGAAGCGATTTCTGAGAACTTAGTCTGCTAACTTGCGCGAAACTATAAAAGTTTATTTTAGAAGCGGAATCTACAATATCACATGAGATAGGATTACGTCTAACCAATATGGAATAAACACAGATCGGTATTACCACTAGCTCAAATATAGCATGTGATTTTATTAACAGAAAATTATTGCTCAAAGCACAATCACTGTAAAAGCTCAAAGATCTTTTGACATCCAACCAATGGAGCCTCTCCTCCTCTTTAGAGGGGTGCGGCAGCCCAAAGAACGCAGGAAGAGTGATGAACTGCCCAACATGTAAAGGATTCACAACTATCGGCAACAAGGTCGTCCAAGTCCTCAGCACCATTTCGCCTGGAAAAAAGATGGTGCAGTCCGGCTGCACCAATAGGGCTTGGAGTTAACTTATGCAATGAGCTGAAGTGATCACAATGATGAAGACAGTCTTCAAAGTCACAAGACGCAACGAGCAGCTGTGCATTGGCTCAAAGACAGTACACATGAGAAATGTAAAAAAGTTAAAGTCCCATTGTGGCATCACAAACAGATTGGGAGAGAACACGTGTGTTAAACCCTTAGTAAACTATATTAACTCAGGTGATTTAAACAAGGATGGCTGGTTCGGCAAAGGCAAAGAGGCCGAAAGGGCCAAAGACAAAACAAGCAATAGCACATCCAACCAATTGGCTTGTACAAGGTCTGTTTTGTCAACTCCATACCAGGCCCTAACTTTGTACCAGCACCTGGAGTAAAGGGATTTCGTAGACTGATACCTGGGAGCAAGGATGAGATTCATGACCTCAGGTGAATGAATTGGCACTGCTTAATCTCCATGCATGAAGGAGTACATTGTGCAGGTTTGGGAGCAGAACTCCGACCTGCTTCTTTGACAGAAGATCCACCCAGATTGGCAAAATGATTGAGGGTCCTATCGAGAATCACTAGGAAGGCTTGAGCCTGGTCACTCCTGACCCTCTTCAGAACTCGGGGTACAAAGGTCATAGGCAGGAAGGAGTACATGAGACCAGTGCTACACTCCAGCCAGAATGCTTCTCTTAGCAACAGTTTTTCCAGGATCTCCAATGCGCAAAGGTTTTGACACTGTGCATTCTTTAATGTTGAGAAAAAATCTAGCCAGGGTTCCCTCCACTGGCAGAAGTCACTCTGTGCCAACTCGGACTGCTGATGCGATTCGTGATCTGCCAGGTGTCGCCACCTTAGCTCATTCACCCTGCGATTCAATGATCCCACCATGTGGTTCACAACCAGGGTTATGCATTGATGCTCTTTTCAATTCCAGAGACGCAGAGTCTCGTGGCACAATACCCAGGAGTCCACTCTGCCCTGCTTGCTGAAGTATCACATGGATGTGGAATTGTCCGCAGAAACCTGCACCAACCTCCCCTTGATGGATGGCAGCTTGATGGATGGCAGGAAGGCCTCCAGTGCCAAACGAATGGCCTGCAACTCCACCAGATATGGAATCAAACCAAACCAGCATTGATGCATCTGGCACCACCGTTACCTGTGGGTGGGGAAGAGAGAGGGGTATGCCACTCGTCTAATTGAGGTCAAGCAGTTACCACTGCAGATGGCTTGCAGTCACCTCCAAAACCTACCTGACAGGATCCCTTGCTGCTGGAGCCACTAGAACTACAGCTTCTACTGTGGAGCCTGCATATGCTACCTAGAGTAGTCAACAAGCAGACCAAGAAGCCTCAGACCTGCTCTCACCAAGATCCAGGACCAAGGTAAAAACATTGGGATAATAGCCTGACTGTCCAGGACTCGTTGCAACAGAGGGAAGGCCTTAAACTGAACACTGTTCAAGACAGCTAGTACTAAAAGGAAGCCTCAGTGAAGGAGTCAGGTGTGACTTTGGCCCATTGATTATGTACCCCAATGATGTCAGACGTTTTGCTGTCGACCAGAGGTGGTGTACGACAGACTACGGAGAGCCTGCCTTCAACAGGGAGTCAGAGGTAGGAGAAAACTGGTATCCTTGACCTTTGAATATGTGTGGGGACCACCACCTCCGCTCATCAACACCTATGGGGCACTGGTGAGATCAAAGGGGAGTACAGCAAACTGAAAAAGCTCCTGGCCAGCCTTGAACTACAGATAGTGTCTGTGGGACTGCAAGACAGGTATATTAAAATAAGCATCCTGTAGATGCAAGGTCACACTCATTCAGTCCCACAGATGCAATACAGACGGATCCTGGGCAAGCGCAAGCATTTTGAACTTGTCCTTCTGTAGGAAGGCATACAGAGAGCGAAGATCTATGATAGGCTGAAGCCCTACATCCTTCTTCAGCATGAGGAAATAGCGAGAGTAATAACCTGTCCCTATTTCTGAGTCTGGAATCCTCTCAATGGCTCTTTTGGAGAATAGACAGATGCTCGTCCAAAAGCTGGTCTAGTGCGGGAGAAGGGCGCGGTGGGGCAGAAAGAAACGGTACAGCAAAACCATTATAATTGATCTCAAGGACCCATCTGCCCGATGTGATGGATTACCATCCTAGGCCAAAAGTCCTGGATTCTAGAGGGGGATTGTGTGCCATTAAAAGCAAGCAAAAGCTTCTTGGAGGTTGTTGCCACAGGGAAGGGGCACTGGGAGGACTCATGCCCAGGATGATCTGTGCGCTGCCTGCCACATCCACGCCCTCAGCCATGAAAGGACTGGGTTCAATACAGAGGGGCCAAGGAGACTGTACCCCAATCCCCTGAAGCAGCCTTGGAATTTCCTGAACTGATACTCATAACCAGGTTGCATGGAGTGAGTGCACTGTAGCAGATTCGGAGAGCAACCTCGGTTGGAATCCGACATCTGAGCTGGTATCGGATTCTCCTCCTGTGTTGGCACCAGCATCAGTGAAGAAGGAGGGATCCCACGTGTCTCAGACTCAAAAGTCTTCACCAGAATCTGTGCTGAACCTATATAGTTCCAAGGGGTTTAGTTGCTGTTGAGGATGGATCCACTCGTGGTAATCCGACAGGGAGCCCTTGTGGTTCCTTGGGGTCCACAGGGGGATCAGCGGGAGCCATAAGAGTGCCAAAGATCTGCAGCATGGCCTCCTTAAAGGCCTTAATCTCTCGGACATTGCTGATAGCCAGCGACTGTGGGATCGTTCCTCAATCTGAGATCGGCAGCACGATCGATCGGCACCTTTATGCCCTTGCAACTTCTCTTTTGGTAGAGAGTGGCGAACGACCAAGACAAGATCTTGCAGGTCTGCAACCTCGACTTGGAAAGTGAGTGGGGCTTGGGTCTTCACGTGTTCTGCAACATACAGCTTTGCTTCACAATCCCAAATTGCCTTCAGGTGCATGAGGGCACACAATTCATGGCGTGAGTTTGTGCCCTGAACCCAAGCATCAGAAGAAACACCTGTGCAGCTCCATGACCGACATGTTTTCTGAAGTCACAGCATAGTTTGAAGCCTGTAGACTTAGGAGGAGACATCATTCCGTTTGTACCCGGGATTTCATTTTGGGAGTTATTGATCGAGCAACGAAAGCTGGCAAGGATCGGCAGATATCCGTTTGAAGGCGCGAAAATAAAGGAACTGATGCTGGTGGGTAGAGGGGGCTCTTATATTCAGCTCTGCATGGGAGCACGGCTAATGAAAATCATCTGGATCAAGTCTGCCATCTGTGGAATATTCTAAAGGTGAGGAATCTGTGGTTAGAAGTATCCATCAGAAATATAAATTAATACAGAATGAAAATTTCAAATTGGGGGGGGAGTGGAATGCAAGAAAGGAGGTACGCTGAGAAGTAGTCGTATTTAAATGGAAGTTTTACTCTTAAGATCAATCAGGACAAGAACATTTGAGGATAAGAAGGTTTTAGTAGTATTGAAAGTAGTATCAGGAGAATCAGCCAGACCGGGAGCAGCATCCCTGCGACTCAGCCCACATACAGCAACTGACAATTCCCCTCAAACATACACACAGGGAACATTCTGTGACATCACTTACACTGGCTGAGCAACAGAGTACAGAACACAGAGAAAGGACTAGACCGAGAAGAGAGCAGGATACCACACACCTCCCTCCCTAATGGAGACAATGTCAAATAAAGAGGCAAGAGATATGGAAGTGAGAACAAATAAGTAAAGAGAAAGGAAAAACAGGTCAAAAGACACAAAACACTCATGTTTCTATTTCCGTTGCTTATACTTACTCTGCTAACCCTGCACCGAGCGGAGGTGGACACTATACATGGTGGCTGACCTGCACGGACATTTGTACCCCACTGTTACTGTTTTCTGGGATGGTTGGGATCCATTGGAGGGGGGCCTTGGGATCTCAGGTTGGGGTCCTGGGGTGCTCCTCGTCACGATAGATGCTCCTTGTTCTTGCCAGTATCAGGGGGGGGATCCTGGGTTTCGAAGTTATGTTAGTATTTGTTGTTTACGCACGCAGACACAAATTCCATTCTTCATTAAGCAGACTATTACTCCCAGGCTCAGAATAGCCATATGTCCACTCAGGCAACGATTTCCCATATAGGTGAACTGACGGTGGTGACGTGGAATGTCCGAGGGCTGCTCAACAAGGTCAAACGGGGGGGCTGTTCTTAGGCAAGCTAAACGATACAGGGCTGACATTCTTCTATGTAGGAGATTCATCTCCTGGGCAATAAGGATCCCTGTCTAGATAGGTTTGGGTACCAACAGGTATATCATGCAGGCTTCACTAGGGGGTCTCGTGGAACAGCTATCCTTATCCATGCTTGCGTTCCCTTCGTTTATATCAACCACTGGGTTGATCCAGGGGGCAGATTTGTTCTCCTATCAGAAACGCTCTATGGTGAGCCAACTAATTTGGGCAGTGTGTACGCACCCCCACCTCTGGGGACCACGTTTGTGGAAGGTATTACTGGACTGTGGGGCGAGCTCTCAGAGGGTCTGTTCCTCCTGGGCGGCGATTGGAAAGATACTATGACTCCACATGACAGGAGACTAGGATCCGGGGTAGCACCCCCTGCTGTTACCTCAAAACTATTGTCGCTTGCCGGTGCACCGGGATGGGCCGATTTATGGCGGGAATACCATCCCGCCAAGATGGGCAACACAAACCTGTCCGCGGTCCATGGTTCCATGTCTCGCCCAGATTACTTCTTCACACCACGGACCTACGTACACAGGTTTTCCCAGGTGACACTCCTTTAACACTGTCAGAAGCCCTCCTTCAGATGGGGAATGTCTCTGTGGCATCTGTGTGATCCTGATTACCAGGAGTGTTTACACACAGCGGTTCAAGAATATCTCACCTTAAATCCCGACTCAGCATCTTCCAAAGAAACTCTGTGGGAAGCCTTAAAACCCACTATTAGAGGGGTAGACATTAGCTACAGGGCTAACGATAAACGCAAATGCCTCACCAGGCAGACGGAGCTGGAGACTCAGTGCATATACTTAGAGACGCAATATACACTAGATCCTAACCCGACCCTTCAGAGGAATCTGTCCCTTGGGCAACAACAGTTACACCATCACATTACAGAGGAGGCGAAAGAAATCTGGTTGGCGTCTCAATCTCGAATTTATCAGTGGGGGGACAAATACAGTAAAATGCTACACAGGCTCTGTCAAGCTCAGCAAGCCCCAGCCACAGTTCCAACTATCAGGAGTAGTGACGGTACTTTACATACATCCCTCGCAGAGGTGGTGGAGGAAGTTGCACGTTATTTCTCCATGCTGCACACCAGGAGGGAAGAACTCTTGGAGGATCTCATAGCAGAGTTCCTACGAGATATTCCCTCTCAGCGGCTGTCAGACCAGATGAGAGATCAATTAGACACCCCTATTACAATGCACGAATTAGCAGCTGCCTTGACGGCGATGCGCCCAGGTTGTGCTCCGGGTCCCAACAGGTTCTCAATGGAGCTCCTTCGCTCCTATTTGGTCACACTGGGCCCGCACTTTTTGGGGACGATACAAGAAGCCGTAGGGTTCATAATGCCATGGCATTAGCCCCGGAGCTGGGACGGCCTGCGGCCGTACTCCTGGCAGATATAGACAAGGCCTTCGACTCCCTTAGTTGGGAGTACCTATTACAACTCCTGGAGGTGATTAATTGTGGTCCACACTTTCTAGCATGTGTGCCTACTCTACACTGAACCTATGGCTTCAGTGCGTATTGCTGGTCATCGCTCTCCCTTCTTTCCTATTGGTCGCGGCACATGGCTAGGATGCCCCCTGTGCCCCCTACTTTTTGCCCTGGCGGTAGAACCCCTAGTGGCCTGGGTCCGTGGGGATCCGGTGCTCAGAGGCTTCGACTGGCCGCAATCACGGCCAGACCTTATTGCATTGTATGCAGATGAAGTCTTGTTTTTCATGACTGACCCATGGATCTCGGGCCCGCGCATCCTGCAGATCCTCCCAGTCTTTGTCAGACCACTGTGCTCCACACAAACCCGGCTAAATCTGTACTGTTCCAAGTCTGCGAGCATCAGGGCAGAAGCACCTGGGCATCTCAACTAAAACACGTCACTGAAGGTTTCCGGTATCTGGAAGTGTTTGTGTCTCCTTGTCCAAAGATCTCATGGGCACGTAACATAAATTCACTCCTTGCCAGTCTCCGTGATGAGACTACTATATGGTCTTCCCTACATGGCCGCTCAGCCATTTTAAAAATGGTGTCTCTCCCCAGAGTGCTATACCGATTTCAAAACTTCCCATATCATATCCGCGAGCATGGTTTGCGCAAATCAACGCCATACATAATAATTTCTTATGGGGGGCAGGGCGATTAGAGTGGCACCCCAGACCTGTGCGCAATCCACATATTGTGGTGGCATTGCCACTGCTGACGTTTACTCCTACTACGTGGCTGCCCATCTTTTAGTTATTAATGACTGGTGGTATAATTCACCTGCAGACCCTGCATTTACCCTAGAACACAATGCCATGGGGAGGACCCCCCTCTTATGGTTACTGTATAGTACACAGTATCTTGACTTTCTAGCGCACGCTAGTCGAACAACTATCTGATTATGGCGGTATACCATCCGGCAGATGGGATGACACATGCGGTTGACGCAGACGACGCCCCTATGGCACGGGAATTATCTATGCAAGGTGGTCACCCTGAAGAGGTTCCACCAGTGGGACCAGATCGGTATCTCCACGTTGGGAGAGGTCATGCGGGTATGGTCGTGGAAATAGCGGTATGTCAGGTGAGGGGTTGCCCCCAAAAACACAGGAAAATATGGTCTCGATGGGCCGCATACCGGGGCATAGACCTCCCTCCTCTTCCTTCTCAATTCCCATAGATTGGTTCCATGGGTTGTTTGTGGGCTGTACCTTTTGGGCATTTAAATGTATTGCAAGTTTCTTGCCAATGCGGATGGGGTGGGAAAGTCTGCGTGCAGTTCTGGGTTTGTTTAGTTTTGTTATGTTTACGAACAGTACCCATTGATATTCCCATGTATGCTAATGTACTAATATTTTGTCTTCTATTGGAATATGTCGGGCGTCCGCCCAAGTGGTACTATAAAATGTAATAAAATATGTTTTTTTTTTTTTTTTAAAAGACACAAAACACACACCCTTTCAACAGTAGAGATATGTGTGCAATGAAGAAAGCAACACAATAAATATAAAAGCAAGAGGGTTAGAGCCCTCAGATGCGTCCCAAGATCCGGAACAAAATGCATTGCGCACAAAAGTAAAAGCAAAAACACGGAGTGAATATGATCACTTAATGTGGTTTGAGTATAAGTATAAGAAAAACCCACCACTACTCAGAATTGCACATCACATTTGCATGCATGGAGCGAAAATGCCCACTAAACATAATTTGAGTAACAGTATCAGCAATACCCATCACCACACAGAAGAAATTTGAAAACAGCAAATGTCCACCACCAGACAACAGTAAATGCAAAAGTGGAGCAAAGATGCCCCGTAAAAGTGGTTTGAGAATCCATCCACAGAAGAACCCGCCACCACATAAAAAGGTTTGGACATAGCAATTAAGTCCACCACCTGAAAACACAAGCAAAATTCAGAACGTAATATGCCCCATCATCAGTTGTATGAGCTTCAAATGTTACACTAAGCACAAGTCAATTAGAGAATAGTTTCAGCACAACAAAACTATGGCGTCAGAACAGAAGGAACATAGTTTAGGACAACAACCAGCAATCCTAGCACTATTAAAAGTAAATGTAAAAACGATTTGAGCACACTAATTGCCCATCATCAGAATGTTTAAACAACAGAAGATGTACCACCAAAAAGGTTTGAGCTCAGTAACTCGCTCACCACCAGGAAAATACACGCAATTATGGACCGCAAAGCACCCCCTCAAAATGATATGATAGCAACTTATCAAACACAAAGAAAATCAAGCTAGGGTCAACATATCCCAACACCATAAAATGCCAATAAATCAGCACAACAAAATGCTCATAAACTAAATTCAAGTAAGACTTGGCGTCCCAATAAAAGAAGGATAGTTTAGGATGCAATCAATAAGCAATCCTAGCACTGGAAAAAGTAAGTGCAGAATATTAACAATAGGAAAAACATGGCCAAGTCAATACATGCAGCATCTCATCAAATGCTTACAAACAAATAACAGAAGAAAATTCAGCTGAGCCATACCCAATCACACCTTACAAAACTAGCATGGCATGAACATTTATAGACAGGCAGCAACCATACATAAACCATACTTAATTACATTTTTTAAAATTCAATTTGGCAAAATAATTAAATACAATAAATCAATAAACTATGCAGGAAAAATAAGAAAAATGGCACCGATACCGGAACCTGGTACCCGTGTATTCTATTGCGAGTTGACGACTTCCTGAAAGCACAACCAAAACATTTCACAAATAGCCAATTAATTGAAAAGTGTTTCATGAAATTCCCCCAGTTTGCGCAGGGTGTACGCTTGAGTCTCAAAATCAGCTGTGCGCAGAGTGTGAAGGTTCAATTGTCTACCGTCACTTCCAACACACCCATTAACAAACTTCAGATGGTGTTTAACGGCTCCGCTCCACAACCGCTGTACACAGAAATGGCAATCACCTGAACTTGTGTGCGCATAACGGAAAGTGGTTTGCCTCACTTGCTTGGTGAAGCGCAAAATATGAGCGGGACGTCGTGCTCACCATAGAATCTTGCACAATTTCACCCAATCAATTAAAATGGCCTCCAGTACGCCTTAATACGTGATTTTCTGCAGGAGGTGGAGGTTGATGCGAGCTCCCTCCCGTGACATCCTATTCCTCAAGTACAATCCCTTGAGTCTGATGGAATGAGGAGCACCCAAGCTCAGAGATTCATGTTAACTTCGAATGTCGCACCAAGGGGAGTTCAGCAGCAGGGTTGCGCTACAAACAGGAGCTGCCTTCAATAGAGAATAGGAGTTTGAAGAAAAAAAAGAAATTATGCTCATTGTAGCGTTTCTTGAAAATGAAAATAGTACTCACAGGGGCGTGGCTTGACGCCCAAGGAGTATGGACGCGTCTCCGTGAGGCTCCCGGTCCCGGAGCGGAGAAGTGCAATTTCGCGATGATTTCTAGGGAAGCAGCTGGCAGCAGTTAGCATGGGAATTGCTCCTGCATCGCGCACCATGTTTTTCGAACAGATTTGAGACGATTACTCTGCCTTTGTCAGGTAATTAGTGTCTGCTCGTCTCAGCAGCAGCGCGACCGCCATTTTGTTTTTCGGCGGAATGGCTTCTCCTTTCACGAGCTTTCACCACAAGGCGACCTAAGGACAGAATTCCAGTGGCAATCGATATCTCCTCTACTCATGATGTCCGAATGACCGTTTTTCCTGGGTTTTTTTTCTGTCGCTGTCTCTGTTTCTACCTCAGCCTGCATGGATGCTAGCAGTGGCCGCCATCTTAGGTAATGATTCGTCCCATTGCTGGCTGGATCTGCACAGTTTTTGCCTGTAGCCCACGAAGTTTTCCTGCTGTTACTCTTCATGACCACTTTTTTGGCGGATTGGGGTTTCTGGTAACCGTATTGGCAAATGATTTCTGATCCTCGCCTCCACCCTGCTTGCTGCCTCACGACCAGCTAATGTGTACCATAGTCGGTGGCTTCTTCTTTTTCCCTTTTTCTTTTTTGCGTGGCGTGCCTTGCTACTGGCCCTGCTAGTTGATGGGTAGGACACGGGGCGCTCATACCAGTCCGTCCCTGCCGCCACGTCCTTTTATCAAAAACTCTACTTTATTCTCACAACTCTCCAAGTTGGAAGATTCGCAGTTATCTGAGGAAGAAGACAAGCATTCGAAGATGGATTCTGCACCCGCTACAACTGCCAAGTCGAACGTGAAGAGGCTAAAAAAAGACCCTCCCTCGCCTCCCAAAGCATCCTCGGACATCTCCATGGAACTTTTGCTACATGAGATAAGGGCTCTCAGACCCTTTATGGAGGAAACAAATTCCACACTACAAGCTCTCTCTGACAAATGGGGGCAACTCGATACAAGGCTTACAGCGGTTGAACATGATGTTGCCACTTTTATCGACACTACTAAAACGGTTCCTGTCATGCACTCGCAAATTGCCACCCTCCAGAAACAGGTTGAAGACCTCGAAAACCGCAACCGGAGGAACAACCTCCGCATTTTTGGCCTGGGGGAGGGACTTGAAGGGAGTGACCCCATTGCGTTCTTTAAGACTTTCCTCCCTAAAGTCCTTCACTTGTCAGACGGAACTATGCTCAACATCCAGGGAGCCCACAGGCTAGGGCGCGCTCCTTCGGCTGGTTCCTCTCCCCAGCGACCGAGGGGGGGTCATTTTCTTAGAGTACACGGATTTGCTAAAGGTGTTGGCGGCAGCCAAAGCTCTTCAGCGTGTCACATGGTCAGGCTCCACGCTATTTTTTGCGCAGGATTACTCTAAGGCCACTGCTGACAGACGCAAAGCTTTCCTGAATCTTCGACCTGATCTTCGTTCTATGGGGGCCAGATTTGGCCTCTTTCACCCTTGTCTTTTCAAGGTCACGTACAATAATAGGACCACGACTTACGAAGATCCTGGGCGCCTGCAGAGCTTTATTGATTCACACAGGATGGATGCCACCACCTCTGCGGAAACATCCTCCTCACATGTTGCTTAATTGCTACTCAATAGTTGTGCTTTTTTCTCATTCTTCCTGCTCCACAGTCTCTCCACTCGCTAGGCGAAGTTGTTTTCATTCTATTTTATATAATAGTGCCAGCTTTTTTGTGCTGATTTCCACTGCATTAATGGTTTTGCATTGTTACAGTAATGTTCTTCAATATTTTTTCTTTTTTAGGCTCGTACTTTCCTAGTTCATATTTTTTTTCCCTCACAGTTGCTTCCTGAGATTAATTCTTGTCACATGTTCTTGTTTCACAGTTATGATGTCTCCTCATACGGTCTTCCCCGTTCCCCATCGGAGCCTCCCTGGACGTGTGTCTGCTCCATGTGGTTTCACCCACCCTCCCACTCATTCTCTCCTTTTGTAGGTATGTTTTACATTTTGTTTTGCGTCCTCGCTGTTGTAATGTTTTTGTTTTGGTGTTGTGTTCTTTCATTCGTATCTCATTGCCTTTATGGTATCCCTACTGCTCCGACTCCCTCTCTCTTACTTATCTTTATTCTCTTCTCAATCCTTGCTCTGTCTCTTTCCTCTGTCCCTCTCTTTAATCAGAAGATCTCTTTTGTGCCATGCATTTTTTCCATTTTCTACGGATTTTGTACTGCATTGACTTTCTGCTTTCTAATTGCATTTTGTTTTACTTATGATTGCTCATGTCTTTGAAACTAATTACTTGGAACGTTAGGGGTTTACATTCTCCCATTAAACGGCAAAGGATCTTAACCCATCTGGCCAAATTAAATGCGGACATTGTCTTTTTGCAAGAGACTCATCTTTCCGCTGATGAATCGTTAAAGCTGAAAAGGGGCTGGGTGGGGGAGGTCTTTTTCTCTCCTGGGGATGGCAAACGGAATGGTGTGATGATTCTTTGCCGTAAATCTCTCTCGTTTACATTATTGTCTCAGAATTCAGATGTTAATGGACGATGGTTAAATGTCAAATTGTCCTTTAAAGGGGTTCCTGTATCTTTGTTCAATGTATATGCCCCAACATGCGGAGAACCATCCTTTTGGTCCACCTTAGCAGCTCAGATTGCCCTTGGTTTGGAAGATAATTTTATTTTTGCTGGTGATTGTAATCAGGTTTTTGACCCCTTTATAGATAGAAACTCCAAAGTCCCTTATATCCCCAACAAACCCCAGAAATCATTTGTGCGAGTTATCTCCCAACACCAACTTTTTGACGCCTGGCGTCTCTGTAATCCAACCACCAGGGAGTACACCTTCTATTCCCCCTCACATCATACCCACTCGAGAATTGACTATATTTTTGTTTCTCATTCTATCTCACAAACCCTTACGCAAGCAGAAATTGGCCCTATCTTGCTATCAGATCATGCCCCTGTGTCAATTGTATTCGAAATTCTCCCTCGAGCCACAGGTCCTAAGAGATGGCGCTTTAACAATACCCTCCTTCTGGACCCGAAATTTATCGCTGCTTTTACTACTTTTTTTGAAGAGTTTTTTGTGTTTAATACTGACCAGTCCATGCCCTTTTCCACCATCTGGGATGCTTTCAAGGACTCAGCGAGAGATTTCGTAATTGGCTTTGTTGCAAAGAGGCGGAAACTTTCCCGCAAATTTACTGCTGACCTTTTACGGGACATCAAAACACTGGAACACTCCTTTTACACCTCGCACTCGAGCCAATCCCTTACGGCCCTCATTAACGCCAAATTAGCATTTAACAAAAAGTCTACGGAGGATGCTTCTTTGTACTTATTAAAGTCCAGTGCTAAATTTTATGGGGGCAAAAACAAGGCAGGAAAGATTCTGGCTAACTACCTGAAAGTTAAACAGAACAGACTCAATATTGAGTCTATCTATGATGAATGCCTGGATTTAAAATTTAAAGATTCGGATATTCTGAACGAATTCTCCCTATTTTATAAATCCCTATATACCTCGGAATCGCAGCCCTCTGATGACTCTCTTTCCCAGTTTTTTTCAACACTTCAGACTCCTCCCTGTCATCAGTCGGATCTCACTCTCCTGGAATCCGATCTAACGCACCAAGAATTGTCAGCGGCACTCCAGCTGCTCAAGAAAGATAAGGCGCCGGGGCCTGATGGCTTTACAGTAGAGTTCTTCCAACACTTTTCTAAGCTCTTATTACCCAAGTTGCACTCCCTCATAGCCTCCTTTAACACACTGGGGTGCTCTTCAGGCACCTTTTCGGAAGCACACATATGTTTGATACCGAAGGAAGGGAAAGACCATAGACACTGCAAAAATTATAGGCCTATTTCTTTGGTTAATATAGATTATAAGATCTTCTCAAAAGCCCTAGCCATACGTCTTGACTCCTACTTGCCTGACTTACTAGAAGCGGAACAGTCGGGCTTTGTTAAAGGCAGATTTATCACGGACAATACGAGACTTCTCTTTGACGTCTTGACCAAATCCTCGTCCTTGAAGCACCCCCTAGCGGCAATAGCGCTCGACGCCGAGAAGGCGTTTGATAGGGTCGAATGGAAGTACTTGTTTCATATTCTTCGTTGGTTTGGCTTCGGTCCCAAGTTTGTGTCCTTGATCTCTCTCCTTTATTCCAACCCGCGTGCGGCTATTTGCGCCAATGGCCTGATATCCTCATATTTTGATTTGGGCAGAGGAGTCCGTCAGGGGTGTCCTCTCTCCCCTTTTCTTTTTAATCTAGCTCTGGAGCCCTTTCTCTCTAAGCTTCGCCAGAACCCAAATTTATTCGGCTTTCAATCAGCGAACATTCACCTTAAATTAGCTGCCTATGCAGACGACATTTTGCTTTTCATGTCCAATCCTAGTGTTTCTGTTCCTGCCTTTTTGACAGATGTACAGGCATATTCCAACATCTCTGGCTACAAATTGAATAGCGATAAGTGTGAGATTCTCCCCCTGACCAAGTACACTTTTAAAGCAGATTTCAGCGCCTCAAATTTTACGTGGAGCCCCTCTCATATTAGATATTTAGGCATGTATATTACTCCCTCAATATCTGACACAGTAGCGCTATGTTTAAACAAATGTCTACAAAAAATCACTGATTTAACGGCCAGATGGCATCCACTGTACTTATCGTGGTGGGGCCGGCTGGACACCATAAAGATGATGCTTGCACCCATTGTACTATACACCATATCCAACATTCCAGTCCCCATTCCGGCCAAATTCTTTAAAAAAATTAATTCCGCCCTCTCTTCCTTCTTGTGGAATTCAAAGCGACCTCGTATGTCATTAGCTAAGTTGATTCGCCCAAAAGCTGAGGGAGGAGTTAATTTTCCTGATTTTCAGGTTTATCAAAAAGCTTTCCTTCTACGACAAGCCTCACTTTGGTTGCTTGACCCCTCGGAAAATTGCCCTCTATGGCATAGGATAGAGCGTCTTTACCTCTCTCCTTTCTCCTTCCCTGAATACCTTTCATTTTCACGTAAACCGCAGGCGGTTCCTCTCCTATAATTAAACTGACTTCCAAGCTCCTGTTGTCCTCTCCTTCTTCTCCTCCAGATTCGATTGACCACTTCCTAAATTCAACAATCTGGCATAATAAAGACTTGACTATTCGTGGCAAACCATTCTTTTGGAAAACCTGGCGTCGAAAGGGTTTAACATGGGTACACCAGCTTTTCTCAGACTCAAAGTTTATGTCCTTTCACCTGCTCAAACAACGTTTTGACTTGCCTGCCTCATTCGCGCATAAATATCCTTTGCTCAAGTCGGCTGTGATGGATAGGTTTGATCACCTATCTGCTTCGCCTCAGGTCCCCGCTCCTCAGACTTCTCCCTCACAACTCTCCTCCCTACTTAAGTCTAAACCCTCGGCTTCTAGCATATATAAACACTTGCAAGGAGCAGGTGCTCCTAGACAGAAATCTAAGGTGGAGGAAGCTTGGGAGCGCGATTTTCAACTTTCATGGCCACTTTCTCTTTGGAATAATATCTGGCTCAAGCTGCGTAAATCCTCCAGGGCAGCAAACCTCACACAAACGTTATTTTTTGTGTACAATCGTATTCTACTTACACCAAGTGCTTTGAGCAGAAGATTCGCATCCACTCCAGACACGTGCTGGTCATGTTCGTCCCCAAACGCTGACATATTTCATGCGCTGTTTTTATGCCCACTTGTGCAGAGCTTTTGGGAGCAAGTTTGGTCCCAAATAAATTAAATTTTTGACACTGCATTTCCTTTTTCTACCCCTCATATTTTCTTGGGAAGTCTCTCACCATGCTGGGAGAATGTCCCAGGTAATACTAAAATTGTTGATCTGTTGTTAGCGGCTGCGTTTCAGCAGATCACGGTTAATTGGAAGGACTCTACTAAAATCTCTTATAAGGCGTGGTGGTATGTAATCTGCCATAATCACAGACTGGACACCTCCTTTGTATATCCCGTGCAGTTGGCAACGAAACGTCTGGACCTGTGGTCCCCTGTTACATTGTTCCTCGATATGTGTGCTAAAAAATCCTCTCAGATAAAGCCGTCCCAACCTGAGGTCTTGAAGCCCCCATGAACCCCTTATACATTCCCAGATTTACTTCCAAATTTTTAACATTGTTTTGAGTCATTTTCTATGCATTGCTAGCATATCTTCTACCCATGAGTTTGTCTTTTATTTTTATGCAGTATAAGTCGATTGTAATGTGATGGCATGAAATTATCGTTTTCTTTTTGCTCTTTGTCAATGGATTACCTTGATATGTATTTATTGTTATTGCCTATAATATGGATACCTTTAATTGTTTCAATAAAATTTTTCTTTTAAACTTAAAAAATAGTACTCACAGCCCAAAAGTTCCTGAGAAGATCCCAACAGTAATATCATAATACATCTAGCAGCACAATGTTGAGCAGGGTTTCGTGCAGTACTGTAGACAGCAAGCAGGTAGAAGGGTCACAGTGAGTTGTCCCTTTTGAATGTCAGTGCTGCAGCTCACTGTCTGTTGACAATCCTTCACAGAGACAGGACGGTGATTGTAAACTCACCCCCAGAACGATCAAGACGGTTCACAACAATGAATGCTGGTATATATTTAAAATACGCTTTGGTTCACAGCAGGCTCATTGAAAACAGTACTGCCAGTACCAGTTCTTACTGGAAATGTTAGCAGAGAAACGCTTGTTGAAATACCCTGAGCTGAGGCTGTTTGATGGCAACAGACACCAGTGGGGCACCCAGGGACATTTCCTCTAAGCAGGCTTCAAATAGGCTCCATTAAAAGTACACTTACTGTCTCTTGTTCTCTTTTGTAGTAATGATGACTCCTCTTTAATTTCAGTAATGTCCTTTTATCCCAAGTGAGTCCTTTTTCGCTCATCGCCTGTGTTGAATTCAAAGACAGAAGTAGACTGGGATGATGTTATATCCAAAAGTTAGATTTATTCTTTAGTTCAATCAAGACGGAAGCATTTGAGGATAAGAAGGTTGTAGTAGTATTGGAAGTGGTATCAGGAGAATCAGCCCCACCGGGAGCAGCATCCCTGCTGCTCAGCCCACATACAGCAACTGACAATTCCACTCAAACATACACATAGGTAACATTCTGTGACACCACTTACACTAGCTGAGCAGCAGAGTACAGAACACAGAGAAAGGACTAGACAGAGAAGAGAGCAGGATACCACGGGGGGCTAGAATTGTGGCCAGCCATTGATTAATTCACTAATGTCATTACAAAGTAACTAAACCACTAATGATCCCCAAAGGTATGCTACGAGAACATAGTAATTTGCATTTGGATTATGGTAATGCTTCTTTTTGGTTTCCCTAAATACAGTTTAGGGCCTCCTTTAGGACCTTTTGCTCTCCCTAAATACCGTTTAGGGCTTCCTTTAAGACCTCCAAATTGTCTAAACTAATGATGCGTGTCACCGACTTTATCCTATTTTGTGCATTTTTGTCATATCATACTTGGACAAACTCCACTGGCTTTCCATTTAAACACACATTCTTTTCAAGACTCTGAATTGTTTTTAAGGCTGTATTTGACATTGGGCCTGACTATCTTAGATGTAGGCTTAAGCTTTATGCATCCATAATCATTTCAAGGTCATCATCGCTAGCGATCCCATCAGTTTCTGAACTCATTTTGCCCAGATTAGGCAAGGGCTCTTTTCTTTCCTTGGTGTTGCTTATGCATACCAGTTTCCCTTTGATCTCAATTACCTCATCGTTTAATTTTTCAGAACAAGCCTAAAAATTCCTTTTCTCCAGGTCTATCTACCGTACTTTCAAAAACGTCAGTGTTTTCTATAGCAGCTGGATACCTACAGGCAGCTGTTGCACTTTAGAGACAAAGTGAATTTTGATTCATTCAAACACTTCCCATTGACCCATAGAGACACTGGCATCCCCTCAGATTCCTGCAGCATGCACTCAAGAGGTCATCTCCTGCTATCAGTCATGCCAGCATGTCTTAACACCTCCCCAGCCAGCAATGCCCTGATGCCGAAAGCAGGCCCTGAATTGACCTTCAGAGACCCCCCACCCCCAACTCGGTCTTAGAGTTTACCTCCTGATGCAACCAGCTGGTCTTCAATGTCAATCAGCCTTCAGATGCCAGCAATAGGTCATTAGACACCGCTTGGAGGGAGTGGGAGGGGGTCCATAAACCCCACAAAGATCCTATCCTCAAATGGTTAAATGTCCTGGACTTCTGTGACTTAGGAGGCAAGCTACCCTCCACGAATTCCCTATAGTACTCCTTGGGCCAAAGTAATGCCATACATTTAAGAAGTTCTGAAAAGTACAGAGCAGGAGAATGACCTTAAGGGTCACAACCCATCAGGAGATGAATCTTTGAGCAAATTAAGTAAAATGAGAGGCATAACATGGATTTCTGATCTGCCAAAAATGTTTCAATTAATTAGAAGGGGGATGGGAGCACACTGCTTCACCTCCCAGCACAGTTCACCCCTTAGCATCCGGATAAATGCAGTTCAGTTTAAATGCTTACTTGAATTGTTGTTTAAGTGTTTCACCAAAGTTGGTGCAGGTTAGTGCAGTCAATCTCTAGACACTTGTTTCTGGATATTATCCTTAATCAGTAGAGATAAAAAACGAAATTCTGGGGTTGCTGAGAAAGCTGCCACAATCCTCTAAGGGCTCTGTACCTCTCCCTGGCGCGCAGGTGCATCTCCAGAAGCTCGTAAGCTCAGTGGCTCAAGGGAGCCTTTTTAAACAGAACTGTGCTGGGAGGTGAAGCAGTGTGCTCCCACCCCTTTCTGTTTTAAAAGGCTCCCTTGAGCCATTGAGCTGACGAGCTTGTGGAGATGCACCTGTGTGCCTGTGAGAGATACTGAGACCTAAAAAGATTGTGGTAGACTACTCAGCAACCTCAGATTAAATTTGTTTTTATCTTTACTGATGACAGATCATATCCAGAAACACGTGTCTAGAAATTTACAGTACTAACCTGCACCAACTTTGGTGGAATACTCCAGTAAAATTTCAAGTAAGCATTTACCATGAACTGCATTTACCATAATGCTAAGGGGCGAACTGTGCTGGGAGGTGAAGCAGTGTGCTCCCACCCCTTTCTGTTTGAAAGGTCTCCCTTGAGCCATTGAGCTGACAAGCTTGTGGAGATACACCTGTGCGAGGTACTAAGACCTGAAATGATTTTGGCAGCCTGCTCAGCAACCCCAGATGAAATTTGTTTTTATCTCTACTGATGACGGATCCTATCCAGAAACACGTGTCTAGAGATTTACAGCACTAACCTGCACCAACTTTGGTGGAATACTCCAGTAAAATTTCAAGTAAGCAAGTACCATGAACTGCATTTACCATAATGCTAAGGGGCGAAATGTGCTGGGAGGTTAAGCAGTGTGCTCCCACCCCTTTATGTTTTAATTAATTGACAGCATCATAATACTGGCAAAATGTACATTCATGATTTTGAAGGTGTAGGAAAATTCTTCATGAACCCACTAAACCTCAGACAGCATTAATAATAAAGAAATGGAGGGGCTTGACTAGGCAGCCAACATGGTGAACGCATTCTAATAACGCACCAATCGCTGGTCGCGATATCTTACAACATAATGCATTGTGCTCCGCCGAGACCGCCTGGCGACCTCCCCTGAACCCCCCCCCCCCCCCCCCAGCCAGTACCAGTCAGGTGTGTTGATTGCCGTGGTAGTGAACCGCATCGAAGCTGCGAGATCTAATTTGGCGGCGCCCAACCAGTAATGCAGTGGAAAAACTCTGGTGCATTATTCCACCCGACATGGTAGGAGAATGAGACAGGCTCAGAGACTTGGGCATGCTCCACCATGGGCTCTGCGAACCCTCCGGGGGCATGGTGGTGCTTGGTCTAAGCGATGGCAGATTGACTGCACACACCCCTGGCCGCTTGAGCTCTCACTCAGTGTCCCATAGCAGTAAGCTATTGCCGTAGACACTTGGATGAAGGGTGGCCTCTGTATCGAGGTGCGGTGAGCGCACTTTGGGTCTCCTGGGGGGTGGGGGGGGGGGGAAGGTCGTAGTACCGAGTATCGCCTACCCCCCCCCCCCAGTGAAGATTATTGATCTGGCACCTTGAGACTTCCTAAGCAACAGGATTGGCAACTTTTGCTGAGACATGGGTGTGCTGCTGTGGGCCTCTGTGGCCCTCCTCCACTGTGGTGCCTGGCCCGCATCCACCGCCACTCGTGCTCCCGCGTGGCATCTGGCATCCTTTTCCATCATAGTGGTAAGCAGGCCAAGAAACAGCAGGAAGAGTTGAAATCTGGCCCACGGGACATATTGGGCCAGGCCTTAGGAGATCGGAAGACATTTGGCCTCATGGCCTCTTGGGGCCCATGTCTCATTGCCACCTGCAGACCTGTTGGGCCTTAGTTGCTCTTTCGATAACCAAGCGGCTGCCCAAGAAGGCGCGCTGGCATGACTGTTGCTCAAAGCCATATGCAACCTCCTGCAAGCCTATTCCCCCTCTCCCTCCAGCTACGTCCAGCAACACATGACATTGCCGACCATGAAGAATCAACTTACAAACTGCACTTGAGTGGCTGAGGCTCTACACATGCAGTGACTGCCGCATTGGTCTCACTTCAGCCTAACCCCGCTGACCTTCAGTACTTGGCCATAAAATCGCGCGGAAGGGAGACACCGATCTCTTCCTAGTCCCTGCGAAAGACTGACAAACAAGCGACTCAGTCCCACGTGGATTCACCAGTATTCGTGGATTCATATTCTCTGGCTGCACCCAGAGAATACAAGACCTCTACTGCCATCCTCCTCCAGGCCATCCGGGTCATCAAATCGAAGCTGGAGGCAAAAAACAGGGAGGTCACAATGCTGTATCGCTGCTCAGACAGGATCTTCGTAATGCGTTTGAGAGAGTCGTGGAGGGGTGAGTATCTGAACTTGAACATGCTGTGCAGGAACTACAGAACACGGTGATTTGATTGGTAGCAGAGTCCAGCGCACTTTATCTGTGGGTGGAAGAAACAGAAGGTCAGTCCAGCCGAAACAATGTGAGGTTTGTGAGCTTTGTGGTGGAAGGGTCGCTTTCTGTTCACCTTTGTCCCTGCACAGGAAAGGTCCCCTTGTTCTTTGCTTAAGCAAGCCCATCCTACCCTGGGGTCAAGGCCTCCCACGGGGGCCCTTTCTGGACCGATATTTGCAGGATTTCTAAATTATCAAGATCAGGACCTTGTTCTCCACAAGCTCAGACTGACAGGAGCAACTGAGTAGGACTCCCAGCCTATCCTGATTTGCCCTGATTACATCAAAGAAACCTAGAAGCAACAGATGTCATATGATTCAGTGAAATAAAAGATGAAGTATGTGGCTACAATACACGCTATTTTTTCCTCTCAGACTCAAGGTCATTTTTCAATCGAAATCGTTCCTCAACACACCAGCACTTGCATGGCAGCAGGTGGAAGAGAGGCCCATGTCGATAAGAGCACTAGCAGCGGTTCCAAATCCCCATGATATTTACTAGTGCAGGAGATCCCACAATCATGGGACAAGGACAGCCTGGCGCTCTGATCCTATTATGGCACCAGGATCTGACCTGGATGTGGGCAACGGGGGGGGCATGGGGGGCACCCGGGGCAACACTTGACAAACTTCTGCACCAGCACCCCATTCTGACTCAGATACAGATGCTCATCTCAAGTGATCCAGAGAAAAGACATCAGCCTCATCAGTCTTCTCCACAAGGTTTGACCCTCAACGGATTGAAACTCCTGTTTGGAACTGCACCTTTACCTCGTGTGCCAGACTGCGAAGCCAAGGATCCTTCTTGTCCTCAAGTGCCCCTTCTCGCCTCTCCCTACCCCCCGCCCCCCCCCCCCCCCTCCGGGGTATGGCACTTCAAATACTTTATGATTCAAACCTGATTTTATGATTCATACAGATCTCTCCAGCAAATGCATTCAATCAGTCAATCAGTGTTTGTAAACCACGGCTACTCACCCTTCAAGGTGCAGGAAGGCTCCTGTTCTGTCTGTGCTTAGGTGTTCAGTCGAACAGCCAGATCTTGAGGTCCTTCCTGAATTGGGTCAGCAACATAGATTGCCTGAGGTGGGTAGGCAGGGTGTTCCAGGTCTTGGCAGCAAGGTAGGAGAAGGATCTTCCAAGGGTTCTTGTCTTGTGGATCTGAGGGACAGTGGCCAGAGCCAGCTAGGAGCGGAGGTGTCTGCTGGGGTCGTGGAATGAGAGGCGGTGGTTCAGGTATGCTGGTCTTGCGTCATGGAAGGCTTTGTATGCATGAGTGAGGAGCTTGAAGGTGAGTCTTTTGTTGACTGGGAGCCAGTGGAGTTCTTGGAGGTGTTCGAAGATGTGGCTGCAGGGAGGGATGTCGAGGACCAGTCTGGCTGCGGCGTTTTGAACATTCTGATGTTTCCTGAGGAGTTTCTGGGCGACGCCGGCCTTAATTGCGTTGCCGTAGTAGTCTGCTGCTGATAACTGCGTGCATGGGTGACTGTTTTTCTGAATTTGGTGGGGATCCATCTGAATGTCTTACGAAGCAGGCGGAGCATGTGGAAGCACGATGAGGCGACAGCTTTGATCTGATGGTTCACTGTGAGCGAGTATGATGCAGAGGTTACATGCATGGTCTGTGGGGGTGGGCGGGGTTTCCAGTGTGGAGGGCCACTAGGAGTAGTTCTATGCGGAGGATGAGGGAGGGACCTAGGATGAGGACTTTGGTCTTGTCTGAATTCAGTTAGAGGCAGATGCTCTTCATCCAGGGGCCGACGGCCTACATTCTGCTGTGGAAGTTGTTTCTGGCAGTTGTTGGTTCGTTGGTGAGGGAGAGATCAGTCAGGTGTCGACGGCGTAGGAGACGATGATGAGCCCGTGGTTCCGAACGATGGATGCAAGCGAGGCCATGTAGATGTTGAAGAGGGTGGGGCTCAGGGAGGAGCCCTGGGGAACTCCACAGCTGATCTCTGTGGGTTCGGAGAGGAAGGGAGGTAGTCTGGCTCGCTGTGATCGCCCGGTGAGGAAGGAGCTGATCAGGTCCAGTGCATTATCGCGGAACACTTATGACCAGTACAATGCTTGAAACTATAGAGGCATCAGTGGTCAGTCCAGGGGTTTAATCTCCTGTTTCTTTTTGTTGGGGTGCTCCCAAATTAGTTATCTGATAAGTTGGGGATTCCCAGACAGAGCAGGGTATATTGCCCATCTGGCACACGTGTACTGTCCCTGGTTAGCTACAACAGGCACTTCACGTTTGGAAGTATGGGAAGGAGGATGGGGACAGTTCTATGTTTAATTTAGTTAATTTATACTCCTAGTTTGTTTCATGAGATCATGCCTGAAACATGTTTGATACTGTACCTCTTGAATAAACTCCTGACAATGACTACCTATAACACCGATAATTCACTTCGCTGCCTCATGTGAATGGCCACCTTAATAAGGTCAAGAGAGGCACTGATCTCAGGCGATCCAGACAACTAGTAATTGATGTGCTCCTTTTCCAGTAGACTCACCATGAGGACACACTGAGGTTGCCTACACAGATATAGGTTCAACGCCATTTATCATACAGGATTCCACAGAAAGTCTAGGAGAGAGGCGCTCCTGATCCACGCCCGCATCCGCTTTAGGGTAGATCGGGTATAGCCTTATGAATGGGTGTGGTATCTTTGGGTGGTGAGGTCACTCGGGGGCACCTCTATCATCTTTTGCTCTATGCCCTACCCCCCTCTCAGACAGTAATTCCTTAAATGTCTTAGTGAGGCTGTGCTCTTAGCCCCAGAGGGAATTACAATTATTGGTGGCAACTTTAACAGCTTTATAATTATCGTCCTTGTTCCTGCCAAACCCATGCTGAGTAGCCTCCCTTCCACCAATCTGCTAGGGTCCTCTGCTGGCTCTCTGGGTTTCAGGGACATATGGTGCCAGCGCCACCACAACCCTGGGGGCTACACTTTCCTCTCAGGTGTCCACGGTACCCTCTCTAGACTGGACTACTTTCTGATCCCCACTGCACACTTGTTAATCAAATCCGCAATACTTTTGCATGCTCAGAGCGTGTCCAACCATGCCCCTTTGGAGCTACACATCCATTGTGACTACTCGCTCGACCCCAAGGAGCTCAGTCCCTGGTGGCTGCCCAAACAGCCTTTCAGAGAGTCTATGCGAGACTGATAAGCACAACTCTTCCATCACAAAACAAGATCTCTAGACTCTGCTGCACTCCTACAGGGCACATACGGTGCAGTAACAAGGGGGGGGGGGGGGGGGGGAGTGATATCGAAGTTGGCCTATGTAAAAATTCACACCCACACCTCGGTCCACCGCAGGGTTTCTCCCCGATTGTTGTGGAGGGTGTTGGACGTGTGCACACACTCTTGATCGCTCTCAGCTGGCGGAGACGAAGCTCAGACGGTTACGTGACCCAGAGCTCTGTTCTGTACTTCAGGTCAATGCCATTAATCACGCGCAGCGGACGCGCGCAGTCATAGAGTTGGGCGATCCCTGCTGTGAGTCTTGCTTGCTGACTAAAACCAAGCACACTTACTACTTTAAAAAAAGCAAAACTATGTCATTTGTTTTTTAAAACCTAACTAAGCATCAGAAACAGTTTTTACCTTCTGCACTTGCACTTTTGTTGTAATTCGCGCCCACACCTTGGTCCACCGCGGGGTTTCTTCACGATTGTTGTGGAGGGTGTTGGGCGTGTGCACACACTCTTGATCGCTCTCAGCTGGCGGGGCTTGGTGGAGGCGGATCTCAGACGGTCACGTGCCCCAGAGCTCTGTTCTCTTCTTCAGGTCAATGGCATTCATCACGCGCAGCGGACGCGTGCAGCCAGCGCGCCAAAGGCAAGCCCGTCTGCGACCGAACGGGGCCAGGGGCCACAACCCCTGGTCAAAAGCACACAAAAAGACTCATATTCTCATCTGACCAACTTCTAGCTCTTCGCCCCATAGTCAAACAAGAATGCATTCGGCTCTCTGCTGAAAATACAGCTGAGGAAGTCTGTCCCTGCTGTAACTTTTCTCTTGCCACCTCTCAGTCTCGCATCCCCACTTCAATAGGGAACAAACTCAACCCTCACTCGTTAGCCCACCCCACTAAAGACTTCACGTTCCTTAGTTTAAACTGCCGCTCACTCCCCAAGCACAGAATGGATATCTTTGACCTTCTTCTTGATTAACAACCAGACGCTCTATTCTTTACGGAGACCTGGCTCCATGAGAGTGCCGGCCCTGATGTTGTAGCGGCACTACCATCGAACTATGCCATTGTCAGAAAGGATAGAGTGACAAAAACAGGGGGGGGGGAGGGGTTATAGCTATCATTTTTAAAAATCATTTCCTATGCAAATTTGATCCGCTAGATTTCCCCAATTGCGAAGCCGCCCTATTTAAATTATCCCTCAACCCCAATTTTACGTTTTCTGGTCGTCTAGTTTACCGCCTGCCAGGACCACCTACTCCTTGGGCTACATCCTTTCCCAGCCAAATAACCTCCTTTCTTATGAGCTCCAAAAACTTCTCGGTCCTTGGCGACCTAAATTTACATCTAGATGATCTCCTAAATTCCACATGCAGCAATTTCATTTATGACCTAGAAGCTATGAATATCAACCTACTAAATTCAGGCCCTACTCACATAGCTGGCCACCACCTAGACCCTATCTTTTCAAGCCTTCCTCACATCCACTGTGCCCCTGCTGTGCCCATATGCTGGTCTGATCATTTTATATCCAAATTCAGCTTTGCTCCTCCTTCCACCCAAACTCCCTCGTTCCCCTCCCTTAAGATTACAAAAAGAGACTGGAAAAAACTTGATCCAAACATCCTTAACAAGCTCCTATGCCTTAATCTACCCACATCCGATTCGAAGGTTGAGGTACTTTCAGGTAATGTACACAATTGGCTTTCAGGTGCTATAGACTCTTGCCTCCCCCTTACTAATAAAAAAACTCAACCATTGTCCTCCGGCCCCATGGTTTAATGAAACTTTAAAAATTGAGAAATCTAAATGTAAAACCTTAGAACGGAGATGGAGGAGAGACTACGCGCCTGACTCCAAAGATGGTTACAATAAGGCAAATAAATTATACCACAACCTCTGTAACTCTGCTAGGGCTAGCTTTGTCTCCAAAACCATCTCTGAAGCTGCTAACTGTTCAAAACACTCTTTGGACTAGTTAAAGAGCTTGCCGGCTCAGAGACCCTAGCAAAACCTCTGCCCCTAAAAAAATGCCAGTGTGACGCTCTTGCCCACTGTTTTACGCATAAAATTGAGAAAATTTACCTAGAAATCACCAATTCACATACAAGTAGGCCCCCGCAGTCACAATCCAATATCACGCCCCAGATTACATCCTCTCCCTATTTGACTGTTCCACCCCACCCTGATTCCCACTTAGACTCCTGGCCTCCCCTAAACTTTGACTCTGAAAATCATTTTAGACAAAGTAAAGTCTGGTTCTCCAAAGGATCCTCTACCAATCTCGATATTAAAACAGCTTGACCTCTCCCATCTGTCGGTTATTCTGAATGTTCTAAACTCTTCCCTACTTGAATCCACAGTCCCTTCACATTGGAAACACGCCATTGTAACCCCTCTCCTAAAAAAGCCCACCGCGGACCCGGGTGTTATCGACCGATTTCCCTTCTGCCACCCTTCTCTAAAATCCTTGAGAGACACATTCACTCCCATCTTTCCCAGTTTGTCGAAACCTACAAAATCCTCCACCCCTCTCAATCCGGCTTTAGAACCGGATTCTCCACAGAAACCACACTGTTGGGGGTCACGGAGAGGCTGCGCCATCATCTCGATGTCGGCGATACAGTTGCGCTCATACTGTTGGACATCAGCGCGGCGTTCAACACTTTTTCCCATCCTATATTAATCAACACACTGAAGTCTTTGGGCATCTGTGGCTCAGCCTTGGATTGGATCATTTCTTTTTTTAGCCAACCGCACTTTTCAAATCTTCTCTGCCACGGCTAATTCCAACATTAACTCGTCACCTTACGGTGTACCCCAGGACTCCATTCTTAGCCCTTTGCTTTTTAACTTATACGTCAGGCCTCTAGCTGACATAGCCGAACAGGCCGGCCTGACTCTTTTCACTTACGCCGACGACTCCCATATCATCTTTTCTCTCTCTAACACCGACCCTGGCTCAACATCTCTCCTTCAGATGGGCCTGGGGAAAATCGCAACATGGATGAATCACAAACACCTTAAGTTAAATGGTGAAAAGAACGAGGTCTTGATCCTCGGTAAAAAGAAAGATCTTTGGGGCCCGCTACACTGGCCTGCCAAGATGGGTGCCCTCCCGCTGCCCTCTTGCCATGTCCTTAACCTGGGGGTAACTATTGATGATTCCTTGACCATGCACCATCAAGCAGTCAAGGTTACAGCCGTATGCTTCACCATCCTGAAATGGCTTAGGAAGATCATCTGGATGCTGCCAGGTGACACCCAGAAAACAGTGGTCCATGCCCTCATCACCTCACGGCTGGACTATGGAAATGTCCTTTATCTAGGTTCCAACAAGGCAGTGACCCAAAGACTACAGTTGGTACAGAACTCTGCAGCAAGATTTCTTTGCAGGGTTCCCAAAGCCACTCCCATTTCTGGTTACCTCCGTGACTTACATTGGCTCAGGGTAGAGAACCGTACTAAGTTCAAAGCCCTGAGCTATATGTTCAACATCAAAATGGGTACAGCGCCACAGTATCTGTAATCCCTTGTCCACCCCTACGCTCCCACTCGTCATCTACGGTCTGCAACTCACGGAAACTTCACAGTACCCAGGTTCAAACTCTCCAGGATGGATGGAAGATCTTTTGCATATCTAGGCCCGTCACTCTGGAATGCTCTTCCCCCCGCCATTTGCAAAGAAACCATTTACACATGCTTCCGCAGATCCCTTAAGACCTGGTTATTTAACCAATAACTTTTCCGATTGCCGCTATCATTTGCACCGAGTCCGCCTGGCGCCGGGAAACCCTTTTTGGGTAGCTGTTGCGCCTTACAAATTTAATAAATAAAATAAATAAATAAATAAAACGGAGTCTCTTGACCAGGAGGAAGAGGCAGAGTGAGTGTATGCCAGGGCAATGCCAGAGGAGAAACTGCATACCTTGGCGCAGGCCACAATAGTGATTCGGCAGCTTCAAACAGACTAGGTTAGGAAACTCTGACTCACCTCTACGAACATGAAAATAAGGCAGGCAAAGTACTGCACTGTTTGAGCAAACATACAGATAGAAACTGATTCACAACCCTGATTGAGGTTGAGTTGGGAGCCCCCATGCTACCTCAGAAGACTTGGTGAACGCATTTACCGCTTAATACACCTTGCTCTTCGCTGAAACAGGACCGCTCAGAAGCAGCGTTCACCAGAGGAGCCGCTCTCTGTGACTGAGATTGCAGATGCTATTATTTAGTTGGCAGGGAGGGGAACCCCGTTTTTTAACCGATTCTTTATAGAGTTCTTCTGCTGCCAAGACAACGTCCTCATGCTGCCCCTTCTGGATCTCTGTATGGAGGTATGGCATAGAGGCCCACTCCAGGGAGACCTGGAGGAGTCCCATATTGTTGCCATTGTCAAACAAGACTGCCCTCCGTAACACGGTTTGTCCTACAGGCCCATTTCGTTAATTCACTGTGAAACTAAAATATCGGCCAAGATTCTTGCAGCATGCGTCAGTACTGTTTTTACCAACTTAATTCATAAAGATCAAAGTAGCTTTATGCCACATAGATCAACGTGACGCAATATCCATCAGCTATTCAAAACACTAGCGTCCGCCAGCCAGCTGCGACAGCAGCTTGCTGTGCTGCTGATAAGAGTTTGAAAAGGCCTTAATCAGTGTGTCGCAGGCCTACATGTTCGCACTGCTCGACTAGCAAGGTTTCAGCCCCCACTACCTGTCATATGTTCGATTGCTATATGGCGAACCACATGCTTGGGCTGGACTAAGGAGAACTCTGTCAACACCATTTTCCTTATAAAGGGGCACGTGACAGATGTTCCCCATCATCTCTAATATGTGTGCTGAAAATAGAACCCCTCTGGCATCTTCTCCTGGCTGACTCACACGTAGGCTTTTAAATGAGACTTGCGAGGATCGGGTATCCCTATATGTAGATTATTGGTGTATTTCAATCCTCTGCAGGCTACATGGCCTGTAACCATAGATATTCTCGATACTTTGAGGAACACTCGGGCTGTGGGTCAAGTGGTGCAATACCTCACCTCCTTACTTGTAGCAACATGTAGCACTAGAGTTCACTGTCTTTATCCATACTTGGGTTATCCATACTACATACCAAATTCTATCTCAACAATATTCACCTTAACCCTTACTGCTTCATCCCTACCGGTGGAGAGGTGGTTAATGGGCAGTCACTCCCCGCTTCATTACATATACAGAGGCAAGCTACCTCAGCACACACCCTTTTACACAAGCAGTGCTACAAATGTGGGCATCGTCACTTAGGAACCTCTGCTGGGAGTGCAGGCTGATGTGAGAGATGCCCCTGTGGTGCAGTACCCCCAACCCCCAATGCCAGATGTTCAGCGGCTGGAGGATTTCCATAGTTGGGACTCCCTCTGGATACTTACCTTGTATCATATTCCGATTGGTTAACATATAAAGTCATTTACCAAGCTTCAAGAAGAATTTGGGCTAGAACTCTCTCAATTCTACAGATATTTACAGCTGCACCACACCTAGGAATTGTACCTGCGGGTGTGGAGCACCTCCCAGAGTTAAGTCCCCTTGAGGCGAAACTAACAATGGGTCTCCTTCCGACAAAGGCCAAGTTTCTCATATCTTACAAGTCCTTAGTGATTAATACCCCACGCTCTTTCAGGACACTGAGGGGAAAATGGGAAAGCGACCTGGGTGAGTTTGATGAAAGCGAGTGGGTGACTGCTCTCATGAGCCCCAGAGAGACAGCAATAACTGTAAGGCCCCACCTCATACAATTTAAATATCTATATTGTATATATTTGACTCCGTAAAGGCTGATGCAAATGAACAGAACAGATGACCCTGCTTGTCTACAATGTGGAGATATTTTCCACACTGTATGGGGCTGTGGGGTCCTCCGTCCTCATTGGACCTTTATCAAGGTAACACTTGTAGCAGTCCTCGATCGCACATTCACGCTCACACAGAGGATGGCCCTCTTCAATATTCGAGAGAATGAGGGATTCACACACTCCGAACAGACAATACGGAGGTTAGCTTTCGTGATAGGTAAAAGAGACATAGCCTGCCAGTGGCAGCACGCATCTTCTCCCCATAGCGGGAGGAGGTGTGCCAAAATAGGCCTATGTTGCATACTGGAGAAACTGGTGTATGAGGCTTGGGTTGTCCCCAAAAGCAGGAGCACGTGTAGGGCATCTCGCAATGATACCGGGAGAGAACTGTATAAATTACTTATGCTGAAGAGTTTTCAGAAGGGAGTAATGGGGTTTACGTCTGCAAGCACGAGTGGTGATGTATCAAGTGAACGCATGATGTTCTTTTTTTCTATGATTTCTTGCTGAATGTTCAACAAATTCTCTATAATAATATTATTTGGAAAAAAATAATAAAGGAATACTGCTCAACAAATGTGTGTCTTTTAATCAAGTGAGTTATTGAATCATAGCAACAGGTATTTTCTGGATCAGTTACTTTAGAACACAACCCTGAAGAGTAAAACAGATATTCATTTAACCCACCTCCTGCTTACAGATAAAACAATATACCAAAGATGGGTAAACAAATCGACTACAGACAATCAGCAAAAAATGTGTTACAAAGTTTTCTTTTTTTGTTGTTGACGGACTAAAATGGCATTAAACTTCCTAGACAAAACATCGGTCACAGAACACATCTAGTGCACATACAAAGCATTTAACAAATCTACTTGTTAAAATTCAGAAATAATGCATTGATGGTAGTAGCTAGTGTTTGCAATATAAATAACTTAATTGGACAGCCACATAAAAATTAAGTACAAAAAGTTTGGAAAAATGTTTAGTACATTCAATACAAAATCCTTCACGGTGATAAGTCGACACTTTCCGTTCAGTCACTAGCAGACACTCATTAAGTAGTGACTCCATCTTCTAGACACTGCTTGCCATTGCTGCTTCACCTTTGTATTGGATTTAAATCCTTCCCTCTTTGTACATCTTCTTTCGCTGTGTCTTGTGGACAGTGGCATGTAGAGATTACAAGTATGAACATGAGTTATTTCAGCTGCAAGACAACCTGCATTATTTACAAAAAATGAGATAAAAACTTCAATAAAACGGCATACTCAAATTGAGCCTCAAAATCACAATTTAACACAACTGCAAATAGCATTACATTAAGAGCTTTAGTTACGGAATTTAAAGAAAAGCTACCAACTGCAAATATTTAAAAAGTTACTTTTTTGATTTTGCTATTGCAAAAATAAAAGCATTGAAAACGATTAGCTAACACAAGGAAGATTACAACTAGGATAAATACCACGCCAACATGCCTTCTACTTGGAGTAATCGCTATATTTCTGTAATTGAGGATGTATTCAGAACTCAAAAATACCAATTATGGACCACCTAAATATTTTCTTAAACTCTATAAAACACTGAATATCAATTTTAATAACTACATATATCTAAATTATTGATTTGAAGGGGGATATCGACATTAAATGCTCCAATACTGGTGACGTTATGCGTGCCATTGTCGTATTACTTAAAACTCCACTTAATTTAATTCCATAAAAAACGTATATGATGATGGCAGACTTTAGTAGATAAAACTAGCATTAGTAAGTGCATTAGGTTTCGCCTATGTGATTAATAATAACCTTTTTTTGTTGTAAGTTGTAGCTAGCTGAGTAGTTTTACAACAGAAGTTACAGAAAGCCTTTTAACCCCTTCAGCGCGGCGCGGATTTCCACGCCGCGCTGAAGATTCCGTGCGCGGGCGGGGCCATGACGGAGCGGTTCCGTCATGCGCACAGCGCAACCGACACACGTGACGGAACCGCTCCGTCACAAGCGTCGAACGGGTTAAAGTGTTTTGACTTGTTTATGTACAAAAAGGCAATATATTGTGCTGTTATTAGTGGTATAGTGCAGGTAACTAATAGAAACATATTTAAAAATGAAATGAAAGAGAGAAATAATAGAATTAATGTAATAGCAATATTATGTGTTTAGGGGAGTTATCACAACTTTTTGCCTGGTGCTACTGCACCTGCTGCACCATTCAAGTCATGACTCTACTGCCTGTAAGGCAACTACCTTATTGCCTGCTAGATAAATGCACTAGTGACTGTCTTGTTTAGTAGTAAGATTTAGCAATAATCTGGTTTAGTGGGGTCTCTAGATCTTTTGGCCCCACAGCCACTGCACCATTCAAATCAAGTCCCTTTTAGGTAACTGCAATTCTGACAACCTGTTTGGTAGTTAAATATAGCAATATTATGTGTTTAGAGGAATTCTGACACCTTTTGGGTCCGGTGCTACATCTGCTGCACCATTCAAATCATGACCCTGTTATCTGCAAGGTAACTCCATTTGTGGCTGCCTGTTTTAGTAGTAAAATATAGCATAGCCCTTGTATATTAACTTTATTTTTAACACACAATGTTTATTACAACATTTAAACTTTGATCATAATAACCAAATAAATTAAGTTGAAAAAAATCAATCCAATAATGCCTACAAAGTGCAAAGAAAGGTACTAATGCATGAATAGGAAATGCCACAAACGTTCTAAGACTAAAGCATCTGCTTTACAAAAGTAATAAAAAGAAAGCATTCCAGCATGCTGTTAGAAACTGTCTGCCTTTTCCGCTGGAAGATATTTTATCTTGACAGTGAATGGGGCTTAAACAGCGTGAACAGCTTTAGAAGAGTCGTAAATGTGTGTAGCCAGGAGAGGTAAAAAAAAAAAAAGTCCATACAAAAACGAATGAACACAGTCATTCGGAGTGTGGGAACTGATAAGAGCCCCATTTTAAGATATATTAAATACAAGAGATTTTACAACCTAAAAGAAATCAAACTTGGGGGAGCGGCCAATCATCTAGCAAGATTGCTGCATCTGGCTGACATGAAGCATGAGGCCCTGAACAAATAGAGAGATTGAACCTTAAAAAGACTGAATCAGCCATGCTGAATCTGCTACAATGAGGATACATTGGGAAGGGTCAGTGGAGCTGCACCAGGCAAGAAATGGCACTAATTGGCAAACAAGAGGCTTGCTTGGCACCTTTTTCCCCCAAAGCACAATATTAAGGTCTGTGAAGTTAACATAGAAGGACTGAGCTGAACAAAAGTGGCTTCAGGATCTGGCAGACACAGAAACCGCAACTGTCCGGCAATGCAGGGATGTGCTGTGAAACACAATAGAAGGCATTCGGCTGCAGTTAGAGTATAGAGGGGTGTTAGACCTGGCACCATTGGTGTGGGTCTCCCTTCCATTTTTTTGCTGTTGCCTCCTGTGTATTTGCTGTTTTTGCTGGTCTAGATGCTTTGGGCACTTTGCCACTGCTGTTCAGTGCCAACGTGCAAGTGCTCCCTGTGTAAATTGTGTGATGGATTAGTGATTCCATGATTGGCTGATTTGATTTACTTGTCAGACCCTAGCACAGTGAACCATGTGTGCCCAGGGCCTGCAAATCAAATGCTGCTGGTGGGCTTGCAGCACTGATTGTGCCACCCACAGAAGCAGCCTGTAAAATGTGACTCAGTCCTGCCATTAGAGAGCCGGTGTGCAGTCTGGGACTGCCACGTCAGTCCCCAAACCTTCCCTTTTCTACATGTTAGCCAACCCTAAGGTAGGCCCAAGGTACCCCTGTGGACAGGGTGCATTGTATGTGAGATGTAGGACATGCCCTGGTGTGTGTGGCATGTCCCGATAGTGAAATACTGCTAAGTTTGTTTTTCCCTACTGCAAGGCTATCTGTTCCCATAGGCCAGAATGGGCAGTTAGTTTATAACATCTTATAAACATAACTGGCCCTAGGAACAAGATGGGAAAATAAAGTTTAGTATGCCTGAACTCAAAATGTTAAAGTGCATCTTTTAGTGAGGGTGATTTTTACATTCTGTGTTTGAAAATACCCCTTTCAGAAAGTGGGTATTTTCTGGCCTAACCATCCAATATGCCTCTGCCAGGTTTGTGTATTGCAGGTCTGGCTTGTGAGTGACAGGAGCTGGGACAGGGCAGCGGCTACGGCAGTCTGATGAGTCCGGGTTGGGCTGAATGGGACCTGGGTTGAGTTTGGAGTAGGGGGAGGAGATTTCCTTTCACCTGCCTGGACCGGGTCGGCTTCCAACAATGCTGTCTCCACCTCCTGCCAGGAAGCTACACCAGTGAGGACAGAACTGGTTTTGGCTAGGTACCGACACTCCGCCTTCAGAGAATAAAGAATTTGTGTGTATAAAAAGGGGGACCCAGACCCCAGAACTTTATGAATCAATCGTTTTTATTAGAGGGAAATGCAGGCAAATGGACACAGCTGGCAGAGCGAGTCTTAGGTAGCAGTACATAGCGTTTAAGCCAACAACCCGGAGGCCGGCCGCGTAATGAACAAGATTGCTGTACATTAGATAGCAACTTCCTAGTTTTAAAGAATAAAAATGAAAGAACAGCCAGAAAAAAAAATCTGATAAAAGGGAAAGAATGCCAAAACAAAGTCCCTCCCCAACCCTTACTTCCCTCCCCCACACCAGTTATTGCCTCACAGTTTGATCGTAACCTTTATTCATTGGCTATGAGTACACATCGCAATCATGTTGCCGGTGTCTGGTCGTTAGCCAGCCTCTCCAGTGGTAGCTGTTGAAGGATCTGCAAGTATTTAGGACAGGTAACTACTCTCATGTCTTTGTTAACAGTTGGACGAAAGGTGCCCAAAGTTTTGCTTACTCCTTCCCCTTGCCCTCCACACCAAGAGACATGCGTTCCATAGCCAAGAGATACCACAGGCGATGTAACCAGGACAGCAATTCAGGTGTAGACGTCATGCCCCATTTTGCTAGAATGATCTGTCTATCAGACAGCAGCGCTAAAGCTATTTGCCTACCACGTATGGATCTTAGTGGAAAGACCTTGGGGTGAGAGAGGCCAAGCAGAGTATATTCGGGGGAGCAGGGCAGCGAAGTATCAAATGCTTCATCTATGTTGTCTAAGACCTCTGTCCAGTAACGCTGCAGCTTTGGGCAATGCCACAGCAAGTGAGCCAAGGTGCCAGACATCCACAACCTCTCCAGCAAAGGTCTATTTTACTCTTGTCTCAGCTGTGGATTCGCACAGGAGTGTAGTACCAATATGAAAATACTTTAAAAGCGGACTCTGCTCCAGCTGTGTTGTGTGCAGTGTGATGTGTTCTGTAGAGGATGTGTTCCCATTCCTTAGGTGATAGTGACCTGCCTATTTCCGTTTCCCAGTGGATCTCCACCCTAGTGCGTTGCTCAGTGGAAGGCACGGTGAGCATGGCATATAATTCAGAGATAAGACGGCGGTCGTCATGCTTGCGAAGTAACCATTTTTCGAATGTGGTAAGGGGCCTGGAGATATGAGCAAAATTAGCTAGCCAAATGGTCGGGGAAAGTCTGATACCCAAGTACAGTATGTCACTCTGAGTCCACTAAAACGGGAATTGCAGCTGCAACGCATCCGCCAATTCTGGTGGGGGGAAATCAACAGATTTAAGATGTTGGATTTACCCAAATTAACCTTAAACCCTGGCATCCACGATCCATTCATCTGCGCTCTGCTCCACCCCGGAGTGATCCCTTATTGACTGAATCTGAGTCGCTTGCGCTCTAGCTTGCAGTCTATGGGCTGGCATCTTACCACATTTATCACTGCTAAGGTAGAATTTGTGTCATAGATGTAAAAGGGCATATTCCGCCCTGTCAAGGTCTAGGTGTTTCAGCAGGCGCCTGCGGTTCTCCAGCTTCCTCCACACCCTCGGACCCTAGTGTGTTTGTGAATCGATTCAAGTTCCCCTACTTCTTTTCCTAGATCGTCGCGCTTCCCTTTACGGAGTTTGTTATATGTTGCAGAAATGGCAATAAATTCCCCCCTAGTGACCAATTTCAGAGCCTTCCATACGGCCTATAACAGTGTAGAACTCATGTCATTAAGCACCAAGTAGTCCTCTATTGTCTGCCTAATTCGCTGCACCGTATCCTCTGAGTGTAAGAGGCTCTTGCGTAGGCACCACCCGGAGGGGGGAGGGGGGGGGAATGGCCGCGATCGCTGCGCAGGGATGTCAACAGTAATAAGGGCGTGACCCGAGAGAGAGCGGGCTTCTATCGTGGCCGTGTGTAGGTGATGCAGTAGGGATGTACAAGCTATAAAGTGATCTAGTCGCGGGTATGTTTAGTGTGACACTGAGTAGTATGTGTAGTCCCGTTCCGCAGGGTGCTGCGTGCACCAAACATCATGTAGCCCATTGTCCCCCAACCACTCCTGACCCTTTAGGGAGAATGTCCGCGTTTGATGCGTGTGCTGTCCAGACCTGCCCAACTCTATGTTCAATTCAAGGTTAAGGTGCCCTGCCACCAAAATCGCTGCATCTGGAGACGTGAGAACCTCTGTGAGGGATGAGAGGATGAAGGGTTCCTGTTGTGTATTTGGAGCATAGAGTGACGCTATAGTGAGGTGAGTCCCGCACCATTGCACTCTAATTGCTAGCAAGCGGCCTGTTATCTCTGTGACAGTCACCATTACTTTACCCAGGAAATGTGCCCCAACCAGTATAACTCCGCAATTCTTTTTAGACGGGCCTGCTGACCAAAATTGTTGTGGGAAGTGCCTAGTGCGCATACGTATGGTATCTTTGGAGAGGAGGTGCGTCTCTTGAAGGAGACATATGTCACCCCCGGCATTTTCAACTAGGGACAACACTGCTGCTCTCTACACCGGATTGTTGAGGCCTTTAACATTGAGGCTGACAATTTTAAGGTCTTTTCCCATCTAATGAGTGTGGTGGGCCGTCAACACTCCTCATAGGACAACCCTCCCTGTCCCCCCCCAACACCCATCTATACACCCACCCCTGTGCCACCAGTTGAATACCTCAAGGGGTGGCCGGTTGTACCGACAGTTGTGACAGTGATGAGATCACGGCCGCTCGTTCTTTGTCCCTTGTGGCCTGATGAGTTGCCACCTTGCTGTGCGGCGGGCATTTTGATCTCTGGGCCGCTCTGTGTGTGTCGCCTTTAATGTATTCTCCAGACCGAGGACCTCCATAGTCTCGGCTAGCGAACGGATCTGGTGCTACATCCCACAGTGCTTGAAAACAATGCGGAAAGGATGGCCCCATAAGTATGGGGTGCCTTGCTCACGCGGATGTGTGGTGACCACCTTGAATTCACGTCACCTGGGTAATGTAGAGGCTGCTAGGTCATGGAAAATGGCCGGAGTATGGCCTCGGAACTGAATTGGCTGGGCCTCTCTCGCTTTCTGGATAATGCGCTCCTTTAGCTGAAAATCGTCGACACACACGAGAATGTCCAGTGGCGGAGCTTTATTACTACGGGGGAGGCCCAATCTGTGCGCCCGGTCCATTTGGATGTCCGTCACCTCCTCTTCTCCCAAGACCTGTTGGAACAGCACCCCTACATAGGCCCTGAGGTAGTCTCCTTCTTCCCACGCAACACCTCTGATCCTCACGTTATTCCGTCGGGAGCGTTTTTCTAAAACTTCGGCCTGCGCCTGAAGGTCAAGATGTTCTTGGAGGCGCAGCATATCTTGCTGCAGTTGGTGGAGGTCCTCTTCCCGGTTGACATCGTGCTCCTCCAGCGTAGCCAACTTCATCCACCTCCCTCCGTACCTCCCTGAGGTCAGCGGCAAGCTGGCCCCTGAGCTCCTGTATATCCTCTTTGATGGCCGCAAAGAGTTCCATCATGAAGGCCTTGGTGGCGGGGGCATCGTCGCCATCGCCCGCCGAAGTGGCCGATCCCGACTGCTTCATGAGCAGCTCCTTTAAAGGTCTTTGCTCTCTTGCTGTGTGCTGCTGCCATGTCTCAGCCCAGGCGATCTGCATGTGCTAAAGGAGCTGAAGGGCCCATCGCCTCTCACTTCTATCAGTAGACCTGCTCACTCGCTTCCTGTGTTCACACTGATGGGGCTGCAGTAGGACTTCAAGAGCCTCGGGCCTCCTCAGTTCACAGCCCCCATAAGAGTCTCGCCCGCACTCCGATGTTTCAGCACACTAGGCGGCAGGCGCGAGAATCCGCAATGGCGGGGCACTTGAAATGGCGGATCTGCAGGCTCTGTGCTCCCGATCAATGTGCCGGTGGCGGGTGCCGCTCCTGTCGCTCCGATGCACCCTACCGGTCTGCTCACTTGAGATCTTCTCCCCCCCTCAGCGCTCTCTGTCCACCGATTCGCGGACCGCAGGACCCCGACACCAGGGCATGCCATCCAGCACTGGCCGCTGTTCGTCCCTTTCTCTTACCTCTGCGTCGGAGTGGCGGCCGGCTCTTCCCACCCTCCGGGCAGGAAACTCGGCCCTCGGGGGTTGCCAGTCGACCACGTCATATCAGTCAGTGGCCTCTTGCCTTTCGATCTCTCCGCACTGCTCGTCCGCAGCAATCAAACCTGCGTGGCTGCCGGGTCTGTGCGCCCTGTAGGAGCTCCATGTCGGCAGGGACCACAAAATGGCAGCTCCGATGTTGCCCGCCCGCCAAGCCCCACAACGATGGTCACCACCGCTCCTTCTTCACCGCCACTCGCTGCCGACCAGCCTCCAGGTAAGGACCACTCCTTCAGCGCTAGATGGCCGCTAGCTCGGACAGCCGAGTGCTGCCACCAGGCCACGCCGCCGCTTCCTCGGCACCAGTCCGCCGCACTGCTCACTTGCGGCGCTGCTAGGCCTCTTCCCCGTGTCGGAGCAAAGGCCACTAATTGTATTTTCTGGGTGGAAAACTCGGCCCGCAGGTGCCGCTTCACTCGCCAGAGTCATCTGGCGAGTGAAGCATGCGATCAGAAGGCACCGGGGATGGGCGCTATTACCATGCTTTTGCTTGGCGGTGCCTGAGGGACACGATCCTGCATCCTACCTTGCCACCATCTTGGCCACGCCCCCGACGCCAGAACTTTAGATCACTTCTGGGAAATCAAAAGAAACCTTTGCTAAGGAGAAGAGCCGGAGAAGCTGAGGAGAAATACTGCCCCTGTGCTATTTGCTGTCTGGGGTTGGCCTACAGTGGCTGGTTGCTGCCAAGGAAAGGAGCTTTGTCACCTGCTTGAAGAAAAAGATTTCCAAGGGCTTGAAACTGAGCTTGCCACCTGTCTGAAGTCTCAGGGACACAAAGACTTCACCACCAGCTCCCCTGAATTTATTTCCTTGCTGGGAATTTTAACCTGCAAAGATGTGTCTGCCGCTGTTTAGGACCTCTAGAGACTGTTAATCGCTGGAAGATTTACGCAACGAGAAGAAGCGTGCCGCATCCGCACTTGGTTCCGACGCCTTACCGAGCAACGAGGAAGAAGCGCGCCGCAACCACACCGGGTCCCGATGCTTCACCGAGAAGACCATCGCAGCACCTGCCGTGAGGCTGCAAAAGATCACGCATGGTACCGAACCTTCGCATCGCATCAAGCCGCCATTTTGTCGCATCACACCAGATCGTCGCCGCGCATCGAGGCGCCACCTTGCCGCATCGTAACCAGAACGCAGTAAGAAACAGACGCATCCCCTCCTCTCCGGTAAGGAACCGACGCATCACCTCCCCTCCGCTGCAGTAAGGAACCGACGCATCACCTCCCCCGAAGCAAGGAACTGACGCATCACCTTCCCTGTGACCCTTTTGCTTGTTTTGGGTGACGCATCTAAGGTACTTTGTTGGAAAAGTGTCGCATTTACAACTTGCACTGAGCTGAACTATTTCTACCCTTTGAAAGTCTTATTTTTAATACTGTAGTGTGGAGTTTTGTTGTTTGGTCTTGTTTAGATAAAGATTACTTATTTTTCTAAACTGGTGTGGTGTCCATTTGTAGTGTTTCACTGTGTTACTGTATGTGTTCACATATGCTTTACACACTGCCTCAGAGATAAGCCTGTCTGCTTGTGCCAAGCTACCATGGGGGGAAGCAGGGGTTATTTTAGGAGTGTATCCCCCTTTCCCTGACTAGAAGCAAGGGTCCCTATTTGGACAAAGGTACCTACCTCTGCCAACTAGAGACCTCCATTTCTAACAAGGGACAATGCAGATAGCAATGTTGTTGAGAAGTTTCAGAGGCATGGGTGCCCTCTCGTACAGGAACAGAAATCAATGTTGGAGTGCTGAGAGAAGGCATGCTCATGGAAGCTGAAGACTTTCACACCAAGGTGGGTCAAGACACCATCAGAGAACAGGTAGGATAGAAGAGGGTGACTGCCTGACCCTTCATATATAGACACAGCCATCTTAGAGCCAGGAAGCCTGAACACCACCTTTAGACAGAGTGATTTCTGACAGCAGTGGGTTAATAACTGGCCTGGGGAGTGCCAATTGGTGGCACACTCCTGCCAATTTCACAGGAGTGGTAGTACATAATACGCAATGAGGCATATGGCTATGAGGAACAAAGGGAATTAACTGTGGGTAGGAGCAGGCTTGGTCAACCCCAAGTCTCCAAGCACAAGCAAAAAAACAGAGATCAGTCCCAGTGGAAAACACAATCAGAAACCTAGTATTGGTGGCAATATACAGAACGGAAAAGTCAATACCCAAACAGGATGTCAATATTCAACAAGATAACAAGGCACTTCAGAAGGTCATAGTTGGTTAAGGAGAGGTTTTCTTTCTAGTGTAGCGAAATGGCAGGACCAAGGTTACACCTGGGTGACAGTGGGGAGCTCAACACTCCTGAGACAGTGAATTTCCATTTTGGGTTTTGAGTGCATGGAGCTCTGGGGTAGTTTCTTACCACAGAGCATGTCCTAGAAAGGATATGGTTTCACTTTGCTGCAAAACTGGAAGTGGGAAACTTGAGAAATGTAGTAGAATTGGCTATGACCTCATCACCACTGAATGGCTGGTTTAACCGTTAAAATAACCTACCTGAAACTAAAGAAGAAAATAAGGCATCATTGTTAGCTGTACAAAAGATTTCCAAATGCCTTCCTTAGTATTAGAGAGAGTAGACCCTAGCTTTTTTTTGACCATTTGCACATAGACCTTTCCTGCTTTAAGACCGACAAGCAAAAAGCACCCAATTCCTAAGAAAAGCCTTTCTGTTCGAGGAACTTGATCCAAAAAAACTAAGAATCGAAGAGATTATGAAAACATGCCTGCTGCAGTTTGTTGTCCAAAATGGGAAGATCCTGCACAGGGGATCTTGAGTTTTGAGCCAACTACTCAGAGTTACTGTTAAAAGGGTATAGATTCGGTTTAATTGGCCATGGATAATGAGCGTCTGTCCTAGGAATATCTGTAACATTAATCCACCAATATCTGATGCATTTGAACTGTCATCCAAAAAGATTGCTTCATGTCGAGCCATCACTAAAGAGAAAGTGCAAGAGGCAAATGGGCTCATACTGTGCACAGAAACCTGCAATTTTGAGAAGCTTGTCTTCAGTATTAATCTGGGCATGAGGACCTACTCATAAAATGCATACAACGTATAAGAACCACTACACATTCAAGGGGTTCAAATGTCTTCACAATTACTGACAAGCGACTCACCATTTTTGAGCGAGCTGTTCCATTTCTGTAAACCTAAGCCCTAGTTTTATACCCTGCATCTTTTTAGTCAGATTAGTGTGAACTTGGCACTGGCTCTACCAAGTGAGACAGTGCGATTTGACCCATTGATCTGAATTCAAACGCTACATTAATTTGCAATGTTTTTGGAACATTTTTACACTGGAGTTTTTGTTTGTAGTTACAGTATTAACTGAAATAATGGTTATGTATTTTTCCAAGTGTATGATTAGATGTGTATTATTACATTTTTATCTTGTATCCAAATGGTAAGGGCCTTTTATTTCTTTATATTTCAACTGAATTATTGCCTGCCCTTTTGAGCACACCTGCATGTATTTTCTCTGAGGAATGCCTTGCTCCTTCAACCATGATACGAAGGCTGAGCCATGGATTCCCTAAAGAGATCAGGTTTATCTTTATTAGACTGTTTAAGTCAGCTGGGATCTGAGTCAAAGGTTGCATCCACACTGTGCCTTATTACCCCAGAGCCTAACATTCCAATTCTCCTACACTAGAGAAGAAATCTTAATAAGAAAGACAATTACAGGCAATTTTGGTCAGCAATAAACATACTTAGTAAGGATTTACTGGTATATTAGGTTTTTCGTTGTAATGACTATAGTAAAGCAATTCAATATCAGTAAGGGCATTATAATATAATACTGTGGCAACTGATCTCATGCAAAAGCATATCTTTGTAACTAAATAACTCATTGGCCACTGCAGGGATCAGTTTGCCGTGGTTGGGAGCATGAGAATCAAAAAGGGCACAGAATCATGCACACAATTTGGCTTGAAATTCTCAAAAGTATTTTTATAAGTATACACCATCCATAGTATATTAAACAGGAAAATGTTGTCATTTTGCTTTGTGCCGATCTACTCTTCTTTATGAAAAAAGGTTCATTCAAGTTATCTTTTTTGAGCCCGAAGGTATCTTGGTTTTTCGAGGAGTGCATACAAATCTTAAGTTATAATTCAAAAAAAGTAAGTTAGTTGCATTTCGGTACTTTAAGAATTATTTTATAACGTGCAATATTAGATGCACAGGATCTATGAATGAGGGATGTTGATATTTCAAATTGTGGTGAAATAATATTTTAGGCTGTGGTCAAGAGAGAACTTATTTCCCTTTATAAAAGGTGTACCACTATGATTTGATAAAAACATTTATGGAGTATTCATTGATAGTTTAAGAATATATAGTGCACTGAGTGCATTACTTTCAAGGCACAATTGTTTAAGCCATCTATTTTAATAAATTAAAATAAACTAAAAATATATATAATGTTCACCTATGGTCTATGCTCTAGTCTCCCCAGAAACAAACATGAATGAATATACTTTTGATTTCATGTTCACAGCAGAGGAAAGCTCCCTATGCTTAAACAGAAGTCAATTACTTTGACTTGCATGACCAGAGTCAAGGACAGGTGCTTGTGGTCATGCCTGGCCATGTCCTTGATGGGTTGAAGAAATGTTAGAATACCAATTCTCTACAGCAACGAGCATGCTGCTGGGTTCACCAACAGATGTAAGGGTTATGAAATCTCCTACCGGGGGAACATTTAGGTTGAACCCTTCATTTTGTTGGATATTTCAGTAGCTCATTTCATTAAAAAAAGTAATAAACAGTCTAGCCACACTTAAAGAACCCATCACTATAGCCAGAATCATGGAAAGGTAAACAAAGATATGGAGGCACATACACTACAGCTCAGTCAATTTAGCATAGAAAGTAGTTTTTCAATAAGGATCTCCATTGCATGGGTAGGCAGTCCATAAAAGAAATGGATAGCAATGAGGTCATCTTCTTTCCTATTGCACACCCTGAAGGGCCCTCTGTAAAGCTTCTTCTGATATAATTTGGCTTTCCAGAGTTTAGTTTAGGGATCGGCACAAATCTATGCCAGTGAAATGGCCAAAGTTGGCAAAACCTGAAAGAACATACCATCATCCCAACACAGAGATTTTCCCTTTTGTTTAAACCCTCATGGCACAGATAAATGTCATAATGGATGCAGGAAAAGAGTTCCAACGTTTAGACACCTTGACAAATATTGGACACCCTTCTGTGATTCACAGAAACAGGAGACCTTTAAAGGGTTCTCCCCGAGGATCTCTCTGAGCCAGGACAACACTCAGGTAAACTTCAATGGTGCCCCACTGAAAGCATTTAAACTAAAGTGACCGCAAACTACTACATGCTGCTTAGTCGAGACTTGGGGGCTGAGGTCATATTTAAAACAACAAAGATAGAGTCTAGTGTTACAAGAAAAGGAATTGGAAGTACCAATAAGTTTGAAAGGAGACTTCTAGTTAAAACCTTTGATGTGTCATCAATAAAATACATAAGACATGTACGATGTCAAATGTTGTTCAAATACACATCCCCCTGGACTACAAGACAAAAAACAGCTTGAGGAAAGACTGAACCATAGTAATGAGATTACAAGCCCTTGGCATCTGTGGAGTGAATAAATACGGCTGAAAATTCAAACCTACCTGCCTAAATCCACCAAAGCAATGAGAGTTTCATCGACTACCGAACTACCAATAGGGCGCAAGACTGTGAAAAACAGCAAACTTCACATGTCTATTAAGTGCTAAGGTGGGAGTGCAAATTCAACACCACCAGCCTCAAGATGCCGACAAATCCTATTTTTTTTTTTTATTTTTTTAAAGAAGCCAAAATCTAACTATGGGAAAAACTCTGGATTTACAGTTTAGGTGACATTGTATTGGGAGGGGAGGTAACCGATAAAATCAGTCAACTACACGAGAAAGAATTGTGTTTTATTGGAAGCTAACAAAAATACAAGTTACCATTTTTCATATCTGTAAACCTGTTGATTTTGCACTTTCTTTCAATCTGTAACTTTCTTATAGATAAGAATGTGCTGTCCCAACCTTTGCGACCAATCAACAGACCATTTTCTGGCATCATGCAGAGTCAATATATACTCAGTCAGCAGCATTCATACTATGTATACCTTTAAATTGCTGACTGCTAAATTAAGATGCCGTACATTTTGGTTATACAAAGGAACGAAGGTTATACACTAAAAACATAAAAATGTAATACCTTATTTGCTGCTTCTAGTGAGCTTATTAGACTCTGCAGCTCTTCTTTATTCATTTCAATTGAGACCGACTTAATTTCATTGTTTTCTCGCACATCCAAATCAAGGTTCACTAACGGCATCTGCAGAGTAGAGATTTTATCGCTGGAAAGTGCAAGCTGTGTTAAAAGAGCCAATGAGACGATTTAGATTACAATTTGTATCCATTCTGATGTAACAAATGTCTAGGTTACTAAAAACACTGTACACAGTCAGACTTCATTCTTACTCACATTATTTTCAACAGCAACACACAAAACCCTCTTAAAAATGCAAACAATTTCAAAACAAATCAAATTATTTCTAATTGCACAATATGGTACAGCCATATAGACTAGTCTAATTACGAAGGTTCGTGTGCCATCTATGCATTTCTCTGGGGCATACAGAAGGAACTTATAGACCCATAGCAAAGCCTGAACAATTAACTACACAGGGTCATACGCGGTAAATGAGATAGATAGCTATTTTATTACTAGACCAACATAGAATGGTTTTAAGTTAATTGTGTACAGTACGTCTATTTTTCTTTCATATAAAATATATGTATAGATTACTGATGTCTTCTTTCGGTCACTGCAGAGTTCTTTGGGAACGAAAATTAAAAATAATTACTACCTTGTCTTTAATAAAAATTCACTTTGAAGTCAACTCATTTAGACCGCATAATTTAACCTGACAAAATATGGTTGTCAGGAAAACCCTGGGGAATGGAACCCTCGGATCAGTCCCGATATTGACGCTTTGACACTCCTCCGTGTGCAGGACTGGAGTGGCCCCTTTAATTCGACCTGGAATCACTGGGAGGAGGAGCCAGGAGGAGTGATATCGACCCCTGCCCACCTATCAGGAAGTCCCGCCGAGGAGAAAGGGGAGGATCACGGAAGTGGAAGCGGACAAGCCGGAGGAGCCAGGAGTGAAACCGATGAGGAAGAGCGGAGACCCGAAGAGCAGCAGCAGGATCCCCAAAACACCGAAGGTCCAGGAGTCCAACCAGAGAAGTCGGGAGGCGGACTGACACCAGGAGGCCAACAACCCCACATGCCGCCTCGCCACTCTCCAGGAGGAAGGTGGCTGGAGCAGGTACGTCGGCGTATACGGGGTTTTTCTATTGCACGGGGAGGGAACGGGTAGCGCTTTGTGGGTAGGCACCGCTTTCTGTTGCCGGTACACGTGGTGGCGGTCCTTGGTGAACTTTCGCACTCCCCCCTCCCTGAAAAATAGTGGCTCACAGTACCTTCCACTGACCAGTGGTTTCTTTCTTTTCTTTTTTTTTGTTGCTTTGAGATGGTGCCTGTCGGAGCAAAGGAGAACGGACCCCTCCTCGAGTACCTGCAAGCTCTCCCAGAAAAGTCCAAGGATAGAGACATTTGATATCTCCTTGGCAGGAGCGAGTAGTCCTTACTTTCATTTTCTTTTTGACAATAAAAACCTGTTAATCCAACCATTCCGGCCTACTCCTTATCCTTAAAGACCCAGTGGATAGACTCACCCCAGGGGCACGTGATACTCTGTATGTAAGGCTGGAATCCCCTCATACTAGCGCAAATCTATTATTGTCTGAGTCTTCAAGAAAGGAAATATGTATGATCCCAAGAGCTACCGGACCATTTCTATCCTTGATCCTTACCGAAATATAATTGGTTGTATCATACTGGATCACCTGTTAGAGTGGACTCAGCGAGAAACACTACTTCCCTGGCCTAGTTTGGCTTTAGGAAAGCCCTTGGTAACAATGAACAGTGCTTAAGTCTTCATCCATTTAGTTTCTCTGTATAAGGATGCCAAGGGCAGCTCCCTCCAGTTGGCGTTCATGGACCTATCAGGACCCTTTGATTGCATTAATCTGTCCAAATTGTGGGGCATATTAACATCTATGGGCTTGGAGGCAGGCCTTGTATCTTTTCTGCGCAATCTCTACTGGACTTAAAGGCGTATGTAAAGTATGGCCAAAACGGGGAGTGCTCCCCGGCCTTCTTGGTCAACCAAGGAGTACGCCAAGGGTGTGTGCTTGGCCCAGTTCTATTCTTGCTATACATAAACGACCATGAATCGGTTCTTGTGAATGTGAGCGTTGATATGCCCGTAGTTAACAATAAACAAAAGCAGTCAATTCTCTATGCGGACAACAATGTGCTGTTAGCTAGAATTACAATAGGCCTCAAGTTACTCATATTGAGCTTTGTTAGCTTCATGGAGAAACTAGACCCGAGGACCAACTTCTCCAAATCCTTTATAATGGTATATGGCCACAAAAACACGCCAAATATGAACAGGAGGTAAACTAATTGAGAGAGTGAGCCAGTTTCGTTATCTGGCACTGTTGTCTGATGGGGCACGCTCCTGGACCCCAGGTGTTGGAAGCAGGATAAGTTGCTAACTGTGAGCTATTGGTTCAGTCTTTTCCTTAGCTACCACCCTGGGAGGCAAATCAATTACTACAATTTTGGAAATTTATAGAAGGAAGTGTCTCCCTTCTCTGTCTTATGGACTAGGGTTATGGGGTTACAGGGAAACCGGCAGGGTACAAGCGGAAGAGAACAAAGTCTGCTGGCGGGGAGTGGGCGTTCCTCCCTCAACTTATTGCCCACCAGCAGCTCAGCCTGAAATACGTGGAGGACCATGTAAATCTTGCCAAGTTATTACTATGGTGCTCAATTTGATCAAATGAGGCGGATGTTAACCGCACAATTATATTGGACTGCCTTTCATGCCTTTACGGTCCTAAAATCTCCTGGCTCAGGTACATCAGAGAGACAACCCTGCTCTAGGTAGGCCATATAATTTTGAAAACCCATTAAGTATCACAGCGAAGGGCAAAGGGTGGATTAAAGAAAACTTTCTATACCATGCAGGGGCTCGGTGGGAGGGGCTAATGAAACCAACAGTTAGAAACCACTGTCTCCTTTAAACTAATGAAGCGGTAGCCCCCTATTTACCTGTTGAACAGAACATATTGGGCGGATGCTACTGACACTCTTCAAGACAGGCTATATCAGACAGCTTTTGTGCTTTCCCCAGGAAGAATTTGTCTCTACAGATATAGTAATCTGCCCCTGCGAGGAGTCCTCACCACAGACCCATTGACACTTTCTATTTTTTTTGTAAGTTCTATATGCCCCTCTCACCACAGTACTTCCAATACTACGCAACCACATGTTTAACAGTTGCAGAGTTGCGTTGAATTTTCTTCAACAACTCTAAGGACCGTCTATTTGCAAGGCAGTTGTTTCCTTCTTAAAGAATGCAGTTTATTTGCGTGTTTTACCTGATGGACATTACCTTTATGGACCTTGCATTTTATTGTGACATCTCTTTTTATAATTTATGTGCACTGATTGCATTTGATGTTTTCATAGGTTTTTGGTGGTGTTTTATCTGTTTTTATCCATAACGTATTATTTAACTTTTATCATGTATCTTTGATGATCTGTTTTCACAAGATCGAACATAGACTGATTTGATAATAGGCTTGCATTTTCCTAGTCACAAGGCAGCATGAGCACAATAAAATTGGATAAAGCTGAATGTGCTTACTCATATTGAAAAAGAAAGAAGAAAAAGTAAGGAATTTGAAAAATGATTAGACTGCACTTTGAAAACAAGACAAAATCTAACATACATTTATCAAACAATTATTAGGTCGGGGGTCTTAATTAAATACAAAGGAGCTTGGCTAACAACACAGACCTTGATGGCAAGATGAATATAGATATTGTATTTTCCTCAGCAAAATTGGTAAACAGCAAGGAGAATTACAAAACGCTTTGATTGCTTAAGATTAGACAAACAGATAGACATGTTTATATAGCGATGAACAGACTTCTTTGTCCAAAACTGAGGTTACAAGTTGGAAATGTCATGCTTACTACTCATCCTCCCAATACCACTAACAACTTGGAGTGAACACTCTCTGTGACATGCAGACGATTTCATCTTTTTTCCTCTCTCTCTCTCTCTGAAGAACATGAAATGAACATACAGAAGATACATATCACCTGCAGTGTTTCTGAAATTTGACTTTGAATTGGATCAAACTATCGAAGGTTATGGAATCTGCATCAAAGGATATTGGTTTTTCCTCTCTATGCCTTTCATGTGCTAAGGGCAACTATAAAATGAATGAGCCACTTTCAGATTTTGTTTTATTGAAGAGAAGGCACAGGACCTAGCTGTTATTTTCTACTCTTCGCAGAACCAGCAACGTTTATGCAAAAATGGGCATCAGTCAAATTAAAGTTTTTAAATGTATGTTTGAGCAGAAATTGTCTATGTTTGCATATGCTAGTTTGCTTCCTTTAATGACTTCATGAACTTTGTTCTGGAGCTCGTTTGAAAACTGAACAGATTGATTTTTCAGTAATTCAGATACAAGATGGAAAATGTTGTCAGTTTCGCCCTGTCCCACTGGATAAAAAAAAAGTAAAATTATGTATAAATATCACATGTAATTTTAAAATACTGTAATAATGAATTACCATAAACTACTGGAGAGAGAGTCTAGACTAGATTGGCTAACTATAAAGGTATGCATTAGTTTTCATTATAAATACAAGAAGGAATATTCACCACAGTCTGATCAGTTTATTCTGGTCAACCCCTAAAATATGCGTTTAAGCAATGCACTTTATCATTTATTGTTTTAACTGTTGTATTTATTTCACACTTATGACTAACATAGAAATCACATTTAGAGCTGTAGCCAAACAAAACTACCAGAAGATATCAAATAGCTCCCTGATGTGATTAGACCACTTGAGTTCCTATGACACAACAAGCTTACTGTCTTTAGTCTGGGTATACCCCAGTCAGTTAAGGAAACTCATATAAGCAGCAAAAAGTGATGGATGGGAATTCTTGAATAGATGTGAACGGACTGGTGCAGGCTGGACTGCCCCTTTTAGGGAGAGCCAACGCTACTTTGCACATGACAAGTTCTTGATTGTAATGGTAAAGAATTACTACGAAATTATAGAACAGAATGATCCCAGCCCAGACTCATTCAAGGATTTACAATTATAATTCTTTCGACATTTAAAACAGCAGATTTCAGGAAGGATGTAATTAACACTTAAGATATTAGTGACTGACATAACTGCTGTAATTACTTGACGGGCTATAGCATGATTTGAAACATGCCTGTTGTTGAGGAGTTATGCTGTACTTAAGGTTTGCCTGGGGCCTGACTTTACCGTTTGCAAACTCATTTAAAGATAAATATTCAAATTGGAAGCTGGAAGTTAAGCAATGACACTTTATTGGTAAACTCAAGAAATCTGACCATAATGAAAGACCTTTGAAAATGTGCTGTGACTACTTGGGAGATGAAGACTGTGGATGATACACATATTACTACCTGAAAGTTCATGAAGTACAATTGGTATCCCTATTAGGTGCTCCATTCAGAAACAGTCAAAACTCTACTTCTAACAGAGCAAAACTAAGAGCTTTTTTTCATTTTCAAGAAGATAGACAAATACCCAATTGCAGGTTAGCATGAAGTCTTTAACAAAAGTCTTGGACATCCGATTGTGAAGCGTTATAATATCTGTGTTTTTGTAGCACCCCAATCACCAGTGAGTGTATCCTAGCGCTCTGCAGCAAGTGCGTGAGGCCAGTCCTGGGGGGCAAACTCAAAAAGCCAGATCTTTATTTTTTTTTACGCATGTCAAGAAGTGAAGAGGCGGCTCTGATGTGCTGTGGGAAGTTGTGTCAGGCTTTAGGGGCCAGGTACGAGAAAGAGCGGCCCTCTGCTCTGCTTTTGTGTATATGTGGGGTGTGTGCTCGTGAGAAACCAGCAGATCAGAGACGTCCAGAAGGTTGGTGTTCAGTCTGTTCAAGTAGGCAGGGCCAGTGTCGTGGAGAGCTTTGGCGGTGTGGGTGAGGAGTTTAAAGTGTGCACACTTGTGTATTGGGAGTCAGTGGAGTTCCCTAAGGTGTGGTGTGATGTGGTCTCGGCATTGGAGATTGAGGACTAGTTTTGCTGTTGCGTTTTGGACAATCTGCAGAATTCTTGTGAGCTGGATGGTAATCCTGTGTACACGACGATTCCATAGTCTACTCTGCTGGTGATGAGGGCTTGGGTGATCATTTTCCTGGTATTATCTGGTAGTCACTTGAAAATTTTCTTCAGCATACTTAGAGTGTTAAAGCAGGTCAAGACCACTGCGTTGACTTGGGCGATCATGTCCACTTTGTTGTCTATGATGACTGTGGCTTTCAAGCAGTGCATGGGGGGGGGGGGGGGAGGGTCAAAGGTCTGTATTAGGGGTGTTATTTTTAAAATACGAGATACCAAACTGAAGCCTTGTTCCTTCAATAGCTGGTGTAAGTTATGAAACAGTGAGTGAAACGTTAAAGGCTGTCTCCATAAACCGAAAATATATTTTTGCTGCATTACAATAAAAAAGATTTCCAATTTTCCACTGACACACTTACCTTTAACTGCCAGTCAAAATCTTGCAACTGTGCAGAGGACATCGCAGTTATTCTTTCCACTAGTGCCTGTCTGATTTCTTCCTTGCGACTTTTTATACATCTTATGATTGTATCTTGATGGTTTTTGCTCACTTTCTCCAACTGTTGAATTATCTACAATACAATAATATATATATTTATTTATTTGGATGCAAAGCAACCATAAAAGATACAGTACATCATATAATAAATAAGCAAACAGTTCATGCACATACAGTAAAATGTTTAAAACAATACGGATGGATAAAAACCAGCAGCACAAACTCAATCAATTCTGGATAATCTAGATTTATAAGCGGCCCGCAAGAAACTTAACACAGCACAGAGTGTGAGAGGGTTGGGTAACAACTGCAAATGCAAGAGGGCCACTTTAGCAGGCCTAAACTTCAAGCTTCTTAACAAGGGCCGGAGGAAGCGTTTTCTGGGGAATGAAAAATATTTATACAATAGTATTAAATGTAACGTGTCCAGAGGAGATCGAAGATCGCAGCCACAGGGACCTCGTTGTTCTGGTGAGGGAAAGCAACCCGCGGGGGATGCTAAAAGATGATGGAGCTGGTTAAATCTAAAAAGCGTGATTAAAAATCTATCGTGGGCGCTAGTTAAGGCCAGAAAGTATGGTTCAACGTCCGGGACCGATTTTAACATTGTGTATGCCCTAACTGAGGGTTTACTGAGTTCACGATTTTCATGGTTTTTGGGGGGGGGGGGGGGGGGGCGTGGCTTGGCGCCGATGAAGATGGCGGCCTAAGAGAGGTGCTCCGCCAGAGCCGCGACAAAAGCCCCTAAAGTACAGCTATTAGCCGCACCTGACGAAGGCTTCAGTGACTGCGGAACTCCCACTGCATCGAACGGTGGGTCACCCGTGCACAGTGGTCTTCGCCTGCCTTCCTTTCACCTGTGGCGCTCTCCGGGACGGTGCCCGGCCGGGGCCTGGTGGAGGTGGGCGGCACTAGAGTACGCGCCTCGCCCTGATGTGAACCCATTGCTGCGGGAGGCTTGTGAACGGGCTGATCGATGAAGGGGCCTTGATGACTCCGCCACCCCCAGGGGACCTCAAGCTTATACTGACATCCGGCGGTGGGGCTGCGGCGAGCGCTGGCGGCCCTAGAAGGGAGTGAGACTTGCCCGGTTCCAGCCACTGACTCCTGCCCCTTCCTCCCGCCTGGCCCCGGCTCGGAAAAACAGACCCGGCACCTTACAGATACCGATGCCACTGTCCGGCTTCTGACCCCGACCGGCAGAGCAGCCCAATTGCAGACTACAGGGATGACTTCCAGCGCATAGCCGGAGACTGAGTAGCCATCTTGTACAGCGCACCCTTGGTGGCATCAACTCATGGCGGCTGCGCTCCATCCCAACAAATAGCGCTGGCCCAATACCCGCAACTTCGATATCCCGCCCCGCCTGGCTGAAAACCCTCCCCTCCTGGGGACTAATTCTATCCTTGGCGCCGTGATTGAGAAGACAGCGAGCCGGGGGTGCTTGTAGTATCCCTCCACAGAACTCTGCGGTGGGGGCGGCAGACCCTCCTCATCTACGCAGATAGGGTGGAGTACACCAGGGCTCCAGTGAACTTACTGCCACTGTACCTTGAAGTGGAGACACTCGCCCCTTCCACCGGAGGGCATATTCCTCTACCCAGCGACAGCTAATGCCAATCCAGTACTGCTCCGTTTTGCCTTGAGATAGAGCCCAGAGCATTGAAGCAGGGGCGGCTCATTCGGCGGCCTGACATCCGATGCCTGTAGGTGCACATCATGAGTAGGGATTGGTGGATCTTCATAAATATACAGTAGCGGCCGGACGGGGGAGGCCCCAGAAGCTGTGCTCACACCAGCTGCTATTCGGGGAAGTTGAGAGTGCGACATCCACCCTAAATGTGCAACAACTGACACCAACAGGCAGATCATCAATATCCCAGCGGAACGACTCCCCTGATAAGGTGGATCTGGTGGACAATAGAGTAAGTTGGCCACCGTCAAAGGCTGCTATATAGTCGAAATCCCAAAACAGCGCCCTTCACACCGCATCATAAGCAGTGCATCCACCACTGGTCCACCCCACACGCCAAGCCAGTGTTGTCCCAGTGCAAAATCTGCCAGTCGACAAGGGGACGATCTACTCCCTATACGCGACCGCTTGACCTAGCATCACAATGAAGCCTAAGGGAGGTCCACCCGTGCAAACTAACAAACTGCAGTTCCCAAGCAGCTCACACAGGAAGATGGGGCCGCAAATGGCACTACAAATGACTCTGAACAATCATTAATCTCCATAATGACGGCAATACAAGTACCAGGAACCACCCTGGAAATGAAGATTGACAAAGTCTCCATTGAAATGAACCTGCTTAGGGCGGACTTGAATAAAACGACAGAACGCATAACACAGACGGAAGTAAATGTCGCAGAACTCCAGAACCAAACCCAAACACTGGAAGAAAGAGTCCAAAAGATGGTTCACCAACAGCGTCAAGTGGCTCTCAAGATGGAAGACCAGGAAGGGCGAGCCTGCCGCAACAACGTCCATGTGGTCGGGGTTCCGGAAGGGGCGGAGGGGCCGAGTGTAGACCTTTTTCTAGAAGACCTTATACTAAACCATCTCAAACCTAAACGTCCCTCTGCCTTCCTCACTGTGGAGCGGTCACATAGGGCCCTAATTCCCCCGCCAAAACCGGGGGCAGCCCCCAGGACAATCATAGCCAAAATCCTCAACTACAGAGATCGGGACGCAATACTACAGGCGGCCCACCTACACGGGGATCTTAAGTATGAAAACGCAACTATCTGGTTCTTCCCAGACTTTACCCTCAAGGTCCAACAAGAACGGCGCTCCTTTGAGGGAGTGAAACGAGCACTCAGAGACAGGGGCATCAAATACATTATGTTTTTTCCAGCAAAATTCAAAATTATGATAAACGGCAAATCATGGTTTTTCACGACCCCATCGGATGTGCAAACATGGCTAGATGAAGGAGATGCACGTTGGACAAGGCCGACGAACGCTGGTGGCTGGAGGGCTTCCCAGGAGAGTCCTTCAAGCTCCCACGACGGCAGAGCAGATTCAGACAAGAGGAGCATGCGATCCTGGTGATCTAGATCCATGAATCCAGCTCTATCTGGGACTGGCAGAGAATGATCTCCTCTTGACTAGAGACAATCACTGAGATTCTTTGCGTCGTTCTGTAATGTATACTATTTGCTCTTTATAAGGGGTTGCAGACGCTAAGTGTGCGGGACACTGCAATACTAATGATACGTGCCAAAGCCTCCTTCCTATTTGGGGGCTAGAGTTGGGCTCTGGGGGGCCTAAAGCGGAGCCACTCCACTTCCCTGTAGTAGCTTTCAGTTATTTGGGGCGACAGGCGCTCTGCTAGTTGGGGATGTGGGTAGTTTTGAGCCTACACAGCAGGGTAGCAGGGCAGGAAGGGATGTTCTGGGGGTTTTTTCTTCTGTTTGCACCCCTCTCCCTATTAACTGGGAACCGGGAACGGGACAGGACTGGGGGATGGTGGTTTGAAACTGTACAATTGTTCTATTTTGTTGCAGTTACACCGATGGTGAATCCTGCTCTTTCTACAGAGGAACCCATATCTTATCTTTGGCACAATGAGTACGCAATGGGACAAAAGTGTTAAAATCTTGAGCTGGAACGTTAATGGGCTTAGAGATAAAATCAAACGTAGTGTTGTCCTTCAATAAATTAAACGCCATGTCCCTGAAGTAATACTGCTTCAAGAAACGCACCTGGTGGGCTTCTCCTGCAAGGCACTTAATAGGTGAGGTTACAAACTACTAGCCCACGCGGGTTTCACAACTAGCGCACAGGGAGTAGGCATTCTGGTGAAAAATTCCTTTCCTCTGGCCGTGCAATCAACCTGGACCGATGACAGAGGCAGATATATAGGGGTCACAGGCTCCTGGGAAGGCTACACGCTCACACTACTGTCAGTTTACATACAACCAGGTCTACAGAACACCACATTCAAAGATTTAGGCACTCTACTACTCTCTCGTTCGGAAGGTCTTCTGGTGGTTGGGGGGGGGGGGGGGGACTTTAACTCAGTTAAATCGGGTACACTAGATAGACAGCCACCGTGTGTGCTTGGGTCTTCCCAGAAGTGGCTGCCCGATTTTCTAGAAGCGTTGGGACTTGTTGATGGGTGGAGAACATACCACCCAAAGAACATCCAATATACCTTGCACTCCGGGGCCCATCATAGCCTTTCCCGCATTGATTATGTCCTGATCCCGGCTTCACAGGCTGCGTACATCCCCGAAGTTAAACATCTACCTAGAGGAATCTCGGATCACTCCCCGATTTGGGTTCAGATAGTACTCGGCCAGGCAAGGATGGGGTGTGTCAACCGCATTAACTCATGGCATCTCCGAGACCCTAAATTTCGGAAAGTATTATCAATAGCTATTGACTCCTACTTCCAAGAAAATGATGGAACAGTAGGTTCTTCCCAAACCCTCTAGGAAGCGTTCATATCTATGATTCGGGGTCAAGCGTTGTCACTCATTGCTGAAGCGAAAAAAGAATGGTAGAAAGCGATTGTGGAATTGGAGGTAGATATTGGCAAAATAGAAGACAATTTAGAAGATGAGGTCACATAGGCAAAACTTCACACATTACATCTCAAACAGGATGAATATAAAGCTCTAGTAACAGACAGGGCCAAATGCATCGGGAGGGAAAAGCTGGGAAGAGTGTACGAACAGGGAGACAAGGCAGGGAAACTAATCGCCTGGCTTGACAAAAAGGAGCGGGCAAGTCGATTGGTACCCAAACTCACAGGTTCTGACAATGATTCCATTACTGACCCTCAAACTATTTTAAATCACTTTGCCACCCATTATAAGACAGTTTATACATCCAGCTCATCCCACACGCAGGAGGACACACAGGACCTACTGCGAGACATTGCGCTCCCAACCCTGTCCGTGGAGGACCGTCAATTCCTGGACAGTACCTTAACGAATGATGAAATTGCGCAGGCCATCAGAGCTCTGCGTGCCGGGAAAGCCCTGGGCCCAAACGGCCTACCCATCGAGCTCTACAAACTTCAGCCCGACAAACTAACTCTGTATCTAAAAGCCATGTTCGAAGAAAGCAAAGAGTTTGGAGCACTGCCACTGGATCAGAGGATAGCCATGCTCGTCACTATTCACAAAGAGGGAAGACCTAAAACAGACTGTGCCTCATATAGACCGATCTCCCTTTTAAATGCTGAACCCAAAATCCTGGCTAAACTTGTGGCAAACCATCTGGTCAAGGTGATTGGGGGGTTAGTCCATCCTGATCAGTCAGGCTTTATGCCGCACCGTAACACCGCGCTGAACTTGCGCAGCTTACATGTGGTGCTGGGTAGAGTAGCCACTTTACGTGAAGATGCCCTAGTGATGTCATTGGACGCATCCATGGCATTCGACAGCATTGAATGGCCCTACTTATTAGCAGTACTCGCCAAGTTGGGCTTTGGCCCCGAATTTATCCGATGGGTGCGGGTCTTATATTTGGAACCCCACACGCAAGTCGTGGTTAACAACAAGAAATCAGCCTGTTCATTCAGAGTCGGGGTACTCGACAGGGATGCCCCCTCTCTCCTCTCCTTTTCGCCCTAGCCCTCAAACCCCTAGGGGAAGAGATTCGTCAAGACCCAGAGATACGAGCGCTGCGTTGGTCCCCTGAGTGGGAAGACCGCATCTCTCTTTATGCCGCTGACATCCTTTTGTATCTGGCCTCCCCGAGGAAGTCATTATTATGTGTCTTAAACATCATGGAAATAATTGGTAGATATTCTGGATTCTCAATCAATTGGAAAAAATCCCTCATATACATCCTCAGGGGAAACCCTCCCATCGCACCAGGTAATTGCCCGATTCCAATTAACACTGTGGGCTTCAAATATCTGGGTATTTATATTACATTAGATCCCAAACTTCGTTTTACCCAAAACCTTCTCCCACCATTGGAGAGGCTTAAGCGCGACATAGCTAGCTGGAAAACTCTTCCGCTATCACTGTTGGGCAAAGCGGCCCTCTTCAAGATGATGTCACTGCCACGCTTCCTCTACGCTTTGCAGAACGTCATGGACCCGGTCCCAGCGGAGTATTTTAGAGCGGTCGAGAGCCTACAGAGAGACCTGTTGTGGGATGGTAAACCTCGTATCGCTTTGACCAAACTCACACTTAACTGGTATGATTGGGGGGGGGGGGGGGGGGGGGGGGGAAATCAGCCTCCAGGATATCAAAAAAATACTACTGGACAGCACACCTCGCAGCCATTAATCAAGGCACCTATGGGCGTCTTGATGACCCCAGCTATGCCATTGATAGATGGACTCTACCGGGTGGGAACTATAATCGAGCAATATATTCCAAACCCAAGAGATACCCCCTAACCAGTCCAACTAACCACTTGGTCCACATCTGGCACGCAGTTAATAAACATCTGGGCTGGGAGCGAAAACTCACTCTGGCAACCCCCCTGTGGGACTCTGAGCAACTAGGCAGCCTATGGAAATCGAAAGGTTTTGCTAAGTGGGATCTTATCGGAATCTCACTGATTAAAGACATGTGGGGGGAAGGGCAAAGTGGAATACTTTACCTCTCTGCAGCAGCAGTATGAGTTGGCGAACTCAGAACATTTCAGATACACACAAATTCATCATGCACTAAAATCCCAATTCCCTGCCGGCTCCTCCCCTCCGGCACCTTCTCCATTAGAAGCTAGGTTGTTAGACAGGCACCTAGCCGAAAAAGCCATATCACTAACCTATAAAAAACTAATAAACAATATGACAGACCCACTCGGGCCACTACGAGAGAAATGGGTTAGAGATGGCCTCGAATTAGACGATGAAGGAGGCAGTGTCCTCACCAAGAGTAGTGGCCATACCAGCTAGACTCAGGCTAGTCCAACTTAAAATTCTTCACAGAATCTACATCACACGGCCTACTCTGGTCCATATGGGTAGAGCCGACACAGGAGACTGTAGAAGGGGGTGCGGGCGGGAAGGGTCATTTCTACACATGCTATGGGAATGTGAATACATACAAACATACTGGCGCAAAATCCATGATGTACGGGGCGTGGTACTCTCAGTTGTCATACGCCCAGATGCACGACGATGCCTCTTAAATATTTGGGAGCCAACTGATTTATATATTCATCACACGCAATGGGCCACACTAGGACTTATATTGGCAAAACGTAAGATAGCACAGAAGTGGGGAGCGACACAGGCACCTGAAGTAGGAGCCTGGAAAGAGGACCCGGACTGGTGCATGTACAGAGAAAAGACAGTCTTCACAGCCCCTGGCTGCCCCAAAAAGTGGTCCAGGATATGGGACCCCTGGAACGCTTACAGAGGACATATCTGTACCCCTCCGCTTGCTATTGACCCTGATGATCCCCCAACCCCATAACTTGTACCCATTGTGCTCCAACGCTGTTATTCATTACTGCCATTGCTGAATGTATTGTACCAGATTCCTCTGTAATGTCTGCTATATATCGATGACTGTTAATAAAAAGATTTATAATAAAAGAAAATAGATTTTCACAGTTCACAGTTAAAAATTTGTGATATAGGTCTTTTATAGTTTTAACGTCCACCTTACTTAAAAGGTCATGTGTATAAAAGATATCTAACCTGCCTATAGCCTGAAAAGACTCCTTTACATAATGTATCCAGGGTATTTTGTTACCATGCTCCAATTTCAAACAATCCAATACAATCATGCGGTTTAAATTCTTATGATCGGAAGTCCAAATCTTTATCCAACACACTAAGGAATTAATTGACACTTGCTCCGCCAGGGAACAAACCCCTAACTCTTCATGTACAGGCCAAACTGGCGCACCTTTGGGGATTCGTAGGATCTGGCGCAAAAATTTATTTTCCGCCACCTGTAACCTATGTGGGTGCACATACGCCCAGATTTCGCTACCGTATACTACTCGAGATACCTTCGGACTTGTACAATTTTAAAATTACCTCCGGGGCCCATGAACCCAATCTACTCGCAAAAGTAGTGATGGCGCCCACGGATTTATTCAGCTCATTCAGCTTCCCTTCTAAGAGGGCTTCCCACTGTAACTTGTCATCAAATATCACAACCAAATAGGGAAAGGCCGGGACCTTTCCAAGGATATGATTTCCGGCTTTAAAGCTTTTTGACCGGAGCCCCCGTGGGCCCACAACTAGTACATAAGACTTGGTGTAATTCACCGACAGGTCCAGCCTGTCCATGAATGCCACAAAGCCATCTATTAAGACCTGCGGGCCATGAGCACTGCATAGAGTAGGCATGGCAAAACTCTCCTACCTACTCTGGGGGAGTTTGACTGGAGGACCAAGTGTGCCGCCTCGAGGCCGTGAATATAAACCAAAAATATAAATGGAGCTAAAATGCACCCCTGGCGCACCCCCCCATGTACAATTAAAGTGATTGGTAAGATCTCCCTCGTGTGAGACTCTCACTGCCGCCGATGTATGGGCATGGAGTGATATCAGTAGATGTACAATACGTTGATCCACTCCTAATGTGGTTAAAATGTCCAACAGCTTAGACCGGTTTACCCGGTCAAATGCGGACGTAAGGTCCATGAAGGTCAGATACATAGCGCCCAATTGGGCCCCAGCATACTTGGAAATCAGAACATTAAGATTGAGGCATTGATCCAATGTTGACAAGCCTTCACGAAAACCATATTGGACTTCCGATAAGATATGGTTATCTGTGGCCCAGACAGACAATCTAGATAGAAGTACCAGGCCCAGGACCTTAACTACACCATCGATGAGAGAGATTGGGCGGTAAGATTGTGGCTTATCCTGGTCTCCTTTTTTAAAGGGGCACTAATGTGGCGGTGGACCAGGAGGGCAATTTCCCCTTCAAGGCTGGCGCATTTAAGACTTGGGTTAATAGAGGTGCCCAGACCTCGGGGTTGTCATGAAAGAGATCCGGGCGAATGCCATCAGGTCCTGAGGCCTATTTAACGCCAAAAGCTTGATGCATAAGCTTACCTCCTCCAAGGAGAAGCTAATTGGAGGAACCGCCACGCAAAGTGGAATGTCTACACTACGCTCGCCAATGCAGTCTTCACTATAGACTTTTTCAAAATGGGACACCCATTGGTCTAAAACAAATTTGGTTACATACAGTCAGTTTTGTTGGTTCTGCAAAACAGGGATTATTAATAATTTTCTAAAATAGGGAAGAATCCCTCAGTTTGCCTGCTTTAGCTAGGTCCTCCCATGCCTGCTTTTGGAGTATAGGACTGCGCTCTCTTATCGATTCTTTGTTAAGGCGTCAACACAGGGACACTCTAGCTTTCACCCGTAGCACCTGTTTCAGGGCTGCTTTAACCCTCCTTAAGGCCTGTGAGCACTTATGATCAAACCATGACGGGGCAGCCTGAACCCGCCACCCAGCCTGTACAGTTAAAAGACCAGAAACTCTCTGGGCAATAGAGCAGGACGAGCTTTAAATCTCCTCACTCGGGGTGCTAAGATTCAGACAAGCACCTATCTCATTCTGGAATGAAGAAAAAAGGCTACGATTACAAGCCTTTACGTCTGTGCTCGCCCATCTAAGGCGCCTCCCCTGGTCGGTGGGAATTAAGGATACCTGCGGCTTACAGGGACCCAAGGTGGGCTGTCCCAATCCCTTCAGTACAATACAATATATACAATTATTTCCCCAAATTGCTTTCATGAACAGACACTTTTTAGATTGTGTACATTTAAACATTATTTTCGACCTGCACCTAGTGTTACAAGCTTGAACCTGCATGGGTAAAGAAAACAGAATAAACCACACCTAGACACCTACAAAGTTACCACAACTGCTGCTATTTTCTCACAATGACAACAGTTAAAGGAAAGAGGAAGCTTAGTTTTGAAAGGTCACTTTGAAATGTACATGGAACATTGATATGGTTAGAAAAACAAAGACCGCAAGAGATACGAATAAAGTTGAATGCAGACTGATTGAAGGGGCAATACAGAAATAATTTATATGCATTCAGAGTGTACTACAGCTGCATTTATCAGAGTAGGAGTTTGCTAACTGCCTTTAGATTTTGTCAGCCATGCTTTGCCACGCTACAATATTTCAAAGCGGGAGGAAGGGTACGTGTCTTAGTTCTTGTTCAATTACCTGGAGTTCCTTGTTAGGGGCTAGTAGAGTTACATAGGGAAACATGCATTTGTTTCTATCCATCTCACTGCCATGTCATTTCCTTATGGATTACAACTGCATTGTAGACCATCTCATTGTTTGCCATTTTATTATGGTAATGGATTAACTGTAAAAGGGTTAAGTGTCAGTAACTATGAATGAGGGGTTAAATAGAAGGGTAAGAGATTAAGGGTTTGAGGTAAGTGTATGGTCGTGATGGGATAAGGATGTAAAGGTAAGGGGGGTGAAATATTAGAAAACGGGTATGGGCTGATGGATAAGTGGTTATTGGTATGTGGTTACCTTTTAAAGGCAAGGGGTGTAAAGATAATTATGTACGGAATTAAATGTAAGAGTATGGGCAGGAGATATGTATATCAGTAGGTAGCTACAGTAAGGACCAATTTTTTCCATAGACAAAGCTTTGTTTGTTTTGGTAATATTTTTGGTGCCGTTTGACGATTCTTCAAGACATTTTCAAACCTAGTGTACAACTCACTTCAGCTGCTCTTTGGAAAGTTTTGGGGTGATTTGTCAAGTGGGGGCGAGAAAAGGTCCCAAAACGCTTTTCCCCCCATGCAAGGTCTGGGATTTTGCATTTTGAGGACATAACTACAGCCCGAACCACTGAACTAATTACATCCACTTTTGCATAAAGGTAGATCGTGGTCTAGAAGGAGCCCTTTTAATAATTTTGTGTAAATCTGTTCAGTAGTTTGGAAGTTATTAAAGAAGGAATATTTGTATATCCAGAGTCATGGGTCCTTCACGGATCCACCCACAGGGGATTCACTGCTCCCCGTGCAAAAGTAAGGCATCAAATTGCTGGCCAGAACCTAAAAGGAAAGTTGTGGCCGCCATTTTGCTTCTTGGCTAGGCCCCAGGGTGAAAACAGGGATAAAAACTCACATAAAGAGTTAGGATAGAGGCACCCCGGTCCCATAGGTGACATGGAGGGTTCTCTGAGTGACCCCTAATGGGCAAAAAATTGCCCAGATATTTTTTTTTGGCCTATCAGCGGATCTACTACAACATTCAGTGCGGCCCCAAGTGCAACTCCGCCAAGGATCCGCAGCCCAATGGGGGAAAAAACACCCACTCACACACCAAACCACCGCTGTGCATGGCCAAAGGTTGTGCGCAGTGTGGGGTTGGCTGTATGCAGGTCCTGCGGCTACCCCCCACCATGCACAGTCAAAGGCCGTGCACGCCGGCAGTTGGATTAACGTATGGTAATTAAATATCACTTTATTTTTTTTGAAACTGAAATTCACTGAAAAGAATAAAGGTTACAGGGATGTTATAGTTAGCTTCACGTTTTACACAGACAAAACCATAGAAATTCAACAGTTATTGTAATACTTATCTGAGCACTTATAGTTATACTTATCTGAAGAAACTATTACTTGTGCCGTAAAGTAACTTTAGAAGCAAAAGGAACAAATGATGGACGGACTGCTGAACAATGCAAACATTCACCCCAAGTCACAAAGATCTGGGTTTAATCCATCGTTATAGTTAGCAGAGCAGAGCTAACTATAACTTGCACTCCCAGCCATGCACTGCTTATGGCCTCACATATTACACCACTAATGAGATGTTATATGACATCATTTATGACATCACTGATGACATCTCAATTGACACCCATGGCACCCACCATACGCGTGTTGGGGCTGCGGGGGGAGCCCCAGGGCCCCCGTGGCACTAGCAGGATTCCCGCATACTGAAGGAGGCGGCAGTGCTACCACTTAGAGGGAGCAACCTGTTGCTCTGTTTCCCTGCCATCAGTGGAGGCTAGGAAATGGATCACAAGTCTGCTCCCAGCTGGCGGGAGGATTTTTAAAGCTCCCGCCCGCTGTGAGATGACTTTGTGCGTTTTCTCTTGTTTGGTGGGAGATTCAAAAATGCCCCCGTCAGGCAGAAGAAAACACAAGTTTCCCTGTCCATGCTGGTGCAGGCAGGAAAACTACTGCGTCCCCGGGGTGGGTTCCCTGGGACACAGTATGTGAGTCGGCCCAGGGGTATAGGGTGCCCAGGGCACCAAAGGCTCAGTGAGGAGAGCTGTGTGGCCGGCTTCCTTTTATCAAGCAGTGGCATAGCCAATAGGTCTCGCCTTTGGGAACTTGTAAGTATTTAGCCATGCAGCACATTATCCTGGGTGCTACAACATCTACTAATACTTCATGTGCCACTTGTGAATGGGGGAGCAGAGCCACCAATCAAGCCAGGCGGGGCTTTTATAGGCCACAAGAGAGTGAAGAAGCTGCGAGGGTCAAGTACTACACTATAGAAAGGCGGATGGAACATGCAGTGCACTTGTAATAGTAACAGACGTAATGTTGAAACAAGTGTGCCTGCCCACATGTTACAAGAAGCAAAGAGAAGGGTACATGTTTAATTGCAGAAATGCGCACATACAAGCACAACCAGACACATAAAGAAGACCTACTTTGGCTTCCTGCAGTGGGGTGAAGCACAGTTCATGCACAAAGGGGTTACAGACTGGGGGCACCAGCTTCTGGTCAATGTGAACTCACAGGCCCGACTAGCACCTCCGATCCAGCTCAGCCTCATGACAGACAAGGGCGAGGAGATTCCTCAAACCGGATGTTCAATTTAAAAAAAAATAAAAGCAGGAGGAACTAAAAGCAAAATGGGGACAAAATGACAGCAAAAACGGTAGTCTACCGTGCTAATCACTGAATAAACAAGCAGAAAGGTACTGCTGGCTCATTGATAGGAAGAACAAGGACAACAGCCTGTGAGAGGGCACATCCAGATATCAATCCAAAACAAGAATGCATTTGCAGTTTAATTTCAGCTTCCTACTTGTTACAACATAGAACCATTTAAACCAGCGTCAATACAAAGCCCTTCTTTTAAGCACGGAGGCAGTAAATGTATTCAAGACTACCACACGATTATTTTACGACATTAAAGACACATTTGTCCATACCTGGCCTTTGATAAACAAAGTATTCTGGGAGCTGCAATCTTACAAGAGGTGGCTGAGCGGTATGGACAAGCAAACACAAATAAGCATCATAGAAAGTTGTCTATAGAGACAGAGAGAGTGAGACATGAACAGTGAGACAGGGACAGGCATAGATAGATATGGAAGCATTGACAGGGAGAGACCGAGCGAGATAAGGGCAGTGAGACAGGCTATACAGATAAGTGTACAGAGACAGTGAAAGGTGGACATATAAAAAAGACAAAGAAACAGAGACACGTCTGCTCTGGTCTGTTAGCATGTGACAAATGCAACAAGCACGGACGCGAAAGTGAAAGCAACCGCGCTAATTTGTAACATGATCCACAACAGATGACACCCTGCGTGCCACTGCTCGCTCACGACAGCTGGATGCCGTGGGAGTAAACATTTACAGAAAAGGTGGGACATGCACCCGCCTTTGGCCAATTGCGTACTTTCATTTTTGAAAGCCACACGCAAAGGCCAATAGAATGTGTGGAAAATAAAAAATCACACGCATGAGTTTAGAGAAAGTCTGGAGTGATTCTAAGAGGCCTCTCCGTAGGGCAGCGCATGCGCGCTGCACTAGGCTCGACCGAAAAAAGGATTAAGCCGCGGGTATGGGTCCCAGGCGCCTTTGAAGGCCATGGGAGGTGGGCTGCGCTCCCCAACCCCTTAATTAAACAATGCACCGCCATATTGGAGTATTTTTGGTTGCACATCTCCAATCTCATGTGGACTTTATCTTTGCATTTAACCCTGTACAGCACTCTGCTGTGTTTCGGCTAGGATTGCAATACATAAATACCACAAATTAACAACAGACTGCTGAATAAATGGCTAAAGTAGGTGGCTGCTCTGCTGTTACTGGATGGTGTGTCAATGCGTATAAGAAGGCTAGTGTCTTTGAATCTTACGGTGTATTTCTTGATGTATGAAATATAGTGTGTGGATGGTGTGGCTGTTTAAACAATGATGGGGTGTTGACTGTGTAATGTGTTTATTTTAGTTTGAAAAAATGCATTATGTTGCAAAAATAGAATGTTTACTGGGTGGGATTTAAGGGTGACTCTGTATGGTGAGGTTGGGACAGGAGCTGAAAGTAGCACAAGTCATCCTTATTTATTTAATTCATTTATAGAGCGCATGGTTACACCACCGGTGTGTCCCCGCGCTGAGAGCTAACTCTGAGAGAATAGATTGCCGCATGCCAGATCTGTAAAGGTGAGTGGCCAATCATGTCCTATCCTTGAATGGGTTGTGTAAACAGCCAGGTCTTTAGCTGTTTACGAAAACTGTTTTCACATGGTTCAATTCTTAGGTTCATCGGAAGGCTATTCCAGATTCTCGCTGCGCGGTATCTAAAAGAACATTCCCCCATTCTAGCTCTGAGGATTCTTGGTACAGTCACCAGAGCCTTTTCTGATGATCTTAAGCAGCATCCTGGTAAATATTTGATGATTAGAGAATGCAAATATGTGGGTCCTTTCTTTTGCAGAATGCAGTGGCACATTGCCTTAAATACTACCCTCTTTTCCACTGGAAGCCAGTGTAGGGCATTCAAGGCTTTCTTAGTATTAGATCTTCTCTGTAGCCCCAGTACCAGACGTGCCGCCGCATTTTGCACGCTCTGTAATTCGGAAAGCCCCTTTTTAGTGGCTCCAAGGTATAGGACATTCCCGTAGTACAATTGCGATGTTATTATCGAGTGTACGATGGTTTTTCTGGCACTCGGTGGTAGGAGATCTAATACTTTCCACAGCGTTTTCATGGCCCCCGAAACATTTTCCAGCTATCTTTTGTATTTGATTCTCAAATGTCAAACCAGACTCAGAGGTTTCTCACTACTGATTTCGGGGTAGGTAGTTGGCCTAATGTGTCGGGCCACCATGCAGTTGACCAGATGGAAGGTGTTTTGCCTACTATCAGTACCTCGGTTTTATTCCCATTTAACTTGAGGCAGTGGTTAGACATCCAATCTGCTAATTCTTTTAGGTAGTCTGAAAAGTGTAAGGCTGCTTGGTCCTTATTCTGTGAGAGCAGCACGATGAGCTGCGTATCGTCAGCATAAGAGACAATAGATATCTTGTATTTCTCTACTCTTTCTGCCAGTGGTCCCACATAAATGTTAAATAAATTAGGGCTCAGAATAGAGCCCTGTGGGACCCCCTGAATCAGAGAAATGCTGTCAGACACAAAGTTTTGTTGTGCGACTTGGAAGCTTCGTGCTGAAAGGAAGGAAGTCAGCCAGCTTAGTGCCTGCTTTTTGACGCCACACATTTCTAATCTGTGGAGGAGCAATTTATGGGAGACGGTATCGAATGCCGTGCTGAGATCCAATAGGATCAGTGCGGCCGTTTGTCCTTCGTCTGCGTACTTTGTCAGAGTTTGAGGCCAACAGTAACGCCGACTCCGTGGAGTGAGCTCTCCTGAATCCTGATTGGGAAGGATGCAGGATATTATTCCTACTTATATGGTCAACTAGCTGATTGTTTGTTACCTTCTCTGCTATTTTCGGAATAAACGCTAGCAGTGAGATCGGGCGTAGATTTTCTAGCACTGTTTGGTCTAATGATGTTTTTTTTTGTTGTGGTTTGACGATGGCCAGTTTCCATTTGATGGGGACAACACCAGTTTGAAAGGAGCGCAGGATGAGCTCCGAGACATAAGACATGATTACCATAGCTCCCTCCATCATTATTTTTGGTCTAGGTGGGTCCAGTGGAGATCCTGATTTAATTCCTTTAGCTATGGCTGCAAGTTCCTCTATGTCCGGGATCTTAAGTTCGTCCAGTGTCAGCCCTGCAAACTTGATCTTGCTACCGCAGGCTAGGCCTGTTCCTAGCCGTGCTTCCACTGGAAAAGTGTCATATATATTAGTGACTTTATTTGCTAAAAAAGCTGCCACCTTATTACAGCTCTCAGTGGAGGCGGCAAAGTCCTCTCTGGTGTCCCGAGTTCTAAGGGTCTAAACGTCTAAATCCCTTTACTTTCATTTTTAAGGACATTTCTTTTATTTTAAAATTTCTTAATTTGAAAATCTGTTTTATGCAGAATCAGAACATTTTCATGGGTTTTCTTTTTAGACTTGCAATGTTATGCTATTGTTTACCTAGGTCTGGTATTAACGTCTCAAAATGAACAAAGGTTTAGTTTTTTTATATTTTTAAGTAATTGTACTTTTTTTGTCAGGTTATTTTATGGTTGTATTTGTTATTTATATTTAATGTTCACAAACAATACCAAAGGATGTGAAGCACATGTTTTAAATAATAAACATAATAAACATTGTATAGCAATGTTAGTTCGTAAACATTTAAATTAGGTCACAAAACACCGGACTGAAAGTAACCAATGGAAAAAGTTTCCTTGAAAGATAAGCCATATGTCCAGTACTTTTATATGTTTAATTGGTGACATAATTGTCTTTTCACCAAAGGATGTGGGGCAGAGTAACACCCCACTCCAGACGCACAGCCAATTATTTATGCATATCAAAGATGCACCCATTGTTCCAATCTTGTCAAAAATATTTTTATTTCCATTTAATCCATTGCTTGTTAAACTTTAATCTTTTTCGTCCAGTAACACAGTGGACACTTATGGTTACACAGTCCTTGGTCTTGATCACCACTTACTGTTTGCATATGTACCTTTGGGTGATTAACCTTTTTGGGCGACATGTAATCATTTACATTTTTGCTGGAACCATGAATATGGTTTATCACTGCTTTCAGGACATTCCTGGCCACAGATTTGCGTTGTGCAGTACGTAATGATTGGTTTGAATTTGTGTTAACAGGTGGGGAACACTAGTTTCAATATTAGTAAGTATGAACAGTCTTTGTCGTCCTAGTGTCATCATTTTATATGTAGGGGGTAATGATCTTCAACAATTTCCAGGTTAACACATCTATTTTGTTTTTAAGGAAAATCTGGACTCTTTAAATATGTGTCTCAATACACTATTTTTCATGCACTGCCCAACAGGTTTTATACTGACGTACACCAAAAATGGACCAAGTCACGAGCAATGGCAATTTTGGATATTACCAATTTGGCAGTGTTTACCATGGAAGTATAAAATACAACAATCTAGATCTTTTCAGCAGAAATTGTGTCCATCTTTCTGATGTTGGTAATGTAGTCTTTCTGTGTCATTTTCACACTACTGTCAGACATGCTACTTTGTCAATACCTCTTTCGTCGGTCTGCGAAACCCAATGGCCCTTTTAAGAGCTATAATAATCAAACTGGAGGGAGAAGGAAGAACCTCTTTAAGAGCTAACCTTTCATTGAAATCTTTATTATGTTAAGTTCTCAAACCTCATAATGATGTTTAAGAATACTGGGCATGGCCTGGCAAGATGCCCAAAAGGACAAAGCTTTTGCAGCTCCCGTCCTGGCCCGTGAAAATACTTCCTAATCCTTGTTCGCTGCTGCATGAAAGTCTGCTAAACGGCTCACTAAAGCTGTTGAGGCCCAGGCAGATTATTTTCTGGGTGGCAGTGCAGTGACGGAGCCCCATGCCTATTGAGGATGTGGAGGGCCTTGTGGAGCCTGGGGTGCAGTGACCTGTGGAGGAAACATGAGGGGAGCCCTGAGGCTGTGAGGTGCTGCGGTAGTGAGGGGACTGGTGTTTCTGCTAGCTTTGGCCAGTATGTGTTCATTACACTGGTGCATTGCTGCGGTAAGAAGAGACTCCCAAGCAGTTGCGACAGCCACATGCAAGCGGGAGAACGCTACTGTAGTATACTTGTGCTCCTCACAAGATGGCCACCTGTGGTCATTAGACCTTCCTTTGTGTTCCCACCTCCCCAGCCTCCCAGAATTCCTGTGTGCATTCCACCTTGTATCGTTTGAGAGTTCTACGGAGCTGCCCCCGAGATGGAAGAAAAGGCCGGCTGTCCTCACGAGGAGTGAGTGGCGCGGGAACAGTGGTGACTGCAGGTAGCAGCATTTGTATTGACTGACTTGGGTGGTCATCTCCCACCCCGTCTGGCGAAGCCTGAGTTTCAAAATTCTAACTGGAACAGTCGGCAACCTGGCACGAGACCTCAGTGAGATCGGCGGTGCCTGGGGGATTGGCCCCGCTACATAGGGGCTTTCTGGACACTCACTCAAATACAAAAAGCCCTTGTTACACGTCACACACCCACCATACAAGTAATGGTGTCCACCTCTTCTATATTTAGGGTAGGAATAGTTCTAGTATTTATCTAGGAATATTTCCAGTATGTGTGTTTATTTAAAAGAAAAGGCCAGATCCTGTGCCCCAGGGTATACAATGTAAAAAACTATAAGTGTTTGTGAGAAAGAGTATGGAAAAATATAGGAAGTGCCTCACGTAACCAACCACCAAGGAGCGATTGGCAGGTTCTCGCCAATGTGCTCACACTTACTGGGCACTGCTTGCTGAGGGCTGCCCTACATCTGCTCCCTGAGACGACCGGCCTGCAGCTGGGTCATACACCACCCTTGAGAGGGACGATGAGGCCGGCAGTAGCCGTGCCGAAGGCGGCAGCATGGGGAACAGTGGTAACTACAGGTTGGGCACCTGTATCAGCTGCCTTGGGAGATGAGTCACTCGTCCTACGGAGCCAGAGAGTTGGCCTTCTACTGGAAGCAGCCAGCTCCCAAGCGAAAGACCCCTTGGCGAGATCCGTGGCATCTAGGGAGATTGGCCCTACTTCGTGGGTATGTCCTTGACATGGTCAGCTAGGGGGTACCCAATATCTACTTCCCGACACGATTGGCGAGCTGCTGGGGGCATATGGAGGACTCTGTTGTGGCCCCTGAGGGCCTGTTGCTGCGAGTAGGCACCCCAGCCGGCTGAAGGCTAGGTTGGGCCACAACCCCACCAGTGATCAGATACTGGCTCCAATTGAGGCATCAAGTCCAACAGTGCAAGCCAAGATACAAGCTGTCTTGTTGGGTGTTTGCCTGTTTCGGGCAGACATCTATAAAGTGGCGGAGACGTCGCTGGCCAGAACAGGATGTGACCATATTCCAGGAGGAGGTCGCCGCCTTGCGGACTGTGCTGATTGACCTCTCGACCAAGACGGCTGCACTGGAGCACAGGGCCGAGGATGGGGAGGGACTCTCCAGAAGTTATAATCTTCGATTTGTGGGCTTTCAGGAGAGTGTGGACCACAGAACTCCTTCTCGAAGCACTGGGCCGTGGCAACGATACTGCCTGCCAAATTGTCCTCCCTATTTGTGGTAAAACGGGCACAGCACGCCTTGGCACGGAGATCACCGGTGAGGGCACCCCCAAGCACGGTTATTGCGAAAATACTGAACTTTAGGGACACACATGCCATCCGGCATGTGGACTGAAAGGCTGGAGATCCCACCGTTTCAGATTCTCATGATCTCCATTTTCCCAGACTATACAAGGATATGCAGCAGATGTGAATGTATGGGGGGGGGGGGGGGGGGGTAAAACAAAAGCTGAAGGCACTGGGACTGCGCTACTTGCTTCTCTACCCAGCGAAGATGAAGGGGCTCCATGCCAAATGCACACATTTCTTCAACACACCTGAGGCAGTGTGGGACTGACTGGAGATACGAGGGAATGCTCAATTCCCAGCCCCAGTCTTTCACAAACTCCAGAGATTGGGCCCAGGACACACGCCACTCGAGCCGGCAGGGAAATGCAGACAATGCGGCGTGGTGGCCTCCCAGTCCTCCGCCCAGGTGGTGGTCCATCAAGATAGTACGCTCAACCTGAAGAGACAGCGGCTGGAGAGGTAGAAGGGCAGAGCACTGCTGGAGGCGGTGACTGTCACCAACTAGGACGAAAGCTTAGCAGATGTGGTGGGGGAGACCCCAGCCACAGGAGAGACTAGATGCTCACTCACTTGAAGGGACCCTAGTGGCCTCTAGTGCTGGCTGACTGTTGTGAGAACACTGACTGGAAGAGCGCCTGGAGTGGCCTTCTCAAAGAGCCGCGGAGCCGGCAGGTCCAAGATGAGCCCACCACACATGCAGCCTGAACTCCAAGTTACATGGGAATTGTACTAGCATGCGAGATTGGGAAGTAGGTGCTGAGAAAACTGGCAGGGCTGTTCCCCCACCATGGTCTTTGTTGTTGGCAATTGACTGTGTGTGTTTAGGGTGATTATTTGTGGTGGTGTTGTGGGTTTGTAGTGGAGTTGGTAACTGCGCAAGTGGATGCTAAATGTGTGGCCAGGTGGGCACAAGGTTGCGATGCTTTGGAGCAGCTGGAGTTGTGGCAAACGCTAGGCATACACCCCCCCAAATACATATTGGGGCTGGGCGTTTTGCTTGGTTTTAGGTGTGACGTGGTAGTGTAAGGATTTGTTAACAAGGTAGGTATATCAGGGACAGATGAGGCAGGAGTTGTTCTTTTTCGGTGTTTAAATAATGGGTGGGTTGGGGCATATTGTTATTGCTGGTATAGGACAGCAGCAGCAATGTGGTCATGGGATTATGGTGGCTGAGGTGACTGGGAGGCTGGTGGGGTGGAAGGACAGATAAAGGTAGTATGATTACACACTTTAAATTGGTGATATAGAATGTCCGTGGGCTCATCTAGTACGGTAAACGTTCTAGGATACAGACGTACCTTCGCCAGCAGAGTATCCATATTGCTCTGCTACAAGAAACACATCTGATGGAGGGTGAACACAAGAAATGGCGGTGCCAGCTGTACTTCACCAAATACTCCAACTATGCTTGAACGGTTATGATCTGGGTGGCCCGCAGGTTGCCTTCCAGATTCGTGACTTTAAGTCGGACATTGAGGGGATGTACCTCTTACTACATGGTCTGTTAGACAGTGTGGAGGTATGTTTGTGGAATATGTATACACCAAATGTTGATGACGGGGGATTCTACCTGGAGATGGAGAGGGAGCATGTCGGAATCCCCCTGCTATGGGCTGTGGATTACAATTGTGTGTTGGATGGGCAGTTAGATTGGCATCCACCTCGACTCCGCACAAAGCTGAGCATGTCGACCTCCTTGTATGCCGTGATAGAATGACTACATTGCACAGATATAATGCGAGCGACCCACCCGGGTGTACAGGTGTACACATGCATAGCCATCTCAACAGATTCCTACTGTCTGGGGAGTAAGCTGCTGACGAGCTGAAGGTTCATATTTTGGGTAGGTTCTTCTCTGACCATGCACCTCTACCGTTGAAGTGAGGGGCGGGTGGAACTAGGCCGGAGGTTCCCCTGTGGCGCCTTCACATGGGAGGCAATGGAAGACACACAATTTTGCGAGGTGTGCTACTGCAGTCCTGCGTCATGCTTCCAAAACCTGGTATGGACCCAACAGACTAGAGTTCATATCAGTTTCTGTCCATTTTGGGGGGTCAACACTAAGGCCCTGGCGAAGCCATTGGGTGGGATGGTGACCCATTTAGTATACGCAGATGTATGCCGAGTACAGGGACGCAAATGATCCTATGGAGGCTGTGCCACATGTTACACTCAGTGGCAGGCACGGATTTAGAGGCTGCAATGGTAGGATTGGATGTCAAACAAACCTTTGACACACTCCACTGGGAATAGGTGCTGAGGAGGTTGGGGCTGGGACTGGTATTTATGTCATGGGTACAGTTATATGCCCAACCTGCGGTGCGTGTTTAGACCGGGAGTATGGTGTATGAGTGTCTGCCCACCGAGCAGGACACGAGGCAGGGATGCCCCGTCGCCACTCCTCTTCGCCTTGGCAATGGAGCCCTTGTTGGTTCGGTTGCACTGTGACACGGAGTGTTGAGGTGGGGGGACGCACCCTCGTAATTTCTGTATACACAGAAGATTTGTTGATTTACATCACCCACCCAGAGCGATCAGTGAGAACAATGCTGGAGATCATGCCTGAATTTGGGGAGGTCTAGGGCTTGCGGGTCAACAGACAGAAGTCAGTGAATTTCTCTCTGGCCGGGCTGGTGCGGGCGGACCCTGCCCATCTCCCAGTGAAGGGGCTACAGTGGGAGTGACATCATTTTTGTTACCTGGAAAAACAGTTGGCCCATACTTCAGAAGCCAGCTAAGCCTCAATATGGGTAGAGTACTTGAGAACTTGGAGGCATCTGTGTGTGCTTGGTACCGCCTGCCTTCAATCAGAGTTTTGTATAGCTCGCTAATCACCCCAAGGGGTATCCTGCCTTTGTCTTTGATGGGCAGGGTAGCCCTGAGCAAGGTGGTGTTGTTGCTACACTGCCTGTACATCCTGCAGAATTCAATATGTCATATACCAAGACCCATCTTTGGCAAACTGAACAGCCTCCTGGTGTTCTTAGCGTGAAGTAAAATTGGAAATACTGAAGTTAGACACGGAACTACAGATGTACCATTTTCAGGATTGCTACACTGCGCGGCACCATAGTGCACAAATGGTCCAAATACTGGCAGAGTGAGGTGCTAGAGCTGACCTCCCTGGGTGCGTTATGCGGGGGGAGAGTTCCAGAAGACTGCCCGTTTACTGCCCTGCATGCAGTCACACATGTGCTGCCTAGAGCTCCCTTCGCCAGGCTGCTGCCCCTTAAGTGGTTGCCATGCTTCCAGCAGATACAGTCCATGATAGATCTGTCACAATGGTATGACAGGGCTGCACCGTGGTTGGCAACCTATACCTCCATGGCGCTTTCTTCATGATGGGGGAGGCGCAGGAACAATTTAGCTATGGCAAGGCCAGTTTTTGCAATACACCAAGGTGTCCCACAAGGCACGTGAGGTCTGGATAGATTTTCCTGCGGAACCAGTGGAGACACGGACTTTGCGGCAGCTGCTGGACCCGGGTTCCACCTAAGGGCTGATTTCCTGCGTTTATAAGGCCTTGAAGGCTGACCGTAGGATAGATATGTCAGTGGCCCATGATAGATGGACGGGTGATTTGCTTGAACCACTCACGGTGGGAGAGTGGATGCGAGCCAGCGTCCAGGTCGGGGAGGTGGACAGTAACGCAAAGTTCAAACTCTTCCAATTTTATTGTACTACACTGCCCCTACTTAATACCTCAACAGTCACACAAGTTTGATGCAACACAATTGGCCGAGTGTCCCAGATGCGGGATATAGCTGGCAACATTCCTGCATATGATGTGGGAGTCTGGTAGGCTAAGGAGTTACTGGAAGCAAGTACTGCAGGTGCTACAGGGAATCCTGCATGTCTAGGTGGAGGCTTTGAACAAACATTGCCTGCTGGATGTACTCCCAACCCCGAAACGAGGGGCCAAATGAAGCACAGGTTTGCCCTGTTGGGATTGGTGCTGGCTAAATGACACATCACCATCCACTGGATGAGACCCCATCCGCCCAGAGCCCACAAATCGTTGGCAGATGTGCGTGAGTGGGGTAGAAGCGGAGGTTAAGACTATTTCGCATGGATGAAAATGCAGAGAGAGACTTGGAGATGTGGGGAGATATGTTCAAACATTTAGCGGCCAAGGAGCTAACGCCTGATACCTCTCCCAGGGCAACACAGGATGAGGAGCCAGTGAAACTCACTATGAAGGCATAGGGCTAACTCCCAGAGTCTCAGAGTGTGTATCTGTGCATGTGTTTAGGTGCACAGAGGGTGGATGTACTTGCAGCCCTGGGTGAGGTCCTTGTGTTCCTTTTTCCCCAGTGTTCTCCCTCCTTCCATCCCTGTCTGTCCCCCCCCCCCTCCTCCTTCCCATGTCGACATGGTCACTGAGGATGTCGGCTGCTGTATGGATTAGACCTTTAGTTCTTTAAAGGGTGTACTTTCTGGGTTTTTAAAACATTATTTTTATTAACCATGAAACAAAAGCTTCCATAGAAAACAGTACAATATACGCAGTGGTGGTTCAGCGTATACAAATACGTAGCAGCATTGACATTGTACATTCCCACTAGCCCGTCGTTACCCCCCAAGGTGATCGGAGATGTCACAAACCACCTGCTACCTGGCCATGGGCCCCCCACTTACAGCTAGTCAGTGGTCCCTGTAGTTCATCCCGCTCCCCCCATATCTTTTCCCTCCTCTGATATACAGTCTGTTTAGCCCATTGACACCAATCCAAGTTGTTTTTCCATAACTCCACAGTGGGTACCTCCCGGGCACCGCATAATCAAGCAAGGTTCCTTTTTGTCACCACACCCGCCAGTGCGAGCCAGATTTTGGCCCATTTGGACCAGACTCTAGCCCCCGTCACTCCTAGGATAAGCCACCTCGCGTCTACCGAGACCGTGGACCCAACACCCGTTGACATCACCTGGGCTAGGTTTTCCCAATATCTTTGAATCCTGGGGCAAGCCCACAGTCTATGAAAGAATGTTCCGGTCTCACCACATCCCCTTGCACACTCCTCAGACACACAATGTCCAATACGATATTGCACGGTCCTGGGGGCATATGATCTATGGAGAATTCGGAGTTGAATTAATCGGAACCTTGCACTCACAGCTATTTTACTTTCTGTTTTTTGTTCATATGAGATTAAGGCATAGACCGACTTGTTGCTAAGTAGATGCTAAGAGATGCGTAGTCATTTGGCGGACATAATGAGGAAAATACAACAGTTACTCAATCTTGAGCGGGGTAGGGTTATTGAATTGAAATATACAGCTGTTTGAAGCACCAACAAATGCGCTACACTGGCATACTAGAAAACAGGTTTAAAAAAAAAGGAAAAAAGACACTGGTCAGAAAACAATCATATACAAAACAAGGTCTTATGTTCTTTAATACCCTTTTGTGGTCCAATAGACAGCCTTAGAAAGAGGTGAGCTAAAAAACAAATAAGACAATATGCTGAACTGAGATGTACTGAAGAGTGAAATACATTATAGAATGCAACCCTACAACTGTTAACTTCATGTTCACGAATGGCAAAACATAATTTGTCCATACCAGTCACAAGAATAACAATAAATAAAACAAGATTGCCAACAACTCTTACCCCTGGTGGTCTGCACTGCTATTGTTTCTGAAGTATATTCACCAGAGTCAAAAAAGCCTACCACTCTAATTGAGCATAGCACACACTGGTCTTCCGATCACTCAACTGATTCACTGATCTCATATTGGTGTACTCTTTGACCTGGAAAATTACTTCACGAGGAATGTCTGTTACGTAATGTTGAGAAATGCATTGTGTTTTTGGCCGATATTATACCAACAATGAAGTTTAAAACAGCTGAGCAATTCACCACATATGCAACAGATTAACCATCCCACACCAGTTCAAAGAACTGCCAAACCCAGGAAGCCCAGAGCCACCAACTATTTGGTTTGATACTTTATTGTTGTGTGTATAAGGTACCAAGGTGGTGCTGATCGCCCATCATTAACCTCATTTGGTTGCCTGTCTTGAGCGCCTTCACCAGCATTAGCCATCATGCAAACATCGGACTCAAATCTTCAAAACCATCATTTTGGTTGAATATAAATTAGTCTTTCATAATTGTGAGTGTTATGGCTTCATTGTGTTTCAATGTTAGTAAACGCGACTTACTTTTGGTGTGATATGCCACAGTGATATGTGTTGTGTGCCCTTTGTTTGTGTGCGTTGTGCGTTCTTTGTTTGCAAATACTGAAAACACTGCAAACAAGAAACCCCCATATGTCTCATTTGCCAGTGGGTGTATGATAATGGTCCACTATGGCATAGGCTTTGCTCACGCACACCCTCAGGTACTTGTTGTTTGTCCACTGTTTGGATGCACCTACAATGTGCACAAGATTTGATGCAAATTTAAGCTCCATATGCCTAACATAGTTTGTGTATCTAAAGGGATGTGTGAATGCAGTGAATTATTATGTGGGCTTCACCAATAACGAACTAGGGGTGTGCATTGTGTCCCTTATGTGTGTTGCCTTTCTATTATTGATGAACACCAACAATAGGGGAAAATCATTTGGTGCAAAGCAAAATTCCACATGTCTGAATTGAATGTTATCAAGGGATGTGTTAATATAGCCCTCCAAGGAGTGGGGCTTCACCCATGTTGACCCCGGGGCACGACAACCTCAGCTGGTTGTTTCCTTTAATGTTCACATTGATGTCCTGTATGCAAACCTGCACTGCATTTTGTCAGACTTTGCTTGCATAGCCAGATGTTCACAAACACTTTGAAATATTTCCATGTTACATGCGCACTGGAATCTTGCCTTTTGCCTGATATCTCCAAAACTAATTAACAGATTTTTACCAAAACAAGAGAAGGCACTGAATGATCAAAAGGCCTCCATGCATTTAGGATTGGTGGTCATCGGTTTTGGAGCTACGCATGCAGAGAAAAATCCTATGGACAATCCCCTGCACTGCAAAACAAATTCAACCACTCCAGCCGCTATGACAATCCAGTTATGTGTTGGTTTATTAAACAAATAATTGTAGCACACCAGCTTTGCCTTGATTTCAATAACCTTTTTTGCATTAATCTATTTAATGAAATTTCAGTGCTATACTTTTCATTTCATATCATATTTGCTTCCCTCAAAGTGTTTGAGGATTGAAACATTGCTTCTTCGGGAGGATATCTTGTATCTAGCCAGAAACAAAAGTAATACTGGAATCTTTCATTTAGTACCCAAACAATGCTCATTTTAAATAAGTCAAGAAAAACGCAAACCAAAGCAATTTTCGACCTGTGATAACTCCTATTATTGTGGAACATCGGACAAGGCAAATGACTATGTTAGACATCTGCCATTATGTCAGCTTTCTTTACTGATTGTAGTATCCCAACCAGACAGGAAAACACACATGAGATTAGAGGAAGTAGAGTTTTTATTATCATCTTTTAATGTTATACGATAAAGAATTATTACTTTGCTTAACCATTAAAAACGCATAAGAAAAACCTACATTTACAGGAGATGCATCGCCTCCTCGATGTTCCGATTTCACCACTAACATCAACTGATCACCAAATGAATGAATTTTAGATTCTGGCTGTTTCCTTTTAGACAGACTGAAAAACAATCAGACCAGAGAGTACAGAGATCTGTGAAGGAGCTCTGGCTGAACAGTGATTAAGCTGGATGTCACTTGTCTCTGCTCTGGTAGCCTGGAAGCAGCCCTTCAGTAGCTTGGAAAGTGGACAGGAAAAAGAACCTCAACATCTAAGAAAGGTGGGACTTAGAAACATTAAGACATGTGGAAGGACGATAATAAAATACAAAGACTATTTGAGAAAGGCGAAGGCTTGATAGGGACTATTTCCTGGTTCTTCCAGTCGGACTCTTGTGCCACGACAAAGGACGCTTCAGCAGGTCTTCATTCAGAAGGAAGTGTCTGGCTACAGCTCTATACCTCATCGGGCCAAAAGATTTCGAGCTCCATAGGGTCTTCGAAGTCTGAAGGCAAAACTTTAGAGCAGCAAAAGGTAGCACAGCAATCAGAGAGGTGAAATGACCCCTTGACCTATGGTTTTTAAGTTTGTCCGCTCTGAGCTTTTGGAGGCAAACCACATAGAACCCTCGCAGACTACAGCATCCTAACTTGCCCTGCTGGACATTTGCACTTCCATAATTTCTTTCAAGTCAGAATGGTCAGAACTTAGATTTGCCGTGTTCTTCATTTTTGATCTGTCGCATTCAAAGACTATAGGCAGAACATCGAGATAATCATTTGCCTTGGTGGAGATACCAGCATGACACATAGTTGGTCTGCAGTAGTTGCATGGATTATTAAAAATGTATTAAAACTAAATTCTGATCAGATGTTTTAGCCGGTCTAGCTTTGCTTTGTTTAAACTACTGGTTGCCAGTGAACCTTGGTCCCTCTCCAACCAGTCAATACATCCATCTTCTGGCATTCCTCTTTGACTGCTTCCTTACTTGTTTCTCACAGATATACAAAGTTACCACCAAATGTTTGTTTTAGCTAAGGATGCTGGACAAGAACCGCTTCAACACTAGACAGCCGCTTTACTATAATTCAGCCGATGAACGGCTCCCACATAGACTATTATAATTCTTTATATCCTGGCTTGCTTAATTCTCTTTTCAAAATTCGGCAGGCTTCTCCTTGACTTTCCATGCAGGTGTCATGTTTCAAGACATCTGGTGAAGATTCACTAGTTGCTGGCAGGGAAATGTGTAATCATCAAGATCAGATAATTTGTCATTCTCGCTATTAACAGAGTAGGGTTCAAATTCCTTCAGAACATATAATTATGCTCCGACCAGAAAAGTAAAATCTACTGTCCCTTATGAAACTCAGTAAACTGTAGCAAGGCAGAAACTTTTCCCATGTTACTGCTAAGTGCTGACATTCTACCCGTCTTTCACCTTCATGCAAATATTCATTATATCACATTTCTGGAACTTCTCAAAACAGTACTTCTTTCTTTCCATTAAATTGCATCTGATTCTATACTGCATTCCTACCAATTGCAAGCTTTGCAAATTACTAAAATAATAAGTATCTGCAATGCAAATTGGTCTCGCATTTGTGAGAGTTGAGCGGTATTGGCGTTGTAAAGAACAATGTATTTTACCTACCAAAGCAGTGAAAGATTAAAGAAAAATGGAAACAGTAAGGATTCTAGAAAAAGAAGGAAAATGAAACTGAGATAGAACGAATCTGAGGAAAGGGGAAAACTGAGGTGAAAAGAAAATATAAGGGAAAACTGAGCTTCGAGTACTCAGGGTAGGCTGTAGTTGGGCACGGGATGAGGGACCGAAAGCTGGCAGCACTTGCATTGGTTAGCAACAGGAGATTTACTTACTAAGGTTAAATTGCTCACATGATGCTTCGACACCGTAACTGTGTATTCCACTATGCTGTCTGAGACTGTATGACATTATGCCACGTATGCTTATGATATTGTATCATGTTTCGTTGTTTATTTGATTGGTTGTGTAAAATCAATAAAAAACAGAAATAAAAAAAAAAAAGGGAAAACTGAAAAGGCACAATAAAGATAGCGTGATCAAAAAATGAAGTAAAGAAAGCAAAAATGTCCAAAGATTAACACATTGAACAAAGCAGGAAATAGAGACAAACAAATAGAAACAGGAGAAGAAAATAGCAAATGAAAGCAAAGTGAAACAGAAAAAAGCAATGTGGGTGAAATGAAGCAGAAAGGCGTGGATTGCCAATCCATGTTTCTAATTTCTATGAAATCCCCCCTCACAGATCAATTAAACATTTCATTTATTAAAATTGTGCAAGCTGCAGGGAAAGCAGCCAATGCACAGAATCAGCATAATAGAGAAGGCTTAAAATGTATCCAGTCCCCACTCCCTTTCGGTATTCACTGCAATAACTGAGTCATGTGTGGTAGCACACAAAAACAAACTGCAAAGCGCCTGAGGTGCTATCAATCGAGTTCCATTCTGTACATTAAGCCATGCAGGTGAATGAGTCATGTCTTGGGCGATGGCATTTCAGATTTATATAGATTACAATTTGGCAATGTTTCTCTGGCACCAGTCCAAAACTAGAGCTTTGCTAAAACTGCTGGGGCTGTTAGTCACTAGGGAGCCTTTCTTTTATTATGCTAGCTCATTAGAGGGGTAGGGCAGAGAAGTAAGTAAGAAGAGAAGGGGAGTAGTAACAGGCAGAGAAAGTGAGAGTGAGAAATAGGTAGACAGAGAAGTGCATTGAGACTGAAACATACAGAGTAAGTATGAGAGAAATGGCAAAAAGACTGGCAAAGACAGGAAAGGACAACAGCACAGAAAGGGAGAGACAGGGGGACTAACGATAAACATGAACAAGCATTGGCATAGCCAACAGGTCTCGCCTTTGGGAAGTATTTAGCCATGCAACAGTTGCATAACTAAATACTTATAAGGCCCCAAAAGCGAGACCTATTGGCTATGCCAGGCGGCCGTGAAAGTGATCGCGATCAAACATCAAAGCGGTAAGGCCGTGAAAGTAATCGCGGTAAAGCGCGGTGCGCGCGCCCGCGGACATGCACTGTAGCTCGAGGCTGGCCTGGTAGCACTTTTTGGAGCCCTTTCAATAAGTCTCGCCAGACCAGCGCATGCGCTGGGTCAGGCGAGACCTAAAAAACAATGGAAGCGAGGGAAAGAAAGACTGGCACTGAGATTGAGAGAGACTGCGATGCAAGGAGAGACTGACATACGCACAGAATAAAAAAAAGTGAAAGGAGAGACAAGGACAGAAGCAATGAGACTTCACAGACAGGTACAAAGAGAAATGGAGAAAGATTTGGGAATCTGAAGAATACAAAGAAGTCCATCTTGCATCATTCACGAGGCCACGTGAGTGACATGGGGTTGCAACTAAGGCAACCTCGTAAACACACTCTGCTCTGGCACTGCTAGCAGACAGCGGTGCTGACAAACACTTTTAAAAAGGATGGTGGCAAATCAAAATGTTAAAAATAAAGTGTTTAAATAAGAACATTCAATCGTTGTTTATTGTGTACGCCATGATATTGCACGTTCACTGTGCTGTGTAATACACTCCACCGTCTTACTTGGCTAGATCCGTGCTACACAAACACTGCAAATCAAATACAAAAACATATGAGAGACAGTAAAACTGTAAAATTACTCACAGTACCCTAGATCATTGCTGCTGATGTGTACATTTTCTCTCACATATTCTTGCTAAAAGGTCACACTTCTAATTTGGCTAATATGGCCTTTACCAGTATAATACAATGATGCTACCACATTTAGGAGTTTTGGTTATAATCCTTCGTCTATGGACCACGGCATGGGCAACAAAACGTGGCTATACTTCAGTAGATGCAATACTTCTACAGTTCAAAAAAGATAAACCCCACTTGTTAATGTACCACCAAAGTCGAGATGTAGCGTTACAGGATTATTTAATTGATTAAAAACGACAGTATACTGCATGCTATATATGAATTTTATTTTTCTTATGTGTCTTTAATTTTTCAAAGTATATTGCGATATAACATGTTGTTTTTAATCAATTAAATAATCCTGTAACGCTACATCTCGACTTTGGTGGTACATTAACAAGAGGGGTTTATCTTTTTTGACCTGTAGAAGCATTGCATGAACTGTGTGTATCGTATGTAAGAGAGTTGGTGAGTGTTGGACATCTGGTTTCCAAGGGGAAGATACATTTTATCCACTGTTTGGTAGTGCCCTGTTCCCTTTGGCAGTGGGGCCACCTCTTTAGTCTAACAAATATACTACAGTAGACTCATCACAAGTATTAATACAGCTTTTGGCACCGACTGGGCAGCACTGAACAAAGCCAACCTACAACTATAAAATGTGAAATTACCTGTGGCAGAAGGGTAAAAATCACTTGACAACATCAGAACTGTCCGTAGAGAAGCTAGACAACCACTGATTGTGCTTCCATGTTCGAACATGAGAAATCACAATACAGTGCCCATTAAACACATAGCAGTTAACGGTTATATTTCAATGGCATTTAAACAGTCTAAGAAGGTCCCTATGGCATAATATGCAAATGACGCCTTCCTACTTCCTAAGGAGAATAAAACTGCATTGCTTTGCATATTACCTGCATGTGGAGGGGGTCGCCATATAAGGTGACCAATCGCCGGTTAATTACGCGGATCGTCAGTAAATGCAACCTAATGTTCTCATAGCTGAACATATTCAGTAAATAATCTGTGGGGGTTGGAGAAGCTAGTAACGTGGCACCCCTGCCAATACTAAAGCGCTGCACAAAATTCTGAAGTACTCATCGGCTGTAAATGTAAATTGATAATTGTATAACGCACTACTCACCCGCAAGGGTCTCAAGGCACTTGTACGAATACCGCTGTGGAACCCATCCTGGCTTTCCCTGTGAGGTGTCCACTCCTGGGCACCCCCAAGGTGGAGACCAGGCATCCTTAGCGTTGTGGGGGCCGTTGTGGAGATTAAGCAAGCTATTGCCCAGAGTTGCAGAGTGGGACCCATGATTGGAATAGTCACCGAGGCGAGAATTGTCAGGTCAGTGGAATTTTGAACCCAAGACCCGCCGAGGCGGGGAATTGAACCCTGGTCCCGGGCCAGACCTCTGCATCAGGGTCTGCCGCTCAAACCATTGAGCCACAATTCTCCGCTGTGGAGTCTGCACGTGCATCTTTGGTATATCAACAGACAAAGTATAAGCTGTCTTTCACAGAATGGTAGGAGATGAACACATTGGAGCAGAGTGTGCTTCGTTTGTGGATGATTTTAGGTCAGTGTGTTGTCAACCGGGCAGTAAACTAAAGCTGGGCGTTTATAGCTGGTCTCGGCTTGGTCAGGCCTCTCTGCTGCCAGTGCCTGTTGAAAGGTAAGAGGCATCAAGCACATACACACCAACAGTTTGATATTACAACAAGCACTGCAAAGCCAACAATTTCTGTCTAATAATTAATTTTAATTGAAAGAAACAGTAGACGGGGGAAGTAACAACATACCTCAACAGTACTCGATGCAATATAAAACAGCAGTGCCATGGAGGGAAAAGCACGTCGACTAACACCAGCGCTGATAGGTTTTCACAATGTCATGTGACACGGAAGACGCTCAGTGGGAGAGCAAGGAGGGAGAAGGGGATGTCACATGCTGTACAGTATGAAGGCCAACCAAAATGGTCTCTTAGTGAAATTGCCTAGGAGGGAGCTGAGCACACAAAGGAGAAACATTTACACAAATGCACCAATAACGAACCAGCATTTCTGAATGCCACAGATAACAACCAATGGCAATTGGTGGGTGTGCCAAAGCCCACAGAAAAGATACAACAGGTTGAGGCTCGACCTAAAAACTGAATAAGGTAAAATGTTTGAGTATAGCAAACCACTGGGCTGTATCCAAACTGTGCTCTGCAAAGGTTCTGGCCACGCAATGACTAAATTTGGCGCTTTGCTATTTCTTGGTGTTTTTTGGTATTTAAACGCATCCATGTCTTCGGTTCCCCCGATTCAGCTGTCATCATTTTTGTCAAACCATACTTAAAAGATATAAATGACAGAACTGTTAAGAGGCTGATGTTGAAGCTGAGAATGGGGCAAGTGCCTTTACATATTTACTGCAAAATTGCTAAAAAGTTTGAAGTGAGCTCAGGGAAATGATCTATTTGCCCCTTTGGAAAACCGATTAGGCAACTTGGAGACTGAATTGTCTTTTGTGCATATTTTTTAGTAGAAAGAAGGAGACTTTTACCTTCTGACTTAAGACAGCTGAAAATCACAAAAGGTGATGAACTGCAATTAGGTGTAATGAAATGTAACAATAAGACTATGTTTTAAACTTTGGAAATGTCTGGATTAATGTCAAAACATATCAGGCATTAACATAAAATGCTTTCATGTTGCACATTATGAATTAACTGTTTTATTGCCCAAGCTATTTTCCTAATTTTTGGTTACTAGGGAATGAATTTACATGTTAGTTGTATAATCAGACACTCCAGGAGTTGCAAAATAATCACGAAATCTGCACTTTTGTAAAAAGGCAACGCTTTTTAAAAAAGTGCCCCTGAAATCAAGGCTTTGGTGGCAGAAAGCTGCATCAGTCCTGTCTCCTGCCTCTCAGGTGCACAGTTCTATTACAGACTCTTCATTAATCCTCTTTTAAAGATGGCACAGGCCTTGAAATTATGTCTACCCTCCCAACATGATGAATGCTTCCCACATAATCTAATGGGCTTACCGTTCTACAAATCTTCCTCATCTTCCAAAAATCGTTGCCCTCTGTTGACATCCACGACCCCACACGCCAAAGGCACCTGATGTTACCCTTCTTCGACACTCAGTAGTTTGACTGGTACGAAGAGTCACTGAACCCTGGTGACTGGCATTTTTATATTTTCGAAGACAAATAGGGCATGTGTGCAGAGCAGTGTTTAAAAAGCCCTACCAAAGCAGGAAAAGGAATGGGCTGTAGTCATCCATGTATGCGGGCAGCTTTTGTGAGCAGGACGCTGTATCGCAGGTCTGTGGTATGTTCAGCAATGACAAGTAGCAGCTCATCTTTGTAAGCACCTGCTGCTGGCAGGCTAGCACTATTACAGCAATGGAGATCCCGGGAATGCTCTATTACTTATCGGTAATCTTCATTACTCCGGGTCCAGTTGTCCGCGTCCCATTCATTACTATATGGAGATAACCATCTCCCCACAGAAAAAAAGACTAAAAGAATGCTGGGACACTAACCCCGCCCCTTCCACTGGGAGTACATAAGGAGGACTTACCCAGCATTCCCCCTGAACAACCAAGCTCACAACAGGAAGGCCGGCCATCCGGGAGGGTGGCCGGGGCGTATGAATGGGACGAGGACAACGGGACCCGGAGTAATGAAGATTACCGGTAAGTAATAGAGCATTACCCCCAGGTCCCTTATGTCCTCGTCCCATTCATTACTGTATGCAGAAATACCAAAGCAGAAAAGCCGGCCTTCCCACAGACAAAACAGAAGCCAAGCCAGGAAACCACACCAAGGCAGCCACCTCATGAAGCAAAAGGCAGAACCGGCGAAAACCCAAGGCAGATCACCCAGACAAGAGGGAGCCCCTCCAAACCTGAAAGCACCCAACAAAACAACAGGAGAGCATTCAGATGACCAGTCCGACAACCACCAAGGACAACAAGCCCACAGCAGGAACACCCCACAGCCACCAATCAGAGAAGGGGAGAGCACGGACACACAAGCCAACCGCGGCAAGAACAAAACAGCGAGGAGGCCATCCAAAGCGAAAAGCCAAGGCCCACCAGGCCAGCAAGCCAGAACCGGGCAACAGGAGCCAGACCCGGGCACAGAGAACCCACGACAGACGAACGCAGGCCCCTGAAAAAAAAGAAACATCCAGCGGACAAGGTGGCCCAAGAAATGCGAAGCCCCAACAAAAGACTATCAATCGCCCCATGGAAAAAAAGGTGGAGAAGCCCACCGAGGGCAAACCAGAAGAGAAGGGAAGCAAAGACACTACCCCAGAGAGACCAGAGAACAAACCCCGGAACCTCCCAGAAGAGCATCAGGCCCCATGAAAAAAGGGCCAGCAGCAGCCTACATCCCAGCAGCACCCAGCCAAGGCGGCGAGACAGAGCCCATGGACAGGGAAAGAGGGAAAGCCAAGGCACCGGGGAAAGATGAACAAACACCCAGAAGCCAACCCACCAGGCCCCGAGAGCCAGAAGGAAGCAGACCTAGCAGGGACCAGAAAACCATCAGGCCGAAACCGACCAGGAAACAAGGCCCCAAGAGAACCAGCACCGCCAGGGAGCCCGATCAGGGCAACCAACCAGGACAATGAAACCTTGGAAAACAAAGAAGAAAATGGAACAGGAGGAAGCGCATGAACCCAAGAACACAGCCCCAGCAGAACACCCCAACTGCAAACTTGCGGAAACCAGGAGCAGGAAGCCACAGCCCGAAGAAGGCACACCCCGAACACCAGAGAAGGAGTGCAACGGAATGGGCAAACAACCCAGAGAACCCAAGACCAGGGCAAGGGAACCCCAACGGAGTCAACACCAGCCACAGACAAGCCCAACCATAGACAGGCCAGCCACTGACGTCCCCAAACAGCCAAAGCAGAAGGCAGGGGCAAAATACATAGGCCAGCAAAGACCGAGGTCCAACAACTCCAAGAGGACCCTAAGGAGCGGGACAGACCCAAAACATCACAGCATGGAAACCCCAACCCACCAGGGGAGAGGAAACACAAAAACATCCCGACCACAGAAGCAACAGAAGCCATGACGGAAAGCACAAGCAAACCAAACTCACAGCCCAGCATGACCCAAGGAAGGGCATGAGCAGGGGACGAACCCCCCAGGGTATAAAACGGCAACTGAGGACACAGCAATCAGGAAGCCAAGCCGAAGCCAAGCAACCCGCACCACCAGAAGGACCCGAAGGCCCAACCCACAATAGGGGGAAGGCCAAAGAAGGGAAGGGCCCAGCAGAGCACAGGCCAGAGAGCAAAGAGCCCCGGCGTCGCCCAAACGGAAACCCAAGAGTAGGCAAGTAGGGAAACAGGAGCAGCTGACAGACCCCAAATAGACACCGCCAGAGCCAAGAGGCCACAACTGCAGTCAGCAGGGAGGAAGGCCGAAGACAACAGGCAACCACAAGGAGACACCGTCGAAGGCCATGCAGAAGCAGCCGCAAGCCAGTAGACCAGGAGGACTGACTGAAAACACGGACCCCGGAACAACATGAGAACAGGGAAATACCAAAGCACAACCCCGGCAAAAAGAACCACCAGAAAAGGCAGGGACAAGCACCCCCTTCCACAGTGAACCAAGCTGGAGAAGAACACCGCAGGCCAGAAGAGACCCAGCGGAGGCCAAAAGAACCCGGGAAACCATCCAGGCATCAAAACATAGCCTACCCAGAAGCACCACTGATACCAGACAAGACCATAGGAAGCAGGGAGGAAAAACCGAAGGAGGAGGCACAGCCACCAGCCAAGAGGCCAAACACAAGACACCCCAGGGGAGCCAGAAGCCACCGAGGCACCAGAGCAGACGTGGTGCTCAGAACAACACGCAGCAGCGGGGACCAAAGAGGACCGATCAGGGCACCCCTAAGCACACCGGCAAGTGAGACAGACCCCGAAAGTAGGCCAGACCATCACCACAGCACCCACCAAGAACCAGCAACCCGGGGAAGCAGAAAAAGAGGAAACCAACCTCATCCCAAAACCTAAGCGGGCGACCCCACTTAGGAGAGAAGCCATCCCAAGGGAGGAAAGACCACAGGCAAAACCACGGAAGCCAGGACTAAAACATCGAGGCCCAGGACACAGCCAAGGAGCTCCAGCACCCTGCCCAAAGCAAGGTCCCGCAGACAACCAAGGCAAAACGCAGCACAAACAAGCGCGCCAGGAAGAACCATGCAGAAGCGTAGGCAAAGGCAACATGGAATGGAACTAAGAGAGCCATAACAACAGCAGGATGACAGAGCGAACAACCAGGCACTGCAGCCACAGGCCCACACATAAGGATAAGCAATGGGCAGAGACCCACCAAAGCCACCAAGGGGCACCGGCGTCACGAACTCCAAGTACAGGCCAGGGCCGAGAATCCCCATAGAAAAGGACTCCAAAGAGCCCCAGCACCAGGAATTCCCAGGACAACCAACCGAGCACTGAATAAGAACACTACCAGTGCAGAGTTACATGGACTCGCCCCCAAGCGCGCAGCACAAGCAACAAGTGTCAGTGCACATGAGTCGGAAAAGCAAGCAAATACAGGCATGCACAGCCAGAAGCAGAGCAACCGAGCAGCGAAGCAAGTCCTGAACTCAGGGCTGCAGACAGCACCCTGCCACTCCACCAGACAACCGAGAGGAACCGCGCCAGGCACACGGAAATGCAACAGGGCAGGAACGCCGGACATACGATCACCTAGCCAACCAGAAGCCGGAGAAAGCAAACCGGCAGAAATCAAAGAACGCCTTCACACCGAGACCGTGGACCACTCAACAGATACCACTGCCTGTGCAAAGAACAGTAGCATCACAGAGCCGGTCATTATAGCACTGTAAACGCATGTATAGAGGCTCAGCACCACGGGCGAAACCCTGAAGCGCACGTAAGAGAACCGTCCCACAGCCACCGCTTTCTGTTCAGTGGAGCACCCGACAATCCACTGTGAAGCCAGGAGGCAGTAGTCCATGAACCCGGCCGCGCAGGGCGGCTAACGGAAAGCCGTTAGACGGCACTCACCCCTTCACGCTGCACCAGAATTTGTATGTTAATAACCGAAGTGGGAGTAGCCGCTGGGCTCGCATACACCGGCGAAGGCAAACCTAGCCGGTCCGCGCCTGCTCGGGTAAGCGTGTGTGCCATGAAGACCTAGCAACATGATACACACCCTACAGGTCACAGAGTACAACCCACCGGCACGCCACTGCTTACATAGCACATGTATTCCCCGCCAGTGGCTCCAGGCGCTGAATAACAGATGGTAACCATAACCCAACCCAATCGAACTCATTACAGCGCCAAAAAACAACGTGTGCAGTTAAACAAAGGAAGGCCTGGCATTATCAACGCACACACAAGCAGGCATGAACACAGCGTTTGTGCATGGCTGCGTCTGGAATGTGTACACATTAGAACCAGGACTAAGCACAGGTGGATTCCGAAAAAAGAGATGTACAGTGGTAAAGCCTACGAAGTGTTCGTACTGACGAAATGCTCAGAAAGAACAACAGAAGAGAACAGCGCCTAAAACGGCGTGCATGTGTCCTGGCATTACTTCAGAACTGCTGGCAGGGTCCATAGGCTACACAATAGCAGTCAAGCGCAATGCTTCGCACTATTCAAATATCATGAGGTGTAATGCATGCCTCTCCCGTGCTGAGAAAGGAGGCCACACAGAGCAGCACCTGCCGATTAGAGTCTCTGAAAACCACCATGTAATCAGTTACCTCTCCCTAAGGCGGAGCGCACTGTAGGGAGGCAGTAGGAAAAGGCCATTTCACATTTAAGCCCAGTATGAGCTGCGCAGAGTGACTTTAGGCAGGTGAAATACAACTTACGTGACCCTGAATGTAACCACACCATACCAATATCAGGGTCTAAAACTCCATGCCCCTTTGGGCCCGAAATGGAGAAAAGCAGACACAAACAAACCGCTATGCGGGACTCACCCGGGGGGCTCCATACAGCAACAAGGCCCCCCCCTTCCACACGAAGCCGCCGTCAGGCCAAAGCAGCAAACGCACCCCCACAAGGCTGGGGGGAAAACAGGAAGGCAGGGAAAAGCTCGACTTCCAACCGCCCAAGCCACAGGAAGATGAGCCAACAACCTGGAAGGACCCGGGAGGCCAGCTCACCAGTCGCAAAGGGCCGTCAGGAATCCTCATGCAGGGAAGACAAAGAGCCGGCCGAAAACCAAGCCTCCCAGCAATTACCCTGGGGGTAATTAGAGGAGCTACCAACCTTCGGCTGCTCCGGACCATCTATGCAAAAAGATGTGGAATTCAGCCAGCAACATTAAGCACGCTGGGGCTTGTAGTTTTGAGTTTCTCTTGGATTTACAAGACCCAGCAAGTACGCGTCAAGTCACTCTACCCAAAATCAGGAAGACTGTTACTTTGGAGGCAGGAACTGTAGTTTGTTTTAAATAATTTTATTTTAAGCAGTGAGGTTCAAGCATTTTCCCACACACACTTACACCTAGTGGTTGTGTAACATGCATATACATAGCAACACAAGCTTCATGGGCCAACCAAGCAGTCAGTGAGTAGGACTGTTTGGAGTTAGGCGAATGGCTGCTGGATAATCTGGAGTTGTTTTCTGATGGAAGGTAGGCTGCCTTGACTCTTCACCTCAGCAGAGTCTTGTCTGGGTAGCACAACTGTGCCGAGCATCTTTTCTGCAGAGGTGCAACAACTCCAACCCCCTCATTTTTTCTAACGGCGACACTGAGTAGGACAGATAGCCGCCCAATGCCCAGAGGAAGCTCACACTAAATGAGAACAATGACTGCAGCCCTCTGTAAGGAAGGCAGAGCACAGAGGCATGTGCAGATCACAGTTCTGTTAAAATACATTTCAGAGCCTTATGCTAACTATGCAGATTTACTCTCAGTCCATTTGTAATACTTTTGAAATTGCTAATTTGCTCATTGATTTACGTTTGGCATGCAATTTTGTGCCGGAACCTGCCTGTCTTTGATGATGATATTACTGTCAGTACCCAGGAAGGAATCGAATTACAGGAAACCATGATGTAGGTTTGTAAGTTTGTATGTGGCGGGAGAGTGGAAGGGTTGATGCCACTGGTTATGGTAGGGGTGCCTACGCCAAGTTCAGGTGTGAGAGTAAAGAGGAAGCGGGAAGCAGCGTTGGGAATCAACGCATCCCCTCTCTTCTTGTTTCAGACAGAGCAGTGGTGCATTGAGGCTTGCAAGAGTGTCTTAGACTGTCACAGGCGCACCAATTTAAAAGTAGCGAGTTATGATTGGCCCTGGGATCTTTATTTCCCTTGGGCCATCTTGCTCCTGCCGAAGTCAGAGTCCAGAAAGTTCTTTGATTGGCTGCCAGCAATAAGAAAAAAATGTTGCTGCCAGCCATTACAGGACTCGGAGACTTAGCATACCAAACCAATACTCAGACACTTTAAATATGCCTATTAGAAAGTGGAATACTCTGCTAAAACAGTTTATTGATTTAAGAATGAAAAGGAATAATTACAAGTAAAATAAAGTGCCGCAATAATGCCGCAAAATATTAATTTTTGTGCAGCAAAATTTGCTAATCTATGCTGCAATATCCTGGGGAGTCTGTATAATGTCATTTTATATTGTATTTCTCATTGGAACAGAATCTGCACAAGTCATTGCACCTTACACTATACATGCAGTTTAAATGGTGTCCAGCTTGCGTTAATCGAATGATTCTGAAATATGGTTTAGCTTATGAGCTCCCTTTTGCACTTTAGTAAGCTGTAGTCTCAGCTTTATACATCAGATTTGCTCCTAATGTGCAATACTTTGAGAAAAGTAGGATCAGAGATCTTGGCGATATTCTAAGATCTGTGGTGCTGGGGTTCACCTAGTTGGGAGGTAACCGGGGAGGTGGGTTGCTAGTCTGGCATACAAACGGCAAGGGGAAAACAGATATATAATGGTTCTGCTGTCACAATCTGCTATACTTGATTTCAGCTGCAGGTGTGGGCAACATGGGGCACTTAAACAGATTCCAATGGTCTTTAAAAGGTTGTTTATAAATCTTGACAAATGGGCTAAACAAGTATTTGAAAAAGGAGGCGGCTCAGGAATGTCAGAAGTCAAAGAACACCTCAGTGATTTTTATATAGGAAACCCAAATAGTCAAAGGCACTAAATACAAAATAATATGTACTTGATTGGACAAGACGTTTTGCCCTTTTCATTTGCAGCTCATAGGAGGGTTGTAATACTGATAAACAGAAAATCTTGGATAAACTCAGGTTCTCTGGTGACCGATGCCCACAGTCATTGGATAATAGTTCCTATGCACAGCAGATTATTATTAGCTAATGTGTCCTCTTTCTTTGGCCCTATTTATAACTATACTACTTCCCTGCAAGAACTTACTTAGCAGTTAAGCTTCATGTCAGGCTTATGATCAGGCCCATTTTACTGTTTTAAGTCATCTGTTTGATTACTCTAACCCTAGATGAATTAAGAAGAATAAAAACCACTCTAATAGTGTTCCACAATATGTGTATAATTCTAAGCTTAACTGACTTTTGGCAACAAGACTATCCTAATGCAAAGTATTATTTTGGATAGATTTAAATTCGCTTCCAGGACTGATTTTTTTTTCCAGCAACTTTATGCGGCCTATATACCAGTTAGAAGTTTGCATGCGTCTCGAACATCATATTGTGGGTCTGTGATAACAGTCAGAAAGTCAGACCAGCCCGAACCCATATAGAAGGAAATGAGATAAAGCACTGTTTACTTCACAGTCTAATACTATAACTATATATGCCGTGATAGGTATTTTTTCCATTCAATCCCTTGAAGGTCTAGGAAGCTCCAAATCGAGGCATTTGAACTTCAGGTTTCTTCTTTGGAGAGATTGCATTCAACACTACTGCAAGCTAATTTTAGTCATCTACAGGAGTATTTATAGACCACACAAGACTGGAACAAGCCAAATTAGCTACTAGGAAGTTTTACGTTAAAAAAGAAAGCAATAATGGCAGGACAGATGAAAACAAGTTTATGAGAAAGCAGAAAAGATTGAACATTTCTTAGCATGGCAGGCAAGAGAAAGAGCCAAATGCTACTTCATGACATCTATTAGAGATCTCTTAATCACTAAAATTACTAATGAAAATACCAAAATATTAATTAAATTCTTAAAGCATTATGACGTTATATATGAAGGCAACTCCCCTTAAGTTAATGATGAGCTCTTTAAACTAATGTACAATAGCTTTGTCTTTTGCCAACCTCTTCAGCCTAACTATGAATCCCTTTTTCAGACACTGAAGTAAGGGGAAGACTGATTTGGCTGAGATATTATAAACTTTTGTATCAATAATGTAACTCCACCGCTTTCCAAAATTGTATCAATCTACCTTCCTCTGGTAAAGAAGCTTGAATTAGCTTTTTGAAACAGAACAACCCCACGAGAATTCGGTTCATACCACCTTATTACACTATTAAATACCAATTATAAGTTTCTGCCAAAAAATGTAAATAATAATCTATTTTCTGTAGAATCCACAAAGTCACAATGATCAGCATGGATTACTACTTGGTAGAAAATTATCAGCCAACACCCATTTTTTGACAGGATAAAATAAAAAAATTAAAAAGGTCCAGCTGCAGTAATTTTACTTTATGATGATAAAAAAAGCATGTACTTCATAAGCTGGGAATTTCTGTTTTTGATATTCAAGGCTTAATATTTTTCTTCCTGTATCACGGGGTTGATTGCATTCTTATATACGATTTTCTCTACTCAAATAATTTCAATTTGGGGTTGGCACATACAAAAAAAAGGAACCTGTCATGGCTACTCTCTGTCTCCCATTCATTCATTATTTTTAAAATGTGTTTATTGAACCCCCGGTAGCATTTATCCGATCACTAGACTTCTGTTTCAGCCCTGCTTCAGGCCATCCCAGTAATCAAGCATTATGCTGATGACACTGCCTTATCTCTTAAGCATGGTGTAAATACTGTAACTTTCGCTATGAAACAGGTAAGACTTTTGAGTTTGGGAGGTCATTAAGTAAATTAGTCCAAAACTGAAAATTCTTACTTTTTAATGCTTAAAAGAAATATTACAACCAGGTCTGTGCTCTCACTGCAATACAAAACCAAACACTATTTGGTGGCTAAATACAATAATGCTATATTTTACCGGAGCTATATTTTTTTAGTTAGTAAGACCATAAATATGTGTTTTAAATTGCTGCTTTCAATTATAGGTCAATAATCCGTAATGGAGTTACGTTATGCCAATTATTTCTTTTTTCATTCCAATCCCTTTTTATCATCTATGGCTTGTTTTCTAGGAGTTGAATCAATCAATCAATCAATCAATCAGGGAATTGTAAGCGCGCTACTAACCTGTGAGGGTCTCAAGGCGCGGGGGCGGGCGGGGAGTAGAACAGTCTAGCCGAAGAGTCATGTCTTGAGGGTTTTCCTGAAGGTGTTCAGGGAGGGGGCTCGTCTGATGTCTGCCGGTAGCTCGTTCCAGGTTTTGGCTGCAATGTGGGTTTTGGCCAGTGCGAGGTTGGAGGATCGCAAGTTTCTTTTGGGTACGGGGGAAGCTGATTCTGTCGTTGAGGTATTTGGGTCCGTTGTTATGTAGGCACTTGTAGGTGTGGGTGAGGATTTTGAAGGTGACTCTTTTCTCCACGGGGAGCCAGTGGAGTTTACGTAGGTTCTAGGTGATGTGTTCGTGCTGGGGGAGGCCGAGTAGGAGTCTGGCGGCGGTGTTCTTTATTGTCTGGAGTTTGCGGAGTAGGGACTTGTTGATGGCGGTGTAGAGTGCGTTTCCGAAGGCCAGTCTGCTGGTGACGAGTGCGTGGGTGACTGTCTTCCTTGACTCGGGGGGGATCCACTTCAAGGTCTTGCGAAGGATGCAGAGGGTGTTGAAGCAGCTGGAAGTGAAGGCGTTGACCTGGCGGTTCATGGGGAGTGATAAGGCGCGTATGATGCCAAGGTTCTTGGCGTAGTCTGAGGGGGTGGGTGGGCTTCCGAGGGTTGTCGGCCACCATGTGCTGTCCCATGCTGAGGGGGTGGTGATGAGGACTTCTGTCTTCTCGGCGTTGAGCTTCGGGCAGCTGTTGGTCATCCAGACTGCGACGTCTTGCATTTCGTCCTGGAAGTTGCGTTTGGCGGTGGTTGGGTCTTTGGAGAGGGAGAGGATGAGCTGGGTGTCGTCAGCGTAGGATGTTGAGGCCATGCTGTCGAACGATGGTTGTAAGGGGCACCATGTAGATGTTGAAGAGTGTCGGGCTCAGTGATGACCCCTGTGGGACTCCGCAGGTGATTTTCGTGGGGTCGTAGAGGAAGGGTGCTAGTCTGATTCTTTGGCTTCTTCCGGTGAGGAATGATCATATCCAGTCTAGGGCTGTTCCTTGTATGCCTGCGTCGTGTAGTCGGCTGACTAGTGTGCGGTGGGAGACGATGTCGAAGGCTGCTGATAGGTCGAGTAGGATGAGGGCTGCACAGTGACCTTGGTCCAGGAGGGTGCAGATGTTGTCTGTGGTGGCGAGTAGGGCAGTCTCTGTGCTATGGTTGCTTCAGAATCCAAATTGGGATGGGTCGAGGATGGCGTTCTATTTAATGAATCGTGTCAGCTTCCTGTTGACTGTTTTTTCTGTGACTTTGGATGCAAAGGGGAGGAGCAAGATAGGCCGATAGTTCTTGCGGTCGGTGGGGTCAGCTGTGGGCTTCTTGAGCAGGTCTGACTTCTGCGCACTTCCAGTAGTCTGGGAAGGTTCCTGTTTTGAAGGTGGTGTTGATGGTGGATTGTAGTTTGGGAGCGATGGCGGCAGTGGCTCTGTGGTAGATGTGAGGGGGGTAGGGGTCGGTTGGAGCCTCCAAGTGGATGCCTTTGATGGTCGAGGCGGTGTCTTCGGTCGTGATCGGTGTCCAGTTGGAGATGATGGGCCGGCTGGTGTCTCTGGTGGGCAGTGGGACGTCTGTGAGGTCTGGAGGGTGGTCGACAAAGTTGAGGTGGGGGTAGGTTCCAAGCTTGTTGCAGAGGTATTGGGATGGGATGATGTCTGTGGCTTCACTGCGTGGATTGGTGAATTTCTCAATGATGCTGAAAAGTTCCTTGGCGTTGGTGGAGTTGGAGAAGATTTTGTTGTGGATGAAGTTCCTTTTAGTGGCTCTGATTTGGTTGTGGTAGTCCGTCATGGCATTCTTGTAGGTGGTGTGGTTTTCGGCTGTCTTGGTGTTTCTCCAGTTCTTTTCCAGGCGTCTGCAGGTGTATCTGGTTTCTTGGAGAGCGGTGGTGAACCAGGCGGCTTTTGTGGGGCGTTGTCTGTTGGTGTTGCGCAGCGGGGCGAGCTCGTCTGCGTAGTTGGTGATCCAGGTGTGGAGTTCTCTGGCTGCTAAGTTTGCGTCGGATGACCAGGTGTGGTGGTTTTGGGTGAGGGTGGAGTTGAGTTGCTAGTTGGTGACCTTGCTCCAGTTCCTTCGTGGTGGGTGTGGGGCTGGTTTGGATGCCTTGGGTTTGTCGACGGCGAAGTGTACGCAGTGGTGGTCAGTCCATGGTGGTTGCGTTGTGTGGCTGAAGTGGACGCTGTTTCCTGCCGCGAAGGTGGGGTCGAGGTGTCCTGCTCTGTGGGTTGGTGTGTTGACGAGTTGCTTCAGTCCGATGCTGGCGAGGTGGTCACGGAGGATGGTGGAGTTGGGGTTGCTGGGGTCGTCGAGGTGGAAGTTCAGGTCTCCGGTGAGTATGTAGTTCATGGAGGCGATGGCGTGGGGTGCGATGAAGTCGGTGATGATGGCGACGAAGGTTTTCCGGGGGTCTGTAGACAAGGGTTCCTCGAAGCATGGCTTTGGGTGCGGTCTGGATCTGGAAGTGCAGGTGTTCGGCGGAGGGGAGGGTTTCGCTGGAGGTGGTGAGGCGGAGGGGGCTCCAATGTGTGATGGCGAGACCCCCACCGGGGCAGTTGGGGCGGTCTTTCCTCTGAATCTTGTATCCGGCCGGGATGGCGGTGTTGATGTCGGTGGCAGAGGATGTATTGGTCCAGGTCTCTGTGAAAAATGTGATGTCGGGCGAGAGGGAGTCGAGTAGATCCCAGATTCCCACGGCGTGTTTGTGTACGGAGCGCACGTTGAGGAGGATGCATTTTAGGGTGTTGCTGGTTTTGGTGGTGTTAGAGTCCGAGGTGGTGGTGATGGTTTTTCGGCAGCGGAGGCAGGAGAACTGGCCGAGGGTAGTGTTCGGTGAGGCCTTGTGGCATTCCCTGTGTCTTCCGGAGTTGAGTGCGAGGAGGCTGGTGGCGTCGTAGTGATGGATGGTCAGCGTTCCAGGGTTCCTGATGCTGGCCGCGGATGGGCGCAGACGGGTTTGACTTTGGCACGCCAAAGGCAAGCCCGTCTGCGGCCGGCATTTTATAGGGAAGTGGGAGGCAGTCACAGCTGGGAGGCAAGAGTGGGAAAAACAGCAGAGGGGAGGGGCCGCGGGGGCAGCACAGAAATTAGTACAAAACAGGCAAGACAGGTAGAGACCAACGGCAGGAAAAAAACGAGCAGGCAATCCACAATCAACAATTGGGACAGAATGAGGAGGCTGCCTGGGCTCCAACCCCTACCTGCCTGGGCAGAGCCACAGCACGGCACGGCAGACCAGAGCTACAGGGAGAGATCAGGTCCCTGGCCTATGTCAGAGGTACTGCTCGCGCTCACCCCGCAGCAGCCGGCATTTTATAGGGAGGTGGGAGGGAGACACAGCCGGGAGAAGGGCGAGGGAAAAACAGCGGAGGGGTCGCGGGGGCAGCAGCGGTGGGAGGGGGGGAGCGGGAAATGGGAGAAAAACAATAAGGGCACAGAAAATAAGGGCACAGAAATGAGTACAAAACAGGCAAGACAGGCAGAGACCAACGGCAGGAAAAAAACAAGCAGGCAATCAACAATCAACAAGTGGGACAGAACGAGGAAGCAGCCTGGGCTCAAACCCCTACCTGCCTGGGCAGAGGCACAGCATGGCACGGCAGACCGGAGCTACAGGGAGAGAGCAGGTCCCTGGCCTAGGTCAGAGGTACACTCTGACCTAGGCCAGGGACATGCTCAGTTAAAGGGCTTTTCTCTAGTTTTATTTGGGACTAGAAACATCCCAGAATTAAAGATTTAGAAAATTACCTTATGAACTTGGAGAACTGGGTCCTCTGGAACTCCATCTTTATTAGTTGGCAGCTTTTGTGACACAAGTGAGGCAGTTTTGCACAAGTTATAATAGCCTTTAACCTATAATGCTGCACAATACACCCTGCATTATCAAACTTCCCAAGATCCCAAAAACTGTAATACAAGTCGTTATTGCCTCTGAGTAAACAAAGGGCAATGTTTTATTGTACATTTCGGATTCCATTTTTTATGTGGAACCGCACATTTAAAAAGTAGCCATTTATATTCAGTTAATTACTCCAACCTTTTCCCAACAAGGCAAGATGTCAGCATTCCTTAAATCAAAGATCTTTTCTGCTGCTATGTTTTCCAAGATATCACAAGTTTTCAGTTAATTGCCTAGAGGCTCACTCACCTTTTAAAGGTTCAACTATTGTGTGCTTAACTCACCCTTAGCCTGGATTAGGTAGATGTGGAGTGCTGAGCAGCACAGGAGTTGGTTGTATGAGTGCATGGGAAAGGCACAGTACAAGGGAGAAGCAGTGTTGTGCTGTACATGTGTGATGAGTGCATGTACTGGGTGTATGTAGTGCATCATTCAGGAGATTGTAAAGCGCGGTTACTCAAGGCTTAGTGGGGGGATCCATCTGAATGTCCTAGTTGAGCTTGAGGCAGCTATCTTTCATCCAGGTGGCAACATCCTTCTTCCCGCTGTGAAAGTGGATTCTGGCAGATGTAAGTTAGTTGGTGAGGGAGAGGATCAGCTGGGTGTCTTCGGCATAGGATACGATGTTGAGTCCATGGTTACAGTCGATAGCAGCGAGGGGGCCCATGTAGAAGCTGAAGAGGGTGGGGCTCAGGAAGGAGCCCAAGGGCACTCCACAGATGATCTCTGTAGGCTCTGAGAGGAATAGAGGTAGTCTGACTTGCTGTGTTCAGCCCGTAAAGAAGGAGTGGATCCAGTTCAGGGCCTTGTCGCGGATGCCCGCATCATAGAGTTTCGTGGTTAGGGTGCGGTGGGAAACAGTATTGAAGGAGGCCGAGAGGTCCAGTAGGATGAGGGCTGCGGTTTCACCCTGGTCGAGAAGGGAACTGTTGTGGTCGGTGGCGTCGAAAGCCAGACTGAAAGATTTCCAGGACGTGGTTCTCTTTGATGAACTCAGAGTTGGGCGTTGTTGGCCTTTTCAATTACCTTGTCTGGGAAGCGGAGTGGTTTCTTCAGCAGGGGGTTGATCTCGGCGTGTTTCCAGTCGTCGGGGAGGGTGGCGGTTTCGATGGAGCAGTTGATGGTGCAGCGAAGCTCTGGGGGGATGGAGGTGGCTGCTCTGTTGAAGATGTGATACGGGCATGGGTCCGATGAGGCTCCAGAGTGAATGCTCTTCATGATCTTGAGTTTGTCGCCTGTGGTAAGTGGAGTCCAGTTGAGCAGAGTCTGTTGGGGTACAGCGAGGTTGCGGGTGGTGGTGACTGGCGTTGTGGCAAGGTCTTGGGTGTCGGCGCGGTTGTAGATTTGCCTGATCTTGTGGTTGAAGAAGGTGCTGAGCTTGTTGCAGAGGTCTTGGGAGGGAGGGATATCTGTGGGCTCGCTGTTGGGCCTGGTGAACCCCTTGACAATGGTGAAGTGCTCTTTGCTGTTGTGTACGTTGGCGATGTTTCTGTCTTGGAGGGCCTTTATGTTTGTTGTTTTGAGAAGGTGGTGTGCATTGGCGGCTTGTGAGGGTTGTGTGGTTTTCTGGGGTTTTTTGTTCAGCCATCTCTTCTCGAGTCGTCTGCAGGTGCGTCTGGACTCGTGGAGGACGGGAGTGAAACAACTGACTTGCTTGTCTGGTTTCTTCTTGAGGGGTGCCAGAGTGTCAGCGCAGTTGTAGATCCATTGGTGGAGGTTGCGTGCTGAGGTGTTGGCGTCTGATGAGGTCAGCGGTGTGGTAGTGCTGAGGAAGGCAATGAGATGTTCTTCGGTGGCCTTGCTCCAGCTACCATGGGGGGAGGGGAGGGCGGTGGAGGTGGTGAAGTGCATGAAGTGGTGGTCGCGCCAAAGGAGTTCAGTGGTATGGCTGCAGGTGATGTTCCCGCTGGTGGAAAAGATCGGGTTGAGCGTGTGTCCGGCTGTGTGGGTCAGGGCGGTGACCAATTGCTGGAGTCTGATTTTGGTGAGGTTCTCCAGAAGGGGTGGGGTGTTCTGGTCACTGGGGTTGTCCAGGTGGAAGTGGAGGTCGCTGAATAGGATGTAATCGTGGATGCAAGAGCCTGGGGTGTGATGAGTTCCATGATGGCATCGGTGAATGGCGGGGCTGGGAGGTCTGTAGACGAGGGTGCCACGGAAAGTGGCGTTAGTGGTGGACTAGATCTCGAAATGGAGGTGTTCCTTGATTGTCGATGGGTCATTTGAGTGAGTGGTGTACTGGGAGTATGTATGCCTGGAAGGAATAACTTACATGAGAGATGTAGTGCTGTGCAGTATGCTCGCAATGAAAGCATGCGCTCAGTGTATGTGTGCTTGTGTGGAGTACAATACATGATGGGCGAAGTGTTATGCAGAGCGCACATAGTGAGTGTGTGTGTGGAGGGGTTAAATAACACACCCTGGTTAAATATAGAAACGATTCAGTGCTGAACAGTGCTGCTGAACAGTGTGCACAGAGTGAGTGTTTGTGCTGAATGCACGTGTATGTGTAAGAGTACAATGCATGGAGGAACTGTGCTGGACAGAAAATGTGCTGTGGAAGTACAAGTAAGTGTGCCTACACTGGTACATTACATGGAGGATCCTAGATTTCATTTTGGGAAGCCCAGCGATGTCTAGAGAAGACATGAGGAGAGGAATCCCCCCAGGCAGCTTTGTGTATTGCTGCATTCTTGTGAGCAGGGTGTGGTGGAAGGGGGTGGCACTGGAGGGAAAAGGACAAGACTGTTTACACTTTAAAAGATTGCACCTTGATTCAGTGATGGATCACAAGGAAAGGGCCTGGACACATTCAGGAAGAGAGACGGGCTGATAAAAGACTTACAGACTAGGGCTGGGCATCTGGGATTAACCTATTGATGCACCTATCACTGTGGCCGACTTCCAGGTGTGCGCTCTGGTCACACAAATGAATTTAGTTGTGCAGAATCAGTTTCGGAGTCATGCCTGCTGCGATGGTCATATTTCATGAAAGAAAATGAGAAGTTCCCTCTTCAAAAGAAGCTGGACCACAACATAAATTCCAAAGCCCGGACCCTAAATCAAATTTGAGGTCTCGAAAACGACTATAAGAAGGGGAGGTCGAGTCCCCAAAGATTTGTCATCTGCAAAGCAGCCAGATGGGCTGAGAAGTGGAAGCGCTGTACGACTTCTGCCTGTGACAAGGACTGGGGGCCAAAGCCTGCTAATCTCCCTACTGGGTGAGGGGACATCACTCAAGGAAACGAAGATCACCTGGCCTGGAGCACCAGTGCCTTTCTACTTCCCAAAACCAGTGTGCCGTGTGAGGAGGAGGAGGAGAATGCTGGAGGGAACAAGGCCAGTGGAGAGCCCTACCATGAGGACTCATTGAGCGAGGTGAGAGGATATCGGCTGTGCAGCAATAGTGCCGTTGCCCATGTACAGGACTGTTTTCAGTGACTCCCATACACCAGGGGAGGGACACCTTGGACTAGCCTAATAGTTAGCATTTCATGATGCAGCCACCAGTGAATGGGGAGTAACCCCAAACACTTTACACGAGGGAGGGTGGGACAGAGATTTGCCTGACAACTACTAGAAGCGCGACCAAAAGAGGGATTGTGTTGTTGCTTCTGTATTACTTTGCATGTGTAGAGTTAGAAATCAAATACTACTTTTCTTATAAAAGCAAGTATTTGGCTGGACATTGATTTATTATTATTCGTACTGTTTGCACTTCGAGTTAGGAGTCGTGTTCACTGACCTATTCCTCCCAAGGGAGCCTTGACTGCTTGATTGCAGCTACCACGGAGAGTCAAAATGCAATAGGAGTACTTGGCCCAGTTGAGCAGGATCCAGAGTAAGACAGGCCCTGGGACATCAGGATTCCCAGTTGTGACGCAATAAGTAAGTTTGTGCTGAACTGTTTGGTTACATTAGGAGCACCTTTACCTCACTAAGTAGTGGCATCTTGTGGCATATTTTTATTATAAACTACAGTCAGACACCTTGTTGAGAGTCTATGGAGACTAAAATTATAATGACTAATAGGCTAGTATGTCGTACTGCTAGTTGTGTCTGTCCATGTAGAATAAAATAAGTCTTAAGAAGTGGAATGAGAAGGTACTGAATACATTAGGATTATTGTAAGGCATAAAAACCAGCTAAGGCTAGTGGGGTGAAATGCTAAATGCTTCATGGACCACAAAGGAAGGCAGATTGAACAAAATAAGAGAAAACAGTGGTGTTTGAAAGTCAAATGGTGTACTTCATCCGCAACAAATTTAAAAAATGAAAACTAACAGATGGTCTCACATTTTCCTGCAGTATGCACTGTACTATAGAGGAATCCATGGTGGACCCATTGACTGTTAAGTGTTTAGTTTCTAGGGCTGTAATATAAGTCCAAATAACCACCCCTCCACTACCATGCTTGACAGTTGATCAGGTTCTTGCGATGCTACACAGCATTACAAAAAATTCAATTTTCATCTGTCAAGAGAACATTATTTCGGAGGTCTTGCGGTTAATTCAGGTGCTAAGTAAAACCTAGACTGCACAACAACCTAGACTGCACAACAATGATTTTTTGTGGGGAGTGATTCGCCAACTTCCCTTCCATGAGTGCTGCACTGGTTTAGTCCCTTCCTAATTGGGTGGGGGTAGGGGGGGGGAGAGGTGGGGGACGGGGGATAATGACCTCACTGTACTGACATGGGACTTTATGTATTTTGGGGGTTTCTTGCAATGTATATGAGCTCCAAATGGTCTTATAATGGAGTCCATTTGATGGTTCACCCACTCGTCAGTAAACTGACAACTTTCTTGAACTTTTTCCATTTGTAAATTATCTTTCTACCAGTCAATGATGGACCATATTGTTTGGAAATGGCTTTATAGCCATCCCAGACAGAAGCAAGAATTCTTCTCCAAGGGTGTCATCTATCATTTGACCTAGGGACAATGTGTTAACACAAACTGAAATGCATAGCTCCTGATTTGATATACAAAGATAGAACTTCTAGTTATAGATAATGATGTGCACTTTTTCTTTAGCAACACCTGATTCTAGATACCTTTGTAACCGACATGTAAGCAGTAGGAGTGTACTTACTTTTTCACATATGGCTTCTGAATGTTGGCATTTTTGGGGTGATAAACAATGATAACATGAAAATGTGTATGCATTATTTGTCAGCAGTTCACAGTTATCTGTTAGCATTCAGTGAGGGCTACATGATGGACTGATTTGTCACAATATATAAAACACCAGATCTTAAGAGGGTGCACTTTCTTTTTTCCGGTCAGAGTACGTAGGGCGATTAGTATCCTCAAACTAGCATGATCATAGAATATACGGAATATCAATATTTCTGGAATGATCAAGAGGTGGTTAAGCAAACAGGCAGGTAAAAGCAGAATCCACTACTATGTGTAGCTGTGAAGGAAAAGTGATCCAACAGATAAAGGTTGCATGGGGAAAAGGTAAAGGCTAAATTGATAAATGAAAATGGCAAGTTTAACAAGTTGATTGATTGATTGATTGATTGGGGTACTTATAGAGCGCAACTATCACCCTATGGGCATCTTGGCGCTTGCATTGGGAACCCGTCCTGGTTTTTCCCTGTAAGATAACCCGTACTGGGTATCCCCAAGGTGAAAGCCAGGCATCCCGCCGCCGGGGGCCGTTGTGGAGATTAAGCAGGCTTGTTGCCCAGAGCTGCATAGTGTGAACTCATGCTTAGAGTGGGCACCGAAGCGAGAATTATCGAGTCCGTGGACAATTGGGTTCTGGACCCTGCCGCGTCGGGAATCGAACCCAGGTCCCGGACCTGATCTCTGCTTCAGGGTATGCCTCCTCTAACCAGTGAGCTACACTTCTCCACAGTTCTGGGTGAGATCAAGTTGTGTTAACTAAAGACTCCTATGCAATCAAAATCATATGACTAGTAGCCATTACTTTGTGACATAAATGGCACCTATTGCCTGTACATGACAGTTCTAGAAAAGGTGGAGGATGAGCATAATTGATAAAACAATTGATACTTCAGCATTGCTCCAATGTACAGATGGTAAAGATTGGGCATAGTGAAGAATTCAGGCAGGCGAACACGTGCATATCAATATTTAACATTATATTGCGAATTTACCAGGAGAGAGAGGTGATTGCCTGGTGAACCATGGAATAACAAAATGAAAGTATTAAACTAAGTGACAGGAGGAGGAGTTCACATGCAAATTGAGGCAGAAGCTGAAGGAGAGGGAAAGGGAGTAAAAAAAAAAAAAAAAAAAAAAGGAGACAAACCGGAAGATATTAGAAATCACTTGAGCTTTCCTGGTAACCATATGTACATCATTGGCATCCTAAAGATCTATTACAGCTACCATTAATCTGGGAAAATTCATACTGACATTATTTACAGATGATTTACAGCCAACATATGATGATCTGGTAAAATCTATGGCATAAGAGGCTATGGGCCTAATGATGTGTTTGGAGGACCGGTGGTCCGTCCACTGTATTACAACTACGGTGGTCAGACTGCATTAGGACTGCAGCAACCGCCAAGTATCCGCAATACATGGTGCGGCAGTCTGAAGCAGACATATGCTTGGTGGTGCCTCTGCGGCACTGCTAAGCATGTTACGAGTTGGCTGTCAGCCACCCTTTTAACAGCGGTGAGACCCCAGTGAAAAGGGTGGTGGATAGTCAAAGGGGGCCCTACAGGGTCCCCTGTTGCCTCAGGACTTTTGGGATGCATGCGGGGAGGCACATGGTGCGCCCCGTTTGCATGCACCTCCCTGTTCCAATACGGCATGGTCTTTACACTCCATGTCATGCTGGTACGTGCTGTGGCTGACCCACGGAACTGCCTTTCTAAGGCTCTCCTATGAGCCTTTGGAAAGGTAGCACCAAGGGCCAGCTGCTGCAGGACGCCTGCCCGGATTGCAACTTGTAATCCGGCGGGCAGCTGGTGGTTGACTTTGGCGGTGCAGGAGCAGGCCATTGTCGTGCCGCTCTGTTCCCGCACCGATAAAGTCATAAATAGGCCATATCTACTTTCAAAAATTGTAATGATGACATTTATAAAAATTAAAGCTGAAATGCAACATTTACTGTACAGATAAAGCAGTTAGTATTCAAGCTTAATATGAATGCTTTGACTACTAGACCACAATGTGTGTGCAACGTGAATGAAGGAGTGTGCATCTTACCATATACTCACTGGTTGAAATGAGGCCAGGCCAGCTTAATACGTACACAATGTGATAAAATAGGTGAGCATCGCATCACAAATATTTAAACAAACATTTTAGCCAGAGAAGTGCAATCCCAAATCAGGCATGTTGGATTAAAATGCCTAAATTCAATAGAGTACTTCAAATAAGTGGGTCAACCTCCATTGCTATCGAATCTTGATCGCTGCAACTCCCTATTTATTGGCTTAGCCAAAACGGAACCTACCCTTCAGCACTCCATGTCGCTGCTTGGCTACGATCTGGAACCCTAAGATCCAAACACATTACAGCAGCCCTGTTCACTTTCAGACTGTTTCCTACTGAAACTAGGAATCTAATCAAAACAGCCTATGTAGTGCATAAAAATTATCAATGTTGGTGCTACAAACTATGTAGTAGAGGTGGGTAAGCCATTGAAAGCTTGAGTCAGAAGCCTAGCTCTGGGTCAGCTTGAGTTCCTCTTGCAAACCCAGAGCCGACAGAGAGCTAAGCTATCACACAAAGTGATGTGGATTAGATGCCACAGCTGCCAACCATGCAACATGGGGAACCAGGTTTGAAACTGGCCTCAGCTCAACATCCTGTGAATCTAGGTAAATCTCCCTGTGCCAAAAAAAAGTTGCAGTATAGGCTATCTGTTGTGATGTTTACGCCCTATGGCAAAGTTTACACCATGTAAAACTGGCAAAAATTGAATCTGGATTCTGCCTGTCACCGACGATATATTCTCATCTCCCAACAATTAAAAACAAAGCAATAACCTTTGATGGGAGAAACAGATACCAATCTAGTGGCTGAATTGCACAGAGCAAAAACAGAAAACCCAAGATTAATTCCGGGTTCCCTACTTGACCAAACTGTGTGATCCTAGGGGAATACTTTATTTCACCCACCCTCTTTTTTGGTTTTGGTCATTATCACATAGGAGAGCACCTTCATATATGTGAGTGCAGGGAGTAGGCATTTGATTTGATATACTATAATGTTGTTCCATCTAGAATAAGAATATAGGACACAAATAGCGTGCACATGGCAACTGACTTGCCTATTAGTTGACTGATAGCACTGTTTAAGAAATGGGGTTATTGGTTAAGGGGCATGGAAGCCCCACTCAGGAAACAACCACAATACTTGTCAAGGTGAACCACAAAAGCCACCAAGTTTACCTGTGCTTAACCATCTGGCAGCTTGGTACAAAAGTAGTCAGGCTTAACTTAGAGGAACTGTGCTAAGTATTTACACAGCACGGCAACAGTAATAAAGTGAGAATCAACACAAAAAAATCCCAAATCTATTTAGAACAATTGAGAGAACTGTAATAAATAGAATGAGACCAAAACAACAAAATTCTAATCAGTAGAGCTCAAGATATGCAGTTGTAAAGTTACAGATAGGTATAGCGCCTAAAAGTACAAAGCACCAATCACAGTCATCTGGTCATGCTAGATCAGGGGAAAGTCACAAGTTCAGGCTGAGTGCGATGGAGTGCAGGCCAGATACAGGGGCCAGGTTAGGTCCGCAGAAAAGTTACCTCCACAAAGTCCGTCATGAAGGGTCCAGAACTTCTGGTTTTCTCCTTTTTTGTAGAGGAGTGCACTCTGATGGTAGCCAAGGGTCCATGGCCTAGGGAGGCAACTCTTGGGGATAAGTGACTCACTCTACCAGAGACCAGCAGGGCTGAGGCAGTTCCAGTTGCAGTTCCAGTTGCAGCAGGTCAACTGGGCAGTAGAATGGAGGCCTCTGGAGTTTGTTGTGTTCCTTTAAATTGGAGCAGGAGGTCAGCCAACTGACCCTTTGAGTCACTCATATAGCCTGGGATGAAGAGAGCAGGTCAAGTCTTCCTTAGCAGAGAGCAGAGCAGGGCTTAAGACAGCAGGGAAGTCATCTGAGGAACAAGGCGGGCCTCAAGCAGCAGGGCAGTCCTCAGGGGAGCAAGCCGGGCCTTAAGCAGTAGGGCAGTCCTCTGGGGAACACGACAGTCCTTCTTCTGTAATGTCCAAGGGTCCAGGAGTGTAGTGAAGAGTGGCTCAGGAGGTCAAATATTTATACCTGGTGCCATCCTTTGAAGTGGGGAAATTTTCTAGACTATCCCCACATCTGGTTCTGGAATGTTCTTCCCTTCCCTGCAAAGGTTCAAAGAAGCTTAGGTCAGAAAAGACTAGTGTTAGGCTTCTTTGTGTGTGCTGGAGCCCAATACACATTCTTAATGGTGGAGCCATTAACAGGCCAGGCAGCTGGGTACTCCAAGAAGGCCTTAGATGTTTTGGGGCAGGACAATGCCAAATTTCAAAAAGTGGCGCTTTCAAAATGGTTATATAAAATCAGACTTTACCATTAAAGAAGATTTTAAATGACAATTAATTTGAGTCCAAACATGGCGTTTCTACCTCTCCCCAATCAAAGGTTAACACTTATTAAATGTAATAAGGAAATCTGATGGGAGAGATAAGCCATAGAGTAGTGAATAATGAATATAAGAGTTTTTCACTAATAGGACCAGTAAGGCTTAAACCAACATGTCTTCTTTTTAAAAACAAGGTACCCTGCCCTATTGGCGGTTTAGCACCTACTTTAGGGGTGACTATAAGTATTGAAAAGGAGGTTGGTTATAGGCCAGGCTAAAAGTTTATTTTGCCGGGTCAAAATGGCAGTTTTAAACTGCACTACAGGAAGCAATGGTAGGCCTGAGATATGTTTTAAAGGGCTTCTTTAGTAGGCGGCACAATGAGTGATGCAGGCCTATAAGTAACATTAATTTACAAGTCCAGGGTACATGCAGTATCATGTATTAGGGACTTATAAGTAAAGCAAAATGAGGAAATCAAGTGTAGGCCAATTTTACCATGTTTAAAGGGGTGCGAGCACAAGCACTTTAGCACTGGTCTGCAGTGGTAAAGTGCACAGTGTCCTAATGCCAACAAAAAAGAATTTCAGAAAACTGGAGAGGAGAGAGCAAAAAGCTTGGGGGAAGACCAAACCAATGATTTCATGTCTAACACACTGTCATGAGGGCAGGGGCAGCAATGTTTCTAAATTCATGTTTACAAATGATCACTTTTTTGTTATAAATGCCTCTCAGTGCAAAGATATAATATAATATACCAAGATTAAATGCTTTAGCTTGTTAAATACATTTTCTTGAATTCTGAAGACAAGTTATTATATTCTAATAAAACCTGTTGAATGACTTACATTTCTGAAATTTTAAAGGCTCAGCATTGCATGAGTTTCCTGTTAATTTGTTAGCTCACCCATCTCTACTAGAAGTCTGCTCACTGAGGAGTGCTTATATTCTTGAACAGGAAATAGTGTGATTTAGAAAATGTAAAACTTTAAACTAGTCATTCTCAGATATCGCACCTCAAATTTGGAGCTTATCCTTCCTGCTATGGAGACAAAACCCTTTTTTTGTTTTATAAAATAACTTAGATGCCTGCTTTTTAAAACATGCCTTAAGTTGCATTGCCCTTTGCGGGAAATGTCCCTACTTATGCACAGCCAATGATATGCAGTTCATAAAGTTGATCTAAACAAAATTACAAAGAGTTAAAATCAAAGATTTATTTGTAAAAGTTGTCCGGTGACATATACTTATTTTATTCGTGAGGTAGTCACGTGATTTAAAGTATCCATTAAAGGGGTATTCTGTGATACACACATCTAGATGAAAACCCCAATGCATTTCGGGTAGGTCAACTACCCTTCGTCAGGGAGAGTGTTCCTAAGAAAAGAACAAAAATAGGCGGAATTCAAGCGACCTGTTGTCTCGAAGTGTGAATATCTTAGTATATGAAATGTGGACAAATGAATCAACCGTGTTCATGCTTTGTTGAACCGGTGCTTGAGACTCGTGAAGGGAAGGGTGTGCGTACAGATAAAATTTTTAGGTGCACTGTTAGAAAAAACGTGCTGGTTAAGTCGTGCAAAAGATAGTTATGTGATTGGCAGCGTGTCAGAAAAACGTGCAACGGTGAAAGGTTAACTGTCAAAATCACAGTGTCTCTAAAAGAAAAAGTGCACGTGTGGTGTGATGAAACGTAAAAAGAATATGATCGGTCACGATAGAAGAAAGGAATCGTGAAAAAGCTCAAGTATACCAGAACTCTGAAAAAAGTATGCCGGCAACACGACAATTATAACAAAATATCACGCAAATGTTTAAGTACACGTATTACAGAGTACAAAGTGCTAATACCTTGATGTTACGGATGTGAGTCCAAACAATGTCTCCCGTGGTTAATCCAAACGGATTGTGTCTGTGACCACCCACTATATCGTGGATACTAGAAAGTGAAGAAGGTATTGTAGGAAAGCATGGAGCCGCCATATCTAGAAAACTATGCGGCCACATTGTAGCAGGTTAAAAATAACGGACCCAGTGTATTTGTTCAATAATAGAATGCCATTCAACAGTGTAAGTACACAAAAGAACACAGAATATGTATTCAGAAATAATGAGGAAATGAGAGTGAAAGAAAGGGGGAAAAATTAATAAATGATAGACACAATATAAATAACCAAAAAAGGGAGGGCTGAAAATGAAATATGGTTCAAAAGAAAGACAAACGACAACGAGTAAAAATGAAAAATGAAGATGCGTAGCAGTTGAAAGTGCAAAACAAGATGTGAAACAATTAAATAGGAAAATTAGAGGTGTTGGAACAACAGTGGTGGAAGGGTATCTGAGAACAGTACAAAGGTCACACATGTCGTTCATAGGAAACAACTAAATTCAATGCGATCATTGAGTCCATGAGGCACCAGTGACATCATTTTTTTGATCCAGAAAGTCTCTCTTTTGAAGTAGGAATTTTCGATTGTCTCTTCCTTCTTTGATAGCTACAACTTCGCATACTAATAATCACAATTGGCTGATATTGTGGTTATGTTTAATGAAATGTGAAGCCACAACCGATTTTAGGTTTATGTTGCTCTTATGTTCATGGAGTCTGGTTTTGATTTTTCTCTCAGTTTTGCCAATGTTTACCAGACCACACGGACATTTATGAAGATATACGAGATTTTTTTAATCACAATGTGGCTGTGGTATATAGTTTGATATTATAGCCATGCATTGGGTGATGGGTGATATTGCCCCTGATGATGTTGTTGCAGTTACCACAATTGTGGCAAGGTACAGTGCCTTTGAATGTCCCAGTGGATCCATCATGTTGCGTGGTCTAAGGAGTTCCATGAGGTTCTTACTTCTCTCATAGGCAAACCGAGGTCTGTCAGACAAAATGTTTCTGAAATCAGGTTATACTTGGAGCATGGGCCAATGCTTTAGAATTTTTTTTTTAAACTGATGCTTTCAGTTGAAAATTTCATGACCATTACCACTCTGGATTTCTCTTCAATGCGATTCTTGGTGATCAGCAGTTGAGATCGATAGGTTGTTGAAATTCAATCAGTAGCTTCGGATATGATTTCTTTGGGATATCCCCGTTTGTAAAAACGATTCGCCATCTGTAGGATGTTAGTTGAGAGATGTTCTGGATCTGAGATAATTCTTTTAATTCTCAGTAATTGAGAATATGGTAAATGTGCTTTAAGAGCAGGTTGATGGAAACTGCTGAAATGTAGTAAATTATTTCGGTCAGTATCTTTCCTGTATAAAGAGGTTTTTATGTTGTTGTTCTTGATGTAAACCAGGGCGTCCAAGTAGTTTATCTGGGAGTTATGGATGTTACATTTCAGCAGTTTCCATCAACCTGCTCTTAAAGCACATTTACCATATTCTCAATTACTGAGAATTAAAAGAATTATCTCAGATCCAGAACATCTCTCAACTAACATCCTACAGATGGCGAATCGTTTTTACAAACGGGGATATCCCAAAGAAATCATATCCGAAGCTACTGATTGAATTTCAACAACCTATCGATCTCAACTGCTGATCACCAAGAATCGCATTGAAGAGAAATCCAGAGTGGTAATGGTCATGAAATTTTCAACTGAAAGCATCAGTTTAAAAAAAAAATTCTAAAGCATTGGCCCATGCTCCAAGTATAACCTGATTTCAGAAACATTTTGTCTGACAGACCTCGGTTTGCCTATGAGAGAAGTAAGAACCTCATGGAACTCCTTAGACCACGCAACATGATGGATCCACTGGGACATTCAAAGGCACTGTACCTTGCCACAATTGTGGTAACTGCAACAACATCATCAGGGGCAATATCACCCATCACCCAATGCATGGCTATAATATCAAACTATATACCACAGCCACATTGTGATTAAAAAAATCTCGTATATCTTCATAAATGTCCGTGTGGTCTGGTAAACATTGGCAAAACTGAGAGAAAAATCAAAACCAGACTCCATGAACATAAGAGCAACATAAACCTAAAATCGGTTGTGGCTTCACATTTCATTAAACATAACCACAATATCAGCCAATTGTGATTATTAGTATGCGAAGTTGTAGCTATCAAAGAAGGAAGAGACAATCGAAAATTCCTACTTCAAAAGAGAGACTTTCTGGATCAAAAAAATGATGTCACTGGTGCCTCATGGACTCAATGATCGCATTGAATTTAGTTGTTTCCTATGAACGACATGTGTGACCTTTGTACTGTTCTCAGATACCCTTCCACCACTGTTGTTCCAACACCTCTAATTTTCCTATTTAATTGTTTCACATCTTGTTTTGCACTTTCAACTGCTACGGATCTTCATTATTCATTTTTACTCGTTGTCATTTGTCTTTCTTTTGAACCATATTTCATTTCAGCTCTCCCTTCTTTGGTTATTTACATTGTGTCTATTGTTTATTAATTTTCCCCCTTTCTTTCACTCTCATTTCCTCATTATTTCTGAATACATATTCTGTGTTCTTTTGTGTACTTACACTGTTGAATGGCGTTCTATTATTGAACAAATACACTGGGTCCGTTCTTTTTAACCTGCTACAATGTGGCCGCATAGTTTTCTAGATATCGCGGCTCCATGCTTTCCTACAATACCTTCTTCACTTTCTAGTATCCACGATATAGTGGGTGGTCACAGACACAATCCGTTTGGATTAACCACGGGAGACATTTTTTGGACTCACATCCGTAACATGAAGGTATTAGCACTTTGTACTCTGTAATACATGTACTTAACATTTGCGCGATATTTTGTTATAATTGTCGTGTTACCGGCATACTTTTTTCAGAGTTCTGGTATACTTGGGCTTTTTCACGATTCCTTTCTTCTATCGTGACCGATAATATTCTTTTTACGTTTCATCACACCCCACGTGCACTTTTTCTTTTAAAGACACCGTGATTTTGACAGTTAACCTTTCACCGTCGCACATTTTTCTGACACGCTGCTAATCACATAACTATCTTTTGCACGACTTAACTACCACGTTTTTTCTAACAGTGCACCTAAAAATGTTATCTGTACGCACACCCTTCACGAGTCTCAAGCACCGGTTCAACACAGCATGAACACGGTTGATTCATTTGTCCACATTTCATTCACTAAGATATTCACACTTAAAGATAACAGGTCGCTTGAATTCCGCCTATTTCTGTTCTTTTCTTAGGAACACTCTCCCTGACGAAGGGTAGTTGACCTACCCGAAATGCATTGGGGTTCTCATCTAGATGTGTGTATCACAGAATGACCCTTTAATAGATACTTTAAATCATGTGTCCACCTCATGAATAAAATGAGTATATGTCACCGGACAACTTATACAAATAAATCTTTGATTTGAACTCTTTGAAATTTTGTTTAGATCTACTTTATGAACTGCAAAAAACTGCATATCATTGTCTGTGCATAAAGGAGGGACATTTCCCGCAAAGGGCAATGCAACTTCAGTTATATTACTACGCCTTGGTTTAGAGGACAATACCTCCAAGCACGCCTACGAAATTAATTAACTGATCAACATTGACCAATCGATTAAATCGGTGTGCGTGATTCATTAAAACTGATGCTTTTTTAAACATCACATCAAACTTTTGACCTCCTATGAAATCATTTTCATGGGCTGAAGATGCAGACCAGAACCCGAAAAAACTCACAAAGTGTGCAAATGAAGATATCTTACTGATTCCCTTTTGAGTATGTATTTCTTTTTCACTAAGGAATCTTATTTTACTCTTCTAGATTTCCTTTATAAAATCATTGAAACATGCAATTTGAGTGGCAGCAGTTAGTAAAGCTATACTGTGGCAATATCATAGTATCAGAGGTTTGTACTACAGTAACAAAAAGGGGAATTAACGCTAAGTTAGTTCACTTGTAAAAAATAATATATATTTGTGTCATTCATTTTCAGTGGTGTGCATAACAAACATATATATGTATATCTCAAAAGTGCACTGTGTTTGTCTCAAAGTCATTCAGCTGTGTAATGCAGATTTTAGTTAGAGGCAGCAGTTTATCATTCCTAATCAGGTCCAGAAACAATATGCCTGGTAAATACATGCACCAAAAGCTTACCTCTTCTTCAGAAATATTTTTACCAACAGCAGCCTCCAAGAAACAGGTTATTTCTTCTAGAACCCCAAGCCATTCCGTCAATGTCCAAAAAGTGCCATAATCCTGGAATCTGGGGTGTGCACGACCACATATACCATCAATAATCTTGTGAAAAAACTGAAAGCATATTGAAATGTAAAAATATTGTCAGAGCTTGCAAACACTAGATTTGGATTTAGTGAGAGAAACACAGTAATTGTGGGAAAACTAAAATAAAACTGTCTCTTTGTATCAGATATCTATAGAATCACGAATTTATACAGCCATGATGTTTAGCCCCCATCCCCCCCCCCTCCCCCACAGGATTAACCCCTAGGCTCCTGGGACTCCAGTGCCGAGCCTCTTTTGATCTTTCATACATGCCTGCTTAGGCTTTCATAACTTTTTTCCACAAAAGGTATCCCAGTCAAATTTGCAACCTTTTTTTCAAATATTTTGCTGATACTGAAGGTCCCCAGGGTTTATAGATTACCCTAGACGTAATAGAGAAACTTGCCAAAACAGGACCAGTCTTTTTGAAAAAATGGGTGAAAAGGGTAGTGCATTTTTCTATGTGGTAGTCATTTTCCTAATTTCTATGGCTTCAATCTACTTGCAGTTTGTGGTGGAAACAAGTGTGAAACCCGTAGGGGATCCCGGAAAGCTATGCTTATCTGAAAAGTTGGCAAAATTCTGTATTCAGCAAGGAGTCATCTGTGCGGACCCCACAAGGTTTGGCCAAATAAACTAATGGCTGATATAAAAAAATAATGGAAATGAGTAGAAAAATTAGCCAAGTAAAAGATCTGTCACAATTGCCGATTTACAAAAGCAATAAAATGATACGTCTGATAGACCCTTCTGGTTGCAGGGATATATAGGGTTTGTAAGTTCTAAAAACATGCAATACCGCAATATCAGAGCCAGCAACTGAGCTGCAGCGTATAAGGATTTGTTTCCATTGGTTCAGCAATTCATATAGTAAAACGTAAATGAAAGAAAATTGGGTATGAAGGAAATCTATGCATTTTACAAATGTGCACAAGATACTGAGTTTAGGAACAGTGGTCATTTGTACACCTCTGAGTTTGAGGTTACCCATACCATCATGTGATTCACAGAGGGTTTTGCCAAATATCTTCTTTCTTGGGCATTAGCTTACATTTGGCAGCCAAAAATGCAGAGAAATCAAATCGGTAATAACAAATGTTCTAACACTTCTGTGTTCCCATATGTCTCCTGACAAAATACCTCACTTGTGAGACTGGGCCTAGCGCCTTTGACACAAAGTTTTTCAAAACGTGACCTGGAGACATCACATTTCGCAGAGCACAAGCAACACTTTTTTTTTTACAATGTGGGTAGGTGCAGAATTCAGGCCCTAACACAACCACCACCAAGGATAACCTACAAACACAGACATTTCTGAAATCTAGATGCCCGGGGGGGGAAGTTCTGGATGGGATGCCTTGCATGGATGCCCCTAATTTTTCTCACCCACAATGACCTCCTAACCTTACAAAAACAAGCCATTCCTACCGCCCAGCTTTCTCACACTTTTCTAAATAACAATTCCTGGTTAACTTTATGTGGTTTTATCAAAGGGTGACTCCTCTGTGTGGCTGATGAGGTAACGCTACGCAACGTTACGCGACGCAACAGCAAACGACGATGAAGGAAGAAGACGGACGCGTATACGGGCGTTTGGCGTTCCGCGGTAAAGTTGTAAAAGTTACCGCTCATCCCGTTTACCGCCTTTGAAAGGCAGTCATCCTAAAGGCATCTTAAGGGCAGAAAAAGCGGGAAAAGACGGTGAAACTATCTCGAGGGGTAGCAGCAAAAGTATAGGCTGGTAATGCCGGTACTGCGAAGGAGCAACCCGAAGGAGCAACCCGAGTGTATGTCCCCAGTGCGTGCACTGAAACCTCCGTTTGGGGACTCGGCGGATGCAGAGGAGGGCGCTGGGGGCTCTGGTAAGCAGTAAGCAGAAAGTGGTAAGCAGAAAGTGGTGGCAGTGACGGCCACACCCGGGGTTAATGGCAAAGTGATTCACTCCCGGGAAACACGCCTCCACAAGGGGGGCAAGGAGGTCTGAGCAGATTTAGAATAAGACCTCTGCTAGCATAAAGCAATATATAGAAATATTTAGTCCACGGAAAGCCAGTGCAAGAAAGAAGTTCCACTGTCAGCCAGTCAGCACACAGGGGAGGTAAGTGTTTAAGTGTTTTTTAAATATTAAAAAGTATTACAATGGATTTATTTAGAATTTAGACCTAGTTTGAGCATAGAAAGCTCAGGCGGAGTAAGTGGAAGTGTGCATTAACGGTCTATATTGACTTTTGTCACTTGGGGCTGAAGAACAGAGACCTGTGTGGTGTAAGGAGGTAGAGCCAACTGCTTGAGAGTTTAATTAGATTTTGTTGGCAAATCCTATGAAATAGACGGATCCTTTAAACAACACAGGATATATAAAGAGGTTCTAATTGGAATGGCGCCAAGGAAGGCAAAGTCAAGAAAAACATGTAAAAATGTAGCAGAACAAATTGATGAACTTGAGGTATCAACAATTGAAGAAGGGCTAGAAGGGGCGCCTGTGAAAAACCCAGTAGGTAATGATAAAAGGGAGGGGAGGAAAATTACAAAGAAACCCGCCGTAGTTAATAAAACAAAAGGATGTGGGAAGGAAAGCGGTCTGGTGTCCAAATCTATAAAGAATTTTGTGGGGAAGCATTTTAAGAGGACACTTACACCGGGAAAAGGTCAAAGCCCAGCAAGAAATAAGGAGGCTTGCTAGCGTGCAACCAAGATGGCCGCGTAGGTGCGAGGCTCCCGAGGACCTCCGCGACCTCCTGCATTAATCCTGACTATATCCTGTCCTAGATGAGGGGACTGTGTTTGTGAGCCCGAGCTGAGGTGACACCCGTTTTCCGTTTCCAAATCGGACCTCGGACACCGATTGAGGTTTGCGGCCTTCTCCACGCCGGCCCCCCGGATTGGAGTAGTGGGGCGATCCGGAGACAAAGTGAACAACAGCGGCGGGCAAGGCTGGGCGACTCGCGTACCCCGCACTTTCACTTTCGCTTTTGCGCCCTCCTTGCTGACGGGCGAGGTAGGGTTGCGGGGCGGTGTGCGGTGGTGTGGCCTTGCCCGGGTGCCCGGCCGACCCGCCGTCTGTGATTCGGCCTGCGGACCTGTGGTCGCCCCCCCCCCGGAGCCCGTGAACTGGTTTGTCGGCCCTTTCGAGGAGATTGGCACGATTTGGGGACTGCAACCATGTCCACAAAGCAAGATGGCGACCGGGCAAAGGTGAAATCGACCCGCCGTGGCACGGCCCATCAGTCCAACAACATGGACCGCTACACCCTCCAGAAGGGATCTCCTGAGGCACCGCGTACGTCCCCTGCGGGCCCGACTGATGCTCCTGCTCTGCCCGCGGATCTGACCCTCCGAGACGTCATGGGCGCCATCGCCGAGATGAAGGCCTCGGTGGACCAGCGCTTTGACACTCTGGCGCAGAAGATAGACTCGGTCCTCGTGGATGTGGGCCTGGTAAGGGCCGATTTGTCCAAAACGAATGATCGGGTCGACTCTTTGGCCCACACTACCTCGGGCCTCACTACGGACGTGGCGGCCCTCCAAAAGGAGGTGCGCCGGCTTGGCCAGGCGAGCGCCCTGATGGATCGTCGACTGGAGGATTCCGAGGGTCGGGCCCGGAGGAACAATGTCCGCATTATTGGGGTGCCGGAGGGACGAGAGGAGGAGGCGGCGGATCTGTTTGTGGAGGACTTGATTCTCACCCATCTCCAGCCCCGGGGGCTGAGTAAACTCTTTGCGGTGGAACGTGCCCACAGGGTCCCCGGAGGAAGACCTAAGGCCGGAGCCCCGCCGAGGCCTCTCATTGCCCGGATTTTCAATTTTCGGGACAGGGACGCTATCCTGCAGACTTCTAGGCTACAAGGACCGGTCAGACTCGACAACATGGACGTCAATTTCTACCCTGATTTTACTCCGGCGGTCCAAAAGCAGAGACTGAGTTTTCTCGGAGTTAAACGTCGCCTACGGGACCTGAACCTTAAGTACGCAATGCTTTTTCCAGCTAAGCTGAGGGTAGAGGTGGATGGCCGCACGCACTTTTTTGATCGTCCCGAGGCGGCCGGGGACTGGTTGGACACTTTGCCCGGGGATCGGGGTCAGGGGGGTGGGGGGGGTGCGGTTGGTGGGGAGGGCCCGCCGGATCAGGACTGAGGGACAAATAGTAGGCCTTGCTCGGGACAATATTATTGTTATCATTGACTGCTCGTGTATGTTCCCCTCCTGTGGAGGTCGTGCGGGGTTCCTTGGGGGCTTTCCCTCCTCCTCTGGGGGACTAGTTAGTTTTTTCATCTATGGGGCGACAGGCACACTGCACTTTGGGGGGGCTGTCTGGGCTCATGCAGGGGTGCAGGGAGGGGGGAGTTCTGTTGGGACGGGTGGGTTGGGGTGGGGTGTTGTTCGTTTTTACCGCAAGGCAAACCCTTTACTGTGTTGGTGTTTTTGAGGTGCTCTTGGGGGGACAAATGATGGCTTCTGTATGTGATGGGGGGTAGGGACTTGACTCTGTTGTCGTGGAACGTTAATGGACTGGGGGATAGGATTAAGCGAGGTGTGGTCCTGCAGTATCTGAAACGAATTTCTCCAGATGTGGTCTTTCTGCAGGAGACACACCTTATTGGTAATTCCTTTTATGCCATGAATCGGCGGGGCTATCGCTTGGTGGCCCACTCGGGCTTCACGTCAGGCTCGCGGGGGGTGGGCATCATGGTTAAGAACTCGCTCCCGCTGGAAATAGATGAGGTGCGCCATGATGAGAGGGGACGCTACACGGTCTTGGTGGGGAGAATGGAGGGCAAAGTAGTCGTTTTTTTATCAGTGTACGTCCCACCGGGGTTACAATCTACCACTTTTGCGGACCTGGGGCGCCTCCTCCTTGACCTCCCGGGGGGGCTTCTGGTGGTTGGGGGAGACTTCAATGCGGTGGCTTCTGGGACTATGGATCGTTACCCCCCTAGGGACCTCCCCCGGGCACAGGCGTGGCTGCCCGGCCTCTTAGATACATTGGGATTGGTAGATTGCTGGCGACTAAAACATCCCGCGCAGCTGCAGTACACCTTTCATTCGGGTGCCCATGGTAGCCTCTCGCGGCTTGATCATGTCCTTGTCCCTGCGGCCTATGCTGGGAGAGTGGGAGAGGTGCGCCATCTGGCGCGGGGTATTTCAGATCACTCCCCGCTCCTGTTGCATTTTGATGTCTTCCCGAGGGGGGAGGGTAGGGTAGCCCCAATCAATGCATGGTACCTGCGCGACCCCACTATTCGTGCCGACTTGATTAAATCCTTGCAGCGGTATTTTGAGGAGAATGTGGGGTCTGTCCCTTCGGCTATCTCCCAGTGGGAAGCCTTCAAGACAGTTCTTAGAGGGGAGGCCCTCTCCTCTATCTCCCATGCCCGGAGGCGCGAACAGGAGGAGGTGACCCAGGTGGAAGCCGAAATTACTGAACTAGAGGGTGACCTGGGGAGTGGGGTGACGGATGCCACACTACATGTTCTACACCTTAAGCAGGCGGCCTATAGGGCCCTCGTCACGGAGGCGGCCAGGGGCCTCAGTAGAGAGCAACAGGGGCGACTGTATGATGTGGGTGATAAGGCTGGTAAATTGATTGCGTGGTTGGATAAAAAGGAGAGAGCGAATCGTGTGGTCCCGCTGATCGAGAGAATGGATGGTGTACGTGTCACCGAGCCAGAAGACATTGTCTCCTGCTTCGCGGATTATTTCCGCGAGGTGTATTCCCCGGTTTCTCCCTGCTCGGAGGAGGATTCCCATGCCCTGCTTCGGGACATCGCGCTGCCCTCCCTTTCGGTGGAGGACAGGGAGTCGTTGGAGGCTGCTCCCACCTCGGATGAAATTGCCCTTGCCATACGCTCGGTCGCATCTGGCAAGGCCATGGGCCCAAACGGCATACCTATCGAGCTGTATAAGCTGCGACCGGATGTGCTGGCACCCCACCTTCGCGCGATGTTCCTGGCGGCCCACTCGCGGGGCTCCCTCCCGCCGGACCAGCGTCTGGCTACAATCGTAGTGATCCACAAGGAGGGGAGACCCCGAGAACGGGTCACATCCTATAGGCCTATCTCGCTCTTGAATGCGGAGCCCAAAATCCTCGCCAAGGTGCTCGCCAACCGGCTGGTCGGCGTGGTGGCCGATCTGGTCCACCAAGACCAGTCCGGCTTTATACCCCATCGCAACACGGCCCTTAATCTGCGGCGCCTGCACGGGGTGCTCGCGCGTGTTCCGTTTGTGCGGGAGCCGGCCATCTTGGCGTCCCTAGACGCCACCATGGCGTTTGATACACTCGAGTGGCCATACATTTGGGCGATGCTGGCGAAATTTGGATTTGGACCGGGATTCATCAGCTGGGTCAAATTGTTGTATTCGGGCCCATTGGCGCAGGTGGTGGTGAATGGACGAGTCTCGGCCCCATTCGCGCTGGGACGAGGCACGCGACAGGGTTGCCCCTTGTCGCCTCTCCTGTTTGCACTGGCCTTGGAACCCCTGGCGGAGTGGCTGCGGTGGCACCCTTCCATCCGTGGTCTCCGTTGGACCCCCGAGTATGAGGACCGTGTGTCCCTATACGCTGACGATATCCTTTTGTACCTCGCCTCCCCGCGTAAATCACTGATTGTCCTGGTTGATGTTTTGCGCTCATTCGGCCGCAACTCAGGCCTTGTCATCAACTGGGCTAAATCATGTGTGTATGTGCTTTCCGGGGAGGCTCCCGTCCTCCCGCGGGACTGTCCGATCCAGATTGCCTCTCAGGGGTTCCGGTACCTGGGTATCTATATCACTCTGGACCCGGAGGCCCGCTACGAGCGGAATTTGCTTCCCCCCCTCCAGCGCTTGAAGGAGGACGTCGCGCGTTGGCGGCGCCTGCCGCTTTCGCCGCTTGGCCGGGCGGCATTGTTTAAGATGATGTCGTTGCCACGCTTCCTGTACGCTCTCCAGAACACTATGGACTTGGTCCCGGCGCGCTACTTCCGTGAGGTGGAGAGTCTACAGCGTCGCTTGTTCTGGGACGGGAGGCCGCGTATTGCCTTGGCGAAGTTGACGCTCCCGTGGTACGACGGGGGGGTTGCCCTCCCGGATATTAAACGGTATTACTGGGCCTCCCAGCTAGCTGCAATTAATCATGGCCTTTACGGGCCCGCCTTGAACCCGGCATTTGAAATGGACAAGATGCTCCTGCCTGGTGGCGACTACAATCGAGCGCTCTACTCTGGCGCGCCCGACCCCCGCCTGACGGGACCTACGCGTGTCATGGTGCGAGTATGGCACGCGGCTAACGCAGCTATGGGGTGGAAGGACCGTTTGACCCGGGCGTCACCGCTGTATGCGTCCGAGAGGTTGGGCTCCCTGTGGACCTCGAAGGGCTTCGAGAAGTGGGACATGATCGGCATCAGTACAGTGGGGGACCTCTGGACGAGGGGGGGATTTAAAACATTCTAGATGCTGCAGACGGAGTTTCAGCTGCAGGGCAGCGAATACTTTCGGTACCTGCAGGTCCGCCACGCACTGGGCTCCGTCTTCCCAGACGTCGCCTCCATTCCGGAGTCATCCCCCCTGGAGGATAGAGTGCTGGATGGCCATGTTCCGGACAGCACGATCTCCCTCATATACAAAAAACTGATTAATGATCGCTCGGGCTTGCTGACTGGCCTCCGCGAGGCCTGGGTTGCCGATGGGCTGGAGTTGGACGACGAGGACTGGATTTCCGCGGTGGCCTCTCCGAAGGAGGTGGCCATACCGGCTCGCCTTCGCTTCGTCCAGCTAAAGATCCTCCACCGAGTTTACATGACGGGGCCAAGGCTTCTGCGTATGGGCTATGACGAGGATGGGCTGTGTAAGCGTGGGTGTGGTGCTTTGGCGACTTTTTTGCATATTCTGTGGGAATGCCCGAAGGTGGAGCGATTCTGGCGTGGTGTGCATGAGGTCCTGCGAGTGGTTACGCGTGTCGCGCTGTTGACTGAAGCGAGGAGATGCTTGCTGAATGTGTGGGAACCAACTGACTACTCGGTTCCGCAGACACGATGGGTGACTCTGGGATATATGATAGCTAAGCGTGACATCGCGCAGCTGTGGGGGTCCCAGAGGCCCCCGGCGGTGTCGGCCTGGAAAGAACACATGGATTGGTGCATGTTCCGAGAAAAGGTGGTGTACGTGGCGAGAGGTAAGCCTGGGTGAAAGTTTGGGGCCCCTGGAACGCCTACCGCGGGGGTATTTGTGAGCCACCACTGCTGCCGGCTGCCTCGCCAGCTCCGTCCCCCTAGTTGACCCCCTCCCCCGGCCCCGGGCACAGGGTCCCCCAGTCCCTGCTCTCTTCCCGTTCCCCTCTTTAGATTCTTGTGGATGGTTGGGGTCCCCCACTTACGGAGCACGTGCTGTCACTTCGGATTGCGGGTTGCCTTGCGGGTGTGGTTTTTTTGTGTTGTTGTGTTCTTATAAAATGAAACCGTATTGCGGGCTCGAAGTTATGTGGCCCACGTCGTTGATACCTCCTGATTTACCTCTCGGCAACGCCAAGAGCCTTTTTTGTATGTATGTCATATGCTCCTGTCACTCTAGCGGCCGGCCGGAAGGTTGTAGGCCCATACTTGTATATATTTGAAGATTGCAATAAACGGTTTCAAACAAAAAAAAAAAAAAGGAAAAGAAATAAGGAGGCTTCAAGGGAAGAGGCGATAATGGAGATTGCTGATTCCTCCCTCATACAGAGCGATCTAAGCCACATTGTTCCTCCCCTGGAGCCAAGATTGTCATCTTCGCCGCGGATTTTTTCATCATTGGGGGCTGAGAATGAGACATCGTTAGAGAACAAGTCGCAAGATGTAGGGGACTGTATTGATTTGTCAAACTCTGTGTTTGAAAGAAGTGCAGACCATGTGGGAACCAAAGCTCCAAGCTTATAGACTCTGTAAACGAAATGCTACAGCATGGCACGCTGGGCCCTGATATTACGACATCATCCTCTGCTTCTATGTTGGACATTATGTTAATGCTGCAAAAAATGTTACAAGGGCTGCTAGAAGTCTCTGTATTAAATAATACTCTGTTAAATAATCATGAAATACAGTTTAAAAGAATGATAGAGGAGTTACAGGGGATATGGGGGCAGATGCCAACAATGGTTAGACCAGTACCCGACCCCTTAATAGATGGCAGCACAGAAGGGAACACAGGGGCTACTGCAGAGGGTAGAACTCAGCCGGATGTATATACCTCCAGATGGCCAATGCTGGTAAAGAGGCGGGGGAACCTCTTTTGGCCAAAATACCAGACCCTTAGACACTCTCATAAAAGACCTTCTCATATACATAGAAGAAAGAAGGTACTAAATAAAGAGAAGGGCAAGGAACTGCAGACTAGGGAACAAACTTATGGAAATAGAACGCTGCTAGGGAATAAAAGGGGAAGAAACCGTATAGAGAGACAACTTGGGTCTGTAGGAGTAGATGTTGAAGCAGAAAGGAGAGAGGTTCTGCGAAAATGCTCCCGTAAACCCTGTAGAGAGGTTAAGAGCTTAAAAATTAATGGTAATACGCTAGCTAGGCAAGATTCTTCTAGAAATTTAGTAAGTAGAACAAACACACCAGTGTGGGATTGGGACTCCAAAGTTTCCTCAGAAAATAAGAACAAAATGTGGATTTATTTTAAACCCGCTGATTAAGAGATGGGGAGGAAGAAACAAAGGAAGATTGTCCCTTTAAATCGTTTCCAACTCTTATTTTCCTTTGCAAAATGACCAAGTCTAAAAGAAATTGGTACAAAAGACCTGAGACAGGTAGGGTTCAGTAGTAAAAATAAAGGTGTAGAATACACAAAAGTCCAAGTCTATTCAGGTCTGGTTAAGGCAGCTATTCGGAAAGCTGAGAAGGAGATTTTAAAAGAGGGTATAAAGATAATCCCGGAAGTAGAAAAGGGGAATCAGTGAGAGAGAGACTTTATGAGTTTCCATGCAGGGTTGGGGGCAAGGCAGGTAAAGTTAGTAGCAGGGGGGCGAGGTGAGAAAGAAAATATTACCATAGCAGTAGAAAACCGGGAGTCCAATAAAAGCTGGGACACTTGGTGCTCAGATAATAGTATTCTAACTACTTCTCCAAGGGGCCTGAATGAATCAAGGTGACTTAGTGAAATCGATTAGGACACCGAGTTGCCGCATAGTCTGAGAATAATATCATGGAACATAAACGGGTTGGGAGGACAAAAAGGTGGACAATTTAAATCAAGTCTCAAAGTACGTTGATATTATTTGTCTGCAGGAGACATGGCTATGCGGCAACACCCCAGTAGTTGAAGGGTTCGTTCAAATACATAAACCAGACAGAAAAATACTCATTTCAACCAGGATAGTGAAAGAGGTAAAGTTAATTAGCACATTATGTAATTGGGTGCTGGGTTGTAATGTATCCCATTTGGACATTGAAGGGAAGGTGGAGAATCTGATTATTATAAAATGTATATATCCAATGGAGCTTTCAAAAAGAATATGATACAGAAATGGGGCACTTTAAAAAGGATATAGTTAATTTAAATGAAATGTATAGAACAGATGAAATGGTGATAATAAAGGGCGATTTTAATCACAAACTAAATTATGAAAAGTTAGATTACTGGTTTGAGGAAATTTTGAGCTCTTATAATATAGGATCAGCAAAATTTCCCAAGTGTGTAACTAATAACCAGGACGAAGCATTAGGGAAGTTCCTGGGATCTATGGGTTTAATATGCTTAAATGGTAGACTGGACCCAGACAGCCCAGCCACACAGACCTTTAGAGTAGGTAGTCAACAGTGCCCTATAGATTATATTTTTGTCCAGGCTTGGAACTATGAATTGGTAAAAAAGTTCTGGATAATTAAGCATAAGGATACCGACCATAATGCTTTATATTGCGAATATTTAAGGAGAGTGATAAGCCCATGTGAGAGAGTGATCCCCCAAAATGTGGAATATCCCAAGCGCCTTACTACAAAATTGACGGAAGAATATGTGAAGAAATTAGCAAACTTTCAACAAAACTTAACGAAGGACAGCGCTGTACAGGCTGTTCACTGCCTCAGAGTGCATTTAAACGATAAGAAACAGGGTAAGGTAAAAATACAAAATAGCCAAGGAAGGCAACCAAGGTGGTTTAATCTTGCCTGTAGGAACAAAAAAAGGGCCATTCGGAAAATAGAGCGGAGCCAGAGAAAATGTTATGAAGTTGGGAATTTAGAGATTCTGCTCAACTTGAATAAAGAATACAAATCCTTAGTAAAGAAGCAGAAAAGGATTTTTCCGGAAAAATGTTGGGAAAACCTCCTAGAAACAATTGAAACTAAAAATATAAAAGGGTTCTGGAGGTTGATACAGGACGCCGCAGGAAGGACTCCGGGAAATATGAGCTGTGTGGTGGAAGAGGCAGCATGGGTAAATTACTTAGGAAATTTATATAAAGCAAATAAGGACTTGGAAATAAATAAGGAAAAATCCATCTGGACAGTACCCGTAGATGAGTTAAAACGAGCCTTTAATATAGAAAAAGTAAAAGAAACAATCAAGAAGCTGAATTTATCTTGTGCAGCTGGACCTGATAATCTCCCAGTCATAAAAATTAAAACTCAAATAGATTGGTGGGCAGGATTCCTATCCCATTGGTTTATGGCCATTTTAGATTCAGGTTATATTCCAAAAACCTGGAGAGGGTCAATAATTAGACCACTACATAAAAAGGGCGATAGGAAGGATCCAATGAACTACAGGTTAATTAACTTATTGGACATTGGAGAAAAGGTATTTTCAAAAATAATCCTTGGTAGATTAAAGGAATGGGTAGAACGGCGGTCGATAGTCCCAATAGAACAGGGAGGTTTTAAGGAAGGGCATTCGACTATTGACGCTTTGCCTTGTCGGCTGTGGCGCGAAAGTCCATGGAGCAGCAGGGCAAGCTGTATTGCTGTTTCGTGGACTTTCGCGCAGCATTTGATTTGGTGGATAGGGAGTGTTTGTGGGAGACCATGAATAATTATGAGGTTCCACCAGATCTCTTGATGGTGATTCAGGAGCTACACAGCCATAATTGGGCACAAGTAATTAAAGATACATCTGGCGGCCTAACACCAGAAATAGCAATAAATAATGGACTTAGGCAAGGTTGTGTTTTAGCTCCACTTCTGTTTGCCATATTCCTAGCAGATCTGCCCGGTACTCTGGGTTCTGCGAGAGGCGCAAGCCCGAAAGTAAACGTAAGGCACCTGTCCTGTTTACTGTATGCCGACGATCTAGTAATATTGGACCACACTGAGGTGGGTCTACAAAGAAAGCTGAATATTTTCAGCGCCTATTGTACAGCAAAACGACTAACAGTAAACAAGGACAAAACAAAGATTCTGTGCTTCGGGAAGAGGAATACGAAGTGTAATTGTTATCTGGGTCAAACCAAACTAGATATTGTAAATGAATATAAATATATTGGAATATGGTTTACAAATTCTATGAAGTGGGGTATGCACCTTGAGGCACAGAAAATAAAAGCACAGCTGGCGTATGCGGGTTGAAAAGATTCAATCAAAGTTATGGTGATATGTCCCATAAACCTCTATTGACGGCCTATAAAGCAATGATTCCCCCACAACTCCAATATGGTTCAGAAATTTTCTGTATCGATGGTAAAAGCTCCTGGGACAAAGAGGACGGGAAATGCCTAAAATCTTTATTGTCCCTGCCAAGCGCAGCAATGATTCAAGCTATTAGACTGGAAGCAGGGCTGATAGCATGGAATATTCAGGTGCAACAATGTCTACTCAGATTTTGGAATCGCTTGGGTCATGAGGAGGTCACAAAGGTATCTCAATGGCGTATGAAAGAGATCCAAGTTAGTGAGTTAAAATGGGCTAAAACCACAAGAAGCAAACTTCAAACTATCTGTGACCACCTGAAGGTGAAAATATATCCGAAGACATTACAAATCAATGTAACAAAGAGTGTACTCAAGATGCAAGGAAAAGAATTGTCAAGAGAAATAGACCGGGAGTATTTGAGTAAGAAAGATTCTGTAAAATTTATGAGCAAAAGTTGGGAGAAAGATATAAGCTATCCCTATTTAGATATATTACAAAATCAATGGTTAAGAAGGGAAGTCTTAAAAATAAGAATTGGAATAAATTCAGCTGTTACAAATAGTGCAATAAAATCAGGCCTAATGCAACCCGATGGTAAATGTATGTGTAAGATGGGGATGAAATGTAACATTTTACACATTTTATTGGATTGTCGAAAAGGTTTACATTTACGTAAATTATTTCTTCGCCCGCTCTTTTTAAAGTATGATGTAAAGGTGCGCTTGCAAGCATGGGAGCTTCTTGGGGATATGGAAATTTTAGATACTGCGATAGCCATTGGGAAATATATGCAGGGTGTACATAAGTTTCCAAATTCATTAGAGGCTTAAGCACAGAAAAGCGTATCGCTATATAAAATTAAATATTACTGTTTTTAAAATTTTAGGTATGAAGTTTTAAGGTTTATATGATGTTTTTATTGTTGGGAATAAGAATTTTTAATGTGTGTACTCTTTTAAATACTATTGTATGATTTGTAGTTTAAAGATTTAGGGCCATATGTAGGTAAATTACATTTACCGATTCTTAAATACTGAATTTTACCGATTCGGTATTTATGAATCGGTAAATGTAATGTAGGTAAATAATTACCGATTCGGTATATGTCGGTATTTTAGAATCGGTATTTACCGATTCGGTAATGGCAACTGGCTTCCCATTCATTCCTATGGGCCTGGAGGCCCATAGGAATGAATGGGAAGCCAGTTGCTATTACCATTTTGGTAAATACCGAATCGGTAATGGGGGAGGCATCATCATGGGTGGCAGGGTGTCACATTGACACCCTGTTGTACCCCTGATTCGTTCATGTGTGCACATGTGGCGCACATACATGCCCTAAGGGCATGTATGTCTGCCACATTGCACACTTCAAATGGAAAAAAAATGCTTTTTTACAGGTATTCGTCATTTACCATCAACTTTTAGTTGGTGGTAAATAACGAATCCCCACACCAACGACACACTCCCCCTACATATCATTTCAGGATTCGGTATTTACCGAATCGGTAAAATTACCGATTCGGTAAATTACCGAATCCTGAAATATGCCCCCTACATACCAAAAGCCTAAATACCGGTCGGTAACGGGATATTTACCGAAAATCGGCCGTTACCGACCGGTATTAGGCTTCCTACATATGGCCTTTAATGGTCTAAATAAACTTTATGGTTGAAGTGGTGTAATGTAATTGTTATTAAAAACTTACATGCAATGAAGTAACTACTAAAGTAGTGCCTACGATATGGGCTCTCTCAATGTTGCACAGTGGGGGTGAACCTTTGACTCTTGGTCAACAAGAACCCAAGACCTGCAAAGGGGTCAGATTTGGAAAAACTCATACAAATAATGGGTAGGTGCTACACAAATGCACTTAACACAGCACCGACCAGACAGCGTGAAGTGGCTTTGCCAACTGTTGAGATCCAACAATGCCCTTGACTGGCATGTGTAATATCAAAGTGTCAATTAGCAGAGTCTGGAAAAATGCAGACAAGGTTGTGGAATGGACCTAGAATATGACAGCTCTGACCAATGTTGGCATATGTACTTTTCAACTGTTAAAAGAGGAGTTTAAACTCAGCAAAATAGAATGGAATGGAATTCCCAAGAAGCTCTGCTTCATAGGTTTATTGTTAGCATTTATGTTCCTGCTCAACTGAATTTGCTGACCGGATGCATCTAACCATGTCAATAAAATTAACCAAGACAGTAACACGTTTGATGATGATTCTACAAGGGGTAACTGTGAAAAATGTAAAAATCTATTGATCTTTGGGTCTCACAACAGTGACAGCAATATGCCTGGGAAACTAGCAGGCAAACACTTCACTAAAGATTAACTCCTGGATTGTAGCTATGACGCAATAAACTCTTATAGAAAATATTTTATAAGACAGGTACTCACAAACATTTTATAGAAGCCAAAACGTATAATTTGAAGTTTGACTGAGAGACAACACCGTTCCTGTCCCTGCACGAATATAACCGTCTGTGCTAATGACGTTCTTTTTTCTTAACCAAAAGTAGCCGATTTTTAAAGACTTAAAGACTTAAGTACACTGTGCAGGTAACTACTAAAAATCACTTCTTACTTTGCTTTTGAAGTTCACCCACTGGAAGTTTCGGGACAAATGGAGCTGAATGGTACATTTTTAGACACAATGGGGCAGGAACATTAGCAAAATATGGTGATGACCAGCAAAAATACTTTCGGAATAACTTGTGTTTATAAAGCAGTTTGGTCAGATAGGTTAGTAAACAATGAGGATTAAAAAAGACCAGGTGCTGTGCATTTTCTTGAATACATGTTTTGAGACAATAGTGACAAACTATGCTTCTGGCAACATTTGTAATATTAACAGTAGGAACAAGCTTTGGCAAAGAGGGTAAGTCTTCCTTTAACATGCTTACTCATGAAACAGCACTTGTGCATGCTGTTTGCATCTATTAGCACATTAAAACCAGATCTATTGGCTTTGCTAATGGTGGTTTCATTGTGAATTGGGTGCCTTTGTGCACTAAGACACCAGCAGCCTTCCATCCGTCTTCAGAACACTATTGATGGTGGTATAATAGCTACACCAACGAGGCGAGTAACACTATTGGAATTTTGCCCCTGTAGAATACATGTAATCTAGCAGAAGATGGTGAATCCCCTATGAATGCAGCCCACTTCTAGGCCTCAGCCTCTCAGCACTATGGCTCAACTAAAAGAATACCACAGCTTAGGGAACAGATATGTTTTCATTTGCATGTTCCAGATATGTATGAAGGAAGAGTACTTTGCACGAACAAAATGATATAACTGCGCTTTCAGTGTTTTCAATCTCTATTGTCTGTATTTAAGGTAATTATTCACTTCTCTACTACAGATGACGAAAGTCTCCTTGGTAGTTCATGTAAGGCCAATGTATGCATTTATATATGAATGGATAACTTGTATAAAAGGTGCTCTATAAAAAACAGAAATGTCTCAAGGCACTTTATGGCATGTTTCTACTGCCACCACCCCAGCTGTGTGCAGTAGGTTTGACATGCAGTAGATGTTGGCTGCGTGGTAGGTAGGGCTGCCCTACCTACCACATAGCCAAAATCGACTGCATGTCAAACCTACGGCACACAGCTGGGGTGGTGGCTGTAGGTTGTTCATTGTAGATGGCCTCGTATGTAGTGTGGATTGGCTGCATGATGGTTTGGGTGCAGAGCACAACCTCAGGAAAGACCATGCAGGCAACCTCTGCTGCTCATGGCAGAGTCCATGAGCAGTGGAGTTTGGCTGCACTAGAGATTGGAATACATTCAATATTGTTTTTGGTTAAAAGAAAAAAGCCTCAAGGGAGTTCAGGCCAGTGTTAGACCTCAAATATGTCAACTCTTACATTCCCCATGTGAGATTCAAAATGATGACACTAAAGGAGAATCTACAGTTCTTGAACCAGGGGGATGTTCTGTTGTCCCTGGACCTGTTGGATGCATATCTACACATTCCTGTCTATCACAGCTCCTAAAGGTTCCTCAGGTTCTGTGGGGACAATCGGCATTACCAGTTCCAGGAACTTCTATTTGAGCTTCCTTCGACATCAAGCGTATTTACTAAGGTGTTAGAACTTTTGGTGGGGGTCATTCATAAGACCGGAATTTAAGTAGTTCCGTATCTGGATGACTGTCTCATTTCTACCTCTTCTTTTCCTAAGGTCCAAGACGTTTGCGAGATTCTCCAAGATCATGGGTTACTGTTAAACACCAAGAGGTCATATCCGACACCAACACAAGACCTCATTTTTATAGGAGGTAATTTCATAACAGAGGTCAGGCGGTTGTTTTTTCACCAGTGAAAAGGTGTGAGAAAGTGAAGTGGGAAATCCTAGACTTTCTTGGTCAAGAATCTCCTCCAGTAACACAATGGTTCAAACGGCAGGGTTTGATGGTTGAATCAATAAATGCTCTGCCCTGGGACCATCTCCATGTGTACCCCTTAGTCGATGAGATCCTAGCTCACTGTTTGCCATGTTCACAGGAGTACAGTCAATGAGTAGGTGTCTCGCAGCAGGTCAAGAGACAATTGGATTGGTCGCTAACAGATCACAACCTGGCCAGGGGTCTTTCCTTTCAGATAGTTCCAAGAATTGCGACCACAGATGCAAGCAAACTGGGTAGTATGGCACCATGAAGGCTTGGTCAATTCAACGAAGTAGAGCCCAACTCACGCCTACTATTCTGCCTTGAGTTCCCTGAAGTTCGAAATAACAGAATGGAGATGGGGTACTTGAACTATCAGGGAGGTTGCAAAACGCAATTTCTTTGGCTTATTAACACTGGAAATGCGTACATGAGCGGAGTCCAATCTAAATTCCCTGAAAGCAGTGTATCTTTCTGGGAGGGAAAACTGAGCTGCGGACAACCTAAGCAGGGTCTTCCCTCCATTAAGTGCATTATCTTTGATGAGGAATGTGTTCCTTCAGTTGCAGATGAGATGTGGATGTTCGACAGTAAACCTCTTTGCCACCAAAGACAATGCACTTCTCCTATGCTTCTGCACAATTACCCGTGTGCAGAAGCGTAGAAGTTGGACTCTGTGTCATTCAAGTGGCCATCGGATGTGGTCTATTCCTTCCCATTCCGATGTACCCAGGGTACTACAGATGTTCAGGGTGGACAGAGCTGTAGTCCTTGTAATAGTCCCAGGGTGGGAGAGATGCCCTTGGTATCCCTGATTGTTGGAGATGGGGACTAGACCCCATTGGGTGAATCTGGTTCAGCCATACTGTGGAAATGTGGATTTTCCTGATCAGTTATGTCCCCTATCTTGGACCCCAACGGTTCTATATGCATGTTACAAGTACATGTATGTTCCCTCCAGTTCCAGTTTCCAAGACGCAAACATATGTGCGTCCACCATCAACATGTTCTCTGTCAGATCCGCCATCAATGGGCTGGATATTCGATTCCTAAGTATGAAAGGCCACCGACTTTATATGGCTAAGTTACTCTATTTTTACAGTTCAGGCAGAATAGGCCCGATTCTGTCCTTAAAGCCTTTCCCTGCTCTCTGTCTCTGACAGCTTCAGCTTGAGCTCGCATCTGTATCCATGAACTTTGTCCTACTCCCTGTGCAGCTAACGGTGCCTGCCTCGGCCAGTTTCGCCTGCCTGCCAAGAAGCTGTATTTCACCTTCGAATTATCTACTTTGCTTTTCAGCCGATGCATTCCTGTCTAGTGATTTAGGTAAACATTTCCTTTAGCTCCCAAGCAAAGGACTCGGCCTTTCCGTCCTCATGCAAGTAATTCATAGCCCTGTCACCATGGAATATTCCCATCCTCTCGCATTCAGTGTAGACACTTAGACGCTTGTACACACACGCACAGTCAGTATAGAATAGATTCTGTCCGAGAGTCCTTCCTTGTGGATAACATAGTTCTCTAAACATAGGATGTTAGATATGATTTGGGATTAGGTTGACTTGACCCCCCAGACTTTTCGTCTCCACATGTAGAGCTAAATGTCAAGTCCCCTTCACCCCCTAGTTGCACGTCAATTACACGTCATGCTGCTGCGCGCGCATCTATGTTAAGTATTATCTTATAGATCCACCTATGTATGATAATCAGAGCCAATCATGTTTCTTTTTGCTCATTATTACGCCTAGTTTCGATTACGTATTTACTATGTCATTTCTCTTATCAATTGTTACGCCTTCTACATTCGTTTCATTGTAATGTATGACCTATAAAAGTTACTTCTTGTCAATAAAGTATTGTACTTCACTTCCTGAACCCTCGTGGTGACGGAACCTGAAGGCCGCCACTCGAGTCGGCCATTTTGGAATAAAGCCCATTCAGAAAACCTCTTATACCACGGATTCTGCCTCTTATTATTCTGAGCTATTTTACTTTATTTTAGATTCCGTATGAAATTCAGTCTAGGTAAAAGAATATTTACCACATAATGGCGCCCGAACAGGGACACTTTCTCATCTCACGCGCCGGCGGTGCGTTGCAGGCCCGGTCTCCTGCCACAGCTGGACGGACCATAACGCGTACCAGCAGGATTTCCTGTAGCTCCCTCCGGTCAAGCGGGGGCGACTGAGGCTGCGATCAACCCAGACGAGGCGGTGAGAAGTGCGAAGTATCCCGACCAGAGCCTAGCTGAGAGAGCAAGATCCGAGGTATACAGAGGCCCACCAGGTTTTCGAAGTCCCGATGTCCAGAGGGTCCGCTGTCCGCAGTCATCGAGTCCCGTCCATTCTCTGAGGCCTTCCGTTTCAAGGAGCTACTCGGTGAGTACCATCGCCGGGGAGGCGTGTTGTCGCGCACATAGGTTCTGCCGGTCAAGACGGATTTGGGTACACAAATCCGGTCTGCACTGTTTAGCAGTGTATATGTACTGTTTAGCAGTATATCAAGTATTCCGAAGTATTCAGTTATTGTCAAAGAATTCAGCTTGGTGATTAGTTATGCAGACTGTCATCATTGTCGGTCATTTTTAAAATGTTTAATGTTTAATGCTTAAAGTGTTTAAATGTCTTGCATATTGTGGTATGAATGATTGTTCATTGTTCACTGTTCATTATTGTGTTTTTTCGTATTAAGTGAGTTCAAGAGTAAGTATCAGATCAGTTGTCAATATGCCGCTCTTCTCGAAGTTAAGACAGATTACTACTAGAAAAGGGGTGCTTGAAGAAGCAGTTCCTATTCCTCCTAGGGACACTCCAGGGCATTTTATGTATCACAAGCATGGCTTAGATGCCATATTATTTCTTGATTTATGGGTAGATTATACCAAGGGATTGCCAGAAAGTCAAAGGTGGCCCGCAGCGGGAACCTGGGATGCAGAGTGCATCATGAAAGTGGAGGAAGAGTTAGGGAAAAGAAAAGTCAGACAGTCACAGAAAGACGCTGTTGAGTTATGGCGTAAAGAATCTCATAGACGTACAGAAAAAGCACGTAGACAAGAAGAGAGGAGTAAAGAAAGTTCAAGGGAAGTTCAAGAAAATCTATTAATTGAGGAAGGTATCCGAATGAAATCAGAACAAGTAGATAGACAAAGAAATGCTCTTATGAATGGTATGTATCCCCTTCTAGCCGAAGGACTACCTAAGGCTGTTCCAGAAATGCCAAAAGACTTGCCACCCCCATTATTTCCAATTAAGGTACATCCTAAAGGGCATCCCAGAACCGCAGAAGATGTTTTTCTTTCCTCATATCTAGATGACGCAGCTCCCGAGTATGCTAACCCCGCACCACATAGACCGTCTGGCGGAGGGGTTCAACGTCAAGATCAGGTATCTGTTCCTGTGCAACAGCAAGTCCCGACACAAGCTCCGGCAAGCACATCTGTTTCCGCATCTGTTTCCGCAATCGATTCTACAGTGGTATCGACACCTATAGTTGCTGTGTCACGTTCGACGAATCCATTCACACCCGACGCCCCAGATGGGGCCACGGGAGGTGCTAGCAATACTTTTACGCCACCTAGAATAAATAAACTTGTTTTTCAAGAGTCAGCGCATTCACGTACACCCAAATTCGTAAGTGAACGTGCGCTTAAGGAACTCCTTATAGATTGTAGATATGACCCGGTGGTCGGTAAAGAGGACGAAATGGTCCTGGCATCATTACGTATCAGACGAGCCGCAGAGTATTTAGCGAGGTTACCAGGAATGACTACGCATCTAGATAAAATATATCATTTTGTTCAAACAGGGCGAGATCCAGAATGTATTAACAGAGCTATGGAATTCCAGAAAGTAGAGATACAGGGGGAACTGTTACGTTTCCTCATAAACTGTATGATCAGAAATCAAGACCGACCGGGGGTAGACCCGAATGCAATGCTTATTCTTACAAGATGGAGCCAGAATATATCAGAAGGGAGACACGATAAGCAAAACTGTATAATAGCCATGTGCCGAAAAATCCGTAAAGAAATAGAACGTATTCATGAAGAAAGATTGGAAACAGACGAGTTCGAGCAAGATGAAGTGTCCGAATCAGGGAATTCCGCAAGACAGTCAGAGACCATAGCCTACGTAGGCAGAGGAAGATCCTGTAATAATACTAGATGCTTTTCTGATCCCATACACTCTGTATGTCCAAATAATAGCAGAACGTATCCGACGCCTGTAATAAATCTGAAGTCTCCTGAACATTTGTTTCAAGCCGCAGATAAAATACTACGAGAACGAAGGGGTTACCACCTCCTCGATTCCATGGATGAGAAAGAATTAGCCAGATCAGCCGTTCACTGGATTGACAGTCCTGAAAAATACGGTGATGAGACCGTAGCACACACGTTTTTTAACCTCAGTGCAGATGAACAACGTTTAGCTGGAATCTATATGATTCAGCAACTCCTTATATTATATAAGAGCCAACATGCTGACCCTGGTCCTTTACCTAATATATTAACGGAACTACTCGCGCACAGATGGAGAGGTTCTAGTAACAAGTTAATTAAAGAAATATTAGTGTCACGTAAACAGTATGTCCTTTTTGTAAGTCCGGATTCTTTCTCGCTGCCCCGCAAAGAAAGAATGCCGTATTATATGGATAGACAAAATCCCTTACGAGAAGTGCACCCAATAAAAGGCGAAGACAATCAGTTTCACCGTGTATTTGTATACACACCCATAACAAAAATTGAATTGTTAGAAATGAAGAAAGTAGTACCCAGTCATGACAAAGACCCAGCGGGTTTCCACCGAGAAATTAAGGACATGTTACTGATGGGAGAGTATACCTATCCTGATATTATGACGATATTAAAGGTGCTCTTGCCTGCTGGCATTTATGAAAAACTGAAAGAAAAAGAGTGGGAAGTGGGAGACCAAAAGATAGATTGGACAGCATTAGAAACGGAAGAAAAGGCCCGAACTGCAGGTTCAGGGCTCGGGGATAAAGTTAAAGCATTACCAGGTTTACTAGTACAAGTACTGCCACGTTTATTAACTACGAAAAAGGAAGATTGGGGTGCAATCTCAGCCTGTAAACAAAAGCATGATGAAGACACAAGTGATTATTATGCCCGATTTGAAAAATGTTTTGGAATAAATAGTGGTATAAAAACAAGTAGTGAGTCGTATCCACATTTATTTGTGACAAAATTAGTAGAAAATGCATTACCTCCAGTAAAGAATAGAATATTGAAATTCGAGAGTACCTGGCAAAGTAACACTCCGTCACAAATGCTACAAATGTTACAGTATCATCACAATAGAATTAGAGATGAACAAGAGCACGAACAAAGACGTATGAAAGATACAAAAATGAAAATGCTAGTGTCTCAGACAGTACCAGCTGAAGGACATAAAAAGGGTATGATACATTCCGATTCAGCAGGACCGGTAAAAGGGACATGCAATTATTGCAAAAAGCCAGGTCATTACGTACACGATTGTCCAGTTTTAAAACATAATATCGCCATAGGTAAAACACAAGAAAGACAACGGCCACTCAGACAGGATCAGAATGAACAAGGAGCTATGCAGCATGCCCAGGCCATGCCAGCCGCACAACAGCCAATACAGTTTGTGCCAGCTGCACCACCGTTGCCTGCTACTGCCACACAAACCACAACACGACAAATGTATCAGACCGCACAGTATGAATACCCTGAGTATCAGCGTTACGCATGAACTAGCCTAGAGAGGGAAGTTGACTTACCCCTTATCGAGATTCCTGTAGATCAAGAAGGACCTTATGTACATAGTGAATTATTAGGTCAAGATAGAAAATTCTTACTCGATACAGGGGCAAGTCGAACAACTATAAAACGTAGTGAAGTTCCAGGGGCACCCCTCTCAGGCTCTCAGAATATCTCCCTTGGTTTTTCAGGAAAACCCATTGTTAATGAAGTATCACAGCCTCTTCCACTTACGATAGGACCTTTGACACGAACTACAGATTTATTGCTTACTAAATCATGCCCAGAAAATCTGTTAGGAATTAAAACTCTGAAAGCGCTAGGAGCCATAATATGTTGTTCTCCGGAAGGAGTAAGGTTGTTTTTACGTGATTTTAAAGGTCACTATGTGTCTAGAGACATGGATCCCCGACTACAGACTTTACCCACACATCTATGGGCACAAGGCCCTACTGATGTTGGTTGCATGAATATTACACCATATCGAGTCACACTCAAGGCAGGAGTGGTACTACCACGAATGCGACAATACAAGTTACCGCAAGATGCTGTAGTGGCTTTGCTGAAAATCATTGATGAGCTAATTGCCCAAGGAGTAGTTGTAGAAACAGACTCCAATGTATGTAATTCACCGATAATTCCGATTCTTAAACAAACTGATCCTACTGCTCCGCCAGTATACCGATTGGTTATTGATTTGCGTGAACTAAACAAGTGCATTGTGCCACAATTTCCTGTGGTCCCCGATATATCATCATTATTGACAGCAATTGATTCCGAAGCAACATTCTTTACTGTAATTGATCTCAAGAATGCCTTTTTCAGCGTCCCCATAGATCCGGAAAGCCAATATTTGTTCGGATTCAGTTTAAATGGGCGCAGTTTTAAATTCTCACGCGCTCCCCAAGGATTCACAGAAAGCCCCAGCATCTACAGCCAAGCACTGAAACGAGAACTTGACAGTATCCACATGCCAGTCAATACTGCACTACTTCAATATGTCGATGATCTACTGATCACCGCGAGAAGCGAACCCGAATGTGAAAAGGCTTCTCTGACAGTTTTACATTTTCTAGCCGACAAGGGGCACAAGGTGTCTCCTTCTAAGCTGCAATTCTGTGTCCAGCGAGTTATTTATCTTGGTCACTCGCTGTCCAAGGAGGGAAGGCAGCTTACACCAGATCGCATCCAGTTAATTGCTAACATGTCAATACCCCAGACACAAAAGGAGGTGCGGGCTTTCATAGGCCTCACTTCATATTGTAGGCAGTGGATCCCTCAATATGCATTCCTAGCAAAACCACTCATTCAGTTAACCACACCGGAGGCAGCCACATCGACTGTTCTCCCTTGGACTCAGGAACATACACAAGCTTTTGAAAGCTTAAAGAAAGCTTTATGTCAAGCACCTGTTTTAGCAACACCATGTTATAGCAAACATTTTACACTCTTTGTTACAGAACGCGAAGGTACTGCCTTGTCAGGAACAAGCAGGATCACGCAAGCCATGCGCTTATTTTTCCAGTACATTAGATCCCGTAGCTCAGGCTTTGCCTGCGTGCCTGAAATCAGTGGCAGCAACAGCTTGAGCAATCAGACAAAGCGATGCCATAGTGTTAGGACATCCATTGACAGTACAAGTACCACATGCAGTAGAGGTTCTTGTGAACCGAACGCAAACACAACACTTGACCATAGCAAGACTTACCGGTTATGAACTGACATTGTTTCAGCCACACATAGAGATCCGACGTTGTAATACATTGAATCCTGCTACACTGTTACCTGTAATTGGAACAGACCCACTAGCTCATGATTGTGTTGAGATTATTGAAATAAAGACGAAACCTAGACAAGACTTGACAGACGTTCCATTGTTAGATCCAGACCTGACGTTGTATGTAGACGGATCGTGCATGAGAACAAGTACAGGAGATTTAGTGGCCGCGTATGCAGTCACAACAGACACTGAAGTTATTGAGACAAACTGTATAGATACTTTGTCAGCCCAAGCAGCAGAACTTATTGCTCTAACACAAGCCTGTATTCAAGCCACAAATAAGAAAGTTAATGTATACACTGACTCACGTTATGCATTCGGAGTTGTACACGACTTCGGCGTGCTGTGGCGAGAGAGAGGTTATTTAACTTCCCATGCTGCCCACATTCAGCACGGACCCCTCATTCATGCCTTGTTAGACGCAATACATCTACCCACTGCTATATCGATTATGAAATGTAAAGCACACACGAAGGTTACTGATATCATTTCTCAAGGCAATGATTTAGCTGACAGAACAGCTAAACAGACTGCTCAGACTCGCACATTCGACATGACAAAGCCAATAGTTCAGACACCAACACAGTGTATGACAATTAAGGATCCCGCACTTGACGTAATTGACATACAGACACATGCTACTGCAGAAGAATTAAAGAAATGGACTGAACTAGGAGGGATCCAGACAGATCAGGGATGGATGACGAAGGAGAAATCTGTATGGTTTCTTCCTGACTCTATGGTCCAAGCCATTATAGCTACAATTCACAGTCCGGCGCATTTAGGGGAGAAAGCTATGCTAGATAGCATTCAACACATTTGGTTCAATAAACATTTACGAGCAGCAGCTAAACAAAAAGTCCGTACCTGTATGATATGTTGTCAGTTCAACCCAGGAAAAAGTGTTCCCGTAGAACAGGGTGGATTTCAGACTCCTGATCATCCTTTTGAAGTGCTCCAAATGGATTATATCCAGATGGAACGATGTCGAGGATTCAAATATGTTCTTGTAGTTGTCTGCGCTCTCTCCCGATGGACTGAGGCGTACCCAGTATCAGATTACACGGCCCCGACTACTGCCAAACAGTTAGTTCGAGAATTCTTCCCACGGTACGGTTTACCACGTGTTATATATTCAGATAACGGCCAGCCTTTCTCATCCGAATTAATGAAACATGTCTCACTTTTGTTGGGATATCAGTGGAAATTCCACTGTGTCCGACACCCCGAGGCAGCAGGTCTCGTGGAACGACATAATCAAATTTTGAAAATCAGATTGTCTAAAATATGTAAGGAGAAAGGTGTTGACTGGATAGTAGCCTTACCAGTTGCACTATTTTACATAAGAATGGTAGCACACTCTCGAACAGGGCTATCCCCGTATGAGGTGATCTTCGGAAGACCACCAAATATGTGGGGGACGCCTATACCACGTAAAATAACTGATGTTAATTGTGATATGCTAACAGATTACTTGGCTTCCTTGATGTCTGCACTACAATCTTGTCGTTCACAGGTGGCTGCAGCCTTTCCTGACAACACTGAGGTGAAACCCCATGACGTTGTTCCGGGTGATCTGGTGTTTGTGAGGAATTTCGACCGCAAGACCCAGTTGGAGCCCAGGTGGAAAGCACCCAAGCTAGTCCTGTTGACCACAAGAACAGCCGTGAAAGTTGAGGGCCGCAAGGGCTGGATACATTCCAGCCACATCAAGAAATTTCATGGACTATCCTCGGATATAGACACTGTGCCCTGCACTCCCTCACAGACTGATTCAAAACTTCCCTTTGTTGAACAGAATGACTCTCAGAACTATAAATTAAAGCTTAGGCCCAAACAGTCGAGCAATTTGATTGTTTAAGTCCTCTCCAAGGTGAAGCGGTTGAATTGTCTCTGACATGTATCCCTTGGACCTGAGTAGAGAAAATACCCGAGAAATGTTGAAACGACAGGCGTATTGTAAATCACTGCGTAGCTACTGTATGAGGACATTATTAATTCTGTTTTTATTGAGTCTTTTAATAATTATTACGAGTGTGATTTTGCACATATATCATCCTATTTCTAGACATGTTTATAATGTTGCTGCTGAACATTCTTTTAGTGACCTACCGCCACATGAATTATCTTATAGACTTGCGCTGCGCAATAACACTTTCATTAGTATGTTACATCATTCCCATCAGACTAGTAATGCCACCAATTGTTGGATGTGTGGCCGACTCCCTCCCTATCAGAATAACAAAGGAGTTCTGCCTTTCTTTCCACATCCGTTCACACATAATGGCTCCTGTGGAGCATGGTTTAGCTTACTAAATTCCATAGACCCAGACACAGCAGTTTATCAACAACATTGGATATGGGGAAATCTGAATCTAGTTTTATTCAACGTCTGTCACCCTAATAAGGAGGGTCACCCCAGTAGAACAGGAACTGATCTAGAAAATGAAGTGTATAAATTAGGTAATTTTACACCTAATCTTATGATTCTGAATGTCAAATCCGAAGTTGAACTAATTCTGCCCACTATGTCAGTATTTCCAGTTAAGGGTGAATTATGTGTAAGAAAAGTTGGTTCCATACATATGGGCCATAGCCAATGCGTTACTACAGTAGAATATAGTGATCGAGGTAAATCTTCATTTAGAGCTTCTCGCCATTCTTACTTTATATGTGGTCAGACGGCATATATGCGTCTGCCTCTAGATTGGGATGGTACCTGTTACATAGCATTCCTTTTGCCACCTGTTTTCCTAGCTCCTCCTGATTATTATCGAAATGTTCATTTAGTACACAATAGAGAGCGAAGAGATCTCCCAGTTGTCGATTATACTGAGACGGCATGGGACAAGTATGTAGATTTCAATAAAGGTATCTTTCCCTATATAGGTACAATATCAAATAGTAAGCTGATACGTAGACTAACGAAGACTCTTGAAGCTGTAGTAAACGAGACTATAGCCGCCCTAGGCAATCTGACAGAGGAACAATCAGTGATGAGAATTGTTGTTCTTCAGAATCGTCTTGTCCTTGACGTCATCCTGGCCGATAGGGGCGGAGCTTGCAGGGTCATCGGATCCAGCTGCTGCATATTCATACCAGAAAATTCGCCATCTGTATATAAAGCTATAACACGCCTTCATAAGATTGTGAGCCAGATACACGAGAATCCAGGCACTTGGACGTGGTCCGGGTGGTTTTGGAGTGTGATATCAGCCTGGGGATGGAGAGTTTTATCCTTCCTAGGTATTGGCCTTCTTATGCTCTTCAGTTGCTGTTTATGCCTGCAATGTGGACCAGCGATTTGTGGTCTGTGTGCCACATCGTGCATTCCATATCAAGGTTCTCGTTCAAAATGCCGGAAGAAGAAGGAAGAAGAAATGATGCTCCATGAGCAAATCGATGGAATAATGAAGATTGATATCTCTTGAAGGGCAAGTAGGGGACAAGGAGGGAATGTGGAAATGTGGATTTTCCTGATCAGTTATGTCCCCTATCTTGGACCCCAACGGTTCTATATGCATGTTACAAGTACATGTATGTTCCCTCCAGTTCCAGTTTCCAAGACGCAAACATATGTGCGTCCACCATCAACATGTTCTCTGTCAGATCCGCCATCAATGGGCTGGATATTCGATTCCTAAGTATGAAAGGCCACCGACTTTATATGGCTAAGTTACTCTATTTTTACAGTTCAGGCAGAATAGGCCCGATTCTGTCCTCAAAGCCTTTCCCTGCTCTCGGTCTCTGACAGCTTCAGCTTGAGCTCGCATCTGTATCCATGAACTTTGTCCTACTCCCTGTGCAGCTAACGGTGCCTGCCTCGGCCAGTTTCGCCTGCCTGCCAAGAAGCTGTATTTCACCTTCGAATTATCTACTTTGCTTTTCAGCCGATGCATTCCTGTCTAGTGATTTAGGTAAACATTTCCTTTAGCTCCCAAGCAAAGGACTCGGCCTTTCCGTCCTCATGCAAGTAATTCATAGCCCTGTCACCATGGAATATTCCCATCCTCTCGCATTCAGTGTAGACACTTAGACGCTTGTACACACACGCACAGTCAGTATAGAATAGATTCTGTCCGAGAGTCCTTCCTTGTGGATAACATAGTTCTCTAAACATAGGATGTTAGATATGATTTGGGATTAGGTTGACTTGACCCCCCAGACTTTTCGTCTCCACATGTAGAGCTAAATGTCAAGTCCCCTTCACCCCCTAGTTGCACGTCAATTACACGTCATGCTGCTGCGCGCGCATCTATGTTAAGTATTATCTTATAGATCCACCTATGTATGATAATCAGAGCCAATCATGTTTCTTTTTGCTCATTATTACGCCTAGTTTCGATTACGTATTTACTATGTCATTTCTCTTATCAATTGTTACGCCTTCTACATTTGTTTCATTGTAATGTATGACCTATAAAAGTTACTTCTTGTCAATAAAGTATTGTACTTCACTTCCTGAACCCTCGTGGTGACGGAACCTGAAGGCCGCCACTCGAGTCGGCCATTTTGGAATAAAGCCCATTCAGAAAACCTCTTATACCACGGATTCTGCCTCTTATTATTCTGAGCTATTTTACTTTATTTTAGATTCCGTATGAAATTCAGTCTAGGTAAAAGAATATTTACCACAATACCCTCTAGTGGGTACTCCCCTCCCTCTCTTGACGTTACAAAAGTTACAACTCCAGACTTGGCTCTTGAGATGATAAATCTATCGGGTATGGGATGTTCTTCCAAGGTGGTAGAATGAATCCAGAACTCCAGATGCCTATCTACATTTAAGGCATATTCCAGGCAATGGAACTCCTTTGTGAAATGGAGCAAGGATAGAGGTTATGGGTGACTATCTGTAAAGCTTGTAAAGATTTTAGAATTTTAGTCAGACGGTTTCCCATTGGGCCTTGCCACTATTAATTCTTTGTGCCCAGTGGGCAGCAACAAGAGCTTTCATAAATCCTCAGTTGCATCATTTGAGATCCACTGGTGTCCAGAATTTTGAAAGAATTGTTTCTTAACAGACCGAGGCGGTTATATCCTTCTCCATCTTGGGGTCTACTTTTAGTATTGAGTGCTCTTAAGCTCCCACCTTTTGAGCCTTTGGAGAAGGTGGCTTTCATGTTTTTGACACTCAAGGTTGGGTCACTGGTGGCCACTTCCTCAGCTAAAACAATAGAGAAATTTGGGGCATTTTTTAGGTCAGAACCTTTTCTAAATGTCTTTCAGGACAAAACTGTGATGAAACTAAACCCGAGGTTCTTACCGAAGATCCCTTGGGCTTCATATAGATCGAAGGACACAATTCTTCCAGTTTTTTTCCTAATCCCCAGTTTGAGGACGAATCGTCTTTACACTTGTTAGGTGTAAAATGGGCTATTTTGACCTATCTAGAAAGGACTGTGGATTTCAGGAAGGTTAAAAGCATATTTGTCACATACAGTCCCATAGGTAATGGTCTGCAACCATTCAATTCTACTTTGAGTAGATGGATCAGGAAACTATTCTTGAAGCTGATAAAGCTCTAGGGGCAGAGTTGGGTGGCCATGTTCAAGAAGTGTTACTACCTTGTGGACAGCTTTTAAAGGGGTTTCAATAGAGGAATCTGTAATACAGCTTCATGGCCATCGCCTCACACATTTATGGACCACAACAGACTGGTGTTGGGGGCAATACATATACTGAATTTGCTTTCACTGTGTTGAATGCAAGCATTAACCAGTAATATGTGAATTTAACAAATAAACTGCTTAGATAACACAGCCTGTTAATGATTAAAGGCTTTAGTTGCTTGGCATTTACAACTCACAAGCTTGTGTAAAATACGTATATGAACGTATGGTATCAGCTTAATTAGTTACGCCTGTGGCCAGGAAGACAGACGAGAAGGTAATGCCCCGGTTACTTACCAGTATTCTTCATTACTTCAGACCCAAGTATTCCTCGCCACAGTCAAGCTTTCCCATACCTCACTTCCCATTCTATTTCAGTTTTGTTTGTTTTGAGGCATGTTAAGGAACACGAGAATGAAAGAGAGGGACTCCTTTTAGTATTAGTATAGAGGAAAGGAGAAAATGAGTCATCTTAGGGAGGAATGGACACAACTAGAGTGTTTATTTCCGCTTTAAAGGTTCTGTGATGAGGAAGATTTGGACTCTGAGTAATGAAGATTACAGGTAAGTAACCAAGCTATACATACATACATACATACATATAAGCCTACACTAGTCTCGGAGGCATGCAGTTAATCCCTATACATCTATGTTCCCTGCCCTGAGAGTTTCTGCTACAATTCAATATCATTAGGTTCACTGTTCATTAAGCTAAATAAAAGCAAAGCAATAATACAATTCTCAGAACGCATTAGATAGTCAAACCCTATGTTGAGACTAGAAAGAGGTTGTAGGGATCTCAGTTTTCCCCGGTTGATGTGGGAGTTCATAACCAGTCCATGTTTTTGCATGACATTCAGTGATTTGTAGCTCCATTTGTCTTTAAGTCAGAATTTCAAGCACTAGAATGCAAGGAAATAAATCAGGACTGGATGAGCACGGGAGTGGCCAGAGCAGGTAAGAGGAGTGGGGGTGGGGACAATCGGCAGATGACGACAAGGTAAATTAAATAAATATTTGTCGAGCACCCCTACCATCCCGCCGCTCCTACCTGCACGGGATACCTCTGGATGAGCAACTCACACATGCAGCTTAGAAATTTGAGAGCTGTAATGGTGTCCTGTAAATGTAAAGGAAGGAGGTTACACATAGCGAGTCAAAGTGGATGAGCGAAGGTGAAGGTGACCATAAACACATCTATTCTACTCGACTCAGTGTCTGTTCCGTGGGGGTGCTCTTTAAATGGATGCAGGGAACAGCACCTTCCGAACCTGGTATTGAATGGGTCACATAAAACACTGAATATACGGATTGCTGCAATGCTTTTATCAATTGGCTTGCTATATTTTCAACTCGGTGGGCAGTTTACATGTTTTCTATTATATGTGCAGTTAATGTACGGTGCATATGATTTTCATAAAATGTAACGATACTCTGTAGAATTGAACATACTGCTGTAGTAGGTATATAAAAGGGGTCTCTCGGGGGTGTTCTCAAAACTTGATTGTGGGTAACAATATGTGCTTATTTGTCGCATTGCTTGAAATAAAGGGGTCTCAACAAACGCTGGGATTGCTTTTTCGATGGGAACTATCTGTCACCGCTTAAGAGCCACTAGAAGTATAATGTACGCTACATTCCTTAGGAGCAGAATTTAAACTGTTGTTTCAACAGGTTTACAGCCACAAATTCAATGCCAAAAATCTTAACCTAGATATATTCCTTAAAACCGTGCATAAAAATCGACCTTCAATGAAACTTTTACTTACTTTTAATCCTTACGTTTTTTTAAATGCACCTCTGATTCCCTTCTACATGGTCCTACTGTACATAAACTACTCTTATATCTCACACGTATCCGTCTTAACCTCTTGGCTATTTAGAGTGATCCCCAGGATCCCCACACCTACCCAGTGCCTAGATACCCTCACAGGTGATAAGCTTGCGCTCTATAAATCTGCCTACATTACATAACATTTTTGGGAACCAAAACAATATCTATCAATTCAAGCAAGCAATTACTTCTAACATAGCCCCCTCCACTGATCACATCTATGTCAATAATGTACCACAAAGAAACTAGAGCATACATGCCAGCATTTTAGAAAAGTGGAATATTTTTTTAAAAATTGAGAGGATGTATTTTCACCACTAACCTAGGGGGTAGTAAGCGCCATATAAATGCAATTTAAACAATGTAACCTAATGAAGAGTGGCAGCGTATTCTCTGGGATCAAGGTATTACTAATTGAAATTGCTAGCGCTCTAGTCTATCAAACCGATGGCACATGTATCAAACACCAACAACTGCCATGAGATTCTCACGATTTAAGCGGGATGGTGATTATTCTTTAACACAAAAAAAATGGCATTAAGTTATCTTTTTCAAGCAGAAATTGCCTCCACTTTTATATAATTTTATAGAACACTGTTGTCCCGAGTCGCAAACAGAACACCCCATATAAGTGTCAGTTGTCCTTCGTCCCTCCCAAGGCAATCTTACCTGTGGGCTTTGGCTGACCGGAAGCTTTTCCAACAGCTGCAGCATCCCTGCGATACCCGAGTAACAGCTGCCTAATTTCCCTGCCCCGTTTCCTGCTTCATTCCACTCACGTCACGTGACAAACTCTGAGCGTGCAACCCGGACAGCTGTCGCGGTTCCACGCTGCGTCACTCTCCGGCAAGCATAGAAGCTTAGAGGCAACGTTAAAGAGGCGGCCATGTTGAAACGGCGCAGAAACCGTTGTCAAACGTTTGCACCACCTACAGGGAAATTCAGACACCTACCGACCCATAAACATCTATGTTATTAACTGATTGCAAGAAAATCAGTGAAGACCTAGATCTCCGGTTACTAATTTATACTTCCTTATAATGTCTCAAGTAGATGTATCAAAGTAACAGTGATACAGCAGGAACAAGCTTTCAGTACACAAAGCAAAAATATTAGAAGTAGTTACATTATGAGAAATGTTGTTTGGACGAATCCTAAACTCACCCGCTGGCCTCCACTTTCCTGCATCACATATTAAGGCTTTTTTTTTGTTGCATATTTTTATAGCGCGATCATGACCCGAAGGTATTGGAGCGCTTTACATAGCACCGTATTTACATTACACATTCAGGCACGGGAGATTAAGTGATTTGCCCAGAATCACAGGATGTGGACGCGACCTCGAGGTTCGAACTCTGGTTTCCAGCACCAAAGTCGGCAGCGCTGCCTTTTTTTCGCCAAGAGGTGGTATTGTGAGACCTGTCGTTTCCAGTTTAAACATAATATGAAAGTGCTCAATAATGCCAATTGCAGTGTAGTTTTAGCTATAATAGGTGGCTCACAAGGCACGTGGCTACTAAAAAGATCTGTTCGACTGTGGGAGCTTTCACCATAAATTCATCGCACTTTGGGGGTTATGCTAACTCGAGTTGTGATTACAGTATCCTCCCACTTTGTACCGATGTCACTAAGATCATGCGTTATTGTTTTCTTTCATTCCAAATAAAGAATTGTAAGACACACTAATAAACTGAAAACTGTTCCCAGAGACCTCTTTGCTGCGTACTAGGGACACTTCAACTGTCCAAATGGGCATACTCTGTGGCGGCTAGAGTAAATAAACAAGCATTGACTCAGCCAATAGGTCGCGCCTTTGGGACCTTATAAGTGTTAAGCCATGCAACTGTTGATGTTGTTGCACCAAGGATATTGTGCTGCATAACTAAATACTTATAAGGTCCCAAAAGCGAGACCTATTGGCTATGCCAATGCTTGTTTCCTTGGCTCCTTCAAGAGCACTATGGCTGTCCTTCGCTTCTGGCTCCTGGAGTTGATCCAGGCTGCTCTGGGGTTGATCTGGGGTAGTTCAGTACGGGAGAGAAGCCCCTCCTACTACCCCACCCAAAATTTTCACTGGCTTGTGTGTTTGTCCTTTTAAATGCTGTCTTCTGATTGATTATGAGGCTTGTTAGTCACTCCTTAGTACGTCCATGTCGTCATTTGATTCCTCCCATGGTTACTGGCCCCTTTACTTGGTTGTTGCACTGGACCTGTTCTATTTTCTTTATTGAGTTTCTTCTAACTCAATCACGATGACGTGCTTCATTCAGCGCCCACGCCCACTTTCACTTTCAAGGCAACAGGACAATGGCGGCCGTTTCCTTTCTGACCTCGCCTTTGCTGTTTTTTTTTATTATTAAAGATCAAGTGAGTAAGAGAGTTTCATTTGTGGCCTTGGGTTGGAATCTTGCAGATCGGTTTAATCCATTAGTTGATTTCCGAGTCCTTTCCCGGAAAGAAGCTTAATGAATACATATGAAACGCCCTACCTCGCGGGGAGGCTAACCTGCCATTCTCTCCACGTTTAACATAAACAGGCCCTGGACACGCTTCATGTTTTAACAAGGCGGCCGTACTGACCCTTGTGTATTATTTATCAACAAATCGCCCGATGCCCTTTTAACATGATGGCTAGCCGAACTGCTGTTATTATGCGTTGTTTTTCAACACAGTACCAGAAATGGGCTTATTCTGTGAATAGAGAAGCAGTGGGCGTTACAGAAGTGAGATTAACTAATCGGTCACTGAATGTACTTTTTCATGGCTTGTGCTGCTACATTTCGCTTTTAACATTATTGTATTGGACTAACAGTTTTGACGTCTTTCCTCCTTTTTTATTTTGTTTTAATAGTATATGGTGAATTTGGTAAATTATGTGGCTCACTTACAAGGGTTTTATAAAGTGAAAATAAACAATAAATACATTTAGAAAAAACTGATGCTCCTGTTGCAGACACTTGTGTGCAATCCCACTAAGCCAACTCAGCCTTTTATCCTTAGGAGATCGATAACGCGTAACCAGTGCCTCTGCAGATTGCTGATTTAGGTTTAATACAGTTCTGCATGAACATATCAACCTCGAAAGTGAAAATAAAAAATTTTCTCCACAATTTATTTTTAATATTTCTTCTTTGGGCACGGGTGTGAGAACGCTGTTTTTATCTCGATTCCGAGAGTAAGTGTCCCACTGTTACAGTGGGCCCCTAGATGCTCACTCACTACAGCAGATTTTCTTGTTTTGTGTTTGTGGTGCTATCCATCTCGTCTTCTCTTGCTTGATTTTCTTTATGTGTGCACACAGCATTATTTGATCAGCAAGTTGACATAATCAAAAGTTTTACTGGGCACCTGACGCCAAATGCCTTTACATTGCACAAGCACAGTGAAGTTTTGCTCCAACACACGCCACATCAAAAGGCCAGTGTAAAAATATTTGCACCTGCCCACTGACCGCTGGAAAAATATTTTCCCTGACCAATTACTAATAAACAAATATTCAATATCACAACTGGTGCAAAAAACTAATTTCCACACCAGCAAATCATTGGAAATGTTGTATTGCACAAGTCGCGTACTGCAATTGGTACGAAAGTGCACTGTCCTGGGGCAAAGTTAATGTGATCTGGTTCAGTTCCAGATAGCTTCTCCAAAAACTACATATAGTAGCTGCAATCATTATAATATATGTATAGAAATATATGCAGGCAACGGGCACATTCATTTGTGACATTACAGTCTGTTAAATAAAGCACATTAGGTTTTTGTACAACTGGTATTCTGAGCTCACATAGTTGAAATGGCGTTCATACTTAATAACGAAGAAACAAATGTTTTGGTGAAATTAATTATTTGCCTCAGATCATATAATTTAGTCAGGGAAGTCGCGATTCATCCACGTTTCTGGTTTTACTTTGTACAAATCAACTTATTGTCTTTCCGTGGGTTAAGGCTTTACTTTATTTTTACTTTCTTGTGCATGGTTATACATTTTTATATGGCAGGAACTCTAGCTTTACATGAGCTTTAGTTACATTACACTTTCACGTTCATTTTCTATAGGTAGGGGGTTAGGTGATTTGCCCATCAACACCACCTGGTCGGCAGCGATGTCCCTAACACAACATCCTGGGTGGACGGAGGGATGCAGACAGAAGTCACAGGTAAGCTCAGCTGGTTATACGCTCGAGCTGAATCACAGCCAGGGTTCAGACTCGAGCCTGGCTCGAGCTAACTGCCTCTCCAGCTCGACTCAGAAAGAAGACCCCCAGGCAGCGGGAGGAGAGGCCAGAGCCCCTCTGTAACTCAGGGACAGAGGAAGGAGGCCAGAGCCCCTTTCTGGCAGGGAAAACAAGCATTTGCAATGCAATAGGTCTCGCATTTTCAAAGCTTTGACTCATTGGTATTGTAAATGACAATGCCTTTTATTATTGCGAGTTTTTTAATCACATAAATAAAAGGCATTGTCATTTACAATGCCAGTAGCTCAGAATCTCGCAAATGCGAGACCTATTGCATTGTAAATGCTTGTTCGGTTCACGAACACCTACAGCGGGGGACTTGTACAGACACAGTCACAGCCCTGCCGTGCCCTGCCTGCCCGGCCCATAGGTATGAGCATGTTTCCAGGAAACTTATTCTGTCTGGTGTTTACATATGAGATTTGTAGACCAGTCATTGGACTAAAGGATTAAGTTACAGTTTCAAGCCCACTATACATCATGTCTATTTTTACTTTAGATGAAAACTAGAATACATGGGCTGTAATCCCTATATATTTGCCTGTCTCTAATGTCTTTATAATCTCTGACTTGTGACGCACACAGTCGAAGAAAAGAAGTCAGAACTGATGTTATTACAGTCGAGTTCTGAAATTACCAATGCCCATTACCAGAGGCAGCAGCTGAGGTCATGGAGCATAATTGAAGCAGCTTTTTAAAGCAATAAAAAACGGAACATCCCTTTTCTTTCTTCAGCTCTATTTTAATAGCTTACAGTGAGAAGCAAAGAAAATATGTTTATTTTTTGCACTCTTTAGATAGAGAAAAAACAGAATCTTTCTGCATGTTCTGCACATTTCGAGCTACTGCTGCTTTTTGTTTCTTTAAAAAAAAGTGACTTCTATTGAACTGTTCCTAATATCTATATGCCACATCTATCAAACAGGTTTCAATATGTTTAATCTTGCACTAAAGATTTTCTGTTTATTCTTCATGTTTGCAAACACTCCTGCTCTTTTGTATGAAAGACATATGCACCAAGGTTTTAAGTGGTTTGTGGTAAAGGTAAAGGTGTGAATATGTATTATATGGGATAAAGTACCCCCTGGCATACATGATAAGGATACTGCAAGTCACCTCAGAGTGCCATAACGTTATGAAGGAACTCAGCCTTCTGCCTCATTCCTTTATATGGTTAAAGGAACTTTATCCCTTACAATAGCTTGTCACTCTTTATAATACTTGAGTAGTGCAATTATTTGTTAATTCATAGGGCATAGTTCCACCAGTTCCACTAAAATGAAAATAAGCCAAATATATGTTAGATGCTGTTGTTCTGTACTATTGTTTCGAAAATTTCATTAGAAATCTAAATCTGGGAATCGAGATACAAAAATTGCAACATATCTCATCTCACTCTGTATTGAGAATTTAAGATTTGGCAGTGCAATAATTTTCTAGGGCTTGTCTTTTGGTGCAGTGCTCTGAGATTTATATTCTCTCGGAGAGGAGAGAAGTTTCTAGCTCTAACACATTTTTATAGTTTGAACATAGCTGCCAATGTTTCTGATTGCTATGTGTGATATTTTCATGATTTCAATGTAATTATGAGTGACATTTCAACAACTTTGAGTAACAAAATCAAGCAATGAAGACGAGGGAAACATAAATATAAGAAATTACAACCATTTGAGCAACAAAAAAACTCTAAGTAGACCTTAAAACTGGTGTAAAGCACCAGAAATGGAAGAGCACTAACCTAGTGCACTCTGCACTCGCCTCTGCAGATTTAGTCACAGCATGATTGGGGCGGTAAGCCTCATAGAGGCTGACTGAGAGGCCAACACATAGCATAAGTGAAGTCACAGACCGGGCAGGTCAAAGCACAGGGCCTGGCTGTATTCAGTCAAAAAGACACTAAACAAGTCACAGCCCTGCTGGCGAACAGGGTTGTATTATTTCAATCAAAATGACATCGAGCAGTATAAAAATCAATACTTTCGATGGCTATACTTGAGAGTCAGTTGCACACCCTCATGGCTTGGTCTAACAACACATACAATTTAAAGATGGCAGTCACAGAAGTGTTTACTACCATCTTTTTAATAACCAGCTCTCACTACTAAACTCAGCCACTTCCCGAATGAATCATGACTCCTCTACGCGGTGCCCCGGTGGGCTAGGTTCGGTTCAGTCCCGCTCGTGTCACCGCCTCTACGGTGCTATCATGCGACCTGTAGCGAGCAGTTAGCTATATTGCTTAACAGCACCCACTCTGCTCACGGCGACTTGCATGCTCGAGTGACTCTGAGTCAGCCACTCTGGGCCTCCCTTGGGTTAAGTTGTGTGTGCGGGATCCATCCTATCCAGGATTATCACCAGATTGGATTCCATCTTTACCGCAACAACAGTGTGAGCAACTCTCTCCCAGCCTGGCTAAGTTTGCCCTGCGCTGCCAGAGTCCAGCACTCGATGACCTACGGTGAGAGCCAGCCCAGCCATGGCCGGCATTGGGTACCAGATATCGTCCAACCACCTCACCCCACCACCCCTGCCGTTAGTTTAAGTTATGCAGGTGTGTCAGGCGGGGGTGTTTAAATTGGATACATTGTAGCAGTACTTGCTGAGCTACCAGCACTCAGCAGTTCTTGAGCCAGCTCCCTAAGCCTGCTGGTAGCAGTGCGCACTGCACTCAGCCGCAGTTCAGTCGATCATGTGCATTATAGCAGCACTCTGCTAGACACGGCAGAGGAGGCAATAGAATGTGTGATTTTCCATTTCAGTGATGTGATGCAGACCACCACACTGAAATGTGTTAGACTAACACCTGATGCGTGGTACTTGTCAGGGCAGTGACTCCAAGGCATCCAATTCAAGTTTTCTCAGGGCAGCTACCCAGCTAAGAGTACGCCTAAGCAGAAGCCGAGCTGAAGACAGCACAGTGTGTCTCAGTGGCTTTCTGCTGCTGTTTTCACTAACTGGCCCGTGTGTCTCAGCAGAAGCCCTAAAACAGAAGCTCAGTGTCTATCAGAAGAGCTGTGTGCAGTGGTTTCCACCTCGCCTCCAACTTTCCTTGCCAGCCACCCGTGCTTCGCTGTACCTTTCTCACAGCTGCTGAAGTTGACCTGAGTGCACTGTGTACACAAGAAAGTGCGAAGGCTTGTAAGTCCTGAGCCTTGTTGGCCTGTCAGGAACCCTCTGGTTTTCGCTTTGCCCATACAGACAGTCTGGATCTAAGTTAAGAGCACATTAACACTGCACATTGAGATGGTAAATATTGCTGCTGAACGGAAACTAAAGAATTCATGGTTAATATCCACATCTCGCTATGGTTCAAGTGTTACCACATGTGAATTTTGTTTTATAGTGGATGCCTGCTGTGCAAATATGACAATCATTTCTTTGCCATATTACAGGTTATTATTCTTGCACATATCGCCTTCGTCCCTATTCAGATGTGATACTGACGCCCTCCTCCACGACTCTTAGTTGTAAGTGAAGTGTTAGTCCTATGCATTTTCACCCTGCGAAGTTAGTAGACAGTGACACTAATGTCCGAATTCCAATTTTTAGATAAAAAAATCCACCTTGTAATTGCAAAAGTTTAAACTACTAATGCAATTAATTTGTTAGTACGAATATAGGGCCAGATGTACGACCTGCCAATTTGCGAGTCGCAAATTGCGTCGCATTTGCGACTCGCAAATTGGGATGCACAACAGTGTCTGAGACACTATTTGCGATTCCCATTGGGGCAAGCGCAATTTGCGACCCTATTGGGAATGGCTGGCACTCCCAGGGATGGTGCCCTGCTGGGGTCAGTAGACCACCATGTCTGGGACTGCGATTAAATAAAGCAGGCTTCTATTTTTAAATGCAGCTTGTTTTCCTTAAAAGAAAACGGGATGCATTTAAAAAAGTAAAAATGAAACATTTTTGTTTCATTTTTTAAGGGCAGGCAGTAGTCCCTGGGTCCACTGCCCGCCCTTAAAAATATTTAGAGAGCCACTCACGAAGGGGAAGGGGTCCCCTGGGGACCCCTTCCCATTTGCGAGTGGTTTACCACCCTTCTGTGACATCCTTGGAACGCCCCTTCCTAATAGGGAGCCGCTAATCCTATTTTGCGAGTCGCAAATTGATTTGCGACTCGCAAAACAGGATTAGTACATGGGCCACAGGTTTTTTGCAGGTGTAAAAGGGTCTAAAACCCATTTGTACCTGCAAAAAACCTTAATACATCTGGCCCAAAGTGATTACAAATGCACGTGTGGCAGAGCGTTACCATTGTCTTACAGGAACACATGGAACGTTTGGTTGTACATACAAGAGGATGTGGCCTAACAGCTCGAGGGGTCGACCTTGAATCTGGGGAACCGGGTTCGATACTCGAAAGAGAATCTTGCAAATCACTTAATCTCCCCGTGCCAAACAAAATGAATGTTTCCCCTATAACGCAACTGGTGCTCAAGTAAAGCGCTCTTATACTGTCGGGTCAAGTTCGCGCTATGTAAAACTCCAAAACAAAAAAAAAACTGAGAATTGTTCGATGGCACATGACATGGGACAACCACTGAGTGTGAAAGCATTCACGAGGACGTATCAGCTCGGCATCCACATGTTATTACTTCTGAACGTCCCTGTAAGCCACCAACTAATGCCTCCTACATGTCCAAGCTATATCGGCTGGTTTTCATAGTAGGGGAGCTGGCAGCCCTGGTCTCATAGAAACAGCAATGTCTCTGCCACTTGTAGCTCCCATAACAGAAGGATAAACCAGGGCAACTTTTCCGCCTGCCAGACACCACTGATTGTCACCTATACATCTGGCGTCATGACAATTTGAGAAAAAATTGCAAAAATGGTGCATTCTACAACAAATTTTTCATTATATGTTCAATTGTATTAGCTAGATTGCAATTGTAACTATGAACTGCCCAGTAACAAAAGGCTATCTGTGAGAAAAGCAGTAACCCACTGAGCTATGCACATAAAATTCTGTTCTGTGATCTGCAACGTACACGCTCTTTCCAGCATGCATATTAATCCTCTGCGCTAACTAAGAGGAGTCTGCCACTATACAAAACTCCGATCTCTCTCCAGCAGGTACATTAATCACCAGAGTTATCTTGGCCTGAACACTGTTGGATATGCAAGGAACTCTGCAGTGTGTTTAAAACTGCTGCACTGCTACAGCACCGGCCCCCAGTAACAAAAGCGCCCCCCCACCCATCCACCCTCCCAGGGAAACGCCCCAAGCCCAGTTCGGCCAGTCCGGCCCTGCATATATTCCGTTAACATGAGAAATCTGCTGTCTGTAAAGATCTCCCCAGTGTGATAGTCCCTCTGCCTTAAGCTGAGAACCCCAAAGCTTTGGGCCAGATCGGTAACAAGCAATGATAATCAAGTGGGATCTGAGGGGAGTATAGGAATTCTCTTCTATTGGTAAGTGCGGGAGGAAGGGGATTGGGTGGGACCAGTATATTGCATAGTGTGCTTGGGTGCAGTGATAATACAGTTGCATATTCGCCACCTCGAACCCTCCCCAATCGAACAGCAGTGTGAGAGTGTCCCATCTGATAGGAGGTTGTTTGCCCGTCCACGCTAGTTTGACCAATTGTGATTGTAATGCAGCAAAGAACGCTTTTTAAGTGGGAGACCATTTTCATCAGGGCTAAAGGTCCTGCCAATAACAAAGGGAGTGAGTGCCAGTGTGTGACCTGGTTCATAAGGTTGGTATGGGTAGCACCATAATTGGCACAAATTAACTAATACCTATCATGATGTATAGGGATGCCTAGGTATTTGAGGTCATCAGTACACCATTGTAGAGGAAAGTCAGAGGTGTGGGGGGTGTTTAAATGAGTGGAAAGAGCTGGGACTTCCCTCAATTAATGGTTGCTCCCGAGAGGCTTCCAAAGTGGATGAACTCCCTAAATATCTCATTCAGACTAAGATTCAGATCTCCTAGAGAGTGATGCCATCAGCATAAAGTGAGATGAGCAAGTGCCTACTTGCATGCCAGAGGGCGGAGGGCCTGTAGTGCTGTCAAAGCCTGGATACCAGGGGCTCCATGGCAAACAAACGCTGGTCCCGCGTGAATCTTGAATGGCTGCAAAACCGTTCCATTAATGCGTAGCCTAGCCACAGGATGGGTGTACAACAACTTTTACCAGGCCAGTAACTTTATCGGAAAGCCAATTCTGTGGAGAATGCTATTGAGGTAGTCCCATTCAAGAGAATCAAACGCTTTGGTTGTGTCTAAAAAACACAGCTACAGCATTCAAATTAGGATCAATTTCCTGTAGTACAGCAAGCAGTGTCCTGAAATTATGTGAGGCTGAACACCTGTGGATGAAGCTGGGACTGGTCTGGTCGTACCAAGTGCGGCATTAGTATGGACAATTGATTTGCTAGAAGCTTTGCCAGTATTTTTGTATCACAATTAAGAAAGGAAAGTGGCCTGTATGATTTGCACTGATCAGATGGATTCCCGAGCTTACGAAGCATTATGAGCAATGTTTCATGCATGGATGGAGGGATAGCTGCCCCCTCTGACACGCTTCGCTAAATAATGCAATCAATTTGGTGGCCAGAGTGTCAGCATACTGTTTATAAAATTCCGCCAGGAATCCGTCAGATCTGGGGACTTTCCCGATGGTAATTGATTGATGGCATCTATGATCTCTTCTGTGGTAAAGTCCTGATCAAGTAAGGCTGTTACTTAAACATCCCAGGATGACATCCCCTAGATAGGAGCTCACTGCCCCTGGCAGCGTTTGCTGAGAAGCATAAAGGGAGCTATGGTATACTGTGACTGTCTGCAGTATGTGCATGGTATTGGTATACAGGTGACCTTGCGTGTCTTGGATGCCGAGGATCTAGCTGGCGTCCCAAGGGCACCTTAACATGGCTGCCAGGGTTTTACCTGGTCTCTGCATCTCCCTGTAGGCCCTGGCGTCTGCATTTTTCCCACGGAACCGACATCCACTGCAGATGGATTATTAAATTCAGACAGCTTGATTGTGATCTGGACAGTAGTGGTCGATTACCTACCCCGACACTTGTGCCTCCAGCATTTTCAATTTGCTTTCAAGTCAGGGGAGTCAGTCACACAGGGAGCACAGCACTCCACTGCTTTTGGCTATACAAATCCCTCAAACAGTAACTGTAAATGCATCCCAAACTACACCGGTGGAGTCTACTGAGTCTTTACTACTGGTATAAACGTCCAGAATTTCTTGTTTGAGTTCATCTGCGAAGGGGCAGTCCAGTAAGGCGGCCGGGGACAACTGCCAGCAGATCCCAAGGGGGTCTTGGTGTGGGGCTGAGCTCCAGCAGAACTGGAGAAGGATTTGAAAAAGTACGCACCAGATGTGTGACCCAGTTTACCCAGTCCCCCCCACTATGCAGCAGCCAAAAGTCCAGCCTCAACCACCCACTCTCTACCCCTGAATAGAAAGGTTCCTTCCCTAGTCGGGGGGCAGCACTTTCTCCAGATGTCATTTAAGTCATGGTCTCCAATGATGTGTCATGTGTCGTGAAGACACCCCTCTGTAGCTAATCGAAGTATGAGATCTGTTCAGTCGCTCACTCAGGGTGCAGTTAAAGTCCCCACCCCACAGTAGCAAGGCAGGGACTGTGGACACAATTTGGCCCCATAACTTGTCAAAGTAGTCAGAGTTGTCTGCACTGCGCCTATAGCAATTGACAATGATAATCTGGTGCATTGCAAGCTTGCCCCAGACAATAGCATGGCTACTTTTATCATCAACACGCACACCATATGGGTGGAATGGCACTCCGCATCTAGGGCCTCATGTACGTATCCGAATACCGGTCGGTAACGGCCGATTTTCGGTAATTATACCGTTACCGACCGGTATTTAGGCTTGTGACATGTAGGGGGCTCATTTCTGTATTCGGTAATTTACAGAATCGGTAAAATTACAGAATCGGTAATTTTACCGATTCGGTAAATTCCGAATACAGAAATGAGATGTAGGAGGAGTGTGTGTGTGTTGTTTGGAGTCGGTATTTACCACCAACTAATAGTTGGTGGTAAATAAAGTATGGATGTGTAAACGCATTTAATAGCGCTTAGAAGTGTGAAATGTGGCAGACATACATGCCCTTAGGGCATGTATGTGTGCCACATGTGCACACATGGCCGAATCAGGGGTGCAACAGGGTGTCAATGTGACACCCTGCCACCCTTGCATGTGCTCCCCCATTACCGAATCGGTATTTACCGATTCGGTAATGAGGCATACCTTCCCATCAATGGGAAGGTATGCCTCATTACCGAATCGGTAAATACTGATTCGGTAATTACCGACTCACTCCGATTCAGTAACATTTACCGAATTTTTACCTACATACACTTTACCGATTCTTAAATACTGAATCGGTATGATTCGGTATTTTAGAATCGGTAAAGTGTATGCCACCTACATGAGGCCCCTAATGAGCAAGGCCACCCCCTGACATATGAAGAGTAGGAGGCGTATACCAGGAATGCGGCCCATTTTGCATTGAAAGATAGCAGGATATTGGGCCTAAGTGTGTTTACTGCAGCAATGCAATACTAATGTTATGCCTGTCCAGATATGCTTAGATATGTCGAAATGTGCGTGGGTTGCTAAGCCCACACACATTCCACGTTATGCATGAGTAGGAGGCATGCTGCTGACTGGTACTGGAGGTGGCCATCTCCCATGTGGTCATTAAGTGGCAAGAGCATAATGAGTAAAATCAACAGATTGAGGGCACCAGTCTGGCCAGTTTCTACACAACCAATGAGCCATACAACGCTATTAACATGCAATTAAAAGTTTCCTAAATCCCTCAAATCCCCCCCAACCACACTGATGGCCCAAACTCACCAGGAATATAAATCCCTTGTGATAAAAAAAAGGCTAGGAACTATCCTCCAATACAAAATTTCAGTAACTGATGTATCAAATTACGCACCCAAGGGCTATTGTTTTGGGAGCACTCAAAGAGACAGCAAGGTCCTCCTTGGCAAGTCGAGGGTAACGGAGGCAAAAGGAGCATTTTGGTCCCTCACAGCACAGCTATACAGTCAGCCTCCCCTTCAAAGAACAAGTGCACACCGACCGTAGAAGCAGGCCATGAGTGGTACCTTTAGGGTCAATATCAAGTATCAATCTGTGTAGTCAATCGCGGCCAGCCAGAAGTGAAGAGGATTTGAATGATGTGTTGGATTGGTCTCTCTCCTTTTCTCGAGCCTGTCTCTGGCGGTAGAAATCTGAGGGCAACTATTCCAAGGTGAAAATGTGATGTTTGCTGATGACAGTGATTCACAACTATGCCGTATAGAGCATGGTGTAGGGGATATTAGAATGCAGCAGGTTTTGCTTAATCAGTAGGAACTAGCACCTAGCTTCTTGCACTGATAGCATGAAGTTGGGGAATAGCGAGATAGCATTACCTTCAAACGGGAGATCCCGATGCTCTCTGCCCAAGCGAAGTGCTTTACCTTGATAGTTTAAAAGGCTGGCAATGATAGGCTGTGATGGCCCACCTGGGGGAGGGCACCTCTCTAGGGAGTAATAGGCCCGCTCTACTACCAGCATGAGGGAGAATGACTCAGGTCCAAAAAGCAATTTTAGCATGCACTTCACATAGTACTCCAGCTTGCCTATGTTTGTGGACTCAGCAACTCCCAGAATACAAATGTTGTTCCACCAGGAGCGTGCCTCCAAGTCATCATTCTTTGCCACAATCACTTTCAACACTTTTTCCATAATTAAGAGAGTTTCACTGCGGGAGGCGTCATGTTTTTCTAGCTTACGGGTGATGATGTCCACTCTATTGTTGAATGAGTCCATCTTGGATTCAATGGAGGCTAAACTACTCTGCTTTGTGAGCACTAGTGAATTAATATCGTAAGATTCTGCAGAACCTACCCTTGCTGAGTCATGGCTGGCCTTCCCCACACACTCAACAATGGTCTCCTGTGTATTCCTTTTGGGTTTGAAATGCACTTTAGATTGCCTACCATCTAGCTTGCCCACAGCCGCCCGATAGCACTAGTGATTACCGGAGGCACGGGAGGGCCGCAGTCCGGGGCTCTGGGAGCCGCACTGTCCCTGTTACCTTCACAAATTGCACTACTGGGTATAGGAGTACAATTAGTGCACTTGGCTACATGACCTCAGTTCAGTAATGATGGGCAGCCGGCGCACCATAGGGTTCCGCCTCTCCTTCACCAAGTGGTCCCATGAAGGGGCAGAACAGCTGTTCTTATGCACCGCCGGGTCAGAACAACACTCACAGGAGCCAAGGGAAGTCCCTGCCTCTGAGAGTCCACCACTCAGGCCTCGAGGGGCCCAATCCGTACACCCCAGCAAAAGCAGCCATCTCTTCACTTGCAGTATAGATGTGGGCCAAGATAGGGGCTCGCAGCACAATACGTGGCTGGGACATTCCAGCTGCTCCTAATTACCCAGAACCGGGGTGCCAGTCTCCTCCATGGCCTCTCCTCTATTGGTCTCCTGGAGTCGGGTCCTCTTCCAGCCTCTCCGACCCAATGCACCAGCAGTGCCGTGGCTGGAACAGTGTGTTCCAAAATGGCGGTATTCCGTGACTCTCAGCTGAGTCAAAAGCCGCCTCAGGACTCTGCGGCAGCGGGCAATGGCCTGCCCAGCACGACCGCTGCCCCGAGTGCCCCTCACTACACCTCCAGTAGACACAGCACCCAGGGACCTCACAGCATGCGCACAGGTGTGCCACTAGCACAGCGGCAGGCCCTGTCTGCTCCTATTGTGGACCCATCAGACTTACCATTGGATGAGGCCCCCACAAGGGGCACCCTGCCACGAAGAGAATGGGATCGACTGGGCTTCCCAGCTGCACCGCAGCCTCAGAGAATGTAGATGTGACTGACAGACAGTGCATAAGGGAGGATATTAGCGTAATTGTTGCCTCCAGCCGTACGAACCTCACCAAGTTGCGGCCATCTTGAACTCCGGCTTTCTAGTGCCCCCATGTATATGTTAAATCCTATGGAATTGGGAATCCCTGAAGTTTTACAGCTGAAAAATTAGCCTCACACTATAATTTCCCCATTCCATGGGGTTTAACTTGCAATTGCACAATACTCAAGGGGATTTACTGCACAGTCACAGAACACTCACAAGCGATTTTACCGTGTCCCAGTGTTGTGCAACTTGGAATGAGGGCCTTAGAGGTTTAACAATGTACGTAGAGTATCAAGAGTGGCATTCAGACAGAGTGGTGTGTGCATGCTAGTCCTCCTGCACTGTCCCATGACAAGGAGACCACAGTCAGAGTGAGATCCGCAATGTCTGTGCTGCCAACAGCCAACTGTCATGGTACTGGGTAGAAGCTGTCCTCTTCGACTTATCAAATGTTCACTTTTTACTTCAAAGAGCACTGCACACCTGTGTAGAGGAAGGTGAGGACCAGAGAAAAAAATCTTAATCTGTCGGCTTTTGAGTTAGGACTATAATCCCAGGCCAAGTAAAATCATTTACTGCCTCTATTTCTGAAGGAGATATGCCACCTTGCTTGTGGCAGGCATGTCTCATACAATGCCGAACCCAAGTCCAGCATTTCAGAATGTTCCTCTACGGAGGACAGAAGGGCTCTCATGTATTGCTGTCAAGATTACATGAGTATCCTTGTACCCCGGTCAACTTCTGGCCATCTTCAAGCTTTCCCAAACTATAACATCTTCACCTGCAGCTGCCAGTCAAGAGATTGTGCAACCGCTGCTTAACAAGGATTGCACCAAGCAGTGTGTCCCTGAGGAGACATGTAGATTACAAAATACTGAAGTCAAGTATTCAACTGTGCAATTGAAAACAAACAACCTAGACCTTGCATTTGGCTATAGATGGATGATTATTCCTGGATAAAGTGTGTATAGCTTCACTGAGAGGTGTATCTGTGTGACGAGGACGCTCTTCTCATGGAGGCCAAACCGCCAGCAACGGGAAAAGAACACTTTCCACCTCACCTCTCTCCATGTCCCCTTCTGTATTCACAGAGTGTATTGCCGGACCACTGTGCCTTTAAATCCGTGACAGTTCCCGGTCACGTGTGGGAGTCAGATGACCCGCTTGAAGTTAAAGTGGAAGACGCTGAAGGAGAGTTGCTCTCGTCGGGAATCACGTTGGATCGCGACTTCGGAGAGGAGAGGCGTTCGGTGCAGACCTTCATCGTAAGCCCTGTTGGAGAGTCGAGGACCTGGAGCGGAGAGGAGCAACCGCCGCTGGAGGAAAAAGTCCAGAGCCCGAGCCGTGCAGGAGGAGCCACAGACGGGACGCCAGTCCCTAGCTGGCAACGTGCAGAAGCCAACCACGGCCCTGGAGGGTCGTGGCTTCACAAGGTACGGGGACGTCTTGGTTTGGTGTGGGGCCGTACCTCAGACAGTCCTAAGGGAGGGAGCGCTGGGCATAAGGGGTCTGACTGACGTCGTATCACCCCTAGTTTGTGCCGCCTACTCACTGGTGGTGGAATTGGGTGATATGTCCTAGCACTCCCCCGCTCCTCGTGACCATTCTTAAGAGAAAGGACATTGTCCTCACAGAGTCTTTTTCTTTCTCTTTATTTTTTTTTTTTATGTGTCTACCATATCCTGGGCAGAGCATCCTTCAAGAGCCATAAGGGTGGAAAAAGGCGGAAGATTCCACATTGTTTCAAGTACAAGAGAATGAAGACGTGAGAACTCAACTACAAGTCCCACAATTCCCTGCTTTGAGCTGTTCAGAATAAACCCTCTAGTGTTAAACGTAACTTTGTGTCCTGCTCTGCTTCTCCACCGCGCCACAGGTGGTGTCAGAAGTGGGATAGGTACGCCTCCAAACTATTCACCATGGAAAATCTAATCCAGCAATTAATACGGGCGCAAGAAAAGTTAGAATGGGCGGTCGAGAAACAGATGAATTCAGCCCAAGCAGACAGGGAGTTGTTGAAAGACAGTATGGCGAATCACGCCAAACAGATGCTGAATGTAGCTGATGATCACCTGGAACTGACAACGCAGTTACAAATACGTGCAGGAAATGGCCCCAACGTGTCCATACAAAAATATACCTCAGGCGAGGACCCCGACGCATTCCTGCTAAATTTCGAAAGAGCTGCACATGCGTCAGGGTGGCCAGAAGCCAAGTGGCCTTTCATTTTGGCTCCCCTCCTTACCTGAGAAGCACAGGCTGCCTATCAGGTAGCCAACCCTAACGGCCACACCCCTTACCCCGATCACATGGGCATGGACGCAGAGGCCTATAGGGTTTGTTTTAGAAAAGAGCGGGGTTCTTCTACGGACAATCCGAAAACTTTGTACTTTAAGTTGAAAGCCGCCACGGATAAGTGTTTAAAAGCCCAGACCAACACCAAGGACGAAATCATGTCTATGATATATTTAGTATTATATAGATACAATGGTTCTGTCGGGAAATTTCTAATTACTTTAGAGTCTTTTACAAAAAGACGGTGCACCAAGGGAAAAGTCTTTTCACTAGTTCCAATTTGTTGTTCTTTTATTTTCATTCAATTTTCAAAAAACAGACTCAGCCAACGCGTTTCGTTCTCTACGAACTTCGTCAGGGCTGTGAAAGAACATAGATAAAAACATACATATGTATAAAACACATAAGGTACACCATGAAACACAACAAACTACATTGCCAATACTACACAAAGAAGTGACATTATTACATGTTGCCATACAAAATATTAGAAACAACACAACAAACATACAAAATAAATTTTAAATTTAACATATACATATATTACACACAAAATTTAGTCAAGAGTATTTTTTTAATAAAAACACACATATTAGTCAAATACATATACATCACAAAAAGTTTAAAAATACTACAGAAAACACATATATATCCTGCCTAATTTCACAGACAAAACTTTATGTGTTCTGCCTAACTATATACGCTGTCCAATGTTATGTATAGAGAACTCCTTTGGATTAATTAAAAAGGGGGAAAGAAACCCCGAAACCTAATCTACAAGCGAGTTGATTGATAGAGATAAAGAAAGCGGTCCTTTTGATACCGAAAACAATGACATAGATAACTACTAATCTATTAAAAGAGAGAAATAAAGAAGAGGATTTTTTATTTAAATGCCAGTTCTTACCATAGGTTGTTTCTAAGGAGCGGCCACCATAGTTTCAAGAAACAGCCGTCTTCCAAGTGGTATATGAATATATGTAACCTAGTAAGAATGGAAGTTTTTCAAAGAGAGAGAAAAGAGGAATTCCATTATGGCCTACTGTGGGCATGAGAAATCGTAATCAACTCAAATAACCATTTAGTTCATAAAGAAAAAACGACAAACACCTTACCTCTCCAAATATAGAGGCTCTCGTAAATGTATCACCGGCTAGTCCAAAAATTAATTAATCGAAACCTTTGGTCGGTTTCTATGTATCGCAGGTAAGAGTAAAACAACCTTGTTGTTGTGTATTTAGGCCCAATGTACAGGCTCCATCATTCTAGAGAAATAATATAAAACGCAATGTGTCAAAGGAGTCCATTATTGGTCTGATTCTATTTCACAGGAAGTCATTGTAAATCAGATTTCCGGAATTTAAAAGTTCTAACTCGATTTAGAACTTTTAAATTCCGGAAATCTGATTTACAAGGTTGTTTTACTCTTACCTGCGATACATAGAAACCGACCAAAGGTTTCGATTAATTAATTTTTGGACTAGCCGGTGATACATTTACGAGAGCCTCTATATTTGGAGAGGTAAGGTGTTTGTCGTTTTTTCTTTATGAACTAAATGGTTATTTGAGTTGATTACGATTTCTCATGCCCACAGTAGGCCATAATGGAATTCCTCTTTTCTCTCTCTTTGAAAAACTTCCATTCTTACTAGGTTACATATATTCATATACCACTTGGAAGACGGCTGTTTCTTGAAACTATGGTGGCCGCTCCTTAGAAACAACCTATGGTAAGAACTGGCATTTAAATAAAAAATCCTCTTCTTTATTTCTCTCTTTTAATAGATTAGTAGTTATCTATGTCATTGTTTTCGGTATCAAAAGGACCGCTTTCTTTATCTCTATCAATCAACTCGCTTGTAGATTAGGTTTCGGGGTTTCTTTCCCCCTTTTTAATTAATCCAAAGGAGTTCTCTATACATAACATTGGACAGCGTATATAGTTAGGCAGAACACATAAAGTTTTGTCTGTGAAATTAGGCAGGATATATATGTGTTTTCTGTAGTATTTTTAAACTTTTTGTGATGTATATGTATTTGACTAATATGTGTGTTTTTATTAAAAAAATACTCTTGACTAAATTTTGTGTGTAATATATGTATATGTTAAATTTAAAATTTATTTTGTATGTTTGTTGTGTTGTTTCTAATATTTTGTATGGCAACATGTAATAATGTCACTTCTTTATGTAGTATTGGCAATGTAGTTTGTTGTGTTTCATGGTGTACCTTATGTGTTTTATACATATGTATGTTTTTATCTATGTTCTTTCACAGCCCTGACGAAGTTCGTAGAGAACGAAACGCGTTGGCGGAGTCTGTTTTTTGAAAATTGAATGAAAATAAAAGAACAACAAATTGGAACTAGTGAAAAGACTTTTCCCTTGGTGCACCGTCTTTTTGTAAAAGAGTTTGTATATCTGGTTTTCCAGTAGAGCAAAAGTACGGCATGCTCTGGACGTGTCTTTGCACCTATTTAGAAAAAATTGTGTATTGATTTTGGATTTGGTGTGCTTAACTGTGGTCAGCCGTACGTTCCTTTTGTTTACATAATTACTTTAGAGTGTTCAAAGCATATATACATTACATGTAACACATATCAATGAATCAGAAAAAAGGAAAAAGGAGATAACACACACCAAAATGGAATTTCAATTGGTATTTTTAAAGAAATAACAAATATTCTGGGCTGTAGTGATACATAAATTCAAATGAGAAAGCAGAATATGGGTGACTGCAACCGATTGATAGCTGGAGAGACGTGCAAATACCAGATCGCGTAAATCATCCGACTGGCCTAAAACGACTAATGCTACCGTTGTGAGAGAATATTCCACTACCTTTATGATTCTTGAAACACTTGAGGCTACCACCTGATTCATAAGGACCTCTACTTGACTGAGACGCCCCAAGCGCCCGCTGTTATTCGTGAAAATCTGCGCCTGGGCTGTATACTTATCCCCACTGTCCGGAGGAAGACCCGCCGTGACGCTTCTTAAAATTTGCGCTATACACGGGGTTGAAACGTCGACGCACACTATATGTCTACACAACGCTTCTGATCACAAATTAATTTACAAAGGATCGCGAAGTTTATGTGAAAAATCATAAGGACAAAACCAAAGATTGTACCCTTCCATTTTGATTACACTTTCATTTTTGTCGTATACGAAGTATACAGTCTTTATTTATCACTACATGTCACTCCTTCATCACAAGTCACCCATATTCTGCTTTCTCATTTGAATTTATGTATCACTACAGCCCAGAATATTTGTTATTTCTTTAAAAATACCAATTGAAATTCCGTTTTGGTGTGTGTTATCTTCTTTTTCCTTTTTTCTGATTCATTGATATGTGTTACATGTAATGTATATATGCTTTGAACACTCTTAAGTAATTAGAAATTTCCCGACAGAACCATTGTATCTATATAATACGTATACCCAGGTTCTGAGGGACACCGAGTCGCCCCATTATGTTTTCTAAATATGATATATTTAGAGCAATTCATTGAAGCTCTCCCTATTCCTATTCAACGGTGGCTTAAACAACATCATCACCTGACGGCTGAACAAGCAGTAGAAATGGCCACTTAGTTCTATAGGGCTCAACCCCATGCTTTACCTTGGGACACAGAGAAAACCACCCATCAGACTGGAGTCCTGGGAAAACAAGAAAGAAAGCCATTGAAGTCCACCCCAGACCCACTGAAGCCACGACAGTTCTGCCCCGAACCACCTCCTCTCAGGAACCCCCAATGTTTTGAGTGCGGGGAATGGGGACTAATTGCACAAAACTGTCCAAGGAAAAAAACCGTCGGAAGAGCCTATGGATATTGGTTGCATACCTTGTTCAATTTTATATACCGCAGAAATGGAGCCCAGTTTTCACGTAAGTTTAAAGGTACAGGGAGTACAGGTGAGGGCTTTACTCGACTCAGGATGTTGACAATCTGTGGTTCTTCAGTCCGCAATTGATCCCCTTACCAATGTAAGAGGAGAGACTGTACCTATTAGATGTGTACATGGTGATATTCGGGTATATCCCTTAATACAACTCCCCATCACACTCCCAGATGGACAGATGTTGGAGGCTAGGCTTGGGGTTGTTCCCTCCCTTCCAGAACAGATGATTATAGGACAGGATAACCCCTCCTTCTTAGTGATGTTGAAGGATAAACTACAGGTCATAAGCCCCACAACCCAAACACGCCCTGCACTGTTAACACAGGCCCCCTGGCTGTCCTATAGGAACTTTAGGTATACACAGAGACATGATCCAACCCTCCAATCCGCTTGGGATCATGTCCATCAATCCGCTCTCCAGGCTACTCCTACTTATCCTTTGTTCCAGATCAAAAACGAGCTACTATATAGGGTCGGAAGTCAGGGAGATACTCCCCAGGTAGTGGTACCACCAGCCTTTCGGGACCAGGTCCTTTTCTTTGCACACTCGCATTTGTTGGCAGGTTATAGGACAGAAGACCGTACACATGTTGTTGCAACACTTTTACTGACCCGGGATCTTTTCACATGTCACCCATTTCTGTCAGGAATGCGAGGTGTGCCAAAAGAAAAACCCATACTTCGTTTGAAAGGATAGGCATGAATCTTATTGGTCCTCTTCCTCGAACCAAGAAAGGTCATCTGTATGCCTTGGTCATGGTGGACTACGCCACACGATATCCAGAGACCTTTCCTTTATGGACCCCCACAACCCGGAACATCACTGAGAAGTTACTTCAAATGTTTTCCCCGGGTTGGCTTCCCGCGTGAAATACCCACTGATCAAGGGACCCCTTTTGTCTCCAAATTAATGTCACAAATCTGTAAATCCCTTGACATATCACACATCAAAACCTCTGTTTACCATCCGCAGACCGATGGCCTCTGTGAACGCTACAACGCCACCTTGAAATTGACATTGAAGCAGTTATTGACCGTAGAAGGCAAGGAATGGGACATGTTACTCCCTCTAGCTCTGTATGTAGTCAGAAGCCAGACCAAAACCAGTCTCGGTTGTTCTCCTTTTAAACTTCTCTATGGAAGGGAACCCCGTAGTCTGTTATAAATCACCAAAGAGGTCTGGGAACAAGAGAAGGAAGAAGAGACCAAGTATTTTCTTGAATACACTCATAGTCTACGAACCCAACTACATAAGTTGAGCGAGTTTGCCGATGCTAACCTAGAGAAGGCACAGGTGAAACAACAGTTACTCTACAACAAAGGTAAAAAGTGGTGACACCTAAACGTAGGAGACTGGGTGTTGGTCCTTATGCCATCCGTTATAACAAAGACAAGAGCAGGCTGGCAAGTACTTTACAAAGTCGTAAGAAAAGACGTTAACCTCGTACCAAATACAGGTCACCCCTAAAAGGATACAGCTATATCACATACACCTCTTAAAAAAGTGGCTAGGTCCTCTTCCCAAAGACATACATAAAATATAAAAGACGTCAACCCCCGAGACCACCTTGCAACAACTGGTTGTCAACCCGGAGTTAACCGAAGAACAGGGGAAAATCCTAGAAGAGACACTACGTCCTTTCACACCCCTATTTTCTGACCTCCCGGGATGGACTTCCCTGGCAGAACATTCCATCCATACCCAGCCAGGGAAGGTGATTAAACAAAAACCGTATCATATACCGGCAGCTCGCAGAGAAGCAATAGGACAGGAGGTGAAAAGCATGCTCACCCTGGCTGTCATAAAGCCGTCTCACAGTTAGTGGTCCTCACCGATTGTTCTAGTGCCGAAACAGGACGGCTCTGTCCAGTTTTGTATAGATTTCCGAGCAGTTAATTCAATTTCTACATTTGACTCCTATCCCATTCCCTGAGTCGATGAATTTATTGACGAAAGGGTATTGGCAGGTGCCCCTTAAACCAGAGGATCAAGAAAAAACTGCCTTTTCTATACCTACCGGCTTGTATGAATTCACTGTCTTGCCTTTTGGTTTACATGGCGCACCTGCCACGTTTCAAAGACTCATGAACAGGTTATTGTTAAAACACCAAGATTACTCCTCTGCATACCTTGATGACATAGTCATCCATAGCCCCACTTGGGAATTACACCTCCAGCATTGCCGTCAGGTCCTACAGGCCCTTCAGGCCGCAAGCTTGCACATCAATGCAAAAAAATCAAGGGCTGGCTTCCGGAAGGTGAAATATCTAGGGTTCCTTCTTGGGAACGGACTGATTGAACCTCAGACCAAAAAAGTGAAAGCAATAGCTGAGGCCCCTTTTCCCTCCACAAAAAAGGAAGTCAGGGCATTCCTGGGCCTCCTTGGCTATTATAGACGTTTTATACTGCAGTATTTAGAATTGGCCACCCCTCTCACTGATTTGCTTCAAACACATGTCAAGACCAAAGACCTCAATCAACCGCCACCAAAAGCAAGAAAAGCCTTCCTAGACTTAAAAGCCGCAATAACCTCAGCCCCAATTCTGCGCTCCCCTGACTTCCCCAAACCCTTTTTTTAACACACTGATGCCTCTGAACATGAGTTAGGGGCGGTTTTGTCTCAAACCTCCCCTGAAGGAGTTGAACATCCAATCCTCTTTATTAGTTGTAAGCTCTTTCCCCGTGAACAGAGATACCCAATCATTGAGAAAGAGTGCCTTGCGATTAAGTGGGCGGTGGACAAACTCAGGTACTATCTGGAAGGCGCCCACTTCCTCCTCTATACAGACCATGCCCAGCTACTCTGGATGAGCCGCAACAAGGGGAATATCCCACGAATCCTGCGCTGGTTCCTTTCCCTACAGCCTTTCTCCTTTGAGGTTATCCACTGCAAGGGTTTGGAAAATGAGAACGCGGACTTTCTTTCCCGTCTCCCACTGTTCCCCGATCGTGAACAGGCTGGGGTAGGGGTGTGTGACGAGGACGCTCTTTTCATGGAGGCCAAACCGCCAGCAACGGGAAAAGAACACTTTCCCGCTTACCTCTCTCCATGTCCCCTTCTGTATTCACAGAGTGTATTGCCGAACCACTGTACCTTTAAATCCGTGACAGTTCTCGGTCACGTGTGGGAGTCGGATGACCCACTTGGAGTTAAAGCGGAAGACGCTGGTGGAGAGTTTCTCTCGTCGGGAATCACAGAGGATCGCGACTTCGGAAAGGAGAGGCGTTCGGTGCAGACCTTCATCGTAAGCCCTGTTGAGAGTCGAGGACCTGGAGCGGAGAGGAGCAGCCACTACTGGAGGAAAAAGTCTGGAGCCCTAGCCGTGCAGGAGGAGCCACAAACGGGATGCCAGACCCTAGCTGGTAACGCGCAGAAGCCAGCCACGGCCCTGGAGAGTCGTGACATCACAAGGTATGGGGACATCTTGGTTTGGTGTGGGGCCGTACCTCAGACAGTCCTAAAGAAGGGAGCTCTGGGCATAAGGGGTCTGACTAACGTCGTATCACCCCTAGTTTGTGCCGCTTTAGACGCGCACCTACTCACTGGTGGTGGAATGGGGTGATATGTCCTAGCACTCCCCCGCACCTCGCAACCATTCTTAAGAGAAAGGACATTGTCCTTACAGGGCCTTTTTCTTTCTCTTTATTTTTTTTATATGTGTCTGCTATACCCTAGAGAGAGCATCCTTCAAGAGCCATAAGGGTGGAAGAAGGCGGAAGATTCCACATTGTTTCAAGCAAAAGAGAATGAAGACGTGGGAACTCAACTACTAGTCCCACAATTCCCTGCTTTGAGCTGCTCAGAAAAAACCCTCTAGTGTTAAACTTAACTTTGTGTCCTGGTCTGCTTCTCCACCGCGCCACCATCTGCCAACTGACATAGAAAGTCAGAGTATTTTAACTTCATAAAACTTTTTATCAAACACATTTTCATAATATAAATAAAGTCATATCTTTTTAAAAATAATAAAAATGATTTGACACTAGAACTATTCTAAGTGTTGTGTGCACTACTTGAACTAGACGTTCTATCCCACACAACCCTGCTAGAGTTAGCCTTAACTGGTTTTTTTTCAAATTATCTTTATATTGAATACAAAGCAAATATAAATACAGTAATAAGCAGCATATACCGTAATATTGAAACAGACATATTGTAACAAACTCCCAGCTATTCTTGGAATTCCATCGGTACAAGCAGCAACAAAGTCCAGACGTCTGTGATGCAACACATCATGAGTAGTACCCATGATAGGAGCACACAGCTCCTCCCGATATGTATTCCACTTCCCCCATATTTTGGTCCATTTGTTCGGACAACCCCTGCTTTCATAGACCACACTCTCCACCTGCATAGACCAATCCATGTCTTTCTTCCAATCATGCAGGTGCGGTGCTAATTCAGCTCTACACATAATGCTATATTACGTTTAGCTACCATCAATCCCAGTGTCAACCAGATGCAATCCATATGGGTAAGATCGGTTTCGTCCCAGATATTTAGGAGGCACCATTTAGGTGATAACACCATCTTGATACCACAAACACTGTTAAAACAGGCAATTCCAGCCTCCCAATATTGCTGAAGTGCTAGGCTTCCCTTATCATGTGAAAAAATGTTCCTTCATGACCATGTTTCTTGGGACATAGTGCAGTCTCCAGTTTATCCATTTTTGCCATAGTTGTACATGCATAATAACTTCAATGGAATATTTTTAGTTGCACCAAGGGAAATCTTGACTGTATGGCCACGTTCCTAGGAGATACCAAGGCCCCTCATCAGCCTCCAGCCCCTCTAGACCACGCTCCCAACTCTCTCATAGCCTTATCAAGGTATCAGGGGAGTTATGTAACAATTTGTGGTAAGTATGCAAAATTGCTTTTCTGGGCATGTAATCATTTAGCAATGTATCTTGGGGAGCATTCTGGGAGATCCTCGCCCCTTGTCAGTGCCTTTTGCAGGGCTTGATATATTTGTAAATATCAGTAGGTCTCAGTGGGCGCCAGTTGGTAAAGTCTTTGTAACTCTGTGAAGGAAAGTACACCACCCTGTGTTCACAAATCTCCCACCTGAGACAGGCCAATTAGATCCCACGTATCAAAGCCCTTCTGAGTGGCCAGGATGCCCACTTTCATGTTATCCTACAAGGGAGTGGTATGTATGATCTTGCCCCGCCAACCCATAGCGTTCAGTGCGGTGTGCCAAAGGATGAGCATGCTCGCAGTAGGGCTTGGGTAAGGGTGTAGTGTGTGGTCCCCCATAAATGGCTCTATGATTGCCCTTGGGTCGCATATTTCTCCTATCCATCCTGTACACTGGTTCATCCTACAGATGATGGACCCAGTGCTTAATGGCAACAAGTTGTATCGCCCAATAATACTTTTCTTAATCAGGGAGAGCTATCCCACCATCGTACCAGCCCCTTGTGAGTTTCTGCATAGTTTATTGGAGGGGCCTTCCATCCCAGAGTGTGAGAAGTTGGTCTGGTATATGCTGTCCACTAATTATAGAACCAGGCGTGGGAAGAGGGGTGGGAGCAGAAGGAGACAATGTGAGAATGAAAACACGCTCTTGGGACAAGAAGCAATAATCATGGAGGAAGAAAAAGAAGTGGGAGTGGTGAACCTATCAGATTATACACTTACAGATTCTATGATCTCCCTACTTAAGAAAGGATTGGGATTTTGTCCTGAAGCATTTGGGGATCTCTGTACCACGAAAATTGACTTGTTCAAATTTATTAGGCGTTTGAAAATTAAAAAATACTTTGCCCTAAATCCACAGTGCAATAAAGCCACAACACAAACATCAACGGATATAATGTCTAATTCTTTAACTATTGAGGATATCCAAGATACTGTCAATTTAATTTCGATTACAGAGTTAGAAGAAGACCCAGTTACTATTAGTAAAGTCCAACTAGATCTAGACATTAGACCGGATCTATCTATAACAAGTGACCTCAAGCCAAAATCTAGGTGGTCCCCTAACATGACCAGTGGTAATAACATTGAAATTTTCCACAAACTAGTTATTGATGATTTGGATAAGGGCCATAGGAGAGGTCCATCTGGGGGCCCTTATAGGGATAATCTTTCTCCACAAGAAAGACAAGCTCTCAAGACATTAATGGACGACGATAAACTTACTATCAGAAGAGCAGACAAAGGAGGAAATATAGTGGTTATGAACACTATAGATTATGAAAATGAAATCTTTTCACAATTGAGCAACACAGATTGTTATGAGAGAATAGCTCATAACCCTATTTTCCCTCTAATAGCCAATATCAATGAGCATCTCTCTAAATGGTATGACAATGGATTGATTGATGTAGATGACTTACAATATCTTAAAGTAAGTCGTCCGAAATTCCCATGTCTATACACTTTACCAAAAATTCACAAGAACCTCCCATTTCCACCTGGCAGGCCTATTGTGTCAGGCATTGGGGGGCCTACTGAACATCTGTCAAAATTTGTTGATACCTTTTTACAACAAATGGTACTGAATTTACCCTCGTATATAAGGGATACTACTCATATATTGAATCTATTGAGTGATATCACCTGGGACCCAGGTATGACTCTAGTAACTCTAGATGTGGTATCACTTTATACCAGTATTCGTAATGACTTAGGATTGAAGGCATTGTACTACTATTTATCTAAAAAAACAGCTTGTCATTGGGAACACTCAAAAATGATTATAACTATGGTGGAATTAATACTCACAAAGAACTTTTTTCTTTAAAAAAATCAATGGTACAGACAAACCCAAGGCGTTGCTATGGGTTCGAAATTCTCACCAGCCTATGCAGATATTTTTATGGGTTGGTTAGAAGAAATGTTAATTTGGGGCACGTCTGCATCGCAATATAATGAACGTATCTTATATTGGGGCAGATTTATAGATGACTGCCTTATGATTTGGACTGGGACAAAACAACTATTAGATGATTTTATTGAATATCTCAATGCAAATGACATGAACATTAGATTCACCACACTCTAGTACCAACAGTAAAATATTTCTTGATGTGGAACTATTCATTAGAGATGGATTAATCCAGAGCAAGATGTACTGTAAACCTACTGCCTGCAACTCATTATTGCATGCCAAAAGTGCACATCCTCAGAGTCAGATAAAGGCAATCCCATATGGGGAGATGTTTAGAGCCAGACGTAACTGTAGTGTTGATGCACACTTTTTAACCTGTGTAAATGATATGGAGAAACGGTTTATTCAGAGAGGCTATTCACCTCTCATTGTTGAAAAAGCAAAGGAAAGGGCTATCAAAGTGAAGAGAAATACTACTTTGAAACCAAGAACTGCTGACCGTAATTCCTCAACACATACTAGACTCATCACGGATTTTACTCATGTAAATGTTATACTACGTAAGAGTATGAATAGGCATTGGCATATTTTGAAAGCAGATAAAACTTTACATGAGCTTGTGACAGACAAACCATTGATTACATTCAGGAAAGGGAGAACATTAGGGACTTTACTTAGCCCTAGCTATCCAAAGGTTACAAAACATGAAACATGGCTAACAAAAGCATCTATAGGTTTTTTCAAATGTGGATATTGTGGGATGTGTAGGTTTGCAGAACACAAAACCAAACAATTCAAAGATTGTACTGGTAGGATATTTAACATTATGTCAAACATTACTTGTAATACAAAATCTGTCATTTATATTATTGAATGTAAATGTGCGAAGATTTATGTTGGAAGTACCATTAGGGCTTTGAAAGAACGAGTAGCGGAACATATGCGAGCGATAAATAATAATGATCATAGATACCCAATTGCGGAGCATGTTCAAACATGCAGTGCACACAACTTTACCAAAACTTTCAGATTTTTTGGTATAGAACATATTGGGTCAGACCCATGTGGGGGAAATAGGGAATTGAGACTGCGGCGGCATGAGGCACGGTGGATAATGCGCTTACGTGCGGTGGAGGAGGGACTCAATTATGATCAGGAATTGCAATATTTTCTTGGAGAGTAAGGACTTGAACCCCTCAGCCTTCGCTCCTGCCAATATTCCCTATGTTAGCTCTATAATTGATGACAGTAATGATAATTTGGCTATAGTGTTCATAGTATGTATCAAGTTGCCTCATCTTACACTTACTATGTTTAGAACACATTAATATGTAATCATAACACAATATATTGTAATATCTGAACGGCTATCAATAGTATATAGCCACTTACAAAAGATTGTTCATAGGGGCATTCCCCTAAATATATGAATGGGGCAGTATTATTTGTAACCCTTTTGTGAGATAAGCATTATGTGATTTGATGAACAAGATAAATACTTAATTAGTGTGCCCTCTATACTAATATAAAGGACGGGTTGCTTTCTAGACGTATTTTGTTACCTTTACGCCTAGTCGCCATATAGACAATCAACTTTATGTAATGTCAGAGATGGAAATATATCAATTTTAATACATAATTGGGTTAGTATTAATAATAACCGTTTTGTGAGATAAATATCATACGATTCGATGAAGTAGGGATATACTTAAATAGTGTGCCCTATATACCACCGTAACATTGGCGGGCTGTTCTCTTAGGCGTATTCAGTTACTCTCACGCCTGGCCGCCTTTCAATTATTAACTTTAGGCAGTGGCATATATATAAATATATTAACTAGGATCACACTACTTAATCCTATGTTTATGGACCTTTGCGAACAAACATTACGCGGATACAGCGTTTGTATATTTAGATAACATATATGATTTACCGTTTCAAAATGGCGGGCCTTTCATGAACCTTAAGTCCCCCCTTTACTTTCTATTTAAACCCTTCCAATACCGGAAATGGGTTTGACCATACATGGAAGCGTTAGTGAGGAGATACACTCACGGAGGTAAGCGTGTGTTTGAAGTGCATGCACGCGACTATTTTTAACAGCATTCTATCGAGAGACGAGAGCGGTTTTGCTATACTCTTTGTGCTCTCGCTTACAGGTATCCCATACTATAGGGATCTTTAATTTGGAAACCGAAAATATCGGAAAGAGACACCGGTCAAGATTCTTTTGCATACTAATTAGGTGAGAGAAACCGTGATTCTCTGTACTCATTAATTCTTTGTTGTTAAAAAGTATAAAGCTGTAATTTTTAGTGCATCAACTTAATGAAGATGTTATATTACAGGTTGAAATATTGGCTGTAATATCATTTAATAGACCTTGAACGGATTGGTGCAAATATTGGTCTGATGTTAGAATGTAATAAGATGAGCGGACCTCTAAGTGGATGAAGAACATATTTACACGGAACTAGTGGATATATTGTTAGGTAAGCACTAGCGATCTATAACAGAACACATGATTGATAACACTAGCTTATGATAGCTGCTGTTGCCTCATGCCACTGTGATTTCAATTCTTGCAGGACATTAGATACAAAGTATCTTTATATTTTCTTTTTATTTTTCATTAGAAATAATTTCAGAATACTACATTATCAGGTATATATGAATTTTTTTTACTTCTAAATCGTTCTAATAGAAATAGAACACACTTGGGTTGTGCACGAAGGGTTATCTCTTCCCTTTAAAACAATTATTGCACCATTACCAACACTGGAGCATTATGCATAAGTCTTGGAACTATACATATTTCTAAATATTTAAAGAGTAATAGAATATGGATGACACTGAATTTTTGCATGCAAAATGAGCACAACTAAACTCCTCTATTCTCTCTGTGTGGTCACTTATAACACAGTGGAGAATATGGTGGTAGTATTTGTTGTATTAAAATACTGTTCTTTGAATGAAAACTATTTGTATCAATTCCAGCCCTGAGGAAGTCATAGGGTATACTACCCATATATGACAAAACGCGTTGGTGCAAAGGGATTGGAAGAATACTTAACGAATAAAGAACTGAAGAAGTTCAAGAGAGAAACATACTTGTGTTTATTTGTATTATAAAGTTGCGTGTGCTTCAGAAATTGTCGAAATTTGTACCAAACTTTGTTTTGGAAATTTTGGGTGGGATTGGGTGATTGCCCCCCATTCTTGAATGCACAGCAGGACTGTATTAATTTGTATATTTTGTGTAATCTATTATGAGCGCCCTGTAACAACTCTTCTCTCACCCAACATTGGTAAACTCACTAATTATAGTGGGCACCTTGCACCAGTCCAAACAACCCCTTATTGATGATAGGTTAAAGACAACCTTTATTGAAAGCTATCCTAGTGGTAGCTATGGAGAGGAGCCTTCAGGCTAAGTCTTGAAGGAATGTAAAGCAGCTTGGTTTACCAGTCTATAATCGCCTGAATAGCTAAATGAAAGGCAACCACACCAGGTATATATATAAAATATATGTATTTATTTCTAAACACACCCTACTAGTCTCTTTATGAGGCTAGAGGTCCAAACACATAAGTTACACTTCAAATATTACAGTAAAATAACACAAATACACGTCAGGCCCTTGGGGCGAACCAAACCATATACTAAAATAGTGGTATAAGTACCACAACTTAATTATACACAAGGCCTAGAGCCTGTAGAATCGCTGGGACCCCAAGGAACCACCCAAGGTAGTGACACAGGGGACCCACGGGGGCCGTGTGCAGTGTGAGAACACAGCCGCGAGCTCCCATTAGCTTCTATGGGGAAAGTAGCGGTTAGATTTTTAAAGATTAGGGATACTTAGAGATGAGCTAGGAGCAAACCCTTTTGAACTTAGGAAGTTCTAGGGTCAACACCCACAGGAGCACCGGAGTACTCGAGTTACCTCACCCAGGGAAGCCGGGACCATAGGTGTCAAATGGTGTCGGGTCGCATCATCATTTTCTATGTGAGCTGGCGAAGAAGTGCTGCTGCCGGGAAGATGCGAAGTGTCCGAAGAGATCAAAGCCTGGATCGAAGATGAGAAGAACCTGAAAGCAGAGAGGACAGAGTCTGGGTCTCTAGTCAGTGACCAGGGGCGCGATAGGTGAATGCCCACCGATGTCGGGTGATTTCAGGTAAAGAAGGTGAAGCTTGACTCTTCAGCCACGAGGACCAGGAGGCGTCTAGGATGACCAGGAGCTGGATTCGAGCTGTCCCACGAAGGATGTCGAGTGCTGCAGCGTCAGTGCCCGGATTGGACACAACAAGCCTTGGAAACAGCAACCCACGCAGAAATGAGAAAGATGCTTCGGTGCAGACCAGCAAGATCTGAGGGACTCACCACGCAGTAGGGAGTCAGGCCACGTCTGGAACAACCAGGGAAACCCAAGGAAAATCAAAGTTGCCTTCACAGGGACATACCAGTCGACGGACCACGGATCGCGAAGGAGCCTCGAGCTGAAATGCAAGAAGCGGGCTGACGGAACACTCTGGAGTGTAGGCCCACAATCTTCGGTGCAGATGGTGCTCGGGGCGTGGGCTACAAGTAACCCAAAGCACAACTTCGAGAGACATCGGGGAGTCAATGCACTTGCACATGTACACGGTGACCAGGAGTTCCGGTTCCCCATTACTCACGAGGGCTGCGGGTCATAGCTTGCTGGGGACTCGGATCGACCTCTGAGAAGTCTGGAAATCCTCTTCCTGGGCTGCAGATACTTCGGAGTCCGGCGGGAGCTTCGGAGATGCAGACCTGCAAAGTGCTTCGTTGGTGCCTGCCAAGCAGGTGAGTCACTCCTTGCCCCCAAGGGAGATTTCTTCAGTCCTCTAGTCTTGAGTAGAGCGTCGAAGTTCCAGGATTCAGCTACAGAGTTTCATCCAGGGATATCTAAAGTTTTGTTGCCAGGGGTTCCTTACTTATACCTAAGAAAGGGGTTGGACTAACTCAGGGGACCCACCTATGGGAGGGTTTGGAAAGAGGGGTGGCTACAAACATTTCCTTTGTCCAGTTTCGCGCCAGAGCAGGGGCTGGTAGCCCCTGCAACCGGTTTGAACTTGACTATGTACAGGGACACCAAATGTGCACCCAGTGCAGACTTCAAAGCACTCTTGGAGTGCTCCCACCCTGCCCCAATACACTAAAGCCTGTCTGGGGGACAGTTACACCTCCCTGTGACAGGAAACCAATTGTCCAGGCCTCCCCTGCCAGAGTTTCGGTCAGCAGCAGGAGGCCAGACTCGTGTCTGTGGCTGCAGCCTCCATTTTGTGATGCCAGGGCTCTTTTTTAAGCTGGTACCGGGTATACCGGTGCTGTCATGTTGCTCCCTCTAGAAGGGTGGGATCATACTCCCATACCAGTTACTGGTGTGCGGGTATGATTCCAAGGTGTTTGACACCAAACATGACATGTTTCCGTGTAGCCAGTCCAAAGTTAGCATTTACCGTTTGGTGATAATGCATGTAAGGGTATACGGTCAGGCTGCACTTCTGACAACCCCGGAGGATAGATTCCAAAGGCTGCAGAGGGGTTCAGCTCATGCCTGGGAACCCTCTCACACATAACCAAGCACCCTGCCTTCAGGATTGATAAGGCCTGCCATAGGGGTGACTGATAGGTCTCTATGTGCAGTGATAGGTGAGATATAGTAAACCTATATCTCTGTAAGGGGTGCATGAACCACCTTACCCAGGCTGCAGTAGCAGACCTGTGGTGTCATTTTGGAGAGCTTCCCAGGGGTGGAATAATGCATGCTTCAGCCCCTGGTAGGCCTCTGGTGTACCTATGCGCTGGGTACATAGAATACCATATACTAGGGACTTATAAGGGCACCCCAGAATCCAATCTGTGGTGTACCTAAGGTACAAGGAATCAATTTATGAGAGAAAGCAGATAGGCTGGGGACCTGAATAGCAGGTTCCCAGCCAAACTAAGTCAAAAATCATCAAAACACCAGTAAAAAGTGGGGGCAACCATGTAGTCAGATTCCAACTTCCTACACAAAGAAGCATAGAGGTTTCGCCGTCTATTGCGCTAAAGTAGGAGAAAGGGACAGAGTGTTCTGAAGTGGGGATAAAAAGCGGGGCAGGGCCATATTTTTTTAAACAGAGCTGCTTTCCCTGGCAAGGCTCTCCAATGCTCAACATCCGCCCGCAATCATGTGAGCGGTGGTTCAAGATTCTGCACGTAAAAGAAATGTGGGTCTCAGGTGATAAAGATCCCCAAGTACCGGAAACCCTCTGTGACCACTCTAGCTTCACAGTGGATGTGTGTCCATTCACTGTTACTTGAGCAAGGGGGTCAGCATATAAGAGCGAACCCTAGTTTTTCCAATACCGCATACATAAAAGGGCCATTCCCCATTTCAAAGGCCATCCGTGCATCATGGGATAGCACAAGGGTATCTCCTCTGAGTGCCGTTGCACAGCCCAGGACTCCATGTAGCCACCGCAAGTTAAGCACAGTGCTCCTCTCAGGCATAAAGCCGGATTGATCCGGGAGGATCAATGATCGTATTACATGAACCAATCTGGTGGCCAAAAGCTTCACCAGAATTTTAACCTCTGCGTTTAGCAACGATATAGGGGTATAAGAGGCACAGTCCTCTGGAGGTTTACCCTCTTTATGAATGACAACTATGTTAGCTAATTTCTGGTCTTTGGGCAGTACCCTCGCATCACGGCACTCTAGGATCATGCACAAAAGGTAAGTGGTGATTTTAGTTGTACGTTTGTAAAGTTCTATGGGCAGGCCATTAGGGCCCAGAGCTATACCTGAGTTTAAATCACTGACGGCCTGTGTCACTTCACTTTCTGTCAATTCCTGCACCATGAGCTCTTTATCAGCCTGTGTGAGACCTGGCATCTCGTTGTCCACTAGCAATACGCATGACTCCTCGACTGTAACTGTAAGCACTGAAGAATACAGGTGAGCGTAATAGTCTGTGAAGACATCAGCCACGCCCTGTCTATCTTTACCACTTTTGTCTTTGTCATTCAATATTTCGAGCACCCACAGGTATGCTGCCTCCCTTTATTCTAACCAGGCCAGAAGCTTTCCAGCCCTGTCACTCACTTCGTAAAGGTAGTGCCAAGTTGCATAATGGGCAGTCCTGGCTGCCTCCGTCGCAACATCCCTAGATTCCTTTTGCTTCAAGGTTAAGTTATGTTATAAATTCCCCTGTCCGTCAGTAGTAAGTTGGGATTCCAGCTCTTGAATTTCCCTTTCAAGTGTTTCTAGGTAGGCCCTCTTTTCCTTTTTATGTCCCACAATCAATGCAATGCCTTGACCCCTTATAACTGTTTTATATGCCTCTCACAGCGTTTGCACGGAGGTCACTGAACTTTCGTTTTCACCAAAGTATTGCTCTGTGGTTAAATGTAGGCCCGCCCCGATGCGGAGTATCTTAGAATACCAGAGATTAAGTACCAATCTCTGGCTATTTATATGGCTGGTCACTCTGTAGGATGCACACACAGGGCAGTGGTCAGAGATACCACTGGCAAGGTGATGAACCTCACTAAAATAGGGTAGTTGGTGAGCCAGGGTAAGTATATGGTCAATGTGAGAGAGGCTCCGATGGGCTCCCAAGTGGAACATGTACTGTTGTGCCATTGGATTAAAGGTACGGCAAGTGTCAACAAGGCCCATCGCCAATATAAAATAAGGCCAAAGATTTATGGGTCAACCCGGACTGAGGAGGAGGCCAACGATAATAAGCTTCGCAAATGGCAGCATTAAAGTCTCCACCCAGTAACAAGCCACCCTTAGGAAGCCAGAGGAGAGGCACGCTGAGGTCAGCAAAGGCTGCATTATGAATTTGAGGGAGTATATACAGGGAAACAATGTTAAGTGTGTGGCCCTCTCATTTTCCAGTGAGAGCTGCATATCTCCCATGTGAGTCAGGCCAGACTTTCTGTATGATCAATGGGAGTGATTTACACATGAGAATGCCTACCCCTCTAGATTCTGTTGTGTTTTTCACATGAGCGAACATTTTATAACCCCATTTATCTAAGGCACGGTAGGTGTTCCCTTGAAGGTGTGTCTCCTGAAGGAGGACTATGTCTGGTGAGTGTCTCTTGAGGTATTGTAGTACCACTCCCCTTTTAATTTTATCTCCCAGCCCATTAACATTCCAGAAGAGGATCCTGAATCTAGGAGTCGCTAGTGTGTCGGCCATGAGTAAGAAACATTAAGAGACACGGAAAGAGCCAGTGTTGTGTACCCCCTCTAAGTAGTAAAGCCATCTCATTGACCAATGGAAACTGCATGTTTAGGGTGGAGCCAGGCCCCCCTTAATAGAAAGGGTGACTGGGGGATGAAATGTAGAAACATCTAGCCAGGAGCGCTGCTGTGTCAATGAAAGGCTGTTACCAGTGTACACATATAACAGAAAAAAAACAGTTCACTGAAAACCGCAATAACAATACTCCCCTCCTTGCATGATAAATTTGAAACTCCACGCCCCCCCCCCCAACTGTGCAGAAAGTCTGTCGCCCCTAAACATATTACAAACTGCAGGAGACTGGTTCCGGCCAGATTGCTACCCAACCGCCCCCCACATATAACAAGGAGAAATGTTACTGCAGATTCTGTCAACTGTTGGAGTATTCTAGTCCCAATTCTTGAGAGACACTCTTCATTCTCGCTAGGGTTTAATGCCCCCGTGGTCACAGAGGCTGTATTTCACAGCCTAAATAAGCAAAGAAAAGGGCCTGAGCTAGCACAATAACTCAGTGTTGACCGGTGTCTCAAGGGAAGGTCCCACTAGAAGTCTTGCAACTTATCTGGCCATTCCGTTGTCACTAATCCTCCGATTCCTGTGTCTTGTCTGGGGTCCTGGAATCCACCGTTGTCGTCCAGATCGAGATCGGGGTCCAGGTCATTCAACCATCCTCCGGCCATACAACCAGTTCCAAACCTCCTCATGGGGGTGAAGTACCACTTTTTTCCATCCACCACCACTCACAATTTTGATTGGAATATCGTGGAGTATTTTATCTCACATTCTCACAAAGCTTTTTTGACCTCAAGGAAAGATTGCCGTAGTTTTTGGACTCAGAGAGTAAAATCCGGGAAGAAGGTGAAAGTGCCATTCTTATATTTGACTGGTGGTGCACTGCGAGCAGTCTGTAGAATGACGTCCCGGTTGCGATAGTTAAAGATGCAAGCTATTATTGGTCGTGGATGTGCACCTGGTTCTAATGGGGTGCAAGGGACTTCGATGGGCATGCTCAACCGAGAAATAGTTTGAGAGGCCACAGGGCATCAGCTGTTTGCCTATGAGGTCTTCTACGAACAAATCAACTGGCGGTCCCTCTAATTGTTCAAATAGTCCTATTATGTGGACATTGTTTCTCCTCGATCGCCCCTCAAAATCTTCCAGCTTAGCCTCCAAAACATTGGTGGTGGCACACAACTCTTTGACCTGAAACTTTAAAGTCTTGGTTTCCGCTTTTAATTGCGATATTTTAATCTTCCACCTCTTTTGCAGAGATCCGATTGTGTCTGTGTAACGTCCATGGAGGGGGAGTCTATTTTACATTCTAAGGCAGTGCAGAGTCTTTTGGCAGCGTATACTTGTCTAATTTGGTTTGATGGCCAAAGCAGCCTCCCCTACTGCTTGGTCATCAATAGCAGTTCACTTTAGGGTCTTCCCCCTGATGTCTTTTAGAGAGTGGAAGAGGGTGAAAAGTGGCGGGGTACGTCAGTACTCGCCACCGCCTGCCAGGGAGTGATAGGTAAGCCCCGTGCAGCCTGTCGGTTTTCCTTTAGCCACCTCCTGGCCTCTCAAAGAGTCTCCCTTGTGTAGCAGTTTCAGCTGATAGTCAGTAGTGGGATGAATGGAGACTCTATCCCTCCCGAGGGTAATGTGCTATCAAGCCAGGTCTGCCAATGATACTTGAACGATAGCAAGGGAGTGCCTCTTCTGGAGGAAGCTGGCTAGAGAGCAAGTAGGCACCAAGGCAGAGCTATCTCACCAGAGTGGACCACAGGATTCTAGATTTGTAGGTATTTAGTACCAAAATAGACTCTCCTTTCACAGTGTGATGCCTGCAGTTCAGCACCGCCTTCCCAAATAGATTTGCGACCTGTATCAAGTGCTGGAAAAGCACTTTGTGCCAGATAATTAGCAATGGTTTCTGGTACTATTCAAAGTTGTTAACTATATATGAGGAGTAGCCAACCAATAGTACTAGGTGCATACCAGATGGCCCTTCTCCTTGGTGGATCTGTGTTTGCAGCTATGAATTACGCAGGTAAACAGAACTGTATATTGAGCCGCATGGCAAAGTGTCTTGGATTATGGCCACTACCCGGCACTGCTGGTAGAAGGGCTGGTATCAGAGTCCCTCAGGGAGATCTTAATTGGTGGAGCAGTATGACTGTGGTGCTTTACCGTTGTAAGCGGTACTTAATTTGACCGGCCCACATGTGGGACCAAAAAGTTGTACTGTCAGGGCTTTCTCAGGGGAGGCCATGCGTGACGATCATCGGAGCTCCGCTACCGCGCCTCTGGTTATGAATTTAAAGTTGCAGCCTTGCCGGTTCTCAGTTGGCCACCTCATCCCAATTCCCCCATCTGCTGTGTCCTATAGTGGGAGATGACTCTGCCTCACCTGTAGACCGTCGCCACTGAAACTCACATCTACTGGGTCGCAGAAGTACGCGAGGCCGCGGTTTCGCCTCGCTGTCCAGGCCACACTGCTTTTCTCCTTGATGGGTTACCGCTAAGCAATAATATTTACATTGTCGGTATCACCACAGCTTGGAAAACACAAGGAGCAGGTCCTTCAGTTACGGCTGACAGATTTTCACTATGGATGTCAGAGGATTAGAGCAGCAGGTGACGGGAGCCGCTTCAGAAAGTGGCCATCTTCCTTGGTGATTGGCCACGCCCCCCAGACGTAACTGTTTATCTTGCTATCACCTGAAATACAAAACCTAAAAAGAGTAGATAACTGGACCCCCTTGATCTGCTATTTATAGTTCAAGTGATTTTTCATTGTAACTACTGTTTGTGATTACATAGGAACTGTCATCTAGGTTGTGTATGCAATTCTGCATTGCATTTTTAAAAACATTTGCAATACTAGAATTGATGCAAAGCCTAAAGAGGAGGCAATTCAGTGAGGTGGAACTACTACCAGGGATATAACACATAAGCTTACTGAAATACAATCACAATAATAAAAAAAATATAGGAACACCAATGCCAAAATCCTACACTACAGAGATGGCACAACTGGAAAAACCACACATTGATGGAGTTCTACATGAACAAAACAACACTTGCTGGGAAAGGCTGCACTGCAGGTGTTCTGTGGCACTGAAAGAAGAAACTCATACAGCTGAATTCATCCAGTGATAAAAGTAGAGAGAAAAATCAACCTGTTGACATTATGTGCGATCCTAAAGCACTGGAAGTGCACTACGGGAGGAGCGTCAGAGTGGTGGTGCCCTAAAACGCTCACAAGTTGCCTCAGAAAATTCACACTACTGAATCCCTCTACTACTGAGGGGGCACCTCTGGAGGACGTTGACAATACCTGGCATCCTAGACCACAGAGTACTCACTAGGGGTGATAAGGTTGCATCGTGGAGTTCTGAGAACATTATCAAGATACTTCTACTATCAGCACCCATCACTAAAGTCATGTACAACAGTAAAAGTCTTACTATTAATTTGGACCTCGTGAAAGTTTCAGAGCTATTTTGCCTGTGTGCCTGCTGTTTGTGTCTCACTGTATCGTGCTGTTGGTGCTGCTGCTTGTGTAACATTGTCTCATGCTAGTGGTGCTAAACAGGTGTTCTGCTGCCCGCACTTCTGTTAGGACTCTGGTGCGATTAAGGGTTGGTCTGGGATATGGCTAGAAAGGCAGGCTATGAGATTCTCTTTTTGGCTGTCTCATTGCGAAAAGAAGTCTTGTGGGGATTCTGAAAGTTTCCCTGGGAATGTATTCCACCCATTGCTCACCAATGGCGTTGTGATTTGTAACTCACATTTTCTGGCTTTGTATTTGCTGGTTTTATTTTGTTTTAATCTAGGATGAACACCATGTCTTCGTTTTGCCAAAGGAGCAAAGCTTGTTCACCATCGCTCCTTGTTTTTTTCCACCAGTCCATGCTTTCTGTAAACAGGCCTTTCAATTTTGTTCTTATCTTGTCACATTTGCTGTCCGTTCAAAGACAGAGGTCGAATGTCAGGCTCTGTCTGTTGAGGTTGGTGCTTACTTGTCTTTCTCTGACTTCATAGTGAGAGGATTTATGTGAGTGTCTTGCAGTACCTGGAAAACATGGCACACTACAAAATTGAAATGTCTGAGAATGAACTTGGTAAATAATTCTGAATATATCAGAATTTGGAAAGCACAAATGAATAAAAAGAAAATTGTAATCCGGAAGTGTGGTGGAAACAATACAATCAAAACAAATCAGTACACTAGGTGATGCCATTTCCACACATTATTGTTTGTGAGCTGTATAGTTTTATCAGTAAAACTGTATCTGGAAATGTAATAGTTATTTCAATTGAAAATGTGTTTTCTGTCACCATCCTTAACCAAACTTTTGAACATGAGAAAGACTCCTGTGGTCCCTGTAAGACATTTACATCCAAACAAATCACGCCGATTGAATGTACTGGAGGTCTCTTGGGATATCCCCTATTCCCACCCCCCTTCTTACCTACTCTCTCTGATACTTCTCTTCTCGCTTTTATCTCTACTCTCTCTTTTTCTCCTCCACCGGGAAATAAATCTCTCCCGGGCCATCAGAATCATACAGACAAAACTAGGAATTCTTCCAACCGTTGAAGATAACTGCCACAGGGACTCTTCATACAACGAATCATAAGACCTTAACGACAAACACATACCGCCTGCCTGATGGTCAGAAACATGCAAAGTGGACCTTACTATAATACCTTTTGCTTCTCGTCTGTTCTATCCATTTTTTACTGTATGTTTCGCTTTATTGAAATAGATAATAACATGTTTAAAAAAAAAAGAAAATATGTTGTTTGCAAAAGCAGTGTGCTACAACACCACGCATACTCCACACTTCACTCTAAGTCACTCTCCTCCACTCTACAACACTTCGCTCTATGACACGCCACAACCCTCTATGCCTCCATGCCACTTTACTCTATAGCACCCCACTTAACAAACTTTACTCCACTCTGCGCCCCGCAGGTCTACGCCAATCCACTCTAACACTCTACTCCACTCTACAACACTCTATAAAACTATTCCACTCTATGCCACTATATGCCACTCCACTCTACACCATTTCACTCTAGGCCACTGTACTCCAATCTACACCACTCCATTCTATGCCACTCCACTCTATGCCACTTTAATTTACGACACTCCGTGGCACTTCATCTATGACACTCCAGTCTATACCCCTCCACTCTGCGCCACTCTGCTCTACTCCACAACACTGCAGTCCATGACACTCTACTCCCCTCTTCGCCACTCTACTCCCCTCTTCGCCACTCTACTCCCCTTTTCGCTACACCACTCCTCTATTCGCCACTCAACTCTAGACACTCCACTCTACCCCACTCTCCTCTATACCACTAACATCTAGCCATGCTGAGCAGCAGCCACTCTGATGTGTAACTTGCTGTTGCTCTGCCCCACAGACCTCAATTAATCTCCCTGTAAACTGTGGACACTGATTACCAAACTGCTTAGCTGGACTCTGAGACCTTATTAATTGGCATACTGATTACGTTAAGAGTTACTTTGAATATGGAGAGGGGGGTGGGGTGCTTATGTTATTTTGCTATTTTGCTAGTTGGGTTTGTAGTTTACTTGGATCTTTTAGAGCAATTTGTAAAATGCCAGCCACTGGGGCTGAAATCCACTCAGTTGTCCAAAGGTACTGAGAAGGGTAAATGTAGGGTAGTGCCTCACCGCGTAATTGCAATTACAATTACTACAGTTATTATAGTTATTACAGCTATTACAATATTTAGGCTCAGATCTTGGTCTATGAAGGTGGGAGGACCTTCTCATTGTTTCTGTTGTTTCTAATTTTATCTGCCCTACTTTACTACCTGTAAATAAAAGGCCTGCTCTTTTCCAAAGATGTAACTCTAGATGGATATTGAGTTTGTTGAGTGTAACTACAAGTATCGCACAATGTCCATCTACTTGACACCGTATGACTGCTCAAGTTACTACCGATAGAGAATCAAGTTTACAGGGGAAGTAACTTGATTATCAATTTAGAGTGCAATGGTACTCTAGATCCTGAGACACAAGTGGTAAATGAAATTACTCACCATGGATACCAACTTCTTCAAGACATACAGAGCGCTAAATCTAACATACGTTTGCTAGGCAGAAGGTTTCCTCAGGGAGAACTGCTGCATTTGAAGCTGGGTCTGTCATTAAAAACTGAGGATTTTTGAGGGATGGCCATATGTTTTCTCAGCATCTAGGGTGATGGCGACAAGAGGCTCTGAGTAATGTGAGGATTTGGAAATTATATCGAAGAAATGAGAGTGACCAGTTTAGGAAGAATTGTTTGAGCGAAATGCACATAAAATTCAACAGTAAAACAGTCTGGACCAGGGGCTTTATCCTTTTTAAGAGTTTTGAGTGCATTAAGCAATTCTGTCTGCGTGATATCAATTTCTAGGAGATCCATATTCGGTGGGGAATTTGTTTGTTTGTGAATCGAAGAAAGATAGAGAGAAATATCATCCTCTGTGGTATTATTTTCTGGAGTGTACAAACGCTCATAGAATTGGACAAATTCTTGAAACATTGTAATATATCTGCGTATTTATGTTTTGGATTGTTACTATCATCTAATAAAGATTCAATTTGGAGTTTATTCTGTTTGGATTTAAGGTAATTACCTAATAATTTACCTGATTTGTTTTGTCCCCCATAGAATTTCGCATGGTTTTTAATGAAAAAAGAGGCGCTATCTGTTGTGTCTTTGTTGTATTTAACCTTAGTATTAATAAGTTCTGTGAGGCATTCTTTCGGTTTAGAAGTATAGTAAGTGTGTTCTAATCTTTTGATCTTGGAGAGAAGTTCTGTGTTCACTAACCAGGAAATCCTCCGTTTGTTAGATACGTATTTGATAATGAAATCACGTGCAGAAGCCTTGAAGGCGTCCCAGACTGTGTGAAAAGGTAAATTATCTGTGGATTTATATTGAAAGTACTCTTGAAAGAAGGATAGAAAGGAAGCAGTAAAATTGGGATCCAAAAGCAAGGAGTTATTAAAGCACCATCTTCTGGGATGTTCAGTGTGGGGTAAAATATCAAGTTGAATTGAAACTGGGGCATGATCAGAAATAAGTATGGGGTCTATATCTGCTGAATGTAAGGATTGGGAAATATTATGTGAAATAAAAATATAATCAATTCTTGACTGGGTGTGGTGAGGTGCAGAGTTAAAAGTATACTCCTGTGAAGCCGGATTGCATAATCTCCATGCATCAGCCAGGTGCAGATGTTTTACTGACTGTATAAATGTTTTGTGCGCTTTGGTAGGTATAAAGGAAATTTTAGAATTTCTGTCTAGAAAAAGGATCCATTGCTTGATTACAGTCTTCAGCTAGAATTAAATTGGCTGCAGCAAGTTGGGTGATCAATCAATAAATTTGGGACCAAAAGGAAGCATCCCCATACGTAAAGAAATTGAGACATCTTTATCATTAAATTAGTAAGTAACCATCTGCCCTCATTGTCTGTGTCCTGTGAAAGAAGATTCGCATGTAATGATTTTGACACAAAGTTATAATGCCATTTCTTTTGCCATCACCAGGGGAGACAAAAACTTCACCAACCCAATTTTTCTTAATCTTTAAAGATTCAGCTTCCGTAAGATGAGTTTCTCGCAACAAAACAATATGAGCGTCTATTTTGGACAAGTAAGATAGCATTCGCTGTCTCTGAATAGGAGAATTCAAGCCTTTAGCATTCCATGTACCAATTTTTAAAAACATAAAATATCAAAAGAGAGTGGATAACGTAAAAAATCAGCCTTAATGCAAAGTTCAGAGAAACATGTGATGCAGATAAATGGATGAAAACAGTAAAACTCAAAGAATTAAGACGAAAAACAGAAGAAAAAAAAGAGAAATCTCTTATACATGAAAAAGCATTGCAAGTAAAGGGAATAGATAAAGACCAAGAAAAGGAATTGCAGTGACATGCAAATACGATGAGAAGAATTACAAAGGGGAGGATTGTCATACCTACGAAAACTCCAAGACAAGAGAGAAGTGGGGGGAGGATGAGGCCACATGGAAGGATGACACGTCCAGACTCCATAAGGGAAGGCGGGGAGGGTTGCGGAACAAACATCGGATACAACAGATGGATCACACGATCAGAAGGCAGAACCTGTAAGGAAAGAAAAAAGTTAACATCAAACAACAAATCTTAGTAGGAACAACAACCTTAGCACCAGAAAAACATGAAGGGTTTGTTAGACTGGTGCACACATTGTAAAACCTGGAACGCAACAGAGCGAGCTCCTTAATATTCGATGAGGAAGTGTCCATAGTCTCTATGCTGCAGGAATTGGGAAAACTTTAGGATCTTCATAAGTGGTGGTGGTGTTGTTGTAAGTCACCTTAAAAAGACATGGGTGAAAGAGGCCAAATCGGGCACTAATAGAGCGAAGGCGTGGTCTCAATGCAATGAATTCTTTGCGTCTATCTGCAGTAGACTTTGCATAATCCTGTGAAAAAATAGTTAGTTACCCGACCATGAAATACGCTTAATGGACCTAGCAGCCGCCAGGACCTTGAGCAGATCAGTGCATTCTAGAAAGTATAAGATGACTCCTCTTGGTCTTCTCATGTTGGAAGATGTCGTTGCAGATGGAGGACCCAGTCTGTGAGCGAGTTGAATATTAAGAGGAGATCCTGGTAGATTAAGAAGTTTTGGAAGGACAGATTTGAAAAGGGCAATGGGGTCTGATCCTTCTGAGCATTCTGGCAGACCATAAATGCCAAGGTTATTTCGTCTGTTTCTGTTTTCAAGATTTTCAACCTGCTTCTGAAGTGAAGATACTTGAGATTAAAGAAATTCTACTTTCGTCTTAGAAAAGCCCAAAGAATGAATGTTCTGTTCTGCGATAGTAAGTATTTCCTCCATTCATGACCAACTATCTGTTATCGCTTGTGTTAGACTTGGGGGTCTCTAGTTGGCACAGGTATGCACTTGTGACAAATAGGAACCCTCTTCTCTAGTCAAGGTAAAGCGGTACACTCCTAAAATAACCCCTGCTCACCCCCTTGGTAGCTTGGCACGAGCAGACAGGCTTATCACAGAGGCAGTGTGTAAAGCATTTGTGAACACATACAGTAATCAAGTGACAAAACTACAGATGGACACGAGACAGGTTTTATATAAAAAATAAGTATTATCTATATAGATTTACCACACGACCATTAAACGACAAAAACACACAATACTGTTACTCAGATGGTAGAATTTAACTTAGTTCTCTTAAGTTCTTAGATTTGACACTTTAAGTCAATATACCTTTTAGATGCGACACGCAGGGCAACGATGTTGATGCAATTAAGTTTTTGGTGCAAATAAATAAAGACGTGAAGATCTTCCAGATGCAGCACGCTTCTCCGATGATGTGAGAAGACTCGACTCGATGCATCAGCTGCAGCGGCGACACACTTTACGCGATGCGACGACAGCAGCCTTGGCAGCGACACTCTTCTCCGACGTTTGCAAGACGCTTCCGCTCGATGCGATGTTGCAGCGGCGACACCCCTTTACGCGATGCGACGACAGCAGCTCCAAAGATGGCATGCTTCTCCGTGGATGCGAGACGCTTTTCTTGATGCGGTGCAATGCGACAACTACGATTGCTGCGATGGCGACACGCTTCTTCCTTGATGCAAGACTCTTCTCTTGATGCGGTGCAATGCGTCCGCTACAATGGCTGCGATGGCGACACACTTCTTCGGCGTTGCGAGACACTTCCTGGATGATGCGAGACGCTTCCGCTCGATGCGATGCTGCAGCGGCGACACACTTTACGAGATGCGACGACAACAGCTCCGACAGCGGTACGCTTCTCCTTCTTGAGTCGCGCTTCCAGCTCCTTGCGACACGCAGTCCCTTCGAAGGCCCAACAACAACAGCAGGCACTTCCAAAGAACTCTGGGGAGCTGGGGGTGAAGTCTGTTGTTCCTGAGACTTCAGCAGGAGGCAAGCTCTATTCCAAGCCCTTGGAGATCCTTCACAAGTTAAGCAAAAGTACACACAAAGTTCCTTTCTCCTCGCTTTGGCAGTAAAGCAACCACTGCAGGCCAGTCCCCCAGTTTCAGGGATAGTTTCCTCCTCAGCTTCTTCTGGTTCCTCCCTCAGCAGAGGTTGTTCTTGTTTTCCCAAAGTGATCTAAATTCTTGGGATCAGGGTCCCAATATTTATACGTCAAATCAACAAGGAGCTCCAGGGGGAAGGAAACAGAATTGGGTCGCCCCCCACTCAAGTCAATGATACAACAAAAAGGGCCCAATCTGGTAGCACGGTAATTCGTTATATACTTTGTGGATGGGAATAAGAGGTACTATTTTTCCTTCTTCTATACCACTCTCCATCAATTACATATGAGAGAATGGTCCCAAAATCACAAGACACCGTGAATGAATAAAAACACAAGAACCATATCCTAAGTCAACAGTCACTGTGTTCCAAAACAAATTCTTAAAAATACCCTGTGAAATCACAGATGTAGAAAGACCACAACCATATGGCACTCAGTGGAAAAGTGTGCAAAACAAGGTAGCACCACACATGAGCAACACCAAAGCAGGCTTTGCTGGTTAAGTATTGCCAGTTATGCCACGTTTATCTTCATAGGTTGCTACCTTGTGAAACAAAAAATGTAAAACAAAAAAGTGTACCAGAAAAATAGTGAACTAGGTGAAAATATGTGAAAGCATCACACACTTCAGCCCCGATTAAAATTGAGATAAATCCACAGCAACCATACTTTATTCTCAGCTCGTGGATCAATTCAAAATAAAAACGTGCTGCATGTTAACAGACCAATTAACGTTGGGCCGACATATTTCATTGCCTTTCTCTAGTGGCAATTTCTTCAGGGCACCAGGACTTCGTCCACCTTAGCTGGACACTTGTTACGAACTATCAGTGACTGTATAGACAAAAGAAAAGGTTCTTAACAATGTGCACTAATAGCCAGGACAGAAAACACACACTCCATACATTCATTGCATTCAATCTGTCTTTCTTTGAATATGCAAAAAAATCTAAATACCCGGTGCTAGCCAAGGCCACTCGTACCAGCTAAATACTGCGTCACACAGGTACTGCTTTTTCACCGTAGTCCTGTATCTCAAACAGACACTTATGTTGTCATAGTTCTGTAAGGCAAACAGTTAGAAGATAGTGACTTAACAAGGACGATCTTCTCATGAATTACTTCAGCTCTATACATCTCCAACAAGTAATCCTTTCCGCCATAAGTACAACCCCTTTATCTTATCCTGACTTCTATGTGGTTGTTTAATGCAATATTAACACTTCAACAAGAGGTTCTTAAAAATACTGAATCTTATTTTAAATGTGTGTGTATCCCCGGTGATACTCAACAACCTGGCTGTCTCCATTAATCACACATGTTTGCCAAATTTCATCAAGCGGTTCTGAACATCGAACCCTCAAATCTTACTAACTTCAAAAATTCCTCTGTAACTATCGCTAAGTTGTTTTAAGCATATCACCCCGCAGACTTGCCTCGATCTTACCGCTAGTTACTGGCGAGAGGAGCTTCATCTCATTCTGCGCTACTCACTATGCACGCTTCACGTATTTAAATGGCGAATTTCCTAGTGTTCATGTGTCATTACGTATCACGTGATCCATACTGAATAACGGGCGCCATCATTGAGGGGTTACGGGCCCATCACCGTCTTACTTGGTCATAATCACATCGGCTTGTTTTTAAAAAAAGAAAAGAAAGGGGAGAGACGAACCTTTCTAAATACAAGAAATCGGCAACCTTCTGTGTCAGTACTTCTATAGTTTAGCAGTATAGCTAATCCAGTGCATTTTGCTATTTTTAAGCCTACTACACTTTCAAGCAAAGAGCCTTTATTGCATACACACCAACCACCGGGGTAACCCAGTGATTTCAACAACCCAGGCCATATATTCCGCTGCTTGTTCCCTGTGCCCAGGACGCTACGCTGCTGTGGGGCCCTTGGATCTCCTGAAACAACGGGACTGCGAGGACCGGGGAGCATTGCGCTCCGCTAATCCGGCTCACCTGCTCCTCTTCCCGCTGGTCACTTTGCCGACGCCACGCCTCGCGGCCCCCGCTGCGCGGGAGCCGCTCGCAGGCTCCACCACCATCATTTAAAAACTCGGCTGGTGCTTTGAAGGTTGGGTCTCCCTCTTGCTCCCTGTGCCCAGGACGCTACGCTGCTGTGGGGCCCTTGGATCGCCTGAAACAACGGGACTGCGAGGACCGGGGAGCATTGCGCTCCGCTAATCCGGCTCACCTGCTCCTCTTCCTGAAGTCCCGCCCCCCTCATTACTTAGCTACGTCAACGTGAATCCGCAGCGCGGGCGAAGCCCGGGCCAAGAGCGGGCCCGTTGTAGCCCGTTTGAGACCGAGAGAGACCGGACCGGGCCACCTCTCTTTCACCCACAGACTAACGCGTATGTGTTCATTTTATGTCACTCTTATTGCACTTGGTTTTAACCACCTTTCATACTGACTTGTGGAGGGTACATTGTTGCTATATTATTTTAACTGCCCACTGTGCTACATCTTAATCGAGCATGGCAGCCAAAGAGGGTAGGAACCATGCGACCAAAGGCAACCTCACCGGTACACTAGATCAATTCATAGTAAGAGCTAATTCGGTGATCGATCAGGGTATTGTCCTCATGGAGCGCAGAGTCTCGCAGGATTTGGCCCTAGCAAGAAGATCTTCTTTGGGCCTCCTTGCATCTGCACGCACCCCAAATGGTACTGGTGCGAGTAGTAACGTCCTCCCTCTAACCCAATTTGTTGATGACACCTCAACTAGTGAACTTTCGAGTGATAATGACCCCGCGATCAACCTAAGAATTACATCCCCCCCAGTGACCAGGTCGGGACCGATCCTGCGGAAAAAAAGGGTTACTAAGGAAGGGCTGACAACAAAAAATAAGCCAAAAGCTATCAGGCAAGTTAGCTCCAAGCCAGGGGGAGCTAAATCTGCACAAGGCGCAGCTTTAGTGGCCGACCCGGTGGCTAGAGATGGACAGGGCAGCTGCACCCTCCCTCCAGCTTCGACTTCTTCTTCTAAGTCCCCTGGGGATCACCCTGTTCAGGTACCAGCTTCTCCCGTATTTATGACACAGCCACCCGGGGACGTAATAGCTCCGCAGCAATTAGATTTATTGCTGCGCACGTTATTGGTACCCCTGGAATCCAGGTTGGAGGGAATAGTGACCCTTCTTACTAAGCTCGAACAACAAATTAAGGGTCTAACTGAGGGTGCTAACAATAATAAAGTACTCCCCCCATGCTTTTGCAATTGTCACTGTACCACTACAGCCGGGGTTTTACCAGTCCCTACGGCCCAATGTACAGCCTCACGGCCACCATCCGTCCCAACAGCTACATCACTGGCAGTTCCAGCCACACTTAACACTCCCTCACTAGTACAGCATGAAGTTAGGTCCCTCACTGATCATCACATGGATAGCAACATCTCGGGAGAGGCCCCCTTGGGTAATAATAGTGACAACGTGAGGACAGCGAGAAAGCGAACCCAGGATGAGGCTTCCAGTTCGATTTCTAGAATAGACTTGCCCCCGGAAGCTAGTCCTTACTTGGTTGTCCTTACAGGGGTCCCCGAAATTAATGACCACAGCATTGAGGAGTTCTCCAACCTGAAAAATAAGGCAATCCATTGGCTTTCAAACCACAGGCCCTTGCCACCGCAGGTTAGTTGTGAGATCATTGTGGTTAGAAGGGTGGGGTGGGTAGGGCACACCCCCAAAAATGTAACCGGCGATTGTGTCATAGTTAACTTTCGGGACGCCAGGACAGCAGATTATATCTGCAATTGGGAAAAACCCCGTTTAGACACCAAAATTGGGGCGCGTCCCCTCTCCTACTTTTACCCAAATGATCACTTGAGGACAGAAGAGAGCGGCTGGACCTTTATCCCGCATTTGCTAAGGGGAGGTGGTGGGAAATCAAGACATGTCCCCTCTGACGCAGAATGGGCTTATCCTGTTTGCTTAAACAGGTTTAGCTGTCTCGACCAGGTTGATTGACTGGCTAAGTCAAACTATGTAGCTCAGGGTTTTATGGGGGGTAGTACTTTAGGTTTAGTGCCCATTGAGTTGCCTAAGGAAGGGAATTTGACTCCTGATACCAAGGGGTGCACCTCTACTACAGTGGGGACTAGTAATAGTAATACTATTAGCAATCCCCAAGTGCACTCCATGCAGTCTTCTGCGCCCCTCCTACTGCCAGCCACCTTCCATAGTGCTAGTTCCACCCCTACTGGGGAAATTGATCCCCATCAGCAGAGTAGTACTTCTTCTCTACCAGATCCCTCATCTCATCACACGCTTCGTCCCCAATGCATGAACTTACTATCATGGAATGTGGCAGGCCTAAAAAACAAGCTAGCATGTCCTGCATGGGGCTCTTTTGTGGACACTGCTGATGTGATTTTATTGCAGGAGACCTGGGCCAGGGAGGAGGTCCATAGAGCCGGGTTCGCGTCCTTTAACATCGCAGCTCGGTGGGGAGGCAAGGGCCGCCCTTCTGGTGGTCTGACAACATGGATAGGCGTACACCTGGGTTGCAGGGTGGATTTGATTCAGACTAATTCGGATGATATCCTATGTGTCCAACTGTCCTGGCCTAACTCATACAAACTGGCAGTTGTGAATGTATATTCACGTCCTACTGCTATGGCTAAGGAATCTAACACCGTAGGGGAACTATCATCCCTTCTTGAATCCTTGGACCATGATACTCACTGTGTGATTGCAGGAGACCTCAATTGCCACTTTGAGCCCCTCCAAGGGCTGGGTGAGGGGGCACTGCAGGATGAAGATGAGTTCTGGGGCATCCCGCAGTGCAGGACCTCCTATGCAAAGGCATGGACCCCATTGGCTATGCAGATTATGACTTTAACCCTGCAATTTTCAGTTAGGGCGGTTAATGGTCGGATGCCCTCGGACATTCCCTCCAAATGTACCTATAACAAAAAAGATCAAGAATCCCACTTGGACTACTTCATGGTCCAGACCAGGTTGTGGTCCAAAATCGTGGATTTGGAGGTTGTGAATAGATCGGACAGCGATCATAACGCCCTGCTGTTGAGAATGGAATTGCCAAATTCTGCTAAAGCCCATACGGAACCAACCGTCGACCTAGGATTGGTTCTCACTAACAACAGGAGGAGGGTTAAGTGGGAAACCCTGTGTGAAAGGCGGGATGCACTGCCAAGCTTATACTCATCTATTCTTCCCCTGCTCAAAATGGCAAGTGATATCTGGGCCCAAGGGCGGTCCAAGGATAATTCTGCACGTCTCCTCACTGTCCACCGGGAATTAATTGATATCCTTGCAGGCTTTTTAAACCCTATCGTTCCCACCAGGCAACCCAGGACTATCCCCCCATCCTGGTACAATGCCACTTGTGCTAAATCTGCTTTGATTAATGCCATCAAAACCGGCAGTGACAAGCTAACAATCTGCTCACTCAGGACTGCCCACAAACAAGTTTTAAAACAGGCAAAGATAGATTGGGATTGGGGGAGATGGGAAAATTTATCATCTGCTCTTGCTAACAAGGAACCGAGTAGATTCTGGGCCATTGTGAATTCTGGGTGTGCGGAACCCCGCAATGCAATCGAAGTTAATCTTGATCCGGGGGTGTGGGAATCCCACTTCAAAACTCTTTACGCTGCCACCTCTGATTTAGATCTTTTGCCCTTTCGGCTACCCACTGCGGGGGACGCCGAAGTTTTGGAATTCACCGTAGATGATGTTACGATTGCCATAGGAAAACTGGCAACGGGTAAAGCACCTGGTATAGATAAGATACCCGGGGATATGTTTAAAGATCAGCCTAAGATATGGGCACCGTACCTATGTGCACTCTTCAACTCAATTTTGCACGGTACAGAGGTCCCGGGCTCTTGGTTGGGAGCGGAAATTATACCTATATATAAAAAGGGTTCCCCCCTGCTCCCCGCTAATTACAGGCCCATTAGTCTCATTGACGTCCCACAAAAAATAATGGCAAGACTTATTTTAGATCGCTTGCAGGACTGGATCAATGAGAACGAAATCCTCTCTCCCTATCAGGCTGGTTGTAGAAGTAAAACATCTACCATGGACCAGATCTTCCGTCTAGTAATGCTGTACTGGAAGACTGTGGTATTGGAGGGTGGCAGCCTCCACATGGTATTTGTTGACTTACGCTCTGCGTTTGATACTGTTCCTAGGGGCAAACTTTGGGCTGTTTTACGTGATCTGGGTGTACCCAATTCCCTATTGGGTATATTGGTGAGGCTGCATACTGAGAATTTTGCTCAGGTCAGGTGTGCAAGAGGAGGTGTATTGTCCGACAGGTTCGCTGTAAACAAGGGAGTTAGGCAAGGGTGTGTCTTGGCCCCAACTCTGTTCTGTATATATGTGAATGGACTGATAGCCAGTCTGGATGCAGTCCCTAACAACGATGCACCCAGGTTGGCAGGCAGGAAAGTAGCAGCTATAATGTTTGCTGATGACACCCTGCTCCTTTCCAAGACACCAATGGGTATCCAACATATATTGGAGGGATTTAACAACTTCTGTAGAGAGCATGGACTACAGATTAATGTAGATAAGACCAAATACATGATTTTTAATCCCCCATTACACACTAAGCCACCACCTACCCTTGATTCAGTTGCACTTGAGAGAGTTCACACCTTTCAATATCTTGGTGTCACACTAAGCGAAAAACTTTCCTGGGGCCCACACCTTGCCAAATCTCAACTCAAACTGACTCAAATAGCTGGGGGAATTTTAAAAATGACAAATGCCTCCACTTACAAACCCATCAGCCCTAGTCTTGAAATCTACAAAATGAGGGCCAGAGCGGCTGCATTATACGGAGGGGAACTTTGGGGGCACGTCACTAGACCGGGACTGATTAAAGCTGAGAACAACTTCCTGAGACAGCTGCTCGCGCTCCCCCAAAGCACACCTTTATTACCGCTGAGGCTCGACTTGGGTATACTTCCCATTCAGGAGGAATTAGCTATCAAACCTCTCAGGTTTTGGAGGAGGATCTGGCTGACCCCCGAGCTAGAGCAGTACAAAACTGAGCTCCAAGAAATACTGAGATTAGGCAGGGCAGCACATATCCCTTGGCTTTCCTACATCAAAGACGAACTTACGAATTTGGGTCTTGCAGATATGTGGGCGAATCCAGCAACAGCTTGTAGTGAGATCTCAGGGAATACATTCACTGAGCTATACAGATCTCGATGTTCTAACGCATGGCTCCATGATTCAAAGAATGGTACCATGGTAAAAGCATTTATAGAGATCAAATCTGTTTACTCATTCGAAGTTTTTTTGGATGTAATTTTCCCTGTTATGGCTAGGAAGCTATACATACAATGGAGGTTTGGTGCACTCCCCCTAGCGTGTTTAACAAGCAAATGGACCCCGACTAGGTCCTCATACTGTCTTGGCTGTGGTATGAATAAAGAGGACGAAAGCCACATTCTTTTTTTCTGTCCTCTCTACAGTAGAGCAAGGCAGAACTGGATTGTACCTATCTGTAGGAACCTTGGATTTAGGAAGTGCTCAGACGCACTAAGGGTTTTTAAGACTGAAACTGCAGGACACATTGTATTTGCTCTAGCTAAGTATCTGCATGCTTTCTGGATTAAAAGGAGTTTTATACTATCAAATACTGCCTAGTAGCCGGGCATATATTTTGCTTGTGTAATCCCAGTTACTGATACAATGGTGTATCCTAACAATGACTTCCATTCCTGATCTGTATTTGCCTATGTTATCTTAGATGTTGTTTTAATATTGTAATTTTAATGTGTATAATACTTTATGTACTCTTTTATGGCTGAAATATTGCCGAAATAAAGATTGAAAAGAAAGAATTACTTCAGCTCTATACATCTCCAACAAGTAATCCTTTCTGCCAGAAGTACAACCCCTTTATCTTATCCTGACTTCTATGTGGTTGTTTAATGCAATATTAACAGTTCAACAAGGGGTTCTTAAAAATTCTGAATCTTATTTTAAATGTGTGTATGTCCCCGGTGATACTCAACAATCTGGCTGTCTCCATTAATCACACGTTTGCCAAATTTCATCGAGCGGTTCTGAACATCGAACCCTCAAATCTTACCAACTTCAAAAATTCCTCTGTAACTATCGCTAAGTTGTTTTAAGCATATCACCCTGCAGAATTGCCTCGATCTTACCACTAGTTACTGGCAAGAGGAGCTTTGTCTCATTCCGCGCTACTCACTATGCGCGCTTCACGTATTTAAATGACGAATTTCCTAGTGTTCACGTGTCATTACATATCACGTGATCCATACTGAATAACGGGCGCCATCTTTGAGTGGTTACGGGCCCATCACCCTCTTACTTGGTCATAATCACATCGGCTTGTTTTTAAAATAAAGAAAAGAAAGGGGGAGACGCGAACCTTTCTAAATACAAGAAATCGACAAACTTCTGTGTCAGTACTTCTATAGTTTAGCAGTATAGCTAATCCGGTGCATTTTGCTATTTCTAAGCCTACTACACTTTCAAGCAAAGAGCTTTCAACAACCCAGGCCATGTATCCCACTGCTTGTAAAATTCCAACCGTGCTACCAGATTGGGCCCTTTTTGTTTTATCATTGACTTGAGTGGGGGGCAACCCAATTCTGTTTCCTTCCCCCTGGAGCTCCTTGTTGATTTGACTTACTGTGTACGGCGGCTCAGCCGTGAGAGCTTTGATCGGTTTTACACATTGAAGTAGGACCGTATACGGTTGTTTGCACTAAATAGCCAGCACAGAATTAACATTTACACATACATATTGGGACCTTGAGGCCTTAATATCCCAGCACCAACAGACTCGCTGTGGTTCTAATTACGAAATAGATAGGATGGACAGACATTGCTTAGCTTTTACAGATGATCAAATAGTGGCAATTCTGTCAGGTGCTTCACTGCTTCCATAGGCATCCTTTGCCAACTCCATTGCAGCGAGGGAAGAATGGGAAAAGTTCAGCACTCTCGAAAAAAGAAGTCAGAATAGCATTTCATGGGGCGTTAATGACAGAGTACTTGAGGGCAGGGGCTTCTCCTGCTAGTTTGCTGGTGCGAATTGAACCTCGGATTTTCCTTGAAGACAGCCAGTTCCAGGTCGATTGGAGTTACATTGCCAATAAATGTACCCGGGACTGGTTGATTTTAATCATTAATACTGCAAAGAGGCTTAGTGAGGACCTCCTTAAGGAAATTATTGATCTGGAGGAGAGTATTAAAAGGGATACCACACTTGCTGACACAAAGGAACAGTTATCCAGAATACAGGAGGACCTCTCTGATTATAAAAACTACATGATTAATCAAAAAATAAAAGGCCTAAAATGCAATTTAGAACGTTTTACCCATGAATGGGCATTCCCATACGTTGAAGACAGTTATTATCAACAGAGAACTGAACCAAGACAACGGGGTGGCCCTGTTAGGGGAGGAAGACAGACATCCAGACGTATACCCTATAACTGGACGTTTGACAACACATCCAGTAAAGATGATGAGGTAGGAGGACAAGTAGATAAAACCAATAGGGTCAGATTTAATCAACCTGAACAATCAAATGAAGATCTGGGGGCATTATTGCGTTCTTTTTTAGGACAGAATCAGAGAGGACACAGAGGCAGAGGAGGTCAAAGGGGCAGAGGGCAGACACAACTCAATCAGGATCAGACATGGCAGGGTTTCTCACCTCGAATAACTCGCAGCCGGGGAAGGAACCAGTCATGAATGATATTGTTGTAAATCTATCCGACCATACTCTGTCGGAGAACAAAACACGAGTGTTGAACAAAGGGTTGGGATTTTTTCCCACCCCTGTACATGACATTTTCAAATTTCGTATTGAATTTCATGAAACAATGAGGAAAATAAAAATGAAAAACATTTTTGCCAACAAAACACAGGACCCTGTCTCTGTGTTTTGTACTGACTTACGATGTCCCTTCCAATTTTGTCCTCCAATTTCTAGCGTGGGTCCGGAGGTCGCAGTGTTTGAGAGTAAAGTCCTTGAAGAAATGAACACTTTGGAAAACACTGTTCATAATCATACTTTTAATAACATGAGCAAAGATGACTGGCGGGCGGTCAGGAGTCTCTAGGACAACCCCCTTGTCACTATAAAATCAGCAGACAAGTGGGGTGCAATAGTTGTTATGAACACAGTGGATTATGAAAATGAGGTCCTTAGGCTTCTGGGTAAACGTGAGAATTACCAACCTCTGGCTCGTGATCCTGTGAATGAATTACTGGAAATCATCAAATCTATGGTAGCTATAGCCAAAGAAAAGAAATGGATTACTGCAAAAGAACCTGAGTTCCTTGTTAATTCCAAACCCAGGACTCCGGCCTTTTATATTTTACCAAAGATTCATAAGGTCACACGACCTCCCCTGGGCACCCCATTGTCTCGGGGGTTCAGTCAGTGCTTGAACCCCTGTCACAATTTGCGGATTTGTTTCTCAGGGAGTCGGTGATTAAACAGACCTCATTTGTACAGGACCCCAGAGATATTCTCAATGTACTGGGGAACACTTGTTTTGATACACAACATGAATTTCTAGTGACAATTGACATCGAGTCATTATACACTTGCATACCCCAGGATGCCACGCTAGTGGCAGCAGCGCGTGCACTTGGGGAGCAAGAATGGTTTTACGACACACCACAGTCTTTTGTGTTACAGTGCATTGAAATTGCACTTACAAAGAACTATTTTTGCTATAAAAATGACAAGTCTCAGGTCCTTCGATGGGCGCAACCTTTGCGCCCAGTCTGGCCTGCATCTCTGTGGGCCAGTTTGAAGAGCATCATATTTTTCATACTCTCAATCCCTTCCAGAGGAATATCCGCCTCTGGAAGCGGTATATTGACGATGTTTTGTGCATTTGGTTGGGTACTGAGGAAGGTTTGATGACTTTTCTTAACCGGTTAAACACCTTGGTCGGCAGTCTCAGATTTACATGGTCGTACAGCAAACAGTTTGTCGTATATTTGGATCTTGACATCTTTGCGGAGCAGGGCCAACTTAGGACTACAGTACACCAAAAGGCAACTGATAGAAACTCCCTGTTGCATTTTAACTCATTCCATCCCCGGGCACTCAAGGATAATTTACCAGTAGGGCAGTTCCTCCGGTACCGGAGAAACTGCTCATCCACAGGTCCGATTGGCCGCACTCTGCTCGTCCTCCCAGCGATTTACCCCAAAGCATTGTGGTCCATGAAGTAGCGTCGGCGGGTACGCCTATGCCAAAAGTTTAAAATGAAAATGAGTGTCGCGTTAGCCATCCCTGGACACGTGTTTCGAGGTAGTTGCCTCTCGTCAGCAGGGAGTAGGTGTGTGTGTAGGGTTGCTGCGTAGGCTGCCAAAAAATATTCTCAGGTAAAGTACCACTCAAGGCACGCAGGTGCGTAGCCATGGGCTCGTCAGCCCCACCGGCTCAAGCCCATGGCTACGCACCTGTGCGCCTTGAGTGGTACTTTACCTGAGAATATTTTTTGGCAAAAAATAGAATGTATTTCTTCCACAAAAGGACAAAGAGCTCTGATTTCATCCAACAGGAGGTCCATGGAGACCGATGAAGTTTGTTTGGGAGGAGAAGGGGGATCCTTTTTTAATCCTTTACTAGGCGTCTTGTTGGCACCTGAGGGCGTACCATTGGCCGATACCGAAGTGCCTTTAGGCGATAAATTTGTTGAGTCCTCCATTTGCAGACGTTGTAAACGAGAACTTGAACGAGAGGATAAATTATGCGGTGAGGAGAACAAATGGCAACCAAGGCCAGCTGCTTGAGACATGCACTCCACCAAATAAGAGCCAAAGAGACCACCTCAGTATGAAGACTTCTTGCCGCTGGTTAAGACAGAATGGGTATGGGAACGTATTAAAGCATTGTCTTCAAATACACAGCTTTAAAGAGAGGCGGCCATCAGCCTAAAGACAAGGACACCGTTTGAAGGAATGAGAAATTCTTTTGTGGAGACGGGCGCAGTCTCTAGAGGGCTTGTGCAACATTATTTCCTCAAAAGAGTTTGTAGTAGCGCAAGTAAGACAACAGGATATTCTCAGTGCTCAATGAATGGCAGGTAAGAGGTTATTTCATATTATTTCATATTAGGGAAGGCATGCCATGGAGACAGGAACAGCAAGTGACCACATGCGTCTTTCATAAAATTGGATGGTGAAACGCCCAAACCAATATTAAAAGAAAGTAAGAAGAGAGAGCAGGAGCATGATAAAAAAGGTGAGCAGAGATGAAAGAAATCCTTCAGTGTACTGTTTACTGACTGTAATGCACAGCTGCTACTCAGGTAATGAATGAGGCGTCCTCTGCAATTAATGCGTGTGAGGAGATTTCCCATTATCCAAGATGGCGGGCGTCATAGAGAAGGAGCCTCTGAGGGGTAAGCAAAACAGAAAAGAAGCGTTATACGCAGCCATGCGGTAAAAAAATAATTTCAGAAACTCATGTAGAGACAGTGCAGTTGAAATGAAGCACTTACAGGGTCTTCAGAAGGTTGCCTGTAATGCCGTTCTGGCCGCCATACCGAGAGAGTCAAGGGACTGCAGCCATCTTCTTCGGGCGCTAGCCACGCCCCCAAGGCTGGTTTCTTTTAGAGGAACACATGTTAGTTTAAACAAACCAGAGAAAATTCTAGAAAAACTCATCAACAGACAGCTATCAAACCACCTCAATGACAAGTATCTCCTTGACCCCTCCCAATCAGGCTTAAGGCCCAGCCATAGCACTGAAACCACCACCATTATCGCTGCCATCAACAACATTCGGTAATTATTATGGACGGAGGGGACAGGGAGGGTCTCATCCTGCTCGACTTTCTGCCCCCTTCGTCATAGGCCGCTATGATTCTGGCTTAAGAGGAGTTACTCTCCAATGGATCTGCTCCTTCCACACGGGTGCACCCAGTCAGTCATTCTGTCACACTAAACCTCTAAGGCCACCACCCTGATCTGTAGACTCCCACAGGGATCCTTGCTCAACCAGATGCTATTCAACATATATATGATTCCGTTCGCTGGAATCATCTGGTGGAGCTTGGGACCTTAATAAATATTTGGTTTATGATTAGAATTTGTGTCTCAGCATACCTGGAAATAAAGTCACTGCTCTTACTGGGCCCTAAGGCTACGGATCTATGTCGTGGGTAAAGAATGAATCAGAAGCTGGAAATCAGCATTCCAATCACATATCACAGTTAAACATAAATTATTGGGAGTCAATGATGAGATTGTTGTATGAGTTTAAAGGGTTTTATTAATGTCATTTAGTAAATATTTCTTTATAAGTCATCAATAAGTAATCAATTCATCAGTTATACAATACAGAACAATTGCATAAGCTTGTCCCTTGTAAGTAGAGTCCCTAGTCTAAATGTTAAGATGAGAAATAGTATCTTGAACCCATAAAGAGTTTGAAATCAAAAGGTGAAAGCATAAAGCTTTAAGCAATTCAATAAGTTCGAAAATTCTGTGGAGACTCAGAAATATAGCATAGATCCTGCTCAAAGCTTAAAGCTTCAGAGCGTAGAGAGTCTGGATCAGAGAGGCTTGAAGCATCTAGAATGTGTGTGGAGAGAATGCCTGTCTCTAGTTCAGGAACACGCACTAATATAACATTTTCATATCTACACCGAAAACAAATGTTGCAACAATCCAATTCTTAAGCAAATAGAGGCACAATGTTTTGATGGAAACGGAGATCTTCCCCTGTTAACTCTATCTTTAAACAAAGACTTACAAATACTAAGTATTACATGAACATTACTAACAACATTGTACAAATCGTGTTTTGGTTCCGACTCAACTCTCTTCTAAAAGACAAAATAGTTCAGGGTTAGGTTTGTTATTCCTCAAATGAAATCATCTTTCTCACATATTCTACCTTACATATCTTATTCGTAATGAAACATTTAACTACGATTTTAACTACATTACTATTGTATTTAATGGGTCATGCCTCTAAGGGAAGGTTGAAAACTGTCTTCTATACTGGACTATGTAGTCTCAACACATTTTATCATTGAACTCTACACTTTTCCACATTATCAAGAATATTGACCTATGGCCAGTAAAAAAATTAAAAGTACACCTGCATTCTAAAGCATTTCTAACTTGATATGTGTAGCTATGGAAGCCTAGTGCACTGACCTACTCTTCCGGTACTAACAACTCCTGGGGGTGGGGGACGTCAACTACCACTGGGACCAGATACCCAGAAAGTCACAGGTTAGTCAGTTGGAGGAAACTATGGCCACAATGGGGCTGCACCAGCTTGTGGATTCCCCCTCCGATGAGAAGGGACATACCCTAGATCTCATCTGGACCACTCAGCCACCAGCCAGGCTGACAGACGTCAGACCTTGTAGCTGGTCCGACCGTTACCTGATCAGGCTCCTGATCCCCCAGACCAGGCGACCTACGCAACCTCCCCAGGAGGGAAGAGTTGTGTGAAGATGGAGCAAAATTGAAGCAGGCTGTCTAGCGGAGGCTCTGAGAGGAAACTTGCTTAGGACGTTACAGCCAGAGGACCTCAATCAGGAGAGTGAAGCCCTCACCAACCGGCTGAGAGCAGCCATCAATAGGGTGGCATCCGCTCGCAGAGAAAGGGTGAGGAACAATCGTAAGGGAGCGACCTGGTTCACGGAGGAACTGAGGGGACAGAAACGGACCCTACGCCAACACGAGAGGCAGTGGCGCAAATCATCCGACCCAGAGGCGCTCAAGGAATACAGGGCCATGTTTGCCATATACAAAAAAGCCATTATGGCAAGAAAGGCGGAGTACTACGAGGCCAGGATCATGGAGGCAGACAACAAACAGAAAGAAACCTTTAGAATTCTGAAGGAACTCAGTCACAAGCAGGAGCAGGAAACAGTTGCTAGCCCGGAACACTGTAACAGGTTCCAGACCTTTTTCCTAGACAAGGTCAGGGCCATCCTAACTGACATAGAAAATACCCCCACCTGCCAGAGCCCCCTGGTTAAGGAAGAACCGCAATGGGACTATAGTGAGTGTCTCTCCTCCTTTCTAAGGTTAGACAAAGACTCCTTGTCCCACATTGCATCTGAAATTAAGTCAGGCTTGCCAGCGGACCCATGCCCACCAAGGGTGTTCAAAATGGCTTTACTAGTGATAGTGGGAGAGATTCTTGCTCTGATCAATCTATCTCTGGAAACTGGGAAGCCAGAGTAACCCCCTTGTTGAAAAAGGCTAGGGTAGACGTCACTAACCTGAAGAACTATAGGCTCATATCTCAACTCCCCTTCTTGGCCAAAATAGTGGAATAGCACGTCCTTAAAACCCTATCTCTATTCATGGAGAAACATCATCTACTCCAGGTACGGTAGGCAGGATTCAGGGCACACCACAACACAGAGCTGGTGATGCTGGCGCTATTGCATGAGCTCAGACTCACGGCCAACAGCAGGAAGCTGTGTGCCTTGGTTCTGCTAGACCGTATGGCTGTGTTTGATACGGTCAACCACAACCAACTCCTGGCCCGCATCCTGGACATGGGCATCGGCGGGGTGGTATATCATTGGAACTCCTCCTTCCTGACAGCTCGAACTCAAAGGATTCAACTGGGTGACTGCGTGTCCAATAAAGGGGTACTAACCTGTGGAGTCCCACAAGGGTAGGCATTATCTCCGCTTCTCTTTAACATCTATCACTGGCCACTGGTGGGAGCCCTGGCCCACATTGATTGCCAGGTGTTTAACTAAGCAGATGACACACAATTAATCCTTCACATTGGCAACTCCTCACAAGCCCACTCACATGTGCAAAACATCCACAGATACACGGTCAACTGGATGACAGCTAACTCACTCAAAGTCAATCCTGACAAAACAGAGGTCCTAGCCATCACCACGGGAAGAAACCCTTGGACTGACCTCTTTTGGCCACAAGAGATGGGCGCCACACGCACCCCAGTTCGCGTCGTAAGGAGCCTAGGCATCAAAATAGATGACAAGCTCACCTTGTCTAACCAAGGGACCTGCGTGGGCCTGCTGAGGCAACTGAGGAAATTGTCACCTCTCCTTTCATTCTCCACTCTACGGATGGTGGTGTCTGCATTGATTGTGTCCCGTCTGGACTACAGCAATGCTCTGTATATTGGACTTCCTGGAAAGCTGCTAGGCAAGCTGCAAGCAGCTATGAATGATGCAGCTAGGCTGATCTTCAAGCGCTTGGGCCACGCCTCAGCAGCTGCACTGGATCCCCGTCAAAGAGCGAACCAGGTTCAAGGGCTTTTGCATCGCCCACAAAGCCCTTCATGGATATGCTCCAGTATACATTAAGGAATGCCTGGGGAGATATGTCCCAGGACTTACCCTCATCTCATCCGATGCAGGCCAGCTGGCCTGTCCACGGTATAACACAACGACTAAAGGGGGTCGAGCCTTCTCTGTCTTGATCTCGCAGTTGTGGAACAAGCTACAAGAAAGCCTACATAAGGAAACAGCCCTTCTCCCATTCAGAAACAAATGAAGATCCTCCTCTTCACAGAGGCCTGGTGACAACACACGCTTTGACTGGGGTACTAACAGTTAGCCACTGTGGTGAGGGGGGAGCCATAGCTACTCTTTCTTAGCGATAAGAGACCTGCCCGTGATTATGTGCTCTATAAATCCCAATTAACATTTGCCTTTTTAAATTAAGCTTCTCGTTTTAGGACTACACATTATTTCTACATGTTAATTGCACAAATTTGCATTTATTAAAAACGCCCTATCAATCACCCCTCTTTGTTGGTTTACCACCATCACAACATTCAGAGATTTAGCTCATAATTCACTCTCACTTTCCGTTTGCTCTCTTCTTTTACGTTTTAAGTTTTCACTCTCTTTTATTGTGTTTAGTACATTCTTTGTTAATGTTTTCACTTAGTTCTAAATCCTTTCCTTATTTGCCTATTTCTTTCTTTCTTTCTTCTCTTTTGCAGCAGAACTTTAATAACTTTATATATACTCCTAGCAAAGTTAGAAAACAAATCACTACTATTAATACAGGAACTAATATATCTTTGAGGATCCCTCCTCATGTGGTTGCAATCCAATTGCTTATTGTATAGACTCCCTATGTGAAGCTCCTTACTATACTAATGGTTTCTAAAGGTTCCACATCAAGTTTGATGTCTGAAATGTTCTTTCCATACTCTTTGATTGTAGTGCTAGAGGCACTCTTGTGGTCTGACGCCCTCTGATGACCTTTGACTACCATTATTTTAATTGACTTTAGTGTGTTATTTTATCCTAGCCTGAATGTCCGATGTCCTGCCTGTTTCTCTTAAAAGTATCTTTCTTGTAACCTTGCAGTCTTTCAGTGGGAGCTGTCATGGAGTAGGACAGCCTTGCCAAGAACAGAAGGTATGGGATGTGCATTTGAAAGCATCAGAGGGAGAGAGTGGTGTGGAATGTACTTTTTGGTCTTGAAGTGCAGTGTAGAGAGCAGTGATGCACAAATGTGCTCGGTGTTGTACATTGAGAGATAAAGTATGTGATGCTATAGGCAGTGTGTTCACAAATGTGCATTGTGTTGTACATTGGTAGAATTATGAAGTTCTTACTATTGGCTTTGACATGGCCTCATGTCATCTTGAATTCTGACTCTGCCTCGCTTGAGCTTTATCTGTGTGCACAGCAGTGCTTGCAAGTTGTTTGGGTTAATCACGTACAAAGATTGTTTTTGTGAGAGATTGTTTAATGTACTTTCGTGAGCTTCGTCAAGATAAAGGCTGGAACAAGCGAGGGAGCATGAGAACTCGTTCCTGCCATGAAATGCTTGCCTGGAAGCTAGCCAGTTTCAGGAGGGTTCCTGGCACAGAGGGAAAACTCTTGAACCTTCTAGTGTGTGTTTTGTGATTATAAAGCTGAGGGTTGTTGACTTAGAAACCGGGAGTTTGGAATCCGACTGGGGACGGACGTGTCTACTTCGGAGCGTGGAACCATGGTCCCTGGTTGCTGAGGCTCGGAACCCAGGCTGTTTAATTCCCCCGGTCAGGAGTGGGCTAAGATGCAGTGTTTGCACCAGGTGAAGTATTGAGTTTTGACTAGTGCCATTGTGATGCGTGGTTCCAGTGGCTGTGGTAATTTGAGGTGCTTGAGCTTCGATTATTGCCATTGTGATGTTTGGCAAGTGGCTTTGATCATTTGAGGGGTTTTCTTTGCGATGTGTGAGTGAGTTGAGGTGCACATCCAAAGTAATCATTTGATGTATATATATATTTTTCTGGTCTATTGCAGGACGTCCCAGTATATTTGCTTGAGTCTTATCTCATATTATTTGCTGCTTGTTTATTCATCAGTATTATTCATGCATTTAGCTGTTATATTTACCAAGTGTGTTATTATTGCTTGCATATAAACATATATATCTCTTTTTGTGTATTTGAATTTTCTGCATTTGGCACCTAGGAAAGCCTTTTTGTTAGAGAGCATTGTGTAAAATAAAACCCCAAGCCTTATTCTAAAAGAGAGAGTCCTTGCATTTTGTAAAATAAAACCCTTTTCTAAAGGTGCTGTGTTATGTCTCTTGCTTCGCAGAGTGTTGAGCCACCGTGTGGAAGATTCTGTATTATCTGTTAGGCGCAAGCAAGACATTGATTTTCTCACTCTGGTCAGTAATGTAGGTGTAACAATGTTCTGATTTCAGAATCTTACAGACTCTGCCTCTCTCTGCAAACACAATGTCTAAAGCAGATCTATTTTGCAAAACCATGGATCTAACTGCTACTAGTTCAGTGTTTGGTACTAATAAAACTCCGGATGTACTGGTTGCAAGCCTGTCCACTGCTGTTGAAAGCTTTCTAATTTTCTCATAATTCAGTATCACTCCCACAGCGTGGATATTAGCTCCAAATATGTCTCCCACCATTTGTGTTTCCTTATTTGAACGTTTAGTGAATCTGTGTGCAAAAAGCCTTTCAGCTATTTACAGGATACATTGTAGAAAACAATAAGCCGAAATAGCAATTACCCTCTCAGTCAGCTGGAAATTTGAAATTTGTGTGTTGTCCACAGATAAAATAAACTCCTGCTATTGCTGGTTCATCACTTTGTAACATTTTCCATGTCCCTCCTGATAATTCAAAGATATGGTCAGAATTAATTTTCCCCATCTGTCTCTTTCTATTCAGAAATCTTCTCCTAAAAACGCATACTGTCCCTTTTTGTCTTTTATACAGTCTCAACTTCGGATATGTCATTTTCTTTCTAAAGTCATCTTCTTCCTTCTTCCATGCATCCTTTAAAACATCTTTACTCGGATTCTTACTATGTGCAATGTGTGCTCTTCTCCCTTCTAACATCATGATAAATGTCTTCTCTAAAGTTCTCATTTAGCATGTTAAATTATTTTCGTAAACCATGACAGTTTAAATAGGAAGGTTTAAATAGGAAGGCCAAAAATAATGCCAATCACTCTCCATTTCTTTCACTTGTGGGTGTTAAATCATGCTTTTTCGTAAAGGTACTTTTTAAAGAATGATGTCATAATTAGAATAATAATATTACAAATGTTGCTGCCTATAAACCAAACCAACCATTGCTGCATGAAATTGCATTTGACAAACAAATATGATGGTAGGTCACCTCCTCAGGTGAGGAAGTTAAGTGTGCACCCCCATAACAACCCTAAACATTCATAGCAAGTGAATACTATTGTACTAATCTAGAATAAACATTAGTTGAGTAATATTCTTTTGGGTAATGTACAAATCAGGTTTTCAACTCGTCCTCTTCTACATTATGTGAAAATGTCATGTTAGTGGATGGAACTATGGTTTTCTCATTCACAGGTGCAAACATGTATAACCAATAATATTGCAATAACTACCAGTATCATTGCTAAAAAGTTAATTTCTACAATAATCTTGTACCTAGCTTGGATTAGATTACACATTGTTTATTTTACCTCAGATATCTTTTAAATGATAAAAAAAATTGCAAGCAGTCACTATTCTTCTTTTCTTACTTCGTATTTCAGTTAGTTTCTTGCCATTTTATTTATAACAGTCTTTGTATAGCCTTCTTTAACCCTACTCGGTGTTCTTCTAAAATGTTATCCCTACTTCTCTCCTGCAACCTCGGGCCTGGGTAATCTTCTTAATTCTTCTTTTTTTTTTTTGTAAAAGATTTTTATTGATTTTCCTCCATCCAATATAACAAAATGGCAACGTTTCAAGCAATGGCCTCTTGCAAGAGGCTTAATCATCAGGAGACATATCAGGAGAAATCAATCTTCAGCATTTTCTCCCTAACACCCCCACCCCACCCCCTCTCTACCCCCACCCCCCCTTGTCAGTGTGCCCGCATCAATCCCTCCCATACTGGGGCATATAACGCCCCGTGCGTCAAGAAAACCCTAATTCAGAACAATGGTGCGGGCCCTATCCTCCTTCACAAGAGACAGGAGGCTCTACACTGCCACCCATGTGTTCTCCAAGATCCCATCCTGACCCCTCGACCCTTCTCAATATATTGCTTCTTAATTCTTCTTAGCAACCTTGTCAGTCTTTACCTTTATCAATTTGCACAGTTCATTCAAAAACTTTGTCAACAACTGTTTTTTTTTGTGCAATCTTTAAATTCAGCGGTGTCGTGGGGGTTAGGGCAATTCTTTGTTCTAGTCAAGCAAATCCATAAGTGGGACATTCAGCACTTAGCTCGTGTAATATGTCCATTCAGGTGCAGAATAATTCCAACTAGGTACTCTTGTTCTTTTAGTGTTCCTGTCCACTTGATCGCTTTCAGTGCCATTTATACCACTTGACTCGGTTTCTTCAGTGATTGTGGGTGGTATTGATCCACTTGACGCACTTGATCTTCGCTTCTTTATTTCAAAGACACTTAAACATCATTGAGAGTTCTTTCTGATCTGAATAGAGTGCTGGTACTTTCACCTGGATCGTGTTTCTTGCTCATAGAACACTATTTACTTGTATGGGTTTCTCGTCCTCTGGGTATAAGAGGTGTGCACTCAATTTGGCACTCCGGCGCACTTGACAGCACCTGTTGGGGCCTTTTCACACTGGCTCTAGACAGGACATTCTCGTGTGCTTCTTTATGAGTACCCAGTACCCTGGGTTCAAATCGTGGCACTGGTCTTGATGCGGATTTCCAGTGACAGATTTAACCTGTTGAGAAACGGAATGCATCACATCTCTTAAGTTTTGACTATGTATGCATACGAGCTCCTCTGGATCAGAACAATGCTCAAATTGGGTCCACCCGTCAATACCCCCAATTCCGCAGATCCATAATGGCACAGAAGCTTGGAGTGACTGAGTGAGGGAAAGGGTAGTGGGGAAGGGAACTGCAAGGAAGGAGACCTGTAAAGAAAAGATAAAGACATTTAAGGTCTCCACTCTCACTGCTATTAAAAGATAGCTTATATGTATAGTTTTGCTACGAAAAATACCTATCATATGGGGTGCTGCATTATGGAACCAATGAATTTCCTTATGCACCACATTTAGGGCCATATGTAGGTAGCTAAATACCGGTCGGTAACGGCCGAAATTCGGTAAATATGCCGTTACCGACCGGTATTTAGTCAAGTGAGATGTAGGAGGCCAAAAACCAGTTTTCGGTAAATATGAAGCGGTAAATATGAAGTGGTAAAACTGAAAAAGACATGTAGGTAAATTCGGTAATTAAGAAATCCATGAAATTCGGTAATTAAGAGTCGGTAATTAACACGGATTGAAAGCAGGTGGTAAGCATCAACAGTGCATATAAGCAATCCCAAAATGCAACAGCGTGGACAACATGGCCGCTCTGTATGTCATTGCAAGGCGCCTACATCTACAGGCAGCAGGTCTGAGGATTTGGAGACGGGAGGAACGCATCTACAGACAGCGCATCACACTCTTTCAACAGACTGACGCAGAGATACATGAAAGGTACAGGCTACACCCACAAACCATCATGGACCTGATCAGGGACCTGCACCCACTCCTGGACCAGCCAACAAGAAGGGCGCATGCCATACCACCACATGTGCAGGTGCTCTGCAGCCTACATCTACTAGCATCTGGCAGTTACCAGGGGGTGATAGCTGCGGTGGGCGGTGTATCCCAGAGTTGCCTGTCCCGTTTCTTCAGGAAGTTCCTGGATGCCATGATGCAGAGAATGCACCACTAAATCAGCTTCCCAAACACACAGGCTGAACTGCAGAAAACTAAAACTGACATTTATCACATGGCACAGTTCCCCCATGTCATTGGCTGTATTGATGGCACACACATCCCAATCTGCCCACTAGCTGCCACTGAGCACATCTACAGGAACAGAAAGTCCACCCACTCCATCAATGTGCAGGTAATCTGCGATGCAGGGAACATCATCACTGATATTGTAGCGAAGTTTCCTGGGAGCACCCACGACTCCTACATCTTCCAGAACAGTGGGATCTACACACGACTGCTTTCTGGAGAATTTGGAGACGGATACCTGCTAGGTAAGTAACAGTGACGCCCCATGAGACTTGCAAATCATAGTGTATTGAGACATGTGACTGATGGTTCACTTTCACTCACCTAGGCGACAGTGCATATGCCGTGCGGTCATTCATCCTCACTCCCTACCTACACCCATCAACCCAGAGTGAGAGACGATATAACGTGGCACACAAAACTACACGCAACGTGGTGGAGCGCACGTTTGGACTATTGAAAAGCAGGTTCCGCTGCCTCCACAAAAGCGGAGGCGCACGCCAGTACACACCCATCATCTGTTGCAAGATCATTGCCACTTGTGCAATGCTGCACAACCTTGCCACAAAGAGAGGTACAGAGGTGGAACTAACAGATTTGGAGGACAATGAGGATGATTCAGGTCAGCCAGAGGACAACGCTGCTGGAGTGCCAACAGCAACAGATGGGAGAGAGAGACGGGCAGAGATCACATGCAACTATTTCTGAGTAAGTAAGGGGACACAGCCAATTGTTGTATGTCATGACGTAGTTTTAATGCGGCACTACGCCACAACACCAAAAATATGCCATTCTGGCAACATTGCGTATGTACAAGGAGTAAGTCCAGGGTTACGTCACCCAGTAGTATTTGGCTATGCGGTGCAGCATTAATGCTTGCGTCCACGCGCTACAGTGTGGGATGGCACGGATTGAGCCTCCTCACTACTGCCAACCCCAAGCCGCCTGCTGCTCCTGCGGGTTTCTGGGACCGGGGGTGTTATGCTGCTCCTGCTGCTGGTGTCGATGCTTTCTGCAGCATCTCCTGCACCACTTGTGGCCGCCTGACTGGTCAATAGCACCTCCAGGGCACTGATGACCTGCACCATCCCCCTAGTAACGTCGCTGCTGCAGTGTCAGGCCCTCCTGCATGTTCACTGAGCACCGGCAGAGTAGTGAAGTTGCAGTTGCCAGGCAGTTGAGTGTCCTGGCGTGCCTGTCTCCCCTCTGGCGTTCCCGGCGCCTTGCAGCTCTATCTGCATCTAACTTGCTGCACAACAGCTTCATGGACTGTGACACGTACCGCAGGCCCGCTGCCATGTCAGTAATCCCCGCCGCCATTGCGCTGATGTTCCTGTCCATGTTTTTGAATGTGGTTCTCAGTCCCCGCACATGCCGCTGAACTGACATGACTTCCTTTGTTTGTAGGCGCTGCTGCTTGAGCATGTTGCCCTCGAGTCCCGCAAAGACCCCATGGCTGTCACCGTCTGCTGGTGGACTCTGAACCCACGACCTGCGGCACCGTCTTGCACCCGTGTGTGCTCCCTGTGAGGTGGTGGGCACAGTGGCATAGCTCCCATCCTGGGGCATTGTGTTTGGCTCAAGGCACCTGCTGTCGTCCGATGAGGTCTCTAACGCTGCCAACCTGCCAGCAGCACGCCTCCTCGGCATCACTATTGCAAGTGGTGATGTGGGCGGTGACTCATGCATGGTTGGTGATGCGGCCTGTGGTGGTGGTGATGCAGGCTGTGGTGGTGGTGATGCAGGCTGTGCAGTACTCGTGCTGGCCAGAGCTGACCTGTCTTGCCGGTGTGCCCTCTCTCCTGTACCATGTGCAGTCCTGCGCGATGTTACATCTGTGGACAGAAATGCAACATCAGCTCAGTGTACCTGAAGGGCTGCATTGCAAGCATCACAATAAATTCATGTAACACTTTCACATTATCCTCTGCCTGCTTTTGGCTAATGTGTGTACCATGCATTGTTGTCCTGTGCTATTCACTTCATGGTTGGGGGTTCCCTGACTACATCTCCCATAATGCATTGCCTGTCTGCACTAACACATGGACTGGAGTGGGATACTCATTTCACAATGGGGGGATGTGGGATAGGGGTAGGAGGGGCTTCATTTCTGTGCATTCGTCTTACCTTGTTGGGTGGCGGCTCTGGCAGAGCTGTCGGCATCTCCATGCCCCACAACGCTCTCGTGCTCTATTGTGGCCTCTACCAGCTCCTCCAGTTCGGTGAGGGCAGGTGCCCTGTTGATTCCACCTCCAGTCTGGCTGGCCTCCTTCTGGATTTCCCCATCTTCCTCTTTGTCACAATCCTCAGGTCGTACCAGCGCTTTTTGAGTACCTCAATGTCCCAGTGGGTCACTCCCACAGCATTGACCTGCGCCTGGATACCCAGCCATATGGTGCGCTTCTCAGACTCCGGCACTTGCAGGGACTGCCTCCCAAACAGCTTCTGGTGCTGCTTCACCACCTCCTCCACTAGCACCTGGAGTTCCTTGGGGCTGAATTTCATCTTCCTCCTCCTTTCCCCTCCATCTCTCTGTGTCCTCTGGCTGGACATGATGATTTTGAGCTGCACAAACAGGCACTGGCTCCCTGCCTCTCCTCTGCACTCCAAGCCTCTCCAGAGTCTGTTGATTGTGTGCACCTGCCTGGGTGTGGCCACTTCCTGGTTGGGTGGGGTGTGGTTGCACAGGATTGGCTGTTTCATCCAGTCATGTGATTTTCTTTTCCCGATTCAGTAAATCCCACCTCGGTATTTACCGATTCGGTAAATACCACCGCGGTATTTACCGATTCGGTAAATTCCGATTCTTGAATACCGAATGTTACCGATTCGGTATATGTTACCGAATTATTACCTACATATAACTTACCGATTCTTAAATACCGATTCGGTACGGTTCGGTATTTAAGAATCGGTAAATTTTATTTACCTACATGAGGCCCTTAGTCTCATACATCCTTCCTTGCTGATTTGTTCAAACATCCTCAATCAAAACCTTTGTGGTACTATGCTATGTGTTATATATAAATTCATATATACCGTGCACACACTGTAAATCCCATGTATGTTTTTCAATGATGAATATTCTCATCAACAAGCCAAATAATATCACCAACCATTAGATTCATAAAACCCTTTCATTTCTATGATAGGAAATATGCAGACAATGAACCAAAATCAGCAAAAAGCTAAATTCCTTTAGGTAAATAATGTTTACTCACAAAAGAAAATGTTAATGGCAAAGTGTTCTTTTATCTCCCAGGTTTAAATGTCCCAAGGAAAATACTCCCCTTACAAAAAATAGGTGAACTAGTCTTGTATTTTGGGCCAGTGATTCAACACAGCAATCTTAAAGTAAAAAATCAAATAGTCACTTATCTATATATTTTTCAGAAGCCCAGCACACTTTGCTAAACAGCTGCTCCTAGCAACAGGCGTGTAGAGGGCGAAAGGTCATGAGACTTACACAAAGAAGAAATGAATTCACAGGAACGAAGCTCTACTTGTGCTTCAGAAAATGAAAACACACCTGCTGGTATGTATCCAAGAACCAACAGAGAAATCCTTCCCTGATACCATAACAGGAAACTTGAGAATGCCAGAAAAAGCAGACCTCCTTTGGCCACCCAAATCCACAGTTCCTTTCAATGGAAAAACATAGAATTTCTGCTAAAACCGGCACCCATCAATCTTCACATCTTCAGCTCCACACCAGAACAAAACTGACTTCATAGGTGAATGGAATTGCACACGGCAGTCTACGTGCAAGTACTCTATTTATAGTCACTCTCCCTCATGACTGATCGAGCTGTTCGCAATAGACTATGGGAGTTTTGGTGCATGTATGCCAATAGAGGAAATAACATTGTATTACATTTGTTTTTTATTGTGGGTTTCTTGAGCCTGAATATGAAACTTGAAGGCGCCTATGCCAGCCTTTTCCTGACAGTAGGCCCTCCTCCTAGGCGCCTCTTATAGCCAGGCTTGGTTGGATTGGCCAAATGAAACACCTTTACCAATGGAGGAGTGTGGATGTGGTTGTCAGGTTCCCAAGATGAATCCTCAGCTATGTATCCTTTCCAAGACACCAGGTACTACAATTGACCCCCTCTGAACTTTGAATCTAAGATAAGGCGTAGCTCATACTCGCTTTGACCATCACGTATCACCGGTGGCACTGTCTTCCTCTTGGCCGTCTTTGCTGGTTTAAGAACACTGCCATAAAAAACTAGATGTATTTGTAGGGTGTTTGGAAATCTGAGTTTGTACACCACAGAATTGACCTCTCTAAGCACTTCATAGGGGCCTATGTATTTTGGATGGAATATACTTCTGATCTTAAAACGTATATTTCTTGTGGACAGCCATAACTTGTCACCTGGCTCATATTGTGGCCCTGGAAGCAATGACCATCACTTATATTGTTGTTTTGCTTGGTTGAGATGTCTTTGTATCTTCTCTGTGCCTTGTTGTATTTCTTTTACACATGACAGTACGTTGGGCTGATTTGAGGTCTCTGAGGGCATGGATACTGGCATAGTTTTTGGATGAAACCCATAATTTGCATAAAAAGGTGAGGCACCAATGGAGCAGTGCCATGCATTGTACAGCTAACCACAACAAAGACACCCAGGATTCGGCAGCCTCTGTTGCAGAACACATTAAATACGTTTTCAAAGTTTAATTTAGTGGTTCTGTCTACGCATCTGTTGGAAATGGCCCTTTTTGTAGGGTTATCCCCAAACCTTTTGCTTCTTCCAATTTTTTTTTCCTGACCTGTGTTTGTTGGCTATAGGACTCTGGGCACTTTACCACTGCTGATCAATGCTAAAGTGCATTTGCTATCTGTGTAAATTGTTATTGTGATTGGTTCTCCCTGATTGGCATATTTGTTTTACCAGTAGGTCCCTAGTAAAGTGCACTGAGTGTGCCAGGGCTGGTAAATCAAATGCTACTGGTGGGCTTGCAGCACTAATTGTGCCACCCACATGAGTAGCCCTGAAGGATGTCTCAGGCCTGCCACCGTGGTGCCTGCACACAGTTTAATAACTGCCATGTCGACTTAGCAAGTGCACCAACTTGCCAGTCCCTAACCTTCCCTTTTGTTACACAGAGGGCACCCCTATGGTAGGCCCAAGGTACCCCCCAGGAGCAGGGTGCAGTGTATGTGTATGGTAGGACATGTACTGGAGTGTGTAACATGTCCTATTAGTGAAATACTGCCAATTTTGTTTTTCACTATTGTAAGGCTATCTTGCCCTATAGAACAGCATGGGGAATGTTTTCTGACATTTTACAAGCATATCTTTCAATAGGGATAAGATAGAAAAATGGAGTTTGGTATCCCTGAACTCAGGATTTAATAACACATCTTTTAGTAAAGATGGTTTTTAAATTGTGTGTTTGAAAATACCACTTTTAGAAAGTGGCTATTTTCTTGTTCAATTATCCTGTGTGCCTCTGCCTGTTTGTGGATTGATAGCCTGGCTTTGGAGTAACAGGTGTTGGGGAGGCGCAGGGGCTCCAGGGGTCTGGATGAGTCAGCTCTAGGTTCAATACGCCTGATCTGCATTTGGAGTAGTGGCAGGAGTAGGACCTGTACCTGAAAAGTGTTGTGCCTGCCTTCCACAATGCTGGCTTCACCCCCCTGTGGTGTGTCTGGAGCCTAGGCTCACACTGACAATGGATGTTGTTGTGCACTTGCAGAGTGCCCACCAAAAACTGGTTGGAACTGGGCTCAGAGCCCCTTGCACATAGAGAACAAAGACATTTAGGGGTATAAGTATTAGACCCAAAACCCCAGACTTTAGATCATTCATGGAATTCAAGAGGAACCTTTGCCAAGGAGACGAGCTGGAGAGACAGAGAAGTACTGCCCTTGCTGTGTGTCTGGGGTTGGCCTGCAGTTGCTGTTTCTGCCAAGGAAAGGAGAAGGACTTTGCTGTGTGCTGTGTCCCCTGCTTGAAGGAGATCTCCAAGAGCGTGAAGTGAGCTGGCCTCCTGTTCTGAAGTCTCAGGGACACAAAAACTTCACCCCCAGCTCCCCTGAGCTCTGCTGCTGCCAAGAGGTGCTTGTGCCAGTTTTGGGCCTCTGGAGCTTGTTGCTGCTTTTTGGGAGCTGGGAGAAAGAAGAAACTCAAAAGACTATAGAAATCGACACATTGCTCGGCTTGCAACTGTTTTCCCGGCATATCTCCACAATGCAAGAAGACTTTCCACGCATCGCTGTGCCGCTGCGAAAACCGTTGCAGCGCCTGTTGCCGCTGCAAGAATCAAAGCATCAAGGGATCGTGGTAGAAGAAGACTGACACAGCACCGCTCACTGCCGCGCATTTATTGCCGCCGCAGCCCGGATTTCCACGCATCATACCTGTGCGGCATGCTTTCCCAACGTATCACCTGCAAACTGGAACCATGACAAAGAATCAACGCATCACTCCCCATACAGACCGGATTCGACACAAATCGTCCTCTGCGTGTCGCAGAACTGTCGCTTCGCCTCCCCAAGGTCTCAGGAGTGTTTCATCTCTTTGTTTTCCGACTCTGTGGCTGTTTGGATTTTGTAACTTTGACGCATCTACAGGTACTTTGTTGAAAAGTCACGCATCCATAGTTTTCTATGGTACAAGTTCCTGAAACCTTTTGAAAGTCATATTTTTAACTGTGTATGTTGGATTATTGTCATTTTGGTCTTGTTCATTTTAGATATAGATATTTTATTTTTCTAAACTGATGTGGTGTCCTTTTATGGTGTTTTCACTGTGTTACTGTGAGTGTTGGTACAAACACTTTACACATTGCCTTTGGGATAAGCCTGCCTGCTCGTGCCAAGCTACCAAGGGGGTGAGCAGGGGTTATCTAAAGTGTGTATCACCCTTACCCTGACTAGAAGCAAGGGTCCCTATTTTGACAAAGGTACCTACCTCTGCCAACTAGTGACCCCCATTTCTATGCCCATCTGTCTGTGGATGAAAACTAGAGGAAAGAGCTGCTGATATCTTTAAAGCCTTACACCATGCCTGCTAGAATCGGGCTGAGAACTGAGGGCCCCTATGCGAAATTATGATCTCTGGTATTCCATGTAACTTCACTACGTGCTCCATTATCAACTGAGTGATTTCCCCAACCGTGGGTAAGGTTTTACAGGGAACGAAATGACCCATCTTGGTTAAACTGTCAATTATCACTAGTATGGCAGTATACCCCTGATCTTTTGGAAGTCTTCTAACAATATCCACCCTAATGGTTTTCCATGGCTGATTAGGGGTGAGCATAGGTTGTAGCAACCCTCGAGGAATGGAATGATCAGTCTTTGCCTGTGCACACACATCACATCTCTGTACTCAAAGCTTAATGTCTGAGGCCATCTTTTCCCACCAGAAGTGTTGTTGCACTAACTCTAGAGTCTTTGCAACCCCGGGGTACCAGGTCAAAGAAAAAACATGACACCAGTCAAAGGCTTTCAACTGGAGACTTTTCGTGGGTAGGAAGATTATTTTGTTATGAAACAGTAACGCTTGCTTGATGTTCCTCTGGGGATCTTGGTTAGCCCAGTCCACCCAATGAGTGGGAGACCTGATTTTTCTAACAGAATCCAGGAAATTGTTCACTGTGACCACACACAAAACCTTTGATGGGGCCACAATAGATTCAACGAGTTTCTCTTTTTGTGTACATTTTGAATCTTGTCTTGACAAGGCATCCGTCTTACAATTATCACTCCCTGTGCAAAAAGTGTCCACAAAATCAAACTCCACAAAAACACAGCATCTAAAGCATTTGAGGTTGAGATAGTTGTCTGGCATCTTTCATATAGTGTAGATTTCTATTGTCTGTATATATAGTCACCGAATGACTAGCCCCCCTAGAGATACTGTCTCCATTCAGAAAAAGCTCTTTTGGTAGCTAAAGGTTATTTTACAGCTACCGTGTAATTCTGTTCTGCTTTTTGACATATATGCTACGGGATGCAGCTGTCCGGTCTTTATGTTTCTTTTTTGCGAAAAGACGACCCCAATAGCCTCATCAGAGGTATCCGTCTCCACGATGTATGGTTCCTCTGGCTGAGGGTAAAGCAAAATGGGCGCAGTGGTAAAGGCCTTCTTTAGATATTCAAAGGCTTAGTTAGCATTAGGGGTCCAAACAAAGGTGACATGAGAGAAATGTTGTATAAATCTCCTATAATAGTTTACAAATCCCAAAAACACTGCACATCTCTCACACACTGAGGCACCTGCCATTCATGAATTGCTTTGAACTTTCTCTCAGCCATTTGTAACCCCGACAGACTTAGAATGACTCCCAAAAATTCCACCTCTCTCACATGAAACTCACATTTACTGAGTTTGCAGGGATATATGACGATACAACGAGGGCCATTTCAACGCGGTCTGTTAGATCGCGGTTTTCACTACGCAAGTCGTTACATCGACTTGCGCTGGAGGGGCGCTGAATTTAGGAATAGTGTAAATTACTATTCCAACTCCAGTCTACATACATTAGAGAAGGTGTTGGATACAGTAATCTACACTATTCTTTAGTCTACAGCACCCTCCAGTGCAAGTCGATGTATTGACTTGCGTAGTGAAAACCACTATGTAATTGTACCACGTTGAAATGGATGCATGGTAAACGATGCATCCCGTTTGCAGTATAAGCAATGGCGTCTCAAACACTGCAAAACCTATGACATGTTCTGTATGTACATTCTCATCTGGTGAGTACACCAGATTGTCATCGAGGTACACGATCACAAACAGATCCAAAAACTCTTTCAAGTCATCTTTTAGAAAATACTGACATGCGACCGGAGCGTTACAAAGTCCAAACTGCATCCCAGTGTACTCAAACAATCTGTATCTGGTCTTAAACGCTGTCTTCCACTCATCTCTCTCCCTCATCCTCACCAGATGATAGGCTTATCTTAAATCTAACTTAAATAGATATTGGCACTCTTCTGATAATAATAAGAGGAAGTGAGTATCTGTTTCTAACTGTGTTAGCATTCAATGTTCTTTAATCTATACAGGTGCGAAGAACCCCATTTGCTTTTGATATGAAAAATAGAGGAGAGGCTGCGGGAGACTGGGATGGATGAATAAAGCCGTTGGCAGTATAATGATCCAAGTATTCCCTAAGATGACGTTTTTCTGCCTCTGACAACGCGTACACTCTACAAGACGGAATAGTAGCCCGGGCTATAAGGTCAATCTTACAATTATATGTCCTTTGTGGGGGAAGGATCTCTGCTTTAGCTTCGCTGAACACATCTTGAAACATCTCGTAACAGATGGGCAATTGAATGTCTTTTTCTGCTGCAGTGGCTATTTGTAGGGTGTTACATAAAGCGGCTATATGCGACAATGAGGGTCTTAAACACATTACATTCAAGGGATTGAAAACTGACTTTGTTTTCCAATCTATTACCGGGTTATGTTTCCATAACCATGGTATTCCCAGAATCACCCCATTCTTAGGGGCATCAATGATGTTCAGGTCTATTTCTTCTGTGAGCTATTGTGATTTCACCAAACCTGATAAAGTAAATTAGCTAGTTTGTTCCACAATGGGACCTGATGTTAATGGCTTCCCATCTACAACTAGAACGGTTTTTGGTTTAGAGATCCGAATCCTGGAAATCCTAACTGGTCCACCAACCCTTGATCAATGAAATTGCCTGTTGCTCCTGAATCGATCATTACCAAGGACTGAAAAGACTCATCCTTCTCCTGTATGGTCATGGCTACCAATCTATGAGAAGTAGGGTATTTTGGGACTGAAAGTGTTACTGAGGGTACACTCAATCCACCAGTTCTCTTTTTCTCACTCCAAGCATCCTTACAGGTGCTTTGTTTTCTTTCTACTGCAGAGACCGTTACCTTTACCGCCCCCCCCCCCCCCCCCCCCCCACTGCCTGAAAAAAGGCCTTTTGGTTTAACAGGACATTCTCGCACAAAGTGTCCATTTTTGCCACAGTACGTACACTGTCCATTTTGCCTAGGAGCTTTCTTTTCTTCACGATAAAGTGAAGAGCGAACCGCTCCTATTTCTATGAGTTCTACACTTTGTTCTCCACTATGAAAAGGTCTTCAAATGTTTTTCTCAAATCTAGATACATTCCTTTCACCTTTCCTCTTGTCTAAAACCCGGTCAGCCATTCTGTGATCTAATCTCAATGTCAAGTTGATAAGGTCTGTACAATTCATTGACTGATGTTCTATTTGAGTCAAGATGTCGTTGAGCTCTTCACTTAAGCCTTTATAATACAGAGACATTTGTTTTTCTGCTGGCCACGCTATTTCTGTAATCAAACGATTAAACTTAGTCAAATACGTGACTAGGTCCTTTCTTCCCTGTTGCAACGCCAGTAATTCTTTCTCTGCGCTAAATGTAGTACTGCGTCTATCAAAGACTCTCTCAAATTATTTTCTGAATTAGGTCCAGTCAGATAAAACAGGATCATTAGACCTGACCAATAGAACTGCCCAAGTCTCTGCATCTCCTATCAAGTAAGGAATGGTGAAAGCCACTCGGGAATGATCGATAGGAAAAGAAGAAGGCTTGCAAGAGAAATGCAGCAAAATCACTTGAACCATATTAGGATCCCCAGCATGCCTTTCCAGAGTGGCCAACGGAATGGGGGGGGTGTGTAGTCACTTGTATCTGAGAGAAAGCCATTTCTCTATCAAAGGGATTTTAATTCTGTTTTTCAATTTGGTCTCTCAAGGCAGCGGTTTCTGCCACTAACTCCTGTTGAACAATAGCTAGCCTGTAACACATCCTTCATGGATGCCATTTCTGAACACACACTGATCAAGAAGAGCTATATTCGTGGGTGCGTAATTCTGGCATATTTATACTATGTATGCATACGAGCTCCCCGGGATCAGAACGATGCTCAGATAGGGTCCACCCCTCAACACCCCCAATTCCACATACCATAAAGGCACATAAGCTTGGAGTGATTGAGTGAGGGAAAGGGTAGTGGGGAAGAGAACTGCAAGGAAGGAGACCTGTAAAGGTAAGTTAAAAAAATTAAGGTCTCCACTCTCACTCACTGCTATTAAAAGATAGGTATTTTTAATAGCAAAACTATACATATAAGCTATCACATGGGGTGCTGCCTTATGGTACCAATGACTTTCCTTATGCACCACATTTAGTCTCATACATCCGTCCTTTCTGATTTGTACAAAAATGCCGCAATACAAATGAATCACAAGTAAATTAAAAAATCTTCAATCTAAACGTTTGTGCTACTAGGCTTGAGGGCAGATGTAGCAAGCATTTTTGAGTTCGCAAAAGGGCGTTTACAAATGCAAAAATTGCTTTTCAGATGCAGCAAACCTAATTTTGCGATTCGGTATTAGGAAAGGGTGTGTTTAGGGCATCCCTTCCTAATACCGAATCGCATCGGTATGTATGAATGAATGTTTTTTGACCGCAATTGCGGTTGCAAAACATTTGCATTTTACCACCTACTTCAAGTAGATGATAACCCGTTCGCAAATGGGAAGGGGTCCCCATGGGACCCCTTCCCCTTTGTGAAGGTTTGTTAAACTATTTTTAAGAGTAGGCAGTGGTTCCACGGACCACTGTCTGCTCTTCAAATATGAAAAAAAAACTTTTCATTTTTCGTTTTGTAAAGCATCTCGTTTTCCTTTAATTGCAACCTACCTCATTAATATTCATGAGGTAGGTCATTTGCGACCCCTTAGGAATCGGAAAAGGTGGACTATACACCTTTATATATTGCATTTTGGTATTTCTTAATTGCGAATCCTTGTGATTCGCAATTAGGGAATAGCAAAATGTGACCTTCATACATCTGGCCCTATGTGTTATATATAAATTCATACAAACCATGCACACACTGTAAATCCCATGTATGTTTGTCAATGATGAATATTCACATCAACGCACCAAATAATGTCACCAAACATTAGATTCAGAAAATACTTTATTTTCTGTGATGGGAAATATGCAACCAATGAACCAAAATCAGCAAAAAGCTAAATTCCTTCAGGTAAATAATATTTACTCACAAAAGAAAATGTTAATGGTAAAGTGATCTTTTATGTCCCAAGTTTAAATGTCACAAGGAAAATACTCCCCTTACAGAAAATAAGTGAACCAGTCTTGTATTTTGGGAGTTAGGAAAAAAGCAGGAAGTTAAAAAAAAAAACTCAGTGATTAAGCAGCACAACAATCTTAAAGTTAACAAGCATTGGCATAGCCAATAGGTCTCGCCTTTGGGACCTTATAAATGTTTAGCCATGCAACAGTTGCATAACTAAATACTTATAAGGTCCCAAGAGCGAGACCTATTGGCTATGCCAAGCGGCCGTGCGGCCGCGAAAGTGATCGGGACCGCGATCAAACATCAAAGCGGCCGCGAAAGTGAAAGTAATCGCGGCCAAGCGTGGCGCGCGCGCCCGCACACATGCACTGTAGTACTAGGCTGGCCTGGGAGCACTTTTTGGAGCCCTCTCAAAAAGTCTCGCCAGCCCAGCGCATGCGCTGGGTCAGGCAAGACCTAAAAATCAAATAGTCACTTATCTGTATAATGTCAGAAGCCCAGCACACTTTGCTAAACAGCTGCTCCTAGCAACAGGCTTGTAGAGTGCAAAAGGTCATGAGACTTCTATGAAGAAGAAATTAATTCACATAAATCATGCACTCCTTGTGCTTCAGAAAATGAAAAGACAGAACTACAGAAAAAGCAGACCTCCTTTGCCCACCAAAATCCACAGTTCCTTTTAATGGAAAAAACATAGAAATGCTGCCAAAACCGGCTGCTATAAATCTTCACTTCTTCAGCTCTACTCCAGAACAAAACTAACTTCATAGTTAAATGGAATTACGCACGTCAGCCTACGTGCAAGTACTCTATTTATAGTCACTCCTCCTCATAACTGATTGAGCTGTTCACAATGAACTATGGGAGTTGTAGTGTATGTATGCCAATAGAGGAAATAACATTGTATTACATTTGTTTTTTATTGTGGGTTTCTTGAGCCTGAATATGAAACTTGAAGGCCCCTATGCCTGTCTTTTCCTGACAACATCAGCCAGTCCTGTGCAGTAGTCAAGGACCATGTCATCTGTTATGTTCACAAGTGCATTTGCAGGTAGAGCAGGCAATCTCGTTGCTCTTCCCATCAAAACTTCATGTGGTGATAAACTCGTCTTCCTGTCAGGTGTACTTTGAAAACTCGTCGACATCAAGGGCAAAAAATCAGGCCAATTCAGTGAAGCAGATGCACAGACCTTTGCCAATCGAGATTTTATAGTCCCGTTCAACTGCTCTACTATTCCAGAAGCTTACAGTGGATAGCTATAATGCAACTTCTGTTCAATTTGTAATGCTGCACACATCTTGAGAATCTCATTGTTAAAGTGAGTTCCTCGATCCGACTCAAGAGAAATTGGCATTACGTACCATGGGACCAATTCTCTCAACAGCAATTTAGCTACAGGGAGTCTGTCATTCCCAATGTTGGGTAGGCTTCCACCTATCAGGAGAAAATGGACACTATAACAAGGACTCCTCTCAACCCATTGCAAATTCGATAAAATCAATTTGTATCCTGTTGAAAGGACCGCCCAATCTCCTAATGTGGCTCAGTGGAACTTGTGTTTGTTTTATACATGCATCTGTTGACATGTTAAACAACGGAGACATAGATCTTTTACAAGCATTTTGGATCTGAGGTTAAACCACTTCTGCCAAAATGTCCTGACCTAATGAGTAAGACCATGAAAATTACATGTCATGTGTAATAGTAAACTGTCTGATAACACTGGTCTCCAAACCGCTGAAATCCAAATGTCATTTGCATTTTCCCCACATAGTGCTCTATTCCCACCCTGCTGTTCTTACTCTGTGATATTTTCCTGCATACTTTTAAGTTCTTCTAATGTGTCAGCTACAGACATCAACATTAAAAAGACATCATCTTCTTGAGATTCACCTATGAATGTTCTATTAAATGTACAGGCCACTATGACTCAATTATGTGCTACTTCATCAGCGTATTGATTGTCAACCGTGACATAGCCATTGTCACTTCGGTGAGCTGTGTATTTAACTGCAGCAATTTCAGTGGGGAGTTGTAAAGCATCTAGAAACTTTTTCACAAGGTCACAATTTCGAATGGGTGAAGCAAATGATGTCATGTATCCTCTTTGTGACCATAACTGTCCAAAATCATGGACAACACCAAAGCCATGCTGCCTATCTATAAATATAGTCACTCTCATTTGGACTGTTAAATTGCATGCTCTGGTAATGGCAATCAATTCTGCCACTTGGGCTGAGTTTATATTCTGAAACCAGGAAGCTTAAACAATTGCTTGAATAGTGCAGACAGCATAGGCTCAGGAAACCATCACTAGTTCTCAAACATGAGCCATCCACAAATAACACATAGTTGGATCTTATTAAAGACTCATCTTTTATGCCAGGTCTTGGTGCATAATTCCATGACATCTAGACAGTCATGTTCAAACTTGTCAGGGTGTTCAGGGTGGGGCATCTGTGTACTGGGATTCAAAATCCGACATCTGTTTAAATGTATATTGTCCGAGGCCAGACTTTGTTGCTTCTATCTGGCTAACCTTGAATTGGCCCTGTACTGGGTTTTAGGTTTTGTAAACAAGACCTTTAATGAGTGGGGCACCATCAAAATTAAAGAATGACCTATTGACATCTCTCCAGACTGAGGCCCACAGCAGCTACCGATTCCAGACAACCAGGCAACTGTGCAGCTATGGGATCAAGGGTAATAAAAAAGTAGGCCACTGACCTTTGCGCTTCACAACGCATCTGTGTAAGTACTGAGAGAGCACAGCCCTCCTCTTACTGCAAAACAAGGTACATCTCTTGGTATAATCTGGCATTCCGAGTGCCATGGCACAACAGAGACTTTCTCTCAGCTCTAGGAAACCTTTCATGCATTCATTGTCTAATGGAAGTGGATCAGGCACATCTCTGTGCATCAGCCTTAGCAAAGACTTTGCCACCAGGGAAAAGTTGAGTATCCACTGTCTGCAGTAGCCAACCATTCCCACAAACATTCTGACATCTTCCTGCGTTTTAGAAGGACCCATTTTAAAACTTGCATCCACTCTCTCTTGTGACACTTTTCTCGTTCCTTTTTCATTGATATGTCTTCTTTTTGTCAGTATTGTAATTTGCTCGGGAAACTTTGTCCGTTTTTAGCAAGAAGATTCAAGAGAGCAACTGTATCCTACTTATAGGCTTCTGTTGTATCTGATGCCACAAGTAAGTTGTCAATGTATTGGACAAGGACGGAAGCTCAAGGCTTGTGTAATGTCTCCAGATTCTTCTTAAGTATCTGATTAAAAAATGATGGACTCTCAGAATGCTTGACAGAAAATATAGGTCTAAGGGGAGTGTTTTCTGGTTCATTATAGTCTGTCTAGTTCCCCTCTTCCTCCCAGACCTCATTCGCCCTTTAGTGAGGGTCCCCTGCTCTTTGATTGAATGCTTGACAAAAGCCCACGATAGTGAACCATTTTGCTGTGCACAGAATCTTATATAATTTGGTGGCTGGATTTGGTATCACAGGACAATTTGGGATTACAATTGTTTTAATTTTTCTCAAATCCTGCGCTATTCTAAACTTACCATTAGGTTTCTGAAATCCCATAATCAGTAAGTTGCATGGACTCATGATTATTTCTCTCAAAATCCCTTTTTGTAACACGTTTTAATGTGTTATTCTTGCTACTTCCTCTGACCTTGGTGTCATATGATAGGGTGGTGTTCTTGGAAAAATGGCATTGGGTTTGACTGTGAATCGGACTGGTTCTACACCTTTTATTAGTCCGATGTCTTTTTCTGTAAGATCACATACTTATGGATTCACAGTCTCTCTTGGATCTGGGTGCAGTTCTTCAATGGCCGGAATAAGTTCTACAGCATTCTGTCATATCAGTTTAAACTCCACATTCTCATATAGTATTGTAAATTCAACTCCCTCTGGGTTACAGTGAATTGTGCAATTTAACTTGCACACTAAATCACACCCTAATGAATATACAGGATTCGAATCACACACGTGAAACTGGTGATTTTCTTCAAATGAACTCATTTTTATAGGCACTTCACTTGGAAAAGGATTTGTAACTTGCTTGTTTGTGACTCCTACAACTTGGATCTTCTTCCCCAGGAGAGGTAGGTCTTGGAATTCCGCTGTTCTAACAGTGGAACAGGTAGCACTGGTCTCGATGAGAAACAACACTTGGTGGTCATTTACCTCACCTTCTACAAATGGTCCACTCTGGTCTACCTCTAAGACTGCACCAAGCACACAATATGTCTTCCCCTCAGGCACCGTCATTGTTCCAAACTCACCTAAAAATCCTCATTCTCAATCAAAGGAAACTGCTGCTATGCATTCTGATTTGGTGCCTGAAATGCGTTTCTCTTTACTCTGGACATCTGATCATAATTCAGGTTTGTGTTACATATGTTCTGTTGAGCTTGTGGTACAGGCATTCGTGGGATCGGTGCCAGCATGGGTGCTTTCATTTGCTGGACAGGAGTCTTTTGCATTTCAGCTGGATTTGCTTCCTGTATTTGAATAACAACATTCATTCAATCTGGATTAAGCCTACACTTGCGTTTCAAATGCCTGATTTTCTTACAAAGGTGAAATACAGTCATTTTCTTTAATGCTGCAATATCTGCACCTGTACTTGCATCAATTGGAACTCCTTGACCTCTTCCCTGAACACCAACCATACCTCCTGGTACACCTTGGCGACCAACAACCTGCATCTCATTCTGGAAACCAACATTCTGCAATGCACCACTGTTTCCTGCAAAATAATGATTTTGAAAACCTTTCTGTGCAAACTAAATTTGTATTAAGATGAACTACTCTCTTTAATTTTTATGTTCTTCTTCTCTTGTTTATCACTACAATACTTTGCATACTTCAGGGTCTCATCTATGCAGACTTATCTCAGGCCTCCACCCAATTACAAACTGCAAAATAAAGAATCCCAGAGGTTCAAGATAAGTCTGACGTGTATGCTGCTGAAATGCCTTTACCAATCTTTCATAATAATCATGCACTGATTCTTTCACTTCCTGCTGAATTCCAAGGCACTCTGCCCATAAAAAAAGTAATCATCTCATTATATTTATCCATCACAATAGGTGATGGTGCATTCGTGCGAGATTCTCTCGACAGCTCTGCATCTGGCCAATGCACAGAAATTTTGCATTCTGCACACAAATCATTTGGGACAAAAATGTCAAAGAAAGAGTTCAAACCAATCCACAGCACCTTTGAAATCTTGACAAACCATTCAACATGTGTACCATAGCATTGGCCTTTCTCTAACTGTTCATAAATTATGCAAGGTCTCCTCTGCTCCAAGGCGCTCTTCCACCCGGTATTTCTCTTAATGGGTAAGCCAAAGCTCCCTCCTTACCCAGAGGAGACTTTCACTTAGCCTCAGATGATTCTGCATGACTATTTTTCTTTTCATCTTTCTTTGTCCATTTTTTAAATAATTTTTTCAAATTTACTGAACTCTTCACTGAGTCAACAATGTGCAAACGCATTCCTGAAGAACGCTTTATCTTACTTGATTTATCATCCAAATGTATCCTAAAACCTTTCTGCGATGGGACGCTTTTACTTCATAGTTATTTGCCAATTCAGTTTCTCATGCACTGTTGCTACTCTCCTAGTGATTTCTTTACACAAATCTATCAATTCTTTTTCTTCACATTGATTTATGTGATCAAGTTCCAAATTTTGTCTAATTATTTCCTCTAATTCTAATTTTAATTTCTAGATGTTCAATGTTCTCTCCCTTTCCACATTCTGACTAACTTCTGAACCTCCCGCACATTCTGTGTTGGTACTAGCTCTGGCAACTTCCTCAAACCATGGGTGAAAAATACCATCTATAAACACAAAGAGTCCGCGGGTCTTCTGAGAAAAGAATATGCAAAAACTGGCTCATATAAAGCAACAGGACAACAAACTGAAGAGGGAATCCTCTTAAAGAGGACGGAATCCCATCACCCACCGAGGTGGCATGCTTCATCATGTGGGATCTCCTCATAACCGCAACCTAGTGCGGTTAAGGAACTACAACTCCTTGCACGTGTCAGAAGAAGGAGCTCACGGATGTTTGAAGATGTATCAAAGAGGAACTAGATCTCCTAAAGATCGATGAAGCTACCTAAAGTGTGTGTGGATGAAATATAGTGCAGTGTGAAGTGAATGTCTGATAAAATTGGCTACCTAGAGACAAAAGATTTATTGAGGATCTCTAGGTGTCAAGGTATAAAAAGCAGTATAAGCGCGGTCTGAACAAATTAACGATCGCGCTGGTGAAGAGTGAGGTCTACATGTTTCAGCCATATAAGATCAAAACTATGATCAAGGCTTTCTTCAGAACCAAGGTATATTACTACTGCAACTAAAACGACAGTGAGTGTGAATTATCACATGAAAAAATGTTATAAGAACGATACAACCATATGTATACCTGTGTACTTATGGAAAACACTACAGGGATACTGGAAAGTCACCTGTTGAGAAAAAGAGGGCTCACATTCACAACATGTAACGTGGCTTATCAGTCAGTAATAGCAGTAAATAAATAGTATAAGCAAGGCCTATGATAGACCTTTTAACCCGTATGAAATCCGGGATACCACCCACTGCTTCTGTTAACAACTCAGGGCGTGAGGCAACGCTCTGTGAAAAAAGAAAGAAGGAGAACTACTACTCTGCTAGAATATAGTTCTCAGCAAAAATACCCTCAAAAGGTACCTCTACTCAAGATAAAAACAAAGGACTGGAAGGTAGTTTACAAATGGACTAACCATTATCAAAATGGTGCTATGCATCGTTTATTTGGCCAACTGCAAAATTAGTGAGCAGTAGAAATGCAAATGGAAAGAATAATCAATACTGTTAGAATACTGCCCGATATAAGAATATCATCTAAAATGGGTCACCTCTGATGGCACTGGTAGTCATTACATGCTTATAAACGCTGTTGTGCTCATTATCACAGTCGATGGGTAACATGTGAGTCATTACGTGTTCAAAACGCTGTTATACTCATACCCACTAACAATGTGGACGATGACAAAGGCCAAAAAACAAAGAGAAAACAGCAGCAAGACTGTTTAGACCCAAACACAGCGTGCTAGCAGAGTCTTAAAGCACCCAACCACGGGAGACTCAGCATAGGAAACATCAGAAAACTCTACACAAGTCTATCCCCATCAAGCCGCCTACCTGTACGTCATTACCCCAGGAGGTCTTCCTGGTTGTTCAAAGCGGTAATGGGACAGGCAGGCGAACGGCATTTATGCTCATAGCAAAACTAACCTCAGCTGTGAAACGCTCCTGACGCCGAACGTGTCGGCGCGTAGAATGACGTTGTCCTATGGAAAGACGGCTGCCTCGTAAGAGCGTGGGTGTCACAGCGTTAAAATGCAAATACTTCTGGAAAATGTAGTCCAGGTACTGGGCATATCGAAATATTGTAAAAAGCATCAACATTGCACCAAGAGTTGTCAGTAATCCAATCCCCTGGATTATGCCAAAATATTAAGAAACAGATAGGATACAAATCGGCCGCATGACAGGCAAAAAGCAAAGGTGTAATGCAAAAATGCATACTAAAATACCACAAGCGACATGGTATTACCGCTTGTGTATATCTCCATGTAATATGTGGCAGTGTGAATACATCCACTCCCGGAGAGCTCCGCATAGAGTCAACTGCGACCTCTGTTATTGACCTGTGATTCAAACAATGGGGTGGAAATGCAATGCGTGCTCAACACTGCTGCACAAGCACCCATGACTGGCAGTCTATATTGCCTGATATATTGTAGCATTGATTAAGTGTTTAGGAAGTCAGTAGTGTGCCAATAGGAACATGGTCAATGGACTACGAATCCAAGCATATAACACAAAATGGTGGATACTTATGAGATGAATAATCTGATGATACTTAATAATACTCATCTGAACCATGTCACATAACGTGGTAACTATATACATGAATATACATGATAATGTAACAATGGAATGGTGTTATAATAAGGACTCGTAATTGTGCCAAGTTGTGTTCATTATTATTTCACAAGAGTCCAGGGGATGGCATCGTTAAGCCCATCCACGTCACTATGTAACCTGAACACCCAACGTTGTTCTTTTTTTAAAATAAAGTTGGACACATCTGTGATGTGCGAAGGAATGTAGGGTTGCTCCAAGATCGTCCACAACACTTGTTCAGGTCTGTGATTACACTCTAGAAAGTGATTTGTCAAGTAGGTAGATTGTTTCCTGCACCGAATGGTGCTATTGTGTTCCATAATTCTCAGTTTAATCTTTCTAGTAGTCATGCCCACATATTTCTTCTGGCAAGGACAAGTGATTAAGTAAATAACTCTTTCACTATTACAATTTGTGTGTCTAGTTTGTCTCCAAGCTTTCACAGTACCAATTTCGATTTCAGTTGTATGTTTAGTTTGAGGACACACTGGACAACTGCCGCAAGGAAAATGTCCCTGTACGGGCAGCGTATTCCAAAGTGTGTTGGATAGAGGAATCACTTTCTTCCTAGGTCGCGTGTGGACCAATGCGTCACGCAAATTGGTCTCTCTGTTAAAAGAGAACAGAGGAGGAGGTAGTTTAGCTTGTCCAACATTTAAAATGCGCCAATGTTTCCGTAAAAGCTTTTGAATCTGATTAGATAGGGTGCTAAAGGTGTTAACAAAAGGCAACCTATCTAGTAAAGCTTTTGGTGGAGTAGGTTCCAGCAGAGCTTCGTGGTTATTGTTTGCGGCTCGTTTGTAAGATGGTCGTATGAGTTTAGGGGGATAGCGTCTGGCTCGGAGATTATGAGACAGTGCATCCACATGTTTGCTGAAATGTTCATGGGTGGAACAATTTCTTCTCAACCTAAGGAACTGTCGAAAGGGCAAGCCTGCCCGCAGGGCCTTAGGATGGAAGCTATCATATGAAAGAAGGGAATTTCTAGACATGGGTCTGATGTAAAGTTCGCTTGCAAGGCCCCTGTCTGATGGAAAAATCAAAAGGTTTAGGAACGGTAGACTCATTTTGCTGAATTCAATCGTGAAATTCAGAAAATTATTCTGGATGTTCAGCCACACATGAAAGGCATTGAGTGTAGTAATGTCTCCTCTCCAGATGACAAAAATGTCATCAATGTAACGTTTCCATTCAATGATATGATCACGGAATGGATTCGCTACATTGAGTACACAGTTCTGTTCAAACAGATGTACATAGAGATTCTATATTTGGGATAAACTTTATCAGGGCATTTGGCATGCACATTCATACTGGATGTGCTGTAATCACCCAAGTAACGGCCACTGGTGCAGTTACCATTGATTCAGCAACACCTGAAGGCATTACCGTCGGAACAGTCCCTACTTGAGCTGGTACGTTATTTGTTATGACAAGTTGTGCAACAGGCTGTCTCATAACAAGCTGTGTCATTACAGGTTGTGCTACAATAGGCTGGGTCATTGGTAATGGTCTATCAATTTGAAATGGATTTGTATCGACAGGGGCTGTAGCCACTGTCACATCACTAGTTGTTGATCTTACAGTATCAGTTACTGGACCCATGTAAGTTTGTGGACGTGTAGGCAATAAATCATTCACAATGTCATCTCCTGAATGAGCTTCGGAATTTGTTTCCACTTAAATCGCTTTTTCCCCTTTAGCGATTAGCCTTTTTTAGATTTTTCTGTTCTTCCAGATTTTTCACTTGTAGTAGCTGGTTATAATCTAGTTTCTTCCACTACAGCTTTCCTCCATCTTTGCTGTCTTTCGTCCCATACAGCATCTACAAAATTGACTCTATATCACAAAGTTTATCTCTTAATTTATCAATAATTCTCAAATTAAAGGTACCCCATCTAGGAAAACTCAATGGACCCTCTTTTTCAATGATCTTGCATCATTGGCGAAGCCACATGCACATGTATAACCTTTGCACAATCATCATGTGGTAATCAGGTGTACCCTCAGGAGGTGCCTCAACACCTTCCTAAACAGCAATAGTCACAACAGCTCTTAATATACCTTTAATTGAAGAATGTTATGATTTCAAACTTAATTCAACAATGGAAACTAAATATAAACCTTCAATGTCTGATTCTGTTCTGTATTTGTCAGGTTCAGCAAGCCCTTGCTTCCAATCTTAGTCTGACTCTCTAAACCAACCTACCAATAACTACGCATCTCTCAACACAACATAACCAATCTCAGCATGGTGTTTCACAGTGTCTGGCCAACGCCAGCGCAGCACGTCACAACTTGCTCCGTGCAGCGCTTCACCCTCCTTTACAATTTCTTTGTATATACACAAACACACAAAGCTTCAATGCTATCATTCTGTGCAACATAAAATATGGGTCTTTGTCTGCTTCTCTAAAGAATTCAATAGAACAATTCAACAACTGGACGTTTTTGGTTTTTACACCCTCTGACTTTTCTCAAACAAAAAGTTTGACGCACCCCAGTGAAATATCAGCCTGCGGGAAATCGCCTAATCAATGCAGTGTACCCTTTGTGCATCAGGTTCCACTAAATCTGATCAATGTTAGTACAATAGCTATGGTCCCTATCTCAATTTTGCAGTCAATGACGTCTCACGACTTGTACTTCAATTCATTAGCAGACAAGAATACCAAAATCATCTCTCTGTTTATTTCTCCATCCCAGAATCTTAGACTACTTCTTAGCCCGATAATCTCTTTATCCTTTTTGACAAAAGCCCATAAATATCACCAGATCACAAGCGCTTTAATTTCATTCAACACATTAATGCTTTTCGAATTACAAATCATGATTACCAACACAAATTGCGACGCATGACCCTATTAATGCTCACACCTTCAATTCAGCACTTGCGTCCACCTTATTAATAAATATTTGGTTTATGATTCAGAATTTGCATCTCAGAGTACCTGGAAATAAAGTCCCTGCTCTTACTCAGCCCTAAGACTACGGATCTTTGCCATAGGTATAACAATTAGGGCCAGATATACGACCATTTTGCATGCATAAAATCAGTCACAAATTGATTTGGGCATGCAAAAAAGGCCGTACGCAATGTAAGATATGCCTTCGCAAACCCCAAAATTGAGCTGCGACTGACTAGCGAGTCGCAGAAAAAGCGACCACTTTTTGCTTATACCAAAATAATATGTAAGGACTAGTCACAAATTGCGACTAAGCGCAAAACGAGCCACTTGTGCATGCAATTTACCACTAACCAGAAACAGGTGGTAACCAGTCCTAGACTATAAAAACTGGCCCAGAATGCACCAGAACCTTTCCAAAATGGCTTCCCTGTATGTGATAGCTAGGAGGATGTGGATACTTGCTGCCCTGCAGAGGAGGCGGATACAGGAGAGGATTTTCAGAGTCAGGCTGACATTGTTTGAGAAGTCTGAGGAAGAGATATATGAACAGTACAGGCTGAGTAGCACTGTCAACCTAGACCCCATAGACACCCAGAGGCCACATTTGGAAAGCAGAACCCAGCACAGTAATGCAATCCCAACACATGTGCAGGTGTTGTGCTCCCTCCACCTATTGGCCACTGGTAGCTATCAAGATGTAATTGCAGTGGCTGAAGGTGTTTCACAGAGTGCGCTTTCACGTGTCTTCCACAATTTCCTAGATGCCCTGCTACACCACATCTGTTGGAAGGCGTTCCCCGGGGGGGCTGCGGAATGCGTTCCCGACCACCCGGAGGCCCACCTTACCCAGAGTTAAGCCGAGCAAGAGCGGGGAGGCCCTTCCTGGAAGGGTCTCGTACCTAGGATCGCACACGCTGCGCTTACTCTCTTCTTCGGATAGAGGGACACCACACAGTAATTCGTTGTAAGATAATATGCTTTTATCGGTAGTTGTCAGGGATCTTTATGATCCGGCAGGCAGGTGCAGAATTAATGCCACAAGCGGCAGCGATCTCGTGAAGAGGGGAAAAGGGGTAGCGGGACAGTCTTTGAATCAGTGTCTCTGCGAGGTATCCGGCGCCCAGCTCTCAATCCTCGAGCTGAGGGGATGTTGCTTCTCTCGGCAATCTCTGCCGATTCTCTTGGAGGAGCGGGCCGCGAGTCACTCAGCAGGCACCGGAGGGTCGTAGTTCAGGGAGCCGCGATGGCGTGAGCAGGGCTCAGATGGTTCAGAGTTCGGGGAGCCGCGACGGCGTCAGCAGGGCTCAGATGGTTCAGAGTTCGGGGAGCCGCGACAGCGTCAGCAGGGCTCAGATAGTTCAGAGTTCGGGGAGCCGCGACAGCGTCAGCAGGGCTCAGATGGTTCAGAGTTCAGGTAGCGTTCTTCTGTTCGGGCAGCGATCGAGCCGCGACCAAGTCAGCAGGCTCTCGTCAGTCCAGGTCTTCTCTGCCCCCGTCCCGTCAGCACCCCTTGTTATACTCCCCCTCCTCTTTGAAGTCCGGAGTCCTCGCGGAGAGGGGTCTGGTGCCTGGGGGGGCGGTGTGATGGGGTTTCCTGTCGCTCGGCCCTTTGATCTGTTCAGGTGGGTCCGGGAGGGACTCCAGACGCCCAGCAGGCGAGGCGCCCGCTCACCGGGGGCCTGGTGGTCGATCGAAACCTCCCTCGGGGAAGAGACCAGAGGTGTGACAGGGTCGGCGCCTCTCGGTCTGGCTTGGGGGGTTCCTCTCTCCCTCGGCCGGGCATGCGGGTTGGGGATCTGGTCGGCCCTCGGGACCCGGAAGGCCGTGTCCACGAGGTTCGGCGTGGTTGTAGTGTAACTTGCTGGTCGGGAGGGCCCACGCCACGAGGCGGTCTCACACGTGCCCCCCCCAGCTGAAAGGCGGGGAGAACTACCCATCCACTTGGAGGTTCTCCTCGCTGAAGCGGAAGAATCGGGACAGGCCGTCCGCGTTGGCGTGGTCCGTCCCGGAGCGATGTTCCACAGTGAAATCCATCCCTTGGAGGGAGATGGACCAGCGTAGCAGCTTGGGGTTTTCCCCTCGCATCTGCAGCAACCACCGCAGGGGTCGATGATCTGTTTGTACTCAGAAGTGTGTTCCGAACAGGTAGGGCCGTAGCTTTTTGAGGGCCCAGACTACTGCGAAGGTCTCTCTTTCAATTGTGCTCCACCGCTGTTCCCGGGGCAGCAACCTTCGGCTGATGAAGGCTATGGGCCGATCTATGCCTTTGTCATCGAACTGGGAGAGGACTGCCCCGATGCCGTGTTCCGAGGCGTCCGTCTGGACCACAAACTCCTGGGCGTAGTCGGGTGCTTTGAGCACTGGAGCCGCGCACATGGCGGCCTTTAGGGTGTCGAACGCCTTCTGGCAGGAGGGAGTCCAGTGTACTTTCTTGGGGTGTTTTTTGGAGGTTAGTTCTGTGAGGGGGCCTGCGATGCTGCCATAGTTCTTAATAAACCTTCGGTAGTAGCCGGTGAGGCCCAGGAAGGCCCGGACTTCCGTTTGGGTTGTGGGGGGTTCCCAGGACAAGATGGCATCGATCTTCGGCTGGAGGGGGGCGACCTGCCCACTTCCCACCTGGTGCCCCAGATAGGTTACGGAGCCGTGCCCAATCTGACATTTGCTGGCTTTGATGGTGAGGCCGGCCCGGCGCAGAGCCAGCAGGACTTGACGGAGGTGCTGGAGGTGCTCGGTCCATTGGGAGCTGAAGACCGCTATGTCGTCGAGGTATGCTGCGCTGAACCCCTCCAGTCCGGACAGGACCCTGTTCACCAGCCGCTGGAAGGTGGCCGGGGCATTCTTCATTCCAAACGGCATCACCCTAAAGCGGTAGTGTCCATCCGGGGTGGAGAAGGCGGAGCGCTCCTTGGCTCCCTCGGTGAGGGCAATCTGCCAGTATCCACTAGTCAGGTCGAAGGTGCTGAGGTAGCGAGCGGGCCGAAGGCGGTCAATGAGCTCGTCGGCACGGGGGATAGGGTGAGCGTCCGCTCGGGTGACCGCATTGAGTCCTCGGTAGTCCACGCAAAACCTCAGCTCGGGGGCAACACCCGGGGTAGTCGCTTTCGGGACCAGGACTACCGGGCTGGCCAAGGGGCTGTCTGAGGGTTCAATCACCCCGAGGTCTAGCATCTTCGCCACCTCGGTCTGGATGCAGGTTCGGACCCGATCAGGGACCCGGTAGGCCCGATGTCTCACTGGTGGGCTGTCGCCGGTGTTCACGTCGTGGACACACCAGCTGGTGACCCCAGGGGTCAAGGAGAAGAGGTCCGCGAACTGCCCTAGTAGCTGGCGGCAGTCGTCGGACTGTTGGGCTGTGAGGGCGGTTGACAGTCTCACTCCCTCCACGGACCCATCGGTCTCTTTCGCCCCCAGGGGGTCTGGAAGGGGCTCGGTGTCTTCTTCGGCCCCATCATCGGTGGCCAGGAGTAAACTCAATTCGGTCCGTACAAAGTGAGGTTTGAGGCGGTTCACGTGGAGAACCCGGAGGGGGTTCCGCGGGGACTGCACATCGACGAGATAGGTGACCTGGCTCTTCCGCTCGACCACCTTGAAGGGCCCAGTCCATTTATCTTGGAGAGCGCAGGGTCTCACCGGGGCCATGACCCAGACTTGTTGGCACGGCTGAAACTCGACCAGCGTAGCATTCTGGTCATACCAGCGCTTCATTTCTTCCTGACTAGCCTCGAGGTTCGCTTCTGCGAGTTCTCTGAATTTTCAGGTCTGGTTGCGGAGCGCCAAGATGTATCGGAACACATCCGGAGGGGTCCCCCGGGGGGTTATTTCCCACCCCTCCATGACCAGGCTCAGGGGTCCTCGGACGGGGTGTCCATATAGTAGTTCGAATGGGCTGAATCCCAGGGATTTTTGGGGAACCTCCCGGTAGGCGAACAGGAGACATGGGAGGAGGACGTCCCACTTCCGGCGTAGGGGTTCCTCGAGGCCCATGATCATTCCTTTCAGTGTTTTGTTAAAGCGCTCGACTAGGCCGTTTCCTTGGGGGTGGTACGGAGTGGTGAATTTGTAAGATACTCCGCACTGCTGCCAGAGGGACTTCATATATCGGGAGATAAAGTTTGTGCCCCGGTCACTCACGACTTCGCGGGGGAACCCCATGCGGGAGAAGATCCCCATCAAGGCCCGGCCTACCACGGGGGCCGTCACGGTGCGGAGAGGGATGGCTTCGGGGTAACGGGTGGCATGATCCACCAGGACGAGGATGAACCGGTGGCCCTGGGCGGTCTTGGGGTCCAGCGGTCCCACAATGTCGATTCCTACCCGCTCAAAAGGGGTACTGACGACGGGGAAGGGCTGTAGCGGAACCTTGCGCTTGCCCCCACTCTTTCCGCTGGCCTGGCACGTGGGGCAGGACTTGCAGTGGGCCTCCACATTTGCTCGCATCTTGGGCCAATAGAAGTGGGTGACGAGTCGTTGGTAGGTCTTATCTTGGCCTAAGTGTCCGGCCAGGGGTACATCATGGGCCAGGCCCAGGAGGAGACTTCGGAAGCGTTGGGGTACCACTAGTACCCGGGCCGATCCCAACTCGGCCGACTTCTGTTCGCTGTACAGGAGGCCGTTCTCCCAGTATACCCAGTGGGTGCCAGTCCGGTCGCCTGCTGCTTGGGCCTCGGCCTGTTGTCGGGGTCCAATGAGGGACGGGCAGGTGGATTGTTCTTGGCAGAACTCTTCACGGGAGGGGCCCCATTCGCAGGGCCACTGGGCCAGTTCTGGCAAGTCCTCGAGTTTGGTCAGGGTTTCGGGGTCGGAAGGCACTGACCCTTCGTCGGGAGTGGTCGGTTCGTCCAGAAGGGGGTCGTTGGCCTCTGGTGGTGTATTCTGGATCTCGGGGATGGTGGCGGTGTCTAGCGGCATGGCCTCTCCCCCCTCGGATGAAGGTGCCCTGAGAGTCATTGAGCGCGTGGTGGCGCATACCCACTCGGGTAGGCCCATCATCTCGAGGTGGGCTCTTCGTTCCACTTGTCCCCACGGGGAGTTCTCAAGGTCGTTGCCCAGGAGGCAGTCCACGGGCTGGGAGGTTCGGACCGCCACCTTTAACTTGCCGGTGACTCCCACCCATTCGAAGGGGACTAGGGCCATCCGGCAGAGGCTCTCGGAATTGTCTGATGATATGACGGGGCAAAAGGCGCCAGGCAGGATCTGATCTTCGGAGATCAGGTGACAATGAACCGCCGTGACACTCGCCCCCGTGTCCCGGAGGCCCTCGATGCGGTGACCGTTGACCGTTACCTGCTGTTGGTACTTCTTCGTGTTGGCGGGCAGGGACGTTCCGGGGACCATCTCCCGGTCCCCTAGGGAGACCAAGGCCATGGCGGCTGGTTCCCATTCTTCGGAGTCTTCCATCTCTTCCCCCAGGGCTACGGAGGCCATCTGACGAGCCGGCGGGGTTGTTGTGGTGGTCCGCTGGTACAGGGGACATTGAGGGTCGCTGGCATAGTGTCCGGTCTGTTGGCAGCGAAAACAGGTGATCCTCACTCGGGGCCCCGGCCTCCCTGGTGGCCCGGTGCTGGCCGGAGGTGGAGCTGGAAAGGGTGGAGATTGTCCTCTGGGAGGGCTGAGCGGGGATCCCCCCGGGAGCTCCCTTTGCCGGCCTTGATTCCCTCCGCCCCTCTGGCGGGGGGGTCCCTGACTGTGGCGACCGTAGTCTCCCACGGGGCCCCGGGAGGCCCGGGTGTTCACCCACCGGTCAGCCTCGACGGCCATTTTTCGAGGGTCTGTGAGTTTGCTGTCCAGGAGGTGCTGGCGCAGCTCTACGAAGCAATTAGCGGCCAAGTGTTCTCATGCGATTAGGTCGAACAGCTCCTCAAAGGTGGAGACCTTGCTGCCCTTGATCCATCCGTCCAAGGCCCGGCTGTAAAAGTTCACGTACTCCACCCAGGTGGTACCGGGTATCTTTTTGCAGTCTCTAAACCGTTGCCGGTACATTTCAGGGGTGAGCCCATATCTGGCTACTAGGGCCTCTTTCATGTGACTGTAGGAGTTCATCACCGTGGAGGGCAGGTCCAGCAGGGTATCCCTCCCCTCGCTCAGGAACCGGCCCCACAGCCCGGCCCCCCAGTCTTTCTGCGGGACTCGGTGGGAGGTCATGGCGACTTCGTAGGCCTTGAACCATTGCTGAATATCGTCGTTCTTATAGTATTCTTTCACCACATCTTTGGGGATGTGGACCTTTGGTTCCACGGTGGAGGAGATGGGTTGGGTTTCCGAGGGTCGGGCCTCCGCCTTCTTAGCCTTGAGCTCGAGTTCTTTTAGGCTACGTTCGTGCTCTAGTTGGAGTTTTTTCTCTTCGTGTTCTCTCTGTCGTTTCTTTTCCTCTAGTTCTCCTTGTAGGCGTAACTGTTCCACCGCCAGTTTTTTTTCTGCCAGTTTTAGCTCTCCTTCGATTTTTAATTTTGCTAGTACTAGTTCGTGGTTGCGACCTCTTTCTCGGTCCGCTAGTTCCTCTGGGGATAGGCCCCCCTCGGGGGCACCGTTCCTCCCCGGGGCGCTTCGTGGTTCGTTGGGAGGCTCTCCTTCTGTTTGTGTCCGGGGAGTTTCCGCCTCGACCCAGGTTTTTAATGCCCCCTGGAAGTCCTCTTTCGTGCTTAGTCCGGTGGTAGCGATTCCAAAGTCTTTGCAAAATTGTTTCAGTTCTCAGTGCGTATAAGATTCTAACTGGTCCTTTTGGAATGCCGTGCTCGGGTTGGTGCCTGCGGCACCTAGGGAAGTTTCTCCTTCCATTCTTCTTGGTAGTGCGTAAGCCGTCTACTGCACGATCTCTAGGTGTTGGCTCGGATCCTGTCGCCTGCCACCAAATGTTGGAAGGCGTTCCCCGGGGGGGCTGCGGAATGCGTTCCCGACCACCCGGAGTCCCACCTTACCCAGAGTTAAGCCGAGCAAGAGCGGGGAGGCCCTTCCTGGAAGGGTCTCGTACCTAGGATCGCACACGCTGCGCTTACTCTCTTCTTCGGATAGAGGGACACCACACAGTAATTCGTTGTAAGATAATATGCTTTTATCGGTAGTTGTCAGGGATCTTTATGATCCGGCAGGCAGGTGCAGAATTAATGCCACAAGCGGCAGCGATCTCATGAAGAGGGGAAAAGGGGTAGCGGGACAGTCTTTGAATCAGTGTCTCTGCGAGGTATCCGGCGCCCAGCTCTCAATCCTCGAGCTGAGGGGATGTTGCTTCTCTCGGCAATCTCTGCCGATTCTCTTGGAGGAGCAGGCCGCGATTCACTCAGCAGGCACCGGAGGGTCGTAGTTCAGAGAGCCGCGACGGCATCAGCAGGGCTCAGATGGTTCAGAGTTCGGGGAGCCGCGACGGCGTCAGCAGGGCTCAGATGGTTCAGAGTTCGGGGAGCCGCGACAGCGTCAGCAGGGCTCAGAAAGTTCAGAGTTCGGGGAGCCGCGACAGCGTCAGCAGGGCTCAGATGGTTCAGAGTTCGGGTAGCGTTCTTCTGTTCGGGGAGCGATCGAGCCGCGACCAAGTCAGCAGGCTCTCGTCAGTCCAGGTCTTCTCTGCCCCGTCCCGTCAGCACCCCTTGTGATACTCCCCCTCCTCTTTGAAGTCCGGAGTCCTCGCGGAGAGGGGTCTGGTGCCTGGGGGGGCGGTGTGATGGGGTTTCCTGTCGCTCGGCCCTTTGATCTGTTCAGGTGGGTCCGGGAGGGACTCCAGACGCCCAGCAGGCGAGGCGCCCGCTCACCGGGGGCCTGGTGGTCGATCGAAACCTCCCTCGGGGAAGAGACCAGAGGTGTGACAGGGTCGGCGCCTCTCGGTCTGGCTTGGGGGGTTCCTCTCTCCCTCGGCCGGGCATGCGGGTTGGGGATCTGGTCGGCCCTCGGGATGTTGGCCCACGGGAGCCGGAAGGCCGTGTCCACGAGGTTCGGCGTGGTTGTAGTGTAACTTGCTGGTCGGGAGGGCCCACGCCACGAGGCCGGTCTCACAACATCCATCAAAACATCTATCTGCCAAGGAACGATGAGGAACTTGAAAATGCCAAAATGCAATTTTATAGAATAGCAATGTTCACACAGGTCATAGGGTGCATATATGGGACCTATGTGCCCATATGTCCACCATCACCCATAGAATACATATTCTGTAATAGGAAAAGCACACATTCACTCAACATCCAAGTTGTCTGTGATGCAAAACACATTATCACAGATATTGTAGCCAAATTTCCAGGAAGCACATGACTCGTACATCTTCAGACACAGTGGCATATACCATAAATTAGAAACAGGTGACTTGATGAAGGATACGTACTAGGTAATGAATCCCCGAGCCCACAGTAAGATGTATCTGCACATAAATGTCTCTCTGCATGTAGTCTCAACTTCTCACTTCTCCTCGCAGGTGACTGTGCGTATGCCCTGTGTACCTGGATCCTCACAACGTAACTGTCTTCCTCCAACACACATGAAAGGCGATACAACAGGGCACATGGACGCACCAGGTCAGTCATCGAGCGCACATTTGGCATACTAAAATCAAGATTCAGGTGCCTACACAAGAGTGGCAGGGCCTTGCAGTATATGCCTGAGACAGTCTGCAAAATTGTGACAAGCTGTGCCATACTCCACAACATTGCATGAAGGTGTGGTTTGCCCCTGGAGTTGTCAGATACAGACTCGGGGGATGAAGAGCCTGGAACACCAGCCCACCAGCCAAGCAAAGGAATCTCAGCAGCAGAGGGGAGAAGGCGCAGGGACCACATAGCCAGACATTACTTTTCAAGGTACGTCATTAGCATTCACATATATGCACAATTAACTACACAAGAAAAATTCAATCTGTGTATTGCAATTTCCCTTTATTTGACGGGCAAATTGATTCAGAGTATGGAACAACTTGTCCATCTCACACAACTTTAACAACGCAAATTATAAATGTGAAGTGGTTACTTCACAACACAAAAAAGGGAACTGAACGTAACAGAAACAAAAATTATTTTTTTCCCCTTTGTCCAGCAGGTGTGGATCTGGCACCAGGGGGCATAGAATGCAGACTGCTGCTTCCCCACTGGGTTGGTGCATCTGCAGTGGAAACACTGCTGCCGCTGGCCACTTAACTGTCAGCAGTGTCTGTGCATCCTCCGGTAGAAAGCATGTTTGTTTGGATAGCCTCAACAGCAGCAGTGATTTGTTGCAGGTCCCTTCCTACATCGCCACTGTAGTGGCCCATTTCGACCTGCAGGGCCAGGGTGCGCTTACTGTGCTGAATTGTGGCCGTTGCCAGACAACCAATTGTGCTTGTCATGGAGTGCATTTCGTGTGACCTGCTACGCTCCATCCTCCTGTTCTGTACTCTGTCCTCTTTCAGATCTGTGCACAGCTGCACAATAGCTCCAGTCATCGCATCAAATTTGCCCTCCATACGTGCCTGATTGTCAGCCAATTGTTGGGTTTATGTTAGCATTTCCCCTGCTCAACTTCATATTGATCATCCTGATCTGTTTCTGTTGCGGGTGCTGAACCTTTAACATGGAATCCTCAAGGCCAGCAAAAGGAGACTGATTGACTGCTCTGGTGTGGGTGGGAGCGTGCTTACAAAATTTGAAACAGTCTTCATGATCGCTGGTTTGGATGGTGTACCCTGTCCCTTGTGCCCAGAGTGCGACGTGATGTTGCTTGCTGCTGTGGGGCTGTTGTGTCAAGCGCTGGAGCACTCCCCAATGACACTGAGCAACCTGGATCATCCAGCCCTTCATCGATCTGGCCCTACTCAAAATCTGTGTCATATTCCCCTTGTCTCTCCTCCCAAAGGTGTATCTATGTTGCAAAAGGAAAAATAAAGGACATGTTTTGAGTCACTATCTCTGTGGTGGTACTGTATTCACAACTCATGTCAGTCTTCAAAAGCAACGTTTGTGTCAAATACTAAATTTCCCATGATGCATCAACATTACATTTTTTATTGTGTAGCCAGAGCATGTACATGCACTTGGGCCGGGGGGCCGGGGGGGGGTGAGTGACATAATATGGCATTTATTTCTCCCTTACCTGGGGGTGGTGGAGGTTGAGATGTGTCCAGGCTTCCAATACCCACCAGTGCCTCGGGCTCAAGTGTGGCTTCCACCATTGCCTCTGCTGCGGAGGCTTCCAGGAGGCTAGATGGGCCACCTCCTGCTTGTTGTGCATCATGCAGCCATGCATCCACCCTCTCCTTTGCCCTGGAACGGAGGTCATACCACCACTTCTTGATGTCGTCGATTGACCGGTCAGCCACACCAAGGGCATATTTTTCTTTTGTCGGATTCAGGCACAGTATGAGAACTCCAACCAAAAAGCTGCTCATGGTTGTTGCAGCACTCTTCGATGATGATGTCAATTTCTTTTTCTGAAAACTTCATTTTGCGCAGCCTCTTTTTCCCTTCTTTCTCACTTGTCTAGCTGGCCACCTTGCTGTGCTGTTCTCTCTTGGGCTATCAGTGTGGTACTGAGCTGCTGCACCTTGCCATGTGCTTGTAATTTTGTTTTGGATTCAACAGGAACACCACTTCCTGGTTTGGGGTCCTTCTGCTTTCAGCTGCATACACTAATTGTGCATGCAAAATGCATGCTTTCGATCGCGTATGCAATCTGCAAGCGTTTAGCATGTCGTCATTTGCATCATCACAATTTTGCATTGCGAGTCATTTGCGAGTTGCTATTTGTGGAACGGTTGTGTTGGTACATTGAATTTAGCGACTCACAATTTGCGAGTCGCAATTTTGTGCAAATTGCGAGTCACTAAATCTTGTGGTTGTGCACCTGGCCGTTAGTCAGAAGTTGCAAATCAACATTGAAATTACAGATCACAGTTAAACATAAATAATTGAGAGTCAATGATGGCATTTTGGCATAAGTTTAAACGGTTTTATTAATCTTTTTAGTAAATATTTATTTTTAGTTATCAATAAGTAATCAATTCATCAGTAATACAGTACAGAACAACTGCAAAAGTGCTTTCCATGTAAGTAGATTCTCTATTCTAAATGTTTAGATGAGAAAAAGTATCTAGGGCCAGATGTACGACCATTCCAAATTGCGAGTCGCAATTTGCGCTCAATTGCAAGTCGCAAATTGCAAGTCGCAATTTGGAATGTACAACAGTGTGTTTAACACTGTTTGTGATTCCCAATGGGGTCGTAAATTGCGAGGCTCATGAATATTAATTGAATTGAATAAAACGATTTTGTTTCATTTTTTAAGGGCAGGCAGTGGTCCCATGGACCACTGCCTGCCCTTAAAAAATGATAAGCATGCATTTGCAAAGGGGAATAGGTCCCCAGGGAACGCCCCTTTCTAATAGCGAGTCGCAAAACAGTACTTTACGAGTCACAATTTATTTGCGAGTCGCAAAATAATGTTTGCACATGGGCCCATGCAATTTAGCGTGCGCAAACGGGTCTAAGAACCCATTTGCACACGCTAAAATGAGTCGCACATCTGGCCTCTAAAACCTATAAAGAGTTTGAAATCGAGAGGAGAAAGCATAAAGCTTTAAGCAATTCAATAAGTACTTCCCATGAAGAGAAGTTCACAAAAATCAGTGGAGTCTCAGAAAAATAGCATAGATTCTGCTCAAAGCATAAAGCTTCAGAGAGTAGAGGGTCTGGGTCTTAGAAGCTTAGAGCATCTAGAATGTGTGTGAAGAGGATGTCTGTCTCTAGACTAGGGGCACGCACTAGAATAACATTTTGATATCTACAACTAAAACAAATGTTGCAACAACCCAATTCTTCACCCAATCAGGACATGATGTCTTCATGGGAATGGATATCTTCGACTGTCTATGCTGTCTTGAAACAAATACTTACAAATATTAAGTGTTACATGTACATTACTAACAACATTGTACAAATCGTGGTTTGGTACCCACTCACCTCTCTTCTAAAAGACAAAACAGTTCACGGTTAGTATTGTCATTACACAAATGAAATCATCTCTTTGTCACATATTCTGCCTTACAAATCTTATTCATAATGAAACATTTAATAAAGATTTTAACTACATTACTATTGAAGTTTATGAGTAGGGCTCCCGGTTGTATGGTATTTATGTTTTTTGATATTTCCGTCAGTTTTTATCCATATTTATTTTTTGCTAACTTTATCAGTGTTTATCCATATTTATTTTGGGTTTTGTAAGAAAGATGAAGCTGAAACTGGTATATTTCCACATTTTTTGAATTACATAGTTTCAAAATATATTATCATTAAACTCTTCACTTATTCACATTACCAAGAATGTTTACCTAATGTCAGTAAAAAAATGAAATATAGACCTACATCCTAAAGCATTTCTAACTTGATGTGAAGCTATGGAAAACTAGTGCTCCCATTTGCCTTTTAAAATGTTGCTTCTGGACCTGCTAGAATGTCCCTTCCTAGATTGGAGATCGGGCTGTCTTTCTCACTCTTTCGCTGCGATGGGTGGTGATTGGGAGGAGCCTAGGGGGCTCAAGATACTGTTGAGTGGAGGAGGTGCGACACATTCCCCTTTTTGTATTATGACGAATCCTGTTAAATTCCTCTCTCTCAATGTGAAAGGGCTGAACTCTCCTAATAAGAGTCGCCTGGTATGGCAATATTTGCTTCAGCAGGATTCTGACGTGATTTTCCTTCAGGAGACCCACTTGCTTTCCACTGACACCAGTCTTATGTCCCACCCATGATACCCCATTCAATATTGGGCCTGCTCTCCTTCCAAAACTGGCAGGTGGAAATTTTTTTCAAGCCAGGCTTGCAAGCCGTGACCCCCAAGTGTGCGGCAGACGATGAGGGGAGGTTTCTCAAGGTCAACATGGTTTGGGGTCAGGGATCTTTAACTTTTGTTAATATATATGCACCTAACCAGAATCAAGATGCATTCCTTCGCCTGCGCCTTGGGGTCCTCCTGCAATCACTTTCTACTCATATTGTCCTTGGGGGTGACTTTAATATGGTTTGGAACCCTGAGTGGGACCGCACTGCGCAAGTGCATCATAATGCCTGCGCAATGTCATCGGTTTAGTTGACGCCTGGAGACACTTACACCCAGACTCTCAGGATTACTCCTTCTTTTCTCACATGCACCACTCGAATTCTCGTATAGATTATTTCTTTCTTTCGCTCCCCTTGGTTCACATGCTGTGTAGCGCAGGGATCTCCGATATATCTATATTGGACCATGTACATGTCCTGCTCGCACTCCAACCCCCTGATACAAGTAGAGAACCCCTGCCTCAGTGGAGACTGCCCCCCCAGGCCCTTCGAGACCCTGTGGATATGGCAGACATTCGTAAGGAGATTGAGGCCTTCTTTCTCGACAATTCCCTTTCTGATACCTATGAAGACGTCCGCTGGGACGCGTTCAAAGCCACTATTCGGGGGGTCATCACATCAATATCAATCGCCCGGTCTAGGGAGGCACGCCTGGTTGAGTCTACCCTTTCTAGAGATATTAAAGCCTTAGAACGTAGTGACCACATGCTTCCGTCCTTCCGCAACAAGCGGCTCCTTGCTGAACTCCGTGGCCAACTGCGCTTACAGCGTACCAACAAGGCAGAGCGGCTTTTAGTCACTTTCAAACAGAAATTCTATACGGGAGGGGATAAAGTTGGGGAGTGTCTAGCACAACGACTTCGGGCTCAGACTACCCAAGCTCACATTGCTAAGCTTAAGCGGCAGGATGGTTCCTGGGCAACAAAAGCCTTGAATTGGAGACCTTTTACGGGGATCTATACGCACGTGCTCCTTGTTCACCCGATACTGTCATTGCTTTACTCGACTCCTGCCCTTGGGACCCTATAGATCCCTATTTCACGAAATTGCTTGATGATCCTATTACTCATGACAAAATAGACAAAGCGATGAAACAGTTTCCGATAGGCAAAACGCCGGGACCTGACGGCCTGCAGGTTATTTTCTATCAGGTCTTCTACCCGCAACTTCGGGACCATATGCTTCATCCCTTTAATAGCTTCACTGATAGCTCGGGTCTCTCCCCCACAATGAATGAGGCAGAAATAGTGCTTATCCCTAAGCCAGGAAAGGATCTGACCCTGCCCGCTTCCTTTCGCCCTATTGCCCTGTTAAGCACTGACGCCAAGATATGTACAAAAATCCTGGTGAATCGCTTGGAACCTCATTTTCCGGGTCTCGTTAATCCCGATCAAGTGGGGTTTATTCGTCACCGTCAGGGTGCGGACAATATCCACTGGATAGCCCAAGCGCGATTCAGAAATATCCCTGCCTGTCTGGTGTCCCTCAATGCAGAAAAGGCATTTGATCGCGTGGACTGGGACTTTCTTAGGGCGGTCCTCCAGAAAGTTGGTCTGGGACCTGGGATAATCTCTAAACTGATGGCTCCACATGCGAAGCCCACCACTCGCATTCATTTTAATGGCCATCTTACGGCCCCTATTCCTGTACACCACGGCACTAGACAGGTGTGCCCGCTCTCCCCCTTACTATTTGCTCTTGTGGTGGAGCCCCTGGCTATTGCTATACGTCGCAATCAGGATATACGAGGTATTCCCATGGGTGGTTATGAGCATAAAACATCTCTCTTTGCTGATGATCTCCTCTTATCCCTGTCCCCCCCACCGACCTCCCTTCCTGCAGTGGCGACACTCCTGGGGTCTTTCGAAGCCGCCTCTGGCTATCGGATCAATCTTGCTAAATCCCACGCCCTCAATCTTACACTTTCGGCCACGGAAGTCCAGGAATTGCGGGACTCGATTCCGGCGCAGTGGACCGATGTGTTGATTTGGTACCTGGGCCTGGATCTGACTCCTACACATTCGTCTTGGACTTCGTCTAGTTGTCCCAGGTATAGGAAATCCATACGAGAGGAAATGCGTAGATGGAAAGACCTCCCCCTGGCATGGTTAGGACGAATCAACACCATTAAAATGTCTCTTCTTCCTAAAATTCTCTATCCTATTCAAACCCTTTCCACCTCCATACCACAAGCGGAAATGTTGGCCCTGCAACGGGACTTTACCAAATCAATATGGGGCAAATCTCGTGCCCGCTTCTCCGATAAGATCTTTATGCTTCCCAGAAACTGGGGTGGTCTTGCCTGTCCCAATCTGTTGGAATACTATTGGGCCAGAATGGATAGTTTGTGAAAGTGAGAAGCATTGGTTCCACTTGGACCGGGCGGTATCCTGTAGACCCTTGTGGGATCTAGCTTGGCTCCCGCGTGGAGCTGGCCCCCACAGCGCTTACATAGCTACCCCTACGAGAACGGTCTTGGAGATCTGGGATAGACTGGCAGTACCCCGGGGCCTCACGACGTTTCCCTCCCCCAACACACCTTTAACGCGTAACCCTATGTTTCACCCTGCCTTACAGCCTTAAGCTTTTGATGCATGGACAGTAGAGGGATGGTGAGTTATCCAGGACTTTTTTCAGGACACCGCCCTCTGTACGTTTGAACAATGCAGACACACCTTTCACCTCTCGGAAGTCGCGCCTAGGCAATATTACCAGTTGCGGCATTGGCTTAGCTCCCCGGCATATGTCCAGGAGGCTACTCAACAACTCACCGCCTTTGAATCTTTGGTTCGTAGGTTTCTGGGGTCAAAGGGTCTGATTTCTAAAACTTATTCTGTTTTACAACACTCTCAACAACCCAAGCCCCATGGCTATCAGACGTGTTGGCCTCAGACCTGGATGAGGACATCCCCTCTGAGGGGTGCACCACAGCACAAATCAGCATACAAACTTATGACACGATGGTACTATAACCCCACTCGCCTCCATCAGATGTCCCCGAACTCCCATTCGCTTTGCTGGAGGTGGCAGAGCGATAGAGGGGACTTTCTGCACATTTGGTGGTCTTGCCCTGGACTCACGCTATTTTGGAAGGAGGTCCTCAGTCACATTAAAGAAGTGGTGGGTTTCCCGGTTCCTTCTACCCCGTTATTGGTGATTTTGGGCATTAAACCCGGCACGTTGAAAGCCATGACTAACGCGGAATGGTCTCTGATCCTCCATCTACTGGGAGCAGCTAGACAGTCCATTGCCTAACGTTGGAAAAGGCCCCACCCTCACCACATTGCCACTTGGTTTCTTACAGCCCGTATTAACCACATGAAGACACGATTCAAGTACATTTGGCAGCCACTTATACACTACCTCACCAAGACTGAGCACTCCCGACTGGTACCCCACAAACTGCGCGCCCTACAGCTGTTCGAAAATCCCTTAGAGCCTTTCTCTCGGTGTCGGAAACCAGGATACCAGGAACGACCCACTTGAAATAGCAGGCAGGTCTTTTTGCCCCCGAAACCCCTTACGGACCCTAATTTGGGCCCGATCTCCCCACAGCGCATCTGGCATCTACTCCCTCCCCCCTCCCCCCCGGGAGGGAAGTTCACTCTGATTGTTTTCTTTTTTATGTGTTTTCGTCTCTTAAGATTCCTTTTTCTTTCTTTCCTTTGTTGTGTGTTCTTGTTCATTTTAAAAATGGATTTTCACAGTGCAAGGTATTTCCTCTCCATAATGTGAAGGTCTCATCGTTGATAAGGCTAAGCCTAACATGTCTCTACTGTATGCCCAGCTGTAGCAATGTGGCACTCCTCCATAGGATGATCAGATTCTGGACTGGCTTTTGTACCCTAGTTCCTCCCATATATTTCTCCTTGGAGCTGGGACCACTGCTACACTGTTTGAGACCTGGGAGGGTACCACGCTTTATATTGCCCCGTCTACTATATTTTGTAGGGGCGGGTTTGCTATTTTTTTACACAGTACGACCTCTGTATCTGGTTGGTTGATTTTTTATTGATGTTTCAATGTATAGCTTGGTCACTGCTGTTATCTCACCGCTTTTCTTATTGAGACATGTGCCTTCTATTTACTTGGCCTCTGTTTTTCTTCTCGCTTTGTTTTCAATAAACAGACGTTACAAAGAAAATGTTGCTTCTTGTTTTAGGCATACATGTTATTTCTACACATCAATTGCACAAATTTTCATTAATTAAAAATGCCCTACCACATCCAAACCCACAGAATTAACATCATAGACAACACCTAACTCAACCTCTCCCTCTCTCACGACAATCCCAACACCCAGACCACCATTGCCACCTTCATGTCTGAAGTTGCCAACTGGATCAAGATCAATTGTCTTAATTTCACCTCCAACAAGACAGAGGTGGTACTCTTCAAAAAGGACACACCTCTTTGGTATCCAGCCTGGTAGCTAGCCAAAAACAGACAAGCACCCAACTCTGCCAATCAAGCCAGGAACCTTGGCATAGTATTGGACAAACAATTCTTGATGACCAGCCAAGTCAACGTAGTGGCCGATTTCCTTCAAACTCCTTAAAAAGATCTTCAAGTGGCTCCCTCACAACACCCGGAGAACAGTCACACAGGCCCTGATAAACAGCAAACTGGACTATGGCAACACTCTCTATGCTGGCATCATTGCTATCCTCACCAAAGGTCTCCAGGTCATCCAAAATGCAGCAGACAGACTCAAGCTCCAACTCACCCCCCAAACACACAGCACCAACCATCTGAAAAACCTACACTGGCTTCAAGTACACAAACGCACTCTTGCCATACTAATTCAGACATGCGAGGCACTACAGAATGTCAGACCCACTTACCTGAACAGTCGCTTCAGCTTCCACACTCTAACCAGAAACCTACACTTGGCCAGCCTCCTGCTTGCTCACATCCCCACATCTGCAGAGCTAGAGCTGACCCTCAAGCTTTCTTGTACCTAGCTCCAAAAGCCTCGAATGATTGCCCCTTGCATATCAGAGCCACTAGCTCTGTCCTTGAGTTTTGCAACAAACTACAATGCATGTACTGCAATAGTCATGTACACAAACACGCAAAACATACACTTGGATTGGGTAATGTGACAAAACAGGGCAAGCCAGCCTACCTATCTCAGTAACCATTCACCTGAAACTACATAGTCTCCACTAATAGTTCCACCCATTGGTATTAAAATTTCTCAAACTGCACGCATTGTATTCTGGAGGGTACACAACTGATTACAATAACCAGCAATAACCACTAGGTTAACCACTAACCTTGGGTTCATAAGTAACGTGCTACTCACCATAAAGCGCTTCTCTGTCTCATCAGGGGTAGTAAGTGCTTTATAAATCCTATTACAGTTACAATTACAATTAGCATTTACAATAACTCAGCTGCTTCACTTGTTTAGTCTGGTGCTTCCGAGATACAGGTCTACTCTTCTCAATGGCTCAACTCTCCCTATCCTTTCACTTTTCAATTGAGCATGTAGAGAGTTGGTGTCATTAACCATGTGTGGGGGGGGGATGTCACTGACTTATGACAATCAGGTTATGATCACAGTAAGCCTCTTCAGTGTAGTATACACAAAGGAGACCAGAGGAAATTTGAAGTCCAGCAGAGGCCGATTTCCCATTCATATAACTGAAAAACACAATATGGGCCCCTGGGTCTAAAAGCATGTTGTTGAGGTACTGGAGTGTCCCTTTCTTAGGACGATTCCCCTCACCCACCCATAGGTGGCATGCTTCATTATCGGTGATCTCCTCTACAAACCTAGTCGTAGCGCGGGCTACAACCCCCTCTGTGAGAAGGAGGAGCTCAGGGAGGTTTTGATGGAGATACTGAGGTATACTAAACCTCTAGATGAGCTGGGTGTAGTGAGACAGGAGTGAAATAAAGGTGTAAGTGATTAAAATTGAGTCAATGGTATGCTAATCAACTTTAATCTGGCTTCAACAGGTCAGGATTAAAACATGGAGCTGAGATAGAGGGGAATTCGATCTGTCAAAGCATTGAAATGGTTGACATGTTTCTGCCTAACACTCCCCTAGGGGATGTAGTGGCTTTCATCAGGACCAAGGTGAGTAAGAAGAGAAGTGAAGTGCAATATCCACTAGAACTATTCTAGTATAAGGTGGAGAAAGTGTATACATATATACAACCGATAGTTGGAGTGAAAGTTCACTCAACGGTAGAGTGTACTGGTCAGGAAACTACGTAGAAAGAGAAACAAAATTGTGCATATATAAAGGTCACACTCCCATGTATAAATGGCTCCAAAAAAAAGAGTACATATTATAGCATCAAATCACATGGTGATGCAGAAAGGCACCTACCAAATCGTCGGGCAAAAGAACGGACACCTAGAACCTCGGCATTGCAAGGCGGTATCCAATTCCTATTTAAAAGCATAAAGGTGGTGAAAAATTGTATGACCATAAGACGTGGTTATAAATACACAGAGTATGTATATAGTTAACAATGCTACATTAAAATGATAAACCGTAATGTGTCTATTCCAAAATCTCCCATGGAGTATGTTGTCCAATGTGACAACAACACAGAAGTGCACCACATCGTCAGAAATGTCATGACAGTGAAGCCAGTACTCGGTTCTGGCAGAGCTCGCTCAGACCATTTAAAATATGGCAGCAACTTGATATTTCCTGAGTAAAACCTTCAACTGATCATGACAGCCACCTGGGAGAGGGGAGCGTCTGAAGTTATGAAGACATTATTGTGTCAATTATCAGGCAGCCTGATGCTGCCACGAACATAAGGTCATGGCCAAAAGGCCGACACGTATGACCGGTTCAGTGTGCCTCATAATCAAAAATGTCATAACAGTGCTTATACCCGGCAATGCTCGCTCAAACCATTTGGAATATGGCAACAAGCGGGAATGCTAGTATTTCCTCAGTGAATCCCCCCACTGATCGTGGCAGCCACCAGGGAGAGGGGAGTGGCTAAAGTTATCAAACACCACTCATATGCCGCGTCATGGAGGGCCAAGCACGAGAAAAACTCCAAGAATTCACTAGCTGGTTGAATGAGAGAAGTTGTGACATCCAGTTTTCCTTAAATTCCAACAAAGAGGAAATTAATGTCTTAGACATTGTGGTTAAACATGAAGATAAGTGCATCTACACCACCCTTTACACCAAAAACACAGACGGGAACACCTTTCTGCTCTACTCAAGTTTCCACCAAAGGAACTTACGTGAAAAATTGCCATACAGTCAATTCCTGAGAATCAGACGGAATTGCACCAAACTAGAAGACTACTTCAGCAATGCAAATAACTTTATGGTTAAACTACAACAGAGAAACTATCCAAGGAAATTATTAAAGAGAGCACTAAGAGAGCAGAGAGTACATGCCCAGAGAAACACTGTTGGTACCCAAGGAACAGAAAGAGAACAAGCTTCTAGTATGTGTCACAACGTTCTCAAGCGCAACGAACAACATAAAGAAAATCATCCGTAAGAATTGGAATACTGACTGACTGAAACATTTATAATGCGCACTTATGCCGTGGCGTCTTGGCGCTGGAGGAATTGAAACAGACACCGACGGATCTTAAGATCTTGGAAAAATCCAGGTCTTTATCTTTTTCCTAAAAAGAGCCCTGTTGGGTTCTAGCTTGACTGTCTCCGGGAGGGAGTTCCACAAAGTAGAAGCTTGATAAGTGAAACCAGCTCCTCCCCATCTAACTCTTTTAATTATGGGGACACAAACCAACCCTGTGTTGGCAGACCTAAGCGCACGTAAGGGTTGGTACACGGGAAACAGAGATTGAATATCCAAGGCTCCACCTCCATAGATTGCCTTGTGCACCAGGCAGAGGGCTTTAAAATTCACTCTCTGACACACTGGTAGCCAGTGTAGTTCTTTAATTGCTGCCGAGGTCGGGTGGTGTTTAGGTAGATCATAGAGTATATGTGCTGCCGCATTCTGGAGAGATTGGAGTTTTTTAATCTGTCCCTTGCATATGCCGAGATAGAGAGCAATGCAATAATCAATTTTAGATAGAACAAGAGCTCCGACTACAGTTTTCCGGAGAGACAGCGGAATACAAGTTAAAATCTTCTGCAAGATTTTCAATGTAAAGAAGCAGGCTGAGGTAACTTGATTGACTTGAGAGGCGTATTTAAGATCTTTATCGAACACCACTCCCAGGTTCCTAGCCCTAGTTACAGGGACTGGACAGGAGCCTGCCTCTGGGGGCCACCAGATTTGGCTACAGATAGAGGGGAGTTTGCCAAACTCTAGAACCTCAGTCTTTTCCGTATTTATCTTCAGGACGTTCCTGGTCATCCAGGCCATTACATCCGTAAGACACTTACGGAACCTCTCGGCTGTTAGCCCGACACTTTGGGACAGGGAGACCACTAATTGAGTGTCGTTGGCATAAGACACCAGCATTAAGCCATGTTCTTTGATTACCTGTGCCAGAGGTCTAACATACAGATTGAAAAGAGTAGGAGACAATACTGAGCCCTGCGGGACTCCACACGGAAGATGGAATAATCCAGATTGTAGGCCATTCCAGTGAATCAGTTGCTCACGAGATGTTAGAAAGGAAGTGAGTAGGGTCAGGGCCACATCTGCAATACCCGCATCCTTCAGCCGCTGCACCAACACCGCATGATTTACGGTATCGAAGGCCGCGGTCAGATCTAATAGGATGAGTGTGGCTCTGCCTCCCCCATCCATCACCTTCCGAATCTGTTCAGTGGCCATAATTAACGCTGATTAGGTGGAGTGAGATGAACGAAAACCATGCTGTGTGGTGTCCAACAGATTATTCCTGTCCAAGTAATCCGTTAGTTGTAAGTTCACTGCTTTTTCCAAGATCTTAGATGGTAATTGAAGACAAGAAATTGGACGGTAATGTTTTACGTCCAAAGGATCTAGAGAGGGCTTCTTCAGGATGGGCCTGATACAGGCTTTTTTCCACGGCGTGGGAAAAACCCCAGAAGCAATAACCGCATTCATAAGGGGTGTCAGTACAGAGCTAATCTTGTGGGGTATTGGATGTAATATATAAGGCGGACATGGATCCAATGGGGCACCCGACTTTGTTTGAAGCAACAGATTAGCCACTTGGTCCTCTTCCAGAGTCGAAAAGCAGGACAGCCTACGTGGGGTTTCCCGGTGATTCGGGGATACCACAGTGTTACATTGTTGAACACCTGCGGTAGTCATGAGTGTATTATATACCATCCGAACTTTACTCTGGAAAAACAAAGACAGTTGTTCCACAAAACTTTGATCTGGCTGAGACCCATCATCCCCCGGACATTTAGCTAACACTGCTACTGTTTTGAATAGCTCCTTAGAGGAGCTAGTTGCCTCCATAATCTTTGTTGTGAAATTGTCAGATTTGGCCCGTTTTATCGCTGCCTTATGGTCTTCCAATACACTGTTATACCCTTTCTTATGCTCGACACTATAATCAGACCTCCAGATTCGCTCCTTACGTCTGCACATTGTTTTTATTTGCTGCAGCTCCAGCTGGTACCAGGGTGAGCTAACCCGTTTATTATGACAGGATTTTGTGACTTCCGGAGCATGCAAGTTAACAGCTGATCTCAGCCATCCTTCAAAATTAGAGGCTGAGGTGTTGATGTCAGAAGTCATCTTGGGAGGCTCAATCTCCAAGGTAGTTAGCAACTCTCTCTTCTTAATCGCTTTCCAGGATCGATATTTGGATACATCAGACCTGAGGCTACGACCTCTCGTTAGTAGCGGAAGCTTTATACTAAAGTGAATTGTGGAGTGGTCAGACCACAGGGTGGGTTGAACACTCTCTACTTGAAGCTGCTCATGATTAGTAAAAATGCCGTCCAATGTGTGTCCGGCTATATGTGTAGACTCTACTACAAGTTGTTTCAGGCCATAACTTGCCAGGTTATCCAACAGATTGGATGTGTCGGAGTTGTTATTACGGTGAATACGGTGAAAGGTCATGAAAAACTGAGAGAGGCCCCTTTATAACTGAATAAAAATCTAAGATTCAATTTGGTAAGAGCAAACACTAACCAAAAGATGGAAAGTGTATCATTACGCACAATGCTTGCCTTACCCCCAATCAGAGGACACCACAGATGTTGAAATTGCTCTTCGTGCGCAAGCAAGATAGAAGGCGAACAATTCACCTACCGGGGTATAACAATCAAACACGATGAATTCACCAATTGCAACACTGATAACGTGATTTATTGTGCCACATGCCCCTGCAACCTGGCACACGTTGGAAAGGCCGACACAGGCCATTAAGAAGAGGATCACGCAACACAGGTCACGCATCTAGTGAAAAGTCCAGAGTGCACCGATGGTACGTCGTTATATAGAACATAAATTAGAACTGAAATGGACAGTGTTAAAACATGTTAAGGGTAAACAGGCAGATTCAATTCTCTCCAAACTGGAAGCCAATATGATCTTACTAGATAAGAACATACACAAATTCTTCAGAGTACATGGCATGCAAGCTCAAGTTGAAGCACCTACATTTCAGATACACGATAAAACAGCAACCACATTACCTCACTTAGGGCGTAAACCTACTCCCTAAAAAAGAGGGAGATGATAAGGTCAACCATCAGATGGAAGCCACACACGAACATTCTGCGTTAACACATGCTGCACACTATGGGCAAGATCAGCAACACAATCATAGAAGCAACACCATACACAAATAAACAACTAAGCATGATGTATGTATAAATGTGTCAAACGCATGCTTGTACCAGTGACCAAAATTAAAATATTGTTTCTGGCTCAAATGCATAAGGATCATCTAGGCATATTGTACATAGCGGGTAGAACATATGATATACACAATGTGTAAGATCAGCAACACAACCATAATTAGAGTATTCTTTTTTTTGTTCAAATGCAAAATGACCATCCAGACATATTGTACAAAAGCCGGGGGCACACATGATGTACACTATGTCCAAGATCAGTAACACAACCATAGAACTAACACCCTACACAAATGAAAAATGAAGTATGATGTATGTAAAATGTGTTAACAGCATGTTTGTACCAGTTACTGAAAACTAAAGTATTGTTTCCTGTTCAAAAGCACAATGATCATCTAGGCATGTTGTATTTAAGCCGGGAGCACATAAAGCGACGCTAAGTCAGGTGACAATAAAACAAATTGACCACACTCAATTCATACAGATATAAGTCCTGCCCATGCCATAAGGGTAGCAATTGTTAAAGCAATTAAAGCAAGAGACTACTTTTGTCCACTTTCGTAAGTCACTGAAAATGTGGCTATTCAATCAATAAGCTACCTCCTTTTTTCCTTTTCTTTGGCCCCTTCAGGCAGCGCCGGGAAACCCTTGGGTAGCTGTGCGCCTTACAAATTTAAAATAATAATAATAATAATTGTAACCATCTCTCATGTCGCGACACACCCAAAAATTGTTTCATTTCCATGATCGCGACACCCGGGAAGACATGTTCTGAGGGCTCAATAAAGATATAACCCCCCAAAAAACTGGAGACAGGAAGTTCGTTCCAGGAAGTCAGGCAGAGTATCCATCAAGCAGGAAAGCCAGGCAACCGCCACTCAAAGATTGTCCCACGCCTAGACTTCCGCTTGTCATGCAGAATCCACTTATAGAAGAGAGAGACGCCAGCAGATCCAATTCAAACGGTCCAGGAGCCACAGAACTATCCCTGTGGGAACACACCCCCCAAAGAGACGGCCATAGGCCGTCAAAGGGATTTTACCCAAGGAAACATGCCAAGATTTGGTAACAAGGCTTGCTCAATGCCACACACCGGCCAAGCAATTGGCAGGCTTAGAACACCCCACAGCCGCAAAAGCAAGACGGGACTCCTCCACCAGCACATGCATGCTCCATACACAAAGTCAACATCCACAACCACCATAAGGTTAAGTGTCAAAGCATGAACAAGACTCCTTCACCCTTGAAATATCACGGTAATCCCCAAGTTACACACTGCACAGTCCAATGCACGGGGCCAATACTTCGTTCCAATGCTGGACTAACTTAAAAAGTGCATATTGTGTTGCACCAAGACACTATCTCCTAGGTACTTTGTCGCATGAAATGACAAGATACTCTTAGCTCCCCAGCAGGTTTCCGGACCATACCTGACAGATGGTCCAAGCCTAACAAACCTCAAGGTAGGCCCCCTTCCTCCATTGTGTCTATGGAACCAGTAGACCTCGTGTTCCCGCACTCTTTGGAATACATTTCACTCCTGTTCTAGTTCTGATCATCACGCAGGAAACCCCTGACCAAACAAGAAACATGGAATAAGAAACGGGCTATACACATCAAACAAGACTTTCACAAAGCAGCCAGCATAATGGTACATCCCTGATACAATCTGCACAAAAAGTGGAACGCACCCACTCAATTCTAGTTCGGAACAGACAAGGACACACACAAGACAGTAATTGTTTTTTCTTAACATCCACACAGGGTTCACAAAGTCAACAGCTCTGAAGAAGACCTTCCTCGAAATACACCGCCGGCCCACCCCTGAAGGTCGAAACGTATTGGCGTACATACACACAGGGGCAAGAGCGACCATAATTTGGGGTATTTCGTGCACAAAAGCAGTGCACCATGAGAGATGGAATCTAGGATCCTTTCCTGGCATTAACTCATGCTCTAACACCAACTTTAACAGGGCCCAGTGTTAGCATTTTGCACTACACACAAGAGCACTGAAGTGGTAACGGTCCCAAAGATAACACACTACAGGACACTAGACAGGCAATTGCATATGTCTGTTGCACGTCTGTAAACCCAGTCTTTAACTGTAATTGAGATGTAGTGATTTCTTTGTTGCACATAAATTGTCCCTATGATTATTCCATTACATGTATTTATAAAGGGTTGTCATGTAAGTTTTGTTTTTCATAAGTTTTGTCCCTTGTCACTTTGTATGTAAATATATAGCATGTTCTTCCTAAAAAACTATTTATGAAAACAAGCAAAGAAAGAAATGTTAAGTCTTAAGAAAAAGGATTTGTGATTTATTGTACGACAAAAGCACAAACAATCATACACACAGGTGTGATATATCAGAGTGTACACCCCGGGCGAAAGATTGAAATAATAACAGGTCAAATCAAAGACAATAGAAGGAACAATATTTGGGTTCCTTTGGGCAAAGCGTTATTTTATCAATGGTCTGGGAGGCATTACCCCCACTTAGATTCTGAAGGTATTTATGCAGCACACAAACAGTAATAAAGTGAAAACACAACGCAATTTAGAAAAATAGAGTAAATTTTAATAATTTATTTGACACTGAAACTATAAAAATCCAATCCGTAGAACCGATGTTATAGAATTTGAACATTTTGGGTAAAATATAGCCTCTAAAAGATCAGAGCGCCAACTGCAGACATCTGGGGCTGTATTATACATGCGGCACACTTTCCTTCTCTGCGCTGGGCGCACCTTTGAAAAGGTGCAGACGGCAACCCACCTGCACTCTGAAGGGGAAATAGAGATCCCCTTGATGGCCGGTGCAGTGAGTGACTGCACCTGCCTCCAAAGGGGTGTCTGAGGGGTGTCCATGGGAACCACTGTTCCTCCCCTCTAGAGTTCTGCCATCAGGGGGCGCACTATAAGTGCGCCTCCTGAGAAATTATTTGCCTCTGTGCCTGTGTCTTTAATACAGCACGTGGAAAGAAACACAGGGATTCCCTCATCTGCATGGGGCATGCCCCCATGCGAACTGAGGGAACTCCCTCTGAAGATAGCGGTAGTAGTTTATGTGCGCCAGTACTATCGGTATTACAGAAGGGGGCGCACAAGCGTCTGCGGCCACTTTTGTAATACTAAAGTGCTCTGGGGGCATGCAAAGCAGGCGCAAACGTTTGTTGCGCCCCTGGGCACGTGTATAATATGGGCCCTAGTTGTGAGGGACTGACTCAAAGCCCAAAAATATGGGCAACCATGATGGAGCGCAATCGAGATAAAAGAAGTGTAAATTAGGCCCAGTCTATGCTTTTCTTTGGAGTTACAAATATTCTTGAGAAAAATATTCTGAGAAGGTAAAGTTCAGCGGGGCAAGGCTGCAGGAGGTGTCCAAAGAGGGAGTGTCATTGCCAGATAGCCTTGAGTCAATGCTGCTGTAAAGATTTCTACGTTTGGACTTAGTTTCTGAAATGGAAGTCGAAACTCTCCAGCGGGATGAGGCAGAGGGCTGTAGCCAAAGATAATTCCACGAGGTGGAATACCCCTTTGGTGAAGGACCACTGAAAAGGATTTGCTGCTATGGAGAAGAATGTAGCAGGAGAAGCTGAAAGTCAATCCGACCGATAATGCACCTCAGGCAGAAAGGCGAGCAGGTTGGTCCTGGCCTCCTCCTGGTTCTCAGAACAGTTCTTAGCCAAACATTTTCAAATAGTTTGGCTATCTGGGCACTTTTAGCACCATGCCAAAGGTCCTGGGCTTGAGGAGCACCACTTGGAGGGTCAGGACACACTCAAGATGGGTCTAGGTGTGTGTTCAAGATGGAGGAAGTATTTTGTGTCCCTGTGGCTCTGAACAGAAGGCCAGCAAACTAGCCCTTGTGAGTCACTCTGGAGGTCCGAGGACGTTGGCAATCCAGTCCTTGACCCCAAGCACAAGGTAGCAGAGCAGCAGGACACACTGTGCAGCAGTCAAGCAGCCAATTTGAGCAGCAATCTAGCAGAGTGGCATTCCTTCCAGCAGCACAGCATTGCTCTTTCCTGGAAGAGTATCCACAGGTGCAGAAGTGTACTGAAGATTTAGTGCCTGATGTCCTTCTTTTATATTCTGATGCCCTAGTTCTAGAAGGTGGGAGAAGCTTCTAGACAGTGGCTTTGTAGGGCGTAGAATTTCCTGCTTCCCCTGCCCTTGCTCCAAGCTGGCTGCAGTAACAATGTGGGGCGGTTAGGCCCTTTGTGTGAAGGTAGAACACAAGCTATTCAGTTGTAAGTAAGGTTGTGCTCAGCTCTGCCCCTATACTGCCAGCAGATGGCCCAATCAGGCACACCTAATCCCACTATTTTGTGACTGTCTGGGAGAAATTCACAAATTCTGTCAGTTACATCCAGTCAAGTGACCCAGGTCATGTTTTAAGGTGCTACTTAAGTGGGTGGCACACTAAGTACTGCAGGACCACTAGTAGCACTTAATTTACCCGAGCTGAGTATATGGTATACCACTCTACAAGGGATATACAAATAAATACATAAAATGCTAATTGGGCACAGGCCAATGTAACCATGTTTGAGGGGAGTGAGTATAAGCACTTAATAACTGGTTAGCAGTGGTAAAGTGCATAAAGTCCTACAGCCAACAAAAATAAGTCCAGCAAAAATGGAGGAGGTGAAGCAAAACGTTTGGGGAAAGACCACACTAAGGCTGGCAGGTCTAACACGTGTTGTCCCTAGCTGCAAGTGGGGAAAACTACCCAAACCCATGGGAGTTCTCTTCATTAAGGCGGAAAAACCTGGAGAGGCCATCAGTATTGGCGTGGTCTGACCCAGGACGGTGTTCAACCATAAAGTCCAGTCCATGTAGGGGGATGGACCACCTCGACAATTTTTGATTCTCATCCCTCATTTGCATGGGCCACCTGACGGGCCTATGGTCTGTCAGAACTCGGAAGTGAGTCCCAAACAAGTATCGTCTCAGCTTCTTCAGTGCCCAGGCCACAGCAGAGGCTTCCCTTCAATAACTCTCCACCCCTCTTACCTGGGAAGTAGCCTACAAGATATAAAAGCTAAAGGTTGGTCTAGGCTGTCCTCATTGAGCTGTGATAAGACTGCACCTATGCCATGCTCTGAGGCAGCTATTGGGACAATGAATTCCTAAATCAGGTGCCTTGAGCACAGGATACGTGCACATGGCCTTTTTGAGGGTGTCAAAGACTTTCTGACAGCCCCCGTCCGGATCACCTTCTTAGGCTGCTTCTTGGAAGTCAGCACAGTCAAGGGGGCAACAATGGTGCCATATCCCTTGGCAAACCTCTTGTAACACCCAGCGAGGCCCAGGAAGGCCCTCACTTCTGTTTGAGTTGTTGGGGGCTCCCCGGCCAGGATAGTCTCTATTTTGGCCTGGAGGGGCTTCACCTTACCCGCGCCCACCAGTTGCACCAAGTACATCACACACCCCTGCCCTATCTGGCACTTACTGGCCTTGATAGTCAGACCTGCCTGTTGCAGGGCCTGAAGCACTTCTTGCAGGTGAAAGAGGTGGTCCAGCCGGTGCTGCTGAAGACAGCTATGTCATTTTAATATGCAGCACTGAAGGCCTCCATCCCAGCTAAGACCTGGTTCACCAACTTCTGGAAGGTGGCATGGGAATTCTTGAGTCCAAAGGGAATTACGTTATATTGAAAGTCGCCTTCTAAAGTAGAGAAGACTGACCTCTCTTTGACCCCCTTGGTCAGAGCAATCTGTCAGTACCCTGAAGTGAAGTCAAAAGTGCTCAGGAACTTGTCAGCCCCAGACCTATCAATGAGCTCATCAGCTAGGGCAATGGAATGTGCATCAGTCATGGTGATTGAGTTGAATCCCCGGTGAGGCCGCCTTTAGTACTAGCACTACTGAGCTGGACCGGGGACTACTGGAGGGCTCAATGTCACCCAATTCCAGCATCTTAGTGACTTCTGATTTGATGCTTGCACTCAGTTTGTCAAACAGCCTGTACATTTTGTTTTTGACAGGAAGACTGTCTCCAGTGTCTATATCATGGGTATTTAGGTGTGTAAGCCCCGGAGTGAGAGCAAATAGGGAAGCAAACTGTTCCAGTAACTAGCGACTGACCCTCTGCTGCTCTGAGGTCAGAGTAGGAGTGAGGTTGACACCCTCCACTGATCCATCCTTCTCTTTAGATGACAGGAGATCAAGAAGAGGTTCACTCTTCTCCTTATCCCCATTATCTGTCACCAGCAGCTTGGTGACCTCAGACCTCTCATAGCGGGGTTTGAGGCGGTTAAGTTAGAGTATCTTTAAGGTGGTTCTGGGGACCTTAAGAATCACCGGGTAAGTGGACTCCCCTTCTTCTCCACCACCTCAGATAGCCCAGTCCTGCAATCCTGTAGAGCCTTGGGCTCCACTATCTCCATCATCCAATATTTCTGCCCAGGTTGGAATTCCACCATGGTAGCCACTTCTTCATACCTTTGATTCAATACCTCTTGGCTAATCTCCAAGTTCTCAGAACCTTTCATCCAGAACTTGGACATTTGGTTGCTGAGGGCAAGCATGTGGCTGACCACATCCTGGAGGGTTTCTTGGGCACCTGCTTCCTTGCTTCCCTGACCAGACTGAGAAGTCCTCTTACAGGGTGGCCATACAAAAGTTCAAATGGGCTAAAGTGCACTGCCTTTTACAGCACCTCTCTGTAAGAAAAATGTAATAATGGCAAGAGGACTTCCGCTTTATGGACTCAGGCAAGCCCATAATCTGCCTTTAAGAGTCTTGTTGAATCTCTCAACAAGCCCATTGTTTTGTGGATGATAGGGTGTGGAGAACATATAGGTAACTCCACACTCCTTTCACATAGACTTAATGTACTCAGAGATGAAGTTGATGCCCCTGTCTGACACCACTTCTTTGGGGAAACTCACTCTGATGAAAATCCCCATTAGAGCCCTAGTACAGGTGCAGTGACTGTCCTCAGAGGAATGGCTTCTGAGCACCAAGTGGCATGGTCCACCCAGACTAGGATAAACCTATTGCCTAAGGCTGTCTTGGGGGCCCAAGGGCCCTAGAATTTCACTGTCCACCCTCTCAAAGCGTGTGTCAACAACAGCTGTGGAAGTCAGTTGATATTTTAGCTTTTTTCAGCCTTCCTACTAGCCTGGCAATTAAGACAAGTCCTACAAAATGCATCTAGGGCCAATATAAGTGGATGATACACCTGACAAAGGTATTGTCTTGCCCTAGATGTCCTACAAGAGGTATCTCAAGAGTCAGCCCTAGTAGGAAGGCCCTGTAACAGTAGGGAACTACCAATATACGAGTTGCCCCATGCTTGGGAGCCTTAGGCTCACTATATAAGAGGTCATTCTCCGACTATATATGAGGTGATCTCGAGAGGTTTCACCAGCTGCCTGGGCTTCAGCTTGCTGCCTCAGGCCCTTAAGGGTTAGGGTTCCTGCAGAACTCCTACCTGGTGGATTCTCCTTTCATTTGCCTCCAGCACATTCAGGCAGGATACCAAGGGAGGCAATGTCCTCCTTAGTAGGTCCTAGGGCAGGCCCCCTCTGGTGCCCCATCCACCTGTGCTGTGGGACATTCAGGAGCTAGTTTTCCATGCCCCTTGCTCTTTCCTTTCCTGGCAGCGGTCTGGGCCATTCTTCCATGCTCCAAACCTTCTCGACTGCCCTCTTGGACGGCCATGGACCTGGTGATCACATAGATTCACTCAGGAAACCCTAACATTTCTAGGTGTGGCCTGAGCTCAACTTCCTTCCAGGCAGTGTGCTCCAAGTAATTTCCTAACAGACAGTCCACGGACACAGCAGGGTTCACCGCAACTTACAGAAGACCTGAGACCCCTAACTCAAAGGAAACCAAAGCCACAGGGTGGTGGCTCTCCATTTGTCTGCTACCAAAACCTGGGGTAATGTAATATATATCACATGCTCTGTAGACACCAGATGACACCTGACAGTAGTCATTCTGGCTCCTGTATCAATCAGAGCCTCCACCTTCTGCCCATTGATGGTGACCCACTGCCTATACTTTGAAGTATTGGAAGACATTCTGGCTTTGGGTGCCATCTCTGTATCACCCAGAGACAATAGAGTAACCTTACTGACGTCCCCCATACATACTAAGGCCATCTCTCCAAGCGCTACACTGGTCATCCCCTGTGACTGCCCACCACTGGGGGCGGTGCCCTCTTGGAGCACTTTGCATCTCCCCTAATATGCCCATACTGGTAGCACTCATAGCACTTAGGGACAAACTTTCTTCAGGTGGCCAGATTGGGACTGGAACCATTTCACCTGTGAACTGTTTTGGAGGCCTTGAGCGACCTCTTTTGTTATATTTGTATCTCTCTCCTCCTTCTTCTCTTTGGAACCCTGACCACTCTTTGGAAGTCCCGTCCAGATGCCTTCTTAGACACTCTGGTGCTGACACTGATAGCTGCTTCCTCAGCAAGCTTCCTTGGGTCAGAAAGCCTGCTATCTACTAGTTGTTGGCGCAGCTCTGTAAAACAACTATTGAACATGTGCTTCCTCAGAATTAGGTTGTGCAGCCCAGTAAAATCATACACTTTGCTGCACCTCACCCAGCCCTTCAGTACCTTGCCGGCATAATCTAGGATGTCCACCCAGGACTGATTTGGGAGCTTGTGGCTATCCCTGAATCTCTGGCGATACTTCTCAGGGGTCAATCCAAACTTAGCAACAAGTATTGCTTTCATGGGTACATACCTTATCTAATCCTCTGCCTATAGAGTGAGAAGTGTATCCCTCCCCACTGTGGGCATGTGTTACCACAGGCTCACCTCCACCCCCAGGATTACTCGGGGACCTTGTGTGAGCAGCAAACCACTTGTCTATATCATCTCCCACCACATAGTTAGGTACCAGCTCCTCAGGTATGCAGAATCTCACCTCTCCAGCAGACACTGTGGTATACTGCCACCATCACTGTTGGGTCCTGAAGGTTGCCTCGCCTTGAACTCCATCTCCCTCATGTCTTTTTCGTGCTCCAACAGTAGTCTTGTTTTATCTAAAGCCCTCTCTGCCTCAGCCTTCTCCTTCTCCAGTTTTAACCTGGCCAGCTCCAGCTCCAGATTTCTCTCCTCCCTCCTACCCTCCATCTCCACTTGTGACAGGCCTCTGGAAGATACACTGCTCCCAGCCTCATCCTGGGCATCCTGGTTTCTCTCTGGTGGGCAGATGAGTTGTCAGTCCACGGTCCCTCTTCTAGTCCTGCTTCATATCCTCACTTAAGTTCAAGTCCTTCTTATTGTCTTCACCGTTATTCTCTCGTGAGGTGGACTACCACTTTTGCACCTCTTCAAAGACTCTGAAGGCCTCCTCGAGATCCAGTTTTGCAGAACGTCTTTCTGCTTTCAGCCCCCTGTGTTTGCAGAGTTTCAGCAGCACAGCCCTGCTTAGGTAATCAACGTTGCACAGCACCATCTCCTTGGTGAAGGAAAAGAGAAGTAGGGGTACTTACATTTAGTAAAAGGGGGAAAAAGTTGATGGAAAACTAAGGAGAAATTTCAAAAAGGGGTCACACTGATGTCAAATTATTTATCTGGGATTTTTGTGTAACACTAATCAATTTATAATACAGCACAAACACCAGTCCTGTCCTCGCTGCTGAACATCAATTTCATAAATTGGGTTAATGGCTTACTGGGGTAAGAGCCCTGGTCAAGCAACAGCCACATTCCCTTAAACCACCAAAAGTCACTACATTAACCTGTGATTAGCCATGCATAGCCTGGCACAAAAAGCAGTCAGGCAATGTGTAAAGTATTTATGCAGTACACAAACAGAAAACACAACACCTGAATATCGCAAACCAATTTAGAAAAAATGAGTAAATCGTATTAATATATTTGACACTGAAACCACAAAAATCCAATCCGTAGAACCGGAGTTATGAATTTTGAAAGTTTTTAGTAAAAACGAGCTCCTAAAAGATCAAAGTGCCAACCGCAGATATCTAGTCATGCAAGACTGGGTCGAAGTTGAAAACTATTGCCAGCTGCAATGGAGCGCAGTTTGAATACAAGAAGTAGAGTGGGCCCGGTCAGTGCTTACATTTGGACTTAGAAAAAGTCTTGGAAAAAATGTTCTGAGAAGGTAAAGTTCAGTGGGGCAAGGCTGCAGGAGGTGTCCAAAGAGGGAGGGCCATCGCTGGATAGCCTTGAGTTGAAGCCAAGGTGAAGATTTATACATTCGGATCGATGAAAAAGACAACGTAGCAGGAGAAGTTGCAAAGTCAATCCGACCGGCAACGCACCTCGGGCGGATAGGCAAGTAGGTTAGTTCCAGCCTCCTCCTGGTTCTCAGAGCAGTCTTTAGCCAAAAGTTTTCTACATTCCCACTTTTGGAGTTTAGTTATCTGGGCACATTTAGCACCACTTCCAGAGGTCCAGGACTGGAGGAGCACCACATGGAAGGTCAAGACTCACTCAGGCTGGGTCCAGGTGCAGGTTCAAGATGGAGGAAACCTTTTGTGTCCCTCAAGCTCTGAACGGGAAGCCAGCAAACTAGCCCTTGTGATTTACCCTGGAGGTCCTGGGACAGATTAAGATCCAGTCATTGTCCCCAGGCAGAAGGTAGCAGGGCAGCAGGACAAACCGTGCAGCAATACAGGGGATTGGCAGTCCTTTAGAGCAGCAATCTAACAGAGCAGCAGTTCTTCCAGCAGCACAGCAGTCCTTCTTCCTGGCAGAGTAGCCACAGGTCCAGAAGTGTACTGAAGAGTTTGTGTCTGAGGTCCTACATTTATTCACTGGTGCCCTGGGTCTGAAAGGTGGGAGAAGCTTCTACTAGACAGTGACTTTGAAGTGCATGGAATTCCCTGCCTCCCCTGCCCTGGCTCCAAGCTGGCTGCAGTAAGAATGTGGGGTTGTTAGTCCCTTTGTATGAAGGCAGAGCAAAGGCTATTCATTTGTAGGTGGGTCTGTACTCTCCTCCACCCTGCCCCAATCCTGCCCGTAGATAGCCCAATGTTGCAGATTTAATTCCTCAATTGTGTGACTATCTAGGAAGAATTCACAAAGTCTAACGCTTAGGTACATCCAGTCATGTGATCCAGGCCAGGCTATAGGCCCAAAAGGGCTAACGGCAGAAATATGCCAACTTTCTAAAAGTGGAATTTTTATAATTATGATCAAAAAACCATCTTTACCATTAAATAGGGTTGTTCGCCACAATTCAAAAGACACCAAACATGACATAGCTACCAGCTCTCAATTGAAAATGACAGCTTATTAAATGTAATAAGGAATCCCCAATGTTATCCTATGACAGGAGTAAGCCTCACAGTAGTGAAAAATTAATGTTGGAGTTTCTCACTACCAGGACATGCAAAAATTAAAAGCAGTAGCGGCTAGCAATAGGAAAATATGGTGATGCACCATGGCGCAAAACTCACCATAAATGCTGCTCCCGTCTTTTGCGGTACTACTCTCCCGGCGGGATCCTGGTGACCACGAGCAGGAAAAGTAAGGACTTCCTTTTTGCCCAGTGGAACACAAATGCAACCAATCATGGAGCTGTTGTCATGTTGTTTTCAGTATGAAAGCAGCTCAGGATTGGTTGTAGCAGACTAACCCAGGACTCATATTGAGGCTGGAGGCCTGCGCCAGCAATCCCACGGCTGTTTCACAGTGCTGGGATTGCTGGGTCTACAGTGCACATGTCGGATTGGTCGTCAAAAGACAGCCAGCCAATCCGACATGCGCACTGGAAGGGGTAGCAGTCATCCTGCAATCGCAGGGTTCAGTCCCGCCCCCAGCCCTCACACTTGTGCTGTACACAGCATGAGCTGGTGGCAAAATAAAATGGCACTGCCATGCCCTTTTATTTATTTGTGCTTACCTGCTGCGATCGCAGCAGGCGGGGGACGCTCCTCCACCCCTGCTAAAAAGTACATGACCATCCTAGTAACTACACAGCACCCTGCCCGATGGGCTACCTACAGCCTACCTTAGGGGTGACTTATAGATACTAAAAGGGGAGTTTGGGGCTTGGCAAGGGCATTTAAATGCAAAATCAACATAGCAGTTTAGAACTGCATTCAGGCTGTAGCAGGTTTGGGACATGTTTTAAGGTGCTACTTCAGTGAGTGGCACAATAAGTGCTCCAGGCCCACTCGTCTCGCGTAATGTTGCCACAACAAGGGATACATTTAAAGATGTATTTAAGTAAATTTAGCAATTGCTTCCTAGACGTCTAATCATGACTTCCACAATCAAAGCGCAATAGTCTGTATAAATTCAAAAATAAAGAATAAATCAGTACAACCAGGTGTAATCCTTAATTAAATTTTCTTGTATTTACAAAATTAAAGTTACATCAGGGGATCAAAAGTAAGGAGGTTCTTCAAAGGCATTGATAACAGGACTGATAGGTTCTTGACGTTGAAGTTTCATCAGTCATCAATACACAAAGACCCATTTCCCAAACGTCAGCAGAAAGGAGACTGTCCTAAACATAAGAACAAAGTCTCCCAGATTCACTGTTTAAAAAACTCAAATGAAAATGGGTTAGGGCGTTGACGTTTCAGTCTCTTCTGAAGTAAATCTATGAGACCATCATCAGGACATGATGTTTCTGAAGCGCTAAGACCCCTAGGTACAAAAATCAAGAAAATTCTGCAAAAGAAACACCTGCAGTTGAATTGTGGAATTTGTCGTCTTGAGTAACATGCACGAAATAATCTGCGTTTTAAATTTAGAAGAGGTAATGGCCGCAGTCCCACTCAGCAGTCCTCGTATAGTTTCCACATAGTGTTGGAAACTCACTAGGCCCAATAGTATCATTAAAATTATTGTCCCTTGGTATATGGTATACCACTCTACAAAGGATTTAAAAGTAAATTAATTATGCCAATTTGGTGTAATCCAATGCAACCATGTTTGAGGGGAGTAAGCACAATCACTTTAGCACTGGTTAGCAGTGGTAGAGTGCAGGGAGCCATATGGCATACAAAAATAAGTCCAGCAAAAATGGAGCAGGTGAGGTGAAAGGTTTGGGGAAAGACCTCCCTAAGGCTGACAGGTTTAAAGACCTGTCTATAATCTAATCCTTTAGAAGCTAGAGGTTTTAATTCGTACAAGCCGACATCCTTGTACCAAGGTCTAGCTGCACCAACTTTGTACCACAATTGACTACCAAGAATGCCGTGCACTCTGAGGAAAGTTACACCTGAGGATCCATATTGGCCGCCTTTTCTCTACACACACAAGAGTCCATGGCCCACTGGAAACGTATTTCACTGCTGGTCCTCTGCCACGCAGTATGCCCCTACGTATGTATAGCCCAAAATCACTCAGCACCAGTACACTGTAATCATTGACAGCTGGTCCTTCGCTGAAATGCGCTCAGTGTGGATGGCCTCAGGATACTTCTTTCTCGCATTCGAACCAGCCTTGATGGTAAGTGGCACCTCCAGCTCGACTACTTGACAGGTAATGATCAAATAGTGAATTATTTTTGTGTGACCCTTTGATTTTGCAAGCACCAGGGCCCCTTGGCAACAGATGAGACTGTTTTGCTGTCCTCCGCATATTCTTTCAATTGCAATTTTTCATACAGGTGTCCCGTGAAGTATGTATTTGTGATGCAAAGGGATTTCCACTTTTGCCTGAGAGTTGCAATAGCCTCAAGGATGCCAGGGTGAGTGTATCCCACATGAAGGAAAGTAATCAAACAATGGCTTGTTCCTATCTGTTTACACTGATTGATCAGCAGCTGCCATGGATTTGCTCCACCTCGTCAATCTGCTGATATTCAGGTCCGTGCATCTCAGTGTGTAGCTCTCCCTGCCCTTTACCCACTCCTTTCATTTTAGCTGCTCGACCACTGTTAGTTCGTCTTTTTGCAGTGCAGGTAGGGACTGGTGTGAGACCTGGTAATTGTGAGACTGGGTCATAAAAGCTGCTTGCAAAAAGATAGAACTTTACACCAGAGCAAATTTCCAGCTGTTAAGCAATTCTTTAAAACTTTCAGGGGTACTTCAGGTAATATGCAACGGACACAGATTCTGATGAGTATGCTTAGCCATTTTCACAAATGTAAATCTAATAGGTGTACACTTCGATCTATGAAAAGGAAAGCAATTGTACATTTGCACTTCTTTTTTGTTCCTCCTCACAGAAAATAATTTTTCTGTGGAGAAACCTGAGGAAAATAATGTTACTGTGGAGAAACGTCTTTACCCACAGCCCCATAACAGATGTGGGTGCCAATTGCCACCCTCAAATACGTATTTGCTCCTACTCATGATAGGAGAAGAACGCTGAGGGATTTTGAGGTCGAAAATTACCTGGAATTGCTTGGGGAATAGGCACAAACGTTCTAGTGTATGGGTTTCACCAACTTGCAAAAGTGAATGTTCCCTAGAGCGCCTATTAAACTACTCCCAACAGCAGTTTTGCCCACATGGAAATTCCACTGTGATGGTGCAAGAGAGCAAATTCCATTTAAGGGTCACTAAAGCTCACCATTCGCCAGTGCTGTGAATCTGGGATGAAAGTTTGCCACGTAAGTGTAATTATTTGTGCATTTCAATTGCACCTTGGTGCCTAAATAGCTTTGCAACTTGAGCCCTTTGAGAAGGCCCGTACGGTTGCTACATTTAGTCTCTGCTCTGATCTGAGGCGGCTTGTAGTCCCTCCCAGCCCTGAAGTGTTTAGCAGGGAGGTAAATGCCTCACACTTTTAAACGGATGTTATTTCTCCCAAGATAAATTGTAAAGTTAAAACATTCGCTAACTGAACACGTTAGTTTGTCTACAACGAAGAACACTTTACCTTTCGCCTTGGAATTCCATGAGTGTTTGTTATTTCCATGGCACATATTTTGCAGCTGGAAATAGTTAGTTAGTGTTACCTCTCTTTTTGTGTCTAAGCTGTATGAAAACACAGCAGCTCATTTACAAGCCCTGTGCGTTGCCGGAACGTCACTTTTTGTGACCTTCCGGTGGCGCACTGGGCTTAGCCATAACTACAAGGCCACGTAAAGCTATCCTGCGTGGCTTTTCATGGCCTTTTTAGATATGAAGTGAGGCAGCGCAGCGGAAGTCACTGCGTTGCCTCACACTGTGTCGGGGAGGTGTGCCATGGGGATTGCAGTGGATGTTCCCACGTAACGGCCATACGTTTTGACACAAATCCTCAGATTTACAACATGGTATAGATCTGGGAATGCGTTAAAACTGTGCGCCTCCCCAGGGGTGGCGTAACGAGAAGAAATAACAGGATTTCTCCTTGTTTTTCCTCTTTCCATGCGTGGTGCATTCTGCAGCTCATATAGAAAGAGGAAAACGCCTCCAATGATTGTTCCTTCCTGCAGAAAAACAATCATTCCAACAACACAGACACCCTTGCAGGATGGTTCAAGGGGACCTGCATTGGCGTCAGCTGCTAATTGTGTGCTGGCGGTGGCTGATTGGTAAAGAACGCGCCGTAAATGAGGTGCATTCCTGCCCTTTCAAATTGGCTATCTCAATTCTTTGTAAATATGCCTCCAAGAGTGTAAATTCTGAACTTTAGTGTAATCTACCACCATACCCACAAGCAACGCCTCTGTGTGCACAACCTTTATCTTTGTGTACGTTCACTTTTCACATGGGGGTCAGAGGTTATTGTTTTGTATGTAACAGGAAACCACTTCAACTCATGTGTGTGTGTTCCCCTATGTGTTATATAAAATCAGTTGTTCAGCTTCAGGTGTCTGGGTTAAAAAAAAGTAACTGGGATTAGTCATTCTTGTAGTATGCACTGGCAAAGTCAATACGTCAGGTCCTTAGTAAGTGAATGTTTTTTTAATTGATTTACTACTTTGTATATGTGGATGGGTAATTGAATAAGAATAAGCATGAATTGTTGGATGGATGGGTAAGACTGGGTCTTTGCCAAAAATATATACTATGTGTATGGAATTGGGTTATTGATTGACATAGGTGAGAGCCCCACTCAAGTACACAATGCTTAACAGGGTGAACCACAGAAATCCCTAAATAAACCTGCACTTCACCTTCTTGTAGCTTGCCACAAAAGTAGTTAGGCTTAACTTAAATGAAATGTGTAAAGTATTTATACAGCACTCAAATATTAATACAGTAAAACACGACAAGACAAAACCAAACACATTTAGAAAAATAGAGTAAACTGTAATAAATAAAATGACACCAAAATGACAAAATTCCAATGTTTAGAATCAGAGTTATTAATTTATAGATTTTCAGGTGAAAATGGTGCCAACAATGCACAAATCGACACTCACTGTTAAGTTCAGGCTGGCTGCGATGGATCTCGGGTCAGATACAGGGACCAGGTTCGCCCCAGTTTACTTTCTCACACAGTCCAAGTCCAAATGAGGAGTCTGAGCCGGAGCTTTCATTGGCAGGAGCTGCAAGAGATAATTGTCAGCGCCAAGAGTAGGTCGCTGTAGGGGTGTCGACATGGCAGGAGACACATGCGGTTGCTGTTAATGGGAAGAGTAGGTCGCCACCAAAGCTTCACATTTCCGGAATGCAGGAAGTCGTTTCTAGCATGAAGTAGGTCGCCACCAAAGCTTCACATTTCTGGAATGCAGGCAGTTGTTACTAGCATGAAGTCGGACATGGTCGCTAAGAACCAAAAACTTCTGGATTTTTATCTGTTGTTCAGTCCTGGCAGTTTTGAAACAGGAGGAGTACACTCCGATGCCAGCCAAGGGCCCAAGACCTGGTGAGTCACCTCTTGGGGATCCGGTCTCACTCCATCAGAGGCCAGCAGCAGGGCTGAGGCAGGTCTAGGAGGTGCTGGTCAGCCAGGAAGTTGCAGGAAAGACCTCTAGATGCTTGTTGTGTCCCTGTAGCAGTCAGTCAACAGACCCTTGGAGTCACAACTAGGTATCCTGGTTCAAGGCAAACAGGTCCAGTCACCTTTCTTCAGCCAGCAGAGCAGCCCCTCTTCTGAATCTTCATCAGGTCCTGGAATGTTATGATGAGAGACTCTGAGGGTGTCATTCCCCATACCTAGTGCCAGCCTGTGGATGGGGGATGCCACCTTTGTCTGACCATGTCCCTTTCCTGGGTTTGGCCCCAATCTGTGTAGAGGATCGAAGGCAAGCATGCCTAGCTGTGAGCTGCATTTGTCAGTGGTAGAGCAGAGAGCCTATGAAGTCATGGAGTGGGTGAGCACAGCCCTCAGTTCATGAAGGGCTGAGTACAAGCCCCCAGGCCATCTTGCGCAGAGGAGTAACACCGTGCCCCACACCAAGCCCTTTTCTCCCCATGTCTGGAGGGAATAAATAGCACACCACAGGAGAGCCATTCACAGTCATGTGACCCTGGATGCTGGCAGAAAGGCAGATTTTGTTTAAGCAGAAAGATGGCAACTTCTAAAAGTGCAAAAACAACAGGGTGATGGATGGAATGCTTGAATTAATCTCAGCCACTGGAAATCGCTTGGGGCCGCATCCCAATCAATCATTTTTTACCCACCATGACACCTCAGTTTGGACCCAGCCATATGCAAATCACTCTTGACCAAGTTCCTCAAGGGATCAGTCCAGCCCAAACTGCCAGGCCAGGCCCTCCCTGGACCAGGACACAAGCAACCCAGGACCGGTTTTGCCCTTGTTATGGGCTCTTCAACCTTGTATAGCTTGGTTCCAGTGGCACAGTGAGTCTGGGACCCACGCCTGGGCGTGCCCAGTGCACTTAGGGTGTCATATGCAAAATTAACATGGTAATGGATGGAATGCTTGAATTAATCTCAGCCCTCTAAAAGTGCCATTTTCAGAATAGTAACCTAAAATTCGACCTTACCATTAAGGAGGATTTTAACTTACAATTCAAATGAGTGGAAGAAATATTTCTCTATCTGTTTCCAAACTGAAGTTATCACTTATTAAGTGTAATTAAGGAACCTGGTGTTAGCCCATGGGAAAGATAGCCTTGATACAGTGAAACACAACTTTAAGAGTTTTATTACCATCAGGGTATGTAAAACTTAAGTACGCATGTCCTATGTTCCAAAATCAGGGCATGGTCCTCTCTGGACTTGGCAACATTACAAAAGATACTGGGATCTATCAAATCTAGCTCCCCGCTAGATCCCCTGCCTCCTGCTAAACTTAGACTTTTAGACAATACAGCCGGAACTGAGGTTCTTAATCACCTCAATACTTCTTTGAGTGAAGGTTATTTACCTCAGAACTGGAAACACGCTCTTGCACCCCTCTGCTAAAAAAGGGTGATCTGGACCATTCCTGTTGGTCACATTTTTGTCCGATTTCCCTTCTATCTGTCTTCTCCAAGATACTGGAAAGGCATACCAATACCCAACTCTCCTCAATTTTTGTGACTGGCAAGTTGCTCCACCCGTCACAGTCCAGCTTTAGGGCTGGTCACAGTACTGAATCTGCTCTACTTGGGGGTCACAGAATGTTTTAGGCAACAGCTCGACTCTGGCAGTACGGCCGCTCTCATCCACTTGACTTAAGTCCGGCTTTTAATACTGTGTTGCATCCCATTCTGGCAGACAGACTTGAGGCTTCGGACAGTGAAGGTTTGCCCTTGAGGTGGGTGACCTTAAAAGATCGCACCTTTCAGGTCTCCTCAGCCAACATAAGATCTAAGATTTTAGCTCTGACCTCTGGTGTTTCTCAGGGATCCATTCTGAGCCCACTGCTCTTCAAAATTTATGTTTGCCCCTTGGCAGATGTTATTGAGACTTTTTGGCTCATCCTCTTCTCATACGCTGATGATACTCAGATCATCTCATTATCAGCTGCTCAGCTTCAAGATCCCTCCTTACTCCATCTTGATCTGAGGAATGTTTCCCTCTGGATGAAGAAAAATGCACTGAAGGTTAATGGTAATGAAACAGAGGTCCTGGTTCTGGGAATCAACCCCTTAACTTTGGGGGGTCTATCATCTGCAGGATTCTCTATGGCCGCTACCAACTCTGGCAACTAAGGTCAAGAATCTCAGCTTTATTATTGGCAACACCCTCTCCCTGAAGCCTAAGTTGTCTAAAATCGTGGCCACCTGTTTCTCTGTTCTCAAGTGGCTCAAGAAGAACCTCTGGCTAATTCCTCCGCCACCCAGAGAACAGTGATGCAATTTCTGGTGACATCCAGATTGGACTATGGCAATGTACTGTACCTGGGCGCAGACAAATTCTCGATCGTTGTCTGGAGATCATTCAGGACGGGGCTGACCGCCTCATTTTCCGGCTGCGTAGACATGCCTCAGCTTCTCCACTGCTTCACAAACTGCCCTGGCTTAGGGTTGATAAGCGTATCAAATTCAAGGCTTTATGCTATATGTTCAGGGCCAGACATGGCTTGGCCCCTTATACATTCAAGGTCTAAAGAAACCCTTTGTGCCCACCTGACAGTTGAGATCATCTAGCCTCTCACTGTTCACAACGCCCAGGTTTCATCTGGTTCGTATGAAGGGTCACTCGTTTTCCTACCTGGGCCCGAAACTCTGTGATTCTCTCCCGGTTTCTCTTAGGAATTGTCACTCCCTGCCTAACTTTCGTAAGAATCTAAATACATGGCTTTTTTACCTGCCATATCTGGTTTCTGTTACATGGGGTTCTTAGCTGTCCGTCGCTGCTCCCATCTGCTGCCTATGTCCTGCGCTGGGTGACCCTTTTTGGTAACTGCGCGCTATATAAGATCCAGAAATAAATAAAAGAAATAAATATGTTTCCAATACCTTGCGCCCTGCCCTATGAGCCTTTAGGGCCTACCTTAGAGGTGACTAAAAGTATTAAAAAGGAAGGTATAGGTTTGGTAAAGGTTTATTTAGCCTGGTAAAAATGGCAGTTTAAAACTGCAATACAGGCAGCAGTGGCTCGACATTTTTTACAGAGCTACTTTGGTGAGTGGCACAATGAGTGCTGCAACCCACTTGTTACCAGCCAAATTGGTTGAAAAGGCCCTTAATACTCAACTAGGAGCCTTTCTTCTCAGATCTCAGACGTTGGATGAAACGCAGTATGGTTTCTGAAGTGGCCACAGCACAGAATCGGCACTTCTGAAAACCACGAATGAACTCAGAAGAGCTGTAGATTCGGGAGGAAGGGCAGCCTTGATATTATTAGATCTATCCGCTGCTTTTGACACGGTCCACCATCCGCGTTTGTTGGATCGGCTAAGGGCATGCGGACTTCAGGGCAAGGCCTGGAATCTTATAAAATCCTTCCTTGCTGATAGATCCCAAGTGGTTTCCATGGGTGATTTCCATTCAAGACCGTTTATCTTGCCTTGCGGAGTCCCTCAGGGTTCTTCCCTGAGCCCGACCCTGTTTAATATTTACGTGTCTTTACTGGCCCCCATTATTAAGACCTTGGGCTTTGATTTAACATCCTACGCAGATGATACCCAAATTGTGGTATCCTTGCAGCCAGGACAGGAGGGCGGCATAGAAAACAGATTTCATGACTGCATGATGGCAGTGAGTCACTGGATGGCGGAAAACTGCCTAAAGCTGAACTCTAACAAAACTGAGGTCATAATGTTTGGAAATGCCCCAAACTTTTGGAATGCAAAATGGTGGCCTGCTAGTATGGGGAACCTCCCAGTCCCAGTTCAAAAAGTAAAAAATTTGGGAGTAATTGTGGATGACAAGCTGAATTTGGGGGCCCAAATTAACTCAGTCTCTTCCTCTACGACGTTTGTTTTGCGGACTGTGAAAAAAATTCTGCCTTTCCTGCCGGTAGGAAGTCAGAAAACAGTGGTCTCGCCTTGGTGATGTCTAAGCTTGACTACTGCAACAGTCTTTATTTAAACATTCAGGAACATTTTTGAACAAACTACAAAGGCTACAAAACGCAGCTGCCAGACTGTTGACCGGGATCCCGAAATTTGCACCAATTTCCAAAGAAATTCAGAAGCTACACTGGCTTCCAGTCAGGAAGAGGATACTTTTCAAAACATTGAGTACTGTTTTTAAAGCTCTTCATGGGACCGGGCCTGACTATCTGCAAAAGCATTTAAAGTGGTATATACCTACTAGAAATCTAAATTCATTCGGTGCGAAAATGGCATCTATCCCCAAGATAAAAAGCTCTCCTGGGGAGGCCGAAGATTTGTCGTTGGGGCAGCTAAGGCGTGGAACGATCTTCCGGCTCAGCTCAGAAATCTGCCAGATTTGCTGTCCTTTAGAAGGGCATTTAAAAACCTGGTTATTTATCCACTAAACCTGCTCATTCCATAGTCCGACTCCTTGGTAATTTAGCTCGTAGGATTTGGTAACAGCGCCAGGACACCTCAGGGTAACCGTTGCGCTTTATAAATCAAAAAAGAAAAAAAAAAACTTAATTTAAAGGTCCTGAGTACATGCAGCACAAACTATTGTAGACATATAAGTAAATTAAATGTACCAATCAGCTGTATACCAATTTTGCTATGTTTTCAAGGCAGAGCACTAATATTTTACTACTGGTTAGCAGGAGTACAGTACACAAAGTCCTAAAAGCCAACAAAAACGGGTTCAGCAAAGAAAGGCAAAAATCGGGGGTGACTCTGCAGGAATTGCCATGTTTAATACAGTGGTGTCAATGCTGCTTGAGTTAACTTAAAGCTTAAACTTTGTCTTTGGCTCCTTTCCAAAACACTTTGCTTTGAAGCTGAACTTTGTGAATGCAGTCTGTTTGTTAAAGGGGTTCTACTCCCAGCTTCCTTATCGTTAGAGCCCAAGATGTTACCTAATGACGGGATTAAGTGGGAAGTTGCCCAACTGCCACCAAACACTTCCCTCAATTAAATGCCAGATATAGTAGTTTTTCCAATGCTTGTATCTTAATGCCAGTGTAGATCAGCAACATAATGAAAAGATTGTGTAGTTGAGAAAGACAGAAAGATAGAGCACGGGGAGTTGCTGAGGGATGAATGAGGTCAAGAACCAGAGAGAGACACTGAGAAAGAGAGGGAGCTGGAGGAGAACTGATGTGGGAGCTGGAGGAGAACCGATGAGGGAGAGAGGAGAGACAGGGAAGGAGAGATTACATGAACTGAGGAAATTTAAGACCAATGCTTCCCGCCAATTAAAGTGAGGAGGCATTTATTGCTTAAAACCTGTGGCAACATTTGAATGCCTCATTAAGCAACCATTATGCAATCCTGTACACAAAACTATATAACACACCAAACAACTCCAATACACACATTTCTACCACTCTACTATTTTCTAAAGAATAGAGTTGAATTAATTATGCATAGAAACTGCGATTCCATGTAGCAAGTATACCCAAGTGGTAAAAGAATGATAAACAACTGAATTAAAGCAGGACAAAGCAGTGAACTTCCAACAGTAGCTGCCCCTACCCGGGGTTATCGAAAGCCATTGTCAAGCAAGCATAGGGACACAAGGGTGCAGCTCCTGTTGCCAGGTGGATGGCACTACTTTCTGCTTTAAGCAGAGCCCATATTTGCAGAAGGATTAGGAGAGAGGCCCCAGCCCTCCTGTAAACTGCATTCCAGTAATCTCATACATAAACTTTTGCCCAACTGCACATTCAAACATTTCACACAATATGTGCAAACAAAATATCTATGCTTGGCAAGTTTCAAGTTCAGAAAGCAGATAGATGAGAGCAAATCTCGGAGTTTGAGCTTTGTGCATGTAGCTGAGTTACTTTTCATCTTATTTCTTTATTCGATTTTTAAACAATAAAACCATAAAAGAAGTACAGTACATCACCTGCAACAACAACTTAAAAATAATAGCCAATAACATCATAAACATTTTGAAAGTGAGGGGATGTGTGTGCAGTTCAGGCAGGTACGAGTGCAGTGAGGCCTCTTAATCAATAATCCAAGCTCCATAAACCACATTTAAAAAAAAAGAAAGAAAAGCCTACAAGGAATCCAACAATAATTCTACCAGCATCATCAATTCTAAAATTCAGGAAATAAAGTGTGTGCTGTCTGGCAGGTGGCAGTGCAGCGAGGCCTATGGATTAAAAATCCAGGATCCCCAAAAACATTTCTAAATCGAAGTGCAATAGCTGAATCCAACAATAATTATAATAAAAGGAAGCAGGGTCAGCTCTATGTAGCCAAGTGGCGAGTGAAATCTAATCTGCACGAGAATACATGCGTAGGATATCCTATAGGGTTACATCTGTGTAGGAATCAAAAAGGCCTTCCAAACCACAGTAGAATTATAGGTATCTTTTACAGTTATACCACAGCTAGAAAGCAGGGTCAAATCACCATAGTACCATGAGGCATCACATGCTGTGGAGTAACTTCGGCCTGAAGGTCACTGCCCCCCAACACCCCCCCCCCCCCCTCCAATTGATTTCATACACCTTCCTCCCGCTTTTTTTAGGTCAAGCATCAGCGCGCATGTGCCGTCTGTAAAACCTATTGTAATTATGCCACACGGAGTATAATCCCGCTTTCTGACGCCTTCTGCTTCAGCTGGTTCACTCCTCCATCGCTCACATCGGGCAATGAGTCATTTCATTTCATTTCATAAGGCTTTATTCGAACATTAAGTAAGTTCATAAAAGCACACAATACAACAAAAATTTGTTATAAATACAGAGGCAGAAAAATTCATCAGGATAAAAAACATTTAAAAAAGCATACTTTTCCTAGCATTAATGGATTTGAGAAGAAAAGTAGCCGTATAAAAACATACTACCGGATGATATAAATTAAAAAGTAGACACATACAGTCACGTATAGTTCTGACTTCAAATTTTAAAAACAAGGGTTTCAGATAAGCTATCCGGAAGTGTTTATACAATTGACAAAGCAGAAGAAAGTGCACAGTGCTTTGGGAAGTGGAGTTATCACATAAACATGGACCAACAGGATGTAAATTCATAATCGGGAAGGCAACAAGGTTGTGGACAACTCCCATTCTAAATCTGGTCAACACAAACCGATGTGCCTTCCAAGTTATTTGAGACAGATAGGGTTGAAAGCCCACAACTTCATTTAAATCATGATAAAAAGTATAAGATGAAAGATTGGAGCTGTTCTGATGTCTCTTAATAGCAGCCTGTTGTAAAAAACACTGCTTGAGATCAGTTTTAGACAACATATCTGCCCCGTGATGATCCGCTAGGATGTCGATGTTAAAGACCACCCGAAAGCTATCAATAGCATACTTCAACCACGGAATCCTTATAAAATGGTCCAAAGTAAGACAGTCAGAAATGATAGCTCTACACAAGGAAGTCTCTTCTTTAATCCAAATGGAGCGCCATAGGAGCAAAGGTCTAAGGGGGGTCAAATCGGAGAGATGGCAAATACCCAATTCGTTATGCACTAAGGTGTTCGAGACAGAGCTTGGCAGACACAAAAGTTTTTTCAAAAATACGTTCTCTTCAACCTGAAGAGAACCTGCCGGGGCATAGCCCCATATGCCTGCTCCGTACAATGCAATTGAGACACACCGTGACTGATAAATTTTCAGCATGTCGTTTATCCGCCTGTCTCCTAATTTGGTAGCCATAGTAAAAATACCAAAGGCACTCCTGGCCATTTTAGACCGTACATTCTTAAGTTCAATTGCCCAGGTGTTTTTATTTGAAAAAGTAACCCCCAAATATGAAAAGTTATCAACAACCTGGACCTTTTGACCCTCTATGAAAAAAGAGGGTTGTTTCTTTCCAATCCTATGGCCGCATTCCATAACATAGGTTTTGGATTTGTTTAAAACTAGCTTTCTGCTTTTGATAAATTGCATAAAACCATCCAACAACAATTGAAGACCGTATGGTGTACGTGAAATTAAAACCGCGTCATCCGCGTAGAGTAACACGGGAACATATTCATTATTAATTTTGGGAGCATCCACTGCCAGAGATTTAAGGAAGGATTCAATTTCATTGATAAAAAGAATGAAAAGCAATGGGGCTAGCACACAACCCTGACGAATTCCACGCCCAATCTTAAACATAGGTGTACATTCGCCTTGTGACCCAAAACGGACACAGGCTCTTAATTTAGAATATAGGCGTGCGAGAAAGAAGATAATACCCTCTGGGGCCCCCATTTCTAACAGCTTTTCCCAAAGAATGCCGTGGTCCACCAGATCAAAAGCACTACTGAGATCCGCAAAGCAAAGGTAAATAGTGCCAGTCTTTGCCAGGGTATATTTACCAACCAGCAGTTCTAAATTTAAACATTGCTCTATCGTTCCGCGACCCTTCCTAAAGCCAAACTGGCTCTCGGCTAAGATGCCATTTTCTTCGGCCCATTCCTCCAATCTCACCATGAGCACTCGGCTCATGACTTTAACAGAAGAGTCCAACAGGGAGATTGGTCGGTAATTCTTGGCTTCCCCGCGATTACCTTTCTTGAATATTGGGATTAAAATGGATTCTTCCCATGTCGGGGGCATCTTATTTCTGACAGCTGCGTTAAAAATATTAGTAAGCAGAGGCCCCCACATTTCTGGGACCAATTTATACACATCAATTGGGACCCCATCTGGGCCTTGTGCTTTCCCCCCCTTACTGTCCCGTATACTGTCTAAAACCTCTTGAACCGTAAAATTTAATGGGATATGCGGCCATTGTTTCCCTGAAATTTGCGCTCCACCATCAGGCTGGAAAATTTTAGAAAAGTGCGTAATCCAATCTGCCTGCATAACATAGGAGGTTAGTTCTGGAATTTTGTCGTCTTTAAGAAATGGGGAGTTGACAGTTTTCCAGAATAGGGAACAATTGTTCAGTTCAGCTGCCATGGACAAATTTTCCCAGGCCTCTTGCCGAAGTTCCACTTTCCTATTTTTAAGGGTTACGTTGTATCTGGCTCTTAGATCTATGACCAGTCCCTTATCTCTGGGTTTGACAGATAGAGCAGATTTCAGCTCCCTCAGGGCCGAGGTGCAAGCTGAATTAAACCAGCCCCGCGGTTGGTCCTCTTTATGTTTACGGGTACCTGTGAGTTTTAGGTTAATGGCCGCATTAATACTAATAAAATGTTCAATTGAGGAAGAAGTACATAAATTGTCTTCAAGAATCGCGGTAATATGTACCAGGGAACTGGTTATGATGGAATCAGACGTAATGTCTGCCTTATCCCCCTTCCACCTGAGTCTTGTACCATTAGGGCGCTCTGCCTCTATACTATTAATAATACGGCCCGGGAAACTAATATCATCCTTTTCCCACAACTTAGCCTTTACTACCAGGCAGTTGTGGTCACTTAATTGAATATCTATTACCTTTGGGGCCGTGAGCAAAACCTCCAGGCCTGTGGAAATGCAGATAAAATCTATTACAGAGTTCATACCCCGGCCTGAAAAGGTGGGACAAGTATCCCCTTGTGCATTTTTCTCGTTATCCATAATGTGCATATTATATGAGGCGAGGAAATTATTTAGGGCATCTTCATAATAATTGTGTTTAAAATGGAGAATCCCATCCTCGTGAGCGTCCACTAATCCGCAAACATTATCCTCAGAGAAAGGGCAGGTGGTAATATTAAAATCCCCTACCAGGAGCAAATCAAAGACTTCATTGGAGTCCTTATACAACTCTTCTAGTGCTTTGGAAAGGTCTTTGACCGGCTGATCCCTGGAGTCATTAAAACAATTATTGTAAAAATTAATTAAAAGAATGTTCCTACCTCCTTTTATTTGCAGCCATAAAATCTGGGAATAAACCCCAACTTGTACATATTTAATAACTGATAAAGGGGCTTTAACTGAAATCAAAACAAGTAGACCTCCCTTGGCTCTACCTGAAACCGAGCCAATAGCAGGAAGCTGGTATGAGTTAAAACCACTATAACCTTTGAAATCAGTACACCAAGTTTCCTGTAAACAAATAATGTCAAAGAGATCCAAGAATTCCATCCACCCCAGGCTATCTGTTTTTGATCGGATCCCAGCAATGTTCCAACTTACAATGTAACACTCAGATGAGGTGTGGGTACCTGTCCCCAAATTTATACCAAAGCTATCCTGTTGAGAAGGGGCAACATTTAAAATCTCGTCTTCTGACACAGGGTTATTCGGTATATTTCCCATTACGGCTAGGGGCAGACAGACTACAGGGATTTCCACCACCAACCCTGATAAACAAATTTTCGGGCCAATTGTCAACAAGCCTAGGTTCCCTGGAGGTTCTTCTGTAGGACCTGGGGCAGCACCCTTCTCCTGTCAATCATTTTGGTCCAATCCACTCAGGCATTGATAACGGTTAGCAGTAGCTACCTCGGTGTTTAACAGACTAAGGCCCTCGTCTCCCCTCATTATCCCTCCCCTCCGCTGCAATGGGAGGTGCTCAATATGTTGCCTATAGAAAAAGCCAAGGGGACGGAGTACGATACCCTGGTCATTACTGGGACGGGACGTGGCGCGAATCAGAGCTGTCATTGCTAGGTGAGGGTTACTAAAATTTATGATAACACAATCACCAGGAATGTTTTTGGGGGACATTCCAATCCAATTTGTTCTGGTGGTAACCAGAATCTGATCCGCCATAGCCACAGGAAAACCGCATTCACGGTTGAGCCAAGCCACAGTTTTATTCTTAAGGGAATCATGGGATTCCACAGTACAATTAGGCCCGTCCTGTCTGATAACTGGCACGTTGGTCAAAACTGCCACATAGGGTGCGCAGTCGGGTGGCAGATTAGGTTGGGGGAGGCGATTATCATTAAACCTCCCTCTTCTTGAAGACCTATTCGTGTTCCCCGGGTCATGAGTAATTATATTAGTCGGGGCACCGTTAGCTGGAGTAGCACTAGATGTATCCCCGGGGGCGCATTGTGTGGCATTACCAGCAAACTCCCGCCGATCATTACTTGGAATAATCCCTTTAGTTAACTGAGTGGGAGATATAGAACCCATGCATGTTTGACCGGTACTTTTTAAGGTTTTAGATTGTTGCACAAGTTGGCCCATTAAATCCCCGGTCTCCCCCTCCACAGCGATCGATGGGGAGCTGTTATGGGATTTAAATCCCTGTTGCACCAGTTCACCCAATCTGTTCACTTCCCTGGATACAGCCTCGAGTTTATCTAAGAGCGGTATGATAATTTTGTCTAGCTTGCTATCAATCATACCGATTAACATGTCGAGCTGAGCTGGTGCTAGTATCATTTGGGTAGGGTTATCTCCAATGTCTAGACAGGTATGCTCAGGGGAGCCGACATTAGTGACCGTGTTCTTTTTGCTTTTGCGGCCCCCCTTTTTGGGTTGAACATATCTGTTAACATGTAAACCTGATCTTAGCACTCTATGTGTTTTAGGGGGTACAGGGGTTGAAACTACAGTGACATTAGGAGACTTGCTAATATCAGAATCCATGGGCAAATCGATATCAGGCAAGGGAACCGGAGTAGACTCTGTTACACAAACACCCACCCTCGATGGGGAAACTGTAAGTACCGATGCTTGGCTGTCATCAAATGAATGTATCTCGACCGAAACTAGTTGGCTTGTAGTCTCAGGACTACGATTGCTAGTCAAACCTAGGGATAGTCTGCGTTCCTTGTTGATTTTGCCTACGACTTTGACTAAATAATTATCAAGTGTAGACACAGTTGAACGAGGGGTCCCAGTCGTTTTAGACATGCTGCCCAAAAATGAAAATCAAAATAATATAATAAAATTTCTAAAACAGTAGCAACCGTTTAAAATAGCACTTACTATGAAATGATACCACCAATATAAAAATTAAATACAAATTAAAAGTTGTTATATACCATGGTGAAATGCCTTGGAATTGAATGCTTATTAGCTAATACTATATTCCTAGGACCTTTATGTGCAGGGAACAGAGGCCAACTACACACCGCAAGAACACGTATATAACATATGCGGGCATAGGCCTAAATAGCGTAACACAACACCTCAACATCCACAACATACAGCGAGGTGTCGTTGAGCCACAACAAATTTAAAGCACCCTGATTACTTCAGTGTATTTAGCAAAGTCCAGATGTTAACAACTAAGGGGGGTAGCCCAGCCCGGCCTCTTCCGGCCCCTGACGGCCACAGACGGTCCCGCCCTTGTCCCGGGCTTCTCCCGGCGCCGACCCACGCGCGATCCCGCGACGCGGAGGGAGCTTCTGAATAAGTAGCGCCTCCGGGCGCGTAGTCCGGCGGAAGTGGGCGGGGCAAAGGGGAATGCTGGGGCTTGTGGTTCCACCCTGCTGCAGCCTCAGGTGGCGCGAGGCGGCAGGGGAACCAGGCGTCCACACGGCGTCCACACAGCGCAGGAGTCACTCGCAAGTTCCCCAGGAGCCAGGTAAAGACTGCACAGCGTCCACGCTTGCTGGCCTCGAAGCGTTAACCCCCCGCTCCACCGAGGGAGCTTCTGAATAAGTAGCGCCTCCGGGCGCGTAGTCCGGCGGAAGTGGGCGGGGCAAAGGGGAATGCTGGGGCTTGTGGTTCCACCCTGCTGCAGCCTCAGGTGGCGCGAGGCGGCAGGGGAACCAGGCGTCCACACGGCGTCCACACAGCGCAGGAGTCACTCGCAAGTTCCCCAGGAGCCAGGTAAAGACTGCACAGCGTCCACGCTTGCTGGCCTCGAAGCGTTAACCCCCCCAATGAATCACATCGCAGGCTGGGGGTTAAAAGGTCGCTTTTATTTAGCAAAATACCAAAATAATCATAATGCCAAACAATGACTTTCGATGCAAAATTACCCGCCCCCGCCACCCCTCAATGATCCCCCAAGAAAAATCCCCAAACCGATACCCCAAATAAAATTTCCCCCATATCGATCCCCCAATGAAATTTCCCCCATATCGATCCCCCAAGAGATTTTCCCCATGAATTTTTCCCCCACATAGATCCCCAATTCTCCCCCACCTGGAACCTCTACCCCAGCCCCTTATCTCTGTTTCCCTTCTGTCCTAAGCTATTCTGCCTGACCTAACCCTTCCTACCTGCCTCAATCCCGTCCCATTCTGCCTCTAAAGGGAAAAGAAGGGATGGGGGGGGGTGAGAGAGAGACCAAAACCCAGGAAACGCAAGAACCAGGAAACGTTACCGTAACTGCAACATATAAAATCTGTAATAAAATAGGGAGGGTGGGTGGGGCACAAAAAGCGAGCGCGCCTCCTGCCTACCTGCTCCTGGGCCCCCAACTGCCAATAATTAGAACGTGGCGTTTGAACGCAGCGTTCTAAAGCAGGCTCCCTGCCTGCACGCGCTCGACCCTGGGCGATACCAAGCGCCCGAAGCTGCCCGGGGGTGGACTTTCTTCGAATGCCACCCCCAAGCCCCCATCGGGCAATGAATCACATCGCAGGCCGATGGGGGTTAAAAGGTCGCTTTTATTTAGCAACATACCAAAATAATCATAATGCCAAACAATGACTTTCAATGCAAAATTACCCCGCCACCGCCACCCCTCAATGATCCCCCAAGAAAAATCCCTAAACGGATCCCCCAATGAAATTTCGCCCATATCGATCCCCCAAATAACATTTCCCCCATATCGATCCCCCAATGAAATTTCCCCCATATCGATCCCCCAAGAGATTTTCCCCATGAATTTTTCCCCCACAGTGATCCCCAATTTTCCCCCACCTGGATCCTCTACCTCAGCCCCCTTATCTCTGTTTCCCTTCTGTCCCAAGCTATTCTGCCTGACCCAACCCTTCCTACCTGCCTCAATCCCGTCCCAATCTGCCACCAGGAAAAAACCCTTGTAAAGGTGTTTTTCCAGTCCCCACAAACCCCCCCTCCCCCCGTTCCCTTTTTTTCTTTTTATTTTGAGAATCAGATATTGTGCTAAACGCATTCCTCAAATGATAGAAAATCACCATTGCAAGAATAACCAGAAATTGTTTAATATGAAATATGTTCCCCAAACAAGAAGGAAAGCCGCTACTGCAAACCTTCAACCCCACGGATGCAATCCCAAAATATAAAATAACTTATCTTTAATATTTACAATCTACAATTCATTTGCAATGAACGATAGATGTACACCATCCGCTCTGAAAAATTGAAAGTCATCTTTACTGATGTCCTCATGTGCCAACCAAGAAATGTCATTGATGAGACAAAACTGGCGTAGTTCCCTGTTAAATTTACGCCGAGCCCTGTCGATGGCAGAAAACTTCTCAGCGCCTCTCCAAACCCTCCTTGGCACCAGTGCAGTAAAAACAATTTTTGTATTAGGCCATGAAAGCACTATCTTAGCTAAATCAGCTTTCACCTCCAAAAGGAGTCCCAGGCCAGACAACTGTACTAAATCATTTTCGCCCAAATGAATTAATAACACCTTAGGTAGTGACTTTGAAGAAGCCAACTCATTTAAACTGGGCAACAGTTGACCCCATTTCATTCCCCTCTTACCAAACCATAGTATGTCCGTATCTTCAAAACTAAAGCCAAAATTTACACCATAGTGGCTCCTGTCTGCTTGTTTGGCTGCCCATCTGACGAAAGAGTGTCCTACAATCCACACATTTGCCATGGAGGTTGATGAAGGTAAGTGGTGACCTAGAAAGAGATACATATTAGCAACAGCGAAATGGATGTTTAACATTCATTAAAATCTCTAACATATTTCAAACAACAATTAGATGACCAACGGCCTAGCCTACGCAGCTCTTGTAAAGAGAAGCCCCTTCTGGCAGCCTCTGAAGCAGCTCCTATACGAAATGAATGCGTTCCAAAGTCAAACGGGTTTACCCCTAATGACAACAAAGATTTCCTCAGTACGGCCAAAAGCTGAGAAGCAGTCAGCTGAGAGCCATCCTGGTGTTGAAAAATGCAGCTGCTGTTAGGATAATGAGGAAATTCTTGAAATTTTAACCAGGCAAACCATGGGCATAGCGGACCGCTAAGTTTCCACAATACCACAGTAGCCCCCTTTCCTCTTTGATCTGTTTTGGATGACTCTAAATACATTTTTAGTGAATCTACAGACATAGAGACATTTGAATAGCTGAGACCCTGAATAAAAGGTTTACCCAAAAGTTCAGATACTCTAAAGGCACCAAAAAATAGCCATAACATGCAAAGTGTAAAGAGCGCCGCTTCAAACTTGCAAAAGCAAAGTGTAGGCAACGTTGTTATAATCCTTTCCAATAAATTTAGAGATATAGGCTTGCGCTGTACTGTACCACGTTTCTTAACCTTGGACCATCCTGACAAAATCCTTCTACCCAACTCTCCCAAAGACGGGTCATAACCCCAAAAACATTTTCCATAAAAGGATATTCCTGATAGCTTTCCTGCAATGGTAGCAGCTGTAATGCCCTTATCAATGTTGCTCAACACAAAACGGAGAATGTCATCATTGCGTAGTAAAAGGCCTGTATGATCATTGTTATGACAAGCCGCACCTGACTGTAGAAATTCCGCCCATGCCCTCCTGTACGCTAAGCGTGTGCTGATAGCCAGAGATTGCTCCATCAACATCCTAATCGTCAGTCCGCTAGCAGCCATACCTCCTGAGGAATTGGAGTCTTTTCTGCATCCGCTGTGGGTGCCAAACCACGGAATCTCCGCCACTGGGAATGAGATAACGCATCAGCTATAGTATTGTCCATTCCAGGAATATGCTTCACTCTAAAAGTTATATTCAACAACAAGCAACTCAGCATGAAATTCTGCAATAACTGAAGCAGGCGTTTGTCCCTTGCTTTCTGACCACTGACCAGATCGACCACGGTCCTGTTATCGACATGAAAGAGAACAGATTTGTGAGCTAGAAACTTACCCCAGACTGACAGTGCTACTATCAAGGGAAACAATTCAAAAAACGCGATACTGCGCTTCTCAATAATCCAGTGCAGAGGCCACTGTTCAGCACACCATTTTCCATCCCAGAAAAGTCCAAAACCGTTAGATCCTGAAGCATCGGAAAATATCTGTATAGACCATAAAAATTGGTCGTCCATGGATCTAATAGGAACACCATTAAAACTGTCCAGGAAAATCAACCAGACCTCAAAGTCTGCTCTCATGTGAAGAGATACCCTGACCCTATGATGAGGTAATGACACACCCGCCATAGCAAAACCCAACCTCCTACAGAATGATCTCCCGGCTTTTACTACTCTGAAGGCAAAATTCAAATGACCCAACAACCGTTGCATCTCAGATAGAGTCAGTTTTTGCGCCGCCTTAGCATAATTGAGCAACTGTACAATTTCTTGCCTCTTGTCTTGTGGTAACCTAGCTTCCATCTTTTCAGTATCAATTTCTATGCCTAGAAATATTAGACAAGTCTCTGGTCCCTCTGTTTTTTCTGCCGCCAAAGGAACACCTAATTCCTGCATCACAGATTGGAAAAATTGGAGGGCCTTGCCACATGAACGAGAGCCCTTTTCACCCACAAAAAGAAAATCATCCAATTAATGCGACACTTCCATGTAGCCGGACCTGAATGAAAAAAGCCATTGTAGGAAAGAACTGAAATCTTCAAAAAGTTGGCAGGAAACTGCACATCCCATAGGTAACACTTTGTCAACAAGGAATTGACCTTGAAAATGAATACCTAGCAACTCAAAATCTTGAGGATGCACTGGAAGCAATCTGAAAGCTGACTTAATATCACACTTTGCCAACTCCGCTCCTGAGCCGGCCTTTTCAACTAAATCCAGAGCTACGTCCACAGAAGAAAACTGCACTACAGTATCCTCTTTAGCTATAAAATCATTTGCTGACAGTCCTTGAGGCCAAGACAAATGTTGAATCATACGGAATTCTACCTCCGTTTTCTTGGAAACCACTACTAAATGAGAAACAATAAGATTGGGAAGGGGTCAGGAAAAGAAGGGGCCGGCTATTTTACCTTCAGCAATTTCAGAGTCTAATTTGTTAGCAATAACTTGAGGAAACTGCTTTGCAGATTTTAAATTTTGCGCAAACCTACGTTGCCTAGGACCTTGATAACCGAGTTTGAAACCTTCCTTAAACCCCCAATCTAACTTTAAAGCTTTCTCCCTGAGAGGGTAAAATTTTAGCCACTTTCATAAGTTGGGAATGTCAATTGGCGTAACCGCCTTTGAAAGGAGGCTGGACAGGGACGCCTCTCCCTCTGCCCTGACCTGTATAGAAGCTGGAGTTTTGTTCACTAAAACATTGCAACACGGCATGCTTACCGCCGCACTTTGAACATTCGTGCCTATATTTGCATGGATACTTTTGACAGAAACCCCTGTTGAAATTCCAGCACGCCCCCGTGGTGAAAGCTGCGTTCTTAGCCCATGACCCCACCCCTCCCAGAGTGGGTCTATTAAGAAAGGGCTGTGGGGTAATCGCCAAAGCGCTTGCTGTATGTAATGCAGGAGGAGGCCTTTGGGGATACATCCACTGGACCCACAACTCGTTATCTACCTCAACCTAGGGTTTTTCTGGAATTAACACTAAACTAGCTCGAAACTCCTCATCATAGTGTAACCATGCGAAGCCCCCAAATTCTGCATGCGCCTTTCTAATAGTATCCAAATATTTTAAAAGAGAGACCGAACGGCCCGGAAACTTTTCACAGTAAACGCTTGCGAAAATTAAAAAGGCAGAGGTCCAGGAATCAATATTAGTGGGAACCCTGGGTCTTCTCGCTAGCTCCCATGCCTCCTCCTTCGAACCCTCTTTAGATTGAAGCTCCCGATGTAGTAGTTTAAAAACGTCTACAAACTCCCCGCTCCAAATCTTTTCTTTAGTATGTTTAGTTAAATGTGACCCCAGGGGCATGGACAACCCCATATAAGGCAACCTCTTTAAACCTGTACCTTTGACTTTGGTATCCTTTTCTTCTTGCGAAATTGAAACATGTACCTTAGCTGCAACCGTATCTGCTTTAGGGGATACCTGTCCCTGTGAACTCGCATATTTACAATGACAACAGACCTTATCACCTGTGACTGACTCAGGAACTGCTAGTTCCCTAAGTTTTTTAACGTTAAATAAAGAACAAGCATCACCAACTTGCCCACCTGTTTGAAGGGGCTTGTCCAAAGCTGCGCGCTTCCTCGTCTGGATTCCTTCCGAGGCCTTGGGAAAACGATCTAGCCGCTTCCAGTTCCTCTCGGATTCTTGTGTCTGTAAAAGATCAGCTCGAGAAAACTGATTAACAAGCCCCCCCTGTTTGGAAGGAAAACAGTCATTAGAAAGGTTCTCTTGATGGGGGATTGCACCCTCCTTCAGGTCAGATAAGTCGTTATCATCATTGTCATAATAGCTCTGTGCGACACCACTACCTGAAGGCCTAGCCCCAACCCCAACACCACAATCGAAAACCCTCCAGTTCACTGCTTTTTTAAAACTGTGGAAGCCTATAATCAGGTAAGGAATTTGGAAAAATCCCTTTAACAGCTTTTTCTTGCGTGGAAAAAGGCGAGCAAGACGCATGACACTTGCTCAATGGCTGTCCGCTGCACCCGCTGCCCTTGCGCAGGCTTGTAGAAATGTCGGCCTGCAAGCCGCTACTACTTGCAGACTGAGGGGGTCCTTGAAAATTTTCAGGCACCGCGTGAAAAGGTGAGCAAGACGCTGGAAACTCGCCGCACCTGATGCCCTTCTGCAATCTGGACGCAGAGTTGGCATGCGAGTCGCTATTACTCACAGACAGTTGAGGTTCAGGCACCGCAGGACTGCCTTTATTTCCCGCCCCCACCCAAACCCATCCCCCTGCGGCAGGCGGCTCACTCGCTGACCTAAAACGGCTAACGTCTGCTCCGCCAACAACAGACACAGACAAAAAATCCTTATTTAATTCCCTGACCGGAAAATCCAAAGAAGGCAAATCCGAAGACACTCCAGTAGCCATATTCTCTTCAGCCCTTACAATGGGAACAATTGGCAAACTTGAACACTTCGCTGACAAATTAATGGTATCTGAAGACATAACAGGAGTAAGAAACCGGTCACCAGAAACAGAATTACCAACTGTTGAATATAACATTTTCTTATTAAAAATAGGAATATCGCGTTTTACAGGCGATTTACCAGAAAACATGTTTTCCCCATTGCCAGAATCGCAAAACTGTGCTTCGCCACTAGATGGCGCCAATGCCTCATTACTAACAGTTTCCACAACTTCAGAAACCTTGGATATCCCTTTAAGAAAAGCATGTTTCCTTGCCCCTCTACCCCTCACTGAGCGTGTGCGAGCCCCCCCCCTGCTTTTCATCACAACAGTAGGAGCTGACTGCTGAAAAGAGGTAAGAAGGGGAGCCTCCCTAGATAATTTCTTCAAAGACTTTGAATTCTCCACAGAAAAAACTTCAGGGGAGCTGTCCGATAATGTGCAGGCAATAACTGCAGCAGACACACCCTCAGAGGAAGCCCTCTTCTTAAGGGTTAACCCAGTCCAAGCCTGATTCAGTACACCAGGGGCCAATAAATCCTCCCTCCCTGCCTGGCACAATGTTCTAAGCGCTTCCCTGACTCTCTCTGCAGCTTCAGCCATCGTAAAAGGCTAATTAACAGCCTGCCAGAGCCCCAATAAATCAAACAAGAGGCACAAAACGTGAGCGCGCCTCCTGCCTACCTGCTCCTCCCCAACTGCCAATAATTAGAACGCGGCGTTTGAACGCAGCGTTCTAAAGCAGGCTCCCTGCCTGCACGCGCTCGGCCCTGGGCGATACCAAACGCCCGAAGCTGCCCGGGGGTGGACGTTCTTCGAATGCCACCCCCAAGCCCCCATTTCCTGGCTCCTTACAGGTGGGCTCCCGATAATACACTTCCGTTTTTTTTTGTTGAGGAGCACCAGCCGACTGCAGTTTACGTACGTTGTAGATTTGTAAGTGTCCCTGCTGGGGACTACTTGTTTAAAATTGGTACTTGTGCGCCATGCTTTATGTTTTAGCATGGCGCCACTCTCATCTTTTTTTGCACTCGTATTAAAGGCTCAGGTGCTCCATGCTTCATATTTACCCCGGCGCCTACTTTTATTTTTGTCATGCGCTGTCCAGAGAACCAGATCGGGCTGGTCTTCGCCAATCCTCTGCAGAACCAAAATGTGTGTGTTTTTTAAGCAGATTTATATAGCGCGAAGTAGGCATAGTTTTGTTTTGCCAGGCGTGGCTCGCCCACCTCAATATTGAATTGCAGCTCTTTGTCCCATAATTTGCTTCAACATTACCTTCGCCTTACTACTATCAGCCATGCAGTACATCAATTTGAGGAAGGTGCTTGCGCACCTCCGGTGTACTAGATCAGAAAAATGACCACACATGCATTCACAAGGGTGCATTGTCATGTTTAGTTCAGCCTTTTTGTTTAAGTTTATTGTGTCCCGACGTTTCTAACACCGATCTGTCCTCTGTCCGTTCAGACACTGATGGTTTTAGAAACCAACACTTAAGCTTAACATAACACCGTACATTGAATTTTTAAGTCACAAATGTGTTCGCTTGTTGATCGGTGACACCTTTAACGACTGCCTCTATTGTGTTACAAATATAGATTATATATGCGGCACTAACATAAAAAACGGACAAGTATAGCAAACGTAACAGCGGTGTCAGCACCGCAGTTTGAGGTCAGCGAGGCGCAGCAAATGACCCGCTGTACAGGTGTACGCTGCGGGCAGAGCCGGGGCTGCTGGGCACGGTGGGACCCTCCTCCCCCTGAGCAGCTCCCACCGGTACATGCTAGTATCATCGCAGCAGACCCTCTAGGTAAAGGGAGGGAGCCCCTAAACCCTGCAGAAATGGAAAATGATTTGAAAGTGAAGCTGATGGCGGAGCGCGAGCGGGTAGCAAGCTTAAAACTATCTAAAGGACTCTCTTTTACAAGTATCATAAAGCCCTGATAATATATATGTGCTAGTGACGTAATGTTTCAGGCACACGCTCTCTTAACCATATAAAATTACTAGGGCTGGTATACAATACACCAGCATGTTTAGCAAGCAGATGACTAACCGTGCCCCAACCCTTCAGAGGCATTTGTAACTTTTCCTGTTTACTGCAGATGATAACAAGTCTCTGTTTAACAGCTGCGCTCCAGTGAGTGAGTTGGCGACCCAGCTTTTATAGACAGTGATCCCCACTTGACCTCATTGTGTGAAGATCACATTCCAAGCCTGCAACTCACTTGCAGTAATAACATATTAAAATGGAGTGCCGAGTCGCTGCACTATTATGTGCTATTAAATAAAACTGTCCCTCTGATGAAAAATGCAAACAGCTTTGTGTGAAAGCCGCAACTTGTCCATAGACACCCCTGCCCCCATGTTTCTTTCTCTCCTTGGCCTACCTGCACTGTCAATAGTAATCTCCTTCCCTGCGGATTAACTGCGAGACTTTAAGCGGAGGTTTCTTTCATTTCACTTTCACAAAGCACCTGATTAAATTCTACCCCTACAAGCGCTTTACCTTTTCTTTGGCGCTGCATCTCCCTTTTACTTTCCATCAATAGTGTCAAGTCACAACAATCCGTGAGCCCCGCAATAACCATGGTGTTCCTGCTTACATTTCACATGCTTTACTTCAACTTGCATTCCCTACCAGTGGTTTTCTTTTTAGAATCTTAATACTTTGTTTTTCTTTACAGGCAGCATTGTTAGTCTTATCTCCTCTCCCTCATAACCTATTTCCTATTTATTCGTTCTCCAGCGCCGCAAGGTCATACCAATGGTAATAGCTCTATGCAAATTTGATCACTCCACTGCGAACCCCCTAAAAACCTAAAAGTAAAACACATTGTCATTTTCAACGCCAATAGCTCTAACAAATGCGAGACCGATTGCATTGCAAATGCTTGTATTGTTTTTGAAGTTTTATATAGTGCAAACTAGACCGGAAGGTATCGGAGCGCTTTACATGAGCACTAGTTGAATACAGAGGGGCACGTTCATTTTGGTTAGCAAGGGGAGGGTGATTAAGTGATTTGCCCAGAATCACAGGATATTGAGGGGTCCCTGCCAAGGCTCGAACCCGATTCCCCAGCTCCGAGGTCCAGGCCGTCAGGCCACAAAAATAGAATGTATCCTATAGCAGACATTAGGGATGCCTAAAACCTGCAGTCAAAGTCACGCGTCCCTGCACTTTCGGTACCGTAAATGGTTTAGAATAGTTTTAGAAAAAGTAGGAAAAAAGATCTAAAAAAATGTACAGAAAAAACTAAAATGCATGAAGGTTTTTTCAGACAGTCCATCACATGGGCAAATCGATGAGGAACTACCCAAAGTGCCTTGAGCCTCCGAAAAACACCAAAAGTTGCCACATCCTGCCTGCACTGAAACAGAAGAGAAGTGATCTCTCCCAGAGTGTAAGTACTAAAGTTAAATACATCACCAGCTCAACAGGTTCATAAAAACATAATGTCAATGCTAAAAGAACTTTTTCTAGATTCGATGTGCAGTATCTAAAGTGACAAATTTCTTGAAAATAGAGCTTAACCTCCTGCTTGTCATTTTTAGTAAAGGTGGAGGGTGAATCGAACATATTGGACAAAATTACTTAAAAGTCTTGAAATCGACCGTCCAATATTATGTCCTTATTCAAACTGGCCTCGCTATTGGCTCATATACTGATCCAAAGCTGAAGTGGGGCCATCTTCACTTTATCAGAAATATACTGAAAGGCTTAACTCTGAATGAATAACAAAATGGGAACTTGTAGGGAGGAGACAGAGGAGCCGTCTACATAATAGTTTTTTCTCTGTCTGTAAAAAAGTAACATTATAACCCCAAACCCCTGCTCCGTACAGAGCTACAGTGACAAATTAAGAATTTATTTATATATATATATATATATATATATATATATATATATATATATATATATATATATATATATATATATATATATATATATATTGGGTGGGGAGCGATGGTCCCCCTGCCTGCGATCTGGAAGAGAATGCATATTGCTCCAGTCGACTTACTGAGCTTCATGCGTGAATTGCTAACCTGTCGCTGCCAGGAGCCTGCAAAGTCAACACCCAGGTAACAGACGTTGCTAACACTACTTAGGGATTGCCTACTGACCAATAGTTTAGAAACATTCTTCCTTCCTGGGTCACAAGCCATGATGTTAGACTTACCAAAATTGGTGATTAAGTCTAATTTACTCAAGTAATGTCACAAAGGACTCTATCAATGTGCGAAGTGCTCTCGGGGTCCGTGACATAAGTAGTATGTCATCTGCATAGAGTAGCACTTGAACTGGTGAATTTCCTATCCTTGGGATATCAGTGGCAGCAGTAGCCAAAAAAGAACTCAGATTGTTAATGTAGATGATAAACAACAGAGGGGCCAAAATGCAACCCTGATGCATTTCTCTAGCTAAGTGGAAGATGTCTGACATTTTTTATGCTGAACCAAATCGGACTTTTGCAGGTAGGTTCTTGATGGAGCAGGAAGAGCAAAACTTTGAATACCTCCTCTATTTTGCATGAAAATCTAACTATATAACCTACTGATTATATTTTACTAACGGAGTGCAGTGTGAGACTAAATCATCCATTTGCATACACCAATTATACCTTTGGAAACTGCTATTTGCTTGGCAAAATAACACTAATAACTAAAATCTGTACGCATATTAATAGTAGTACATGTGATAATAGGAAATTGCATGATTTATGTTGCTTTTGTGACGTTTGCATTCTCGTGGAGGACCGTAAAGGTAAATATATTGCTCTAAATGTCGCTATATGCTAGGAAAATACTAATACATAAAGGGATTAGTGAGGGATTAACATTAGAATCTTCATTTCTTTGTATTAATTATTCTTTTGTGTTTGTTTTGATTAGGTTGTCATTCGGGCCTACCTAAATTTGGTGTTCAAAATGGAGTTCAGAAGTGGCCAACGTCTCGGGAGCGCGATGTGTACTGCGCAGACTCGGATGGCTCCGTGAACTTCCTGACAACCTTAGCTCACCATGTCCCTGGTCAAGGATAGGATTTTGGTGGACTGCCAAACTTCAGTCAGTAAAAACTGGTCTAAATGAACAATTGGATCATACAAGCAAACCTTAAACATTGTTGCATAAGGACAAACATGTGCTACGGAAATGAACCAGCAAAATCCATGATAACCTCATAGAATAAAAATCGGACGTTTTCCAAACAACCAATCACAGCTCTTCGTCGCCTAAAAATGTTTCATGTTATCCCGAAATTTATTATAAAGAGTAGTAGAATAGGGAGGGGTTTCTGTTGTTGTTCTCTTCATTTTCCTGCTATGCGGTCTGGCATTCGGCCGTTTGGATGACTGCACACCCCTATCGACCCCACAGGCGATGACAGATGCTTGCATGATGTCTGGTCCTTTGAAGATCTTTGGGACAGTAACGTGCTGAGCAAAGAACTTTCGGACTTTGAGCTTTGGCCTGCTTATTTTGGACAATTAACGGCTAAATTCGGTCATGCAGAGCCAAATGAATTAGAGAAAATCCAGATAGCAAGAATAGGTAAATATAATGTCATGCGAAATGAACAAAACTCTAAATTTTAGTTGAATGAAAATGCTAATATTAATTGCAAATAATATTTAGATAAATAATCATTTGATTAACAGAAATTACGAGTTTGTGGTTCTTCGATGAAAGAGAAAAAGATTCTGAGTCTTAGAATGTGTTTTAGCTGGTTCTAAATCACCATCAACCAATCCAACTAATTGGTCCATTGACCAAGTGGGTGGAGTGCCTTGATGTTTAGGATTAGGAATCTATAGGTGGCAAATGCTAATGTATATTCTGTAAAATAACTTTTCTTTCCTATAGGTTATAAGGTACTCGCCCACATGTCCAGCGCTTGAATTATTCATCCCTCCTGTGTGCAGACTTGTGAATTAAGACGTGTGAGTGTTGGTGTTATGGGCCCCACCAATGACTGTGTGTGTGTGAGTGAGTTAGTGTGACGACGGGTCTGCGACGCAGGGAGGATAGTTGTAAAAATGTGCCCTTTCTCTCCGGGCTCTCGCTGGATCAGTTTTTCTGGTAGCAGAATGATGGTTTTATTGCATTGGTTTGGTGACTATTGCTTATAGATTTGATCACTGCTTATTGATTTATTATTGATTATTGGTTGTGGATGTTTGGATAAGTATTGGTTTATGTTTTAACACTATGTTGAGTCACGTTTAGTTCTATGTTGTTTTTGAAGACTTCTGGGATGTAGGAAGTCGGATGCCTTGTGGCGAATGTAAAGATTCCGTAGTAGGGCAGAGGTAAGCGCTGCTCTCGGGAAAGACGGAATTATTGTTGCCCTGTAGGTACACGGGGAAAACGTGTAATGATTGAAGTTGCACGACGCATTGTCTGGGTTCGATTTGGTAACATCGTCGTGTGTTACTGTTAGGGACATTTCTGTGTGAAAGAGGTGTATGGGTAGCGAAGGCCACCTGTGAAATTTTGGTCTTAAGTACCAGGAGTCCACGTGAACTCTGATTTCCTAAGCTTGATAGAAGGATAAAGTAGATGTTACTTTATTAGCGAGTGTAATAATTCTGTAGTAGGGCAGATTGTAGCGCTGCTCTCGGGAAAGACAGAATTCTGTGTGAATGAACTACATTTTCCGTATGAGAGTGTATGAATGAAAATAGTATTCGACTCAACTGTGAAACTCTGGTTTTATTTCTCAGGAGCAGAGCGTCTCCAACTAGGTGTCTTATTTCCAGAGAAACGGTTAGTTAATGCTTGCTAGAAGGGTAAGGTAGAAGGAAGTGCTACTTTATCGACGGATGTAAAGATTCCGTAGTAGGGCAGATTGTACCGCTGCCTCTGGAAAGACGGAATTCTTGTGAAAAAGGTCAAGACTATCCCTTTTGTTAGCGAAACAGATAATGGTGGCGTTTTTATGTCGTTACTAACAGAATTTTGAGTAAAGAAGTGTAAGAGAAAGTTTGCTGATAAATTTTGTAAAGGAGGGGTCAGCAGAAGAAGGAGTAGTGAGAAAGCTGACGTCAGAAAGACCGCGCTGGGATTGGCCAGCTGTAGAGTGACGAAAAACGCACAGGATTGGTGCGTTGGTGTGAGTCGCGCTCGGAGTGGAGAATTACAGGGTGACGTAGACGCTCCGGATTCGTGCGTTGGTGTAAGTCGCACTACGATTGGATAAGACAACAGAATAGTCGTAGGGAAAATCCAGCGATACTAAGAAGAGAAAATTATGTATTACGATCCACCAGAAAAAGAGAAAATGTCCTGGTTTGGAAGGTTAAGAGCTTGTTTAAAACCAATTGTGACTAGAGAGGGACACTTGCTTCCTCCACCGAAATCGCCCACATCCTTCATGGTTGCGAAATATGGATATCACACATGTATTTGGTTAGACAATTAGCCAAAGTATACTAAAGATGATGGAGTTTTTGCATTTCCAGAACATGGTTTGTTCAATTTAGCGGTATTAAGGAATTTAAGAGAAAGAATGATGAAACTAGAACCAAGACCTAGACCAACTCAATTTGAAGCATTGACAGAATGGGAAGATGAGATGTATGACAGAGAACGGCAGCGGAGTGGCAGAAGGTACAAATATATGTTTGGTAGGTCATATGGACAAGAGAATCATGATGATAGAATGAAGAGATGGCGAAGTGCAAATATGGCTGATGGGATGTTCCCTATGAGAAATGTTGAGGAGACCAGTAGTAGAAAATGTACAGAAAAGAGAAATAATACAGGATAAGAAGGCTACAAGTATGGTGTGCATGAGTCGGAGGATGATGTTCTTGAGGCCATGCTTTATAAAAATCCACCCCGTACCAACAAAATTCCACAATATTGACACCAAGTGCCCCAGTAAAGGAATCATCACAGAATATAAAATTTGAGTCAATACCACATGAGGTAGGAAGAAATAATCCCTTTTAGAGAAACAGAAAATATACAACCTGGAAAAATGGCTAATGAGAATTCAGCTGAATTAGCAAGGACTACTTTAGAATTAACTGAAAAGATTAGGGAATTGACTATTTTTGATAAACAAAAGGATAGTGAGAATTGTCTGACGACTCCTTACAACAGTAACAAAGAAAATGAAATGCAAAGAAGAGGCTCAAGAGAAAATCCATGGGGACAAGCGGTAGGTATCTCTGAACAAAGTACTCCTAAAAACTTGACAGTAAACCAGAGTCTAGTGAATAGAGCAATAATGACGACAGAATCAGTACCAGGATCACCAAAAGTTTAGAACAAACACGAAATGAAATGATTTCTGTACTCACTACGCTGCCGCTGACGAGGCTCCGCGCAAAGTGGGAGGCTGATAGGGGGCGCCCATGGACAGATGGAGAATGGGACGTGGTTTTAGCGGGACCTGTCAACATACCACGAAACTCTCGATTCAAATTGATTCAGACGTTTGTTCTGCACCGCGCCTACCTCTCCCCAGACAACATAGCCAAATACTTTGGAGATAATACAGCTGCCTGTCCGCGATGTAAGCTTTGAGGTGCGGATCTGTTACATATGCTTTGGTCCTGCGCTGCACTGGCATTGTATTGGCGGAGGGTCACGGCTATACTAGAGCAGTGCACCGGTGTGCTGTGTCAGCATACTTGGGAGATATGCATCTTAGGCTTATATAAGCTAAATAAGCAGAATAAGATATCCTCCCACTTTCGAGACCTAGGCTATATTACTGCGAAGCACCTGATCACTAAGAACTGGAAAAGGGGAGAAGCCCCTGTTGCAATTAGCAGGGAGAAGTCATTTCTTAATTGGGCCCGAGCAGAGAGTGTGGCATTACACAGAGAGAAGACTGCAGGTCTCCGCAAATTCCCAGCAGCCCAGCCTTGGGATACGTTGCTGAATAGCTTCACACAACACTGCAGCACTGACGGTCAACACCCGCACACGTCCTCCACCAATGTGAACCCTTAAGCTCTGTGCCCTAGCGGCTTGACACATAGATAATAATTGTGCGTAATGCAAGGCTACTGCCCTTGGCGATCATTACCTGTTCTTCATTTGTTGGCCTGTAGAGCATGCCGTGTGACTGAGGGTACTGTCTGGTGCATCTTGGGTCCATCTCACACTATGGTTCTTGCTGGGGAAGGGAAGAGGCGGTTTCTTGGAAGTCAGCAATATCTTACCGGGACGCCCGGGGGTTGAGGATATAAAGGCTAATTTTGAGTTGCAGTTGTTTTATTTATTGTTTATTTTTTTCTTTCTGTTGTGGTTGCTGTTTCTATTTTATTTTTTTCCTCGTTTGTGCTTTGGATTCTTTATTGGCACCTTATAAGGTATGTGCATATAGTTTCACGACGAGTTGGTACAACTCAATACCAGCATCCACAAATGTTACCCACCACTGAGGTTCTGTCCACTATGCTAATCATCGATGTTTAACTCCCCTCATGTGCAAGGCGGTAGGTGATACGTCGGCGTTGGCATCCCATGTGGCCATGCTGAACATGGTGGACTATGACATAAGAGGTGATCTGTCATCAATTCCTTTACATCGCCATTACATGGTAATTCGCAGGCATGTTTTGAAATGGACACTTGGTCAATCGCTGGGTATACCTGTTAAACTTACTTCTGGCAATATTTGGCGTAAGCCCTGTACGGTATGACATACTAGCCAAAAATGCTGTTGTACCATACCATGTACTTATTCATTTGCTTGTTAGTGAGTATGCTGTTTATTGAAAAACGGAAAAAATGTCAATAAAGATATTAAAAAAAAAAAAATGAAATGATTTCTGTAGGTCCTACTTCTGATGAATTAAGTGAATGGTTAAGGAGTTTACATCAAAAAGATGCTGATCCTCGACCTTTAGATGTGTCCAAATTAAAAATAGTATTAGAAGAATTAATAGCAGGGACAATTCCCACAGAAAAGTTAAAAGCTTATCAGGATGAAGAATTAATGTTTCTATGCAAAAGTATAACATGGAGAGCAAGAAACTTACACGAAAGACTAGAAGAAGTAGCAAGTGAAATGGGTATCGACTTTGAAAAGGTAAAGTCATTGCAAAAACCATACAGAGTAGATTTTTCTGAAAAAGATATTGAAAATTTGAATACTGCAGGACGAACGACTCAGATTAAAGACGTAATTATTTTACTGAGAAAATGGGGCGATGTAGACAAATGGAAAAGTAGATGGTTTCGAAAACGAGACGATGCAACGGACAAAACGTTTGCAGCTTATCCAGTAAGAGAAAAGGAAAAGGTAGTGACTGAATGTCCCATGAGAGAGATTCCAGGTGGAGGCTATGTACATGTCCTCTGGACCAGGCAAGATATTTTATCATTTACCAATAACTTTCCTCGATTGCGCAAGAAGCCAGTCGAGTGGAACAGGCAGGTAGACAGGTTTGTAAAATTATCAAAAGTACTATGGATTGATTTAAATTGTTTATTTGACATAATTGTACCAGCAGACCTATGGACAGAATGTAAAATTTCAATGGGTTGGCCTACTCAAGAATACCCTAGAGTTCCAAAAACAGGTGACCCTGATCCAGAAGTAATGAGAAAATATGAGCAAGTAGTTACTTTCCTGAAAAATAAAGTGCCTCCTAAAGAAACTGATTGGGTAAAAATTGATCGAACTCATCAAGAAGTAAAAGAATCTGTACACGCATACTATGAAAGGTTGATCCTAGCTTTTAAGCAATACAGTCGTGATGAAAATTTAAGTGAAAAGGATTTGGGTCATTTTGTATATCGATTTGTGTATGGGTTACGTCCGGAAATAAGTGAAATGATTAAACAGCATACAGTAGATTGGCAAAATAAAAAGATAGATGAAGTACTGAGACCTGCAAAATATTTTAGCGATGAGATTGAAGCAAAACAGCATAAATTAAAAGAAAAACCCATGTGGGCTCAAGTAAAAATGGCAGAGAGACAAGCAAATGGTACGAACATGAGACAAAAATCCAACATTGGGAAAGGGAAAGGACAGATTAGTCTAGATGAAGCTAAAAAGAAATGGCCATGTCATAATTGCGGAAGAATAGGGTATTGGAGAACCGAGTGTAAATTTCCCCCAAGTGCTAATGGTGATAATGCATCATTGAATTCACAGGTGCAGAATGAGGAGAGTTGTCAACCGCAGCGACAGCAGCAGGTTGTTACCCAACAGTGTCAGGCACCAAAACCACCTTTTCCACAGAGCGTAAATCCTCAGAAATACAGTAATGAGACAGGATTCTACAACGAAGAACAGGTAACTAAGCTGCCGCGCACTAGTGCTGTTTCGCATTATTGGCTACAACGCGATGAGAGTGAGTCAGAAGAAAGCTATTGACAGTGCTGAGGGGAGGAAGAAGAGTGCGTACTTGGCGCAACTCTAGAAGTAGACCAGACAGGCCCTTTTGTGGATGGAGAGGTAAATGACGAAAACATTACTTTCCTAGTAGATACTGGTGCTACTCGTTCAACTGTTAGGTCAGCTGATGTTAAAAATCTTCCTCTCTCGGATGAAATGATCCAAGTAGTTGGAGTATCCAACAGACAGATAAAAACATATCTCACTGAACCAGTTAAAGTTAACATAGAGAAATTTTCTGAAATGCACCGTTTTGTCATGTGCGATTCAAACCCTGTAAATTTGTTAGGGAGAGATTTGCTGTGCAAGATGAATTGCACAATATTCTGTACTCCTGATGGAATAGCTTTTGAGACTCCTGATGAGGACGTACTGTACAAAATGACAATAGCTAATATGGAACCTGAAATTATCGAGGCATTTGCTGTAATTGCCTCAAGAATTGAAAAAGACAGTAAAAACGGAGGTATGGGATTTCACAGGAGAAGATGTGGGATTAATAAAAAATGTAGATCCCGTAAAAATTGCTGTAAAAGAAGGAGTAAATTACCCAAATATTCCACAGTACAAATTGACACCCGAAATAATTGCAGGAGTCACTCCTATAATAGAGAAAATGATTAAGCAATGTATTTTGAGAGAAATAATGAGCAGTCCATGTAATTTACCAATTATGGGTCTGAAAAAGCCTAACAGAACTTTTAGAATAGTACAAGACCTGAGAAAAATAAATAAAATCGTTGTATCGTGTTGTCCCATTGTACCAAATCCATCTGTAATTTTGTATCAGATTCCTCATGATGCAGAATGGTACACAGTGATTGATTTGTGTCATGCTTTCTTTTCCATTCCTTTGCACCCTGACAGCCAACAGATTTTTGCATTCCGGTTTGGCAAACGTATTTTGACATGGTGCCGAATCCCACAGGGGTATACAGAGAGTCCCTCGATATTTAATCAGATTCTGAAAAAGTCTTTAGAAGATCTAAAAATGCCAGAAAGTTCAGTATTAGTCCAATATATCGATGACCTGCTTGTGGCATCAGGAACTCGAGAAGCTTGTGTAGTGGATACCATTGCATTGTTGAATCATTTGGCAGATGGAGGACTTAAAGTATATCCATCGAAATTGCAATTCTGTCAGAAAGAAGTACAATATTTAGGCCACAAAATTGAAAAAGGATTGAGAAAAGTAACTGCAGATAGAATCAAGATAATAAAAGGAATGAGAGCCCCAATGACTCAAAGAGAAGTGAGAATGTTTCTTGGAATGGTCGGATATTGTCGTCAGTGGATAAGTAATTTCTCTTTGATTGCAAAACCACTGGTACGTTTGACAAGGAGCGATGTAAAAGATCCCATTGAATTAAATAAAGAAGAGTTGCAGGCTCTTAAACAATTGAGAGATAGTTTGTGTGAATCACCAGCACTTGGCATGCCAGACTATGAGAAAGAATTTAAGCTCTATTGCAGCGAAAGGAATGGAGTTGCACTGTCTGTGTTAATACAGAAACACGGAAAATTGCGAAGACCGATTGCATATTTTTCAGCTATATTAGACCCTGTAGCTGTAGCATTGCCTGGTTGTTTGAAAGCTGTAGCAGCTACCTGTAAGAGTCCGGAACAGAGTGAAGGAATTGTGATGGGATATCCTGTGAGAGTGTTTGTACCTCATGATGTGGCAATCCTTTTAACAAGGAGCTGCACTCAGTTTATGACGCATAGTCGACCGACTAAATACGAGAAAGTCATCCTAGGTGCCACGAATGTGAGCCTTGTTAGATGTCTAAATGTGAATCCTTCAACATTGCTACCTGATGCTGAGAATGTGGAAGTCAGAGATGACTGTTTGGAGGTGCTTGATTTCTGTACCAAGCCACGTCCTAATATAAAGGATGTACCTTTGACAGAGAGTGACTATGTGATGTTTGTGGGTGGATCATGCTTGAGAACAGATGAGGGAATTCTGAGTGCAGCGTATGCAGTATGTACAGTAGCACCTGTACTGGAAGCATCTTGTCTGAAAGGAGTAAAATCAGCCCAGGTTGCTGAACTTTTTGCATTAACAAGAGCATGCAAGTTGGGAAAAAATGTGAGAGTGACTGTGATAACCGATAGCCAATATGGCTTTGGTGTAGTGCATGATTTTGGGCAAATCTGGTCCCAAAGAGGATTTTTGACATCCAGTGGAACTTCTATAAGGAATGCTGAAGTGGTTGGAAAATTGCTTGAGGCAATACAGCTGCCTAAGCAGTTAGCAGTGGTGAAATGTGCTGCACACACAAAATCTAATGATTACATTTCAGCTGGCAACCAATTTGCCAACAACATGGCTCAGTATTGTGCACACAATCAGAACTCTGTGAATTCTGGGAGAGAAAGAGAAATGAATTCATGTCCTTTATTGTTTACTAACACTGTGAATACATGGGAAGAAGTGAGGCAGTTGCAGGAAGAAGCAGGAGATGAGGAAATGAGACAGTGTGTAAAAGCAGGATGTGCACCACGGGAAACAGATCATGTGTGGGTTTATCTGGATGGAAGACCAGTCATGCCTGATAGCATGGTTTCTACCATGGCACGGCTGTATCATGGGCCAGCACATGTAGGAAGGGATGCTATGATCAGACTTTTCAAACAGACATGGTATAATGCAAAATTTAGACTTGTAGCCGAAAGCCTTTGTCAAAAATGCCTTATATGTCAGCAATTCAATCCTGGAAGAAAAACAGTGTTAAGTCTGGGAACGATAGGTCGAGAAGGAGGGCCTTTCACCAGAATGCAGATTGACTTAATTGAAATGCCCCCCTGCAACAGGTTGAGGTATGTTCTAGTGATGGTTTGTCTGTTTTCACGATGGGTGGAAGCATACCCAACTAGAAGTGATGGAATTACAGTAGCCAAGCTATTATTGAGAGAGTTCATTACTAGGTTTGGTTTTCCAGTCACAATCGTGTCAGATAGAGGAAAACATTTCCATAATGAAATCATGAAATTAATTTGTGAAGCATTGAATGTACAACAGAAACTACATTGTGCCTATCGCCCAGAGGCTTCTGGTGTGGTGGAACAAGTAAATGGCACCATTAAAAACAGACTGGGAAAAATGTGTTTAGCCACAGGTTTGAAATGGCCTGATGTCTTGCCTCTGGTACTCATGACTATTAGATCTATTCCAGATAGGAATACAGGCTTGAATCCCCATGAAATTGTAATGGGGAGAGCAATGCGACATGTTTTCATACCAGTCAACAAGCTATTGCCTATATCTGATGACTTGGTGTTGGATTATTGCAAGGGGTTGGCTGATTCCGTTCATTCTGTGTTCCATCGGGTTGGATCAGATGCCACCACTCTTGAAAAGAAGCCAGCTCATGATCTGAGCCCAGGTGATTGGGTGAGAATAAAAGTCCATAGAAGACGAAACTGTTTGGTCCCACGTTGGGATAAACCACGTCAGGTGATCCTGACCACCACGACAGCTGTAAAATGTGCAGGAGTAAAGAACTGGATTCATGCTAGTCACACCTTGCGAATTCCAAATCCAGTGGATAACAAAGAAGGAGAATACTTTAAAGAATCTGATACAAGTTCCGAATCAGATACCGAAGAAACAAAAGCAAGACAAACTCCTGAAAGGGGGGAGTCAGAACCAAGTCCAATTATAGCACCAGAGAATCTTCAATTAAGAAGAAAATTGCAGATTTCTGACACCAGCTCAGAATCAGATACTGAATCAGTACAAGCATGTAAGAGTGAATATAAAACAAGTGAAGAGACTGTTAAAGAAATTCTTGAGAAAGAAGTTTCGAATGAAAGGTCAAGATAAATTCCACCGGAAATAACAGAAGTAGATGGTAAGGTACCAGATACAGAGAGTGAGGGAAAGATTGTCGCGGAAGACCCCCCAAGGAGATGTAGGGAAACCATATATCCAGGTAGAAGAAGGGACAGTTAGTCAGCAGGAATATTGTGTGGAAGAACCATGAGGAGGGACAGAAATAGGTAAGAAAAAGGAAGTGGTAGAAAGAAAGACTATTGAAAGTAAGAACTGAATCAGAGGACAGTGACGAAGAAGTACCAGAAGGTCGAGTCCTGAGGGAAAGAGCATGGAGAACTGAGAGAAATGAAAAAGGAAGTAAGCAAAAAAGGCCAGCAAAGGGTGAGATTTGGCCAAACAAGATTAAGAGATTGAGATACAGATTGACATGAGTAAATTCATCTAGAGCTGAACAAGTGAATGAGGTGTCTAGCCAAGAGAAAACAAAAGACATTGAACAAACACTATCAGAAGAAAACAAACGAACGAGAAGACCTAACCAGAAGTATAAGTCACCAGAATGGTCGTATGTGGCACTCCCTGAAGTACGAGAAGAGGCAGATAGCCAAGGAGATCCAGAGGTGAATGTACCAGAAGTGGTTGAAGAAGACGAAGAATCAGAAATCCTGAGAGTTATCTTGTCCGACATCGGGGAAGAGACGGATGTTCAGGAAATTCTGAATGAAGATTGTGAAAGAAAAGTGAAAGACGATCAAATGCCAAACTGAAGAGACAAAAGTGCTCCAAAAGGAGAAACTTGAAATCTACCAGAAAATACATAAACTGAAAGAACCAAGTAGGTGCTTAGAGCCTTGAGTTAGACAAAACTAGTTGTGAAGTAGAAGAGGCTAAGTCAAAAGACACTGATTATTTTTTGAAATGGCAAACACAGAAAGTAGAAAATCTAAATGTGTGTTCCTTAGAAGATGGTTCAAAATGTGTTGTTGTTGTACAGGATTACTAATGCTTCTGTGGAGTGCGTTAGCTTTAATGGTCTCATTTAAAGTTACATTAGAAACAATAGAAGGTCATAGCGAAAATAAAACTAATGTAGAAAAGATTCAGAAGATTTATCCTACTAAAATAGATACAAATTATTTACATAAAGATAGGTCCATAACCGATTTTTCTAACAATGTTTTCTCAAAATTATTGTATGAATATGTTAAAACAATGGATGTGAGAGACTGCTACGTATGTATGCAGTTGCCTGCATCAGTGTTATGCATCATTGCCTGCATCAGTGTTATTCCATATGTCACCTTCCAGTGACATATGGAATAACATGTAGTGTATTAGCAAGTTTGTTTTACCAAATAGGGAAATTAGAATATTATTTTTCCGATGTAGATAACATATTTTCACAATTACCTGTAGTCAATAAATTAAATAAAGTAAAACCTGCTAAAGTGTTAGGTGAATTTTTCTTAGAAACTAAAGAATTAACATTAGAGGCAATATTTAGAAACAATCTAACTTGTAGTCTGAAAAGAGAGAAGACTTTCTTACATATGGTAGAAGAAAGGAGACTAAAAATGCAAAAGAAGGTACCTGAGGGAAAAGAAGAAAAGACAGTTTGGGATGTTGAAAGAGAGAAACATTTGAAAGGAGAAGCTAGTCCAACAATGGCTCTAGATTGGCCTCAGAAAGGGAAGTTGTGTAGTAGAAGAAATCAAACAGCATATGATAACTATTTTGTAGGTACAAGTGATTGCCATGATACTTATAGAATCATGGGTGGATGGGGATTTAAAAGAGGAAATGATCCGGTTTTTCCTGGATTATATTTTATCTGCGGGAACAAAGCATATTATCGCTTACCTGACCATTGGTATGGCACATGTTATCTAGGCCTGGTTTTCCCAAAGATATTTCATATGGGAAGAGGAAAAGATGGTGCACATGAGATAGGTAGAAAACTAACACGTAGGAGAAGAGAATCTTGGTCAGAAATTGTAGGAGACATTTTTGAAGCACTGATACCAGCAGTTGGAATATCTCTGAATGCACACAAAATTAGAAAATTATCAACAGTAGTGGATCGCTTGTCAACAAGCACTGCTGGAGGATTTTTATTGGTAAATACCGAAATGGTTGCCATGCGTGCAATGGTAATGCAAAATCGATTTGCCCTTGATATCATTTTAGCAAGAGGGTGGAGTCTGTGGAATGCTGAAAGTTCAACATTGTTGTACTTACATTCCTGACGAAAGTCAGGATCTGAAAACATATATAAAGAATATAACTGATTTGCATGAGGAGATTGTTCCACTGGAGGTTGAAGGTATTTGGGAGAAGATTAGGAAAAAGTTTGCTACTATTAGAGACTTTCTACTGAAATTAGGTAGTACCTTTATAGGTAAGATCTTATTTCCACTAACGTGTATGATACTTTTAGTATTAATTCTAAGATTAGGATGCTTATGTAGCATGAAAAGAAAATTACGAAAACACATAAAAAGAGAAACTTTAAAAAACAAAGAGAAAGAAAGAAAAGAAAGAAAATTTGAAGAGGTAGAATTAGAAGAGTGGAAAGAGAATATGTATAGAAAGACAAGCGAAGGAGAGACAGGAGAAACAGTCATGTGAACTAACAAAATATTAAGAGAACTGAATTCATTTCAATTTACAAATTTTATAAAAATGTAGGTAGTGTGGTGATGTTAAAAATCACCAAAGAGGGGATTGATGGAGCAGGTAGAGCAAAATGTTGTATACCTCCTCTATTTTGCATGAAAAACTAACTATATAACCTACTGATTATAATTTACTAACGGAGTGCAGTGTGAGACTAAATCAACCATTTGCATACACCAATTATACCTTTGGAAACTGCTATTTGTATGGCAAAATAACACTAATAACTAAAATCTGTACGCATATTAATAGTAGTACATGTGATAATAAGAAATTGCATGATTTATGTTGCTTTTGTGACGTTTGCATTCTCGTGGAGGACCGTAAAGGTAAATATATTGCTTTAAATGTCGCTATATGCTAGGAATATACTAATACATAAAGGGATTAGTGAGGTATTACCTTAGAATCTTAATTTCTTTGTATTAATTATTCTTTTGTGTTTGTTTTGCTTAAGTTGACATTCGGGCCTACCTAAATTTGGTGTTCAAAATGGAATTCAGAAGTGGCCACCGTCTTGTGAGCGCGATGTCTACTGCGCAGACTCGGACGGCTCCGTGAACTTCCTGACAACCTTAGCTCACCATGTCCCCGGTCAAGGATAGGATTTTGGTCTGGTCTAAATGAACAATTGGCTCATACAAGCAAATCTTAAACATTGTTGCATAAGGACAAACATGTGCTACGGAAAAAACCCAGCAAAATCCATGAGAGCTTCATAGAATAAAAATCAGACGTTTTCCAAACAACCAATCACAGCTCTTCGTCGCCTAAAAATGTTTCATGTTATCCTGAAATTTATTATAAAAAGAGTAGTAGAATAGGGATGGGTTGCTGTTGTTGTTCTCTTCATTATCCTGCTATACGGTCTGGCATTCGGCGGTTTGGATGACTGCACACCCCTATCGACCCCACAGGCGATGACAGATGCTTGCACGATTTCTGGTCCTTTGAAGATCTTTGGGACTGTGACGTGCTGAGCAAAGAACTTTCGGACTTTGAGCTTTGGCCTGCTTATTTTGGACAATTAACGGCTAAATTCGGTCATGCAGAGCCAAATGAATTAGAGAAAAATCAAGATAGCAAGAATAGGTAAATATAATGTCATGCGAAATGAACAAAAACTCTAAATTTTAATTGAATGAAAATGCTAATATTAATTGCAAACAATATTTAGATAAATAATTATTTGATTAACAGAAATTACGAGTTTCTGGTTCTTCGATGAAAGAGAAAAAGATTCTCGTAGAATGTGTTTTAGCTGGTTCTAAATCACCATCAACCAATCCAACTAATTGGTCCATCGACCAAGTGGGTGGAGTGCCTTGATGTTTAGGATTAGGAATCTATAGGTGGCGAATGCTAATGTATATTCTGTAAAATAACTTTTCTTTCTTATAGGTTATAAGGTACTCCCCCAGATGTTCAGCGCTTGAATTATTCATCACTCCTGTGTGCAGACTTGTGAATTAAGACGTGTGAGTGTTGGTTTTATGGGCCTCACCAATGACTGTGTGTGTGTGTGAGTGAGTTAGTGTGACGACGGGTCTGCGACACAGGGAGGGTAGTTGTAAAAATGTGCCCTTTCTCTCCGGTCTCTCGCTGGATCATTCTCATGGAGGGTGTAGCGTCCTACTAGCCCAGGTACTCTCGAATATCCAAGCCACAAACAGATAGTACTTGTACACTTCTTTATTCTGCTGTGTGTAAGTCAGAACTCAACATTTTAAGCCTGTCTTCAACTCATCCCTCCAATGCTTACGTCACAGGCCTACAGTGTACAGCGGGAACCAAAAGAGTTCCAGCATTTCATTATTTACAAGACACTTCAGAGGGTATGCAAAAAGTTCACCAGTGCAACCTCACCTCCGAAATCTAGCAATATCAACCAGAGCTTGAGCCGGTTAACGCAATCAAATGCTATTGAGAGGTCCATAAAGGCCTGGTACAGTGAGTGGGCTGTGCCTGGCTATGGTATACTTGCCAACAATCAAGTGCAGGTTCAGGCACTGTTTCAATGTGCCAAGGCCCCAAATTGATGGGGACACAGAACATTATTTTGTTTTAAACAAAGTCTCGAATGATTAAAGATTACCCACTCCAAAATCTTGAAAGTGCTGTTGATGAGGGACATAGGGTGATAGCATTTGGGTGACATATGATTTAATTTTTAAAGATGGGAACTACGTGGGATCTTGTTGCACAGTGAATTGTTAAATATGTTCATGAGTAGGGAACCCAACAAGTCAATATTACATTTGATGAGGTCCATAGGGACCCCATCCAACCCTGAGGCATTGCCTGATGGCTTCTGCAACTTCATATGAGATAACAGACAGTGTAGGTGGATTATTCAATTTAACCTGAACTAACCTCCCTATGCTGAAATGCCTAACCTATTCCTAACCCTGTACATTACAGCTCAGAAGGGAGTTGGCCCAGGCTTCCCTTTGCCTAATCCTTTTGACCATATCCTAGAAAACGTTACCATTCTTTGAGAACACTGCATTTTCTAAAAGTTCCAAATCCCTTTTGTTCAGTGCTTCCTTCCTTAACTTCAGGGTGCTTTTATATAACTTCTGGGCTTCGCAGACCACCATAGGATCTTTTGGTGTGGCTGAGAGCGCCTTTCCTAACTGGTGGTTAGCGGCTGAACAATGCCTATTAAGCCATTAAGGGCACTCCTTCATCAAACTTCTCTTGATACATGAGCATAGATCTTAATAGTGGGCTAACATGACATCCCCACTCACTTCTGCCATTTAGTTTAAAAAATATATTCAGATGATTCTTCAAAAGTAAACCAAGGGTAGTCCCTGGTTCCTTCAAATACCCGACAAGCCTGAGGCTGTCATTAGAGTACTGTGTACCAGGTATTAACTTAGCAAGGATTTTTGCCATGAGAACTGGAAAGTGCCCTACTGCAGTTAGTGTGTTACAGTCCCCCCCACACTCTAACTCTAGTACAGCATCCTGTGAAAAGCGGGATGAAACATTTCTTGCCACAAATATATAGTCAATGATCGAAGCACAGCCGTACCCTCTGACAGAGGGCAAAGAGTGTCCAATATTTTGACAATGTTAACAAGGTTGAGTGCAGCAAGATGCTGACCTAGCTGCTTTGCTCTATTGTATGGATGATCCATGAGAAATTCAAAACCCTTGGTCCCCTGTTTCTCGACGTTTACCACTAATTTAGCACCAATATCCCCACAGAGAATATAGGTTGGGATAAAACTCTAACCCCTAAAGGTTTCAAATGAGTTAAAAAGGAAAACAACTAAGTGAAATGAATACATACAGAATTTGAAAAATCATTATCGTAGAAATGTATCAAATAAAAATTTAAAAAACTCTTTTTGTCCTTAATAAGCAGGGCTTGAAAGTCAGGACTTCCTGTGTATAATACCAACGCTTCAACATTTAGTTTCAATTGAACCCAAATGGAGAGACCACCCTTTGCCCTGCCACGTATAGAAGGGATTGCAGAACAAGAATAACAAGCAAAACCTGCGCAAGAAAGTGGGGTTATGTCCCAACTTTCCTGTAGGGCAATGGAATCCTATTTAGCAATGAAATTAAGCCAGGCTTGGTTAGTAATCTTCTCCTTAAGCTCAGCAATGTTCCGACTCAGAAGAGAAAAGGGGCGGTGGTTCGCATCCTGTGAACATGAACTGTAAGCCTTTGTCAGTGACGGTTTCTTACTGAATTGTCAGTGGTAGGAGGGGCCTTAGTAGTATCAGAAAGTGAACCTACATGTGAACCACTGGATAAAGTTTCATAGTGGTTTGCTACAGGTATGAGACCTACTCCACTGTGCAAATTGAGGGAGGGTGAAAGCCTGCCCTGCCCGTTTAAAAAATTGTGGAACTTGAGCGTGTATCCACAAGTCTTCTTGAGCCGCTATCGTTGAGCATGGTTTTCGGACAGTTGCGAAAAAGCGGGTGAGAGGAACTAGGTTTATAAAATTATCCTAGTGGGACTAGAGCTATGTTACCCCTGGCTATAGCCTTACTAATGGACCCAAACAACAGGCTTTGTACCAGAAGGGGAGATCTAACATTTATGATAACAGTCACCATGTGTGACGACTGGTCCAGTCCCAATCTAATAAACCCCTTGAGTCACCAGAATATCACCAGCGAAGGAGAAGGGGGAAACCTATGTTACATACAAGCCAATACAAAACTTTCTTATATAGTTATAGCTACAATTGATGGGTTCCAAAACATCTGCAGCTGGAGTATTGGGAGGGAAGCCTATCATCGGGTCAGAGGGCGTGTCACAGTTTATGGAAGCTGTCGCGGAGCCCAAACTCAGTCTTCTTTCTGTCAGGGTGATTTCAGTACTTATTACTCCCATAGGGCTTTCCAATGAATCTACTGAGTACCCCAACGGAGTTGCAGGGGGGGGTAGGGGGCAGGTCCTGGGGTCGTCATTTTGTTAGATACCTCTCTTTGCCTGTTATGAGTCTCCTGTTTTGCCCTTTTGTTGCTGTAGGTTGTGGACTATCGGTCATAGCTACAATAGATGGGTTCCAAAACATCTGCAGCTGGAGTAGTGGGAGGGAAGCCTAACATTGGGTCGGATGGCGTGTCACTGTTTATGGAAGCTGTCGCGGAGTCCAAACACAAGGAAAGTCTTCTTTCTGTCAGGGTGATTTCAGTACTTATTACTCCCATAGGGCTTTCCAACATTCTGTCGATGGAGGTACTTTTCAATGGGAGAGTAGAAACAGATCGTGACCCAGGGATTTTCTTCTTCCGCATTTTGGGTAACAAGATGACAGCCGTACCAACTGAGTCAAAATACACTATTAGGAAGCATGTAAACACAGGGGAGTATAAACAAAAGGCACCTTCCAGTGTGCAGCTAAGAGGATTGGCCCAGCCCACCCTCCTTCAGGCTCCGACAGGCATGCTATGGGCTTCTGAAGTGCACTATAAGCGCAAGGCATATGTGACACCGCCACCAACGTAGTGCCTTCTGAAGCTTGTAGTGCCCCTCCTCTCTCAAGCACAGGAACTTCCAAACAAGTGTGTGCCCCACCCTGTGGGCTTTTAAATGCGCTATAAGCGCCAGGCACATGTGACTCCACCTCCGACGCAGAGCCTTCTGGGGGTTGTAGTGCCCCTCCTTTCTTCAGCACAGGGTCCCTCAAAACAAGTGCACACAGTCTTTCTTTTGTTTGAGGACAGTCAGGCGCTCAACTGGAGGCGAAGTACTTAGAATTTGATATCCTGAGCACTGAATCGGTATAGTATGAATGAACGAATGAGCAATTTATAAAGCGCAAACGATTCCCCAAAGGCGTCAAGTCACTAATGCTGTTAGTCTATGACAGAAAGGGAAAATTACAATATCATCAGTCATAGTATTTGGGAGAGTATCCGAGAGTTGGGCCCACTGTGCTCTCCACTCTGTCCATCAAAGCCGCACCGCTTCTCACAGCTCTGTGTTTTTGCCAATGTCCCTCAAGAACTGGGCTTGAGTATGGCTGCAGCACCGTCCAGCACTCCTATTGCATCACCGACAACTTGAATCTGCGCGGCTTCCCTGTCTGTCTTCTGCTGGACTTCCTGTTACTGGACTGGCTGCTAACTGGTATCCTGAAGGGGCAAGGGTGTAAGGAGCAGGTGTAGCTAGCAGCCTGGTGGTGGTTCAAAGTGCCTTGTCCACATCATTGAATGTTCTGCCCCACGCAGCACAGCACAGACATGCCACCAATGTACAGCACAACCCATTTCCACTGAAGTGTCACAGCTCAAGCCTCTTGTACCATCAAATGTCCCCACTGTTAGTCAGGGGTAGCAATGCCTGCTCTGCAGAGATAGAGAACGTTTTGCGAGATTCCCTTGCCATGCTGAAGAAGGACAGGAATTTATACACGCTCCCTTAAGGGACTGAAGAAGGACAGGAATTTATACACGCTCCCTTAATTGACTGAAGAAGGACAGGAATTTATACACGCTCCCTTAAGGGTATAAATGCAGGCCAGCAGATGGACCCAGTGCTTGGCTTCCGGAAACTTCACCCTTGAGACCATGCCCACTTCCTGTTCCTTCGTGGAGTTCATCCTTGCTGTGGCTGAAACCTGTTTTTCTGTGGAGGTATTAAATCCTATTTCTTTTTGGCTGCCAATCCTTTTTGTTCCTTTTCTTTTTCCAGCTGGCACGCTACTGCTCCCCGATTCTTTTTGTGGATGGAGCGTTTGCCTGTTATTGTGCAGTAGTGCTAAAGGCATTTAATGAGCAGCATCTATTTTTTTATTTGAGCAGTGTGTGACTCCGCGGCCGCGTTTGAAGGTAATTTGCGGCCGCGTCCTTTTTCTCGCTGCAACCGCGGTCGCGTATATATCTAATGCGCGACTATGTTTATTACAGTAGCACCTCTCTGATTTTTTGGCTTAAGCGCCAATTCATGAACATTCCTGGCCCCCAATATCAAGTGGCAACATTGGGCTGAATAAACGCCCCCGAAATAAAAGGCCTTTTGGGAAATTGAACCATACTCCAGCTTTTTATTTTGTGCCAAAGTCCCTATGTTTGGAAATCTCCATATGTTCTCAGTAATAGACTGTGAATGCTCTTAAGAGGCCTACGAATTTGTAAAGTCAGACTTTTTGTGGAACTTACGCCTTTAAACATGTTTGGACATTGAAAGCAAACCTTTTTGGATTTATCTGCCTCTTCTTCTTCGGATCTTCTGCGGACTGTGAAGGAAATAACTGATGTGCCTGATTTACCTTGTTCTTCGAATCACTCACACAGTTCATACGTTCCTTATCAAATCTGGCTGGTAAGTGGAACGACTGTCTCTGCGGGACAGGCATAATATCTTTACGAAGTTTTTGAGATTTACATAAGGGGATAGAATTTCATTTGGGGCTTTTCTTGTTTTCTCTTCTAGTACACTCATTTTGAATTTGCTTTCCTTGGAACCTTTTGGGGATTCAGAAGAGGCTACCTGGGTTGGATATCATTCCCCGCATCTCCCTGGGCTAGCCTTCCTGTATGAGAAAATCTCTTTTCCATATCAGGGGGGCTGTCATTGGGGAGTGTGGAGAGCTCTCTTCGTTCCCGTGGACTGGGCATCACTTCAGGTCAGTGGATCTGGCAAAATGAAGTGCTTATTCTGTATAAAGAGACACAATTGTGCAGCTTTTCTTGAAAGGGGAAGTGCTCAAACATTCAATATGGCTCCAGGTATTACTGCTCACCAAAGAACAATCCATAATAGGATATAAAGAGGAGGAAACAAATAAATGCTGCAAACCTGTCCATTGATTCAAAGGAGCTGAGTCCTTCAAGTCATACTTATAGGAGCTACATTACTTGGCAGCATACCAATTTGTTTCTGAATGCCTGGTAGGTTGCATTACTACAACCTTACAGGGACATGGCAATAACTTATGTATGGGAGACTTAAGCTGAGTGAGTGCTCTCTATGTTTATCTTTCTTGTGTGCTTTTTATTAAGTCCAGTGAAATGAGGTTCCTCCTGGGTCGATGTTGGTACCTATTTTGGTACCAGTGGAATACATGAGTTGGATGAAACTGACCCGTTCCTTCTTTTGGTAGACATTGAATTCATTTTTAGGTGTCTGCTAGACAACGCATGCACTGTCTCGCAGAGACATGTTGTATTCAATATATGGGCTTGAGCCCGCCCATAGGCTTCTCATTTGCTGACTCCATAGTCGCTCCCACTGCTTCCATTTTAGGAACTGTTTTAGGAACTACTTTTTCTTCTTCAAAAGCCCCTCACACAAGCGCTTATGTTTTCACTCACTTGGCGCTCCATTTCTGTAACAGGCTTGTTCTTATCTCATTACATTTGCTAGGCATTCAAAGACCAAGGTCAAATGTCAGACACTGTTTTTCGAGGGCACCTCTTTACTTTTCTTTCTCTGACCTAAAAGTGAGAGGATTTTTTTTTAATTAATGTCCCGGTGTTTTCTGCCCGTTCCCCCAAACCCCTCCCACTTTGCTGCTTGACCTGGTTTTTAACAAAAAAGGTCTAGTCGGTTTGTGTTTAAGGACATGTTTGTATTTCTGCAGTCTTTCTTGAGCGTGGATCAGCAGTTGTGGGTGGCATGTGTCTAGCGGGTCACATTTTTTTATAATGTAGTGTCTTTTTGCATAGTCTCCAGGGGCGGTTCTTGTCTTAGTGCGTTGGGGAATGACCCTGTTAGAACCGGCGGTCTCTAGTTGGCAGAGGTATACACTTCTGACAAATAGGGACCAACCAACTCTAGTCAGGGAAAGGGGATTACACACTCAGATAACCCCTGCTACCCCCTTGGTAGCTTGGCAGAGCAGACAGGCTTATCTCAGAGGCAGTGTGTTAAGCATTTATGACCACATACAGTAATAAAGTGAATACACTACAGATGGACACGACACAGAAGTTATTATAAAAATAGTATTTTTATATAAGGCTTAGCACAAGACCAAATACGACAAAAATATACCACAGTCTTAATAAATACTCTTTGGAAGGAAAAATAATAGTTCAAGTAAGGTTTCTTCTTGGCAAATAGTTCTTTAGCAAAGTATTCTTCTGAGCACAGTTCTTTGGCAACAATGTAACCCCCACAGGAGTCACACGACGTCGAGTCTACAAGATTCCCAAGGTTCGGCGTCGACCGCGAGGAGCGCTACGCCGAGCCTGGAGTCGCAACAGACCCCACAAGTACAGTACCTTGAGAAACGAAGAAAACGATGATCCACGGCGTCGAGATGTCGGCGTCGAGGTCGGCGTCGATCGTGCCTCGGAGTCGGGTCAATCCGCAGCGGTGTCGAGGGATGTCGGGCCGGAGCAGCGCTCACGGCGTCGAGAAGGGCGTCGAGTCGATGCGATCAGCAGCGGCGTCGGGACGGGGTCGCTTGGAGGTAGAGCCGATACTCACTCCTCACTGGCGTCGATACCGGCGTCGAGACGGGGTCACTTGGAGCCGGGGCCGATACCCACTGCTCACTGGCGTTGCTGCTGGCGTCGATTGGGCCCGGCGGCCGGCGTCGAAGGCTCAGGACACTGGAGCCGTTACTCACGATGTCGAGCTGGATTCGGCGGCGTCGGCGGCGTCGAGACTGCAGATTCTCCCTTGTGTACTGGAAACAACACTTTCCAGCGATTCAGCAAATGGTGAAGTCCTTTGGCCCTGTGACTTCAGCAGGAGACTGGCACTCTTCCAGCCCTTGGAGATTTCCTAGCAAGTGTTCAGAGAGTACACACCAAGTTCCTCTCTCCTTGTTCCTTGGCAAAAATAAAGAAGCAGCTTTCAGGTTCCTCCACAACAAAACAGCACTCTGGCAGAAAGGGGAGGCAAGTCCTTAGATCAGCAGGCTTCTTGTCCTTGGTACAGGTTTCCTTGTCAGAAGTGATCTGAGTTCTTGGTTCAGGGGTCCTTCTCTTATACCCCATTTCTCCTTTGTTCCCTTTGTCCAAACAGGGAGATTCCCACCATCTCAGGTTTGTTGTGGGTGTTGCCAGGCAGAGGCACCTGGCCCATTCACTGAGCAGGGCAGAGTCCTCAGCCGCCCAGCAGGAGGCGGAGCCAGTATTGTCACTGGTAGGAGCAGGGCTATCAGTCGCCCAGCAGGAGGCGGGGCCAGTATTGTGTCAGGCAGGGCAGGCTACTCTTCCCTCACTCTACGTGTAAACGCCCCATTCACCCCACACTGACTCACTCAGACCTCTGGAGCCACTCAGCCCCTGACACACACACCAAACCAGCAGAGACCGGTAGATAGTTGGACAAGAAAATAGCCACTTTCTAAAAGTGCTATTTTCAAACATAGAATTTAAAAACCATCCATCCTAAAGGGTGTGTTATTAAATTCTGAGTTCAGGGATACTAACCTCGACTTGCTACCATGCTCCCTGAGTCAGATAGATTATAATGGAGTTAATAATCAGTCTGCCCAGTCTGGCCTATTGGAGGCAGGTAGCCCTTCAATAGTGAAAAACGAAAATGGCTGTAATTCACTATTAGGTCATGCCACACACATCAGGGCATGACCTACCTTTTACCAACAATGCACCCTGCCCTAGGGCCTACCATAGAGGTGTCTGAAATGTGGCAAAGGGAAGGTTTAGAGACTGGTAAGTAGGTTTCCTTACCAAGTCGACATGGCAGTCAGGGACTGCACGCAGGCGCCGCGGTGGCAGGCCTGAGACACATTTTGCACGCTGCTTCTGTGGGTGGCACAACCAGTGCTGCAAGCCCACCAGCAGCAGTTAACTTACACGCCCTTGGCACACGCAGTGCACTAGACTAGGGTCTGAACAGTAAGTCAACCAAGCCAATCATGGTAACACCAATCAACGTAACAATTTAACATAGGGAGCACTTGCACTGTGGCACTGATCAGCAGTGGCCCAGTGCCCAAAGCAATAATCCAGCAAAAACATCGTAAACAGAGGAGGCAAACAGAAAAAAATGGAGGAGAGACTCATGCCAATGATGCCAGGTCTAACACGTGTCCCCTCCAGCTGAAATGTGGGGAGAACTACCCTTCACCCAGGGAGTCCTCATCACTAAGGCGGAAAAATCTGGACAGACCATCAGCATTGGCGTGATCTGTACCAGGGCGGTGTTCCACCGTAAAGTCCATCCCCTGTAGGGAAATGGACCACCTCAACAGCTTTGGGTTCTCACCCCTCATCTGCATTAACCATCTGAGGGGCCTGTGGTCTGTCTGAACCCGGAAGTGAGACCCAAACAAGTAGGGTCTTAGCTTCTTCAGCGCCCAGACCACAGCAAATGCCTCACGCTCTATCGCACTCCACCTTTGTTCCCTGGGAAGTAACCTCCGGCTGATGAAGGCTACAGGTAAGTCTCGGCCCTCCTCATTCATCTGTGCTAGAACAGCCCCCGCACCATGCTCTGAAGCGTCCGTCTGGACAATGAATTCTTTTGAAAAGTCGGGTGCCTGGAGGACCGGTGCTGTGCACATTGCAGTTTTCAGGGTGTCAAAGGCTTTCTGACAGGCGTCAGTCCAGATCACAAGTCTCGGCTGCTTCCGGGAAGTCAGCGAGGTCAAGGGGTGCACAATGTTGCCATACCCCTTGACAAACCTCCTGTAGTAACCCGTGAGACCCAAGAAGGCTCTCACCTGAGTCTGGGTTTTGGGCGGTTCCCAAGCCAGGATGGTATCTATCTTGGGTTGCAGGGGGGCCACCTTGCCGCTCCCTACTTGGTGCCCCAAGTACACCACTGAACCCTGCCCAATCTGGCACTTACTAGCCTTGATTGTGAGGCCTGCTCTGCGCAGGGCCAACAACACTTCCTGGAGGTGGCGCAAGTGTTCCTCCCAGCTGGCGCTGAACACTGCTATATCGTCCAGGTAGGCGGCGCTGAAATCTTCCAGCCCGGCCAATACCTGGTTAACCAACCTCTGGAATGTGGCAGGGGCATTCTTCATCCCAAAGGGCATCACACGGAACTGGTAGTGCCCATCTGGTGTGGAGAATGCAGACCTCTCTTTTGCCCCATCAGTCAAGGCGATCTGCCAGTACCCAGACGTTAGATCAAACGTACTAAGGTACCGGGCAGCCCCCAACCGATCGATGAGCTCATCAGCTCTGGGGATGGGGTGCGCGTCAGTCTTGGTGACCGAATTGAGTCCTCGGTAATCCACACAGAACCGAAGTTCTGGTGAAGCACCAGGCGCTGCAGCCTTTGGGACCAAGACCACTGGGCTGGCCCAAGGACTGCTAGAGGACTCAACCACCCCTAAGGCAAACATCTTGGAGACCTCCTCCTTGATGTATGCTCTGACCTTGTCAGTCACCCTGTAGGCCTTGTGCCCCACAGGAGTGCTGTCCCCAGTGTCCACATCATGGACACACCACTGAGTGACACCAGGGATCAAGGAGAACAGATCAGGGAATTGTACCAACAGATGGCGACAATCTTGCTGCTGCTCAGGGGTCAGTGTGTCAGAGAGGACAACACCATCCACTGACCCATCTTTTTCTTTTGCACACAGGAGGTCAGGAAGAGGCTCACTCTCCTCCTCCATCCCAGCATCTGTGGCAAGGAGCATGCCCACTTCGGACCTTTCTAAGTGGGGCTTTAACCGGTTGACATGCAGGACCCTTAAGGGGTTCCTGGGAGATTTCAAGTCCACCAAGTAGGTGACATCGCTCTTCTTCTCCACAACCTCAAATGGTCCAGTCCACCTGTCCTTGAGCGCACAAGGTTCCACAGGGGCCATGACCCAAACTTTCTGACCAGGTTGAAGCTCAACCAGAGTGGCATTCTGATCGTACCACCGCTTCATCTCTTCCTGGCTGGCCTCCAGATTTGCCTGAGCAAGATCTCTGAAGCGCCGAGTCTGGTTCCTAAAGGCCAGCATGTAACTATATACATCCTGGGGAGGTTTCCTGGGAGATTGCTCCCAGCCTTCTTTAACCAGACTCAAAGGTCCTCTTACCGGGTGACCATACAAAAGCTCAAAGGGGCTGAACCCTAGAGACTTCTGTGGCACCTCACGGTAAGCAAACAGCAGGCATGGCAAGAGGACGTCCCATTTACGCCTCATTGGTTCTTCAAGACCCATGATCATGCCTTTTAGGGTCCGGTTGAATCTCTCAACCAGCCCATTACCTTGAGGGTGGTAAGGAGTGGTAAACTTGTAGGTTACCCCACACTCCTTCCACAGAGACTTCATATAATTCGAAATGAAGTTGGTGCCTCGGTCTGACACCACCTCTCTGGGGAACCCCATGCGGGAGAAAACACCCATCAGTGCCCGTCCCACCACGGGGGCCGTCACTGTTCGGAGAGGGATGGCTTCCGGGTACCGGGTGGCATGGTCCACCAAGACCAGGATAAACCTGTTGCCCATGGCTGTCTTGGGGTCCAGTGGCCCCACAATGTCAATTCCCACTCGCTCAAAGGGGGTACTGACGACGGGAAAAGGTTGGAGGGGAGCCTTCTGCTTCCGCCCACTTTTCCCACTTGCCTGGCAAGTTTGACAGGTCCTACAATGGATATCTGAATCCCTTCTCATCTGGGGCCAATAAAAATGGGTGACAAGCCTGTCATAGGTCTTGTCCTGCCCCAGATGTCCAGCTAACGGAACGTCATGAGCCAACCCCAGTAGGAAGGCTCTGAAGCGCTGGGGTACCACCAGCACACGGGCTGACCCAGGTTCAGCAGCCTTAGGCTCGCTATACAGGAGATCGTTCTCCCAGTAGACCCAATGTGATCCTGACTGATCACCTGTCGTTTGGGCTGAGGCCTGCTGCCTCATACCCACAAGAGAAGGGCACACTTTCTGTTCAGCACAAAATTCCTCCCTGGAGGGACCACCATCCTGCTGCCAATGGGTCAGCTCGGGCAGGTCTCCCAGTTCGGCCACTTGTTCTCCTGTCGGTTCCAGGGCATCCCCCTCAGGGTCTGCTCCCTCCTGGACCGCGGGAACGATGGGGGACGGTTTCCCGCGCCCCCTGCCTCTTCTCTTCACGGTTGGGACCTGGGCCATACTTTCAGGCTCCGGGCCCCCATCAACACCCTTACTGACTGACATGGACCGGGTGGTCGCACACACCCACTCAGGCAGACCCAACATTTCCAGATGCGCTTTTCTCTCCACCTTAGCCCAAGGGGAGTCCTCCAAATCATTGCCCAAGAGACAATCAACAGGCATGGCGGGCCTCACAGCAACCTGAAGAGTACCTGAGACCCCCCCCCACTCAAAGGGAACTTGAGCTACCTCACACTGACTCTGTGAGTTGTCAGCAGCTACAACGGGGTAGAATGCATGCGGGACCACCTGCTCTCTGGACACCAAGTGACACTTGACAGCTGTCACACTTGCTCCGGTGTCTCTGAGAGCTTCCACCCTATGGCCATTAATGGTCACCCACTGCCTATATTTCTTAGTGTTACTAGGCAGAGGGGTTGGAGGGACCATTTCCACGTCTCCTAAAGAGACCAGGGACATTTCTGCGGGACCCCACCCACCGGGGGCACCCATCTCCTCCCCTCCCAGAGCTACACTCGCTACCTGACGAGGGGGTGCACGCGGCGGTGCATTCGAATCCTTCATGGGACACTGGGGATCATAATAACGGTGTCCCACCTGCTTACAGGCATAGCAGGTCATGGGGCCCCTGTGAACAGGTTTACCTGTCGGGGCCTCTGGCTTCTTTACAGGGGGAGGCTGGGAACCCTTCCCTTGGTTCCCTTGGGGACTACTTTGGGGCCCTTTCTGAAACTCCCTCTGTTTACCCCTGTCCCCCCCACTCTTCTGCTGGGGACCCTGCCCACCTTTGGCTGAGTCTCCCACTGGACCCTTGTGGACCCTGGTACTGACCCAGCGGTCCGCCTCCTCAGCAAGTTTTCTAGGGTTAGATAGCTTGCTGTCAACAAGGTGCTGGCGTAGCTCTGGAAAACAGTTATTAGACAAGTGCTCCCAAGCAAACAAATCATAAAGAGCATCATAACTATCAACCTTGCTACCCTTTATCCAACCATCCATGGTTCTGCAGAAAAAAGACACATATTCAACCCACGTAGTACCAGGCAACTTCTTACATTCTCTAAAGGTTTGTCTGTACTTTTCTGGAGTTAAGCCATATCTCAGCATTAAAGCATCTTTCATATGAGTATAAGACATCCTATCCTCAGCAGGAAGGCTCAACAAGGTATCTCTCCCCTCGTTTGTAAAGCGGCTCCACAACCCCGTTCCCCAATCCTTCTCAGGGACCCGGTGGGCCAACAATGCTAACTCATATGCTTTAAACCATTGGCTAATATCTTCATTCTTACTGTAATCTTTGATCACATCCTTAGGAAAATAAAACCTACTTTCTGCAGGCACGGATGGAGTGCTGCCACCAGAGGGATTCAACTCTAAACTCTTAGTTTTAAGCTCCATCTCCCTCACCATCTTCTCACGTTCAAACGCTAATTTCTCTCTCTCAAAATCTAATCTTTTGCTCTCCATTTCAGCTTCTCTCTTGCTTCTTGCATTCTCTAATTCCAACTGCCCTCCTAATTTAAGTTTTGCCATTTCTAACTTGTACCCCCTCTCCTTCTCCCTGTCTTCTAATTCTTCGGGGGAAAGGCTCCTAGAGGACGCACTACTGCCTGGAGATGACACTGGCCCACCTGTGGGCTCTTCCTCTTCCTCTTCTTCTTCCTCTTCCGGTACCACCACCGGATCAGAGGGATTTCTGGCCTCTAACCAGGCCTTCAGCGCTTTGAGGAAGCCCTCTTTCTTTGAGACACCTGTGGTAGGAACTTTAAACTGCTTGCAAAATCCTTTTAGATCTTTTAGCGTGTAGGAATCTATCTTCTCCTTATCGAATTCCCCCACAACATTCTCCACAGGTGTAGCAGCTCCGGCATTCTCCATGGTCAAAACTGGCAGTGTTTAAGAAAATAAGCTCCAGGAAAGCGGAGAACAAAAATAGAATATCCTACCAAACAGACTGTGGCTGCGTTATGGTCTGCTTTCACTATGTAGCGTACACTAATCACTGCACATGAGTCATAAATGCAAAGTTCAATCCTCACCGCTGACCACCAATGTTAGAACCGGCGGTCTCTAGTTGGCAGAGGTATACACTTCTGACAAATAGGGACCAACCAACTCTAGTCAGGGAAAGGGGATTACACACTCAGATAACCCCTGCTACCCCCTTGGTAGCTTGGCAGAGCAGACAGGCTTATCTCAGAGGCAGTGTGTTAAGCATTTATGACCACATACAGTAATAAAGTGAATACACTACAGATGGACACGACACAGAAGTTATTATAAAAATAGTATTTTTATATAAGGCTTAGCACAAGACCAAATACGACAAAAATATACCACAGTCTTAATAAATACTCTTTGGAAGGAAAAATAATAGTTCAAGTAAGGTTTCTTCTTGGCAAATAGTTCTTTAGCAAAGTATTCTTCTGAGCACAGTTCTTTGGCAACAATGTAACCCCCACAGGAGTCACACGACGTCGAGTCTACAAGATTCCCAAGGTTCGGCGTCGACCGCGAGGAGCGCTACGCCGAGCCTGGAGTCGCAACAGACCCCACAAGTACAGTACCTTGAGAAACGAAGAAAACGATGATCCACGGCGTCGAGATGTCGGCGTCGAGGTCGGCGTCGATCGTGCCTCGGAGTCGGGTCAATCCGCAGCGGTGTCGAGGGATGTCGGGCCGGAGCAGCGCTCACGGCGTCGAGAAGGGCGTCGAGTCGATGCGATCAGCAGCGGCGTCGGGACGGGGTCGCTTGGAGGTAGAGCCGATACTCACTCCTCACTGGCGTCGATACCGGCGTCGAGACGGGGTCACTTGGAGCCGGGGCCGATACCCACTGCTCACTGGCGTTGCTGCTGGCGTCGATTGGGCCCGGCGGCCGGCGTCGAAGGCTCAGGACACTGGAGCCGTTACTCACGATGTCGAGCTGGATTCGGCGGCGTCGGCGGCGTCGAGACTGCAGATTCTCCCTTGTGTACTGGAAACAACACTTTCCAGCGATTCAGCAAATGGTGAAGTCCTTTGGCCCTGTGACTTCAGCAGGAGACTGGCACTCTTCCAGCCCTTGGAGATTTCCTAGCAAGTGTTCAGAGAGTACACACCAAGTTCCTCTCTCCTTGTTCCTTGGCAAAAATAAAGAAGCAGCTTTCAGGTTCCTCCACAACAAAACAGCACTCTGGCAGAAAGGGGAGGCAAGTCCTTAGATCAGCAGGCTTCTTGTCCTTGGTACAGGTTTCCTTGTCAGAAGTGATCTGAGTTCTTGGTTCAGGGGTCCTTCTCTTATACCCCATTTCTCCTTTGTTCCCTTTGTCCAAACAGGGAGATTCCCACCATCTCAGGTTTGTTGTGGGTGTTGCCAGGCAGAGGCACCTGGCCCATTCACTGAGCAGGGCAGAGTCCTCAGCCGCCCAGCAGGAGGCGGAGCCAGTATTGTCACTGGTAGGAGCAGGGCTATCAGTCGCCCAGCAGGAGGCGGGGCCAGTATTGTGTCAGGCAGGGCAGGCTACTCTTCCCTCACTCTACGTGTAAACGCCCCATTCACCCCACACTGACTCACTCAGACCTCTGGAGCCACTCAGCCCCTGACACACACACCAAACCAGCAGAGACCGGTAGATAGTTGGACAAGAAAATAGCCACTTTCTAAAAGTGCTATTTTCAAACATAGAATTTAAAAACCATCCATCCTAAAGGGTGTGTTATTAAATTCTGAGTTCAGGGATACTAACCTCGACTTGCTACCATGCTCCCTGAGTCAGATAGATTATAATGGAGTTAATAATCAGTCTGCCCAGTCTGGCCTATTGGAGGCAGGTAGCCCTTCAATAGTGAAAAACGAAAATGGCTGTAATTCACTATTAGGTCATGCCACACACATCAGGGCATGACCTACCTTTTACCAACAATGCACCCTGCCCTAGGGCCTACCATAGAGGTGTCTGAAATGTGGCAAAGGGAAGGTTTAGAGACTGGTAAGTAGGTTTCCTTACCAAGTCGACATGGCAGTCAGGGACTGCACGCAGGCGCCGCGGTGGCAGGCCTGAGACACATTTTGCACGCTGCTTCTGTGGGTGGCACAACCAGTGCTGCAAGCCCACCAGCAGCAGTTAACTTACACGCCCTTGGCACACGCAGTGCACTAGACTAGGGTCTGAACAGTAAGTCAACCAAGCCAATCATGGTAACACCAATCAACGTAACAATTTAACATAGGGAGCACTTGCACTGTGGCACTGATCAGCAGTGGCCCAGTGCCCAAAGCAATAATCCAGCAAAAACATCGTAAACAGAGGAGGCAAACAGAAAAAAATGGAGGAGAGACTCATGCCAATGATGCCAGGTCTAACAGACCCCTAATATTTTGCCCCCTATTACATGTGTAATAGAAATAACATTAAACAGAAACTTTTCAAAGTTTAAATTTCACCCGCGGCGGCAGTCAGCCTTCAGCCGCGGGCCAATTTTGGTCGGTGGCTCTGAATGGAGGTGGGGCTTAAACAATTTGAAAGACAATGGTGGCGCACAGCACCTATGCCCACAGAGTGCACATTTTGGGTTGGATGGCTGTCTAGCCCGACTTGCGCACCAGAGGCTTCTGTCTGCTGCACATTAGTGAGCGGGTTGCTCAAAGCAGCAGTCTCCCAGTCTGCTAATGAGTAGTGAGTTTGCCTGCTCAAGCTAATCCTAATTCTGCTCTCATGCTGTGTAACAGCAAGGGAGTAGTGCCTTGATTGGTTAACAGACGCCTGCTAGGCTATCATTGGGCACTGCAAGAGAAGACATTAGAAGCAGTAAGCAGACTGCCTCATGGGGAAGAGTGGGGGTAGGCGCAGTATCTTAGAAGGACTAGGATGTTTTGGAAGAAGGTAAGCAGAGTGGGGATGGCAGGTCACAATGAGGCACGTTGCTCAGGAGTGTTAATGTACACTACACACTGTGTGTTGTGTCTGTTTTCATAACCAAAGGTTTTATTCAGCCGCACTCCCCGATAATGCACATGGCACTTTTCTCAGGCTTTATTTCCCTGAAGATTGCCTCAGATCTGATGGAACTAGAAACCTGGGGAGGCAAAGTTGTAAGAGGCCTTGTGGGTGAAGGGCTAATTTCTGACTTTTTACTCCAGGCTGTGAACGCCCTGACAGAGCACTTCGTAGCCGGAGCTCATTACCCACTTGAGCCTTTTGAATTTCCCCTTCCTCAGGAGGGTTCACCCACCCGCCACTCGCGAGCACCTTGAAGTGCAAGCACCCCCACCTTGGCCCATCACTTTAATTTGCAGTTAGATATCTGTTAAGACGGTATCCACTTCCACAGTCAGCACTTAATTGACAACTTGCTTCATTTAACAGAGTAGGAGCCGGCAACTGAAAAAATGGCCGGCATAAATCACAGCCTGACACCGGAAAATAGATATATAATCACAACATTAACTACGTTAATAGTTGCAGGAGCCAAATGAGGAAAGCCATAAAGCAGAGGCAGGAGGGGATAAATGACGGCCACCATGCCGTCTCGTGCCTCCTCATTCAACCTCTCTCCAGTCCTCACTGGGGCCTGGCCTGTCCCAGCCCCGCGCTGGCAGGACCTGCGGTGACGGAGGAGCGTGGGTTGCTCCTGGGACGGGGAATCAAGAGGGAGGCTCTGAACCAGCCGGACAATTTGCTTCCGCTCGCGCGGAGGGACGAGACCTCATCGATTTTGGTGCTTTAATATTGATCACAACCTGAAGGGGAAGGCATTCCTGGAGAAAAAATGTATTTCTCTGCATCTTCACCACTACTGGCTATCATTGCAGAAGAGGTGTTGTTCGCCGCTTTGCTTCTAATTGTTATCTATTTTCACCCCTTCATTCACCGTATTTTTGACAGATAGCTTGGTGGGTTTTTGCTCCTGTTGGTGATAGCTGCGAGGAACCGGACTCAAACTGCAACGGATTGAGTCTGAGCCAGTCTGTGTTGTCTTCTGCAACCTCCACGCCCCTGTGAGGCAGAAGAGATGCATGGGGGCCTCCTAATCTCTGTGGCGAGCCCAGACCAAACAGCACAGGCATTACAAACGATAGGTGTCTGAGTAGAATAAAGAAAGACAGTGCGTCGGCCGCCAGGGACTAAATGAGGCAGATAACCTGGGGGAAACAGGTGGAGTGCACTGTCTACAAGAGCGTGGAGCCTGTGCTAGGGGGGAATGCACTGCTCTCGCTGGGAAGGCTGCCTCCTCACTATTCCTAACACTTCACACCTTATACATTTTGAGTTCTTGACTTGACAGGTTGCTTTCTTAATGTAAAACGTGTCTGTTGTTTCTGCTCCCTCAGTTTGAAATGTCACCAGCCGCCACTGGTAGTATCTATTGTTTATTAGACTTGTCTGTTCCTTTTATTGCTAATTATGCCTTCAGACGCAGATTGCTGCCTCAGTGTGGCTTCCCAGGCACCCACGGGCTTTGGGTTACAATAATGATTGAAATATACTCATATGAAAGTTGGAAGTCTTCTGTCTGTTAGTGCAATCTAGGTATCTGACTCTTTAGAGAAATCATGTGTCGATCAGGTTGTGGGTGACAGCAGGATTGTGAGAGGGGAAACTGGCCTGCCACCAGTAAGGTGATATTGCTTGTTAAAAGAGGGCTTTTCTTTTGTAGTGATATGTATTCTAAAGCATTAATCGCAGATTTCCAATTATCCGTTTTGCACACAACCCCATCCATCTTCAGTGCTCTTCGCCAGGTCAGTCTCACCTTGTATGACATAGCAGCTTGGAGCTGGAGTGATCAAACACCAGCCATTGTTTCCCTATAGGCAATTAAAGCAATTCTGTACTACAGCTGGATACCCTATCAGACCGAAGTGGTGTGTGCACCCAATAAATGGAGGAATCAAGCTGGCTTTGTGTTACAAACATAGCAGTGTACTGTACTTTCCCTGGCTGTGGTGAGACAATAAGCACATTGGAAGAGAAATGTTTTGCGTGGCTATTAAAAATACTTGAAAAGCAATCTGCCCGGGAAAGGAAAACAATAATTTATGGTAACTGTTAACCAGCTGAGCCACCCCACCTCTCTGCAGTCACGAATGTCCAAATGGAATCTATCCTACCAAAGTTGCCTGAAGTCTTTCCGTATCCGAACGCTCTGGTTCTGTTAATAATAGAGATATGTTGCATACAATAACTTGAATTTCTGGCAAATGTGGGATTCTTTTACAACTGTTTGCTCAGTGAACTTGAAACCGTTTGTGTGCGTATAAATCAAAGTCATAGCGTAATGTAATTGCATTTATATAGCGCTTACTACCCATTACGGGGCATTGGAGCATTTTCGGCAAGTAGCACGCTACTCTGGAACCCAAAAAGGATTAGTGGTGAATTAGTATATGGAAATATGAAATTAATTTGGACGGTGGACATGTTAGTCTGTTACTTGAATTCAAAAGGATATTGTAGGGATAAAAGAGGGAAGGGTTTGCACTTGTTCTATACTCTTTTGTTGACTGTTTTGACACACAAATCCTTGCATGTTGCTCGAGTTAGCTTAATCACATAACATGTAATCCAGCTCTGATACCTTCGGCTCTAGCTAGCCCTATATAAAACTCCAAATAAATGAATGAAGTTTAAAATGACGTTTTGGTTAGGTGCTGAATTAAAAGAAAACCTAACATTTAAAACATACAAGAAAAAAACTCTGGCATTTGTCAGTAATGAAAGTGTGATGAAAGCTGCACTGCGCCTTGTCTTGACACATCGTAGCTTGCTTTTTCCTACAGGCTTTACCAATCATCCTGTACTGTGGATGATTGGTTCCATGTGTATGTTCTCTTGTCTCTTCCACTCCTGTATCATGAAAGGCATATTTTGCTGCTCTCGGGCTTCCTCTCCTCCTGTAATCTCATGGTGCCATGCACAGGTGTATTCTTTATTGAGTCATCCTTGCTGCGTGACATTATTAGTGTGGCTATTCATGACGCCTACAGGCTAAACCAGTAACTGCCAGAACCTGTTAAAAGCGCTTTTCGCGCATGGGCTGCACACAGATGCATGCATGTTAAATCTTTACTTTAAGCAGCCTGCTTGAATAGTGGCATTAAAGCTGCGTGTGTGAATAGCGTCCTCTGCTCTGGAACGGTCGTCGGGAGCAGACCTGTATTTCTCATGGTGCCACCGGCAGAAGGTTCCTCATAAACTGTCAGTCTGAAATACGGAATATTGATGTACGGAACTCAAGAAGAAAAAATCGGATTTCGTTTGCCATGAAGAATAATCAGGCAGTGAGTCAAAGGGTCTTGGCCTCCAGGCTCAATGCTGCTTACATTTGGAGCTGGTGCGATACAGACACACATTACTTCGGGATCTTTCACCTCCCATGTGCAGGTAACCCCCACTGGCCCTACATAAGTGGTATGAGTAACGCCTGGGAAGGTGGAATTGCAAAGTTGCTTTCCCCCTTTGCCCCTCAAGGTCAAGCAGCCTGGTTCAGTTGAATCTCGTGGTCAGTGTCTAGACAAAAAACGCCACGCACTCCAGAAATAATGGCCCTCCAAATACCAGTCCCTCTTCATCCCTGGACACTGACTTCTCTCTCTGAGCGTGGTGGCCCGGAGCTGCTGTTCTCACTATATGATTCAGAGTCTGTTCTCCAGGGCTCTGTAATGCAATCCTGTTGCTTTGACAACTTGAATACAATTTATTGGCTAGGGGCTGGTGAGATTATTGTTTCATCTCACACTGGTGACTAGGGAGACTTTAGAGGGGCAGGTCCATCTCCACTCTGCAACCTAGATGTTTGAGTTGTGTTCTCATGTGAGACAGGCAAGTGGTTGTTGGGAAGTAGTGTGACCGCTCAATCCGTGGAGAACCTTGTTCAATGAAGTAGCAAAGCTATTGAAATCAGGAACAATTGTAAATCTTCAATTACTTTATTAATAAACAGCACGGCAGTACATCCTTCCAGCTGAGGACTCGCAGTACAACTGAGTCTCTTACTGGAAACATAGGCAAACAGTTCCACACTAGAACCTGGAATGCATAATGAAAGATAACTAAGCGTATGCCACTGATAAAGAAAGTACAAACACTTAAAGTGATATGAACTAAAGATACAACACATCCCCCTCCTTTAAATAAAGAAAAAGAAACCAAAAGAAACAGAAAACAAAAGAAACTAAAATTAAAAGAAAGAACATAAAAGTAAGAAAAAGAAAACTAAACATAGTCATTCAACTTCTTTGGAAAATACTTTACACGGTTAGAGGTTCTAGCCTTAGGACAAATAGAATTGTCTTTGTTCACGTTGCTGGATTCACCAGAGGTACCAGCATTATCTTCGTTAATATGGTTTGTCTCATCAGAAGGATAAGTTGGGAAATTGCTCTGCACACTGAGTGGACACTTAGCGACACTTCTAACATTCCAGACTTTACCATCTTGAGTGGCAGCAGAGTTCCTAAACACTCTTTTAATTTGAATGGCTTTACCAAATCTGCTAGCACCCTTAGTGATGATTCCAGGCTTTAGAATTCTAACCCAATCACCAACTTTAAAAGATGGTACTTGAGTTTTCCACTTTTTATCAAACCAAGAACAAGTTTTCTGTTGTTTGTTTTCCACTCTTAAAGCAATATCCTTAACGCATTCACTGCTCATATTTTGTTTGACACATTTCTGTCGAAACCACCAAGGACAAATCTTGGAGGCTGGCTCTCTTCCTTTCAACAATTTGAACTGACTAACTTCAGTTGTAGTATGAGGAGTGATTCTGTATAGCCATAATTTCTCTCTAACTCTATTCAACCAATCCTCCCCAAGCTTTACAGATTCCACTATAAAGTCCTTCAAAACTCTGTTAAACCTTTGAACCTGACCATTTTCATGCGGTCCATAAAGCGAAGTGAAAACATGTTTAATGCCACATTCATTTACAAAATGTTTAATCTTTGAAGAAGTCAATTGCACGCCGTTGTCAGTGACAAGATAAGATGGACAACATTCACGTGCAAAAATTTCTCTTAGAAAATTTAAAACAACTTCCGTCGGGATTTTGTTAACACACTTTACCTCAGGCCATTTAGAATGGTAATCTACTAACACTAGAGCAAATCTAAACTTTTCAGGAAGCATATTAAAAGGACCAGAAATATCAAAAGCTAACTTTTGCCACGGTTCCTTTGGCCATTCAACCATTCTTAAAGGAGGAGTTTTAACACTGAGCATCCTTTCACTAGAAACACACAACTCACATTCCCGGACTACCCGATCGATAAATTTGTCAATGCCTGGCCACCCAAAAAAATTCCTTATGAGGCGTTTCATAGACGAAATGCCAGGATGTGTCTTGTGAGCAATTTTAAGGATAACATCTTGCATTCCTTTTGGAGGAATGCATTTACAATTCTTAATCCCCTTCAAATTCTAGTTCACCTGCGACCTTGAATAAAGGTAAAAACTCAGGTCCAATCTGATGTTTGTTAGGCCATCCTTCCATACATATCTTTTTATATCTATCCAGTCCTTATCCTTATTAACACACTCTTCCCAAAGGTTCTCACTAATCTCCTGAAATTGTGCAGGCATAATGTCACTAATGTTAAGTACAAAATCAGTTTCTTTAACAACATTCACTCCACTTTGTACACATGTTAACCTTGAAAGAAAATCAGCTGTGACATTTTTCTTCCCGGGTACGTATTCTGTCTTAAAATTATATTCATGAAGCCTAGATAAAAGCCTAGCAATTCTAGCAGTAGAATTCCACCCTCCACTGGATGAAAGAATGTTGACTAATGGTTTGTGATCTGTTCTTAACGTGAATTTGCTACCCCAAACATACAACTTGAAATGCTCGATGGCCCAAACACACACAAGTAATTCTCTTTCAATAACAGCATACTTTCTCTCCGTCTCAATGAGCGTTCCTGAAGCAAAGGCCACATTCCATTCTTCTCTACCGTACCTCTGCGAAAGTACACCCCCAATGCCATACAGGCTTGCATCAACTGTGATAATGCACTCTTTTTTAAAACAAAATGGTTTCAAGGTGGGTGCACGCACTATTTCTTGCTTGATATTATCAAACGCCTTCTGTTGACTACTGCTCCAAATGTAATCTGCATTCTTCCTAAGTAACGCTCTCAAGCAAAATTATTGACAAATTTACTATAATACTCACACATCTCCGCAAAACTCAACAATTGTTCCTTGTTTGTAGGAGCTGGAGCATTAATGATAGCATCCCCATTTGATTTCTTTGGAACCACACCATCACCTGACAGAGTATGTCCTAAGTACTCTACCGACTTCCTGTACAACTTGCATTTGCTTTCCTTGAGCGTGAGATGAACATTGTGTTCTTCCTCATTTTTTGAAAAAAATTAATATATCATCTTGGAAACATTTGACAAAATGATCAATATCTTTGAAAACTCTGAACATAACCCTTTGAAAAACAGATGCGGCTGAAACCAAACCAAACGGCATCCTTGTGTAGCGATACAGGCCTTGTGGAGTAATGAATGCCGTTAGGTTTTTTGACTCTTCAGATAAACAGATCTGATGATATGCAGACCTTAGGTCTAACGTTGAAAATACTTTTGCGTCTTCCAACATAGATACAACTTCGTTTATATTTGGAAGGGAATGGCAATCAATCACAATGTTGGAATTTAAAGCTCTGAGATCCACACACACCCTCAAATTCTTATCAGCCTTGCGTTCTAAACTATGGGTGAAACCCACTCTGAAGACTCAATTTCCTCAAGGATTCCTTCATTAGTGAGTTGTTTCAGCATGTCTCTAAGTTCTTCTCTCACATTAATGGGTACACCTCTTAATTTTTGTACTACCGGGCGTGCATTAGATTTTAGAATAATTTTGTGTTCAAAATCCTTAAGTCTTCCCAACTTATCACTGAAAACATTCCTATACTTGTTTACCAAGTTCTTCACTTTGTCATTTGGATCTAAAACAGCCACTTTTTCTTTTGTAAAATAATCCCCTAAAATGACAGGTTCTACAGCTCGTGGGTTTAAAATAATTCCCAGCTTCCATTGATCACGTTATCCTAGCACATTTACACCTTTTACAGCAATGTACAATTTAATCTCTGCACTTCTGCCTTTGAACCACAAAGTAACACTAAAATATCCTTCCACATCAATTCTTGTCCCGTCAAAACTTTCAGCAATAACATCGCTGGCATGTAATGTTTTCCCATTACAGACATCCTGCAATTTATCTTCAAAATATTCTTTTGAAATTATCGTCCATGGTGATCCTGAATCAGCCATGAGTTGTAATTCCACACCCAACACTTCAACCGTACATTTAGGAGACTCCAGTATATTTTCCTTTCCCTCACTTATGCCTTTACTAACAATGGATACAACGAATCCTCTCTCACACTCGGCATTGACATAGGTTTCTTCCTTTTCAATATCATTGTGAATCACTTCATTACCACTAACTGTCGAAATGGATCCTGAAGCAGATGTGGGAGAATTATTCCCTCTGTAGTAGGGGATCTCTGTGTATAGTCATAATCTAGTGAATAGTCCCGCCCATGTGCGTGGACCCCGGAGCAATAAAAATAATCTCTTAAATTGTCAAGCTATGCAGACCTGCATCTACACTTAAGAGAGAATTCAAAGACAGATAATGCAGCCTATATCCACAGGCTACACTGTCCAGTACTTCAACTAGAAAATTCCACCAACATCCACCAACAGCACTGCTTGCCCAGCTTTTTCCACAGAGAAAAACCTGCCTCTACCAGCAAAAGCCTCTGGAATGATAGAGAGGGAGGAATGGACAGACAAGCCCCATAGGCTGCCATTATGTGGCTCAGAACAGGATACTGTGCCTTTAAGAAAACTTTCCAGAACTTTTCCAGTATCCCAGAATGCACAGCAGGTCCCTTTTACTTTCAGTTCTTTTTTCCGGCTCCTGCTAGCAGGACCCTGGAGCATTGAGCTCTCCCTTTTCAAGGGTTTATTTGGATTTTGTTCATTTTTCAAGTGCTTATTACGTACCTTGTTGCCTTCCTTCTTGTGTGTGCTCTGTGTTGTCAACATGCCTGGCCTGTTTGACAAGTGCCCAGAGTGCGAGAGAAAGAAGGCCAAGTCGGACCCACACAGGGTGTGCATCGTCTGCCTTCCCCAGTCCCATGTTCCAGAGGAGTGTGACATTTGTCAATCTTTCTCAGCCAGGATCCTGAGAGAAAGGATGAAGATCAGGCTCCAAGACCTGGAGGACAGAAGGCTGAGGGCACAAGGTGGGTCAGGACATGCTGAGGCCCCTGGGGGGCTCCCCAGGGGCAGGAAGCCCAGCAAACGTCCCCATTCTCCGTCGGCGTCGAGGGGGATGGCTGCAGTCTGTTCACCGTCTCCCCAAGGCTCTGGGGAGAAACGGCGTCGACGCTCGCCGTCGAGGGAGCTGAGCAGTCCGCCGTCGACGACATAAGCATCTTCGTCGACGCCGTCGACTTCTCCGTCGAGTCATCGGCGTCGAGACCAGTCCCGGCGTAGGCGCTCGCTGTCGAGGCGAGGTCGCCGTTCGCCGTCGACAAATAGGAGAAGGTCACCGTCGAGGGGATCCCCGACGTCGAGGACCTGTCGTTCGCCGTCGAAGAGGCGTTCGCCGTCGAGGAGGCGTTCGCCGTCGAGGAGGCGTTCATCGACGTTGAGGCAGCGCAGGAGGAGTCCTGATGCCGGGAGTCCCTCGGGGTCACAAGGGAAGAGGACAGAGTCACCGGGCTCGGTATACTCAGTGGTTTATACACCGCCTCCTCCACCTCCTCCTCCTCCTCCTCCTCCTCCTCCACCTCCCATTCCGCCTCACACACCGTCGGGCCCACCTGTGGCCCCGCCACGGTCGGTGTCGTTGCCTAGGTATCCGACGCCGCCGAAGAGAACTCCGAGGCCGCGGCACCAGGTTACGCCACCGTCGCCTGCACCTGTGAGGCCGGCCGAAGACAAGCAGATCGCGCTCCCGCTCCGGACGGAGATGAAGATCACGGAGCCGTGGACGGTCGTCATCGACATCTGGGCGACGCCGCAGGAGGCGCAGAGCCGGATCCCGCACCCAATCGTCTACCAGGGACTACTCGCCAACGCTGTCGGACTCGCCAGTGACGGGTGTATCGCCTGTCGACAATGTAGTCTCCTTCCAGGAGGTGCTACTGAGGGGTGCGGCCAAGCTAGGGATCACAGTGACGGTGCCAACACCTACGACGTCCGTGATCTTCGAGATGCTGCACAAGAAGCACCTGTCTCGCCCCCTGCTGCCACTAGTACCGGGATTGGTGGAGCCCGCTACGGAGTTGTTCCTCACTCCGGCGGTGACAAAACCAGCCCCCTCAAGGCTCCTGAAGAAGTATCGGGCGCCGGAATCGGACCCGACCTTTCTGAGGATGGACCCGAAACCGGATTCGGTCATCGTGACGGCGGCAAGGAAGCAGCATGCTACCACTACTTCCTCGACAGTGCCGCCTGATAAGGATAGCCGTTGGCTAGACTCGGCGGGCAGAAAGGTCTGTGGGACGGCTTCTACCACCATGAAGGCGGCGAGTGCCGGGGCTCTGTTGGGGCGCTACGACCGTGCCCTATGGGAGTCTCTCCAGCAGTACGCGGAGCTGCTGCCTCGCGACAAGAAGGAGGACTTTCTAGAGACTTTGCGTGAGGGGATGCTGGTGTCAAATCAGATTATCAGCGCGGCAGCGGATGTGTCTCTGTTAGCGGCACATGGATATTGTCATGGCATCAACCAACGGCGTAACGCTTGGCTTCGCCTTACCTCACTCAAACCGGAGGCACAACAAACAGTGGCCAACCTGCCCTTCTCGGGGGAAACCCTGTTCGGCCAGCATGCGGACGACGAAATGGCCCGCATGAAGACGGAGGCAGAGACCCTGACGGCTGTCGGGTTAGAGAAGCCTGAGAAGAAAAAGTGCCCGTTCCAGAGACGGTTCGGGGCTGCAGGCAGAGGGCGTGGGCAGGCCTCGGGACAGCAGCACCAACAGCAGCAGCAGTTCCGGAAACCCTTCCAGGAGCGCCAGAAGGGTAGAGGAGGCCAGCAGTCCGCTACAGCGACCAAGGGCCCGGCTGGGTCTCGGCCCTGAACGGTTACTTCCCCTGCAACCGTTACCCACTCCAGTGGGGGGAAGCGTTCAATCTTTTCTGGCAGAGTGGAGAAAAATTACTCAGGACATGTGGGTGCTGAATATTGTTTGCAATGGATACAGTCTTCGGTTCATCAGCCCGCCTCCAGCGATTCCGCCGGTAAGCTCACAGTATCAACTGCGAGAGCTCCAGGCGGAGGCAGACATCCTGTTGAGGAAAAAGGCGGTGGAAGACGTACCTCTGTCTCAAAGGGGAAGAGGTCGGTTCTTCCTGGTTCGCAAGAAGGACAGGAACGTGTTCAGGCCCATTCTGGATTTGCGGCAAGCAAACAAATGGATTCGCAGAGAGAAATTCCGCATGCTATCGTTGCACCAGATTTACCCTCAGCTGCAACGAGGAGACTGGCTCTGTGCCATAGACCTACAAGATGCGTACTTCCATGTGCCCATTGCACAGAAGCACAGGAAGTTCCTGCGATTCCAAGTCGGCGCCAATCATTATCAATACACAGTACTGCCATTCGGGCTAAAGTCTGCGCCCAGGACCTTCTCGAAGTGCATGGCGGTGGTAGCTGCACACCTGCGGAGGAACAAGGTGTTTGTCTACCCGTACCTGGATGATTGGTTGATCAAGGCCTTCTCCTTCTCGGAAGCACAAGCGCACTTCCAGAAGACGTGCGTTCTCTTGAACAAGCTGGGGTTGCACGTCAACATGTCCAAGTCTGTCCCGACTCCGGTCCAGTGCATACAGTACTTGGGGGCCTCCATCAATACGCTGTCAGCAAGCGTGTCTCCTTCGGAGGAGAGACGGTTATCACTCCTTCGAAAGGCTCAGGCTCTTATGACCGCTCCATCAACGACAGTGAGGAAGGTGTCTTCGCTGCTGGGATCGATGGCCTCATGTATCTTCCTCACGCCTCACGCACGGCTGCACATGAGACCACTGCAGGAGTGCTTGGAGGATCAGTGGGATCAGAGGACAGGTTCTTGGGATGACAAGATACGGCTGTCTCTGCATGCTCTTCTGTCGCTGAAGTGGTGGTGTTCGGCGGACAATCTCCTCAGGGGGGTTCCCTTCCACAAGGACATTCCCACGCAGAGTATCGTGACAGATGCGTCTCTCCACGGCTGGGGAGCGCATTTCGGAGACTTACAGATACAAGGAAAGTGGTCCCCGTTGGAGTCGACGTACCACATCAATTTCCTGGAACTCAGAGCCGTTTACTTGGCATTGAAGACCTTCCATCCATCCTTCCAGACCAACTCGCTGCTTGTACAGACGGACAATACGACTAAGATGTATTACCTCAACAAGCAAGGGGGGTCGAGATCACGCACTCTGTCGCGGGAGGCGCAGTCGATCTGGCACTGGCTTCTGGCCCGAGGACTGACGATTACGGCCACGCATCTGCCAGGTGTGCAGAATGTTCAGGCGGACGCACTGAGCAGACTGATTCAGGAAAACCACGAATGGGTCATCAACAAAGAAGTACTAGGGGACGTCTTCGCAAGGTGGGGGACTCTAGACGTAGATCTGTTCGCCACCGCCGAAAACAGCAAATGCCGAGACTTCGCATCAAGGTACTACCAGCGGGGGACACTGGGGAATGCGCTATGGATCAACTGGTCGAACAGCTTTCTGTACGCTTTTCCACCCATTCCCCTGATTCCGGCGGTGCTCATCAAGCTGTCCCAGTCCGGGGCGCGGATGATCCTGATTGCCCCGAAATGGCCCAGACAGTGGTGGTTCACGGACCTGCTTCACCGGTCTCTCCTTCCTCACATACGGCTGCCGTGCAGGCCGGACCTTCTCACGAAGTTCGGGGGGCAGTTGGTGCACCCCAACCTCTCGTCTTTGAGTTTGGCGGCATGGCTCCTGAGATAGTGCAATATGGCCATTTGAATCTACCAGCAGATTGTATGGATATACTGAAGGAGGCTAAGCGACCTTCCACTAGAACGTCCTATGCTTACAAGTGGAAGAGGTTCTGCATCTGGTGCAAGTCCAAGCACTTTGACCCGACGACATGTAAGGAAGATGTCATCCTTCCGTATCTTTTGCATTTGGCGCAGTCTGTCCTTAATTTCCATTCCATTAAGGTCCATCTCGCTGCTTTGACTGCTTACAGGAAATGCCCTTCACAGACTTCCTTCTTTCAGATCCCCGTGATCAAGGATTTTTTGGAAGGCTTGAAGAAAGTGTTCCCTCCTGTCAGACTTCCCTCGCCTTCATGGGAATTGAATGTGGTGCTGTCCAGATTGATGAAGGAGCCTTTTGAACCTATTCACAAGGCTTCGTTGCAGCACCTGTCTTGGAAGGCGGCGTTCCTAGTGGCCATTACGTCGGCCCGCAGGGTGAGTGAACTTCAGGCGTTGTGTTGCCTAGAACCTTATACGGTATTTCATGCTGCTAAGGTTGTTATGCGTACTCACCCTAAGTTTCTTCCTAAGGTTATATCTGATTTTCATGTCAACCAGACCATAACTTTACCTACGTTTTTTCAGAATCCTTCTTCTCCAGCGGAAAGGTCTCTACATTCCCTGGACGTTAGGAGGGTGTTGAAGTTTTATCTTGATAAGACCAAAGATATTCGTAGGTCAGACCAATTGTTTATCAATTATGGATCAGTTAGGACCGGTCTTTCTACCTCCAAACAGTCCATCTCTCGGTGGATTGTGTCCTGTATACAATTGTGTTACCAAAAGGCTAATAAGACCTTAGGGGGTAAACCTAAGGCTCATTCCACCAGGGGCAAAGCTGCCACGACTGCTTTGCTGCGTAATGTTCTGATTGCAGAAATCTGCAAGGCGGCCACTTGGAGGTCGATCCATACCTTTGCTGCGCATTACTGTCTGGACTCGGATGCCAGGGCAGATGCTCAGGTTGGGCAGGCTTCGCTGCGAAATTTGTTCGCACAGTAGTGGTATTATTTGTAGTCTTCTCCACCGCCGTTTTGGTGTGGGGATGGGCTTGCCATTCTATTCACTTGATTATGACTATACACAGAGATCCCCTACTACAGAAGGAGTAGTTTCTTTTCTGTAACTCCAGTTCTGTAGTAGGGGTATCTCTGTTATAGTCAAAAGCGCCCGCCCTCCTCCCCGGTGGAGAGATAAATGTTAATATAAGGAATGCTACAGGTCTGGCGTGCTACGCCTTCAAAAAGAACTGAAAGTAAAAGGGACCTGCTGTGCATTCTGGGATACTGGAAAAGTTCTGGAAAGTTTTCTTAAAGGCACAGTATCCTGTTCTGAGCCACATAATGGCAGCCTATGGGGCTTGTCTGTCCATTCCTCCCTCTCTATCATTCCAGAGGCTTTTGCTGGTAGAGGCAGGTTTTTCTCTGTGGAAAAAGCTGGGCAGGCAGTGCTGTTGGTGGATGTTGGTGGAATTTTCTAGTTGAAGTACTGGACAGTGTAGCCTGTGGATATAGGCTGCATTATCTGTCTTTGAATTCTCTCTTAAGTGTAGATGCAGGTCTGCATGGCTTGACAATTTAAGAGATTATTTTTATTGCTCCGGGGTCCACGCACATGGGCGGGACTATTCACTAGATTATGACTATAACAGAGATACCCCTACTACAGAACTGGAGTTACAGAAAAGAAACTACTCCTTCTGTTTTCTCTGCAGACAATACTAAAATGACCCAACCTTCCACACTTCCTGCATTCTCTATTGATAGCAGGACAATCTGTGAAAGATGCTAAATGCGTTTTACTTCCACATTTAAAGCACACTTTTTGACCTCCCAAAGTCCCATTACTTCTAAACGCATTTCCACTGTTGTACCTGTTGCTTATAAACCTCTTTTGAATGACATCCGGCTTGCTACTTCGACCCTGCGTACTACTTCCCGTATTATTCTTTATAACACATACTTCTTCCACACTTTCATTCTTCTTCGTACTTTGCCTAACAGTTTGCATCCAACTTTCAGATTTTTCTACAGCTTTGGCATTAGCTATTGCTTCAGACAAACTAGGATCACCCATCACCCATAAGTTCTCTTGCACTTTCTTTTTCCTCACATGCACAATTATCTGATCCCTTATCATTTCATCAGCCATCATACCGAATTTAGAATGAACACATAAAGATCTTAGTGCAGTCAAAAAGTCATCGAACAATTCATCCTCCTTCTGCGCCCTCGTGTAGAACTTAAATCTGTTTAAAGCAATGCTTGTAGTTGGTTTGAACCGCTTTTCTAGTCTCTGTAGTGCTTTGTTATACACGTTCAAGTTCTCTTCTCCAATTTGTGGTGTAACTTGTGGTAACGCTCTGAAAATGTCTTGTCCTTCTGATCCTAAACAATGCAGTAAAATGCTTTTTTACCTTTCTGCCCCATACGATGTCCATCAATCGCCTTCATGTATGTTAAAAACTCTTCTTTCCACCTTGTTCATGGCAAAGGTGGATCTCCTTTATTCTGTAAAAACTTTCCTGGAGGGTCAAACTGCATACTTTCTTTTAGTGTTATTGACTCTCTTCACTCTATCCTTGACTAACTCTTCTTTTGTAAACTCTTCTTTTAATTTTATTAAATAGATATATATATATATGAAAAAAATAGCTTTATGTTCTTTTTTTATATATATAGATGTTCTCCTCCTTTTACTCCAAAGACATGTTACCCTACTTTCTGTGATTTTATCCTTCTTTCCTCATGCCTACGTAATTGGTTCTTTTCTTCACTTATATAATGTTTCCCAAGTCTTTCTTATAGAATGTATCTGATGGTTCCATTCAATTTAGTGGTATTCTTCTTAACTTTCTCCAAAACCAATTGATATTCAATAGGAAGTACATGAAATAAAGCTTTATCTCCCACCTTTTATTTTCTTAATCCCGCTTTTGTGCTCTTATTGCTCACTGTTCATAGCAAACGCGCACCATCTTCGTCTGGGGTCGCTCCGTGAATCGGTCTCCTTAGTAACCTAGGATGCCTGCAACAACATGCTGCGCGTCAGTGTGCGTATTACACACTGACGCGGAACAATTGCAGATGAAATATTCCTTCCTTAGCAACGAGAATGCTCCCAAAACGCTCCCACGTCAGCGTACGTTCTGCGTCCTGACGATCTTCCCGTTGATTACCCGATCACTTACTTTCCTCCGCCGTGTTCTCCACAGCGGTGCTAGGATACGCCGATCGCTCCTCCTCAAGATTCTTTTCTTGACGGTACAGTGTATTTATTTTCAAAATATCTTCCTTCACTCCTCAAATCGCGCTTCGCTCCCCCGAGAAACTTGCAGACAGCTCTTCTCTCCTTTTCCTCTAGTTGACGCCTCGCAACGTCTGATTCTTCCGTCCGCTTTCCTCTCTCTCTCTTTTTTTTTTTTAAATCCATATACTTCTTGCTTCTCCTTTTTTTTGTGGGTACTTCAACTCTCCGTTCCCGTGCTGCTACCGACAGGAGAGGTTACTAGCTCATCGCCAATATTGAAATCAGGAACGATTATAAATCTTCAATTACTTTATTAATAAACAGCACAGCTGTACATCCTTCCAGCTGAGGACTCGCAGTACAACTGAGTCTCTTACTGGAAACATAGGCAAACAGCTCCACACTAGAACCTAGAATGCATAATGAAAGATAACCAAGTGCATGCCACTGATAAAGAAAGTACAAACACTTAAAGTGATATGAACTCAAAATACAACAAAAGCTCTCCAGTGTTCTTTCTCCTATCCCTTAAAAAGGAGGAAAGTAAGGCGGCAGTCCCTGTTGAGTCTGCCTCCCGGGCTTGGCAGTGTGCGAAAGCTCTGTTCCTGTTAATAATATAGATATTTCGCATACGGTGGGCTTGGCTAACCGCCAAGCATGGCGGACGCAGTGTGAGCGAGCTCCGCGTCCGGACCAATGAAATCCTGCCCCAATCCTACTAGATCGGCGACTTCGACCCCAAACAACGTAGTGGGTGCTCTGTTGAGACTCCGCGCAACTCCAGGCTGGGTTCTGGTTTCCCCGGGGACCGGCGTGTCCGCTGGAGCCAATGACAGGCAGGCGGGCGGGGCCCGCGTGAACTGCGGCCTGCTTCGACGGAGCTGTGGGTGGGCTGAGGTGGCTGCTGAGACCAGCGCGACCGGCGCAGACTCTGCAGAAAAGGTACCGAATGTGTCCGACCCCCCGTGTGTGCCCAGCGTGTGGAGAGGCCGAGGTGGACTGGGGCAGTGCATCGCGCGACCTGGGGTGACGCGGTGACCGACGGAGCTGCCGGAGGACCCCTCCACGGAGGCGGACTGAGAAGGACGGCAGCCCGGTCTCCCTGCGCTGGAAGACGGCAGAGACCCTGTCGAAGGTACGCCAAGCCCCGCTCGACCTAGCCCAGTGGGAGAAGGTTCCAGGATCGCGGTGCGCTAGGAGCCCTGGGCGTTCACAGAAAACCTGGGAGGTGCCGTACAATGACCCCTACGAGTCCCTGGGCCCCATTGACGTAGCGGGGTGAACCACAGAAGCCTCGCAATGGCATGGATGAGGAGAGACCAGTGCAATACAACGGAGGCCAGCTGGCAGCAGTAACGCAACCGATGTAAGAAGGAAGCAGACCGGCCAGATCTGCCGCCTTCTCCCGCCCCCACCCAGCTGCCCCATGCAAATGTCCTGAGGCTCTGACCGTTGCCTGCCGCAAGAGTCGCCTGCAGTGCAGGAGCGATTGGTGCACTGCCGGAGGTGCCCCCATACAAAAACAACAGCCAGAAGTTGGGGTATAAACAATACTCCGGGAGCAGCTGCAGGACGCCTTGACTGGCTCCGCCTGATGGGCCACCGGTGGTGGGGTCGGCCTTGGCGCACCGCGGATGGTTGGGAACCCATGGCGGCAGGGCCCTGAGACCATGCAGCCGGTCAGTTTCTAAGAGGCCAGCGCGACGTAGAGGCAAGGAGTGCTAAGAGGACCCGCTGTGAAGGCCGTGCCCCTGCAGATGGAAGGTCAAGGGCAGTAGAGCCCTACTGTGCGGGTGGAGCGATACCTGTAGCCTGTGCCCCCCTTGGAAGACCTCTACCCCCGGATGAGTGCACCAAGGCGCAACAGACGAGAGGCGGAACCTACCAGATGCGCCGAAGCCTGTTCTCAGTGACCGTCGGTTGGTAAGTGAACTGGGGACCGCCAACTGGTGAATAGAAGGGGGGATCTCCCTCGAGTGTCACATACTGTAATTGCCAGGCCCCCACAGGAAAAGGCGACCTATAGGTGTGGGCCTACAAGAGTGGCGTGTGCAGACACATTGGAAGGTTGCGACCCGGACAGTCTGCTAAGGGAATCGCCCACCCAGGGGACCTGAACTATTTCTGTTGATGCCGCGGAGGTGCCCCTGGTGACGACCAGTGAGGGCTTCAAGTTGCATGCCCTACCAGCCATGACATTTAGTAGACACGAGCCTCCTAACACTGCCCCAGATTGAACTTGCCGCCCTGACTTCTGTGGGAACTGTTTGCGCTCAGTACTAGTGTTCTAGCACGGTACCCATTGCTGCCCCGCCGCGAGTGCGACAAGCTGATAGTCCGCACAATGGGGCGCCCTCAGGGGGAAAATTGAAGACCACGATAATGTCGAAACGCAACAGCCGGACGACACAGAGCTCCCCACACAAATGACTAACACTATCCCGCCAACCAACATGGAGCCCCCACCAGACAAGTTGGATCGTATACTCCAAGAAGTGAGGGACTCGAGAAAAGCTATCGAACAACAAATAGGAACCCTGACAACCGGGTTCACCCTTTTGAAGGCGGACCACACTAAGCTCGCTGGCACGGTCAAAGACAACAAATTAGCTCTGGCAGAATTGCTACCGCAACACAAAGAACATAGGGAACAACACCAACAACTCTAGCGGCAAGTAGCGGGGCACCAGGACAGAGCTGACGATGCAGAAGGAAGGGCCAGGCGCAACAACATCCGCGTCATTGGCCTGCCGGAAAGATGCGAGGGGTCAAACGCAACTGCATTTATGGAGCAATGGCTCAGAGACCACGTGACCCCGGAAGGTCTTTCAAGTTTCTTTTGCGTAGAAAGGGCACACAGGATCCCCACCGGCAGGCCGGCGGTGGGTGCCCCACCCCGTCCTCTGATCGTAAAAATATTGAACTTCAGAGACAGGGATGTACTGCTGCAGTAAGCCAGAGAATTGTCCAAAATTCAATACGAAAATCAGAGGGTGTCACTATACCCAGACTATACCCATGCACTCCTGAGGCTTGAGCCGGGAGTAGGAGACTGAAAGTGCTACTCTATCAGGCAAGCAGAACCGCTTTCGCAGTTTGAGGCGATTTAGTATACTGGTTTTAATTCCTGCATATTGCACTTCTCGCTGCTCGCATATTTTGCACATTGGTTTTAAATCCAACTTTTATCTTCAATACTAAGCAGCGCTTGACGCCTCGCTTACCTTGTTTCCCCTGCCTTCCTGTCGCTTTACCAGACCTGAGCAGGCTCCACCTGTGGATCGGGCTCTGGAAACGGCGGCCATCTTGGGTAGGCAAGGGCTGTTTAGGCGGTCTAGTCGTCTAACACACCTATTTTAGGGGCACTGGCGCGAGCGCGCAGCGGACGCGCCGCTGGCGCGCCAAAGGCGCGCTTAAGGAAGCCCGTCTGCGCCCGTCCGCGCCCAGGTCACGCTCAGCGCCCTACACCCTGTTCAAATGCTCTCAGGTGATCACAAATGACTCGTTTATTCTAGAGCCTCCTTGATGGAGTTAAATTCGAGAGGGAGTAAGCTCAAGTGCTCTTGCGTAGCGGCAGAGATTGGTTACGCTCGGTCCCCTGGCACCTGCCCCAATTGCTCTATGCCTCTACCATCGATATGGTCCGATGGTATCAAAACCAGGACTAAGGAGAGTCTCTCGACTAATGAGGTGTTAGAGACTTTTCCCTGTATCCTAATAAACGCCAGATCTCTGGTTAAACACAGTACGGAATGCTCTCAACTGCTGGTGGACTTAGATATTAAAATAGCTTTTATCACAGAAACCTGGACGGACGAGGCATCTGGTCCAGATTTAGTGCAAGCCACCCCCCCGGGTTTTTTCTGTGAGGTTCTTCATAGATCTAATAAGAGGGGAGGTGGCTTAGCCATTCTATATCATAATTCAGTGCAGGGAACATTTAAAGCACTGTCGCTGCCAGCGTGCGAAGCACTCGCATTCAACTTGAGACTAACAAGTCATTTTTCCTTTAAAGGCACCCTTATTTACAGACCCCCGGGTACTAAATCACCTTTCTTTCCCTCACTGGGTACCCTTTTAGAGGATGCCTTGCTGGGGAACTCGCATACCATTTTAGGGGATTTTAACTTCTACCTTGAGCGGGCAGATGATCCAGACACAGTACGACTCCTCAATATTATGGAAACTGCAGAGTTGATTCAACACGTAACGGGCCCATCCCACCAGGCTGGTCATACCCTCGATGGGGTTTTTTCCAACATTTCAGAATTAGCTTTTTCTGCTCTAATACCTCTGGCCTGGTCAGACCATGCGGGAGTCCGGTTTAACATCACACCCACACCCCACTTAGCTAATGGGCGACACCAAACAGTGTGCAAAGAAGTCAAAGCTTGGAACAGGGTGGAAGCTGAGACTTTATCTAGGGCACTTGCCACCTCTCTTACACCCATTTCCAGCAATATGGAGGAGGCGGCCTTGTCATATACAAATTGGCTTACCCAGGCTTGTGCAAATCTTGCTCCACCCAAATTAGCGATTTTTACTAGAACGGTGCCTTCAGCCCCTTGGTATACAAGCGAACTAAAATTGCAAAAATGTATATGTAAGAGCTTGGAACGCAATTGGAGGAAGGCATATACGGAGGGGGAAAAAATGTTATACTTGGCAAGTCTGGCCAAATATAAACGAATGTTACGGGAAGCCAAGCAAAAGCACTATGCCACTCAGATTTTAGCGGCAAAAAATTCAACAAAAGAGCTCTTCTCTACCATTAATAAGCTGTCCTCAGTAAAACCTGCCTCTGTTCCGGCTAGTACAGAGCTTTGCGTAAAAATAGCATCATTTTTTCTGACCAAAGTTAACACTATCTTTACTAGTCTTAGTGACCTTACTATGAAGGATCAGGAGGATGAGACAGAGACCTGTGGGACGCCACCTCCTGTTATCCTTAAGGAGTTTAGACATCTCACCCTTCAAGACACCTTGGAGCTACTAGCCAAGGTCAACTCCGGGTCCCCACTGGACCCATGTCCGCTGAAAGTCATCAAACTGGCTCCATTGCCTATAGCCACCCACCTCACTTCAATCTTTAACGGCATGTTTGATGGAGGGATTTTTCCAGTAATTTGGAAACAGGCTTCTATCCTCCCTCTTTTGAAAAAACCTAGTTTAGATCCCTCAGATCCAAATAATTTCCGGCCCATCTCTCGGCTCCCATTTCCGGCTAAACTAGTAGAGAGAGCAATAAACCAACAACTCACAGCCTTTGTGAAGAACACATTATTATTGGACGCCTCTCAGCACGGATTCCGGGAAGGTCACAGCACCGAATCCGCTCTGATCACGGCTACGGAACAGATCAGGTCCGCGGTGGATCAGGGAGGTAGAGCAGCCTTGATCCTTTTGGATCTATCCGCCGCTTTCGACACGGTCCATCACGGTTTGTTGATGGACCAAGTTAGGAAAGCAGGAATTCAGCAAAAGGCATGGGGTCTACTAAACTCCTTTCTTTCTGATCAGAGCCAAATAGTATCTTTGGAAAAATTTTCTTCCCAACCTTTTTCGCTGCCTTGCGGGGTCCCACAGGGATCCTTGCTGAGACCCACCTTGTTCAATATCTACGTCTCCTCCCTTGCGCCTATTATCAGAAACCACGGTTGTAGTGTCACCTCCTATGCGGATGATACGCAAATCGTTGTGTCTTTACATCCTGGCCGCGAACTAGGGATGGACCTGAATTTTCAATCTTGCATGTCTGAAGTGGCCCAATGGATGGCAAGCAACTGCCTCAGGTTGAATTCTAACAAAACAGAGGTTATGCTGTTTGGTAACAACCCTAGTTTCTGGACCCCTGCATGGTGGCCGCAGGAACTGGGGGCCCTTCCCACTCCGGTAAATAAAGTAAAGAACCTTGGAATGGTGGTAGACGCCAAACTATCCATGGCTTTACAGGGAAAGGCGGTACCCTCTAAAACCGGCTACATCCTGAGAATGTTGAAAAAGATTTTGTTCCTACTTCCTCAGGAGCATCGGCAGACTGTTGTAGTGGCCCTGATAACATCCAGATTGGACTACTGCAACAGTCTATACCTCAACATTCAGGAAAATCTGTTGCACAGATTGCAGCTTCTGCAGAACGCGGCGGCCAAACTGGCGTCCCCAAATTCTCTCCCATATCAAAGGCCATTCGAGACCTACACTGGCTTCCAATAAAGTGTAGGGTCCAGTTTAAGTCCCTTTGTCTGGTCTTTAAGGCCCTACACGGAGAAGGCCCAGACTTCCTCATAAAGCAATTCAAAAGGTATGTCCCGGCCCGGCGTCTCCGTTCTTCAGACGCCAGTCTGATCACGGTCCCCATCATAAAAAAAGCTAGTTGGGGAGGCCGTAGCTTTTCATACGGGGCAGCCAAGTTGTGGAACGGATTGCCTCTTCGCTTGAGATGCATGGAAAATTTACTGCAATTTAGGAAAGAGCTGAAGACTTGGCTATTTGATAAATAATTCCGGTTCTTGGATCAGGGAGTAATGGACAGCGCCGCTATATAAATCACAATAACATAACATAACATAACATATAATGTCCTGGTGCAACGAAAGCGCTCTTAATACCAGGAAACTAAGATCAAAGTCAGAGCACTAGACATCAAATATGAATTGTTATTCCCGGCTATACTAAAAGTGATTCATGAGCAGTCGACACAGTTCTTTAATACCCCGGAGGAGGTGGAGGAATGGCTGGAGGTCACGTTCCCACCGTCGGGGTCTGGGCCCTCCTCCCAGAGTACATCTAGCGCCCCAAAACCCAAGCAGAGCCGGCGGTTGCGACACCGCACAATGACCACGATGCCCCAAAACAGGAACACCCCCACCGGACCTGGCACAAAAGGGTCGAGCGGAGGCGCTATTGACCGCCAACATGTTACAGGAAGGTGCCTGTCAAATATCCTCGGAATCTTCAGAGGAACATACGGCCCATTCAGACTCTGACCAAAGCATAACATTATTCAGTGGCATCACTCCACAAACTACAGAAGGTTTCATAGGTTAGAACGGAACCGGGGTGGTGGGGAAGGATTACTATAAGGGCTGTACCCCATCAGTATAATTTATGTAACCACAGAGCATCCTCTTCTGTGAAGCACTGATCTAAATGCATAACAAATACAAACCGGTCCGGGCTGCATTTAGCTCGCACCGTCTTAGTTCAAGTAGCTAACTTGCCTACCCCAATGGAGAAAGCAACAACTTCATTGTTTATTGTTAGCATTGTTATATGTATGGTTTGGACCACCTAAAACTGGACAGTTGACCGGCTCGCCTACGATAGGCACCAACTTCAGAAAATATACCAATATTTTATGAAATGCAAAGCAATTCTGTGTGTAAACTTCAAAAGTGCCCTCTGTCCAAAGGCACCACCCTTTTCCGCAGGGTCAATCGTATATGTAAGCTATTTCAAAGCTGCACCACTTCCCAATTATATACAGTCAAATCATTTTTTATCCAATCCATTTTGAAAAAAATAAGGTTCCTTCTTTATTGATTTTTTCTTTAACAGGCCACAGCCAACGCGCTTCGTTTTGTAAACAGAACTTCTTCAGGGCATTCTTAATTTCCACGATAACATTAGTTAGTTGATGTGTGAGGTAGTAGTCTCTCACTTCAGATTGTCCTTTAGAGACTGTACTCATATATCTCATCCGTATAACTCGACGTCACTTCTAAATAAGACGTTACGTGTTGAACTTTTCGTACGGATGGGCCAAGTTTTCTCTACTTCCTATTCTGCCTTTGCCCCGAGGCGCCTCAAACTGGATTAGGAATGTGGTTCCTTTTGAAGTGTTGGAACAACGGACAGACGCAATGGGGATACATTTTAATCAGGGGAACCTTAGATGGCACACACATAGTGTTGGGGAGCATATATGAGCAGGATAAATTTCTATTGAGCCTTAACCCCGAACTTGTGTCCTGGGCGGCATATTCTGGATGGCGACTATAATGCAGTGCTTGATATTGGTTAGGATCGTTCACACTCACCGCTACAGGGCGCTGGCACCATCAAGCGGGCTGAAGCACTTTGCAAATGGGCAGAGGGCTGGTCCATGGGGGACGCCTGGCGGCTGAAGTACCCCAACAGTAGAGAATACTCCTTTTTCTCACATCCGCACCAACTACACACTAGAATAGACAGGGTTCTGTGTTCTACTTCTATCTCCACCCAGATAACGCATGCCACGTATTTAGGGAAGACTTTCTCGGACCATAACCCCTCAGAGGTCAAGCTAGCTTGGGGCAGAGTTCCCACCCCGGTTCCTACCTGGAAGCTATGGCCACAGATGCTGGAGGATGCGGTCTTTCGTAACACTCTAGCTGAGGAAATCACAAACTACTTCACTGAAAATACAGGCACTGCTTCCTCACCCCAGGTGGAATGGGATGCATTTAAGACGATGATTAGGGGAATAGCAATTAGCACCACAGCAGGAGTAAGGAAAGACATACATAACAAAGTAAAGGAGGTGGAAGACTCTTTGAACAAACTAGAACAGGAAGCAGCAGTGGACCCTACTAAGGGCGCACCATTGCAAGACAAACGCATTAAACATGCGGAGCTACTGGAAACTCTGCGTCAAATTGATTACACGGCTTACACGCACACCAAACACGCTGAAGCTGACAAGTTGGGTCCACTCCTGGCCTGCATTATTCGTGATGACCCCCACAGACCCCAATACATGAAATAAACACGGTACACGGAACCACTGTTGACACACAGCAAGATGTAAACACCGCCTTTTGCGAATATTACCAAGCATTGTACCAGACACCACCACCAATGGCAGTCGACTCCCTCCATTCATTTTTAAATGGTTTAACATTTCCAAAGCTCACTCAAGAGGTATAGAAGGAACTCTCTGGCCCCATCACAAGGGCGGAAATTAAAGAAGCCATGCATGACCTACCACGGAATAAGGCCCCTGGTCAAGATGGCCTTCCAATTGAATTCTTCACCACATACTCAGATGCCCTAATCCCGCAGCTAGAGTAACTATACAACACTGCCATAGACACAGGACTGCTGCCCTACACTACCATGCAGGCCTTAGTTGTCTCCCTTCCTAAACCGGGCTGTTCACCACTCAACATTTGAGGATGTAGGCCTTTATCACTACTCACAACCGAATACAAAATACTGAGCAAGGTTCTTTCGAGCAGACTACTCCCCTACTTACACAAGCTAATACACCCGGACCAATGTGGGTTTGTGCCTGCACGAAGCACATCACTTAATATTAGGAGGTTAGGTTGAAGAAATAAAAACCTTCTAAGGGGTTCACTGATACACCTGTTCCTTAAAACCAAAAAGAAGAGATTGGCACGGAAGCTGTAATATCAAAACAATGCATTTATTAACCTCACATGAGGGAGACTGCGTCATACAGTACCCTCAGGCCACTGTAGGAGACAGTCTAAGGAGTACAGAGAACATGGGCCTTATATATGCATTTATTACATAGTCAGCATAAAACCAAGGGGAGGTCCTGGCACATGCAAGCATGCTTATTGACTAATATGGGTATACAAAATTTGGTTGCTCCTCAAAGTGGGCGGGGAGACTAAACTGAACACATCAGTAAGAATAGCCTGACAGTTCTTTACTAGGAGCAGGTGCGGTCTGGCAGCTACAGGTCTTTCTGAGCATGTGCAAGACTCTGGAAGAGGGAGAAAGCACATGGCTAACTAAAATGGCTGCCAAGAACAAAATGTCTTACAGTTCATGCTAACAGCGATTCCTGCAATCTTTAACAGATGGTCCTTTTAGCATGAGCTAAAGACATCCCTATGATCTAGAAGGAACATAGAAAATATTTTGCACATTTATTCTCATGAATTCATCAATATCCTAATCCATTGCTAGGTGGGCATTTCTCATTCTAAATATTGTTAAGCGGGCATATATAAGGTATAAACAGGAGTACAAAGGGAACAGAGCATTGGGTCATACAGATAACAGGAGAGAGTAATGACTATTATCACAAACAGAACTATCAATATTTTTCCAACCCTAAGCAGAAAGCAAATTCCAAAACCATCTAGCCCAATTCTATGTTTCAGGGCTCCTATGTATTTCAGTGATCATCTATTTCAATTTCAGAATAGCCAACAGCACATATCTAATAAAAAGATTTTCAATAGACTTTTTTAGTGTTCTTTTCATGTGGCTAGAGTATCAATTAATATACTCAAGGAAAGGACAAAATAACATCTGTTAACTGCTCAGAAGAACGTTTCTCTTGCAGAATAAACAGTATTCCTAATGCAAATATTAAAGCAGTCAAACATATTATTACAAAAACAATCCTGGCTGCAGGGAACCAGGAGGACCACACAGGGCCATAGGAATTAGGACGAGGAGCCGCAAAGGGCTGCTCCTCCTCAAAAACGGGACGACCAAAAGGGTACATTACTAACAAAAAGAAGTCCTTTGGAAATTGAAGCCGCTGTACAACCAGCCAGAGGGGAGTCTTTTCCCTGTGTCCATTTGAGCCTCACAGGCAGGCTCTTGTTGTTCCCATGGTGGAGCTGCACAACTCGCAACTCAAGAAAAACTGTCAAGACCCAGTTTGAGAAGAAAAAGTCTTTCTTTCAGGATAGGGTAATCATCTTCCGGGGTAAGTACCCTCACTGATCCTGTCCAGTGTCTCAGGCAGTGCACCAGTTTTTTTCACTTTAATCTAACAGGCACCAAAGGCACAGCACCTGTACCCTGAACTCAAGTCCTTCCCTAACTCCTGTATTGCTCCGCTGGCGCACTGCTCTTTCGTTGGGGCCACAGATTGTACCCAGTATGCCCAGGCATTCCTTGATCAATTAACAAAGGTGTAAACTCTCCTTAAGTTTAGGAACAGGAAGGGGCATGGCTAGGCCGGCTGCAAGATGGCCGCACTCTAAGTGGGCTCTGCCGGCCAAGCTCAACAATCCGGCAACATCCTGCAGGCATACGCATCTTACCTGCACACCAACGCTGCTGGCTTTCTCCGCTGCGTGAGAGGCGCTGAAATAACGTGCTGCAGGCTCCCGGCGGCTTTCTGCGGAGGAGGCATGTCGACCGCACTCGTTGCTGGGCCTACACTCCGGTGCCCTCGTGGGTCGGCCCTTCCAGCTGTGGGCCGCGGCAGCCTCCTGGCATCTGTGGGGACGATCGCTGGTACGGTGAGTGGCATCGCCTCTGTGGCTTAACTGGAGGGGTAGGGGGCCCGCAGGCTGTTCTGCTCGGCCGGGGTGCCGCGGCTTAGGCTCCCAGGCTCCTCCTTCATCAAGGTCGCTTCCTGCGGCTGTCGCGTGCACCCGGGCTCGGTGATACGAGGGGCGGGCCCCCCGCGGCTCCCCGCTGGCGCCGCTTCAGTCTGGTGGGCTGCCCCCTCCTTTATTGGATCCCTCTTTGTCCCGTCGGGCGGGAGTTGCATATCGTCGTCATGCGCCTGACTCTTCTGTTCGGCTGCCTCCCCTGGCCCCCGGCTCGACCATCAGGGGACGCATTGCCGGGATTGGATCCCGGACCTGCGGCGGCCCCGATGGGCCTTCAGACTGATTGTTCCTCGCCCCCACGCCGGCGCTGGGCTCCTCCCGCCGCCCTTGGGGCCAGTGGGAGTCATCGGGGGTGAGCTACTACTCCTCTGCTTCAGGGCGCCGGCCCCGGCTCGACCATCAGGGGACGCATTGCGGGAAATGGATCCGGGCCTGCAGCGGCCCTACTGGGCCTTCGGACGGATTGCTACTCGCCCCCACCCCGGCGCTGGGCACCACCCGCCGCCCTTGGGGCCAGCGGGAGTCATCGGGGGGTGAGCCACTATTCCTCTGTTTCGGGGCACTGTGGCCCCTGGGGCGGTGCTGGCCCTGAGTCTAGCCTCCCACTGAGAACTGCACCTGGTACTGTCTTTCTGTCTAGTCTGCCCCTTGTGGACTGTTGAGCGCCCCACAATTCTTTGCTCCCTGGTGTCTTGGGGCCCGGACTGGCAGCCCGGTAAGTGTTGAGCGGCCATTGGTGGCCATCTCAGGGGCGTGTTGTTCATTGGTTACTCTGTGTCTCCTTCACCTTGCTCTCCATATCTGCTTGAGATCGGCGGCGCTCCTGCGCAGTGACTTGCTGCTGTTGGCTGGGACTCCTGCTGGCTCTCCTCCTCTGTCGGTCCAAGGCCTCTGGTTGCTCTCCCACTTCGCGGCCTGGCTGTTCACTGCGTCGCACTCTCCCGGGTGTTCTCTCTCCGGACTGCAGCGGCCCCAGTGTGGGGTCTGGTTTGGCTCTTTCCATCTCACACCTTCTGTTGAGGGCGGACGGCGTGCCTCCGGCGTCTTTTGTCGCCCACCGCCCTTTGCAAGCCTTACTTTTACCATCTGGGTTCATCATCATGGGGAAATCTGACCCAAAACAGCCCAAGATTGGTTTCGAGCCTCGAAGGTCTTCCCGCCAGGACGGTGCTGGCTCTGACGGCACTGTCTCTGCCGTCACCATGGACGTTCCCCCCAATCGGGACGGCGACCTTAAACCATTAATGCTCGATGTCAAGTCGACCGTAACTGGGATCGCGACCCAGCTGGACCAACTCTCAGCCCGCCTGGATGCAGTGAAGGCCCATGTTGACTCTCATGTGATGATTCCCTATTCCCTATTCTACAGTTGTTTTTTGCTTTCCCAGTTGTGGGTTCCTGGGGTGGGGGGGTGGGGTGTCTCAGCCTAATTGGGGGGTTGGAGTGGGTGCGGGGTTGGAGGGGTTGCCTCGTCTGGGGTGGTTGGAATGGGATGGGGAGGGTGTTTTGTTGGGGTCTTCTGCTCTTCAATTGGGGATGTGGTTCTTTTATGCTACTGTATGCTCGTTGTATATTGCTTTGCTATGCCATGCTTGTGACACTGCATTGTGCTGCTGGCGACTTTTGGTCTCAAGTCTACTGTTTGCTATGGTCCATGAACACACTGCTCTTCTTGTCTTTCCCTCCGTTTGCTTTCTGCATGGGCCTGGTTTAGGATCACTGGGCGCTGCCCCTGCTTCCCGGCGCGTGGTACATCTTTGCTCCCTATCTGCCTGGCTAATCCCTTTGGGATCTCACCGAACTGTCCCGCTAGTGGATGTCCCTGTTAGCTCCTATCCGCGGCGCTCCCCACCTGTGCTGCGTTACGTTACACTTTGGGCCCCCGTCTAATGACTAGCATCATATTTTGGACCTGGAATGTCCGTGGCCTGAATGATCATCGTAAGGCCAGACTGGTCCACTCGCATTTGCAGCAACAAAGGGTGGACATATGCCTTTTACAGCAGACGCACCTGATGACCGGCTCCCTCTCCAGACTAGGGGCGCGCCATTGGGGAGAATCGAACTCTTCTACTTACTCATCATATGCTAGGGGGGTCTCTATTCTGATTCGCAGGGGTCTTCCCTGGTGTACTACTAATGTAGTTATTGATCCGGAGGGCCGGTATGTAATACTCCATGGCTCTCTATTGGCCCAGCCTGTGATGATCGCTGCAGTCTACGGGCCCAACTTGGACGACCCAGACTTCTTTAATCATCTATGGCATCTCATATCCGCTTGTGGCCCGGCGGCGGTCGTCTGGGGAGGGGATTTTAATGTCACCCTCTCAGCGGCAGTCGATCGGTATGGTTCCCACGAGTCCCACCCGCACGCTGCCGCGGCCCTTACCTCTATTGTGTCTGGTAACTCTCTTCAGGATGCTTGGCGCCATCTTTGGCCTGATGCCCGGGAGGGTACCTGTGTCAACAGTGCTAGGGGATGCTGGTCACGCATAGATTTTTGTCTGACTTCCCGGGACGTCCTGCTTTGGCTCACTGATGCCGTGCACATGGCGCGTACCTTCTATGACCACGCGCCGGTCAAGATTCGCCTTAGCCTTCCTCACTTTCCGCCACGCGCATTCACCTGGCGTCTTCCCCCTAATGCCCTCCACCGTTTTCTGTGCAGACATTCAAACGGCTATTACTAATTATTTTGACTTAAACACGGGCTCTGTGGACTCGACTTACGTACTCTGGGAAGGTTTCAAGACCGTTATTCAGGGTGAATGCATTTCCAAACAGGCTGGTGTCCTCCGTTCCATCCGCATCACTTTGGCCAAGCTCGAGATGGAAATTAAGGATCTGGACGCCGCCCAGGCTGCACACCCCAGTCCTGATACGCTGGCGATAATCCGCCAAAAACACACAGAATTTTCTGAGGAAGCGGATCGCAAACTCTCCTTTCTGGGCAGGGAGGCTCGCCGCTTCGGTGAGGGCGACCGCCCGGGGCGCACCTTAGCTAACCTCCTTTGTTCCCTGCACACGGCTTACTGTATTACAGCCCTCATCGACGGGGGTCCGGCAAGGACTACCTCCTCGGAGGAGATCAAGTCCCGTTTCATTGACTTTTACTCTCAGCTATATTCTGCCGGTTCCCCCCCGACGCGGGACGCCTTTGATCAATATTTTGAGTCTATTGCGCTGGTCTGGCTTGCGGACTATCATCGGGAGTTTTTGGACGTACCATTCTCTAAGGAAGAAATTCTCGCCGCCATCAGGGGCCTGCCCGGCGTTAAGGCTCCTGGTCTGAATGGCTTGCCGGCCTCATTCTATAAAATGTATGCAGATCTCTTAGTACCAAACTTGGCGGCTATGTACAATGAATCCTCCGATACTGGACTTTTCCCTCAGTCTCTCCGAGAGGCTATGATAACTCTGCTTCTTAAACCCGACAAGCCTGCGGATCGTCGCGATTCCTACCGCCCCCTTTCTTTAATAAACACTGACAACAATATTTTTGCCAAACTAATCGCCTCTCGTCTCCTACTACTCATGCCCCTTATCGCCCTCCCAGATCAATCTGGTTTCATTCCAGGTAGAGCCACCTCGCATAACCTTCGTACAATCTTTTCAGTTTTGCATCAAATCAATCCCAATCTCCACGCGGTGGCTGCCCTGCTGGACGCCACAAAAGCGTTTGATGCGCTTGAGTGGCCTTTTCTTTTTTACCTCCTACCACGCATGGGCTTCAGTGAAATATTTATTCGCAAGATCAGGCTTCTGTACACCAATCCCTCAGCACGTCTCCGTATTAATGGCCAGATCTCCGACCCCATTGACATTGGTCATGGCACCCGGCAGGGTTGCTCACTATCGCCCATGCTTTTCGACATTGCAATGGAACCTCTGGCGGCCAGGCTCCGGCAGCACCGTACGCATAGGGGAATAGGTTTTTCGGCCCGCTCCCTTCTTGTCTCCATGTATGCGGACGATGTAACCTTATATGTCCATCATCCTCAGGAAAACCTCAGCCCCCCGGTCCGGGAAGTCATTCGCTTCGGTGGACTTTCGGGTATTCAGGTAAACTGGAGCAAATCAGTGCTGTTTCCCTTAACCGATGCCACCACGCCGTTCACACCGGATTTCCCGTTTGTGTGGGCCTCTGGCCCCACACGCTATCTCGGTTGAGTAGGGACCTGGACGTACTGTGGAGATCTAACTTCGGTTGTGCAGTTGACTGGTTGGAATCCAAGATTCCGACTTGGAGCCGGCTTCCGCTTTCCCTGGCTGGCCGGATCGCCATGTCCAAGATGGTGGTCTTGCCCAAATTTCTCTACCTGTTTCTGAACGTTCCTATCCTTCTCACCACTCATTTCTTTCGAAAAATACACTCCCTAATTATCTCGCCCGTCTGGGCAGGAAAGCAACCACGCTCCCTGTGTCTGCCGGCGGTATGGGCGCTCCTGATTTTAAGATTTATGCCTGTGCACCCAGGCCAGTTTTCTGCACTTCTGGATACATCCTACCCCTTATCAACCTCATGTGGCCGCGGAGACTGATATAGCATCCCCCTGGCCTTTGTCCATGGCATAGTTCGTGCCGGCGGTGCGCCCGCGGGCGGAGGTGGACACGGTCGAGACATTGCGCGGGCCTGGTCCTGCCTTCGCTGGCTTTCCAATTTTCCCCTACGCTCTGCTAATGCGATGCCACTTGTTAACCACCCTGATTTTCCCCCACTCCAGCCTCCCGGCATGGCCAGACATGCGAAGCGTCTGGGTTTGCGGACGGTGGCGGACCTTTACCCAGGGATCACTTTTTACTCTCTTCCTGACTCCTTGGGCCCCTTGGATACGCTTCGATTCTACCAGCTAGCTGCATGCTATTTGTCGGAAACTACACTCCACTTTTCCTCATCCCCCACCCACTATGCCAGCCCTTGATTTCATATATACATCCTCTTCTCCACATAAACTGGTCACCAAACTGTATGCATTTACTCTAGCATCCACCTTTAATTCGAAAGACCGTGCGTGGGAGGCGTGGGGCGCAGATCTCTGTACGGTTATAACACAGACAGACTGGATATACTGCTGCAACCAGACGAAGAACCTGTCACCTAATTACCGACTTCGTCTGATACATTTTAAGTATTTGCACAGGCTGTATTGCACCCCCGCTCAGCTCCATAAGCTTGGGCTCATTCTAAACGACACTTGTGTGCGTTGCGTTGCCCCTGCGGCGGACATCGCACATTTAGCATGGCTATGCCCTAAGCTCTCCGACTTCTGGCGGGGGGTGTGCTCCACCATCTCGGACATTGCTAGCACTACAGTGCATCCTGACCCTTCCCTTTGCCTTTTCGGTTTTGTTAAATTCTGACCAGACGCTTCTCGGCGCCTGATAGCGATGCTGCTGGTCCTGGCCAGGCGTAGGGTGGCTATGTGTTGGGGCCGCAGGCCTGCTCCTAAGGTTGAGAGCTGGCTGGAGGACGCTTCTCGATGTCAGATTCTGCTAACGGAGTTTTGGGACTTACTAACCGCCAAGTCCCGACCCATTGACATTTGGAGCCCTCTGGTAACCTACCTTCACTCCCGTACCCCTCCCAGCGATGCTGCCTCTCCAGCGCTCCCCGCCGGTCTTGTGCCCGCGGCGGCCGCCGGTGTTGACGGATGACTGCCCCCCCTCCTTATAGACCCTTCACTGTCCCGTGGCGCTCCCAACTGATGCCATTGCCGAGTGTATGATCTCCATGTGGCTAGGGAACTCTGTGCAAAGATGTATCGTTTTCAGCCTTAACATGTTAATGTTTCTTGCAGGGTGCAGGCGACTTGTCTCTTATATTTTGACTTGGTCTTTACTGTGAAAATTTGAGCAGCTCTGTAGCACAATGTAATGTGTTTGACTTGAACTTCCTCAATAAAGGTTTAGGAAATTAAAAAAGAAAAAAAAAGTTTAGGAACAGGATTCAAAGGCCTGAAGCAACCCTTGTTTCAAAGGGAGTCACCTCAAGCAAAAGCCTCCTTGTCGTACTTGTCGGTCTGTGACTCTCTCAGCTGGGCACCAAAAACTGCATTCACAATTTCTCTATTCTGATTTGTGACCCCGTCTTTTGCCCAAGACAGTGGCAGGGGTACACACTTCACGTCCCAGTGCTTCCGGCCTTCTACTTTCACTGAGGTCCTAGTTGCTAGCAATGCCTGTACTGGTTCCCTTCACCTTGGCTTTAAAGCTGGACTGGTGCTGACTCTCCAGGCTGGATCTGATGTCTGGGCCCCTCTGGCAATGGTTGTAAGGCAGCAGATATCTATTGGTGGACAGAACAAAAGGTCTTTAGACAAGGCATACAATAAATCTATCAACAGAGAGGATAGTCTCAGAATACTTCCTTAGTCTTGGGACGCCCCATATATTAGCAAGGCACCCAAGAACCACTTCATCTATCTGAGAGTAAAAAACCTGAACCTATTACACTATTTGAAGCAGCTAAGGAAGTCTCTGTTCATTTACTAAATTCTGAGGAAAAGAGAAAAACAATACAGACATACTCCAAATCCTTAAATGTATGTATTTCTATACTATTCATCTGACAAAACATCAAGAAAAAAAGAAATGTTCTACACTCATAAACCTTGCATTACTTTGTACAGGACTGCAGACACTTCTAAAATTATTTCTCTTAATAAAAGCACCTACACTGTACGCTTAGGACCATGCTCTCATGTTATAGGCGCAGCGCGAAAATCTAAAACTGCTATTTTAACAGGGATTCTTTTTACATAAAGAACTAAAAAACTCAACGTAGTGTGTACATAAATTTCTCCAGCAGAACATGTTTGTAACAAACAAACTCCTATAAAACACTATTTTCATTTAAAAAATGTTTGCGGCGGATCACATAGGCGTCTTTCCTGCTTTCTACTTTTCACGATCCAAACTATGCAACATCAGCTCTAATAAGGGCTGTCAGCTTATTTACACAGACTAGCTCATAAAAGACTAGCAATGCCCTTGCAAAACTGTATGTAGCATGAGAATAACATATAGTTTCCCCTTAAAGGTCAAATAAGGGAACAGCAATCTAGACTACTCATCCTTTCATAATTTCATCAGACAGGATGGGCAGTAACATAGCATATTTATTTATTCATTTTATTAATGCTAACAATTTTAAAACAGTATTACTGAATAGCCAATTAAATGTCTCATGGCTGTTTCCTAGACAGCTTAGACAGGCTCAAAAGAGAGTGCGAAAAAGAGAGAGAAAACAATAAATTTGCTTACCCTTAATTTGTCCAGGAGCTAACCTCCTTCCCCCATTTCGACAGTAGGAAACCTGAAAACAGGTTTACCTTCTGTCGACACTATCTACTCCTATTTGTGGCAACTGGGGACAAACAAACTTGTAGGAGGTAAATAGCCCATTGAGCTAGCTAGAAAACATTAATAACCAACTACCAATTCCTTTAGCAATTGTACTAGTGTAGCATGAGGGCGCATGAATGCAAACTGAATTTCATTGCCTCCTTATTGTAGCCCTTGCACAGTAAGCTAAAACCATTGTTTTTATATACATGGCAGAGCTATGCTCTACACAGGGCCCATATATACCACCATCTTTCCTTCTGTTCATATGCCTGCACAAAAACTTGCTTTTGCCAAAAATAGTAAGCAAACCTTTTCTTTCTCTCCCTGCGCTGTCATCTCGTCTATCAGAATCTTTCAGAGGCCGAAGTATCAAAGCAAAACCCTGCTTTTAGCCCTGCTAGGCTGCTAAATGCAGAACCCGACCTTTAACCCTTACCAGCTGTCCTATTTTTGTGCAAGGCTTTCCATGCGGCTTTTCCAATTCAAAGCAGCTTATGGAGACTCTCAGCTGAAAAGCAGTCCTATTCCGTACATGTGGTCTATTAATTTTAAAGGTAGGATAATAACTTCTGCTGGTTTTTTATACTTATTTTTATTTGTGTGCAGTGTGTGGTGTGCTTTTCTAGCAGTATAGAGGTCAGCTGTTTGTTCTGTACTTGCATGTGTGCATTACTGAAGCCTGAGATCAGTTTGAAAACTGCCCTGACTGGCAGAACTGCTTTTTAAAAGTAAATTTTCCCCAAATTCGACTTTGGTAGTAGGGGCACTTAAAAATTAATAACCCACAATCTTTTTGCATATTAGGGACCCCCAGGGTCTCCCCGAGATATCCCAGGAAGGGGGGATCAGAAATGTATAAGGTACACCCTTAATAAATGAGTTTTGTACGCATGGGTAAAGTGAAATTTCCCATTTTACTTCCTCCATTGTTGTAAAGCACTTCTCAAATTGAAACTTTGATGCTAGGAGCTATATTTTTTTCACAGTATGATTATTAGACATTACAAAGAAAAACTAATTTAGTGCAATTATTAATAATGTATTTTTTCCATATAGTCAAAAACTTTTTTTTAAAAATAATGATCACTAACCCTTTTGATAGTTCCACATATGAAAAGCAAGCCTCATTCCTTTCCTATCACCTTTAAATGCATTCATTTATAACATTAAGCACAGAAGCCTCACTTGAAACATGAAAAGTCTGCGTCACCTTTAAAGGACAGTAATTATTTAACATCAGAACCACAGATGTGCTTATGTAAAAAGCAACAAGAAAGAAAATCCCTACTTTTTAATCCTTTCACTGTTATCCAAAATACTGAAAACTGTCTTTCTAACTTTTAAAATCACCAGTCTGTAATGCGCGTTTATACCGTGTTTGCACTAACTTAAAATCTAGTTGACCCAGAATTTTCCCTGTGTGGCCTGCGGTCAGGAATAGCCATGTGGTATTGACTCAGCTGTGCTTCTGACCAGCAGGCGTCATCATCTCACGCCTTTCAAGCCAGCACAAATCTATTGTTCTGTAATGTGTTTATTTCAGCAACAACCAATTCACTCAAATGATGTGAATACCTTTTAATAGCTAATACAAAAGGATAAATGCTGTAACATTTTATATTGAGTCCTAGGTGTGTAAAGCACACAATTTCGTTTTGAATTCCTTTCTATGAGGCCTATTTCATTCCTATTGAATGTGAATTCTAATTTTATCTTTAGCATTGTGGCAATTTGCACATATCTATAGTTTCTTACTTTGTCAATTTAATGGTAGCGTGCAGCTATTTAGCATGTTACATAATTCATTTCTGGATTTTTTGTTAAAAAATGTAATTCATTCAGTGACATTTTGCATAACAGAATGATGAAAAAAACACATTGAGCTCATTCCAGACATTTTCAGAAGGTGATCATACACTCAGAACACACAATACAACGCACATAAGGCTAGCCATTCTTACACAAAGAGCGCAATCGCTACTCACTCACACAAGTACCACCAATGTCAAACCACAAACCACATAGACATTCAAACACACACTCAACCCACAAATCAACACTTAGGACAGAAACAAAAGACAGCCCACTGACTGTACTTAAAACAAACCTTGTAAATACTAATTGTAAGTCATATTTACAAGAAAAGCTCTTAAAAGTAGCACAAAAGACTGCACAAAAACAGCCCAAAAGACTGTTCCATGTTCAAGAAGCCAAAATACACCAAATTACCAGTTTTGGCTGGCAGAACACTCAAAAAGCGCTCTGCATATCACCACTTATGAATGTTACGAAGTGCACAGATCAGGATCCTTTTTTATGTACATATTTAGTATCATGGGGTAATTAGTCACCAAGCAAGAAATACCTTTTTATACCTAAACCTATTTAGGTATCTCATCTAGGGGAACCGGCTGATTTCATTCAAGATTCACATTGGTACCTCCAAGAAAGCAGCACATTCTTCGATGTGCGCTTGAAACAGACATGCCAAGAATATTGCAGCATATACAATATTATACACAAAGTAGCACTTAACTCAAAGAGTGCCGTTCAAGTTTTACCTGCCTATATGAATTGCAATTTGCATATTTCCAAACAAGTCAAAATTTTGGCCAAACAAGCAAACAAATGTTGACGACCTTACCAAGCACAAATAGCCAGCCTCTCACTGCCAAGTTCTGAGTGACCTAATGTTTTTTTTACAATACTCACGCCAAAGAAGGTCTCAGTCGGGAGCGGCTAACACCTGGAGGACCAGAGCAGGGAAACCAGAACCACATGGGTCTGGAAAGACAAAGAATCCGTGCGCAGTGTACCTCCTCAATAGATTCCTGTCCTGTCCTCCTCAGTAGATTCTTGTCTCCTGTCAAGACCACTCCCTTGGATAGGCGCATCTCCGATGAGGTCCACGTCCGGGCGCAATCTGCAGAAATAAAAACCTTCTAAGGGGTTCACTGATACACCTGGTCCTTAAAACTAACAAAGAAGAGATTGGCACGGAAGCTGTAATATTAAAATAATGCATTTATTAACCTCACATGAGGGAGACTGCGTCATACAGTACCCTCAGGCCACTGTAGGAGACAGTCTAAGGAGTACAGAGAACAGGGGCCTTATATATGCATTTATTACATAGTCAGCATAAAACCAAGGGGAGGTCCTGGTACATACAAGCATGCTTATTGACTAATATGGGTATACAAAATTTGCTTGCTCCACAAAGTGGGAGGGGAGACTAAACTGAACACATCAGTAAGAATAGCCTGACAGTTCTATACTAGGAGCAGGTGCATTCTGGCAGCTACAGGTCTTTCTGAGCATGTGCAAGACTCTAGAAGAGGGAGAAAGCACATGGCTAACTAACTGCAACATGGAACATGTCATATATCGGATCGTCTGCCCTTGTAACCTAACATACATCGGCATGACGACTCGTAAAATCAAAACCAGGATCTGCGAACACCGCAGCACCATACGGTGCAGGAAAAACACCACCAGGATGACAAACCACTTTCTTGAGACTGGCCACACGACCAATGACATGAGATGGGTGGTCATAGAAGCACTAGACCCCAATTCACCCAACATCCAGAACCGCCTACTTGAAAAAGAACAAAGATGGATATATTGTCTGTCAAGCCACATCACAGGCCTGAACGACACTATCCCCTGGAACAGTCTTAGAAGATCATAGACATCAAACGGAGACACCCAGTCTTGCGCACCTTCCTCTTGTGTGTCAGAGCAAACCCCACATCACACCTTCCCCTCTGATTAAATCCAACACATTTTGCCAATAAGCTTTACCATTAAGGGATACCGACGGAGCCAGGCCTGTACAGGCACTTTGTCATTAATTGCGCCGTCACCACTACTCGGTCTGCGCAATCAATACCGGCAGACGTTTCAGGCTTTACCCACTAGGCAGCGCGACACACACCGGTAGACTTTTATTCTGCTCGATTTTCCCGGCCTTCTTGTGTGGCACAATGATGGAATGTGACTTCAGTCTCTTATCATTCAAGTCTAAGGGTTAGAGTAGTGAATGGAGCCTATTTACTAGGCACTTCGACATGATTCTGTGCTCTTCCCCATAGATCAGGGCTTGCACACATAGCCTAGGGGATAGATTCGTTAGTATTAGGGATAACCTGTCCTGTAGTGAGGGTATTTCATGGAGCCGTGCTGAATTCAGGCCTGGTAGGCCTCAAACGGGAGAGACTCCATCTTTCTTTCTGCTCCGGCAGCTTGGGATGCTTCTAGGTCAAATGTAATGTTTTAGTTATGAGGTGTTATTCGCTTGGAGAGAACCGGTTCAGGCCGGCCCTTATCGAAGGATTGTATTTTTCTTCATGCCGAAGACACTACATCAGGCCGGCCGGCTGGGAACGTGTCCTTGGTACGGGGAGGTACAAGAATTTGGTGGGCGGCAGGTTACAGGCCGGAATTTTCCATGAGGAAACGCACCTCTATATTAGTGAAAGTCTGAGGCAGTTACATGTTCAGTCCGTAGGCGGCATCTAGCCGTTAGCAGTAAAGCTTCTACTTATTCCAGGGAAGACAGACGCCATCTTGAAGGCGGAGAAGAACCGAGAGACAGATGCTCTCCTAGCAGAATAGCCAGAGAGGAGAGAGTAGCCGATAAGGAAGAGGTCCCAGTGACTCGGAGAAGGGTGATTCCAGGCGAGCCGAGGCACAGACGAGAAGGGAACCTAGATGACCACTGAGTGCAGGCTACATACTACTAAGGTGATGTCGACCCTTTCTTATTAGAGTGTACAACTTAATCTTTCACTTTTCTTTGCAGGTTATGTGTTATATCGTAATGTTATGTGATTGTGTATGTAATGAGTAATAAAGTACCCAGTTTGTAGCGAACCAACATGTGCTGCGTGTTCTTGTATGAGAGGGTAGCCTATTCTTCTAGTCAGCTGCGGCTACATGAACAGATGTTAACCCTGATCAGGTAAGTGGTAACTGAATAAGGGAAAGAGGAGCCCCTCGAACCTGAGAACAGGCTATGCTCGAACTGGCAATCCTTGTGTGATCTGATGAATAGTGAGACTGATTCCCTTTTTGTATGTTATGGTGATCATAGGATGAACTGTCGTATGAGACTGCCGTCTAGGTAGAGAGGTCTGGATTCGTATGGAATCGCGAGGCCGCCACTTGTGCTGAGACTGCCGTCTGGGTAGAGAGGTCTGGATTCGTGTGGGATCGCGAGGCCGCCACTTGTGATACTGTCGTATGGGCAGAGAGGTCTGGATTCGTAGGGGATCGCGAGGCCGCCGGTTGTGCTGAGACTGCCGTCTGGGTAGAGAGGTCTGGATTCGTATGGAATCGCGAGGCCGCCACTTGTGCTGAGACTGCCGTCTGGGTAGAGAGGTCTGGATTCGTGTGGGATCGCGAGGCCGCCACTTGTGATACTGTCGTATGGGCAGAGAGGTCTGGATTCGTATGGGATCGCGAGGCCGCCGATTGTGCTGAGACTGCCGTCTGGGTAGAGAGGTCTGCATTCGTGTGGGATCGCGAGGCCGCCACTTGTGATACTGTCGTATGGGCAGAGAGGTCTGGATTCGTAAGGGATCGCGAGGCCGCCGATTGTGCTGAGACTGCCGTCTAGGTAGAGAGGTCTGGATTCGTATGGGATCGCGAGGCCGCCACTTGTGATACTGTCGTATGGGCAGAGAGGTCTGGATTCGTGTGGGATCGCGAGGCCGCCACTTGTGCTGAGACTGCCGTCTGGGTAGAGAGGTCTGGATTCGTGTGGGATCGCGAGGCCGCCACTTGTGATACTGTCGTATGGGCAGAGAGGTCTGGATTCGTATGGGATCGCGAGGCCGCCGATTGTGCTGAGACTGCCGTCTGGGTAGAGAGGTCTGGATTCGTGTGGGATCGCGAGGCCGCCACTTGTGAGACTGCCGTCTGGGTAGAGAGGTCTGGATTCGTGTGGGATCGCGAGGCCGCCACTTGTGATACTGTCGTATGGGCAGAGAGGTCTGGATCCGTATGGGATCGCGAGGCCGCCGATTATAAGAGGTCTTGGTATGTATAGTAGGAATTCCCTGTCCTTAGGTGGTAGATATATGTGGTTGCACTATTGTAAATAGGTTCTAGGGAGGGGGTAACGTTCTGGCTGGGTTAGTGAGGCTCTGATGAGCGGGTTCTATCTGATCCGAAAACCCAAGCAGAACATTTGGCGTCACGAACCGTTTACGAAACCTGTGTGCGTTGTGGTTGTATCGTGTTTGCTTTCGGCGCGTGCGTGGTTTCGTTTGTATATTATTTGTATATAATTGTGTGTAGTTTTCTTTTCTCTTTCTTCTTTTTCTTTTTCTCTTTTTCTTTCTTTTCCGAGATGTTTTCTAGCAAGTCGAAATCTACTTTTAAGTTGCCCGTTGATATTCCCGGCTGGGATTCAACGCCTTATGAAGCCTTAGCCCGTGAGTGGGCTGATTCTACTGGTTTGAGTGAGAATTGGAATTCTTTTTTGGAGCTGGCGGAGCCGGCTAATGTGATTACTTGTTTACAGAAGGCGCCGGTATCTAAGGGTGATGAGCTTCCCGTTTTGGGGCGCAGAGGTTGGATTGTTCTGTCTGCGTACAGGATTCTGCATGAGAGGTTGTTGAAGTTACAGAACTTGCATAAGGATTTGGAAGCGAACTTTGTTGAGATTCAGAATGCTCATACTTTGTTGCGATGTCAAAATAAGTTGCTTGCTGATAAACTTGAGACGTACCAAACTATTGCCGAGAGGGCGGCTGTGCGAATTGCTCGTTATAAATACAAGAATCGGTGTGGTCGGGTTTCGACGCGAAAGGTGCGTCTGGTCGTGGCGAAAGCCGGACTGGATTGGAATCCTGATGAATGGGATGGTAATATCTGGAACTCGAGTGATTCTCCTTCCTCGGGTGAGGAGTCTGCCAAGCGCGAGTCCTCTCGCTCCGGCCGTGATTGTAAGTCTGCTTCTTGCGCCTCTGATGGTGCACCCCGTGATTGCGCTCATCCTTCGAGCGGGGTCGATGCTTCTTACACTGATTGTTCCTCTACGTGTACTGGTCGAGCTCCATGTGATGCTCGTCCCGCAGTCTCGGTGCATCCAGTTTTTCGGCGGAAGTTGCAGCAGGCTCCCGGTGCTCCGAATGGTATTGCTTTAGACTCTTTGGAGGATTTTACTCAACAAGAAATTAGTGATATTTTGCAGCGATTTCGGCAGCGAGCTGGTGAGACCTTACTCACATGGATGGTGCGCCTTTATGAACTGGGCGCTGCTGGCATTATGTTGGATGCTGGCGATTGTTTGAAGTTTTGTTCCTTGAGTTCGGATTCTACTCTACAGGATCATTTTCGTAACTTTAATGTTGGTGGTCAAATTTCTTTGCTTCAATTGGCGACTGAGGGTTGTAATCAAAAATATCCTACTGAGTCTGACTGGCCTGTGAATGACAAACCGTGGTATACTTTGCGCGATGCTGCGCAACGTCTCAAAGAGGAGGTGATGAAAACGGCAATTTTTCTAAATACTGCTGACAGGTTGCTTGATGGTTTCTTGACATCTTCTGTGCGGAATCGTATTATTCGTTCTTCCCCTGTTGCTTATAAGCAGGTCATGATGACTTTATTGATTAATCAGACTGGTAACATGTCATCTGTGGTGCTGGAATCGGTACGCCAACTCGGTGAGTTGGGTGAGTGGTTTAAACCTGAACGGCAGTCCCGGCCTGACACTCGTACTCCTGGTGACAATAAACTTACTAGACGTGATATGTTTTTTGGTCTTATGGCCGATGGTGTGCGGAAGGAGGACATTGATGGTGAGACTACTTCTCGTTTGTGGGAAATGTTTCGCAAACGTGGCTTGGATCGAAAGGAGGGTGCCCGGCGTGTTCGGACAACTGAGTGTGATCGTGGTTTTTCTGACGGTAGCGGTGATGACGACCGCCGTGGGCGCTCTGATCGTCGTGATGATCGACGTTATGTACGTGATTTGTCCCCCCGTCGTGAGAGAGACAGGGAGAGAGAGGGGGAAAGAGAGAGGGGGAGAGATGATTATGTTAACAGCAGACGTAGAGATGATAGGGATCAATCCCCTGAGTTGAGAAGGAGAGAGGATCGACACATATTGGCCGATCGAAACCCGCAGTACAATGCAGAGAACAGTAATCCATTTCGTAATGGAGATGGATATGAACAGGAGGTATCGATACCTGGGAAACGTGAGAGTCTTTATCCTGATTTATCCTGGTACACAGAACGCAGTAAAAAGGACTAGGAAATAGGTCAAGCTCCAGTACACAGATGGGCTCACAGAGATAATAGACCCTATGTAGATATTGATATTTATTGGAGACATCGTAATATCCAAAGGGCCCGAGCATTGGTAGATACAGGAGCGGAGGCCACTCTTATTCATGGAAAATCAAAGAAGTTTAAAGGTCAGCCTTTTACAATTACCGGATTAGGTGGAAAGGAAACTCCCGCAGTTCAAACTTTACTTGAAATGAGAATAGGTAGAATTCCTAGAAAAGAATACTCTGTATTAGTGGTGCCACTCTTAGAATTCATAATTGGAATTGATATTTTGAAAGGAATGACTTTGCACTTAGATGATGGATGTTACCAATTTGGAACTAAACATTATATATCGTCCAGGCCTGTACGGGTTGGTCGTTTAAGAATGCCCCCCATAAAAGTTCCCCAGGCGACAAAAGTGGTTCGTCAGAAGCAGTATCGTATTCCAGGTGGTCATGAAGAGATTAGTACCACTATTCAGGAGTTGGTGGATGCAGGAGTTATAACCCCAGTTACTTCTGCTTGGAATAATCCTGTTTGGCCTGTACGTAAGAGTGATAATTCTTGGCGCATGACTGTTGATTATCGAGAATTGAATAGACACACACCCTCTTTGACTGTTGCAGTACCGGATGTTATTACCCTAATTGAAAGAATCCAAAAACATCCAGGTACATGGTATGCGTCCATTGATATTGCTAATGCTTTCTTTTCGATTCCGATTGCCCCTGAGTGTCAGGAACAATTCAGTTTTACGTGGAACGGGCGTCAGATGACGTTTAGAAGTCTTCCCCAGGGCTATGTGCATAGTCCTACGATATGTCACCGGCTGGTGGCAGAGCATTTGGCTGAGGTACCGGTTCATCCGCAAATTCAGATATGTCACTATATTGATGATATTTTGATCCAAGGCGAAACACAAGAGGAAGTTCAGACTCAATTGGATAGAGTCATTGAGTGCTTGCGTGAGAAAGGTTGGGAAATCAACCCGGATAAATTACAAGGTCCGTCCCAGGCTGTGAAATTTTTGGGAATTAATTGGCATGAGGGGCACCGAGAAGTGATCCCTCAGGTTAAACAGAAAATTCTTGATTTTGCAGTTCCGAGGAATAGGAAAGAAGCCCAAAGCTTCATTGGTTTGTTTGGTTTTTGGCACCAGCATATTCCTCATTTGAGTCAAATATTGGCCCCTTTGTACCAGGTCACTCGTAAAAAGAATGCATTTGAATGGGGTAAACCACAGCAAGATGCGTTTAGTCTGGCAAAAGAAGCAATTCAGCATGCTCTGGATTTATGGCCTGTATGTGATGGTGATGTGGATTTGAATGTGTCTGTACAAGGCCTTTATGCGAATTGGAGTTTGTGGCAGAAACAAGGCAAGAGTAGAGTACCGTTAGGTTTCTGGACAAAAAAGTTACCTGATGCTGGTGAGCGTTATACACCTTTTGAGAAACAGTTACTTGCATGTTATTGGGCTCTGGTGGATACCGAGCAATTGACTTTGGGACATGATATAGTTTTGCGACCTGAAATTCCTATCATGCAGTGGGTTATGAGTTCGCCGAAAACTCACCGAATTGGACACGCTCAAGAGGCGAGTGTGATTAAATGGAAATGGTATATACAAGACAGGGCACGTGTGGGACAAAAAGGAGTTGCATCTTTGCATGAGCAGGTGGCGCGGGCGCCATCGACTGAGACTGAGAGTGAATGTTCCGTACCTTTAGTACAGGAGTCTCCTGTTAAGTGGGGTAGACCTTTTGATGATTTGTCCGCAGAGGACAGAAACCATGTCTGGTTTACGGATGGTTCAGCAAGGTTCATAGGGACGAAACGGCATTGGAAGGCAGTGTCCTATAATCCGATCACACAAAAATTGCTGAGTACAACTGGTGAGGGTAAGAGCAGTCAATTTGCTGAACTCTATGCTGTTTATCACGTTCTGAAACAAGAGTTACCTGGCACATGTCATATTTTTACCGATTCTTGGTCTACTGCCAATGGACTGGCAGTTTGGTTACCGACTTGGCATTCCCATAGTTGGAAAATCCATTCAAAAGAACTGTGGGGAAAAGAATTATGGCAGGAGATTTGGGAAATGCTCCCACAGAGTACTGTTACAATCTTCCATGTGGATGCTCATACCCCGATAGACTCTCTTGACAAATTCTTTCATATTATTGCAGATGAGAAATCTAAAATTGCTGAGGCAGTGGTGGACACGCAAGATTCTGATATTGCGGGATTGGCGAAATGGGCCCACCAGAAAGCAGGACACTTTGGAGAGAAAGCCACTAGCAGGTGGGCTGCTGATCGAGGAATTTATATTCCCCTAGATTTAATCAAAAATGTTATTCTACATTGTCCCATTTGTCAGCATATCAGGCAGCGAAAAGTGCCCCAAATTGTTAAAGGTCATTTACATCGCGGGAAATTGCCCGCTCAAATTTGGCAGATTGATTACATCGGTCCACTTCCTATGAGTAGGAATTGTCAATATGTTTGCACTATTGTTGATACATACAGTGGCCTGTTGGTGGCCCTTCCCTGTAAGCAAGCTACCCAATTGAATACTATTAAAACATTGGAATTGATTATGATGTATTATGGTGTGCCATTCCAAATTCAATCTGATAATGCATCCCATTTTCGTGGAAGATTGGTACAGGAATTCTGTGTGGAAAACAATATTGAATGGGTGTTTCATATACCATATTATCCACAGGCCTCGGGTCTTGTGGAGAGGTTGAATGGACTGCTGAAAAATCAGTTGCGTAAATTAACAGATGACAAGTATAAGAATTGGCGAGACTTTTTGCCTCAAGCGCTATTGATTTTGAATAACCGTCCTTTTCTAAATGCTGAATCCCCACTTATGCGTTTGTTTCCTCCGAATGTTGATGCTAAGCCCAATGAAATCAGAGAGACTGTGATGTACTGGGAGATTACTCCCGGAGCTTTGGCTCCATGTAGAGCGACCCCAGGGTCGGCAGGTTTAGACTTGCATGCCATGGATGACACCGTTATAAAAAGTAAGGATCGAGTCATCATTGAAACTGGTGTTGGTGTTCATATACCAACTGGAAATTTCGGATTAATCGCCCCTAGATCGGGGCTGGCTGTAAAAGGCATTCAGGTGCTTGGAGGAATCATTGATAGTGATTATCAGGGAGAGATTAAGGTGCTCCTGCTGAATAGCAGTGAGGTTGACTTACTGATACATCAAACTGACCGAGTGGCTCAATTGCTAATAATGCCTGTTTTCAGTGGTGAGATCACAAAAGGCACTGCCCCAACGTTGCTAACTGTACGAGGCCAGAAAGGTTTTGGCTCCACAGATAATCCTGGGGCCAGAGTTTGGGTGCAGTCGCCTAAGAATCCCCCTGAACAAGCAGAAGTCATTGCAACCGGTCAAGACAACACCATTTTAGTTATGAGACCAGGGAAAGATAGCTGGGAAGCAGTCCCGGCTGACAAATGTTATTTACGAGAATGAATAATGCTTGTATTTGATTCTCTTTCAGATCATTCTTTGGACTGTTGCTGCAGGATGTGTCGGCGTTGGACTCCTTTTGGGCTGGTACGACGAGAGAGGAGGGATCCCATCAACCCGGGCTGAGTTGAGAACCCGAGTGTCGCGTTCCTTCGCTGCGTGGGATTCGTCGTCGAACTTTTGGACTACGTTAGCAAAACGGGTGACTAAAGCCCCTCATTTCTGCTTGACACCGATGAGATCGGTGTCTGACATTCTAGCGACTTGTTTAGTTGCTGTCCCTGCTTCATTGGAGACTTTGACTCATATTTTCAATTTATCAAATGCTCGCCCCAATGTTCTTCTGGGCGATTTTGCCACCCATGAGTATTGCCCCTTGTGTACTGTACTGTCAGACCCGATACCCCCCATCCAGTCCCAAATAGTTACCTATAATATCACACAGGGTGATTTGTGTTTTTTCCTTACTTGTGATCCTAGTGCGATTTCTGAATGTACGCGTTTAAGATTGAAAGGTGCCACTTCATTCACCGCTCATGAACGAACTTTGTGCCTTCAAAGGACACCGAAAACATGTACTTCTGTTCAGAATGACATGACTTGCAAGAGTATGGTAGTTACCCCCAGTCACTATCGCACGATGTTACTGCCTGCCGGATGGCTTTTCTCATGTGGTAATACTTCCTGGCCATATATTCCCGCAAATATTTCTGGAGGCCCTTGTGCCATTACTAGACTGAGCTTATTAATGTTTTCATCACATCCGAATGCCAACTCTCGTGTGATTCGAGATTCAGTGAGGTTACAGGAGGATTGTGACTCATCTTTGCATTTATATTCCAAGTCTGAATACCTTAGCCTGGCTATTTCAATTGTTGGTGTTCCTGCTTTGGCAGTTTATAATGCCAAATCTATTGGGAAAATGGCCTGCTGGATGGTAAAATCCATCAATCATACTTCTACAGTCCTGTCTGACATGCTATTAGACGCCCAGGGTGAACGTAGGGCTATCTTGCAAAATCGAGCGGCCATTGATTATCTTTTGCTTAAACATGGACACGATTGTTCTGATTTTGAGGGTCTTTGTTGTTTTAACTTGTCGGATCATACAAAATCCATTCAAGCTCACATTGATAAACTACATGACTTGATAGAAGAAGTTAGAAAACACATTGACCAGGGCTGGTTTGACTGGCTCTTTAATTGGTTACCTGATTTGCATATGTTACGTCAGATATTAGGAGGTATTCTGATTACTATCGGCATTTTAATTTCTATCTGTTGCTTTATTCAGTGTATTCCTTCACTACTTCAATTCTGTACACCTGGTACTAGACATAGATCAGTTAGTCTTGTTTCATATTATTCCTCCACAGATATTAGTTCTGTTTAATGAATGTATAATAGACTGAAGTCAAGGGTGAAATGTTCTGCTCGATTTTCCCGGCCTTCTTGTGTGGCACAATGATGGAATGTGACTTCAGTCTCTTATCATTCAAGTCTAAGGGTTAGAGTAGTGAATGGAGCCTATTTACTAGGCACTTCGACATGATTCTGTGCTCTTCCCCATAGATCAGGGCTTGCACACATAGCCTAGGGGATAGATTCGTTAGTATTAGGGATAACCTGTCCTGTAGTGAGGGTATTTCATGGAGCCGTGCTGAATTCAGGCCTGGTAGGCCTCAAACGGGAGAGACTCCATCTTTCTTTCTGCTCCGGCAGCTTGGGATGCTTCTAGGTCAAATGTAATGTTTTAGTTATGAGGTGTTATTCGCTTGGAGAGAACCGGTTCAGGCCGGCCCTTATCGAAGGATTGTATTTTTCTTCATGCCGAAGACACTACATCAGGCCGGCCGGCTGGGAACGTGTCCTTGGTACGGGGAGGTACAAGAATTTGGTGGGCGGCAGGTTACAGGCCGGAATTTTCCATGAGGAAACGCACCTCTATATTAGTGAAAGTCTGAGGCAGTTACATGTTCAGTCCGTAGGCGGCATCTAGCCGTTAGCAGTAAAGCTACTACTTATTCCAGGGAAGACAGACGCCATCTTGAAGGCGGAGAAGAACCGAGAGACAGATGCTCTCCTAGCAGAATAGCCAGAGAGGAGAGAGTAGCCGATAAGGAAGAGGTCCCAGTGACTCGGAGAAGGGTGATTCCAGGCGAGCCGAGGCACAGACGAGAAGGGAACCTAGATGACCACTGAGTGCAGGCTACATACTACTAAGGTGATGTCGACCCTTTCTTATTAGAGTGTACAACTTAATCTTTCACTTTTCTTTGCAGGTTATGTGTTATATCGTAATGTTATGTGATTGTGTATGTAATGAGTAATAAAGTACCCAGTTTGTAGCGAACCAACATGTGCTGCGTGTTCTTGTATGAGAGGGTAGCCTATTCTTCTAGTCAGCTGCGGCTACATGAACAGATGTTAACCCTGATCAGGTAAGTGGTAACTGAATAAGGGAAAGAGGAGCCCCTCGAACCTGAGAACAGGCTATGCTCGAACTGGCAATCCTTGTGTGATCTGATGAATAGTGAGACTGATTCCCTTTTTGTATGTTATGGTGATCATAGGATGAACTGTCGTATGAGACTGCCATCTAGGTAGAGAGGTCTGGATTCGTATGGAATCGCGAGGCCGCCACTTGTGCTGAGACTGCCGTCTGGGTAGAGAGGTCTGGATTCGTGTGGGATCGCGAGGCCGCCACTTGTGATACTGTCGTATGGGCAGAGAGGTCTGGATTCGTAGGGGATCGCGAGGCCGCCGGTTGTGCTGAGACTGCCGTCTGGGTAGAGAGGTCTGGATTCGTATGGAATCGCGAGGCCGCCACTTGTGCTGAGACTGCCGTCTGGGTAGAGAGGTCTGGATTCGTGTGGGATCGCGAGGCCGCCACTTGTGATACTGTCGTATGGGCAGAGAGGTCTGGATTCGTATGGGATCGCGAGGCCGCCGATTGTGCTGAGACTGCCGTCTGGGTAGAGAGGTCTGGATTTGTGTGGGATCGCGAGGCCGCCACTTGTGATACTGTCGTATGGGCAGAGAGGTCTGGATTCGTAAGGGATCGCGAGGCCGCCGATTGTGCTGAGACTGCCGTCTAGGTAGAGAGGTCTGGATTCGTATGGAATCGCGAGGCCGCCACTTGTGATACTGTCGTATGGGCAGAGAGGTCTGGATTCGTGTGGGATCGCGAGGCCGCCACTTGTGCTGAGACTGCCGTCTGGGTAGAGAGGTCTGGATTCGTATGGGATCGCGAGGCCGCCGATTGTGCTGAGACTGCCGTCTGGGTAGAGAGGTCTGGATTCGTGTGGGATCGCGAGGCCGCCACTTGTGAGACTGCCGTCTGGGTAGAGAGGTCTGGATTCGTGTGGGATCGCGAGGCCGCCACTTGTGATACTGTCGTATGGGCAGAGAGGTCTGGATCCGTATGGGATCGCGAGGCCGCCGATTATAAGAGGTCTTGGTATGTATAGTAGGAATTCCCTGTCCTTAGGTGGTAGATATATGTGGTTGCACTATTGTAAATAGGTTCTAGGGAGGGGGTAACGTTCTGGCTGGGTTAGTGAGGCTCTGATGAGCGGGTTCTATCTGATCCGAAAACCCAAGCAGAACAACTTTACAGGCCTCACCCCTAAGGTTCTCCCCCCTTTGCTAGGTACAGTCCACTACTATGGGACTCGAGTTGAGGTCCACTTATTTCACTGTGCTTGCCTTTACCAAGTTCTAGCACCCAGCAGAGCCTTATACTCCACATCACTTTCCATTTGATCAAGCGCTCCATCTCGCGCTATGGGCCACATTCAGCTCATTTCAAGTCCATGAGCATACCGCCATTACTACATGATCGAGCGCTCCTCTTCGCGCTACTAGCCTTCATTTGCGCATGCGCGCCCGATGTCAACCAGACATCCCCAACACGCATGCGTGAGCGTTAGCATCTCTCCGCCACGCATGCACAGGCACCGAATTCCCATCGTCGCGCCTACACACAAAGCCCGGCCCTCGCCCACACCGGCACGTACTCAATGGATCCAGCTGCTACTTAAACCTAGCCCACACCGGCCCCCATTACCATCTGGGACGACGGGAGACCACAACAAGTTTTTGGTGGGTTACGCTCTGATACCAAGTAAGGTTACGTTACTGATAGAACTTAGAGGCTTCCGTGAGCATTTTCGATCTGGCAGCTCACATGCCTCTCACTCCGACTTTTCTGTCTCCCCAGAGTCTGACAGAGGAGCGAACTCCTCCCGAGCCCCGACCAGCCACTTTATCTTGATTATAGTGTAATTATATACCATTTAATTACTGCTTATTGAAGCGATGCCGCTTCCCTTGCATTTGTTCTTAATAGTGCATACTTGTATACCTACGCGCTCCGCATGATGGCACTATGCCGGCTTTCCCACGTGTGCGTTCACTTACATAACGCCCACGCACAACTCTATCACCACTGTGGAAAGCTTCCACAGTATTGTGCTGCAGCACTGTACATCACGGTGACCACAGCCAACATCGTGACAACCCCTGGTTGCCACTAGATTGTCACAAAGAAGCTTTACAGCTTCATAGCAACGTTAAGACTGGATACTATCATACTAGCTGCTGCACCACCTCTGCATGCAGCATGTCCACCATATGTTTATATGCATCTAAAGGTACCATCACCAGGCAGGTCAGATTGGATGACCATAGCACTTAAGATTGCATTTTATGTTGCTTAACCCCTTCGATGCTCATGACGGAGCGGTTCCGTCATGAGCATCGGTTGGCCTGTGCTCATGACGGAACCGCTCCGTCATGAGCACAGCCCCCGGGGGAAGTGCTGGCGCTCCCCCCCTGGGGCATCGATCGTGCCCCCACAGAGGTGGATGGCAGCGGAAGAGTTTCCGCTGCCACCCCCAAGCCCCCCAACGCTTCCCCATGACGTCAGCGCGCACAGCGCGCGCCGGCGTCATCAGGAAGCGCTGGGACGCCTGGAAGCCATTTGCTTCCAGGCGTCCACAGAGGGAGGGTGAGTGCTGTGTGCTCCGGTGGGGCGGCGGGGGCCTTTTGAAGTGTATTGAGGCATCGGGGGAGAGGAAAGAGTATGTCCTCTCCCCTGATGTCTCAATACAGGGCATTCCTGCTCCACGATCGCGCACAGCGTCGCGATCGTGGAGGAGGGATGCCCCACTAGACACCAGGGATGTGTGTTTTTGTATTTGGGAAGCGACCCCTTGGGCAAGGGTCGCTTCCTTTGGCCCGTAAAATATTTGAAGACTTTTCTGCCCCCTCTGGGGGCAGATCGGTGTTATTTTTTTGCCGTTTCTGCTCCCAGGGGGGGCAGAAAAGCCCACTAGACACCAGGGATCTAATTATTATTGTAGGAAGCGACCCCTTGGGCAAGGGTCGCTTCCTGGGCCCCCTAATTCATTTGAAGACTTTTCTGCCCCCTCTGGGGGCAGATCGGTTTTAATTTTTTCGCCGTTTATGCTCCCAGGGGGGGCAGAAAAGCCCCCTAGACACCAGGGGCCCGATTCACAGAACAAACTTAAGACTAAATCCTAAACTTAGTACCATTCTGGTATTCACAGAATGCACTTAGTACTTCTGGTATTCACAGAATGAACTTACTACTTTTGCTATTCACAGAATGAACTTAGTACTTCTGCTATTCACAGAATGGATTTACGACTCCTAAACTTACGTCCGCACTCGGGCCGGAAATTCCGGCCCGGAGGCGGAGGTTCCGGCCCGGAGGCGGAGCTTCCGGCCCGGAGGCGGGGCTTCCGGCCCGGAGGCGGAGCTTCCGGCCCGGAGGTGGGGATTCTGGCCGATTTAGCTATGGCTGAAATCTCCACCTCCGGACCGGAAGCTCCGCCTCCGGCCCGGAAGCTCCGCCTCCGGGCCGGAAGCCCCGCCTCCGGGCCGGAAGCTCCGCCTCCGGGCCGGAATTTCCGGCCCGAGTGCGGACGTAAGTTTAGGAGTCGTAAATCCATTCTGTGAATAGCAAAAGTAGTAAGTTCATTCTGTGAATAGCAAAAGTAGTAAGTTCATTCTGTAAATACCAGAAGTACTAGGTGCATTCTGTGAATACCAGAATGGTACTAAGTTTAGGATTTAGTCTTAAGTTTGTTCTGTGAATCGGGCCCCAGGGAATTAGTTGTAATAAAAATAGAAGTGACCCCTCGCTTCCAGGGTGCAATTTGTTATAATATGTATTTGGCTCACCCGCCCCGGGACTGAGTAGCCTTTTTTTTCCTGCTGTTTTCTGCCCCATCTGGCACACAACCCAATTGACCATTTGGGTAGTGACATAGCATGTTATAATGTTTATTATTATATTTTTTGTGAATTGCAATTGTAATGTGTTTTTTTTTTTTACTTTTTTGTTCTAGGTGAAGGCTTTTGCTCTTTTCAGTTTGCCGTGTTATTACTGGTGGTTCTGCTGTTTGATTAGTTTGGTAAGAGACTTTTTTTTGTACAATGTAAATGTGTTTGATTTCTCTGCCTGTTTTTTTTTTTGCAAATGGTGTAATAATAGCAGTATGTTTGGTTTTTGAGTGTCAAAAACTTTTTGCATTGGTGCTCGATGTGTATTTTGTTGTCTTGTGAGTAATTTGTTTTTTTTTCTTCTTTCTAGTTTGATATCGTTGGTTTTTGCTGTGTCACTGCAGAGTTGGTTTCTGGTGAGTGCAGCTGTCTCTTGTAATTGGATTGTATAGTTTTTGAGTACATTGATCTTTGTGATAAAGGTACACATTTCTTTACTTACTTGGTTTGCACATTGTTGGTTGTTGTTGACTTGTTTGTGCAGTCTTCTATCTTAGTAAGTATAATGGCTAGCCGCAGGATTACTGCTCAGCAGGTTGTTGGTTTGCTGTTTGAGTCTTCCTCTGACCATGGTTCAGAGACTGACTCTGCATCTGAGGGAGCTCCTCAGATGCAGGGGACGATTCTGGCAGTGAGTTGTCTCTCCGTATGGAGTCATCGGATGATGAAGATACTCTTAGTGCGGATGAAGTGCCTGTGTTAGAGGAGGAGACTGATGTGCCGATAGTGCGGCAAGAGGCATCTGGGCTGCAGCCTGGGGCTGCAAGGCTTCCCGTTGGTGTAGTGCGGCAAGAGGCATCTGGGCTGCAGGCTGGGGCTGCAAGGCTTCCCTTTGAAAGTGATGACCTCTGGGTTGCCCCTCGCATGGTGCAGCCGGCATTGCCAGAGTTTACTGGTGTTCCAGGGTCTAGAGTGAATACTGAAAACTTTTTGCCGGTAAATTTTTTTCATTTGTTTATGGACGATGTGTTTTTGGCAGAGATTGTTGAGCAGACTAATTTGTATGCCGAACAGTTTTTGAGAGACAACAGTGCCAGACTTAGGCCCTACTCTAGAGCTACCCGGTGGACTCCCACAAATGTTGAAGAGATGAAGAAGTTCTTGGGTTTAACTTTTTTGATGGGCTTGCTAAGGAAGCCATCAATGTCTTCATATTGGTCTAGCAGTCCCTTGATGGCAACGTCTATTTTTCCGGCAGTCATGAGTCGTGACAGGTATTTGCTTCTGCTTCGGATGATGCATTTTGTTGATAATGGTTTAGCGTTGCCACGAGATCACCCTGATTGTGACCGTCTTTTTAAGATTAGGCCTGTCCTTGATCACTTTGTTGATCGATTTTCTGAGATTTATGCCCCTGGGAAAGAAATTGCAGTGGATGAGTCTTTGGTGTTGTTCAAGGGCCGCTTGGTTTTTAGGCAATACATTCCTAGTAAGAGGGCACGCTATGGAATAAAGCTGTATATGCTGTGTGACAGTAGGACTGGATATGTCTCTAATTTCAGGGTGTACACCGGTAAGGAATCTAGGATTAACCTCCCTGGTTGTCCGTCCACTTTTGGAGTGACTGAGAAAATTGTTTGGGAACTTGGTAGAGGATTTTTTAACAAAGGCCACCATTTATATGTAGATAACTTCTACACTGGTGTGCGGTTGTTCAGGGAATTGGCCAAAGTGGACACTCTTGCTTGTGGCACAATCCGCTCTAACCGTAAAGGTTTCCCGAAAGAACTTGTTTGTCAAAAGCTTGTGCGGGGACAGTGCAGTGCGTTGCGTTGCCAGGAGCTTCTTGCTGTGAAGTTTACAGACAGGAGAAATGTCTACATGCTGACTACCATCCATGATGAAAGCACTGCACCTGTGACTGTTTGGGGTCAGGTCGCTGAAGCGCGCAAACCTGTGTGCATTTTAGACTATAATAGGCACATGGGTGGTGTTGACAGAGTAGATCAGAGGTTGGAACCTTACACTGCTCTTCGTAAGGCTTACATTTGGTACAAGAAGTTGGCTATCCATCTTTTCCACTTGGCAATGTTTAATGCTTTTGTTGTGTTCCAGGATTCTTGCCCTGAGTCAAAGATGACTTTTGCTAAGTTTCAGGAGTCTGTAATAGGCAGCCTTGTTGTAGTGGAACAGGCAAGTGTTCCTAGAGTTGGAGTGGTGGAGGATGTTGCTAGATTGAAAGAACGCCACTTTCCAGATCACATTCCTCCCACACCCGCAAAAGATTTTCCCAGTAGGAGATGTAGAGTCTGTTGGCGAAGAGGTTTGCGGAAGGAGAGTCGTATGTACTGCCCCGACTGTCCTTCTCATCCTGCACTGTGTCTCCCTGCTTGTTTTAGAGCGTACCACACGCGAAAGAATTTTTGGGAGCATTCATGAGTGGTAAAGTGAACTGCCTGGTCTGTATTCTTTGGATAATTTGATTCTGTTTCAAGGTTGGTGTTAGTGCAATGTATTTAGTTGCTGATTTTCTGTTAGAAGATTTGTATCTATTTGCGATTTGTTTTTGTTTTTATTTTTTTCTAAAAAAATCCTACATGTGATGGCGGTGTGTGTAGGCTTGCGCTTGGCTGTTGGTGTGTGTGGACTGGCACTTGGTTGGTGGTGTGCGTGGAATGGTGCTTGGCTGGCGGTGTGCGTGGTCTGGCGGTGTGCATGGACTGGCGGTCTGCGTGGACTGGTGCGTGGCTGGTGGTGTGCGTGGACTGGAGCTTGGCTGGCGGTGTGCGTGGAATGGTGCTTGGCTGGCGGTGTGCGTGGACTGGTACTTGGCTGGCGGTGTGCGTGGACTGGTGGTGTGTGTGGACTGGTGCTTGGCTGGTGGTGTCCGTGGACTGGAGCTTGGCTGGTGGTGTGCGTGGACTGGAGCTTGGCTGGCGGTATGCGTGGACTGGTACTTGGCTGGCGGTGTGCGTGGACTGGTGGTGTGTGCGGACTGGTGCTTGGCTGGTGGTGTCCGTGGAGTGGAGCTTGGCTGGCAGTGTGCGTGGATTGGCGATTGGCTGCCGGTGTGCCTGGACTGGGATTGGCTGCCGGTGTGCCTGGACTGGCGATTAGCTGGTGGTGTGCCTAGACTGGCGCTTGGCTAGCGGTGTGCGTGGACTGGTGTTTGGCTAGCGGTGTGTGTGGACTGGTGCTCGGCTGGCTGTGTGTGAGTAGTGACTTTCTGCTGGTCACTCCACACACTGCTAGCTGAGTGCCACTCCACGCAATCCATCAGCCTGTGTAGTTGCTGTGTCTGGATTGTGGGCGTGTGAAAGTGATGGGCCCTTGAATGGCGCTGTATGCTGGTGTGAGTTTTGTTATGTGATGGGCCCGCGGCTGGCGGTGTGAGTGGTTTTGTATGTCTCACACGTATGAAAGGTGTATAAATGGCCTGTAAAGAGGTTGGTGCCTTGTCGTGGCTTTACAGCTCACGAGCTGTGAGTCAATGGTTCAGTTTCTCGCCCTTTCAATTATTACCAGTGCATTTCATTTATGTGAAATCACTTGCTAATACAATTGTATCTACTGAACCATCACTCACCCTCGTGCCAAATCCAACCAGTATGTGTGTGTGCTTGCGGATTAGATGGCTGTGCAGTAATATTTGTCTTTCTGAAGCAGGGGTACCTTGTCCCTTTTTGGTGAATTTTGTAATGTGTTGCTTTTGTGCCTGGTGGTGCGAATGGTCTTGTTTGTATCACGTATGAAAGGTGTGTGAATGGCTTGTAAAGTGGTTGGTGCCTTGACGTGGCTTTACAGCTCACGAGCTGCGAGTCATTGGTTTGGTTTTTTGTGAATTTAATTATTGACAATGCATTTCATTTTTGTGAAATCTCTTGTTAATAAAATTTAAAACACTGAACCATGACTCGCCCTCGTGCCAAATCCAACCAGTATGTGTGTGTGTTTGAGGAATAGATGGTTGTGCAGGAATCTTTGTCTTTAGTTTCTCTGCCAAGGTACACTTTCCATGCAAGAATAACCCACCAACTGTAGATATTGTCGAAAACCCATGGGAGTTCATGGTGATGTCTCTCTTGTGAATTCAAAAAAATTTTTTATCCCCAATGTCCTGCAAACCTCAAAATGTCTGCCACATTTTCTTTGCAATATTATTCCAAAATCACGCTGTAGGAACAATAGTTAATCTGGTTTTGCAAGGGGGGTCACTTTGGTTTTTGGCCCGGTGCTCGGCGGCCATCTAGGGAAACCTACCAAACCCACACATTTCTGGAAACTAGACACCCGGCGGCTTCCAAGGAAGTAGGGCTTGCGTGGATCCCCCAACGTTTCCTTACCCAGAATCCCCTGCAAACCTCAATTTTAGCTGAAAAAAATCACTTTTTTCACACATTTTGGGGTGGGAAAGTTGTGGCATCACCGGGCTCACACAAATTTACCACCACCCAGCGTTCCCCCAGGTCTCCCGGTAAAAATGGCGCCTCACTTGTGTGGGAGGCCCAAGTACCCGCGGCAGGCAAGGGCCCAAAACGTAGTGAGGCGACATCAAAATGGCCTATCGCAAAACCACCTGGTTTTGCAAGGGGGGTCACTTTGGTTTTTGGCCCGGTGCTCGGCGGCCATCTAGGGAAACCTACCAAACCCACGCATTTCTGAAAACTAGACACCCGGCGGTATCCAGGGAGGTATGGCTTGCGTGGATCCCCCAACGTTTCCTTACCCATAATCCCCTGCAAACCTCAATTTTAGCTGAAAGAATCACTTTTTTCACACATTTTGGGGTGGGAAAGTTGTGGCATCACCGGGCTCACACAAATTTACCACCACCCACCGTTCCCCCAGGTCTCCCGGTAAAAATGGTGCCTCACTTGTGTGGGAGGCCCAAGTACCCGCGGCAGGCAAGGGCGCAAAACGTAGTGAGGCGACATCAAAATGGCCTATCGCAAAACCACCTGGTTTTGCAAGGGGGTCACTTTGGTTTTTGGCCCGGTGCTCGGCGGCCATCTAGGGAAACCTACCAAACCCACGCATTTCTGAAAACTAGACACCCGGCGGCTTCCAGGAAGGTATGGATTGCGTGGATCCCCCATCGTTTCCTTACCCAGAATCCCCTGCAAACCTCAATTTTAGCTGAAAAAATCACTTTTTTCACACATTTTGGGGTGGGAAAGTTGTGGCATCACCGGACTCACACAAATTTACCACCACCCAGCGTTCCCCCAGGTCACCGGGTAAAAATGGCGCCTCACTTGTGTGGGAGGCCCAAGTACCCGCGGCAGGCAAGGGCCCAAAACGCAGTGAGGCGACATCAAAATGGCCTATCGCAAATCCACCTGGTTTTGCAAGGGGGGTCACTTAGGTTTTTGGCCCGGTGCTCGGCGGCCATCTAGGGAAACCTACCAAGCCCATACATTTCTGAAAACTAGACACCCGGCAGCTTCCATGGAGGTATGGCTTGCGTGGATCCCCCAACATTTCCTTACCCAGAATCCCCTGCACACCTCAATTTTTGCTGAAAAAATCACTTTTTTCACACATTTTGGGGTGGGAAAGTAGTGGCATCACCGGGCTCACACAAATTTACCACCACCCAGCGTTCCCCCAGGTCTCCCGGTAAAAATGGCGCCTCACTTGTGTGGGAGGCCCAAGTACCCGCGGCAGGCAAGGGCCCAAAACGTAGTGAGGCGACATCAAAATGGCCTATCGCAAAACCACCTGGTTTTGCAAGGGGGGTCACTTTGGTTTTTGGCCCGGTGCTCGGCGGCCATCTAGGGAAACCTACCAAACCCATGCATTTCTGAAAACTAGACACCCGGCGGTTTCCAGGGAGGTATGGCTTGCGTGGATCCCCCAACGTTTCCTTACCCATAATCCCCTGCAAACCTCAATTTTAGCTGAAAAAATCACTTTTTTTCACACATTTTGGGGTGGGAAAGTTGTGGCATCACCGGGCTCACACAAATTTACCACCACCCAGCGTTCCCCCAGGTCTCCCGGTAAAAATGGTGCCTCACTTGTGTGGGAGGCCCAAGTACCCGCGGCAGGCAAGGGCCCAAAACGTAGTGAGGCGACATCAAAATGGCCTATCGCAAAACCACCTGGTTTTGCAAGGGGGGTCACTTTGGTTTTTGGCCCGGTGCTCGGCGGCCATCTAGGGAAACCTACCAAACCCACGCATTTCTGAAAACTAGACACCCGGCGGCTTCCAGGGAGGTATGGCTTGCGTGGATCCCCCAACGTTTCCTTACCCAGAATCCCCTGCAAACCTCAATTTTTGGTGAAAAAATCACTTTTTTCACACATTTTGGGGTGGGAAAGTTGTGGCATCACTGGGCTCACACAAATTTACCACCACCCAGCGTTCCCCCAGGTCTCCCGGTAAAAATGGTGCCTCACTTGTGTGGGAGGCCCAAGTACCCGCGGCAGGCAAGGGCCCAAAACGTAGTGAGGCGACATCAAAATGGCCTATCGCAAAACCACCTGGTTTTGCAAGGGGGGTCACTTTGGTTTTTGGCCCGCTGCTCGGCGGCCATCTAGGGAAACCTACCAAACCCACGCATTGCTGAAAACTAGACACCCGGCGGCTTCCAGGGAGGTATGGCTTGCGTGGATCCCCCAACGTTTCCTTACCCAGAATCCCCTGCACACCTCAATTTTTGCTGAAAAAATCACTTTTTTCACACATTTTGGGGTGGGAAAGTAGTGGCATCACCGGGCTCACACAAATTTACCACCACCCAGCGTTCCCCCAGGTCTCCCGGTAAAAATGGCGCCTCACTTGTGTGGGAGGCCCAAGTACCCGCGGCAGGCAAGGGCCCAAAACGTAGTGAGGCGACATCAAAATGGCCTATCGCAAAACCACCTGGTTTTGCAAGGGGGTCACTTTGGTTTTTGGCCCGGTGCTCGGCGGCCATCTAGGGAAACCTACCAAACCCACGCATTTCTGAAAACTAGACACCCGGCGGCTTCCAGGAAGGTATGGCTTGCGTGGATCCCCAACGTTTCCTTACCCAGAATCCCCTGCAACCTCAATTTTTGGTGAAAAAATCACTTTTTTCACACATTTTGGGGTGGGAAAGTAGTGGCATCACCGGGCTCACACAAATTTACCACCACCCAGCGTTCCCCCAGGTCTCCCGGTAAAAATGGTGCCTCACTTGTGTGGGATTCCCAAGTACCCGCGGCAGGCAAGGGCCCAAAACGTAGTGATGCGACATTTGGGATAGGCAATGTTGATGTTGCCTCACTACGTTTTGGGCCCTTGCTGATGGCCGCCGAGCAGCGGGCCAAAAACCAAAGTGACCCCCCTTGCAAAACCAGGTGGTTTTGCGATAGGCCATTTTGATGTCGCCTCACTACGTTTTGGGCCCTTGCCTGCCGCGGGTACTTGGGCCTCCCACACAAGTGAGGCGCCATTTTTACCGGGAGACCTGGGGGAACGCTGGGTGGTGGTAAATTTGTGTGAGCCCAGTGATGCCACTACTTTCCCACCCCAAAATGTGTGAAAAAAGTGATTTTTTCAGCAAAAAGTGAGGTTTGCAGGGGATTCTGGGTAAGGAAACGTTGGGGGATCCACGCAAGCCATACCTCCCTGGAAGCCTCCGGGTGTCTAGTTTTCAGAAATGCATGGGTTTGGTAGGTTTCCCTAGATGGCCGCCGAGCACCGGGCCAAAAACCAAAGTGAGCCCCCCTTGCAAAACCAGGTGGTTTTGCGATAGGCCATTTTGATGTCGCCTCACTACGTTTTGGGCCCTTGCCTGCCGCGGGTACTTGGGCCTCCCACACAAGTGAGGTGCCATTTTTACCGGGAGACCTGGGGAAACGCTGGGTGGTGGTAAATTTGTGTGAGCCCGGTGATGCCACTACTTTCCCACCCCAAAATGTGTGAAAAAAGTGATTTTTTCAGCAAAAATTGAGGTTTGCAGGGGATTCTGGGTAAGGAAACGTTGGGGGATCCACGCAAGCCATACCTCCCTGGAAGCCGCCGGGTGTCTAGTTTTCAGAAATGCGTGGGTTTGGTAGGTTTCCCTAGATGGCCGCTGCGCACAGGGCCAAAAACCAAAGTGACCCCCCTTGCAAAACCAGGTGGTTTTGCGATAGGCCATTTTGATGTCGCCTCACTGCGTTTTGGGCCCTTTCCTGCCGCGGGTACTTGGGCCTCCCACACAAGTGAGGCGCCATTTTTACCGGGAGACCTGAAGGAACGCTGGGTGGTGGTAAATTTGTGTGAGCCCGGTGATGCCACTACTTTCCCACCCCAAAATGTGTGAAAAAAGTGATTTTTTCAGCAAAAATTGAGGTTTGCAGGGGATTCTGGGTAAGGAAACGTTGGGGGATCCACGCAAGCCATACCTCCCTGGAAGCCGCCGGGTGTCTAGTTTTCAGAAATGCGTGGGTTTGGTAAGTTTCCCTAGATGGCCGCCGCGCACCGGGCCAAAAACCTAAGTGACCCCCCTTGCAAAGCCAGGTGGTTTTGCGATAGGCCATTTTGATGTCGCCTCACTGCGTTTTGGGCCCTTGCCTGCCACGGGTACTTGGGCCTCCCACACAAGTGAGGCGCCATTTTTACCGGGAGACCTGGGGGAACGCTGGGTGGTGGTAAATTTGTGTGAGCCCGGTGATGCCACTACTTTCCCACCCCAAAATGTGTGAAAAAAGTGATTTTTTCAGCAAAAATTGAGGTTTGCAGGGGATTCTGGGTAAGGAAACGTTGGGGGATCCACGCAAGCCATACCTCCCTGGAAGCCGCCGGGTGTCTAGTTTTCAGAAATGTCTGGGTTTGGTAGGTTTCCCTAGGTGCCGGCAGGGCTAGGGTTAAAAAACTACAGCTAGTCACTTTCCCAAAAAAGGGTAATTTTTTACTGCAAAATTGAGGTGTGACCACGTTGCGTTTTGCGCCGTTTCCTGTCGCGGGCACTAGGCCGACCCGCACAAGTGAGGTACCATTTTTCTCGTAGGACTTTGGGGAACGCGGAGTGGGTGGAAATTTGTGGATCCACGCAGATTCCAGAACTTTACATCCCAGAAATGTGGGGAAAATGTGTTTTTTTGTCATTTTTTTACGTTTGCAAGGGATTCTGGGTAACAGACCATGGTGGGAGGCAGTCAAGTCACCCCATCCTGGATTCCCCTGGGTGTCTAGTTTTCAAAAATGTATAGGTTTGCTAGGTTTCCCTAGGTGCCGGCAGGGCTAGCGTTCAAAAACTACAGCTAGTCACTTTGCCAAAAAGGGGTCATTTTTCACTGCAAAATTGAGGTGTGACCACGTTGGGTTTTGCGCCGTTTCCTGTCGCGGGCACTAGGCAGACCCGCACAAGTGAGGTACCATTTTTCTCGTAGGACTTTGGGGAACGCGGGATGGGTGGAAATTTGTGGATCCACGCAGATTCCAGAACTTTCCATCCCAGAAATGTGGGGAAAATGTGTTTTTTTGTCATTTTTTTACGTTTGCAAGGGATTCTGGGTAACAGACCATGGTGGGAGGCAGTCAAGTCAACCCATCCTGGATTCCCCTGGGTGTCTAGTTTTCAAAAATGTATAGGTTTGCCAGGTTTCCCTAGGTGCCGGCAGGGCTAGGGATCAAAAACTACAGCTAGTCACTTTGCCAAAAAAGGGTCATTTTTCACTGCAAAATTGAGGTGTGACCACGTTGCGTTTTGCGCCGCTTCCTGTCGCGGGCACTAGGCCGACCCGCACAAGTGAGGTACCATTTTTCTCGTAGGACTTTGGGGAACGCGGGGTGGGTGGAAATTTGTGGATCCACGCAGATTCCAGAACTTTCCATCCCAGAAATGTGGGGAAAATGTGTTTTTTTTGTCTTTTTTTTACGTTTGCAAGGGATTCTGGGTAACAGACCATGGTGGGAGGCAGTCAAGTCACCCCATCCTGGATTCCCCTGGGTGTCTAGTTTTCAGAAATGTCTGGGTTTTGGTAGGTTTCCCTAGGTGCCGGCAGGGCTAGGGTTCAAAAACTACAGCTAGTCACTTTTCCAAAAAAGGGTCATTTTTCACTGCAAAATTGAGGTGTGACCACGTTGCGTTTTGCGCCGTTTCCTGTCGCGGGCACTAGGCCGACCCGCACAAGTGAGGTACCATTTTTCTCGTAGGACTTTGGGGAACGCGGGGTGGGTGGAAATTTGTGGATCCACGCAGATTCCAGAACTTTCCATCCCAGAAATGTGGGGAAAATGTGTTTTTTTGTCATTTTTTTACGTTTGCAAGGGATTCTGGGTAACAGACCATGGTGGGAGGCAGTCAAGTCACCCCATCCTGGATTCCCCTGGGTGTCTAGTTTTCACAAATGTATAGGTTTGGTAGGTTTCCCTAGGTGCTGGCAGGGCTAGGGTTCAAAAACTACAGCTAGTCACTTTGCCAAAAAGGGGTCATTTTTCACTGCAAAATTGAGGTGTGACCACCTTGCGTTTTGCGCCGTTTCCTGTCGCGGGCACTAGGCCGACCCACACAAGTGAGGTACCATTTTTCTCGTAGGACTTTGGGGAACGCGGGGTGGGTGGAAATTTGTGGATCCACGCAGATTCCAGAACTTTCCATCCCAGAAATGTGGGGAAAATGTGTTTTTTTTGTCATTTTTTTACGTTTGCAAGGGATTCTGGGTAACAGACCATGATGGGAGGCAGTCAAGTCACCCCATCCTGGATTTCCCTGGGTGTCTAGTTTTCAAAAATGTATAGGTTTGCTAGGTTTCCCTAGGTGCCGGCAGGGCTAGGGTTAAAAAACTACAGCTAGTCACTTTGCCAAAAAGGGGTCATTTTTCACTGCAAAATTGAGGTGTGACCACGTTGCATTTTGCGCCGTTTCCTGCCGCGGGCACTAGGCCGACCCGCACAAGTGAGGTACCATTTTTCTCGTAGGACTTTGGGGAACGCGGGGTGGGTGGAAATTTGTGGATCCACGCAGATTCCAGAACTTTCCATCCCAGAAATGTGGGGAAAATGTGTTTTTTTTGTCATTTTTTACGTTTGCAAGGGATTCTGGGTAACAGACCATGGTGGGAGGCAGTGAAGTCACCCCATCCTGTATTCCCCTGGGTATCTAGTTTTCAAAAATGTATAGGTTTGCTAGGTTTCCCAAGGTGCCGGCAGGGCTAGGGTTCAAAAACTACAGCTAGTCACTTTGCCAAAAAGGGGTCATTTTTCACTGCAAAATTGAGGTGTGACCACCTTGCGTTTTGTGCCGTTTCCTGTTGCGGGCACTAGGCCGACCCATACAAGTGAGGTACCATTTTTCTCGTAGGACTTTGGGGAACGCGGGGTGGGTGGAAATTTGTGGATCCACGCAGATTCCAGAACTTTCCATACCAGAAATGTGGGGAAAATGTGTTTTTTTTGTCATTTTTTTACGTGTGCAAGGGATTCTGGGTAACAGACCATGGTGGGAGGCAGTCAAGTCACCCCATCCTGGATTCCCCTGGGTGTCTAGTTTTCAAAAATGTATAGGTTTGCTAGGTTTCCCTAGGTGCCGGCAGGGCTAGGGTTCAAAAACTACAGCTAGTCACTTTGCCAAAAAGGGGTCATTTTTCACTGCAAAATTGAGGTGTGACCACGTTGCGTTTTGCGCAGTTTCTTGTCGCGGGCACTAGGCCGACCCGCACAAGTGAGGTACCATTTTTCTCGTAGGACTTTGGGGACCGCGGGATGGGTGGAAATTTGTGGATCCACGCAGATTCCAGAACTTTCCATCCCAGAAATGTGGGGAAAATGTGTTTTTTTTGTCATTTTTTTACGTTTGCAAGGGATTCTGGGTAACAGACCATGGTGGGAGGCAGTCAAGTCACCCCATCCTGGATTCCCCTGGGTGTCTAGTTTTCAAACATGTATAGGTTTGCTAAGTTTCCCTAGGTGCCGGCAGGGCTAGGGTTTAAAAACTACAGCTAGACTCTTCGCAAAAAAAGTTTAAATTTTCAGTGTGAAAATGTGGTGTGTTCAGCTTAGGTTTTGAGCCACTTCCTGTCGTGGGCACTATGCCTACCCACACAAGTGAGGTACCATTTTTATCAGGAGACTTAGGGTAGTTCAGATTAGTAAAGCAACTGTTATTACCTATTGATTTTGGATGCATTTCTCCCTTCCAAATGAAAGACATTGTGTAAAAAAAAAGTCATTTTGAAAAATGACCAATAATTGTCATGCAAGTATGAGTATTCCCAATTTCGAAAATGTGCAAATATGCACTGTTTCTAAACTTTGTAATTTGTTCCCATTTCAGAAATACATAGGTGTCTTTCATACCGATTTTTCCATGTATACATTTTCCCACAATAATTGCTATATACCCGGAACAAAAAAAAAAACCATAACAAAATGCTGCTCAGTTTTTTACTCTGGGTTCGTTGGGCTCTTGGTGAACCTACAAGTCCTATATATCCACACAACCAGGAAGGTCCAGTGGATGTAACGGTACATTGCTTTCTAAGAGATGTGATAATTAGAAGAAGTTACAGGTGAAAACGTTGACTCAAAAGGCTGCTTTTTTCAACTAATTGTAAATTTTTCATATATTTAACTGGTAGTTTCTATAAAGAAACCTTGATGGATCTACACAAATGACCCCTTGCTGAATTCAGAATTTTGTCTACTTTTCAAAAATGTATAGCTTTCCAGTATCCATTATTGCTTTTCTACCCATTTTTACCATTATCTGGAAGGAGGTTTAAAGCACAAAAAATAGCAAAAATAGGGTATGTCCCAGAAAAATGTCAAAACTGTGCAAAAAATGTTGGATTTCTGACAAAAATCTGTCATTCCCTAAAAGCTGGAGAAATTGTGATTTCAGCCCCACAAACCCTTTTTTGATATCATTTGCAGAGAAAAACCCAGACGCTTTCATTTGCAGCCACTTTTCCCCATTTTTCACAAAAAAAACAAAGTTTTGCTGTATTTTGACTAATTTCTGGGAACCCTCTAGGAGAATCCACAAACCCTGGGTACCTTTAGAATCCCCATGATGTTAGAAGAAAAGGACGCAAATTTGGCATGGATACCTAATGTGGTCAAAAAGTTACAGGGGCCTAAGCGCGCACTACCCCAAATAGCCCAAAAAAGGCTGAGCACAGGAGGGGAAAAGGCCTAGCAGCGAAGGGGTTAATACCACTGTAAATAGGCTGTCTATTTGTCATGTGTATATAGATGTTCTGTGCTGTTTTCTTTTTCCCACAGGTCCTTTTTTCATAAGTGTCCGTAAGTACGTAGACACGTAGTCCACACACCTTAGCGCGTGTGTAGGTACTAGTTTTTCATTGTCTTCACTTTTCACGTGGCACTACACACTTTGCCACTCACCACTTTCAACGGTCCTGAAAAAAGCCCCCCCTACATTCTCCTATGGGCTGAAACATGGAGACCTATCACAAAGACAGCTACAAGATCATTCATTCTTTTTTAGTTGCATCACAAATAATTTTTAATCATATCCGAGCCGCCAGTAATACAAAAAGAGAGGCAAGGATTCTCAGAGATATTTTTAATTCACATCACATCCCATCTTTGCACCACACCAGCTCCGCTGTAATCAGGCGTCGTAGCACAACCGGGGGGCATTCGGCCACCCGGTTGGGACCCCAATGATGAAGCATGACACCAACTAGGTTGGAGTGTGAGGGGTCTTTTAACAAACCCAGTGGGTTCCAAGCACTGCCTACTAGTGATTGTGCCACACATAAATTGGGTTAGTCCATCATTGTTTAACATAACTAAAATGGCTGCCAAGAACAAAATGGCTTTCAGCTCATGCTAACAGTGATTCCTGCAATATTTAACAATGTCATGTTATGGGATCCGTCCCCCCAGACAACCATACAACAGGATGTATCACTTTACACCTGAGGCAGGCGTTCAAAACTCTTAGGTGGGATTATATGATCCCGGTGCTAGAAAAATGTGGCCAACCCCCTGACTTCTTAAAATGGATACAGTTGTTATAGTCAGTCTCCACCGCGAAGGCCCGTACAGGCAGACACATTTCACGAGAGTACCCCATTGGAAGGGGCACCAGTCAGGGCTGCCCATTGTCCTGTCTTCTGTTCGTGCTAGCCTTGGATCCTCTAGCCATTAGGCTGCAGCTACAGGCGGAACAGAATGGAATCCGACTGGGCACTACCACACATACAATATCTGCCTACGCAGATGACTTAATAATATATATAGATGATTTGACATCTGATCTTGCATCAATCCCAGAGATCTTTACGCACTTTGTACTAATTTCGGGACTTACTATTAATGAGACTAAATCACAGGCCTTTTTCTTCTACCTGGAGGGGAGCCCGACTGAGATACAGTTTGGACAATATTTCTTAGCAGTAGCCCCAAATACTTTTAAATACCTGGGTATCCAAATCTACAGAACTGCACCAGACCTCATAGAAGGGAACTTCAACAAAACTATCCGGGCACTCCGAGCACAGGTCACATTCTGGACGTCCCTGCCGCTCTCAGTAATGGGCAGAGTGGCGATCACGAAAATGGTAGTCCTACCCCGCCTGCGATATTGCTTTGAAAATTTGCCAGTAGTGTTCCCGGCAGACACATTCACCTCTCTGAACAAGATATTGACTGACTTGATTTGGGGCAACGGCCGTCGTAGAGTGAGGACTGACTAAATTACAGCTGGATACAGATAAGGGAGGGCTGGGTGTCCCGGATTTTCGCAGCACCTATTGCTATGCGAGACAATTGCAATGGCTGTCATTCTGGATGGCAGGGAGGAATCTGCATGAAATTGGCTATACACTCTGGGACCTAGAACGAGGTGTATTACACACATTCTTGCTCCCCCGGGCCACAATACACGCCACTGCCCCATCACTCCTACGCACTGCACTCACATACTGGAAACAATCTATACACTACACGCGCAATTGCCCCCCCTACTCTGACAATATGCCGTTGATGGGGATACCTACCCCCACCGGCATACTCACTAAACAGAGAATAATGGCCTGGGTGGAGGATGGGGTCACCACGGTGGGCGCATTGTTTGACGAAGGCACCCTCATGGATCATTGTAATTTCACTAGACATAATGGAGTCACAGACAAACTTTACCTTACACACGCTGCGGTTCTATGTGAAGAAACACTGGGCCCCGCACAGGGAAGCACCTGCCCAACATGAACTGGTACACATGATACATCTCATGGGCAACAGCCGGCACCTCACTAAATGGCTATATAAAAGTTTTAGAATGCATAATGGCACCACCCTGACAGAGCTGTGCACTAAATCGTCTAGGGACTTAGACAAAGAATTGACTGATAAAGAGTGGGGCTCGATCCTAGAATATCCCAGGAAAATTCCACGAAATGCCAAATTCAAATGTATCCAATATATGGTCATACAGAGGGCATACCTTACACCCCGCAGATTGCATTCTATGTTCCCAAATACACAACGCTGTTGCCATAGATGCAAGGCAGAAGCAGCGGACCTGGTCCACATGTTGTGGACCTGCCTGGTACTTGCTGGGTATTGGACAGCGGTGGTGGAGATTATTGTAGAAGCAGCGGGTATCCCCGTGCCGAGAACAGTCGGGAATTGCCTGTTAGGTATCACCAGATGCACTAAAACCCAGAAAGTACAACTACGCTTCATAGACCTGGCTCTGCGCATGTCTAAACGTGCCATCACTATGCGGTGGAAATCAGCTAAGCCTCCACAACTATGTGGCTGGCACATGGAGGTGATGAGATGGGGTAGCGCAGAAAGTGCGACAATCAGGCGAGAGGAGGCACGCGGGCTGCGTGAAAACATAATTTCCATGGAATGGGACACCATTCTGGAAGCCTTCAAGACACTAGCGCCGGCGCCAGTCCCTCTAGCACAGGATCAATAGGGGAGTTCCCCCCTAACTCCACCGGTCATTTCACACACCAATTCCCCTGCTTCTTCTCCTATGACAACCCAGAGAACATACTAAAGAAACACATGTAGAATATCGAGCCCCAGCACAAGATAGCGTGCATGCACCTGCTATATCTGAGAGAAGGTTATTTTGAGAATAGGGGTGCTGCCCCGGGACTAAGGGAGGGCCAGGGCCAGTTGAGTTGAAGGGTTGGGAGGGAGAGTGGGGGGGAGTTATATAGCTCATATTTCACCTTCACCTTCACAGGCTCTTGGGTATTGATGTATCATTGTTAAGTGGTTCACCAGTGGGATAAACTGCATAAATCAGACTAAAAGCAATAATGCACAGGACTGTAACTGTTACTAGAAATGTTTGACATGTTGTCTGAGACCCTCAACGATGCACTCATAATTGAAGGTATGAAGAAGACTGAAAAATAACACAAGTACATTGGTTTTTCTGTATGATGCTATATTGGGAAAAATTCAATAAAATATGTTTTTTTTTTTTTTAAATAGATATTTTGCATACAATATCGTGTATTCCTGGCAGATCAATCAAGGGGTGGTGGAGAGCTTGGGTGATCTCAACATGAGTGGAATTTTTTAACACCTGTTTTCTCAGAGAACAATCTACCTGGGAATGGAAAACAATAATGTATGGTAACTGATAACACTCTGTCAACAAGCCACCTTTCTCCAGTCACAAAAGGCCAAATGGAATCTGTCGTACCAAATTAGCCTGGAGTCATTCCGTATGCTTAATCTAGGAAAGGAAGAAAATGCTGATGTCTTGGGACATCATCATCATTGCCACCAGGAACATTAACTCTGTTCAGTTCCTGTGCCTTGATGGTCTGATGTTAGATCTGTCATCCTTAGAGTGGTCTTCTCCTAAACCTTTTGTCTACATGTTGTGCTGAATCTTTTTGTTTGCCTTAGGCCTTTGAACACTTTACCTCTGGTGACCAGTGCTAAAGTGCATGTGCTTCTTCCCTAAACATGTGTGTGTGATTGGTGCGTACATGATTGGCATATTTAATTTACAGGGAATGTAAGTTAATTCTACTAACGGACTTGCATCACTTATTGTGCTACCCACATAAGTAGCCTTTCAAACCTGTCCCAGTCCTGCCACTGCACTGCCCATGTGTGCAGTTTCCTGTCACTTCGACTTGGCAGTTAAAATTACTTTCCAAGCCTTAGATCCCCTTTTCTTATACATAAGCCAATCCTAAGGTAGGCCCTAGGTAGCCCTAAAGGCAGGGTGCTGTGTAAGTAAAAGGTAGGACCTATACTTTTATGTTTTGCATGCCCTGGTAGTGACAAACCGCTACATTCATATTTCACTGCTGTGAGGCCCGCCCCTCTCATAAGTTAACATTGGGAATTCCTTAATACACTTTTGAGCTGCCATTCCCTATCAGAAAGGAGTAGCCATTTCATATTTTATATCTTTGGAATGGTAATGATAAATCGTCCTTACTGGTGAAGATTGATTTATCATTACTGTTTTAGAAATACCACTTTTAGAAAGTGGACATTTCTCTGCACTTACTGCTCTGTGTGCCTTGCAGTCTGTCTCCAATATCAGCAGCAGCCCATGCAGGTAAGAGCGTTGGGGCCCATTAGGGAGTGGGGGGATTTCAACAGACGACAACGAGGGAAAATGAATTGTTTATTTAATTTTCCCTCGTGATTGTCTGTCGAATACCCCCCCCCCCCCCCAACCCAGCCCCACCACTCTTACCTGTATGGCCCACGGCTGTCTATTACACATCTGGGATGGGTGACAGCTCCACTTTGTTCATTCTCTGTAGACAGCCAGAAACACAGGCAGGCTAGTTGTGTCTGAGTACCCATCTACATACATCTGCATTCTGATGGACCTGCGTAGGCAGGATGGAAGAGAGTGGCTAACAATTAACTGAATATCTAGTGTCCTGTCCCCACACAAAGGGCTGTTTTACCCCATAGAGAGCCTAGCAGACAGGGCTGGATTGAAAGGATACTTGTTCACTTCAAAGACCACTCTTTGAAATCACCCCCACTTCAAATGCAATTTTGGGTATAAGTCCTGGGTCTCTGACCCCCTAAAATCAGACACTGCTGGACTTGTAATTGAAGCTCTGCCAGAAGAATCGCTGTGCTGCTTAAAGGACTCAACTGCACTGCTGATCCGGAATGCCTGTTTTTCTGTTAGTTGCCCTGCTGCCTGCTGCTTTCTGACTTTGCTGAAGGAAAGCTGGACTCTGCCTTCACTCCAAGTGTGCTCCAAGGGCTTGTTAGCTTGCCTCCTGTTGCTTGAGATTTAGGCATATCGAAGTCACTACCCCTGCTCCTGTGCCTGGTTCAATGAAAGTAGACCCAGATACTTGCAACACAGACATCGACGAATATCCTGTCTATGTGTAGCAGAACAGGAGCATCAGCCTGGTTGCAGGAATAAAATCGGCACCTCGCTATCGGAACCAACGCAGCGCCTCAAGGGCCTGACGCATTGGAACCGTGCAACCCTGCTGCAGCAGCTCAATGAGATTGACGCATACCTCGACTGCATGGAGAAACCTGGTGCATTTTTCTAAAGAACCAACACATCTCGGCTGGTCTCTCGCCTTTGGAACCAATGCATCGCCATCACTGCGTGGAGAAGAATGGACGCATCCTCAAGCTGCGGAATTGACATCGACACATCTCAACAACTCATCTCACAGTTGCAACCAGAAAAGGTATTTTGTTCACCGGGGCCTGCATGGGTCCTGTAGTCGGCCGGCGCTTCATGACGGTCGGCCCTAACTTTGACTTTGCCCTAATCCATCGCAACCTTAAGTAACCCATAACATGCTATTTGCTTCTGAGTGCTATTTTTCACTTACTCTTTTGAAATGTAATATCTCAACATCTATACATTGGAATGTTGTCGTTTGGGTCTTGTTTTGTCAGAATATAATAATCTTGGTTTCTAAATCTGTTTAGAGTCTTTTTGTGGTGCATTCATTTTGTTGCTGTGTGTGTGTTGTACAAATACTTTAAACAATGCCTCTTTGGGGCTTACCCCCCCTTTTTTTCAGGACCCTATCAACCGGGTGGATCCATTGCAGATTCTCAGGGATGAATACATAATTGTCTTTGGGGCCCAGTACTCTGCTTGTCGATTGATGTGCAGCAGTGGGAGAAGATAAGTCAGAGTCCAGTTAGAAGAAGGCCTGACTGCAACTGAGGGCTCAGTGGGAGTGAGAGACCCGTGGCCAGATCCACGCCCAATGGAGGAGACTAGCGTGGCACTGCAGCTTACACCTACAGGGCCGCATAACCCTGAATACTACCCACTAGAAGCCCAGGCTCCTACTGCTGGTCCTGCGCTCTCTTCCCCTTTTGGAACTTTAAACCAACTGCTCCAGCGCACATACCTGAGCCCTGTGGCAGTGCCTGCCGTGCTGGCCTGACCCTCCCTTGACCAGACCCGGGGCAACAGGCTTGCCCTGTTCCACCCGGCTGAGCTGACTGGTGCCTCAGTGACCTAAGTGGAAGTACACGACGCGACAGGACTGACTAGACCCTTCTCTTAAAGATCCGTTCCATCATGGGGAAGGACAAAGGTACGAAGGCCCAACCGACTAAAATGGAGCAATATGCAACCAGTGGCCCCACCCAGAATGAGACTGCCCCCTCCACAACTGGCCACCCGGTAAGAGACCTGGCTACCATACTACACGCCATCAAGACCTTCCAAGGATCTATGGAGACCAAGATAGGCGAGGTCCGGGTGGACATGGCCCTTCTTCGCTAAGACCCCACAACGCGACTACCTGCGTAACAGCAGCAGAATGCCGCCTATCAGAAGCAGAAGATGATGTCTCAACACTAAAAACGCAGGTGAAGCAACTCTTATCTCATACCTCCGACCTCCACAGATGAGCCAAAGATGCCGAAAACCGCTCCCACCGGAACAACCTCCGCCTGGTTGGCCTTCCCGAGGGCACGGAGCCCACTCAAGTCAGCACATTCATTGAAGGTTGGATCAGATCCTGGATGCTGGCATACGCCCTGTCCCCCTGGTTTGTTGTGGAACGAGCCCACTGCTCTCTTGCCCCAAGGCTGCCGCCAGGAGACCCGCATCGTCCAATAGTTATGAGAATCCTAAACTTCAGAGATCGGGATGCCATCCTGCAAGAAGCCCGCTCACGCCCAGAACTGCTCCACAAAGGGGTCAAGATTATGATCTTTCCTGATTATACCAGGGAAGTGCAGGCCCACAGGCGATCCTACAATCACGTGAAGCAGAACCCGCGGGCCCTCAACCTGCCCTATAGACTCCTCTTCCCAGCTCGCTTCAAAGTGATGCTCCAGGGCAAATCGTACTTCTTTGATACGGCAGAGGCGGCATGGACCTGGGCAACTGAGGAGTGCCCACCCCTATGACAGATCCCTAGGAGCCATGCGGAAACGCACCTGCAACCTCCCGTGGGCGACGAGCTGGGTCCCGGAGAAGGCGCAACGCCCGCAGAGCAACATCCGCCTTTCCGACTGAATCCCCCCGGGGAGGAGTGGCTCACATAGACTCCGAAACGATTTCATTAGTCTAGACCTGGGTGACCGCGGTGGGCTCTAACAACTCCCCGGGGACCAGCTCTGGGGACGCAGCCCCCAAATCTGAACATAAGCACTGCCACTATGAGAAACTCATCTGGAGGAACGAGAATCCTTGAACATTGAGGGATCCAAAGTGTAACTCTGCATTACGCCCCACAACTAACTAACTACCTATTTGTACTTCAAGCCTTGTTTACTGGATGACATATACTTCAATTGGGGAAGTATGGGGTAAGGGTTGGTTGGGGTTTTTGACTGGGACTGTTCGCCCAGCCTTTAGTTGTGTTATATTATGTTACGACAGCACCGCACACCACATCCAGGAATTTCCCCAGGGTGATCCTGGACCTGGTCCACCTTAATCGTCCCACCTGCTGGACCCCTGCACTGCCACTCTGTTACAATGCCCAGTCCCTGTAGTGAGAGTGAACCCCTGAGAGTCCTTTCATGGAACGTTAATGGCCTTCTAGACAAAATCAAAGGAACAGAGGTTTTAAAATATGCCTGGAGGGCTAACCCAGACATCCTACTATTACAAGAAACTCATCTGATGGGTAATCAGTGCCCCTTTTTAGTGCGTCAGAGATTCAACAGGGTATGGCACTCTGGGTTTTCCAGGGGTGGGCGGGATGGCAAGCCTCCTGCGGTGCTCCTTTCCCTTCTCACCGACTTAAATCATTACTGACCCTTAAGGCCGCTTTACTGCTCTCACAGGTACTCTTGGGGAATCCACTGTCAACCTCATGTCACTAGATGCTCCCCCGGCGAATCTAGAACCTGCCCTTCCGGCTGCAATGAAGACACTGTCCGCCCTGCCTCAGGGCCTGACCATAGTTGGGGGAGATTTTAAAGCTGTCCCTGAACCCACCACCCATGCCACGAGTGCCCCATCTTCTCATAGGAAACTGGGAGTCAGGCGCCTTGGCGATTGGGCCTCCAAACTGGGCCTCTGTGACATCTGGCGCACTTGGCATCCTAAGACTTTGCAGTACATGCACACCTCTGCGGCACACCACGCCCACTCTCGCATAGATCTAATCTTTATGCCAGCCCCAGACTGTCGAACTGTTGCCGAAATTCAAATCCTGGCGCGTGACATGTCTGACCACTCCCCGCTCCTTCTGAGGGTGGGAGGCCCCATGGGAGCTTTGCGACCCATGTGGCGACTTAACGCCTTGTTACTTCAGGATCCAGATTACAAAAAGGGAATTGGGGAAGAACTTGATAACTGCTTTCGCACTAATGAGGGTACAGTGCAGCATCAGGACACGCTGTGGGAGACGGGCAAAGCCACGATTCGAGGATATGCCAAAGGGTTGCTCAAACACAAACGGCAGGTCCAAGACCTTCACTGTCTCGCCACCCCCCCATGGCCAACCGGCTTGTCCCCAAAATCTGTGATGTGCAGGGACAACTCTCTCGCACCAATGCAACAATCGCACAGACCTTCGCGGCCTACTATAAGGGGCTGTATTCAGCAGATACTTCACATAAGCCGCAGAGCAGCACCTCCTTTTTACAAAACATCCCCCTTCCACGGTTCTCAGAAACAAAGCTTAAAATCCTGGACTAACCTATCATGCTTGAGGAAATTGGGGAGGCAATTTCCTCACTCGCTACCCACAAGACCCATGGTCCTGATGGGTTTCCCGCAGAATACTATGCAGCATTTGCCGAAATCCTAATCCTAAGACTCAATGCCCTCTTTGAGGAAGCTATAGAGAAAGGCATCTTCTTCTCCTTCACAAACACAGCCACCATTGTGGTCATACCCAAAACACACCCTCCCTCACCCGCATGTGCTCAATACTATCCAATCTCACTCATTAACATGGAGGTTAAAATCTTTGCAACTGTTCTCGCTGCCCACATGAAGCAGGTGCTCCACACCCTCATACACCCAGATCAATGTGGCTTCATGCCACGCCGCAGCAGACAGCACTGTCTTAGGCACTTACAAGTAGCCCTCGCCCACTGTAGTCGCCTTTCACCATACCTGGCCCTAGTGCTGCTTGACTTTGAAAAGGCCTTGGAGACGTGTTGGAGAAGGGAGGCTTTGGGCCCTCCTATCAAAGAATGGTAAAGGTCCTCTATTCTACTCCGTCAGCCAGGGTCCTTATAAATGGAGCTTTATCGGACACCTTCCCAATCGAGAGGGGAACCCGGCAGGGATGTCTGCTCTCCCCTCTCCTTTTTGCCCTGGCAATCAAGCCTTTGGCTTGTGGCATCCGGATGGACGGCCAGAATCAAGGGTGGTGTTGGCAGGGCTCCCATGAAAACCGGATCGCCTTATATGCGGACGATGTCCTTCTTTACTTGGCTGACCTAGCCAGCTCCGGACCAAGATCTCTGCAGATCCTCCATTCATTTGAGAGGGCGCCTGGCTTACGTCTCAACCCGGCCAAGTCCACTGTGGTGCCTCGCCATGCCTCTAGAGAATGTGTGGATTGGCAAATAGCCATCCCCTTGTGAAGGCTCTCATTCAAATATCTCGGGATCTGGGTGGCGCTCCTCCCCGAGCTGACCTGGTCCCTTAATCTCACCCCGCTCCTTAAACGTACAAAAGATGCCCTTCGCCGCTGACAAACTCTTCCACTTAACCTCCTGAGTAGAGTCGCTCTTTTCAAGATGATGGTCCTCCCCTCTCTCTTGTACACCATTCAAAATGTTCCACTCCACCTCCCATGCAGCTGGTTCCGTGAACTATATGGGACAATCACAACCTTACTCTGGGGTGGCTCCAGATCGAGTTTGGCCCTCACGACTTGTCAATGAGCCACATATGAAGGGAGCATGGGAATGACAAACCCATTGTTGCACTATTTAGCTATACGCCTTTTAGTGATCCATGATTGGTTGAAGGCAGATGGTTGGATCCAACTTATCGGCTGGAGTTGGAGAGCTTTGGATTCTCTTAAATCCAGGCCATGCTCTATGGGGCCCGATTCCTCATACTTTACTGATAGTTACCCGCACAGTTCTTCTGGCGGAGCTCTGCGCTGCGGCACATCCGCTGGGACACTAAACTCTCACTGCAAACACTGCTGTGGCACGGCACTTGGTTGAAGAGGTTGCGACACTAACAGGTTTCCAGAAATGGGATTTCATTGGCATAACCTGCCTAGGAGACATATGGGATGGAGAGCACTTGTCCTCCTTTCAGGAACTACAGCAAGCATACTCCTTACACGCCACCCAATTTTTCCAATACCTTTAACTGTGCCACGCCCTAGCCTTCCACATCCCTGACCACACAGCAATCCCCAAATTTAGGCCACTAGAGGCCAAGCTCCTCATAGAAAACTTAAGTAAGGGGAGAATCTCCCAAATTTATAAATCCCTGATAAACAAACCCGTCCATGCTACAACCTCTTAGAGCCCGCTGGGATCGCTGGCATGGACCCCTAGAGGAGGTAGACTGGAGGGATGCACTGATGGCCCCTAGGATACTCACTATATCAGCCAGGCTCCGCCTCATCCAGATCTACTACCTTCACTGCGCATATCTCACCCCACTGCGGCTCCACAAAGCAGGTTTCCTCTCGTCCCCACAATGTCCACGTTGTAAGGCAGAACCAGCTGATTTCTACCACATGGCTTGGTCCTGTGCCATCCTTTCTAAATACTGGACATACATTGTGTCGGAACTAAGTGGCATATTGGGGTGGGAGGTTCCCCTCAGTCCCCTCGCCCTTCTCCTGGGAGTGATGGCGGGACTAGATTGCTCCCGGGCCTTCAAGCTATTCTTGGAAACAGCTATTCTGATAGCTAAAAGAGACATTACAGCTGCCTGGAAGGACTCAGCACCTCCCTCGAAGGCTAAATGGCAGAGGGGGGTTAGATTGGTGTGCCATCCAAGAAAAAGCTGTGTACAAAGCAAGAGGTTGGCTAACTAAACATGAGCGGGTAAGGGGCAAATGGATGGGACTGCTGGATTGAGTCTCCACAGCACGAGTGGGCTCACACTTCAAACAAACAGAAAGGGGAAATCACTTGTAACTGTATTGAAATGTCTAATATACATCAAAGTGGTGCTATGTTTACCTTGTTGGTTAAAAATGCCAATAAAATTGGTTATAAAAAAAAACATTGGCTTTTTTGATAAGCCTGACTTTTCTATACCAAGCTACCTAAAAAAAAACATTGGCTCTTTTGATAAGTGAGAGTGAGCACAGGCTATTTTTAGGTCTCGCCTGAGCCAGCGCTTTAGCGCTGCTCTGGCGAGAGCTATTGAAAACGGGGATTTGGAAGTGCAAACGAGTGCTTTTCAGGCCCCCAACTACAGTACATGTGCGCCGGGCGCGCGCACCATTTGGCAGCCTGCGTGTACATTTCGCGGGCGCTTTGATGTTCTCAGTGAGCCGCGCGGCCACTGCGAACATCAAAGTGCCCACAAAATGATTACTTTCACTTTAGCGGTAACGTTCGCACCTACTTGTCTTCAAAACAGCAGCAACGCTACCATGTCGTTCCGTTTAGTCCGTGTAATCTTGCAGGCACTGTATTTTCCTTTTGTCGTAACTCGTCAAACTAATTGCTTATTCAAATATTATTGTTCCTCAATAGAAACCGACATTAATAACAAGTGTGAACAGACATACTGTTATTTGTAGACATTTGCATAAGTCATGGGTCATGCCCTCCCCCCGTCGTGTTGCCTTCACTCCCGCCCCTCCCGTTGTTCTTGTTTATCTCCTTCGTCTCTATTTTATTTCTACTTGCTTTCAGAGGATTGATATGTGTTTGACCCCCTGGATCCCATCAAGCTCCTCTATTCGTCTGCCATATTGGGTGCTGCACCACAGGCTTCCGGCTGGTCTTTCTTGCGCTATGCTTCCATAAAGAAAACTGTTTTACCAGAGCGCCATTCCCCTGCTGATCAGACATGAATACGGAGGTACTGGGCGCTGCGATGAGGCGGGGTGGTGGAGGCAGCTCTTTTCCTCATTCCTTCCCTTGGCCCTCCCGAGCAGTAAACTTTTCCATTCTCCAAACTTTTAGTGAATGGGCGGGTTAAAGTGCAGTGTTTTCTTTGTTTCGACCAGGGGCATACTTTGCGCACTTTGCTTTAAGGGACATGCTTCTGTCTACATTTCATGCATTGAACACATTGTTTTACATTTGTGAACATAAAATAAAGCCCCCATCTTATCAGAAATGTGCCCGCCCTCCTCCATCTGGCTGTGCTCTATGCAGTATCAGTAGACCCCCCACAAACACCAGCCCCTCCTCTCCAGCCTCTGTTTCAGAGAGCCAGGGCTCCTCTGTCAAAATCTACCATTAATTTATCAATAATGACTGTTAAGCATTTGGAAACTACATTTGTATTTATTTTCATGACATGCTGTCTGGTTTCTGTAACTCTTGTTTTTTTAATGTGAACTTGCTGTTGGAGGTAGGGTATGTTTATGCGCAGCTCTTTTCATCATCCCTTTTCTTCGCTCCCCCCTCGCACGTAAATATTTCCATTCTCCAATATTTCTGGGAATTCGTGGGTTAAAGTGCAGTGTTTTCAGTCTTTCATGCGGGGCATACTTCTCACAATACCGTGCTACTGTCTACAATGTATGCATCCTCCCCCCCTCACGCGAATCAAGAGCTCACCTATATGTGGGAATGAAGTAAACTTTCTATAGCCAGGACTGCGGGTTGTGTCGAAGGCGGAAGTGAGTGGATGTGGGTGCAAGTTTACTTGCTACAGAGTTTACGATGTGCGCTCCCCCAGCCTCCCCACGTGCTTCAGTCTTTTGTGCACATAAAGGCCCCATGCGATACCTGCACCACTAATTATCGCACTCGAGTGAATAACAGCTGGAATAAAATCATGCAGCGAATGCATTGCTAATGTAATGCATCCAATCTTTTCAACGAGGGCCAAGCAACTATATAAAGCAGATCCCCTTTTTAATTGAATAAAATAATTAGAGACTGCAGTTAAATATTTATTTTCTGTGAAAAAAGCTGCTTTAACTATCGAAATGAAGGTCATCTAGATTATGATAAATAAATGAAAGGCGTTACCTTTATCAACAGCTTGGCATGTAATACCGTGAAGGTCGATATCCAAAAACACCAAGCATTGGCATAGCCAATAGGTCTCGCCTTTGGGACCTTATAAGTGTTTAGCCATGCAACAGTTGATGTTGTTGCACCAAGGATATTGTGCTGCATAACTAAACACTTATAAGGTCCCAAAGGCGAGACCTATTGGCTATGCCAATGCTTGTTTAGTATGCACTTAGCTTACCCTGACTAGAGGGCGGTTCCTGCCTGCCTCAGCCAACCATGAATTCTAGTTCTAACATCTGGTTTAAGTCTACACACCTCAAGTCAGAGGCCGAGGAGACAGTCGCTGAGCTCCCATCACTTTTTGAAAGAACAACTTACCAGATCAAAAAATAGAGTAGGTACTGCAGGAGTCCAAAACAGGTATGGTCATGGACATATCGCTGAGTGCTGTCATTGTGGTAAAGCTAAGTCCACCATCTCTATTCCAGTCGGCATGCGCTTTCTTGAAGAGACTGTTAAATCAATCAATCAGGACTTATAAATCGCGGCTAATCACACAATAGGGTATCCAGGAGCTTGCAGGCCCCGGAAGCTTCTTCAAACAGCCTTGTTTTGAGGGAAATTTGGAATTCCAGGAGCGAGGTGATGGTCCGAAGATGCATGGGAGGCTGTTCCAAGTCTTTCCTGTGATGTGGGAGGAGGAGTATCCATAAATGTGTGGTGTATGGACATGTGAAAGGGAGGCGGAGTGTAGTCTTCTCAATAATTGGTGGAAGTTCAGGGAGTGGTTAATGTAGGTGGGTCCTTGGTTGTGTAGAGCCTTGTGTGTGTGGGTCAGCAGCTTGAATTGGCATCTCTTCTATATGGGGAGCCAGTGGAGTTTCCTGTGATGGGGTGTGATCTGGGTTAGTTGGGGAAAGGCTGAGGATGAGTCTGGCTGCAGATTTCTGTATTGGCTGAAGTCTCTGTGGAAGGTGGGCAGCGATTCCTACATAGAAGGCATTGCCATAGTCAAAAACGACTGGTGATGAGGGCTTGTGTCACAGTGCGTTTTGTGTGTAGGGTTAGCCACTTGAAAATCTTACGTAGCATGTGCAGTGAGGAAGCAGGCAGAGGAAATAACGTTGATCTCATGGTGAGCTTGTTGTCAATGATGATTCCGAGGTTTCTGGCATGGTTGGAGGGAGTGGGTGCGGTCCTAGGTCTGATAGCCGGCAGGAGTTGTTCCATGTGTTGCTGCTGTTGCCAAAGATCAGTACTTCCGTCTTGTCTGTGTTCATCTGCAGGCAGTTGTTCTTCGTCCAGTCAGCGATACTTGTCATGCATCTGTGGAAGTTGGTACTGGTGGTTGTGGGGAAGTCAGTGAGTTAGAGGATGAGTTGGGTGTCATCTGCGTTGGAAATTATGTTGAGAACGTAGGATCTGATCATGTTGGCCAGCCGGGCTATAGATGCATTAAACAGCAGGGGGCTGAGGGATGAGCCCTGGGAGACACCGCAGGTGATATCCCTGGGTTCAGAGCAGCGGTGGACGCCATAAACAAAGGGTGGTGGGGCAGGGGTGGGGTTGCGCGGGGGTTTAGAAACACAATATTAAAAAAAAATACCTTGTGCCGCTGGCCGCCTCCAGCGTCGTGTCTTGTCGCCCGCTTCTCCTCTTCCTGCCTGGTCCAAGCAGCTCCTGGGACAGACACTCTGTCCAATACCTGCGCTGCAGAGCAGCGTGGTGATTAGCCTGAGCAGGAAGGAAAGATGACCTTCTCAGCCTGGCTGCATTGAGCAGCGGGGCTGGAGAAAACCTAAGTGTGCATGTGTGTTTTGGTCAGCCTAAGGTGGCCGGCCAAACACACGAGCACTTAGGGAGTGGAGTGCACTAGCACTGCTCCTCCCACCTTCCATGCCTCGGCCCTGCCCTTCCCAACACCACTGGGTATGAGCCAGCAAATGTTAAATAAAACAATGTAAGAACATCGTTTTATTATTGATTATCTTTTCCAGTACCTTCACTGGGAATGGGAGCAGGGAGATTGGCTGGTAGCTTTTAAGTTCGTTGGGGTCAGCTGAGGTTTTTTTAGTAGTGGTCTAATTTCGGCGTGTTTCCAGGTTTCGGGAAATGTTGCTGTGCTGATAGAGGTATTGAGTACAGGGTGTCTTCTTGGCCGAGCCTTTGGTTTCGGAGGTTGAAGATGTGGTGCGGGCATCGGTCTGTGAAAGCTCCAGAGTGGATGGATTTCAAGATGGAGGTGGTGTCCTGGGTGGTGGAGAGGATGTTCCAGGTGGTCAGTGTGTGGTTTGTGTCAGTTACGATTGTGGCGTATCTGTCAAAGTCGTGGGTGTGAGTTGGGGTTTGAAGTTTCTGTATATTGTTTCTATCTTGTTGTGGAAGAAGTGGGCGAGGTTGTCGCATAGCTCCTGTGAGAGTGTGATGTATTCGATGGCAGCCGGGTTGGAAAATTCCTTAACAATGTTGAAAAGTTCCTAGGTGTTGTTGGCGCTGGTTTCGATGCATGCGGCAAGGGCTGTCTTATTTGATGCCCTCAGAAGGCAGTGGTAGGGGTTGAGGGAGGTCTTAAAAACTGCCCTGTTGGAGGTGTCCTTGCTGGTGCGCCAGACTGTTGTATTCAATATGTGAGCTTCAACCCCCCATAGACTTCCCATTTGCTGGCTCCTTCGTCGCTCCCATATTCTTTCTCCACATTTGTCCATTACATGCATACGTCATGCCTCTTCCTGTGTTTATCCCTCCCCAAGAGCCTGGACCAATTACTACTATCAATCCACTACTCCCATTTAAGGAACTGTTTTAGAAACTACTTTTTTCTTTAAGAGCACTGCACATGAGCACAGACCTGTAAATCTTGCTCTTATCTCATCACATTTGCTGTACATTCAAAGACCGAGGTAAAATGTCAGATGCTGTTTTCTGAGTGTGCCTGTTTACTTTACTTTCATTGACTTCAAAGCTTGCCTGTCCCCCAACCCTCTCCTGCTTCATTGCTTGGCCCGTCCCCAGTCCCCCCCTCCCCTCCCTCCCCGCTGCTTTTTGACACTGTATGTGCCTTGTCGCCGATCATAATCACACACAATTTCCATGGGCAAAGGAGCCTCCAGTCCGTGCTTCAAGGTGCTACATTCCTGTTCTTGGCTTTTATACAGCCCGGCTCTACCCCTCCAGCTGCTTCGTGCATTGCTTCTTCACCGATAGCTCCTGTCCCAACTTGAGTTGCATCTGAAGGTCACTGCTGACTTCTGGTAAGTGACACGGTGTGTTCGGGTGTGTGTCCACGTGTTGTCATCTACACTGGTTCGAGTATGCCTCCAACCCATGTAAAACCAGATGGTGACGCAGAAGTGACCATCTGCAGACGTTTCTCATCAGTCGCCTCCAGGGCACAAATATCTCACTCAAGCACGTGTCAGCCTCGTTGGCTTCATCTTTACCTTCCAAAACAGAAAAAAAAGCTCCCCAGACCCTTGAATGGAATCACCTGCCCTGAAAACCATCATCACTCTCCAAAGTTTATTTACTCTCCATTGATTTTATTGGGCACACTGTCCAAAATTAATTTCACACTTTTTTGACACTTCAAGGGTACGATTAGCCACTGTTTCCCTGCACAACTCCAGTCAGAGATCTGACTGCATTTCACTACTTTATTTATTTCTACTCTAATCCGGTGTCAAAGTTCTAGTACTTATCTTTTTGCATTTTTTGTAATTATCTTTGAAGTTGGTTAAACATTTTGATGACTTGGAAGTTTTATGAACTAAAATATATTTTTACATTCTCCGGCATCCTTTTTAGGTCCAGACAGGTTTTATATAGAAGAAAGTCAATTCTGTATGCCTCCGGATTTAAATTCAAATGAACAATGTGAGGAATTGGGTTGCACCAACTTTGTTATCTGGTCACGCCAGACCAGGCCAAACTCACAAGTTCAGGCTTACCTCGATGGAGCGTGGGCCGGCTACAGGGACCTACTTGGGCCCCACTGAGCACAGTACCTTAATCCTGGTTGCAAAAACATGCAGAGTCCCATGTCGAGGATGCGTCGTGCAGCAAAGGCCATGCGAGATCTGTGTGAGGAGATGCGTTGCACAGCGGCACTTCCGGGATGAGGAGATGTGTCATGCAGCGGGGAATCTGATGGGCTGCATTGGTCAATGCGATGCCCTTGCATGGAGATGCGACACACAGCGGCGGTTCTGATGGGCTGCAATGCAAAGTCCTGGGAAGTAAACTCAGAAGAGGGGATGCATCAGTTCTGAGGACAATGTGTCAAGTAACAAAGGTGATGCGCTAATTCTGAGGGAGGATGCATTGGTTTTTCTGAATCCATAGATGGCTGTCATAGCACATTTAGGTCCACTTCTAAGGGTCCAGGACTGGGGTGGCACTACTTGGGAGGGCAACATTTATAGATGACAGAGTCCAGGTGCTAGGTTCATGTTTGTTGAAAGCCTCTGCTGTCCCTGAGGCTTCTGATCAGGAGAGGTTCCAGTCCTTCTTACATAGGCAAGAGGGCAGCAGAGCAAAAGGGCAGCACTGTGGGTCACAGTCATTCCGGGCAGCAGTCCAGCAGGGTGGCAGTCCTTCAGCAGCACAGAAGTCCTTCTTAGCAGAGTCCACAGGTCCAAAAGTGTACTGGAGAGTTGGGCCTAAGGGTCCAATATTTATACCTGGTGCCCACTTTGAAGTTGGAGAAGCTTCTAGGGGTTTCCATCCTGCCTTGGACCCAGCTTGTGTGGGGTAATAATAGACTAGTGTCAAATCCTTTGTGAGAGTGCTCAGACAGGGCCTTTGTGATGTGCAAATGTGGTAGGTGACAGCTCCTCCCCCTCGTAAACTCAGAGTGGCCCATCCTGCCAACACCTATCTTCCGTTTGTCTCACTATCTGGGAGCAATACACAAAGACCAACTGCCAACTACACCTAGTCATGTGATCCAGGATCAGGCTGCAGGCACCAACTGGTTAGGACAAGAAAATGCCAACTTTCTAAAAGTGCCATTTTTAGAACTATGACAAAAAATCTGAGTTTTCCCTTAAAGAACGGATTAATTTAAAATCTTTAGAGGTATTAATGGGTCAACCTATTAAGTGGATTGACCACTCACATTGTAGACAAATAAGTTGTGCCCTCATACAATAATTATACATTCAAAATTGGGGGAATAATCATAAAATGTCCATAAGTGAGCCGTTGAGGGTTGACATTTATTTTCATTATCCATATGTTTTTTCAATTTGGTGTTCAAAATTCTATACATTTAGCATCCAACAGGTGTTTAGCCCTCTATGGTGAGCAAGCCTGCGGCTTTTTCAAGGCTGGTAAAATAAAATCCATATCATAATGTGAAACAAGTACAAAACACAACATGCATATTGATAACCAACACAACTTTGCCTTATAATGTCTAAATAAGTGATTGACACACCATACAGATATACACACAAATATAAAAAACAATTACAGAAAAAATCATCAAAGTAATAACAAATAGTACAGATATGATATTGGACCATTAATCCCAGGGATATTAAAAAACAGGAATCGGTTAAAGGAAAGAACAGTCCCATAACTGTCACACTCCCAAGGGAAGAATTACTATCTCTGTGACAATTAATGAACAAGCCAGAGTATATTAAAAATAGTGAGATACAATACAGTTTTTTAATATCTATCTTCTTACTAATCTCTTTTTAACCTTAAGCAGATCACTTGTGGACATTCTATGTTCCATCTCCAATTTGGAATTCATAATTATTGTATGAGGGTACAACCCATTTGTCAATTATATTGAAAACTTTAAGTTATTTGTCCAACTTTTAAATACACTGCACCCTGCCCTCTGGGCTGTTCAGAACTTACCTTAGGGGTGACTTATATGTAATAAAAAGTAGGATTTCATCTTGGCAAAAGATGTTATTTTGGTGATCGAAATGGCAGGTCACAACTGCACACACAGGCTGCAAAGGCAGGCCTAAGACATGTTTAAGGGCTACTTAAGTGGGTGGCACACCCGTGCTGCAGGCCCACTAGTAGCATTTGATTTACAGGCCGTGGGCACATGTAGTATATTTTTACTAGGTTCTTACAAGTAAATTAAATATGCCAATTGACAATCATACCATGTTCACAGGAGCCAACACAAGCACTTTAGCACTGGTTAGCAGTGGTAAATTGTTGCACCTTCTGAGTTCTTTCAGAAGGAGAGATCAGCATGCCGCTACCACCAACAAACCCATTGCACACGCCACATTGTTGCCGGAGGGGGGGGGGGGAGCGCAATTCATGTAGGCCAACAAAAATTCACTTCAATACATCACTAGAGATCCCGGACTGCACTACTTCTTCCACGTAAGCTCCCTCATCTCCTCTGCCTCACAAAGAGTAGGGGTAAGGTGCAATATATAGAACTGTGTCTGGCTCCACTCCTCAGGCCCAGGCGTCTTTAATGACATACAATCTGAACACCCTGTCAGGAACTGAAACTATATTTTTCAGACTGCTGTTGTTCCTGTAGGAGATGGGTTTCACAGGCTGCTGATCCCTTGTAGATGGGGATACACAGGCAGCAGCAAACATTCCATCTGATTTGTTGCCACCAAAGGTTCAGTTCCTTTTTTGCAACTGTTCAAAGAGTATGTTAGCCTGTTTATGATATCACCTGGAGGTATGGTCTCCTGTACCACCAGCGTAAACTCCAGCATTTGAGAAACAGGCATTTATCCCTTGTTTACTGTCTGTATGCAGATGGAGCAGTCAGAACTTAGCTGAATTTAAAACTAATGACTAAAGGTTGTAAATGGAAAACTATTAAAGTAAGTAGGCATAATTGCTGTGCTGTCTTCTAGAAGGAACACACAAATGTACAAACTCAAAGTTTATTGACACAAGCTTCATGTATTTGTGTGTATATCGTTTAAACAATTCTCTGAAAAAGAAGTTTAACACACGCACAACAAAAATGATTTTGGAGGATTGTACTGCTGAATATGGAGTCTAGGAATATTGAGAAACACTACTGGAGAGAATATCAGGGGACAAAATATCGAATGGTAAGTGAATATAGAGGAAATATAGATTTACTATTCTTAACTACAAATCCATGCAACTTGACAATTTTCTTATGTTTAAGATGCACAGATAGGAATTAAGTACAGAAAATATATACTTTTGATATGTTGTCCTTCAGTATTGTATCCACAATATATGGTGCCATCGAGATCTCCTCCCTCAATAATCCAGGGACACACCACTTTTCAGGTCTGAGCAATGAGTCAGAATGGGTGTGCTTCATCTCTGGAAACAGTTTGAGCTTTCCCTGTGATTAAAGTTAACTACCACATGATTTCATTGCAGTGCTACCTTAAAATGTGTTCCTAAATTGTCTCACTTTGATGATAGGGCAATTTCTTCGATGCAAATTCTAGTTTAGAAAGCTCACTAATTAATCTTTATTTCCAACAGAGGCGGACATTAAAATTCAATCCATTTCAAGAATTTGAAGCACACAATACATGAAGACAATAGTCAATATATTTCCAAGCAATCCAAACATCATAAACAAAGGCAAACTGTTATGAAGTTTTCTTTAAGGAAAGGCAAGCAAGATCAGTTCTCCCATAAAGTGAGAACCATACTTTGCTAAGTCAAGGAGAGTTTCAAAAAAATTGAAAAGTAGGTTTCTTCTGTAAAAGCATTACAAAAGAATCTGCTTAAAGGCAAGTGTAAGTGTATCTCCCGAAGTGTCAGGCAAAGAAGATTTTGAAGAACCTTCCACTTTGCATTAGCTTAAATTGCACAAATCTAACACCTTATACAAATACACATGGTTTACAGACAAAAGAGTAATCAAGTTAAGGCACAAGCAGATAATGCAAACTCATTATTTTTCTCTGGCTACTACATAGTGAGGTTTATCTAAACGTCCTTCAAACAAACAGTTATCGGCAACTTAAAAATACATTTGGTCCAAGTTGTGTTCTGCAGGTGCATCACAACAACTTGTTAGTACATTCTCCAAGAATTGCGTAGGAAAAAAACATTTCACATGGGAAAAGAAAACAAAGATGCATCATTAGAATAAAGAAAGACACACAAGATGGACAAAATGGCGACCCGACATTCACCATTTTAAATTGTGGCCTACATTAGCTATGGTCAATCTAAACATGAAAGATCTTCACTTAGTGCATATATGTGTTACATGTCAATGTTGATATGAATGTAAAGCATTTAAATTTGAAAATATCATCATCAAATCCCTCCCCCTGGTACCTCTGGGAGTCACCAAATAGTACACCCATGCTTCTTACTAAAAGCTTCCCTTATACAACACTTTTTCAGCTTCCATCTAGACTCCTTCAGGTCTTTTAGCTTATCAAAAATATGGCTCTGCAGTTCCTCCATCTCCACATCTGCACATTTCCATTTTCTCATTCAATCCAGTCAGCTGCTTTCCTCCATCACATTTTGACACACCCTTTGCAGTAATCATTTTTACTCCCCTTATAAAAGGAAATGGGCATATCACACAAATTTCAATTATTAGTATGGGCGTTAAAACCTTACTTAGCAATCCACTACCATATTACCAAGCCACTTATCAACTTTAGAAAATCCTTTCCCTATTGCTTCCCCGGCACCTTCCCCTCCAAATACTTCAGCTATCTAGAAACATCTGAATTGTTAGTGACAAACTTGTTAATTTTGTTACTTGCATTAGGAATATATGTGCAGCACTGCTGAACATGTAGCATGCAGAAGACTTCGCTTTCTTTCATGACTGAGATATTTAAAGCAAGCCTGTTTTACAAAACCATTGCCCTTATGGCCACAATCTCAGTGTTAACAGCAGTTACAGTACCAATGTAGATAGCTTTCTAATCCTCAAATCATTAAAAACTACACCTACAGAAGGAATCTTAGCACCAAAAATGTCAACTATTACTTGTAAAGCACTACTTTTAGCTATTCCATGCGTTACTATCAGCTTATCCTCTATTTCATCTGCATGATACACCTTAGAAACACTCAAGCTAAATAGCAACTGCCAATCCAGTTCACAGGAACCTGAAAATACACATTCTTCACGCACACATAATAAGCATCAGAAATAACAGGATCCTTCCCTGAAAATATTTGCTCGCCCACTACTTCAAATTTCTGTGCACATTCACAACACATTCCACCATCTTAGAGTTCTTAACCTTTTTTTTTTAGTCTCATAAAAAACAATTTTCCCTCCCTTTGCATATTCATATTTAATTATGGCCGTATTCCTGCTTCTTTCATCTTTTCCTTTGTTTTCTGCCAACCCACCATTTTCCTCTAGGTGCCCTCCTCACAATCTCTTCCTTCTTTTTGTCCTATTCTTTAATAAAATCCTTCTCATGTCCAGTCAATTTACACGTAATTCTAGCCTTATGAAATTTTGGGATATCAATTTCTGTGACGGACTTTAAATAAAGTCCAATTCTTTCCACTGATTTTGCTCCAGAATTAGTATTCAAAATCTTATATATAGGCACATATTCTAAAAGCAAATCACCATTAGAAAAATAATATTCAAAACAACCTTGCTTTTAAACTAATTTCATAATTATAGTACAGGAAGGGGCTGTGGCCTGCCGAGAGTCGCATTTGCCAGGAGCTCCGGTATGCCTCACATCAATCATGCAGAATCATGACTCACTCAGCCTGGATTTTGTCATGAACTGACAATGACGAGCAATCATACCTGTTGGTAATGTTGGCCCTATGGAGCCCCTGTGCGCGGCCAGATGGCATGGCCCAGCCTGGGCCTGTGGGACCGCGAGGGCTGGGGAGTTGCAGCAGTGTAGCAGCGATGCATGTGGCCGCGCTGGGCTGCCTCAGCTGCAGTCCTTGTGGTGAGGGCACTCTCGGTGTGGCACCCATGATGAGGGGGAAACCGTCCGGAGAATAGAGCTGCAAGCCCGGGGATTTCAAGCTGGGTCACTCACACCCCTGGACTGACTGTTGCACCGGTGGGTGTCTTGAACTGAGCCTTTCCACCTGGAGTCTCTGGGGCAGGGTGGCTGGCTCCAACCCTGCAGGGGTGGTCACAGGCAGGCTGCGGAGCAGCCTTTAAATCTGCAGCAGTTGGGCACTGCCACCTTTCGGTGCTTGACTGGGACTGCTGGGGGAAGAATCCTGGGATTAGAGGCCTCAGGCTCCATGTCTGAGGGAGGTGCAGTGCTACTGGAAGCGGGGAAACATCCTTGTTGGAATGACTGCTTGTGCTGAGACGGCAGCTACAGAAATACAGTCACAGTGATCATATAGCCGGTCCCGGTGTCTTCCTGGAATGTAGATCAGCCAACGCATCGAAATCTTCCTCAAGTCAAGTGTTCTGTCAACATCAGTGAAATGAGGCATCGGGACATCCAACGACCAGGGGGGCGGCAATTTGCAATCCGGGTGCGCCTGAGCTGCATATAGCGCTTCACAGAATCGAGCGAATACCGCTGTGATCCCCCGTGAGTCTTCCATCACCCGCCCATCCTATCCACAATATTGGGTACTACTCTAGCCTCCATGTGGCTCCTGGCTAAGCAGTGGAACAGCTAGCTTGATTTGCCTCCCCCACTTGTAAACCCTTCGCGTGGAGGTCATCCAGCACTTGCTGGCTTCCTCCAGGGGCAACTGGTGATGGAATTCTTCTTAATTGTTTTTATTTATCATTGTCAGAGAATAATTATCATGATTATTTAGCACGGTTTCTTCATTTTTTATTTTTTTATTTCTTTATTTGCATTTTTGTTAATATCTGCAGTTTTTGACAGTGTTGCTATAACTTTCACATGGTATATGACTTAAGGAATACAACGAGATCAAACATGTGGACTCAATACATTCTTACCGTAGAATATAAACAGATTACAGATGGGAAGTGTTGAATGTGTCATGCATACAGCAAATATTCATGAACCCGATAAGGAGATTCGTAATTGACACTATTCCACCAAATGCCATGCCACAATGGGGATCCGTGTAATATATAATACATCTCATAATGCAATGTATGTTAACTTGAAAATAAACTTGGTAAAACAAACTTACACATCGGTTTCATTTCATATTATTATAAATGACTGTCATTTGTGATGTTTACCCCTCGATCTCAAGTCCCCACCCCATCGAACATCAAATTAAACAAAAAGTTGAGTTTGCCCCAGTCCCCAGATGCATTCATTGTGCCCATCCCTGTGGTGTAAGTGCATCATTGATATGTGTATTACCGGAGTCAAAAGTTGTTTTATGGAAGTGCATCAGCCCCCCTCTGTCACCATCTAACGAGTAATTACTCTCTGATTCCTGGACTGTTTGTTTCAACTCCAACAGTAACGTGTCCCAGCACTGTGCGATAGGGTATTTACGCATACCCGCAATCTCCTCGTTATGTAGTGGCGTGTTCTCTGCCTACGCCCCATATCAACAGTGAGTTTTTCCAGCTGGTGAGGGCTGGGGTGTTTGTTTTTCCACCGTTTGGTAATTAATCTTTTGGCTACAATAAGGCCCAGATCCATGAATCTGAAAGTGACTCTGTGCTTCTTGGGTCGAGGAAAAAAAACCAATATAAATTCTTCCCATGTGTGCATTTGGGGTCTGTCATTGTATGTAGCCAATGCCGCTGTCACATCTTTCCAACATAGTTGTAGTGTGTAGCATTACCACAGCATGTGTAACAAAGTGGCACCTATTTGCATACACCTCGGACAGGCTGAGGTAGTCAATTGAAAGTAGTTGTTAATTTTGTCAGGGGATAGATATGCCCTATGTATGATACAGGTCTGAATAATTCGGAATTTGGCGTTCCGTTGAATTTGTGTAGGAGTAGCCAGGATCGTATCCCATTCGTTGTAAGTCCACGGAGATCCCCTGTCTCCCATTTAGCACAGTTTCTTAATAGGTTGATTTACACACAGTTTATCATGTGCTGTATCAGATCTTCCAGTTTTGAATCCACTAAATTGCGCTTGTCAAATCTTATTTGTAATGTTTCAAAAATGTAAATAAGATGCTGATTAACTGTGGTGTAATATGGAGGTTCAAATGATTTTGATCTCACTTTGTTAGGATTTTGATCTGCTGCATTAGGCATGTTTTTTGTGTAATAGGTCCATTTGGGTGCAGAATAGCTGCAATAGAGTGCTCTTACCCTCTTAGATCTCCTAAGTGTTTGGTGATCTTCTTCCAACTCGCTGATACCATTGGATTCTCTTTCTTTAATGATGGTTTGTGGTATGCGTTCAACTGACACTCTAGATCTCAATTGCCTCCTACCATTTGGCCATTGTACTCTCCATAGGGGTCTTTCTCTTCTCACTCTCGTTCTCCCATCAGGATCATTTGGTGGCTCTGGTGATGAGTCAACAACTCCTTTATTTTCAACATTCAGTTCTCCATTTTCAAGTGGTATTTTCCATACCACTTCGCGAGATTTCAGACGATTCTCAAACAAAGGGGAACTGTTGAAATGGGTTCTGGTTTTGAAACAGATTTGAATTTGCTCTTGGTACTTAATTCATATTGAATCTGGGATTACTCTTATTCTGTGAAGCCATTAGGGCTTCTGAGACCTGTATCATAGGAACTTGTGACTGTGTTGACATCTGAATTCGCTGGACTGGAACCTGAACTGGAACATTTTGCAGGTGCGTTTGATTAACACTTTGTGTTTGTCCATCAACACTTACTCAATTTGGATTCCGTATAAACTCCATCTTCCAATGCCCGAGCCTGTTGCAATAGTGACAAAGAGTTGATTTCTTCAAGCGTTGCATTATCTACCCCTAAATTTGGATCAACCGAAACACCCTGATCTCTACCCTCAGGAACACCTTCTCCACCGTGAGCCATCTGTCGTCCATTCTGGTAACCAACACCCTGCATTCTACTAACATCCCCCTACAAATGACTGATTTTGAAACTCCTTCTGTGCCAGCTTAGTCTGAGCCAAAATAATACATTTTTTAAAGCCATTTCTGCATCATTTCTTGCTCATTACTACAGTATTTTGCATACCTCAGAATCTCATCTAAAGATTTTTTGTCTGCCAACAAATTACATTCTGTTGCATGTGCATGCTGATTTCTGGTCGCAACCCAGGAACAAATTGTGACACAAAACTCCCTATAGCTCCCTTTTTGCGATTCTCTAGTCTACTGTGGTGTTTAAACACCTGCAACAATCGTTTGTAATAAGTATGAACTAATTCAAGTAGCTCTATTAATCTTCAACCAATCAACATTCCTTGCTGGAACTTTTTCTTTCAAATAGGTAATCACCTCATCATACTTTGTCATCAGTACAGGTTAGGGTGAACAGGTACACAGATCCCTTGGAAGTTCAGTACAAGGCCACGACACACCTATTTTTCTTGCTGTCTATAAATCAACTCGTACTACAATATCAGAGAAAGTATTCACGTCTATCCACAGAACTCTCAAAATCTTCACAAACCTGTCCACTTGTGTATACCAATGGACAGGATTCTCTCTTAATCTTGGAAAGTTGTTGCAAGATCCCCACTATTCCATGGTACATGAACATACCCTCCACCTGGTATCTCCCTCATTGGGCAAGTTGGAACATCATCTTTAACTGGGGTTGCGGGTTTACTATTAGCTTCTGTAGCATCTGATAATTTATTTTTCTTGCCCTGCTTCTTTGTCCACTTTCAAAATTGCTCCATTTTCAAATGTACTTTACCAACTCAGCAATGTGCAATCTCATTCCTGAGACCCGCGTACTCACAATAGCTTCATAATTTGACTGTGCCCTAAAGCATTTCTGTAAAGGAACACTTTTAGAGAGGTCCACCTCGTATTTCCCTGCCAGTGTGGTTGATCTATCAAGTGTGGCATCCGCACATCTTGTGATTTCTTTACTCACATATATCAATTAATTTTACTGATATTGATTCAAATGTGAAATGTCTAGACTTCCACTAATAATGTCTTCCAATTCCACCTTTGGTTTTGGTACATCTACAGGTCTCATCCTTTCCTGGCTAGTAGTTGATCTCTCGGCTTCTCCTGTTCCCTGATTTTGAGGCGTTTTCTCAAACCATGGGGGAAAAATCCCCTCCAAAAAATAGTCCTGCCTCTCTGTGCAACTGGCGTTGTAAAAACAATCCTTCTCTCTCCTCTTAATGATTGAACATTTTGTGGTGGAGTACAACATTTTGTGAGTTTCGCAACATTGGGATCAAACCTGTAGCAGCTATTCCTCTGTTAGCCCTGGAATCCTTAGGGTGGTCTTCCCCAATCTTTTTGATTTTTACCTTCACGTTTTGCTGTATCTTTTTGTTGGCCTTATGACTCTGAGCACTTTACCAATGGTAATCACTGCTTAAGGGTATGTGCTTCTTCCCTAAACATGTGTTTAATTGGTGTACGCCTGATTGACATATTTAACTGTGTTACTTACAAATTCCTTGTATACCACATACCCAGTGCCTGTAAGTTAAATGCTAGTAGTGGACTGCAGCACTGATTGAGCCACACACAGAAGTAGCCTATAAAACCCGTTTCAGGCCTGCTAAGGCAGTGCCTGGATGTACAGTTTAATGCCACTTCGACTTGGCATTTAAAACTACTTGCCAAGCATTAAACTTCCCTTTTATTACATATAAGACACCCCTAAGGTAGGCCCTAGGTGGTCCTAAGGGCAGGGTGCTATAGATGTAAAAGGTAGGATATATACTGTTGTGGTTTGCATGTCCTGGTAGTGACCAACAGCCTATTTCTTTTTTCACTACTGTGAGGCCCCCCACCTTCTCATAGGTTACCATTGGGAATTCCCCTGTATCTTTTTAAGTAGTAATCTCTGATCAGAGAGGAGTAGATTTTTCATGTTTCAAATGTTTGGAATGGTATTGATACATCTGACTTAATGGTGAGGCTGGATTTAACTTTCCTATTTTAGAAATGCCATTTTCAGAAAGTGTGTATGAGGAACAAGGGTACCCCAATATTAGGACCTGGGGTAATGAATGTTTAAGATTGATAACAATGGTCAAAAGTGGCTCTAAGGGTCCACATGAAGTCAAGATACACCAATTCAAATGGTGGTCAAGTATTTATACAACAGATGCTGGGAAACACGATAGACACAATATAACATTTATTAACTCCATAAATGAAATATCATAAGTTATATGCTAGTTCCAGTGCTCAACAAACAAGTGTATAGTGCGTGGTGACAAGGTGAATTTTCCCACACACAGCACTGAGTGCTGCCTGAATCTGCGCAGTCCGATCCCCTCGATCGCTATAAATTAATCCTTACGGTGGAATACCTTGCCTTGATCTACTCAACTAGCGCCCAGCCGACTGATAGTGCTTAGACGCTGCGGTTAATCTTCCTGCCACTCCAAGACTATCTCGCTATCCCAATTCAAAGTCAGGATTCCGAGTGCTCACTTTTACGTCCTGATGTTATGTTATGTTAGGGATACTTCTAAAGCGCACGACTCACCCTGGGGCATCTCGGCGCTGTACCTAGTAGCAGACTGAAGAGAATAAGAGAAAGAACAACGAGGCAGCGGAGAATGATCCCAAGTGATCAGAACAAAAAGGTTTTCAGTTGTTTCCTGAAAGTAGTGAGGGAAGGGCATAAGCGTATGGAGATAGGGAGCATATTCCAATAGCGCGGAGCAAGATATGAGAAGGCCCTTCCCCCGGAGCGGGCGAGGCGAATTCGAGGGGTCTTCAGGAACCCAAGCGAATTAGACCTAAGGATGCGAGTTGAAATCTGTTTAGTGAGTCTGCTTGACAGATATTGGGGACCTTTACCGTTTAAGGCCTTATAAGTAAGACAGCAGGTCTTGAAGTATGCTCGTTTCGCGATCGGAAGCAAATGAAGGTCTATCAGTAGAGGGGCTAAAGGTGAGCCCGCCGGGCGGTTTAAAATCTTTCGCGCTGCGGTATTTTGGATGACCTGCAGTTTCCTTAGCAGCGTCGGGCCTAATTCTGCCAGTAGAGCGTTGCCGTAATCGAGGCGACCGATCACCATGGCCTGGACTAGGGTTCTGCGATGCTTGGTAGGCAGATAGGGGAGGATCTTCTGTAAAAGCCGCAGGCTGAAATAGCAGGAGCTGGAAATTGCTGCTATATGTTCCTTCATGGAGAGTGCCTGGTCAAGTTTAAATCCCAAGTTTTTCACTACTTGTTTAGGGGGGGGGGCGGCACCCAGCTCTTTAGGCCACCAGTCATGGGACCAAAACAGAGAAGCTTTCCCAATTAACATCATTTCAGTTTTGCTTGGATTCAATTGGAGATAATTCTCGGTCATCCAATCGGAGATGGTGAGCATTCCAGCTGCGAAGCGTAGATGTTCTGATTTTGCTGATGATGATCTCCAGTATTTGAGATCGAAACGTCGTCGACCAGCTTACAACAAAAAACTCCCTTTAATTTTGTTAATTTACTCATGGAGTTTCTACAATGTTGTCAATGCGATGTTTTCTTTTAATTTCACTATCACCTTGTCACCACTTGTTTGTTGAACACTGGAACTAGCATATAACTTATATTTCATATATGGAGTTAATAATTGTTATATTGCATCTATAGTGTTTCCCAGCATCTGTTGTATAAATACTTGACCACCAATTGAATTGGTGTATCTTGACTTAACCCTATCACAAGCTGCTTCAGGCACAAGCCTTCATTTGGACCCTTAGAGCCACTTTTGACCATTGTTATCAATCTTAAATTTTCAGAAAGTGGACATTTCTCTGCACTTATTGCTCTAAGTGCTTTGACAGCATGTCTCTAATACACATCTAGGTTGCGCTGGGTGACAGCTACATTTGTGCATTCCCTCTAGACAGCCACAACACAGGCCACTCAATTGCATCTGCATTCAGCTGGCCTGCTGTTTGTTGAGCTGCAGGAAGGAATGCCACTTTGCAACCTGCCTTGCTGTGCTGGCCTGCTAATCTAACTTGTGACCAACTTCCAGTGTTTTCCAAGGGCTTGTTGGCTTGCCCTCTGTTCACTTAAGTCTCAGGGTCATCAAAGACTTCAGCGCCGCCGCGAGTCTTGTGGCCGAGCACTGAGGAAAAGCAGGCATGCTGGGTTGCTTGCTTACTGTATTCATTGACCAGCTTGGGTGTGGAAGAGGCTGCTTTTATTTTGCACAGAATCAGTGCTCCAATCACTCCGACATAGTGCTGCTACTTCCAGCCGCTGTGCATGCCGATTTCAATCCCCCGCTGCAGCGCCTTCCAGCACAGCTTTATTGTGACGCGTTGACCTGGTGACAAGGGGAGTGTCCAGCAGCGCAAGGATCGGCGACCCTCTACACACTCGGTGCTTCCCATTCTGGCTGCCGTAGCTGTGAAAACCACTGCGACTGCGTCAAACCAAGTGAGGACAGTCCTGCACGGCCTGCCTGTCCCCAGCAACTCTTGAAAGATATTGTAATAAGAAGTCGGGCCCCGAGGTCCCTGACACCAGCCCGTGCGCTCACGGGCAGCCCATCTTTGTTGGATTCCCCCGGTTCCTAGGGACGAGTTCAAAACCCTATACAGAGTTCCGCGTTGTGCACTCTTTTTACCTCAACGCAGATGAAAAAGTACAATGCCCACTTGATCGTAGGTGCTGCAAGCACAATATTGACCAGACTGATTGGAAATCTTGCATTTAATGTGATACTTTAAACAAGTATAACTTGGAAAGTACTAATCAGATTTTTATCGTTTTGGTTTTGATTTACTGATAATACAAAAGCTATTTTTCATAAACCTGTGTGAAGTTTTTTTGTGGTGTATTTATTGTGTTACTGTGTGTATGTTGCACAAATACTTTACACATTGCCTCTTTAGATAAGCCTACCTGCTCTGAGCAAAGCTACCAGAGGGTGAGCACAGGTTATTTGATTTGTGTATATAGGTAATCCTGACTAAAGTCCTGTGTTCTGCCTGGCTTGGGTATATACCTTAGCCAAACAGAAATACCATTTCGAACATCCTCCTACAGGATGTGGACAGCAGGATTCGGAACAATATTTATTGGTGCAGTTGCTACAGGAAACCCCAAGGTCTTAGCCGATACAGCCAGTGACACAGGTGCGGAAACAGTCACAACAGAAGCAGTAACTCCTGGAGCTATAACCTTAGGGACTGCTTCCACAGGTGCAGTTGCAACAAAACTTACTGAAAGTGGTCTCTCAATCTGAATATATTAGGGTCAGCAGGAGCTGTAGCCACGGTAGCACTAGGGGTTGTAACACCCTCTGTACTTGTTGTGGGAGCCACATATAGAGGTGAACGTGAGGACAACAAAGCATTTAAAATGTCATCTCCCGGATCGCTATCAGTGCCAGTTTTTCTTGCAGACGTTTCATCATTATTTCCATGCTTCAGATTCCTTTCAAGTTTCTTTGCTGCTATTGCTGGATACATTCTAGCTCCCTCAACTACGCATTTACTCCACCTCTGATGTCCTTCATCCCATTGAGCTTCTGCGTAATTTTGCACTGCTCCCTTTGCTCTATTTTAACACCTTTCTTTCTTTTTGGCATGAGCTGCTCACTCCCAAGCAGTTAATGCTGTGTGAGTCTAGGTGGTGGCTTCATTCCATATAATGTTTCCCTTAATGTTCAGTAATTTTTAAATCAAAAGTAACATATTGTGGAAATCTGAATGGTTCTTAATTCTCAGTGATCGTGAGCTATTGACACAGTCAAAAACATGTATGGAGCCCTACATTCTTTGCCATATAATGATGTACTATACATTCTGGTTAAGCCTCTTCACCCTCCTGAATAGGGACTCACACATCACCTCTCATCAGATCTCTAAGAGCTTTAAAGCATTTCATGATTGCAAAAATTCAACAGCAAATGAGTAAATAGCAATTCAATAAAGTTCAATGTTTTTGTTCACTTTATAATTCCATGTACGTCAATATTTTCCTCCAATCCTTACACAGTCCTCTTTTTGAAAACTTATTGCAGTTTAATTCTTGATGACTCATCAAGCAATATCAGTGTGGAACTTCACTCTAATTGACCTATCTCAGCCTGGCACACTCTGACCTAATTCTCATTTACAATTTTCTCATACACAAATTTCTATAAATTTAAGCAAGCACAATAAACAAATAACTCTTGTCTGCTCCGCTAAAGAATTCAAAGACATTCATTCACACAAGAAACAAATTGGAAATAAACCTTTAATACCTTCAGACTTTCTCACGCACACTCACCCAGATGAAATCTCAACGGCCGGAAATCACCCTGACTGATATAGTTACCCCTTTGTGCAATAGATTCAACTAAAACCATGGCGGGGCCACCCGAGTTATGGCATGCTCCGCAGTGCTGTCTGCTAGTGCAGGCGGAGTACACTCTGGATCGGAGCAAGTGCTGCCATCGGCCCTGAAGACCTGGTGAGCCATTATGGTGGCCTGCCCACACTTGAGCACAACACTGGTGCTATAAGCAGTGGCCCTGCTGACTTGTGCTGCATTGGGGTGTACCCCAAAGCCCTCCTTTCGCCCAGCCTGTTTGAAGCCCCTTGTGCAGGTCCTTAAGATGAGATAATTACTGGGCCAGCACAGCACTGTACTGCATCGGAGTGCTCTTATTCCCTACATCAGTGGATGAGGCCGCCATATCACTAAGGGGGAGTGTGTCTGGCGGACTCTTGAGGGAGCAGGACTACTATTGCCTTCTGCACATGGCTTTTGAGGCCAAAAGACCTGGTCTTGTTGCTCACTCCGGGGTCCCTGTTAGTTCTAGAACCCTTGTTTTCAGCTGCACTGCAGATTGGATCATGTGGGACGGTTGGTGTACCGAGTGACGCCACTGGAGGACTTAGCTTGTGGACGACTCCCTTTCCATGAGATGGTGGCATACCCTCCCCCCCCCCATGTTTTAGAGGATTGACACTGTGAGTGAAGTGAGGGACACAGTTCGGGAGTCCCTTGGTGCTACATAGACTTCGGTGCCTGTGGCCTGGTTCTCCTAACCAGAGCCGGTGCGGAGTCTACTGGGACCAATGAAAAGGCTCTTGTTGAATTGGGTTTTGCTACTAGGGTACTGAAGTGGAAAAGTGGTTGTACAAGCTGGAGTACAGAGTTAAGGACGCTGAGGGGAGGGCCCATAGAAATAACATATGTCTGGAGGTACGGCTGGAAAGCATTGAGCAACATCCCAAAATAAAATGATGGACAGAGTGTTGAAACTTTTCAAACACTCCACTAATCCATTGTTATTTTTCTAGCCAAGTCACCCCAGTTTCGACTCAGCCATATGCAAATCAGTCTTGACCCTGCTCCCCATGGGAACAGCCAGTCAGAAATGCTAGGCCAGGGGTCCCCCATGGGCTGAAGCATATATTATGCAAACCCATGGGAGACCACTCAATTTGAACTACAGGCCTGCCATTGCAGAGGGTGTATGCTGGTGCTAACACCCCTTACGAAAGATATAGGTTTTCCTATATCTAAGGTCACTGCACTTAAACCCCATAAGTCACCCCTAGAGCAGGCCTTTCAATCCTAAAGGCAGAGTGCTCATTCTAAGTGTGAGGGTGCCCCTGCATAAGCAGGACACCTCTACAACCTACGGAGTCCATCCTTTCGGGTTGTGAGACAGCCAAATAACATATAGAAGGACACTGTGTCATTAGACGATGACCATCTCGAAACTCGCTGTAACGAATCCTATCATGTTTGGTACCAAACATGTTGGAATCATACCGCCACACTGTAAACAGTGTCGGAGGTATGATTCCGTGCACTGTGAAGCTTCTCCGGGAGGCCCTCAGTGCTCCTGGTACCAGTCTTCTAGACCTGGACAGCACAACAGGGCTGCTGCCGACCAGAGACACGATTCTGCCCTCCTGCTGCTGAGCCAATCTCGAGCAGGAGAAGGCAGAATGTTATGATCTCGTGCGTGCTCTTGTGTTCCATGTTGGAACAGATGCACGCTACGAATGTTGCGGGATTGAAAGAATGCGGGTGGTGGGGCGGCAGTTGGTTGGACGTACTGGGTGAGGCAACATCTTGGTCTGTTGGTGGTGCAATTGGAATAAAGCTACGATTCCAGATTCACTCTTGGGCCCCTGTGTCTTCTTAACACTGGCGACGATCGACGTCAGGAGCACCACCAACGTTACAAGAACCCACGGATTTTAATTTTGAAAGATTTGCCTGTTTTCGCAACTCCAATGGGTATGAGAACAGACTTTTGATTCAACATCCCATTGATGACTTCAAGCAGACCAAAAGACTATTGTGGGATGTGAATAGACTTGTGGCTTTACCTTCAAAGTTAGTCTTTACTCGTGACTTTGTGCATTGTGCAGACGGCGGAAAAAAAAAGAAGAAGAATTTGAGAGCTCGCATTGTATTACGGAGCAGTGGCTTGTCGGAGGTATTGCGCTGCAGCTTACAGTGATTTATTGTAACATACGATCACTCTTACCTTTGACTTCACGGCGCTCGAGCTGACTTTTTCCCTGCATGCGCAGCACTCGAATCTTCGGTGACTCGTCCTTCGCCTCTACGCATCACGCGTCACAAGGTCTCTGTGCGTGACGTGACGTGCTCCCGTTTCTGCTTGTTGTAACCTTGGTTACAGGGAAAGCTTATCACGGTGTGCAAAAAGGGTCACAAGTCTGGTTTGAAATGCCGTTTCTTCGTGTGGAATGGTGATCTTAACGTCTAACGTGGTTGCTTCTCACGGAGATTGTGTTTAAGGCATTTTTAGTCAGTTTATTTTTTCTCATTGTTTTCTTCCTGTGTCTACTCTAAGATGTCATCGACCTCAATGAGCCAGCCACCTGCATTTCTGTGTGAAAAAGGTGAGCCACTACTTCCTTGGAAGCGGTGGAAAAATCTTTTTGACTCTTATTTGGTGGCAATTGGGGGGGAAAGATTCTCGGCCATTCGGAAACAAGCAATCCTTCTACATAATTTGGGAGTGGAAGGGCGGAATATTTATGACAGCATTGATGAACTGCCAGTGGGGGATGGATCTGGTGAACCGTCTGATGTTTTTGAAATGTCAATGAAGATGCTCGAGAACTACTTTGGGCCACGCATTAATGTCGTTCTGGAACGTCATAAGTTTTTTATGAGAGTTCAAGAACCAAAGGAGAAGGTGGGGAACTATGTAGCATCCTTGAAAACTTTAGCCAGAACTTGTGATTTTGGGGATTTGACGGAATCACTGATCCGTGATCAATTAGTCAGGTGTACAAACAGTAACAGAGTCCAAGAAAAGCTCCTCTCAAAGAACCCATCTCTTTGTGAAGCTATTGCAATTGTGGAAGGCATGGAAAATACTTCGGGTTGGGTAAAAGAGATGAAAGAGCATAAGACCTCCACGGACTGTACTCCTACCCCCAGCAGCATTCATGAAGTTACAACCTTGGTTCAACAGCCGGTTGTTGGAGACAATGTTGGCAAAGTCTCCCAAGTTCCTAAAGCTAAATTTCAAATTGATCGTAACAAGATCAAATGTTATCGTTGTGGGAGTTCAAATCACTCTGCCAATTTTCAGAATTGTTATGCAAAATCTGCAACTTGCTTAAAATGTGGTATGAAAGGCCATTACGCCAGGGTTGGCAAGGTCAATTGTATTGAAAATGATGAACTTGTCGCATCCAGTCCTAGGATGGTTGTTTCTAACGTTAGGAGTGATGGTATTGTGGATGCTGATCCCATATTTATGCCTGAGTGTGATGTTGTGATTGGGGGGCAAAGTTTTGTTGTATTAGCTGATTCGGGATCTCCCTTCACAATGATTGGGGAGGAAATTTGGTACAAAACCTTTCCTGACATTACATTACTTGACCCCGATATCAATCCTGTTAGCTACGGGGGGGTCACGTATAAATGTTTTTGGTTACACAATTATGGGCATATTTTTCAAGGGTCGTGAGACTATTGGTAAAATCTATGTGGCACAGAGGGGGGATAATCTGTTGGGTTGGAGGCATCAGAGGGATTTGGGTATTATACTGAATCCTAATGCTCTTAAAGCAGCTGATCAGGTCATGCTTATTGACTGCATTCCTAATTCCAACAAGTTTTTTGAAGAATTTCCCCAAGTCTTTACAGATGAGTTGGGTCTTTTGAAAGGTTTTGAACATCGTATTATCCTGAAGCACAATGCAATACCATGTGTGCATAAGGTTCGGAAGTACCGAACATGATGATGGCTCCTCTAAAGAAAGAATTAGACAGGCTAGTGGGTTTGGAAGTTATTGAGGAAATTGAATCATCAGAATGGTTGGCCCCGGTAGTTTTGGCTCCCAAGGATTCTGGGAAGAGCATTCGTATGTGTGTGGACCTCAGAAGTCTGAACAAATGGATTTGGGAGGACCGCCAACCGTTACCCAACATTAACCAGTCCTTGTCTATGCTGAGTGGTGCAAAGGTTTTTTCTGTCCTTGACTTGTCATCGGCATATCATCAGGTACCTCTTCATGCTGATTCTAAGCATCTCACATCCTTTGTAACACCATTAGGTGCATTCAGATTCGTCAGGATGCCCTTTGGGTTGGCATCGGCTGCGGCCTGTTTTCAACGAATTAGGAAATTGGTTATTGGAGATATGTCAAATGTCATCTTTTTCCAGGATGACATACTGGTTTATGGAAAAGATGACTCACAACATGACACTATTTTAAGAGGGGTTTTATTGAAACTAGCGAGTAAGGGCCTCACAGTCAACAAACTGAAGTGTAGAATTGGAGTGTCTTCAGTCACATATTTGGGACATGTAATTTCAGGGGAGGGCATCCAACCTAAATTACAATTAGCTAGGAGCATTGTGGAGGCTCCAACTCCTGTGGATAAGGAGCAGGTTAGATCCTTTTTGGGTTTGGCAGAATTTTATGCTAAGTTTGTTAAAGGTTTTGCATCTGTTGTTGAGCCTATAAGGAATTTACTTAAGAAAGGCACTCAATTTGAGTGGAATGAAGCCTATGAAATTGCTTTTGGAATTGTTAAACGTTCCATCAGTCAGTTACCCAGTTTGGGTCACTTTGATACCAACAAAAGAACTATCCTTACCACTGATGCGAGTTTGGCTGGGTTGGGTGCAGTACTGTCCCAAGTGGAGAATGGTGTAGACAAAGTCGTTGCTTTTGCTTCTCGGGCCTTGAGAAAAGCTGAGCAGCAATACTCGTGCATTGAGAGGGAGGCGCTTGCAATAGTTTGGGCAATTAAGCATTTCAAATTTTACCTTTGGGGTATTCCTTTTATTGTAAGATCAGATCATCGTCCTCTTGTGCAAGTTTTCTCGTTCATGGAGAGTGACAGATTGACTCCTAGATTGAAGCGTTGGAGTGAGGGGTTGGAGGAATTCAATTTCCAAGTACAGTATCTACCTGGGTCTTCGAATGTGACTGCTGATTGTCTGTCGAGATTGCCAATTCAAGAACATGAAGATCATGTGGATGTGGAACAGGTGTGTATTTCTTGGGTTAGGGAATCTTCTATTTCTCAGGAAGAATGGAGCCAGGCTATTTCTGAAGATCCTTAGTTTCCTTGTATTAAGGATTTCATCATCAAAGGCTGGCCGGTTAATTGCAAGGATGTGGATTCTGAGCTTAGTCCTTTTTGGTCTGTTAAGGATGAGTTAACTGTTGCACATGGAGGGTTGTTGAGAGGTAGTAGGTTTATTCCTCCTTTATCCTTGAGACCAAAATTGATAAACTTAGCCCATGAGGGGCATCTTGGTAGGAGTCTCACTAAGGCACGGCTTAGGGAGAGATATTGGTGGCCACTAATGGATCATCAGGTGGAGATTGTGGTCAAAGATTGTCATTTATGTGCGTCAAATGATAAGTCTAAAGTAGTCAACAGTGCTCCTTTGTCTCCGGTGGAAGTTCCTAAGCAGCCGTGGACAAAGTTAGGTTTAGACTTAATGGGACCTTTTCATTTACTGGCGCCGTCTGAGAGATTTGTTATTCTTCTGGTTGATTATACTTCCAAATGGGTGTCTACAAGGTGTGTGAGTAACGTCAACACAAAAGTTATTGTGGAATTTCTCAAAGACGAATTTGCTGGGGAGGGTGTTCCGAAGTATCTAATCACAGACAATGGTGTGCAATTTGTCTCTTCTGAGATGGGGGAATTTTTGAATGATCTTGGTATTGTTCATCTGAAAACAGCTCTTTATTCTCCTCAGGCAAATGGTCTGGCTGAGCGCATGAATCGTGTTGTCAAGGGTTGTGTGCAAACAGCATTGGATATGAGGATTCCCCTTAAGGATGTGTTGCGTGATACATGGTGGGCTCATCGTACCACGGTGAACCAGGTTATATGTAACTCTCCTTTTTTTCTTCTGAGGGGCAGACATGCAAGGTCAAAGTTGAATCCGACTTGGTTTCCTTTGCAAGATCAAATTCCTTTGGATGGGAAGAAGGTGGAATCCAGGGTCCGTTCTTATCAAACGGTATATAAAAAAAGGTTTGATAATAAGAATGCTGTTAAGTCTAAGTTGTGGTGTGTGGGGGAGTGGGTTTTGGTCAAGAAACCCAGGTTTTCGAGAAAGGGTATTTCGGAGTTTATGGGTCCATTCATGATTTCTTCTATTCATAAGAATGTGGTCACAATGCAAGGTGGTTGTAAGTGGAATATGTCGAGGCTGGTGAAATACACGGGCCTGATCTTTCTTTGGAGTCTGGTTCCTGTGATGTTTCAGTTTCTGATCAAACCAGTTTCTCTGCTTCTTCAAGTGGGGATAACTCTCCCAGTACTTCAGTTGCTCCTGATCCTGGTCAGGTGCGTTCCAGGGACCTTTCTAGGAGATTGCGTCGCACTCCTGCAAAGTTCAATGATTTTTATTTGAATACCTGTTAATGGTTTTGTGTCTTATTTTGTTTATTTCATTTTGTCATCATTTGTTCTTTCTATTGTTATGTAAAGGGGATGTGTTATGATCTCGTGCGTGCTCTTGTGTTCCATGTTGGAACAGATGCACGCTACGAATGTTGCGGGATTGAAAGAATGCGGGTGGTGGGGCGGCAGTTGGTTGGACGTACTGGGTGAGGCAACATCTTGGTCTGTTGGTGGTGCAATTGGAATAAAGCTACGATTCCAGATTCACTCTTGGGCCCCTGTGCCTTCTTAACACAGAACAATAGGTATCCTGTCACAGGGAGGTGTGACCACCTCCCAGAAAGGGTTTAGTGTATTGGGGCCGGGTGGGAGCGCTTGCCAGCGCCACTCAATCTGCTTGAAGGGCACACTTGCTGCCCTCCTTGCATAGTCCAGTTCAAACCAGCTCAGGGAGCAGTTGGCTCCTGCTCTGGTGTGAAACTGGACAAAGGACATGGGAGTATCCTCCCCACTTATTGACCCCTCCCCTGGGAAGGAACCCTGAATTGTCCTAACTGTTTCCTTAGAGTACTTAAGGACTTACCTGAGAGTGGGTCTCTAGATTCGTCGTGGAACAGGATTAATGTCAGACACCACTTCTTCAACCATCTGGGCACTCTGGACTTCGCTCTGGGCATCAAGGCTGCAACTGGGAAGACTCCTACTGCTCCTGATTTCGTCGCCCTGCTCGTCTGCTGCAACGTCTGTGCCTGTACACCATACAGGAACCTTCCAAGGCCTGTGGGCATCCAAGACAGCTGAAGGAATCTCCCTGGAAGTGAAGGAGTCACTTCCCTGCATCTGCAGGCACCGCCACTAAGCTGACCGGTCTGCTGATACTGGGCTCCTAAGGACTCTAAAAGGCTCAGCAACACAAGTAGTATTTCTTCACGTCCCTTGAGGCCTGCCCTATCCTCTCACCGAGTTTGAGGCCAATATCCCTCGTGGGAACCACAGGAACCGAACCCCTGTGAACCACGTTGACTTGCAGTTGCAAAGGCTTGTTGGCTCCAAGACGCCCCAACCTCAAGCATCTCCAGTGACCAAGATCTTCGTCCTCACCGCATCACCTGTACTGTGGGCCTGCATCTCTGGTGAGCTGCTCGAGGACCTCTTACGACTCCAGTGCCTCCGGCCCGTGGGTCCTCTTGAGGGTCAGCTTTTAATTCAATAGGCTCCCCTCATTGCTCGGGCCTGTCCTGACTTACCTGCTTGCGGTGAGTCACCTGGACCTTGCTGGTCCCGACACTGCACCTTCTTCGTTTTCCACGTTGTTTGCATTTGCCAAGGCTTGTTGGTGCTCCCAACGGACACCGACCCCTCAACTATCGAAATCCGACGTGGGACAGCTAGTGAACGGCTCCTGCTCTTCCACAGCATCGCCTGATCCTCACAGTTGCAACTCCAAGGTCACCGTAATTTCTCCTGCAGCACTAAACATCGGTGGGCATTTGTCCTCCGTGCCTCCTGGTCACTCCTGAGTGGCATAGACTCTGTCCCCTCTATTTGCAGGTACTTCTCAACTTGAATCCACCTTTGAGTTCCACCGGACACTTACCTTGTCCAGCAGCGGCATCTTCCTGAAGTACTCAATTGAGTTTGACGGCAGTTTCCAACGTCACTTCACACCTATGCACCCGGCTTCCCTGGTGCAGGTATCCTGGTTCCTAAGGTATCCATAGGTGGAGTGACTCTCCAACCTTCTGTCTTCCACGGGGTTTCTTCAGGGTCCACTGGGAAGGGTCCTTATTCTTTAAAATTGCAACCGCGACTTACTCATTAACTTGCATTGGGGCACCTGGTTACTTACCTCGAGTCGTGGTTCGCATACCACTATTTTAGCATATGGTTTGGTCTCCCCATGCTGACCACTGTGTATTAAGTGCTACTTACCTGTTTCTATTGAAAAGTATTGTGCGCATGGTGTATATCTCTGGCTAGGAGATATCTGAATGTGGTAGTGAGTGTCTTATAATGAATACATATTTTTATAAATACACTATGTGGTTCTTTTTCACTTAATCTATACCTATGAGATTATGTTCTAGAGAAACAAGCTGATTTACACTCCTGGACTAAGCTTCAAGACTGCTCTCCACGGCTACCATGTAGAGAGTTTTCTCCGGTTGTATAAGATCACCATAAGGGTTGTCTGGATTGGTGCAGGGTGCCCACTTACATAAGTATGCATCATATACCAAGCCAGCTTCTCACCGGTGCTATTTCCAGACTTCTGCAGAAGCAACAAGCATCCTTCATAGAGGTTAAAAAGTGCCTTAGGCAGACGGAGGTCTAACATGTCATGCTGTTCCTGGGGAAACTCTGTCACCACTGCAGGTGCAAATTTCTTCACAGGACTGCAGGATTGGAATAATCTGCAGTCTCCAGATGCTGAGTTCTCGGCCCCCCCAATCGAGAACACGGCAATTGACTCAGAGGTGCATTCCCTCCAAGGCCCAGCGACAACGGAACCAACACCGCATGGTAGCAGCAGCTGCCACTATAGCCGGTTCTTGGGGCAAGCCTGGCCGATTGCACCCTCAGACCTAAGGTGTCCTGTATCTACAGACCCTGTGTCAGACTATGCGATGGAGTCAGAGCCGGAGCCGGAGCCAGATCAGGAACTTTCACAGGTTACTCCAAGGTCGGCTGATGACATTATTTAACACTAACTGACCATAATCGCCTGTGAGAAATCCCAGGTGAAGCACGAGGGGGAAGAGCAATTCCTAACTTTGTTAGGAATCCGAGAACGGGAAATAAGCAGCCGATGGGAGAAAGGAAGGAAGAACTTTCGTTGCTTCTCACAGGAAGAACGGGGCGTGGCAGCTCCCCAAACCAATCACCAAGCCCTAGAGAAGGAAAAAGGCTGGCCACCAATCCTGCTGAGGGAGAGGATCGGGGCGTGGACTGGAGAAAGAGGAAGACGTAGAAACCGAACCAGAGGACGCGGAGATGGGGAAAAGCCGGCACTGTGGCCGAGAGACGCCGGAGAAAAGCATCCCGAAGGCAAGGGACCCAGCGAAGACCCAGAAGCCTGGTTCGAGGAGTGGTGGATACCCTCGGAGAGCACAAATCCTCCCGCTGCAGCTCTGGTACGGAGTGTGTTTCCGTCTCCCTTTTCTTTCCTTCAGCGTAGCCTCCGAGCGGTCCCCCTCATAAGAAGAGCAGAAGACGAGCAGCATTCGCCTAAACAGAAGAGAATAAAGAAAAGTAAACAGCCCTGTTGAAGAGGGTAAAACTGAGAAACCTAACACTTGATCCTTTTGTTCAATAAATTTGTTCATCATTAAAAAAACTTGCACAGTCTCCTCGCTTCTGTTTCTACCCATCCCTCGCACATAGCCCTATGTGCCTCCACATGGGACTCTGGTTTCATATGGTTCCTACAAATCAAGAAGGACTGTGTGTCCAGACAACATAATCATCAGAATACGGGGATTAAGACCACATATCAGAGTATTTTGACCCAATTCCCAGCTAGCTCACAGCGTGCCATCTGAACCCTAATCTTCCAGGATACCAGATGGTATCCGCAATCTCGGAACATGACCCAAGGAAATCGTGGAAACAGATCTATCCTTTCATCCATACTCAGGCATGCTCAAGGAAGATACAAAAATGATACAAATTGGCTTTTCAAACGTTTATTGAAACAATTGTATTCTTGTGTAAAAAGTGTGAGCTGCAATTATTAGTAGGATTAAACAAAGCATTATAACCAGTACTACAAGAATGGTGAAAAAGATAAACAGTTCAACCATTATAACATTACAGTTTGATTATGATTATATTTATACTTATACTCCTACCTAATACTACCTACACTATTGAGTGCAAAGTGGGAGTACCATCTGCCAGATCTGTCAGAAGGCCCCAACCCCCCATAACTTATAGGATGCCGATTTGGTGTAGATCTGGCTACTGCCGTTTGCAGGACGGAGGTTACAGTCAGCCGGGCTGCACCTCAATCACAGGCTAATACACAGAAGTGCTTGTCTACAGAATTTGGCTCAGAGGAGGTTTATGTAATAAAAGCAATGTTCCAATCACACTGTGCCGGTGACTTTTTGGCTTGAGACTCAGAGCTGTCTCAGCCAGACAACCAAATGCAAGGGCATTACATTCAGTGTTCCTTAGCCTTGGACAGAGTATTTGAACAACAGGATAAAATGGTTATCAAGAAATGTGCTGCAAGCAAAATAATGTCGAAATATGTTATCATGCAAGTGCAAAGCATGTAAACAGTCACAGTTTAAGAAAAGATGTCAAGTTTAAACGTGTAGCTAAAATGGAGACTTGCACACGGTCCTTGTTGAACCTTACAACACCCACTCCTTGGCCAGAGGGAGACTCTTGCTTCAAACTAAAACCTAAAAGCCAATCGAAAAAAAGTCAAACTTAATATATGAGCCTAAGGATTATAAAATGAATATAAAATGTACTATTAATAATATAAAAAGTAAATTAAAGCCATAATACATTAAAAATGCCAATTACAAATATACAATTGTTAAAAACAAATAAAAATGAATTAAAACAAAAATAAGGAGCCAAATTAAACTTTAGTAGGCTCACAAAATGTTTTCCATTTTCAGAGAGTCAATAAGATGCATGAAGGAACCTGCAAACTCAGAAGGTGTTTCCACAGTGGCCCGCACTGCAAGTTCCAAAGAACAAACATGGTTCAATCCAGCCCAATCAGCAGCCGCTGATGGTGTGCCAGCTGGCAGTGCAACCACAGAAGGGGATCCAGGAACCAAGAATCCAGGAGCCAAAGCACCCAGGAATGGCTGATAATAAGCATCCTGGAGCAACGGTAGTCTCACAGGACAGCAATGAAGATGAGCCTTTACCAGATACACCTGCAGATCCATATCTGAAGATTGAACCAGTTGCATTGCAAGACACAAATCCAGTGCACATTCAAAGATGCACAATAGACAGGCTGTAGACAGTGTAACCAGTTAAGTCTAAAGGACAAAGACGAGTTGTCATTTAGTTCCTGAAGTAAAGACACTCCAAAGTACTGTATCATGCATTCATGACACAACAGGACGTGTGGTAATTCCTTCACCATTTGGCCTTGAGGTGGAACATCCATTGCGGAGCAACAAAAATAGGAAAAAAATTCCAACAATCAGGACAAACACTAATGGTATGCCTCCAAATACACTGTAAACCAAAACATTTATAAATGACAAAATCACTCCAAATACAGTCTGAAATGTGCTGACAAAGCCAGACCCAACCGCTTAAAAAAAGTGTACCACTCCCGCAGTATTTGAAGTATTAAATATGGGGTGCACAACTTCACCAAAATGTAGTGGCTGTGTGTGCAAGTGAATAAACACTTTAATACAAGAGGTCAGGACCATCACCACATATGGTTCTTCCGGTTTCAGCCCCCAACAACCTTGGTCGTTCAGAATCAAATAACTTTCATTTGAAAACATCTGAATACTGGCCAAACCAAGACACGGACACCTTAACATGTCAAATAAACCATGGACGCATTGCACAGACCATGAAGCGTTACCTCTTTACAGACTAATGAAGGGCCAAATGAAGTTTCACATTTGTTTCTGCTGAGAAAGATCTCAGTTTCTCTGTTTTTACACCAGTAATCGAAAAGCAAAACCCAGGATTTATGAACAAATCTCTTCCCTAACACCTCATATTTGCCTATTTGAAAGTGTTTCAAACAAGCTGTGAAATGAAACGTCAAAATTGGTAGTGAGATAAATCCATGAATCAGTCATACGGCTGATGGTGTCTCACCTACTGAAAAGAGCAATTTTCCTCAATGCTCTTTTCTTAACATTGTGTAAATTGTGTCTTTTTTGCCATTGTTTTTAGTATGCGTGTTAAATAATAAGGCAAAGTCAAATCAGTCGCATTAAGGTATTTCCATGCCATGCGATTTGATTTTAAAATCTGCAATGTCCAACTCAATTGCATAATCGATCTCAGCTGACTTTGATCATGCTAGAGAAGAGACGTCATTCTGTATATTGAATATAGATGATACAATATTATTTAGAGAATAAATATGAGTTGACAATGTGGTCATGTCATTATGCCCTGTCAATTTCTCTTAAAAGTACAGCAGCTTCCTGCTGCAAAACTTTCCAAATTCCATTATATATGACGTATAGAAAACGTTTAGAATGTGGCGATCTAAGACCCAACAAAACATCCTGTAAATCGATGACATTAGAAAGGAAAGATAAAATGATCTTTAGGTTGAATGATGTAACCATTACTGGCATAACTTCCCTACTGTGTAGTCAGTAACCACTCTTGAGTGTTGTGTCTGCACATAGCAGGGGTCGGGTCTGCTTGCTTTAAACCCTGTTGTGATGTTTAAAAAATGTGCACAACAACCATTAGTGCTTATTGACCACACTTACCACCCACCTGAATCTGAATGTGAAGAAATATATGTATCATTCTGTATCATGTTGTTAAGCGTTTCTTCTGTGACATTTGCACAATGTTGCCAATTTTCAAAATGTGCAAAATAGGGAAAGTTGGATGTGTTCATATCTTTAATTTTAGCCAAACCCAGGCAGGTGGTTTGCTGTACTGTCTTGTTTAGGAAAATCATTTGTCTAGGTATTAGACAAGCTCTAAACAAAGCCTTATTGCCCGAGTGGTGTTCCCCATAATGATTTTAACTCAGCGTTTTATTTCTAAAATTCACAGCCTTGTATGGACAGCTGGGAAATAAATGAGTCTGAATAGATTAATTTTGTTTGGGTCAGCATATTTGTTTTTGCAGGGGAAGGGGTAAGTTCATAATAGGAGAAACAAGTAGGTCTGAGGGGTTGATACCAGAAAAATATGCAAACTTCTGCATGTATGTTTTTGAACTATCCACTGGTGGTGTTGGGCAATGTTTCTAGGAAGTGTAATTGAAACCTGCATGTGGAGTACTGGTTCTGTGTGCATTATGATGATAACAAAGCAGTTCACCATCGTTATCAGAATTGGAATATAAATCCTCAGTAACGAATACTGTAGAACATTCTTGTTTAGAAAGCCTGCTTTTCCCATTGGTATCATCACAGACATCAGAAATACTACCAGGAGTGATAACATCATCTCAGGAGACTTTAATTACATAAGGAATTTGCAATGTTTCTGTAGGACCAAAAAGATCAAATGGGACCTTATCCCAAACAATTCCATCCGGGACAGGAAATACAGAAATGTTCACAAGGGACAGGTCTCTTTATGCTTAAAAAAAAAAATGTATTGACATTTCAAACAAACAATGCCATGACAATTCAACAAGCCAGTTTCATATTGAACAGTCGAGAATCAAATACGTATGAAGCCACTTCCATACATGATATGAATGATAGGTTGCATCATACCCACCTTTCCCAAACCGCTGACATAATATAACTTTAACATCTTAGTATTCTCACATTTTATCAGAAGTAATACAAAGAGAAAAGTGTCTTACACGGCGTTACCTGAGAGGGTCAATTCCAAATTTACACACCATTTGTTCGCCCAGCATGACGTCTCCTGCACTGTATATCAGGGAATAAATGTGAGGTGCTAATGTATCACAAATGCAATGGTGACTACGATGCAACTTCGTCCGTTACCTCAGCTGCTGTTTGTGAGATAGCTTTCCAAGTCAAGAATGGGTCCCAAATGTTTCGGGGTCTAGAGGCGAGTGGCATCAATTCCCAAAATGTACTCGGTTGGGTATGTCTGTATGTGATGTCTCTAACCCGCTCTTTGATGGAGGGCACCCGCCGCCTACCCCAGTAAACAGCGACCTGGTGCTTTGCAAACAGAAGGAGAAGGGCATGCAGCCTGCGCAACTTAGGCGGAGTGTCCTTTACATACCCCAACAGACCCAGCGCAGGAGACGGAGCCAACGCCACCCCCAGTATATCATTCACTGACTCAAAGATCTTCACCCATAAATCAGCTATCCTGGGGCACTGCCACGCCACATGGAGAAATGTAGCTGGAGCATGGCCACATCTCCAACAATCACTCTCTGCTCGAAGGCCCATACGGTGGAGGCTCACGGGAGTCCTATAATATCTACGCAAATATTTAGAGTGAATCAATCTTAACTTATAGTTCGGGGAAAGCTCCGAGAGCTGCTCACAACAATATTCCCATTGCTCTACGGTCAATTGCGTGTCTAGCTCATCATTCCAATGTTTAAAAGAATTTGGCATTACGATCGGGGCAGTGTCTTGCATGCGTGTGTATAGGCGGGTAACCAGTTTCTGCGAAGAGGGGAATTTCAGCAAATATTCCAATGCAGGCAGGGTTGGCGGCGCCCTCGGGAAGTCCTCCCATAAAGAACGACACGCCGTGCATATTCTATGATATAAAAAGATCTCGGTAAATGGAACTACCTGTCCCTCAAGCGTGGCTGGGGGAGGTCGAAATTCATCCCCGGGGTATAAATCCTCAAACGTCTGGAGGTTTCATTTTCTGAGCTAGTGTCTTACTCATGCTGTCCCGTATACAAGGCATCATTGGATTCTGTGATAGAGGAACGGATGGGGCATAAAGCAGCGAGATCCCTGCCCTCTTGCGCAGCTTGTCCCACGCCCAGCACAGAGTCCCAGCTGAGTCTATGTCGCCGCGAGGGCGGCTTGGTTTTTGATACAGCGCTACCTTATGGCGGGATGGGGGCCATTATGTCAGTTTCGACCGCTACGTCCGGCTGGAAGGGGGTCGGGTGCACCCAATAATGCCGAAACTGGGCTTGCGCACACAGTGCATAAAGCTGCATGTCAGGGGCCCCCAAGCCACCCTGCCTCAGTGGACGAGTTAGGAGATCCCAAGAAGCTCCGACTTGCTTGCCATCCCACACCAGCGTGAAGAGGTGGGATTTAAGTGTATTCAAAAAATGCCTGGTGAGTGGAATCAGTATATTGACAAATATAAATTTTTGGGATGGATGACCATTTTGGCTAGTGCTATCCTGCCAGCTAATGACAGCGGCAACCGAGCCCATATTTTTACTTTGTCCTCCAGCAACATCATCGTTCGGCCGTAGTTTAGTCGCCACACCTCCTGCGTATCTCGACTGATCCAGATTCCTAGATACTTAACCTCCACAGCCTCCCAGCGTAAGGGGAATTCTGAGGTTATTTGAGGGGTACTATCCTTCAACGGGAATATCACAGATTTGGCCCAATTAATAAAGACACCCGAAAGCCCGCCAAAGCGGATAAATTCCCTCAGCAACGGTTCCAGATTGTCTTCGAGGTTTATGATGTATAGTGTAACGTCGTCAGCATATAAGGATATGAGCAGATTACAGGAACTAAAACCAATACCTCTCGCAGTATGGTGTTGCCTGATACGAGCCGCTAGGGGCTCCATTGCAATTGCGAAAAGTAGAGGGGATAATGGACATCTCTGTCTAGTCCCACGCGAGATCGGAAAGGGGTCTGAGAGCAAACCATTCACCCGTACACGCGCCATGGGAGAGGTGTACAGTAGCCGGATGCAGTTTATAAAAAGCGGATTGAATCCCATGCGCCTTATATTGGAGAATAGGTAGGACCACTCAAGTGTATCAAAAGCTTTGGTGGCATCCAAAAACACCACCGCAGCCTTTTCGTCTGGGTGGAAGTAATGTAGCACTGAAAACATTGTTCGCAAATTGTGAGATGTCGATCTCCCCCGAATGAATCCCGACTGATCCGGAAGTGCTATCATTGGCAGGAGTGGCTGCAACCTGTTAGCAAGCAGTTTCGCGAAGATTTTGACATCCACATTTATCATAGAAAGCGGACGGTAGGAGTCCAGCTCCTTCTCCGATTTCCCAGGAGTGTAAGGATCGTCGCCTCTCTCATGGACTGAGGCAGTAGCCCCACTTCCAGTGCTTCCCCATAGACCTCCAGCAAGCGAGGCGCCAGCTCCTCGACATAGGTCTTATAGAAGGATGTGGTCAGGCCGGCAGGGCCTGGAGCCTTACCTAGGAGCAGGCGTTTAATAACCTGTGCTACATCTTCCACTGTGAAAGGGAGGTCCATATATTTCCTATGGGAATCGCTAAACCAGACCAGTGCCAGTGTGTCAAGGAACGCATTAAGCTCTTCTGTACATGTCCCCTGAGAATGTCGTATATAGCCGAGTATAGAATGCAGAGAATTCGCCAGACACCCCCATGTGACCTCTAACCATGTCTCCCTGCGAGTTTTGTATCTCATGAACAAACGTCGCTGTTTTAGATGGTCGAATCATGCCAGCCAGTGTGCGACCCGGCCTATCCCCTTCACCGTATCTGCGAGTTTCAGCATATTTGCTGTGCCTCTTCCGCATAATCCAATAGAAGAGCTTTTAAGTTCCGCGCCATGTGGGGGTCATTCGTTGAGTAAAAAACACCCTCTAGTGCCTTAATCTGGGCCTCCAGGGAGGCAATCGTGCTACGAATTGCCTTTAGCACCCCCACTTGTCTCACGATGCATTGGCCTCTAATCACCAGCTTAAAAGCCTCCCAGAGTGATGCTTCAGCATCTACCGACCCCTCATTGTAAGCAAAATAATCAGTTATATCTCCCAGTATCTCTTCCTTGAAGGCTTCATCTAGCATAGCATGTGGTGGGAGCCGCCAGGAAAACGCTTGGGGGAGTGTCCCCGGGAGTGTCATTTGTAGCAGGCTTGGGGCGTGGTCTGACAATGTGCGCGGCAAGTGCGATATGGCGACAGTCCAAGCTGCAGCACCTCTGGAGACTAGCCAGAAGTCCAGGCGGGACCACGCACAGTGATGATCTGATATACATGTACCCTCCCTCACCAGGGGGTGTCTACTGCGCCATATGTCTACTAGGTTCCTGTCCCTGACTATGGACCGCAGAGCGGCGCTCGCAGCCGGGTGTAAGGTGCGAGCCACACCCTTCCTATCTGTGGCATCATCTAAGATGGCATTGAAATCCCCACCCCACAGCACGGTGTCACATCCTGTCGCCTTCATTTTGGACCATATATCATGAAAAAAATCAGGAGAGTCAGCATTAGGACCATATATCGCTGCAATCACCAGGGGGAGCCCCCCCAACACTCCACATATGATAACAAACCTCCCCTAAGGATCCCTGTGTTCCTCCCTCTCGCACCAATCCACCCCCTGTCGAATCAGCACAGCTACTCCTCTGGCGTAATTAGAGTAAATGGACGTGTACGTGTGCCCCCGCCTGCGATGTCGCAACCTCTGAGACGGTGTGGCATTTAAGTGTGTTTCCTGCAGCAAACAAATGTCAATGTCATGCCTGGTTAAATAAGTGTGAACAAGCCTGGACTTACGACAATCATTCAGCCCTCTAATGTTCCACGTTAACAGGTTCAGTGGTTGTGCGTGTGAGTATCAAGACAGAGACCCACAGCGAGGATCAGGTATTCAGCAAGCTTAACCATCAAAGCATGAAGTGTGTACAGTGGCCCACATCTCGTAGTCATACTGGCATCAAACAAACAATCTCCACCCCCCACCCCAACCAGGTTGAAGAATAACCCCCCCTAACAAACGAACACATATCCATATCCGGAAACTGTAAGGGAATTTTCCCATGGGGGCATAGTGGCGTCAGCAATCACCCCTGAATGAACAGGGTGGCCGGGAGCTCTGCAGTGTACGCTACTAACCCTCCCCGACATCCTAAAACAAAGCTACTAAGAAAGAAGGAACATCATAATAACCCACAATTGCATCTAAAAGGATTACCACATAGTTCGGCGTCATGTTAAATAGTCACTTAGCCCAGCAAAGATTGTGCACCGGATCAGTCATTATCACTAAGGTGGCCAGACACGGACGCTGCCGGTCCACGGCGCTCTCTACCCTCCCTCCCTCCCTCCAATATGCTTGGCAAACTTGAGTGCAGATTTTGCATCAGTAAAGTAGTGCACAGTACCATCATATGAAACCTTTAATTTCGCTGGGTAGAGCAAGGAGTAAGGGATCTTCGCCTGAAGGAGTATATGCTTGGCCTGTAGGAATTCGTGTCTCAAATCCAGTTGGCCGCACACTGCTCATAACACCAGCATGTTGCCCCAAGGAACTCTGGTAGATGTAGTGGCGACGGCGAGTACGCCTATGCCACAGTGTTGAAAAAAAGTATGTGTCGCATTAGCCATCCCTGGACACGTGTTTCGAGGTAGTTGCCTCTCGTCAGCAGGGAGTAGGTAAGTGTAAAGGGGTGCCGCGTGGACTGCCAATAACGTAAAAACAGGTAGAGTACCTCTCATGGCGCGCAGGTGCTGGTCCAGAGCTCGTCAGCCCAAATGGCTCAAGGGAGCCTTTATATAACAAATCCAGTTGGCCGCACCCTGCTCGTCACACCAGCATGTTGCCCCAAGGAACTCTGGTAGATGTAGTGGTGACGGCGAGTACGCCTATGCCACAGTGTTGAAAGAAAGTATGTGTCGCATTAGCCATCCCTGGACACGTGTTTCGAGGTAGTTGCCTCTCGTCAGCAGGGAGTAGGTAAGTGTAAAGTAGTGCAGTGTGGACTGCCAATAACGTAAAAACAGGTAGAGTACCTCTCATGGCGCGCAGGTGCTGGTCCAGAGCTCGTCAGCCCAAATGGCTCAAGGGAGCCTTTATATAAATCCAGTGTCTCGCTGCCTGCACAGCCGGGGTAAAGTCCGGATAAAACTATATATTGTTACCTTGGTAGGATAGTTGGCCTTTTTCCCTCGCCATTCTCAATATATTATCCCGGTCCTGATAGTTCAGCAATTTGACCAGTATTGGTCTAGGCGGCGCGCCCACCGGGGGCTTTTGGCCCAGGGATCTGTGCGCCCTTTCCACCACGAAGACAGGGGACAGCTGAGGGTCAAACAGAGCATGCAGAAGGTCCGTCACATAGTTTTCCATCTTGGTAATTGCAGTGGTCTCCGGAATCCCGGTAATGCGTAGGTTATTTCTACGTGACCTCGCTTCTAAATCATCATTTTTGGCGCGAATAACTCCCAAAAGTTTATCCTTATTCAACAATTATTCTTTGGTTTCCACTTGGAATTCGTGGAATTCGTTTTGCAGGTTTTCCAAAGCATCTAGTCGAGTGTCATGGACATTAACCTGAGCTTTTACCGAGTCCAGCTGCGTGGTCAGGGTATCTAGTTTAGAATCAATGGTTCGCAGGCTAGAGCGCATTTCTAACATGAGGGTGCGCAGATCGTCTCCCCGATCTTCAGAGTGCATCTCCTGTTGTTCTTCTGTCTGCGTTACAGAGGGCGACTCAGTTTGGCGCGTGGACGTCTTATCAAAATTCAGCTTCGGTTGTTTGGCATCTTGTTTGCCCATCATGAGTCAAGCTGACAGCGTCCAGTAGTGACCAAAACAGATCTAGAGACCCAGGCCTCAAGTATGTCTTCAGGCTTCCCTGCCACCGATCCTCCCACTGCAGTCAGCCCAACACGAGGCACGCGGCGTAGTCCGCCCCAGTCCAGGCTCACACCAACTCCCCAATCGCGCATCGTGCCTGTACCCACTTGATCACCTGCGGTAGATTATGGCACCAGCGATGACCAGGTATGGCAGAATAGGCTGGACAGCAGGCCGCGGCACCGCCCCGCCCAGATCCCACCAGGGAGCAGAGTGAACATCCCAGATAGGTAATCCCAGCACAGGCAGCAGCGCTCAGAGTCAGCCCGGGGCTCCACGCAGGGGAGTGCAGATTCACCACAGCATCCACAGGGATCTCACCCACAGGGCTCTTCAATGTCTATATGCCTAGGCCCCTCGCTTACACCAGCAGCATCCAATCTTCTGCAGCACAATAAATGGGCAGTAGGGCAAACGCATATCCGCCGCCACCGGGACTACGGCACAACAGTACCACAAAGCAGTGTCCAGGGTCCGCATGTCGTAAGAGTGCACTTCCTGTCGTCCCACAGCTGCCGCAAAGCTTCTCCATGCAGCGGGCACTCCTCCTCGCAACAACGCAATCGGGTGCCACTTCAGAGCCACAGCTTCCGCAATATGTGCCTCGCCCCCATATAGCACTCCGCAGGATACCACAGCAAGCAGGGGGGGGGGGTCGAGTAGTTCTTCACCTACGCGCCTGCAGCTACTCCCTCTACGATCGCGGATTTCCAAGATGGCGCCAGCAGGCCCTCTCGTTAGCGCCAGAGCTCCCCCTCACCACAATCAGAGCTGTCCACCAGTAATAAGTAGGGCCAGATATCACAGGCTGTATGTGCTTCTCCGCCGCATATCTGCGTCTCAGCTATCGTCGGCAACCAGTTCCGTCTGTCCAAGGCCTCCACATCTCCACCGTCAAAGCAGGCCCGTATCTCCACCGCAGCCCCGGGCTCGATTTTCAAGACCGCCGACCTCCGCAGTCACATCGAGCAGGAGCCGTGCAGGCAGCAAGCAGCTCCCTCGTTCTGACGTTACAGAGCTCGCACGGAGCTCGGGCGCACACCCCAACAGTGCACAACGGGTCAGCAATTCAGGGATGCCGCTTTCAGGCTTGCCACAACACCATATTCCAGGATAATTAGAGGATTAGTGACCCAGCCGGCGTAGCGCACTCAAAGAGCGGCCATTCCGCTGCTCGGCAGACCACGCCCCCCAGGTCTCTTCATACTTTATGTGAAGAAGAATGAGGCTTCAGTACCTCAGCTACCAGTTCAACAGCAGAATGTTCTGGGAGAGAATGTCCATTTAGGAGCAAAAAGAAAACTGTGAAAAGCCCAATCCAAATGAATAGGAAAAACTGAATTGGCGATCCATACATACAACTAAGGGGGAATCAGGTAAGTCTGTTCCAGCCAACAGACAAATGAAAGTATCCCATGAAGTAAATTATGTGATGAAGCCGAGGGAAAGCCATCAATGTCAGAAAAGTAACCAGAGTCAGTCTGTGCAAAAACAAGGACCTCATGGGGTAAAGTAGAACTGGTTGGTACCACCAAAGGTGGTTGATAATTATGGCTCCTGGTATTATGGTGTTTCTTTTTTTGACATTTCAGTCTGTATTTATCTGTATTAATGTTTTGTTAATGTTTATCTGTATTTATTTTAGGTTTTCCGAAAAAATGAAGCTGAAACTATTATATTTCCACATTTATTTAACCAATAAATGTACCCTCTTATTGCATGTCAATTAATCAATCAGATTTCCTGTAAAGTGCGACTACTCACCCGTTAGGTTCTCAAGGTGCTGGGGGTGGGAGAAGGGAATCTGCCATTCAGCTGAAGAGCCAGGTCTTGGGGTCCTTCCTGAATTGTGGAAGTGACGATGATTGCCTGAGATGTAGAGGCAGAGAGTTCCAGGCCTTCACAGCGAAGTAGGAGAAGGTTCTTCGTTCAGCCAAGCTCTTGCAGATCTGTAGTTGACTAGGGCCAGTTGGGTGGAGCGGAGATGTCTGGTGGGTGTGTAGAAGGAGAGGCGGTGGTTGGGGTATGCAGGTCTGGAGTTGTGGAGGGATTTCTAGGTGTGCATGAGGAGCCTGAAGGTAATTCTTGATCGTAAGCCATTAAAGGTCTCTCAGGTGACCAGTGATTTGACTGAGGTGGGGGATGTTCAGGATGGTCTAGCAGAGGCGTGCTGGATGTCTTGCAGTTTCTTTAGGAATTTCTGGCTGGTGCCTCGTAGAGTGTGTTGCGGAAGTCGATTCTGCTTATGACGAGTGCATGGGTGACTATTTTCCTGGTCTCGGTGGGTATCCATGTCATAAATCTTCTGAGGCAGGTGAAGCTTGTGGAAGCAGTAGGATGAGATGCCATTGATTTTGCAGTTCATTGAGAGCGAGGAGTCCAGGATGATACAGAGGTTTTGCGTGTGGTCCGTGGGGGTTCCGATCGCTGCGGGCCACCAGGAGTCATCCCAGGCAGTGGGGGTGGAGCCCAGGATGAGGACTTTGGTCTTGTTTGAGTTGAACTTGAGGCAGCTGTCCTTCATCCTGGTGTGGAAGTTGCCCTTGGCAGCTGTGTGTTCATCGGTGAGGGATAGAATCGGGAGAGAATCAGCTGTATGTCGTGGGCGTAGGAGATGTTCAGTACATGACTTCTGACAATGGCTGCAAGCGGGCCATTTAGATGTTGATGAGAGTGGGGCCACTCCGCAGCTGATCTCTGTGGGTTTCGAGTAGAACGGTGAAAGTCTGACTCTCTGTTCGGTCAGTGAGGAAGGAGCGGATTCATTCTAGGGATTTGTCACGGATGCCAGCTTTGTGGAGTCTTATGCAGAGGGTGCGGTAGGAGATGGTATCAAAGGCAACTGAGAGGTCCAGGAGGATGAAGGCTGCCGTTTCACTTCTGTCGAGGAGGGTGCAGATGTCGTCTTTAACAGCGAAGGGTGTGGTCTCTGTGCTGTGGTTGCTTCTGAAGACCAATGGGGAGAATTCTTAGGATGTGGTTAGTTTCGATGAACTTGCAGAGTTGGGCATTGATGGCCTTCTCGATGGCTTTGACTGGGAAGCGGAGCAGAGAGATGGGTCTGTAGTTTTTTAGGTCCGTCAGGTCGGCAGAGGGTTTCTTCAGCAGGGGTTTTTTCTCTCCGTGTTTCCAGTCTTCAGGGAAAGTGGCAGACTTGATGGAGCAGTTGATGGTGCACCAGGGTTCGGTGGCGATGGAGGTGCCAGCTCTGTTGAAGATGTGGTGAGGTCAGGGATCTGTGGGGGCTCCGAAGTGGATGCTGTTCATGATTCTGAGGGTGGCGTCAGAGGTAAGGGTGGTCCAGTTGGGCAGGGGCTGCTGGGGTCTTGGGTAGTTAAGCTGTAGATCTCCTTGATGGTGGGTTGGAAGAAGGTGGCGGGGTTGTCGCAGAGGTCTTGGGAGGTGGGAATGTCTGCTGTCTCTGTGCTGGGTTTAGAAAATTCTTTGACCATAGTGAAGAGTTCTTTGCTATTGTGTGTGTTGGCCTTGATGCGTTGCTGTATGGCTGTTTTCTTTGTTGTTCTGATGAGGTGGTGGTGTGCTGTGAGAGCGGTTTTGAAGGCTACGTGGTCTACGTGGTTTTGAAGGTTGCTGCTCTGCCATCTTTTCTAGAGCCGTCTGCAGGTGCACCTGGCCTCTTGGAGAGCAGGAGAGAACCTGCTGGCTTTCTTGAAGGGCTCCTTTCCTGAGGGTTTCCTCAGGGGAGCCAGTGTGTTGACACAGTTGGAGATCCATAGGTGAGGTTGCGTGCTGAGGCGCTGGCATCAGAGGATGTGGGTGGTGAAGTTTTACTGAGGGAGTTGGTGAGCTGGTCTACGGTGACCTTGTTTCAGCTTCTGTGAGGCTAGAGGTTGGCGTGGTGGTATATGGTGGGTTTGGTGAAGGAGAATTGGTGGTCTGTCCAATGTAGCTCACGGGTATGGCTGATAGATATGTTGTTGCTTGCGGAGAAGATGGGGTTGAGCGTTTGTAGTGCTGAGTGGGTTGGAGAAGGAAAAAACCACTTACGAGAGGGGGACCCCTAAACATAAATCAAGGGCAGGTACAAGCGGGGTAAGAAACAATCCAAAAACGAAGAAAACAGTACCTGTCCAATAAACGGTATATAAAAAGGCCTAGAGGGTAGGTCCCTAATTTAACACAAAGCTACACTAGAACAGCGCGGAACAGAATAGATGACATGAAACACCAAACCATGGGATTAGATACAAAAATATATATATCTTCTTTTTATTTATGTTTTGTTTTTTTGATCATACAGCCATTTTCAATGTTTTCAATCTTTAAACTAACAAATACATTTACAAATCAATAAGAAAACACATATATGTATATAAATAAATACATTGTTCAATGTCCCACGCGAGAATATAATTCATACATACAAACAATCATTCCACACACTAATCAACACAAATATCAACACAACAATTCAGGTAAAGGTGGTAAAAACTATCCAGTGGTATTCGGATCGGTGGTAGAACTACTGTTTTATCAGGGTGTACATAGGTGATACTGTAGGGAACAGAGGGTCGGTGATTCAAGCGCCAACGCGCGTTTCGGTATAGGACCCGCAAAGGGACCCCACCTTCCTCAGGGCGTAGACCAAAAGGATAGTAGGGGACATGAGCAATACCTCAAATAAATTAGATAAATAAACGTAAACAACAGAACCAAAAAACATAATAACAACAACTATATAAGTACTCTGATGCATTTTTATATCAAAGAAGAATATATCTACATCTATCTGTCCGCGACAGTTCCAGTTAGCCAAATGTAGGGAAGGATAAACATTAACAAGGGTCCAAAACGGTACCAAGGTAGCTAGCACAGGAGAGCAACCCCGCGGTGAAAGTTCTAGCATGAAGTGAAAGTGCGTATCTCACACCATAGAGGGATCAAAGAGAAAAGAAGTGACTCTAGTGTTAGGCTTAATCAAAAACAAAGGCATAGCAGAAAGCATAGAACACCAATAATACCAGTCCCTGTGTACGTCATGCATTGAATGCCTAAATAGAAGAGGAGAAGGTAGATATCAGTGACAGTACATACTTAGAGTTAAAACAACATCCACACGATCAACATCAGGATAAACAGCGTCACAGTGTGGAGTTGAAAAGCAGACTAATCGCTAGGCTTCAGCAGTACATCCCGGCATTTTCGCGAGGGGATTCCCTGTCCGATCAAATCAGGGAGCCGCTATTCAAGAACAATATGACGACTGGCCTGTCTGAAGAAGAGAAATATACACGATTTATGACTACAACAGTGAACGAAAAACGACCAGCATGGGTTCACACTACATCAAAAAATGGGAATTGCATCAAAGACCATAATGCAACACGATTTTATAAAGAACCAATAACGTACTTGTCCTTCGCAGTAGTGCAGTGCCTAACGATGTGCCGAGGATTCAGGAGCGCCTATTGCTGATTAACATCACGGATGTCCAGGAAGATGATGAGTGCCCAGTCACAGAGGCGTGAACGCTCAAGAGGCGTTTCAACGACTATCTGAAAATACGGGGCAAGTAAGGACAGACTTTGATGAACCCGGAGGGTAGAAAAATTACAAAGAAGTTCATGACACACAACAATGCACAGTAGATATTCGTAATGTCGAGAGTGACCACACCCGAAATCATATGGGTTTGATACAGGTGTCCGCTACACTTCGGGGACATAAACCCAGGGAAAGATAAAGAAATAAATAAAGAAGCATCTAGGTAATTATTAGGAATAAATGGAGCGAGATATCTCAGAGGGACGACATAGCTATCCGGGAGGTTCAAGTTACGAACGCGCTCAGTCCTATCAAGCGGTACTTACTTGCTGGATCAAACACTCCAGTTCTCTCAGCTCGTCAATCCTGTGCCGACAATGGCACGCACAGGAGAGATTCCCGCGCAACGTCCCTTTAAGCACGTCACGGGCCTCCCACGCGCCAATAGGGTGCTCATTGAGTTAAGGAGGAGTGGACAGAGGACTACCCTCAGGAAGGTGAAAGGGATGTATGGGGAAAGATGTCGGCCATGATGGAACAAACGGGCATGCCCAGAGATATAAGCGAAATTACATCGACAGATCAAGATGTCAGAGATAAGTTCAATCTGTCCAAAATGTATAAGTATAACGGGGAGGCAATAATCTCTATCAGCTAAGGACGATGGATAGATAGGACAGGATGTCCAATCAAGTTGAGCACGGTGATAGAGAAAACCAACACCCATACTGACAGAGAGCAAAGATATATTTGTTTGAGAAAATCGAAAAAACAGGGGGTTAGATGATGGCATTCTCCCACTGGATCATCTCATTCAGTCCCCGCTGGACAGAGTCTAAATAAAAAATCCAAAATGTCTCTCTCTTTTTCCTGATAGAGCTTGGGTTCCTCCCTGGTGGAGTGTGTATTTTTTCCAGGATGGTCCAAGTAAGATCGGTATCTTTGTGGTTCATACTTAGCCAGTGGCTGACCAAAGGGGCAGAGGTTTTTTTTAAACAAATGTTTGATTTGTGTTCACAAATCCGGTTTCTCACCTCACGGCTAGTCTCCCCGATATAGATTAGATCACAGGGACACATAATGATGTAGACAACATTGGGAGTCCGACAGTTGGTCATGCCTTTAAGTATGATGGTCCGATTATTGGCGTGGATGGTATTGCCAACAATGGCCTGAGGGCATGCATGGCAGGTGCCACAACGATGGTTTCCTTCAACGGGTTTGGATCCAGGGATGACAGTCTGGATTAGAGTTTTTTTCTCAGTGATTTTCCCTCTGATCAGGCAGTTTTTCAGATTTTTATTCCGTTTAAAGGCAAACAGTGGTTTGGGAATGTTAATTCCATCATTGCCGACATTCAAAAGGTACCATAGGGAGTTGATAGTTTGTCTGACCCTGTGGTTAATGTTGGAGTGTTTGGTAACATACACCAATTTATCCACAGGGTCAGGCTTCCTCTGGGTGAACATAGATTCTCTATTGAAATATCGGGCTCGTTTGAAGGAGTCTTTAATCAATTTCTGTGGATATCCTTGGTCAAGAAATTTAGATTTGAGGATTTCAGCTTGTGCAAGAAAATCTTTCATATGGGAACAGTTCCTCCGCACACGGAGGAACTGGCTAAAGGGGATACTGTCCCTTTGGCACCTGGGGTGGAAGCTGCCGTATTGGAGGAGTGTATTTCTGGCCGTGGGTTTAATGTATAGAGATACACTCAGTTTCTTATGATGGTGTTCGATCCACACGTCCAAAAATTCAACCCTAGTGTTGCTGGAATGTACCGTAAATTTGAGGTTGATATCGGCTGCATTCAACCAAGCCACGTATTAGTTCAACGAGCTATGGTCTCCGGTCCAGATGAAGAAAATATCATCAATGAAACGTGACCATGCTCGGACGTTTTCGTAGAAGGGTGCCAGTTCGTTATAGATGTTAATTTGTTCAAATTTTCCCATATAGAGGCAGGCTATACGTGAAAGACACGGGCCATTTTATCTCTAAATATATAGCGACTCTATATCTCTAAAATCGAAGATATCCCTTTTGATCCAGACAGGGACCTTTTGGTGACTTTGGATCTGGAGTCGCTATATACGAATATCCCTCAGAAGGGAGCACTATCTGTGATACAAGAGATCTTGGCCACAGAAACTCAAATCACCAACTCCCCATTTATCATTCAATGTTTAAAGATTGTCTTGAATGACAACTACTTGGAATTTAATGGTGAGTTTTTTCAGCAGATACAGGGCATCAGTATGGGGGCGTCCTCTGCTCCGAGTATAGCCTGTCTCTATATGGGAAAATTTGAACAAATTAACATCTATAACGAACTGGCACCCTTCTACGAAAACGTCCGAGCATGGTCACGTTTCATTGATGATATTTTCTTCATCTGGACCGGAGACCATAGCTCGTTGAACGAATACGTGGCTTGGTTGAATGCAGCCGATATCAACCTCAAATTTACGGTACATTCCAGCAACACTAGGGTTGAATTTTTGGACGTGTGGATCGAACACCATCATAAGAAACTGAGTGTATCTCTATACATTAAACCCACGGCCAGAAATACACTCCTCCAATACGGCAGCTTCCACCCCAGGTGCCAAAGGGACAGTATCCCCTTTAGCCAGTTCCTCCGTGTGCGGAGGAACTGTTCCCATATGAAAGATTTTCTTGCACAAGCCGATATCCTCAAATCTAAATTTCTTGACCGAGGATATCCACAGAAATTGATTAAAGACTCCTTCAAACGAGCCCGATATTTCAATAGAGAATCCATGTTCACCCAGAGGAAGCCTGACCCTGTGGATAAATTAGTGTATGTTACCAAACACTCCAACATTAACCACAGGGTCAGACAAACTATCAACTCCCTACGGTACCTTTTGAATGTCGGCAATGATGGCATTAACATTCCCAAACCACTGTTTGCCTTTAAACGGAATAAAAATCTGAAAAACTGCCTGATCAGAGGGAAAATCACTGAGAAAAAAACTCTAATCCAGACTGTCATCCCTGGATCCAAACCCGTTGAAGGAAACCATCGTTGTGGCACCTGCCATGCATGCCCTCAGGCCATTGTTGGCAATACCATCCACGCCAATAATCGGACCATCATACTTAAAGGCATGACCAACTGTCGGACTCCCAATGTTGTCTACATCATTATGTGTCCCTGTGAGCTAATCTATATTGGGGAGACTAGCCGTGAGGTGAGAAACCGGATTTGAGAACACAAATCAAACATTCGTTTAAAAAAAACCTCTGCCCCTTTGGTCAGCCACTGGCTAAGTATGAACCACAAAGATACCGATCTTACTTGGACCATCCTGGAAAAAATACACACTCCACCAGGGAGGAACCCAAGCTCTATCAGGAAAAAGAGAGAGACATTTTGGATTTTTTATTTAGACTCTGTCCAGCGGGGACTGAATGAGATGATCCAGTGGGAGAATGCCATCATCTAACCCCCTGTTTTTTCGATTTTCTCAAACAAATATATCTTTGCTTTCTGTCAGTATGGGTGTTGGTTTTCTCTATCACCGTGTTCAACTTGATTGGACATCCTGTCCTATCTATCCATCGTCCTTATCTGATAGAGATTATTGCCTCCCCGTTATACTTATACATTTTGGACAGATTGAACTTATCTCTGACATCTTGATCTGTCGATGTAATTTCGCTTATATCTCTGGGCATGCCCGTTTGTTCCATCATGGCCGACATCTTTCCCCATACATCCCTTTCACCTTCCTGAGGGTAGTCCTCTGTCTATGTCCACTCCTCCTTATCTCAATGAGCACCCTATTGGAGCGTGGGAGGCCCGGGACGTGCTTAAAGGGACGTTGCGCGCGAATCTCTCCTGTGCGTGCCATTGTCGGCACAGGATTGACGAGCTGAGAGAACTGGAGTGTTTGATCCAGCAAGTAAGTACCGCTTGATAGGACTGAGCGCGTTCGTAACTTGAACCTCCCGGATAGCTATGTCGTCCCTCTGAGATATCTCGCTCCATTTATTCCTAATAATTACCTAGATGCTTCTTTATTTATTTCTTTATCTTTCCCTGGGTTTATGTCCCCGAAGTGTAGCGGACACCCGTATCAAACCCATGTGATTTCGGGTGTGGTCACTCTCGACATTACGAATATCTACTGTGCATTGTTGGGTGTCATGAACTTCTTTGTAATTTTTCTACCCTCCGGGTTCATCAAAGTCTGTCCTTACTTGCCCCGTATTTTCAGATAGTCGTTGAAACGCCTCTTGAGCGTTCACGCCTCTGTGACAGGGCACTCATCCTCTTCCTGGACATCCGTGATGTTAATCAGCAATAGGCGCTCCTGAATACTCGGCACATCGTTAGGCACTGCACCACTGCGAAGGACAAGTACGTTATTGGCTTTTATAAAATCGTGTTGCATTATGGTCTTTGATGCAATTCCCCTTTTTTGATGTAGTGTGAACCCATGCTGGTCGTTTTTCGTTCACTGTTGTAGTCATAAATCGTGTATATTTCTCTTCTTCAGACATGCCAGCCGTCATATTGCTCTTGAATAGCGGCTCCCTGATTTGATCGGACAGGGAATCCCCTCGCGAAAATGCCAGGATGTACTGCTGAAGCCTAGCGATTAGTCTGCTTTTCAACTCCACACTGACACTGTTTATCCTGATGTTGATCGTGTGGATGTTGTTTTAACTCTAAGTATGTACTGTCACTGATATCTACCTTCTCCTCTTCTATTTAGGCATTCAATGCACGACGTACACGGGGACTGGTATTATTGGTGTTCTATGCTTTCTGCTATGCCTTTGTTTCTGATTAAGCCTAACACTAGAGTCACTTCTTTTCTCTTTGATCCCTCTATGGTGTGAGATGCGCACTTTCACTTCATGCTAGAACTTTCACTGCGGGGTTGCTCCCCTGAGCTAGCTACCTTGGTACCGTTTTGGACCATTGTTAATGTTTATCCTTCCCTACCATTGGCTAACTGGAACTGTTGCGGTCAGATAGATGTAGATATATTCTTCTTTGATATAAAAATGCATCAGAGTACTTATATAGTTGTTGTTATTATGTTTTTTGGTTCTGTTGTTTACGTTTATTTATCTAATTTATTTTAGGTATTGCTCATGTCCCCTACTATCCTTTTGGTCTACGCCCTGATGAAGGTGGGGCCCCTTTGCGGGTCCTATACCGAAACGCGCGTTGGAGCTTGAATCACCGACCCTCTGTTCCCTACAGTATCACCTATGTACACCCTGATGATACAGTAGTTCTACCACCGATCCGAATACCACTGGATAGTTTTTACCACCTTTACCTGAATTGTTGTGTTGATATTTGTGTTGATTAGTGTGTGCAATGATTGTTTGTATGTATGAATTATATTCTCGCGTGGGACATTGAACAATGTATTTATTTATATACATATATGTGTTTTCTGATTGATTTGTAAATGGATTTGTTAGTTTAAAGATTGAAAACATTGAAAATGGCTGTATGTTCAAAAAAACAAAACTTAAATAAAAAGAAGATATATATATTTTTGTATCTAATCCCATGGTTTGGTGTTTCATGTCATCTATTCTGTTCCGCGCTGTTGTAGTGTAGCTTTGTGTTAAATTAGGGACCTACCCTCTAGGCCTTTTTATATACCGTTTATTGGACAGGTACTGTTTTCTTCGTTTTTGGGTTGGAGAAGGACCAGTTGTTTGAGTCTGATGGTGGTGAGGTGCTCCAATAGGGATGAGTTGTCGTGGTCGTCGAGGTTGTCCAGGTGGAAATTGAGGCTACAGAGGAGGATGTAGTCCGTTGAATTGAGAGCTTGGTGAGCGATGAAGTCAGCTATGGATTTGCTGAAGAGGGGAGCGGTCCGGGAGGTCTGTAGACGAGGGTGCCGCAGAGGGTGGTGTTCAGGTTGGTCTGGCTCTGAAACGTGGAGGGGTTCCATGTCAAGTGAGTTGTCGTCGGAGCTGTCGGGGATGACAGTTGCGATGTCCAGGGCTGAGGTGGGGTTCATCCAGGTTTCAGTGAAGAAGGTTATTTCGGGGGAGATGGAATCGAGCATGTCCCAAATTTCCAAGGTGTGTCATTTGAGTGAGCCGGAGTGGAGAAGGATGCAGCGGAGGTGGTCAGATCCTGTTCTTAAGGGTAGGTGAACGGCCCTTGGGTGTCCTTCGGTGATGCGAGGTGGCAGGAAGTGCAAAGTCCAAGATTGAGTACGCGGAGTGTGCTGGCATCGTAGCGGTGAAGAGCCATGGGGACTAGGGTCCGTGGCGCTGGGCGCAGACCAGTCATGGACGGATTTGCCTTTGGTGCGCGGCATGCCACATTAAGTTGCGTTGAGGAGGGGGGATGGCTGGTTAGCTGAGAGGTGGGAAACGGTGCTGGAAGGGAGAGGGGCTGCGAGGTACAAGCAGCAGCGAAAAAAAGTGAGCCAGAGTAAAATAAAAAGGAAAGAACAGAATTAAAACTGGACAGAAAAAAGAAGCAGAAAAAATGAATGGCAATGAAAGATAAAGAAAAAAAACAACAGCAGACAGATACAAGAGCTCACCACTGGGCCACCAGGGATGAGTCACAAGCAGGAGCCTGCGGGTGGCAGAGTGCCTCGAACTAAGGATCTAGGGCTCATGAGGCCAGACCACTACTGGTGGAGCTGCGCGGGGGTGGGAGCAACAAACTCTGACAAGGTCAGTGAAGTCCGACAGGATTCAGTGATATGAAATCCCACAGATGGTAAATCACGTTTTAGTATCAACCTCATTCATATCTACTGATGCTTAAGCCTCAATACTCAAAGCCTTTATTTTTTAACTGCCTATAGCTGTCAATCTGCACATCATGACTGACCATTTTTAGAATCACTCAAAAAGGAACCTAATTTCCGTTTTTAGCCAAATTTAAAAATAAATACAGACAGGAAATTAAATGGTTTTCTGTCTGTATTTATCTGTAAGAATAAGTAAAAACAGAAAACAGTGAGCCTTGATAATAAATAACTTTGGTGTTAGGAATGGCAATCGAAGACTGTCAATTCACATACAGTGTGTTTACGGTGTTAGCAGTAGTTACAGTAGTAGAACTTCAGTATCTGATGTCCCCGGCCAGGAAGTAGCAATTTCAGTATTATTTATTGCTTGTAGAGGTATTTCTTGTATGTTTGTGAGAGGAGACTACCCAGGAGCCCTCCTGGCCTATTGTGTAGGACTGGCCACATGGTGAGGTTTGTTTCTACAACCAGCAAATGGTGGCAAAATCATTGTTCTGGTACCTGCAATGCCAAGGACCGGCACTGGTGCTTTGTATGATGGACCAAACTCCTTTTCGGTAATCCTCTCTCGAACTAGACCCCCAATTTTAGGAATCCAAACAGGAGTTGTTGGTTGCTCTTTAACTTCTTCGGTGGCAGAATGTTTAGTAGTTTCGTTTGACCGCTCATCTTAGAAGTCTTACAGTTCCTGTAACACAGCAAAATGTTTATTGATGGAAAAAGGCCTATCTGCCACAATTGTGCTAGGATTATCAAGGTCTGAAACATACATCTGGATGCCAAACAGGACCTCTTAGGGGGTCCAGCCACCCAAGGATCTGATAGGAAGATTATCTCAAGCTATCTGGACTCCATACAAGTAATGGACCCAACTATGACCTGAACCTAACAATCTGGATATCAAAAACTGCTTTAGGTCATATTTTTTCCTTTCCTCTATCGAATTTCCCTCAGGATGATAGGGGTAAGAACAATGCACAGCCACACCGAGGGTTCCCATAGTATTCCTGTAAGCCCTAGAGATAAACGCTGGTTTGAGTGGACTGCAGGTAGTGCATATGTCCCAATAAAGACTTTCAGATCTTTTATAACAGTTGAGCGTCAACCAATCGCTCTGGCCACAACCATAGAAATCTAGATCATGAATTCACTGGCAATAGAATACATTTAAATGAACCATCCAAATGTAGACGTCCACAGTGGTCAAGATAGACAAGTCAATAGATTGATTGAGACTGGACCCTCTAATTTGTAGACAAATGTCACAGCTTAGGACATATTGTTTTGTGTTTGTAGATATCATACCACCAATAGCGTTTCTGTAGCAAGGAAACAATAGCTGCCACACCAGAATGGGCAGAAGCTCACCCCTCATGAGCAGCTATGATTAATTCAAGCCTGCAGTCTTGGTTTAGTATCACTCAATTCCCCACTCCGGGAATACGACCAAAATGTATGTGTTGAGCACTTAGTAGGTAGGAGTACTTTACTGGAAATTGTTTGGGTAATGGTGAGCAAGATCGTGAAGCATTGACAGTTACTATGATGTTACCATCCACTCTAGTGTGTAAACGAGTGACTGTAGCTACTACAGCAGTCTACACCACTGCTTTTGCAGCTTTATCAGCCACTGAAATCCCTGCAATTTGTATTCCAACACGTTGGTGACTGAATATATGAATTACCTGAGCCAGGGGCAAACATTCTTTAATATGAGCCACCTTTCCCCAAAGCGATTTATGCTCGATAGCATTCCCTTTTGAATCTCTAAATCCATTCAAGTGTAAATAATGTAAGTGATCATTAAAAGACTGGACACAATAATACGAATCACACACTATGAGTGTGGGAAATTGAGGATCAGTATTTTCTAGTGCCAGTATTAGAGCTTTGAGTTTAACTAGCTGGGAAGTACAATCCCCTAGAAATTGTGTAAAAGTTTTCTGAGGTTGGAATTTTCCATTCCTCATGACACCGTGCACTGTGGCACATGCTGCTGAGTATTGCTATTTAGTTCAGCAGGCTGGGATGAACCACCAGTATATACATCACCTGGGAAGCCAAAGCATTGTACTTCAGAACCCAACTAGACAATGCAAAGAATCATCCAACAAACGGGGGCGAACAATGTATGGAAAATTTGAACAAATTAACATCTATAACGAACTGGCACCCTTCTACGAAAACGTCCGAGCATGGTCACGTTTCATTGATGATATTTTCTTCATCTGGACCGGAGACCATAGCTCGTTGAACGAATACGGGGCTTGGTTGAATGCAGCCGATATCAACCTCAAATTTACGGTACATTCCAGCAACACTAGGGTTGAATTTTTGGACGTGTGGATCGAACACCATCATAAGAAACTGAGTGTATCTCTATACATTAAACCCACGGCCAGAAATACACTCCTCCAATACGGCAGCTTCCACCCCAGGTGCCAAAGGGACAGTATCCCCTTTAGCCAGTTCCTCCGTGTGCGGAGGAACTGTTCCCATATGAAAGATTTTCTTGCACAAGCTGATATCCTCAAATCTAAATTTCTTGACCGAGGATATCCACAGAAATTGATTAAAGGCTCCTTCAAACGAGCCCGATATTTCAATAGAGAATCCATGTTCACCCAGAGGAAGCCTGACCCTGTGGATAAATTGGTGTATGTTACCAAACACTCCAACATTAACCACAGGGTCAGACAAACTATCAACTCCCTATGGTACCTTTTGAATGTCGGCAATGAAGGCATTAACATTCCCAAACCACTGTTTGCCTTTAAACGGAATAAAAATCTGAAAAACTGCCTGATCAGAGGGAAAATCACTGAGAAAAAAACTCTAATCCAGACTGTCATCCCTGGATCCAAACCCGTTGAAGGAAACCATCGTTGTGGCACCTGCCATGCATGCCCTCAGGCCATTGTTGGCAATACCATCCACGCCAATAATCGGACCATCATACTTAAAGGCATGACCAACTGTCGGACTCCCAATGTTGTCTACATCATTATGTGTCCCTTTGAGCTAATCTATATCGGGGAGACTAGCCGTGAGGTGAGAAACCGGATTTGTGAACACAAATCAAACATTCGTTTAAAAAAAACCTCTGCCCCTTTGGTCAGCCACTGGATAAGTATGAACCACAAAGATACCGATCTTACTTGGACCATCCTGGAAAAAATACACACTCCACCAGGGAGGAACCCAAGCTCTATCAGGAAAAAGAGAGAGGCATTTTGGATTTTTTATTTAGACTCTGTCCAGCGGGGATTGAATGAGATGATCCAGTGGGAGAATGCCATCATCTAACCCCCTGTTTTTTCGATTTTCTCAAACAAATATATCTTTGCTCTCTGTCAGTATGGGTGTTGGTTTTCTCTATCACCGTGTTCAACTTGATTGGACATCCTGTCCTATCTATCCATCGTCCTTATCTGATAGAGATTATTGCCTCCCCGTTATACTTATACATTTTGGACAGATTGAACTTATCTCTGACATCTTGATCTGTCGATGTAATTTCGCTTATATCTCTGGGCATGCCCGTTTGTTCCATCATGGCCGACATCTTTCCCCATACATCCCTTTCACCTTCCTGAGGGTAGTCCTCTGTCTATGTCCACTCCTCCTTATCTCAATGAGCACCCTATTGGAGCGTGGGAGGCCCGTGACGTGCTTAAAGGGACGTTGGGCGCGAATCTCTCCTGTGCGTGCCATTGTCGGCACAGGATTGACGAGCTGAGAGAACTGGAGTGTTTGATCCAGCAAGTAAGTACCGCTTGATAGGACTGAGCGCGTTCGTAACTTGAACCTCCCGGATAGCTATGTCGTCCCTCTGAGATATCTCGCTCCATTTATTCCTAATAATTACCTAGATGCTTCTTTATTTATTTCTTTATCTTTCCCTGGGTTTATGTCCCCGAAGTGTAGCGGACACCCGTATCAAACCCATGTGATTTCGGGTGTGGTCACTCTCGACATTACGAATATCTACTGTGCATTGTTGGGTGTCATGAACTTCTTTGTAATTTTTCTACCCTCCGGGTTCATCAAAGTCTGTCCTTACTTGCCCCGTATTTTCAGATAGTCGTTGAAACGCCTCTTGAGCGTTCACGCCTCTGTGACAGGGCACTCATCCTCTTCCTGGACATCCGTGATGTTAATCAGCAATAGGCGCTCCTGAATACTCGGCACATCGTTAGGCACTGCACCACTGCGAAGGACAAGTACGTTATTGGCTTTTATAAAATCGTGTTGCATTATGGTCTTTGATGCAATTCCCCTTTTTTGATGTAGTGTGAACCCATGCTGGTCGTTTTTCGTTCACTGTTGTAGTCATAAATCGTGTATATTTCTCTTCTTCAGACATGCCAGCCGTCATATTGTTCTTGAATAGCGGCTCCCTGATTTGATCGGACAGGGAATCCCTCGCGAAAATGCCAGGATGTACTGCTGAAGCCTAGCGATTAGTCTGCTTTTCAACTCCACACTGACACTGTTTATCCTGATGTTGATCGTGTGGATGTTGTTTTAACTCTAAGTATGTACTGTCACTGATATCTACCTTCTCCTCTTCTATTTAGGCATTCAATGCATGACGTACACGGGGACTGGTATTATTGGTGTTCTATGCTTTCTGCTATGCCTTTGTTTCTGATTAAGCCTAACACTAGAGTCATTTCTTTTCTCTTTGATCCCTCTATGGTGTGAGATGCGCACTTTCACTTCATGCTAGAACTTTCACTGCGGGGTTGCTCCCCTGAGCTAGCTACCTTGGTACCGTTTTGGACCATTGTTAATGTTTATCCTTCCCTACCATTGGCTAACTGGAACTGTCGCGGTCAGATAGATGTAGATATATTCTTCTTTGATATAAAAATGCATCAGAGTACTTATATAGTTGTTGTTATTATGTTTTTTGGTTCTGTTGTTTACGTTTATTTTTCTAATTTATTTTAGGTATTGCTCATGTCCCCTACTATCCTTTTGGTCTACGCCCTGATGAAGGTGGGGCCCCTTTGCGGGTCCTATACCGAAACGCGCGTTGGCGCTTGAATCACCGACCCTCTGTTCCCTACAGTATCACCTATGTACACCCTGATGATACAGTAGTTCTACCACCGATCCGAATAACACTGGATAGTTTTTACCACCGTTACCTGAATTGTTGTGTTGATATTTGTGTTGATTAGTGTGTGGAATGATTGTTTGTATGTATGAATTATATTCTCGCGTGGGACATTGAACAATGTATTTATTTATATACATATATGTGTTTTCTGATTGATTTGTAAATGGATTTGTTAGTTTAAAGATTGAAAACATTGAAAATGGCTGTATGATCAAAAAAACAAAACTTAAATAAAAAGAAGATATATATATTTTTGTATCTAATCCCATGGTTTGGTGTTTCATGTAATTTCTAATTTCTAATTTAAAACATTTATAAAGCGCAGCGTGCACCGAACGGTTTCTTGGCGCTAGTAGAGGGTAATGGCTACAGAGACAAAAGCGAGAACCGGTGGTAGAGCCGGGAAGGGAAGATTACGCATGGAGAGCCTGTTTAAAAAGGAACGTTTTTAGATCCTTACGGAAGGATACAAAATGGGTAGCCGCACGGAGGTGGTCTGGGAGGGAGTTCCAAAAAGTGGGGGCCAAGGTGGAAAAGTTGGACCCACCCCACTTTTTGCATCTGAAGCGTGGGATTTGAAGGAGGGACTTGGTGGAGGAACGAAGTTCTCTGGGGGGAACATATTCTTTTAATAATGAGGAAATGAAGGCGGGGGCGGTGCCTTGACGGGCCTGGAATACCATGCAGGCGGTTTTAAACAGAGCGTTCCTTAACAGGGAGCCAGTGGAGCTCCCTGAGGAGGGGTGTGGAGTGATGATAGCGAGGGAGACCAAAGACCAGCCGGGCGGCTTGGTTTTGAACCAACTGTAGCCTCCTAAGACTGTATGCTGGTATGCCATTGTAGAGAGCGTTGGCATAATCCAGCCGTGATATCACTAAAGCGGCCATGATCATTTTGAGTGCCTGAGGGGAAAAGAAACGGGCGACAGTGCGAATAGTACGGAGGGTGAGGAAGCAGGAAGAAACTACAGAACTAATTTGAGAGTGAAGGGTGAGCTGATTATTCATTTTGACCCCCAGTGTTTTGACCGTGGTAGAAGGGGTGGGGGCGGGACCAAGGGTTGAGGGCCAGAAGAGAGAGTTCCAGGGACTGGAAGAGCCTCCGGTAAGAACCAACTCGGTTTTATCCGGGTTCAACTTGAGATGGTTATGGTTCATCCAGTCCCTGATGAATGTCATAGTGTGCTGGAAGCTGGAGACAGAGAGTGGAGAAGAGGATAGGTCAAAGATGAGCTGGAGGTCATCCGCGTAATTATACACGGTGACCTCCAGCTGCTGAAGAGCAAAGATGAGGGGGAAGATATAAAGATTAAATAGTAGGGGAGACAAGGAAGAACCCTGGGGGACACCACACGTGACAGGGAGTGGGGTGGTTGTGAAGTCTCCTAGTCGGACCGCCTGGGTGCGGTCCCTCAGGAAGGAGGAAAGCCACACCAGGGCTGATCCCTCAATTCCAGCCGCCTTGACACGGGACAATTAGATGGTATGGTCTACCGTGTCAAATGCGGCGGAGAGATCGAGGAGTACCAGCACCTGGTGTTTGTTGTTATCCATACCCTTCCTGAGGTTGTCTAGGACTGATACCACGACTGATTCAGTCGAGTGCCTAGGTCGAAAGCCAGCCTGGCGGGAAGCCAGTCCCCCATTGGCCTCTACGTGGGTGCTGAATACCGCGGTGACATAGCGCTCCAGCACCTTGCCCAGGTAGGGCAGCAGGGAAATGGGGCGGTAATTTGCTGAGATGGATGGGTCAGCGCCAGGCTTCTTTAGAGTGGGCACTATGGTGGCTGATTTGAGCGTAGGGGTCACTACTCCCTGCGCTAGGGAGCTATTAAGGAAGGTGATGGGAGGTTCAGGACAAGAGGAATAGATTTGTTGGAGGACTCGCGCCGGACAGATGTCAGCCGGAGAGCCTGATTTTACTTTGGGAAGTATCTCCAGGAATACCTCTTCAGTGAGGGGAGGGATGGAAGTAAGACGGTTTTGAATAGTGGGAGGAGAAGGGTCAACAAAAGCAGGGGAGGGGGGGGGATGTTGGCCTTAATGGTAACAATCTTATCAAGAAAGTAGGTGTTTAGTTGGTTACATAGAGGCTGGGATGGGGGGATTTGAGGTGAAGCCCTATCGGAGTAGGCTAGGTCCTGCACTATGCCGAAGATCTCCCTAGATTTATTTTCAGCAGACAAAATTCTTGTAGAAAAATGAGAAGTTTTGGCAGCAAGGATTGCGGTCTTGTAGTGGGCGAGTGATGTCAGGTAAAGGGTTTTAAGTGAGGGACAGTAATTTTTCCTCCAGTGCCTTTCTGCCTGACGAGCGGACAGTTTTAATTCTTTTAGGTGGTCATTGAACCACCTGTTAGACTCCTTGGGTCGCCGAGCGGAGATGCGACGCAGGGGAGCCACTGAGTCACAACCCATAGTCATCCAGGTGTTGATGGTGTTGACTTGAGAGTCGGACGGAAGACCAGAGAGGGATGGGATAGTATTCCGAAGGTGGGACGTCAGGGTAGGAAAGTCAACTCTGTTCCAATTTCGCGCCCAGGTATTTTTGGCATCTATTCTGTTCCGCGCTGTTGTAGTGTAGCTTTGTGTTAAATTAGGGACCTACCCTCTAGGCCTTTTTATATACCGTTTATTGGACAGGTACTGTTTTCTTCGTTTTTGGGTTGGAGAAGGACCAGTTGTTTGAGTCTGATGGTGGTGAGGTGCTCCAATAGGGATGAGTTGTCGTGGTCGTCGAGGTTGTCCAGGTGGAAATTGAGGCTGCAGAGGAGGATGTAGTCCGTTGAATTGAGAGCTTGGTGAGCGATGAAGTCAGCTATGGATTTGCTGAAGAGGGGAGCGGTCCGGGAGGTCTGTAGATGAGGGTGCCGCAGAGGGTGGTGTTCAGGTTGGTCTGGCTCTGAAACGTGGAGGAGTTCCATGTCGAGTGAGTTGTCGTCGGAGCTGTCGGGGATGACAGTTGCGATGTCCAGGGCTGAGGTGGGGTTCATCCAGGTTTCAGTGAAGAAGGTTATTTCGGGGGAGATGGAATCGAGCATGTCCCAAATTTCCAAGGTGTGTCATTTGAGTGAGCCGGAGTGGAGAAGGATGCAGCGGAGGTGGTCAGATCCTGTTCTTAAGGGTAGGTGAACGGCCCTTGGGTGTCCTTCGGTGATGCGAGGTGGCAGGAAGTGCAAAGTCCAAGATTGAGTACGCGGAGTGTGCTGGCATCGTAGCGGTGAAGAGCCATGGGGACTAGGGTCCGTGGCGCTGGGCGCAGACCAGTCATGGACGGATTTGCCTTTGGTGCGCGGCATGCCACATTAAGTTGCGTTGAGGAGGGGGGATGGCTGGTTAGCTGAGAGGTGGGAAACGGTGCTGGAAGGGAGAGGGGCTGCGAGGTACAAGCAGCAGCGAAAAAAAGTGAGCCAGAGTAAAATAAAAAGGAAAGAACAGAATTAAAACTGGACAGAAAAAAGAAGCAGAAAAAATGAATGGCAATGAAAGATAAAGAAAAAAAACAACAGCAGACAGATACAAGAGCTCACCACTGGGCCACCAGGGATGAGTCACAAGCAGGAGCCTGCGGGTGGCAGAGTGCCTCGAACTAAGGATCTAGGGCTCATGAGGCCAGACCACTACTGGTGGAGCTGCGCGGGGGTGGGAGCAACAAACTCTGACAAGGTCAGTGAAGTCCGACAGGATTCAGTGATATGAAATCCCACAGATGGTAAATCACGTTTTAGTATCAACCTCATTCATATCTACTGATGCTTAAGCCTCCATACTCAAAGCCTTTATTTTTTAACTGCCTATAGCTGTCAATCTGCACATCATGACTGACCATTTTTAGAATCACTCAAAAAGGAACCTAATTTCCGTTTTTAGCCAAATTTAAAAATAAATACAGACAGGAAATTAAATGGTTTTCTGTCTGTATTTATCTGTAAGAATAAGTAAAAACAGAAAACAGTGAGCCTTGATAATAAATAACTTTGGTGTTAGGAATGGCAATCGAAGACTGTCAATTCACATACAGTGTGTTTACGGTGTTAGCAGTAGTTACAGTAGTAGAACTTCAGTATCTGATGTCCCCGGCCAGGAAGTAGCAATTTCAGTATTATTTATTGCTTGTAGAGGTATTTCTTGTATGTTTGTGAGAGGAGACTACCCAGGAGCCCTCCTGGCCTATTGTGTAGGACTGGCCACATGGTGAGGTTTGTTTCTACAACCAGCAAATGGTGGCAAAATCATTGTTCTGGTACCTGCAATGCCAAGGACTGGCACTGGTGCTTTGTATGATGGACCAAACTCCTTTTCGGTAATCCTCTCTCGAACTAGACCCCCAATTTTAGGAATCCAAACAGGAGTTGTTGGTTGCTCTTTAACTTCTTCGGTGGCAGAATGTTTAGTAGTTTCGTTTGACCGCTCATCTTAGAAGTCTTACAGTTCCTGTAACACAGCAAAATGTTTATTGATGGAAAAAGGCCTATCTGCCACAATTGTGCTAGGATTATCAAGGTCTGAAACATACATCTGGATGCCAAACAGGACCTCTTAGGGGGTCCAGCCACCCAAGGATCTGATAGGAAGATTATCTCAAGCTATCTGGACTCCATACAAGTAATGGACCCAACTATGACCTGAACCTAACAATCTGGATATCAAAAACTGCTTTAGGTCATATTTTTTCCTTTCCTCTATCGAATTTCCCTCAGGATGATAGGGGTAAGAACAATGCACAGCCACACCGAGGGTTCCCATAGTATTCCTGTAAGCCCTAGACATAAACGCTGGTTTGAGTGGACTGCAGGTAGTGCATATGTCCCAATAAAGACTTTCAGATCTTTTATAACAGTTGAGCGTCAGCCAATCGCTCTGGCCACAACCATAGAAATCTAGATCATGAATTCACTGGCAATAGAATACATTTAAATGAACCATCCAAATGTAGACGTCCACAGTGGTCAAGATAGACAAGTCAATAGATTGATTGAGACTGGACCCTCTAATTTGTAGACAAATGTCACAGCTTAGGACATATTGTTTTGTGTTTGTAGATATCATACCACCAATAGCGTTTCTGTAGCAAGGAAACAATAGCTGCCACACCAGAATGGGCAGAAGCTCACCCCTCATGAGCAGCTATGATTATTTCAAGCCTGCAGTCTTGGTTTAGTATCACTCAATTCCCCACTCCGGGAATACGACCAAAATGTATGTGTTGAGCACTTAGTAGGTAGGAGTACTTTACTGGAAATTGTTTGGGTAATGGTGTGCAAGATCGTGAAGCATTGACAGTTACTATGATGTTACCATCCACTCTAGTGTGTAAACGAGTGACTGTAGCTACTACAGCAGTCTACACCACTGCTTTTGCAGCTTTATCAGCCACTGAAATCCCTGCAATTTGTATTCCAACACGTTGGTGACTGAATATATGAATTACCTGAGCCAGGGGCAAACATTCTTTAATATGAGCCACCTTTCCCCAAAGCGATTTATGCTCGATAGCATTCCCTTTTGAATCTCTAAATCCATTCAAGTGTAAATAATGTAAGTGATCATTAAAAGACTGGACACAATAATACGAATCACACACTATGAGTGTGGGAAATTGAGGATCGGTATTTTCTAGTGCCAGTATTAGAGCTTTGAGTTTAACTAGCTGGGAAGTACAATCCCCTAGAAATTGTGTAAAAGTTTTCTGAGGTTGGAATTTTCCATTCCTCATGACACCGTGCACTGTGGCACATGCTGCTGAGTATTTCTATTTAGTTCAGCAGGCTGGGATGAACCACCAGTATATACATCACCTGGGAAGCCAAAGCATTGTACTTCAGAACCCAACTAGACAATGCAAAGAATCATCCAACAAACGGGGGCGAACAATGTAACTAAGCTCAGTAATAACACAGTGAAAAAATGTGAGGCGTTCGCTTCATTTTTCAATGAAAAGATCTTGGAAATTTCAACTGACAGTCACAGTTCGCAAGGCAATAGAGTTAGTGATCGCTATTCCGCCGATGACCCTACATGCCAGGTGATGGAGCCATTGATGAGCCACCCTTCCAAGACCAAAAATCAAGCTACATGGAGCGAGATCAAAACACTAACAGAGGACGAGGACCACAAGGTCTTACTATCTATGAAACCAACTTCAAATTTCAATGACCCCATCCACAACACTAAAGGAACTAAGTCATATATTATTACCTATACTAACGGAGATTGTAAATTCATCGCTAAAACAAGACAGGATCCCAGAATGCCTAAAGACTGGTCAAGAGACACCACTCTTGAAAAAAGTGGGTGCTGACCCTACAATTCTAAGCAACTTACATCGGTGTCAAATATCCCCTTTCGAGCAAAATTGCTGGAAAAATGTGTGCACAACCAACTGAGCCAGCACATTGACCAATTCAACCCACACAACAAATTTCAATCAGGGTTTAGAACAGGACACAGCACTGAATCAGCCATTGTGCATATAATGGATGACACCCTTAAGATACTAGACAACAACGACTCGTGCCTATTCATCCTCCGAGACCTCTCATCAGCGTTTGACACGGTCAACCACAATGTCCTACTAAAATTACTAGAACACAGAATGGGTTTGTCTGGGAAAGTGCTTTCTTGGTTTGCTTCCTTCTAAATGAATCGCTCACAACGCATCAAACTTGGCAACTCATTCTCTGACTCCTCACCAGTGGGGTGTGGAGTGCCCAAAGGGTCGACCATCTCCCCCACACTCTTCAACCTATATATGGAACCACTAACTGAAATCCTCGACCAATCGAACATTGCATACTATATATACGCAGACGACACACAACTATACTTAAAGATATCCTCCCTAGACGACATCATTCAACTAAATACCACTTTATTCAAAATCCTGGCTCTCTCAAAACAACCACAAGCTGATCCTTCTTTTTTCCCCACAAAACAGCTCCTCACTCATCCAAGATTGGCTCAAGCACCTGGACGCACTAAATTGCAAACCTACCATCATTGACTCCACAAAATCTCTTGACATAACACTGCGCAAGAGTCTAAATATAAGAGCTCACATCAGTGCGACCACACGCAGTGCAACATTCCAACTCAGAATACTGAACTAATCGAAACCATTTCTACCACCTTCAGACTTCAAACAAGCAGTACAAGCACTTGTGGTCTCCATACTAGACTAAGGCTTGGCGACCTGGTCAGGGCTACCTAAAACGAGAACAGCTCCATTCAAAACGACTCTTAATGCGGCAGCGAGACTCGTAACAGGAACTAGACGCTTTGACCACATCACCTCATTGCTTAGGTATCTAAACTGGATTCCCCTTAAGGCAAGAACTCAACTGAAAATTACCTGCCTCACACACAAAGCCTTACATTTTAAAGAACCAAGTTACCTGGCAGAAAAAATTTGAATCCCCGATGGCATCCGCTACCTAAGAAGTGCTAACTCTCTCTGGCTTGAAATTCCTAGATTTCGAAAACAAAAAACATACACACGATCCTTCTCCGGGGCAGCGCCAAGGATCTGGAACTTCTTACCACCCAAGATACGCTCAAATCCATCGACCCACTTTTTCAAAAAAAGAGGTAAAAAAAGATCCTAATAAATAGATTTCTGGCATAGTCTTTCGGAGAAACACGGCACAAGGACCGTCTCAAGGTCAGCAACTTCTAGATTGGTCAGAGGCACATAGTTTACAGGAGAATCCTCAAACACTCTGCTCCTCTGGGTACCTGGATCTAATAGTTTCAGAGCAGCAATTTCCCACCACAAAGTTGCTAGAACAATGAAGACTAATGGAATATTAATTGACTGGTGTTTGTAGAAGTGTGGTATCTGTTGCAACAGCCGATTGCGGCTCTTTACTTTCGACGTATCGGTCTATACCTTTCATCTTGTTTCATTCAACCTCATGTACAGCGCTCCAATACCCCTGGGTCTTGTGCGCGCTTTATCAAACACTCTAAATAAATACAATGTAGTCATACTGATCAAGAGGCAAAATGTAACTGGGCACAGGGTTTTCTTGTTCATATTGGAGGAATTCTTGTGTTTGTAAAGTAGGGTCAAGGATATGGTCAACATCAGTAGCTGTTAATGAGGTTGCCCATTGTATCAATCTAGGATGTAATCCATTAGGAACGCTTGGCTTTGTGACTGCCTCTATGGCTGGAATGGGAGTAACCACAATTACTTTTCCCCATGGGCCAATGGTCTTTCCTTTATAACAGCTGTCTGAACTACAGTCAGTATTTTTTCTGTAGTTGCAAAACATATTTCAGCATTTGAATATAAATGTGATTTATATGCAAAAGGTCCAGTTTTACCTTCGTTGAAAGTGTCATATGTGCAGCCGGTGGCTCCCACAATTCTGCAGATCACCAAGTTTGTTGTGTTGAAACATGTGTACAAGTGTCTGGGTGCAAGCATGTCTGTTTGAAGTGTTCTCAGAATCTGCATATGTTTTGGTGTCCAATGTGTGCTTGAAAAGTCCAGACAAATTAATTCATAAAATTGTTTTACCCGTTGTGCATAGTTTGGTAGGTATGTTCTACCAAATTTGAGAAAGCCTAAAAGTGATTGCAGTTTTTTAATTGTATTTGGTGGTTGCATGAGTGTACAGTTCTCTAGGAAATGTGGTGCTAGGATTTTGTCTTCATTTGACAACTCGTGGGAGACTGACATTGGCAATTTTTGTTTTTTTAGCAGTTGAATCTGTACCATGTTCAGCTAATCCCAAAACTATGTGATCTACTATGGCTATATATGTGTTTAAGTCATCATCTGTAAAGTATATGTAATCGACATAGAACAACGCTTCTAAGTTAAATTTATGTAAAATTGATGGTACTCGAGCAGAGAACAAACCTGGACTGTTCTTATTCCCTTGAGGAAGTTGACAGAATTGCTCCTGGCTCCTTAAAGCTGTGAATGCAGTGAGATCAGGTGCTATATTTTGGCAGAAAAAGTCATTTGAAATGACCAAATTTGTTTTGTATTTTTTGTACACTATGTTGTTCATTAGTGCTGCACTGTGTGAATTTTGTACTGCAAATTTGTGTGTATGACTACTGAAATGTCTGTAGTCTAAGACTAGGTGGTATGAATGATCTGGTTTGGCTACTGGAAACAAACAATTGTTCATTGGAGAGATACAAGGTTCAATTAAGCACTGATATTTGAATTGTGTTAGAATTTCTCTAACCGAGCATTTAGGTTCGTGCTTAACGGGGATATTGTGGTTGCACTTGCGGGCTGGACCTTATAGGTATAACATAATAAGGTGAATCTTGATCCCAGTCTATATGGTTGCGGTATCATGCCAGAGTGTTAGACCTGGCCCTTTTTGCAGGGTCATCCCCAAACATTTTGCCTTCTTCCTCCCCTTATTTTTTTCAGACCTGTTTTTGTTGGCTGTAGGACACTGGGCACTTTACCACTGCTGATCAGTGCTAAAGTGCATAAGCTCTCTGTCTAAATTGTATTTGTGATTGGGTTATCCATGATTGGCATATTTGATTTACTAGTAATTCCATAGTAATGTGCAATGTGTGTGCCCAGGCCCAGGGCCTGTAAATCAAATGCTACTAGTGGGCCTGTAGACCTGATTGTGCCACCCACGGGTAGCTCTGCAACCATGTCTTAGGCCTGCCACTGCAGAGGCTGCAAAAACTGCCACGTGGATCTGTCAAGTGCACTCAGTTGCCCGGCCCAAACCTCCCTTTTAGTACATGTAAGGCATCCCAAAGTAAGGCTACAATTATCCACATGGGCAGGGTGCAGTGTATGTAAATGGTAGGACATGTACTGATGTGTTTTACATTTCCTGATTGTGAAATACTGCTAAAAATCAGTTTTTCACTATTGCAAGGACTATCTCTCCCATAGGTGTAGGAAAGTGCACCTTTTTGCATGGTTACCCCATAATGTTTTGCCTGATATCTGATACTAACTTGACTGAGTGTGTGCTGGGACCAAGCTCCAGCACCTGTGTCCTTTCCCAAACCTTTACCATTGCTCCCACAATTGGCACACATCTGGTCATATAAAAGTCCCTTGTAAAAGGTGCTAGTAGTACCAAGGGCCTTGTGACTAGAGAGGGTCCCTTAGGGTTGCAGCACGAATTGTGCCACCCTAAAGGGCCCCACACCAAACACATATACAATGCCTTTGCACGCTATATGTGGTTTTGTGGTGTGGCTAACCTTTAAAAGAGTCGACATGGCACTCATTCCTGGGTGTGAAGCACAATAGCAGAAAGAAAGAGGCTCAGAAGACCAACACACCGATCTCCAATACATATATAATACAAAAATTAGATGTGGCGGCTATATCTCAGAGACCTTAGGATAGAAAGAATACCAGGTCTGGATAAGTGAGTTCAATGTTTTATTGTAGACAGACCCGTGTAATGTTTTGTGGTCTCCTATTGAGTAAGGTCATTCAAAGAATTAGACAAGGTGTGCTGACTCACTTAATGTGACATGCCTCATCATAGGCCATCTCGTCCAACCCTGGTAGGATGATACCACCAGGACGGACTCAACCTCGGGTCGGACAATCCAGAGGTAGTTCTTAGATATTTTTCTACTCTGAATAACAGTGGTCCACTTACTAACTATAAATACCTCAAGGTATACCACCAAGTATCCTTTTATTCATGTGGTACCTTGGGTATGAATAAAAGTTGATTACCAAAAGGTAATGGAGGGGTATAGCTCCGGATTTATTGCAACCCCAAATTTTTCACCAACATGTTTCTGCCCTTCCTAATAGCTTAATCGTTCTTGGGCATTCATCAGGGTTATAGGTTTTTTCTCCTACCCTATCAATAAGCGAGGGTCAGAATAATGTTATTATGCTATAAATGGAAAGTCAAATAGAGAAGGCCTACCTTTATGAGATACAGAAATCCATACATTTGTAGCTACTCTCATCATGATCTGTTGAGTGGGGCACAACCTGTAGTCACACATTCGTCAAGGAACTGTGCCCTCTTTGATCCTAACTGGTCCCTTACCAACAGCCGTCTGGTCCGACCTGGTTCCTTCTATCCTAAGGTCTCTGAGATACAGCCACCACACATTCCTGATTGCCAGGCCTATACATCACTGCCTATGGCATAGGTAAGTCACCCCTCTGGCAGGCCTTACAGCCCGAAGGCAGGGTGCACTATACCACAGGAGAGGGAATAGCTGCATACGCAGTATGCCCCTTCAGTGTGTGAGTCCATTCTTGGGCACTGTAAGTGCAGTGAAGCCATTTTGAGTACATGGGCTGGGAGTTTGTCAACAAGAACTCAACAGCTTCATGATGGCTTTACTGAAGACTGAGAAGTTTGGTAGCAAACTTCTCAGCATAATAAACCCACACTGATGCCAGTGTGGAGTCTATTATAAATGCACTCGGAGGTCATCTTAGAGATGCCCTTTGAAAAAGGGCCAGTTTCTAGTGTATTGGCTGACTTGACTCTGCCAGCCAACTGACACCAGACAGGTTTCTGACCTCATGGGGTGAGAGCCTTTGTGCTCTTGGAGGTCAGAAACAAAGCCTGCTCTGGGTGGATGCGCTTCTCACCTCCCTTTTGCAGGAACAGCATCACTTGTCTCTCACCTTGTGTTATTCTGATTTGGGCAGCTCCAACTAGTGGAGATGTCCCCCCCATCCTGTCGTACCCCTAATTTTTGGCAGCAGGACAGGCTGGAAAATTAGTAAGCAGAGCACCTCAGCCAGGAGCTGAGGTGACATCCTCTCTTCAGAATTCTCCATCTTGGTTTGAGGATTAGGACCAATAGGAATAGGGTTGTGCCCCTTTCCCCAAAAGGAGGGTGTATCTAATGGGTGTAGTAACCCTAGTTGCCCTCCAACCATAGTAATGCACTTACATTTTGTATTTAAGGCTTCCCCTGAACCATGTTCCTCGGATTTGATGACCTACGAAGAAGAAGAACCAAAGAGCCGTGCAGCAGTAGAGAAGAAGACGACAACAACTGACTCAGCCCCAGCCCTACTGGCCTGTCTCCTCCTCAAGCAACCCTGCTCAAAGAAATCGGAGTATTCCGCGGCCAGCATCTCTCCAGCAACTCCAAAAACCTGAGCTGCCTTCAATAAAGACTCTGTCTCCCGTGGACACCAGATTTGTCCAGCAAAAGCAACCTCCAACAAGGGCTCCAGTTCCTCCTGGAACTGCAAGTGCTAACCACTCTGCACCCGTCGCCCTCCACCCAAGTCCAGTTGGGCCAACGTTCCAGTGACATCTACCCAGCGATTCTGCCCTGGGATCCAGAATTGGACAACCTCTCTTGAGCTTCCCTACGACGCCTACAGCCTCATCTTGAAGGGTACCCCTGACCACGACCGAATCCGGTGAAAGAAACCCGACGCAGAGAGACACTCATGTACCCACAGTCCCCAGGCCTTGGGGTGCCCGATTGGCGGTGTCCTGGTGTCCAGCAACTATCTAACTTACCTCTCCAGTCATTGGTTCCCTTCAGGCAGTCTTCTGGTCCAAGCCTGTAGCCTTTTACCTCAAACGAAGATCCTAATTGACCTCAATTGGGAGTCCGACGCCTGTTTGCACCCTGCACCTACCTGCCTGTGTACTGCTGAGTGTTAGCTTTTGGTGCCAACTTGTGGCTCCTGCTGTGTTTTTCTTTTAACCAAGGCCCCTTGCCCTGAAACCACAGGTCCCTACCTGCAACCAGTGCACTGCTGAACCCCCTCGTCTCCACAGACCCGCATTGGGCACCTGGCACCACCTTTGACTTCTGCATGCAGCCACACCTTAGCTGCTGAGGGTGCAGCTATGGTGTCGTTCTAATCCCTGCCCTTTGTTGATTCTACAACCCAGAGACTAAACCTGAAAGTTGTGTACTTAAAAGTTTAACTTTCAATTGGAGAGTTTCAGATTTCGAGTTTGGGTTGACTGGAATTCAGGATTTAAAAACACATCTTTCCGTGAAAGTGGTTTTTAAATTGTGTGGTTGAAAATGCCACTTTCAGAAAGTGTTATAGAAAGAGCACTCCTCTTGCGCTCCCACTGTCGCACAGCAAAAGCGTAGGAATTGTTCCTGCCAATATATTGCATTTATTCAATATTCCAGTGTAAATTCATTTTGAATGTTGCATAATCCAATTTAATCCGTATATTCTTATCTTTTCATCACAACGGAGACAGTGTAAGAGAATCTGTGGTCTTTATTAATGACTTCAAATACCAATTGTACGCCAATCCAGGCTTTTTACAGAGGTACGCCCACATCATTCACTTGTTGAAGTTTAACACGCTTTACAAAAACCCAATGCATTTCAAGCCTACATGGCTCTTCGTCAGGGGTTACTGAAAATACAATGAACAGTGTAAGTACATTTATAAACGATGTTTAGATGTAAAACACAGCGTCTAAATACTGTAAGTTAAACACATTTGTGACCTAAATAAACATAATCTGCATGCTTCTGATTATTACCCTGTGTTTCTACTGTCACCCACAACTGTGATTGCCCTTCATAAGCTAAAAATGTAAAAAACATTATGCCTCCCATTTCATCAGAAAAAAACCAAACTTTCACTTGTGAGTCCTCCCCTGCTCTACTCCCCTTTAACTCTCCTACTCAACACCTCTCCTTCTCCGTATTCCACTATTTACCTTTCAAAAACCAGTCACCGTCAGTACTCTGATCCCTTATTCTGTGCTCCGTTAACACACTGTCACTTCCTTCTCTTGCTGGTTAGTCCGAATTATCAGCTGTGTTCACTCTCCCTTTTATTAAGCTGACATCACGTGACTGAATTCTCCCGCTACTTCTGTCAATTGCCTCTAAGATTTTACCGAAGGACTCAACCTCCCATAATCCACCTTACTCATCGACCTCTAAAATGTTCTGCGCGAGTGTGCATCAAACTAAACCAAACTCATTTAAAATAGCAAAACCTCCCCTTTCCCATGGGTTGTGTTGCGAAACCATTGCTTGGTTCAAACTAATTACGTGAAGAGGATTTCAAAAATACCACAGAACTGATCCCTTATTCTGTGCTCCGTTAACACACTTACACTGGAATACTTGAATAAATGCAATATATTGGCAGGAACAATTCCTACTTTTTGCTGTGCGACAGTGGGAGCGCAAGAGGAGTGCTCTTTCTATAATACTTGTGTATTGACTGTGGTTTGGGCGATCCACGGACACTGGACGCACGCATTTACCTACAAGTTTTGAATTTTGTAGTATCTTAGGGAAGGAGTGCAAGCTCTACCTACATATTTCTTACTTTCAGAAAGTGGGCATTTTCTTGCTTTACCTATGCCTCTGCCTGCCTGTGGAATCCATGTCTGGTTTAGACTAACAGTTTGGCTGTGCATTCACTCTAGACAGTCACACAAAGGGAGCTGAGATGTGCCCTGTATATCCTGAATTGGCCATCACCAGGCTGATGGACTTCCTGACCTAGAGTGGCGGGAGGAGTGGCACTGACACCTGAATATGGCACTGCCTGTCCTCTCACAATGCTATCTTCACCCTCTTGAAGTGTGTCTGAACCAGGTTAGGGCAAGGCAGTATCTGTGCATTACAAAGACTATCCTTTGAAGTATGCCTACTACAAAGGCAGAAAGAGGTATACGTTTTGGACCTGTCTTGGAGAGGAAAAGGACAGGACTTTGCTTTGTATCCAGCTTGACAAGATTCTTCCTCTGTTTATGTGTGCTTGTCTCCTGTTAAAAAGTCTCAGGGCCATCAAACACTTCACCTGCAGCCCCTGTACTCCTCTGCTGGGAGTTCTGACCTGCCAAGGGGTGCCAATTCCAGTTCTGGGCCCTTAAAGGTAGCTTTGCTGCAAAAAGAAGAAGAAAATCCACAACGGCCACCCTCCGTGCCTGTTTTGCCCACTGCAAGCTTGCTGTGAGGTTGAAAAACCAATGCATTGCCGCGCTGCGGCCGAAGGATCAACACAGCGCCTCTTCACGGCTGGGAGAATCGACGCCTCACACCAGTTCACGTGGCTCCAAGTTTGCCGTACCCCGAGTCCTGAGCACTGTTTCTCCGACGTCCAAGACACCAGATCTGGTTCCGACGCAGGCTCGGCTGTGTGGCTGAGAAACTATCGCATTGCCACGCTACGGCAAAAGGATCACCGCAGAGGCTGTTCGCGGCTGGGAGCATCGCCTGAAGCGTATCCCGATTTTCTACGTATCGTACCAATGCGGCAAGTTGCCGGCACATTGCCCTGCAGAAAGGATCCCTGTTCGGACTTCGATGCATCGCTTCTCCTCGCAGTGAGGAATAAACGCAACACTTCTGCGTGCATCAGCACTGACGCCTCCATTCCCCTGGGACTCAAGAACCGATGCAGCGCTGTGTTTTCCGACGCAGCTGTTTTTCATCTTAGATATTGATGCATCAAAGGTACTTTGTGATAAAATCACTGTATCTATAGGGTGACAGAATTGCTTAACCCTTTAAAAAGTAATATCTTAGAGTTCTGTATGTTGGATTTTTGTCATTTTGGTCTTGTTTGGTTTAGATAAAGAGTGTCTAGTTTTCTAAACTGCTGTGGTGTCCTTTTGTATTGTTTTCATTGTGTTACTGTATGTGTTTTTTACAAATGCTTTACACAGTGCCTCTGAGATAAGCCTGACCGTTCTCGTGCCAAGCTACCAAGGGGTGAGCAGGGGTTATCTTGGGTGTAACTCCCTTACCCTGACTAGAAGAAAGTGTCCCTACTTGGACAGAGTACAAGCTACTGCCGACTAGAGACGCTCATCTGTAACATGGGGCATGGGCAAGGGCCCACTCCATGGTATATGCTTGTTTGACAACGTCAGGGACAAGGAAGACAGTATTGTTATATCTTCCCCTTGTGGGACTTTCCTGACAAACTCAGGTGTCTGATCAACTTCAGCCAAAAGAATGTCATAAGTATTTGTTAAGTTTTCCCCAAAAATTACTTTAATGGTACGTGGTATATCACCCTCAATTTGAATGTCCAAATCTGACAGTCTGTTGAGAGGGCTAACCTGCCGATCTTGTGTTTCAACTTGATTAAAATCATTAGTTGCTCAGGCAACTAGAAACTCTTGAAGAATCTGGCAAACTCTCATGACCACTGCCACACTGTCTAGCAGTGTCAGTTCCCACTCCTTGTTTTGAAGTAGTGTCTTCAATATGTGTGGCATATTTAGTAGAAATACCTGCCACTTTCTTTTTTTTTGAATTGGGGTTTTTATTGTGGACGTTTCTGTTCCTTTGTAATGACTATGTAGTACAAAGGTTGTGAGTCCTTTTTCGGTTTCACAAACTATTTTTGTCTACACTCTGATCGTCTTCCTCTCTAAGGGCATTTGACGTGATCTTGGTATACTGATACCCATTAGGCTGTTTAATTGTGTCACAGTTACGCATGTTATAATGCCTTTAGGAGGACTACAGTTATGGAGAGCCACACGCTGCCTTTTTATCTTTACTTTTTGGTTTATCACAACCAGACTTAGGTGCCTGTTTGGGATTATCCTTTTCGGAATTGCCTTAAACTGTCGCTTATTTGGTCTGGCTCCCTAATTATCTCGACTCATAGAGGTATAGGTTTCAGCAATAATGTTTGGTAGTTTGCGCTCCTGGTCCTAAACGAGAACTTGCGCAAGGCATTGGCGTACTGCCAATGCAGCTGCTTCCCTTATATGTTACTTAAATAACTGAGGCGACTGTGGCGTAATTGACAATTAGTTTCATCCCTAAATCCAGGGCAGAGGCAGCCCCGTATTCATTTTGAATCTGTTTTAGCTCTTCAGGCAATACAGCGATAGATGGTGTACCATGTGCTATGGTATATATTGCAGCAAACACTGTGGCCCATTCATCCACTGGGGGAACCATCTAACGAGACCCGTGTACAGAGTATGGAATTCTACTTCATTTAATGGTGCTAATGTTAGATATGGTGTATAGCCACTTAGGATTGGCCGGCTTGCTCCCTCATTGCTCCCTCATTGCTAAGGGGACCCAGCCTTATATTGTTCAGTACATGTGGTAGAGCTCCTTGGAACCAACTTGTATGCTTCTGAAATGTCAATGGTATTTGTCAATCTTCATTGGCTCTGTATTGTCCTGGTATTACAGCTTAAGTGGATGTGTGAAATGTTTGTGTACTGGCCTCAACTGCAAGAATGAATGAATTAATAGAATACCTCTGTTTTGCATGCTTTGTGGGCCTCAAACACAAACGCAACATCTCCGTCTGTAAGAGGGAGCTCTTGTTGTTGTGACATTGTTGTTACAGCTTGTCTGCAATTGATAGGAATAACTGCTACTTGTGCCATATCTAATGACTGGAATTAAAAAAGGGAAAAACGATAGTGGGGTGATCCTTTTAAAGGTTCAAGCTTGAACAACCTACAGACAAAAACTTGGGGTTTCCTATTTAGCTGAGGAGGATTAATCCCTAACACTAAAGAAGTCTTCATATAAGGTGATTATGGGCTTTTGGCACACGTGAGAATGATTCAGGAGACCCATTAAATAGTACCTGACCTAGAACATTGGTGGCACTATGCCATACGATGGCTATGAATCAAGTAGGACTGTGTATCCGGAAAACATAACTTTCAGAATATGGGGACTGAGTCCACACTTATCATCAGAGCATGTTGGCCTAATTCCTAGCTAGCTCACAGTGCGCCATCTGAACCCCTAGCCCTCCAGGGTACAAAAATGGCATTTGCAACCTCAGAAAATGACCACTTTAATTCCGCAAGGAAATCATGGAAACAGATCTACATTGTCCTCCTTATTCAGGCATGCCCAAGGGAGACACAGAATGATGCAAATTGCCTTTTCAAACATTTATGGAAACAATTGTATTCTTATGTAAAAAGCATGAGCTGCAATTATTAGTAGGATGAAACAAAGCATTTTAACCGGCATTACAAGAATGGTGAAAAAAATAAACAGGTTCAACCATTATGACATTACAGTGTGATTATGATTATATTTATACTTATACTCCTACGTAATACTACCTAAACTACTGAGAGCATAGTGAGAGTACCCGCCCTCTGACAGATCACTTTGGACAACCCAACCTCCCATACCTGTGTATAATGTATCAGGAAACAGATCTGGGTTAGAGCAGGCTACCCTCCTTTATAGAATGAAGATTAGAGTAAGCTGAGCTGCATCTCAGTCACAGGCACAGTGTTACAAGAAATTCCGCAGAAGTGCTCCTCTGCAGAATTTTGCTCACAGACGATTTTTATAATAAAAGGATTGTTTCAATCGCACTGTGCCGGTGCAGTGCTAATGGTATTATCTTCAGACACAGAGCTGTCGCCAACCAACCACCCAATTTAAGAGCATCACATTCAATGTTCTTTAGCCCTGGACAGAGTGCACAAACAATATGATAAAATGGTTACTAAGAAACATGCTGCAAACAAAATCATCTCTAAGTATGTTATCGACTAAGAGCAAGGCATGTAAAAAGTCACTGTTTAGAAAAAGATGTCAAGTTTATCATTATAACTAAAATGCAGACTTGTGCGCGAGCCCTGTTGAACCTTACAACACTGGGGGATGCTATGTTTTACCCTGTGGGGATTTCATCTGCTTTTGGGGGGTAGTGTGAGGTGGATGACCTCACCAGTGAACATTGTTTTTATAAGCCAGATAGTGAGTGTTAGGAACCGGGGGGGTACTTGTGAGTTCAGCTCACGCTACCCCACTGCTAGCTTCCATGGATGGGGGGATGTTGCCTTACTGTCCTGGGGGGTGATATTGGGTACTATGCTAAGTATGGCTTGTCTGGGGTGTGGTGGCTATATCTGTCTGGAAATGTGAGGGGTGGGATATATGTAGCTCTGGGTACTGACTCTGAGGTACATAGAGCAACCTTCCTATATGCTAATGGCAGGGGATCGCATGCTTATAAGTTCATATTCTGGAATGTTCAGGGCCTCAATAGTATAATAGAGTGGTACATCGTGCAGATTTATTTGAAGCAAAGGGGTGTGCATATAACTTTATTGCAGAAGATCCATCTGGCTGAGGCTGAGGGGTTGGCCTTTTATGGTGTGACATTGGGTCTCTTTCCTGGTTTTACACAAGTCAATTGACCCAGCAGGGCACTTTATACTCTTAACAGGGCATCTGGGAGTTAGGGACAACACCCTTGTCAATATATACACTACCAATTCTGACCAGGGGCACTTCCTAGATAGGCTCTCTCAAGTAATCGCATAACAAATACCATGTGCGCTGATTATTGGGGGATATTAATGGATTTGTCTATTTGCAGCTGGAGGGATCCCACCCTCCTCTGCCTGGTGCACCAGTAGGGCGCCTGGTGAAGAGGTTTGGAGATTGGTAAAGGTATTGAGGCCCGGTGGACACATGGAGGATGACCCACCCGCAATCCCATGACTACTCCTATTTTTCCATTATCACAAAATAGAGAGGCGGAGGATGTGCTCCTGTACGTCCCCCAAAACATATCTAGCACATCACAATAGGTTATGGGGTCTCACCATGCACAAGACCAAAACAAAGAGTTACAAGGAAAACAGTTTCCTAAATTTCAGGAAAGTGCTCAGCACTTGCACACAATTTAACATAACAGGATTTCTTTTAGACTGAGTGGGGAAACCATCTTTTATGGAAGAGGATGCCCCACACATAATAGTCAAGGGTTAGAATATCGCGCACACCTGTTTAATCTCTGAGTGTGGTATAATTTTGACAAGTAGTGGCGTGCTGCAAGAGGAGCGACCCCTAAACCAAGGTCGAAGAAATGATGAAAGTTGCACTATCCCATCCAGGGTGGTGTCCCTCTATGCGCACTGCATTATGGGGTAACGAAGTTACCAATTTTCGCACTGGTTAAATCAAAGTTCATTTATTCATGATTAGAAGTTCATTGTGCTGTGTAGCAAACTGTCAATTGTTGTATCAACAACGGTACTGGCGGATATCCTCTATGCATTTCGGGTAAAACCCACCATCAGGAGGAATCCTATAAACAAAAATAGGAGATAATGTAGCGTGTCCCCTCAAAGGATTCATTGTTCAAGCATTTAACGTTGACTAACAAATTAGTGCATTAACGAATAGATACCGCAGTATTTAGCCTAGAACCATGTGAAACTAAGTGTGTGGACATGTACCACACCAGGATGTTAAACATAAAAAATAAAATACACGAGAACATATACAGAAACGCTGTTAAAAAGTGTAGCGTTGCACCCAAGTTATCCGCTGTTTATAACCGCTGTTTAACTTTACCGCGTGTAAACCGTGCGCCGAAATAGATACGGTGATAACAGTATGTAAAATAAGATATAACCACGTGCCAAGATCAAGTAAGTTCATAGCGTGTGCAAAATGTACGAGAACCAATGCTGTGTTAACGGCATAAGCGGTGAGATAGAACCACGCACCAAGGTCGAGTAAAATCGTGAATGTTACCTCAGTTCACCCGTTCGAATGAGCATATCCAAAATGCTCTGGTCCGGAAGACCGTTACTGAGCGTGTGGCCGTGTTAAGTATATGAGTAGTGAAGAGAGAAAGAGGACTCTAGTTGTGGCGGCCATCTTAAAGCAGTAAACATGTGTAAAGTCATAAGGTAACGTAAATCGATAAACGGCAACTCAAGTCAACAACATGCAAACAATTTAGTACAATGTAATCAAAGGCTAAATACAGGTTAAGCTGATAAATTATAGGTTAAGCTGATAAATTATAGGAGAGGTTGGGAAAATTGTGTATTAAGAAAAACAATAAAGTTGTAAAAAATCAAAGGACAGGTCCAGAAACAGAAACATAAGTGGAAAAAACATGTAAACAAAAAGGTTAAAGAAGGGTAAAAACCAAATAGATAAGGTAAAAGAATATTTAGGCACAAAAGATGACATTATCCATTGGCTGTGAAAAGTATAAACTTTTAGACGTTCTTGCGGGCATCAATGCAAAGTCAAATGAAGCAACTCAGTTCGAGGCGGTCATTCAGTCCAAGGGGTACCATGGAGTTCATTTTGTAAATCCAAAAAGTTTCTCTTTGAATCAGAAATTTTCTATTGTCACAACCTTCTCTTAGCGGAACTGTTTCACACACTAGAAAGCGTAATAGGCTGACATTGTGTTTGTGTTCATTGAAGTGTACTGATACTGTCGATTTGAGATTGTTGTTGCGGATGTTGCTTTTGTGTTCATTTAGTCGGGTTTTCATTTTTCTTTCGGTTTTGCCAATATAAGGCAAGCCGCATGGGCACTTCAGCATGTAGACTACGTTTTTGGAATCACAAGTTGCAGAAACAAAAAGTTTTATGTTGTAGCCCTTAGTCGGATGTTGTAGGTTCGTGCCTGTAATGATGTTGTTACAGTTCCCACAATTGTGGCAAGGTATGGTGCCCTTATATTCAGAAAAAGGCTGTGAGGAGCTTGTTGATTTTAATACCTCCATGAAATTTCTGCTCCTTTCGTAGGCAAATAGTGGTTGCTGCGAAAAGATCTGGTTAAAGTCAGATTCCATTTGTAGTAGGGGCCAATGCCTAAGAATGGATTTTCTGATGTTAAAACTTTCTGTGGAGAATTTTGTAACCATGACCATTCTCGTAGATGTGTCTGAAGATGTTGATTGTTTTTCCAGCAATGTTCTCCTTTGTTTGTTTAGCGATTTGTCAATGGCTTTTGCCAGTATTTGTGATGGATAGCCTCGCTTTACGAAACGTCGTTCCATTTCCAAAGTTTGTTGGGTTAGTTGTTGAGGTTCAGAGATGATTCTCTTTATCCTGAGAAATTGGGAAAATGGTAAGTGTCGTTTTAGTGAAGGTTGGTGAAAACTCGAATAGTGTAACAAGTTGTTTCTGTCCGTGTCTTTCCTGAAAAGTGTAGTTTGAACATGTTGATCCACGATGTAAATGTGAACATCTAAGAAATTTATGTGTGTGTCACTGATGGTGAAAGTGAACTTGACTATCAAAATCAACAGGAGAGGAAGGGATCAACACGGCTAGTCCCCTCAGTAGAATATCAAAAAACAACAAAGCCAGTGTACAATAATATGGAACAGGGGCCACTCCAATCAATGCAATACATCAATCAAGCGAGCAACGAGCCTCAGATTTCCTGTGAACCGTTATGTTCATAGGAAGTAAGTTTGGCCACTATGGAACAGTACCCAGTGGGTATGAAAAAGCCCTCACTCGCCAACCTGGTTGGTGACATGCTTCATCATTGGGCTTCCACTGGGACGACCGAATGTCATCCCAGTGTGCTGCGACGCCAGGTTACTGCGGAGCTGGGTTGGTTGTGTGGGGAAAGTGAATTTAAAATATCCAATCAAGTCAAAAAGAAACTTTATTAATTTTGCTTAAATGGAAAGGAGTAAAAAGGAGTGAGGGTCAAAAAAATAAAAGACCTGGTTCACTCCGTGGCGGTCAACATGTTTCTGCCTCATGGATTGTTAATCGGGCATTCGTCCGGACCCGGCAGCAAGAGGCTGTTTAGGCATATCGCGGGTGTAGAGCAGCAAGGGCGGTGTGCCATTTTGCTCCCACCCCCCTACCGGGATCCATGAGGCTTCTAACGGACTGGCCTCTCTAGTAAACTCGTTCCTCTCCCCATAATTAATTACTTCACTTGGCGGAGTTCACACTATTCAGTGTTTTTTTGTTTTTTCACACATCAGCCCACGGTTGGGTGGACCTTAGCGAGTTCACACCACCGGGGCTGCGCACATCCCCCTCTGGTCCTGACGAATGCCCGATTAACACTCCATGAGGCAGAAACATGTTGACCGCCACGGAGTGAACCAGGTCTTTTATTTTTTTGACCCTCACTCCTTTTTACTCCTTTCCATTTAAGCAAAATTAATAAAGTTTCTTTTTGACTTGATTGGATATTTTAAATTCACTTTCCCCACACAACCAACCCAGCTCCGCAGTAACCTGGCGTCGCAGCACACTGGGATGACATTCGGTCGTCCCAGTGGAAGCCCAATGATGAAGCATGTCACCAACCAGGTTGGCGAGTGAGGGCTTTTTCATACCCACTGGGTACTGTTCCATAGTGGCCAAACTTACTTCCTATGAACATAACGGTTCACAGGAAATCTGAGGCTCGTTGCTCGCTTGATTGATGTATTGCATTGATTAGAGTGCCCCCTGTTCCATATTATTGTACACTGGCTTTGTTGTTTTTTGAAAGTGAACTTGAGCCTATCATTGATGGTATTAAGATTCATGATCGATTCAGTCAATATGGTTTTTGAACCTCTCCAAATTAGGAAAATATCATCAATGTAGCGCACAAACAGTAACAGGTGATTTGCCCATGGTACGGTGTGCAAAATGTGATCCAACTCAAATTTGTGCATGAACAGGTTGGCGTAGCAAGGTGCTGCGCAATTTCCCATGGATGTTCCATTCAATTGGAGAAAAAATTGATTGTTGTGAGAGAAATAACTGTGATAAAGCGTGAAGTGTAGTAGCTCCATTAGAAAAATCTGTAAATCATAAGGAGTCTGTGATTGTAGAAGAAAATGTTCCGTAGCTTCTAACCCCATGTCATGGGGAATTGAAGTGTAGAGGGAAGTAACGTCTATCGTACAGAGGTACATGTCAGTATCCCATGGGATGTTAAACTTGAGAAGAATGTTCAGAAAGTCTGTTGTATCTTTAACATAGGTAGACATGGACTGCACGAGAGGTTGAAGGTGTCTATCTAAGTATTTGCCAACTGGTTCGTGAAGCGAGCCTCTAGTTGAAACGATGGGCCGCATGGGAGGATCCTGTAGATTTTTATGGATCTTTGGTAACATCCGTAGGGATGGACTTCTGGGGAATTTGGAGATTAGAAATTTCTTTTCTGTCTCACCAATGGTGCCCGATAGGACTGCTTTATCCACAAGATTCTGTAAAGCTTGTAAGATGATTGTTGTGGGATTATAGTCAAGTTTTGAGTAGGTGTTGGAGTCTAACACATGTTCATCCAGTTTCCGAGTGTAGTGTGTGGTATCCATGACAACAAGTGCTCCTCCTTTGTCTGCATCAAGGAAGATAATGTTGGGGTTGTCAGCTAATTGCTTGAGCAAAGATTTATCCTTTGATGTAAAGTTCGCATGTTTAGGTTTGCGATGTTTAAAAACAGACTGAAGATCTTGCTTCACCAAGGTCTCAAAGGTATCGAGGATCTTGTGGCTCACTGGGGCTACGTAGGTGCTCTTAGACGTAAGACCTTTCAGTGTATTTTCTGGTTTTGTCAGAGGTTCAGTGAGAACATTATCAAAGAAGTGTCTCAGTCTGAGTTTTCGCATGAACTTGTAAAGACTTACTTCCGCTTCCATGGGGTTACTAGAATAAGTTGGAACAAATGACGACCCCTTTTGTAATAAGCGTAGTTGAGATTTGTTGAGTGTCGTTGAGGAAATCAACATCTTCAGACACATCTACGAGAATGGTCATGGTTACAAAATTCTCCACAGAAAGTTTTAACATCAGAAAATCCATTCTTAGGCATTGGCCCCTACTACAAATGGAATCTGACTTTAACCAGATCTTTTCGCAGCAACCACTATTTGCCTACGAAAGGAGCAGAAATTTCATGGAGGTATTAAAATCAACAAGCTCCTCACAGCCTTTTTCTGAATATAAGGGCACCATACCTTGCCACAATTGTGGGAACTGTAACAACATCATTACAGGCACGAACCTACAAAATCCGACTAAGGGCTACAACATAAAACTTTTTGTTTCTGCAACTTGTGATTCCAAAAACGTAGTCTACATGCTGAAGTGCCCATGCGGCTTGCCTTATATTGGCAAAACCGAAAGAAAAATGAAAACCCGACTAAATGAACACAAAAGCAACATCCGCAACAACAATCTCAAATCGACAGTATCAGTACACTTCAATGAACACAAACACAATGTCAGCCTATTACGCTTTCTAGTGTGTGAAACAGTTCCGCTAAGAGAAGGTTGTGACAATAGAAAATTTCTGATTCAAAGAGAAACTTTTTGGATTTACAAAATGAACTCCATGGTACCCCTTGGACTGAATGACCGCCTCGAACTGAGTTGCTTCATTTGACTTTGCATTGATGCCCGCAAGAACGTCTAAAAGTTTATACTTTTCACAGCCAATGGATAATGTCATCTTTTGTGCCTAAATATCCTTTTACCTTATCTATTTGGTTTTTACCCTTCTTTAACCTTTTTGTTTACATGTTTTTTCCACTTATGTTTCTGTTTCTGGACCTGTCCTTTGATTTTTTACAACTTTATTGTTTTTCTTAATACACAATTTTCCCAACCTCTCCTATAATTTATCAGCTTAACCTATAATTTATCAGCTTAACCTGTATTTAACCTTTGATTACATTGTACTAAATTGTTTGCATGTTGTTCACTTGAGTTGCCGTTTATCGATTTACGTTACCTTATGACTTTACACATGTTTACTGCTTTAAGATGGCCGCCACAACTAGAGTCCTCTTTCTCTGTTCACTACTCATATACTTAACACGGCCACACGCTCAGTAACGGTCTTCCGGACCAGAGCATTTTGGATATGCTCATTCGAACGGGTGAACTGAGGTAACATTCACGATTTTACTCGACCTTGGTGCGTGGTTCTATCTCACCGCTTATGCCGTTAACACAGCATTGGTTCTCGTACATTTTGCACACGCTATGAACTTACTTGATCTTGGCACGTGGTTATATCTTATTTTACATACTGTTATCACCGTATCTATTTCGGCGCACGGTTTACACGCGGTAAAGTTAAACAGCGGTTATAAACAGCGGATAACTTGGGTGCAACGCTACACTTTTTAACAGCGTTTCTGTATATGTTCTCGTGTATTTTATTTTTTATGTTTAACATCCTGGTGTGGTACATGTCCACACACTTAGTTTCACATGGTTCTAGGCTAAATACTGCGGTATCTATTCGTTAATGCACTAATTTGTTAGTCAACGTTAAATGCTTGAACAATGAATCCTTTGAGGGGACACGCTACATTATCTCCTATTTTTGTTTATAGGATTCCTCCTGATGAAGGGGTTTACCCGAAATGCATAGAGGATATCCGCCAGTACCGTTGTTGATACAACAATTGACAGTTTGCTACACAGCACAATGAACTTCTAATCATGAATAAATTAACTTTGATTTAACCAGTGCGAAAATTGGTAACTTCGTTACCCCATAATGCAGTGCGCATAGAGGGACACCACCCTGGATGGGATAGTGCAACTTTCACCACACATAATAGTGTCATGCTTCATTATCGGCATCCTCTCCCCACCCTGGTAAGATAGTAACACTAGGGCGAACTCAACCTTCTCGAAGACTTGGGGGTAGGAGGGAGTTCTTAAATAAAGCTGCTGGACAAAGCGGGATCCAGAAAATCTATAAAATACCTAGAGGTCCTTGGTTATCACCTTTATTAGTGAGGACTCTGGGTATATCTAAATCCAGGAGACGAGGCATCCAAGGAAGGCTCATATTACGGATTTTGCAAAAACGGCAATTGTGCAGGACGACCGTGCAGGTGGATACTTAAGGGACTCACCAGCAATTCCATATCCGTAGATTGGATCAATTGCATTCCAAGGCAAATATCCAGGGCACACTCAAAAGTGCACTGCAGACAGAGGAACACGGGCTCTACGCAATGCAACCATATAGGTCGAAGGGACAAACACCAGTTGTCGTTCAGCACCTGAAGTAAGGGTGCGCCAAAATACTCCATCATGCATTTACAACACAACGGCAGAGCTATTCTCATTGGGCCACATGCCGGAACATCCATTGTGGAGCGGCAAAAAAAAAGCCAAGATCCCAACAAACAGAAACAGGACAAGTGGTGTGCCTCCAAAAACGTTGGAAAGCAAGGAGTGTATGAAAGATGGAATCACTCCAAAGACAGTCTGGAAAGTGCTAACTTTCCCCCGATCCAAATGCTTTAAAAAAGTGTACTACACCCACAGTATTTGAGGCATAAAAAATGTTGTACAAGTTCTCCTAAATGTTTTGGGAGGTTAGTGCGTAGTAGCGACTATACCTTGCAACTTGAAGATCACACATCTCCTTTGCAGATGTTAAAGAAACTTTCCTCTGAAGCAATAAAGCTTGTACTCTGCTCAGATTATCAAAGTTCCCATCTAAAATAGAAATTGAAGGCCTGATTGTCATTTCACTAACTGTATGGGCTGTTGGAAAAAAACACATTTGTACAACAGATTACGACTCTAGAAACCATTGCCACATAGGTTACTCCCGGTCTCATCCCACATCAACCTTGGTCATTCAACATCAAATTACTCCCATTTGAAAGTAATCTGAATGCAAGACGAATTTTAGAAGCTGGGGAACCTTTCAGATAACAGGTTAAGTTTGCCTTAGATGCATTACATGCTCTGTGAAGTGCAACCTCCCTGCAAGCTAGAGAATGTCCTCAAGTGCTCTCGCAGTCTTTACCGCTAAGAAACACTTTTGTGTCCCCATTTCTACATCTGTACCCAAAAGGTAGGACCCATGTCTTGTGTACAACACTTCATGTCTGCCTACTTGATAGTGTTGCAAGTAGTTCGTAAAGTGGAATGTTAAAATTGGCAGAGAAATAAAGCCATGAATTATTCAATCGGCTGACGGTGTTACTTCAACAGTAACGGTAATTTCTCTAGAGGTTCGATGTTTAACATAGAGTACATTTTGTCCTTCTTTGCCATAATTTTCTGTTCTTGTGTTAAATTGTATGGCAGAAATAAATCAGTAGTGTCAAATGCTTCTAGGGCATGCAACCATTGTGCAACGTCTGTAATCTCCAGGCCAATATAATGATGGATCTAAGCTGACTTTGTCCATGTTGTAAAAACAACATGTCAATTTGTACAATATCAATAGCTGTTGACACAATATCTCTCAAAGAATACATTCTAGTGGATAATGTAGTCATACTATTGTAAACAACTGCTAGAGCCTTTTCTAAATTCACTGTCAATTTCACGCATCTGCTCACCAGCTTCCTGCTGCAAAACCTTTCACAATTTGTTGTATATAGCGTACAAATGTGCTTTTGACATGGTTTTCTAGGACCTAACAAAATATCTTGTGAATCCATGTCATCTGAAAGGAGAAACAAGTGTTCTTTCACCTCATCTAACGTGGAAAGTTTTAGCCATTCCAGGCAACATTTTCCCATGCTATATGTTGTAACTATTCCCGAGTGTTGTATTTTCATGTAAAATGGGTCAGGCCTATTTATCCTCAACTCCTCTGTGTTGTTTACAAAAGGTGCATGACAACCATTAGTATCTAATGGCCACACTAGCCATCCCTCTGGACTGGAATGTGAAGATTATATGTATCATTCCTGAACATGTTGAAACATATCCTCTGCGTAATTTTCAAATTGTTGCCAATTCTCCAAACGTTCAAATGTGGAAATGTTTGGTGTGTTCATATCCTTCACCTTGGTAAGGCCGAGGCAGGTGTTTGCTGCACAGTTTTGTTCAGAAAAATCATTTATCCTTTTCATTGCCCTGAACTAGTGTCCTTTTAGGAACAAAAACAATACTGTAACAAAATCAATCCAAAGGAAAAGCTAAAGCAACAAAATAGAAATCCAAATGTAAATCCACGGTGAAATAAAATATGACTTTTTAAAATCGGATGGAGCAGACCTGAATGGCACTGGGACTCGGTGTAGCCAAACGCAGTGTGGCCTAGTTGTGTGTGTGTGTGTGGGGCGGGGGGGTGCACGCACTACAGTTCAAAGATTGGAAGCGAGGCATTGACTGCTGCATGTTAGCAGAAAAGGTGATATATTAGAGCCGCTTCTGTCCATGGAAATGGATGAAAATTAGGGGAGCAAGGAATGACTATAGAGGGGCTCGTGCAACTCCCCTCTCATGAGCTGTTCTTGAGACATAGCTTTTTAGCTCTTTAACACTACAGGCTGCAAGTTTGACAGCGGAAGGGAAGGTGGATGGTGATGTGCCTACTGTGTAACACTGTTCGACTATTACGTTCTCTTCTTGTACCGATGTGTCATGATACATGTGATGCACTGTTTATTTGCATATTGCTTACTTTGTTGTTTGCAATAAAAAGATCTTATACAAAAATGTGTCTTTTTAAGCCAAATTAGAAATGCACGCATTCCATGCAGTGATGGGTCGGACTAATCCGAGGAAAAGTCATCAGAGTTCACAAAATAGCCACGGGCAGTTTGTGCAAACGTAGGGACCTCAAGTGGCTGTGTAGAACTAGTAGTTTATTCCAATGGTGAATCATAATGAACAACTTTGCTGTTGACATGTGGTGTTGAAACCTGTGAATTTGCATAATGTGTTTGTATGGAGTTTGTAGATGTAACTGGGAGTATCAAGACTTCAGTGTCAGATATCCCCTGCCGAGGAGCAGAAACTTCTGTGTTGGTTAAGCTTGTGACAGGATTTCCTGTATGGTAGTGAGAGGAGGCAGGTAACTACCCAGGAGCCCTTGTGGCCTACTGTGTGGGACTGGCCACATGGTGTGGTTTGATTAGGTTTATTGGCACAAATGTTTTATGTTCACAACGAGCAAGGAGCAGTAAACGTACAGTTCGAGTACCTTTAACAGCCAGGACTGGCACTGTCGCTCTATAGGATGGGCCATACTCCTTTTTGTCCACAATCTTTTCTCGAACGAGATCCCTGATCTTTGGAATCCAGCCAGGAATTGCTGTAACCTCACAACATGGGATGCTTTTAAGACGGAAATAAGGGGGCAGTGTATTGCAACGGTTGTGGGGATACACCACACACTGGTATCAAAGGTTAACACTAAGGAAGAAATCCCAAGAACTGTGGAGAGGGATAGACCTTGGTGCCCAGACTTGTAGGTAAAACAGCTTGAAGAGAGCGAGTGGAGCGCCTTCTATGCTTAGACTACAAAGAGTACATGGCAAAAACGCACGCTGAAAGGGGGAACTCGGGAGCATTGTTGGTGTTGTGGTCTATTCCCATCAGAGAGGGTTTGCAAATATTTGAAATAGACAATGTGGAGGGGACTTGGGTTTATTGGCAAGATGTAACAACAAGAGGAGGGACAATAGGGCTTTTTTCAGGTCCAGCATACGTGCCCAGGACAATGTGTATAAAGATGGGTATGCAGTTCCTAAGGGTGAGGAGACATATAAGGTCAGCGAGTACTAGGTTCGATATGTAGGTTCAATAAGTGAATCCTATTATTCAAAGTGAGAGGGGGAGACCCCTCTTCGGAACTGGAGCCCTCACACAACCAGCAAGCTAGGTATCATGCTTCATCATCTGGGCTTGCTCCTCCTCGGGCCGGCGCTGCAATGCCTGACGGGCTCCCATAAATGGGACCCTTTGTCGGAGATCTTTTGTCCCTGCCGTTTGGTGCAGTGGGGGTGAGGGGCCCAGTAGTGTAGATGCAGTGTAAGTGAGTTAAAACAGTTAAATTATTCCTTGAATTGTATTTTTTCTGGTAGGTAAATTGCCTGATTAAAAGTCAATAGAGTGGCGTAAAGCAAGGGGTTAAGTGCCTAGATGCCTACGCCCTACTCTCATTCGGTCGACATGTTTCTTGCCTCTGTTGTCAGTAAGATCATGGGCAATTCATCAGGACCAGGATATCAAATGCTATCTACACAAAATGAGAGGGGAAAACCTACCGCCCACATCGTAATACAGTGGGCAATGTCCCACTGATGTCACGGAACCTAGATCAGAAAAACGACAGATATTATAATAGCTGTACGTTTATTCAACATTAATAATGTGCCTTATACGCCTTAGTGACAATAGCACACAACATATTAGAAGGTGTGCATATACAAGTGATGTCTCACGCAGTTATAGTGTCTAGGTGCTGTATATAGTGGAAGGACCAAGCACTAAGTGTTTTAAAACCAATTACAACATAAAAACATGAGCAAAGCAGCAGTGGAGCATATTGTTGTGGAAATGCTCACCTATATTTTTGTTATTTTCTTTCAATAGGAAACTAACTGTTGGTGTCCCTTTTATTCCGCCGTAAATTGAAGAGGCCATCCTATTTAGGCCCTTGGGTGAGCATTTCCACAACAATATGCTCCACTGCTGCTTTGCTCATGTTTTTATGTTGTAATTGGTTTTAAAACACTTAGTGCTTGGTCCTTCCACCATATACAGCACCTAGACACTATAACTGCGTGAGACATCTCTTGTATATGCACACCTTCTAATATGTTGTGTGCTATTGTCACTAAGGCGTATAAGGCACATTATGAATGTTGAGTGAATGTACAGCTATTATAATATCTGTCCTTTTTCTGATCTAGGTTCCGTGACATCAATGGGACATTGCCCACTGTATTACGATGTGGGAGGTAGGTTTTCCCCTCTCATTTTGTGTAGATAGCATTTGATACCCTGGTCCTGATGAATTGCCCATGATCTTACTGACAACAGAGGCAAGAAACATGTCGACCGAATGAGAGTAGGACGTAGGCATCTAGGCACTTAACCCCTAGCATTACGTCACTCTATTGACTTTTAATCAGGCAATGTACCTACCAGAATAAATACAATTCAAGGAATAATGGACCTGTTTTAACTCACTTACACTACATCTACACTACTGGGCCCCTCACCCCCACTGCACCAAACGGCAGGGACAAAAGATCTCCGACAAAGAGCCCCATTTCCAGTCAGGCATTACAGCGCCGGCCCGACGAGGAGCAAGCCCAGATGATGAAGCATGACACCTAGCTTGCTGGGTGTGTGAGGGCTCCAGTTCCGAAGAGGGGTCTCCCCCTCTCACTTTGAATAATAGGATTCACTTATTGAACCTACATATCGAACCTAGTACTCGCTGACCTTATATGTCTCCTCACCCTTAGGAACTGCATACCCATCTTTATACACATTTATTGGCAAGATGCCATCAATTAGGTTTTTAGGCAATATCATGCCAGTGTGCCAATATATACCAGTCCTGCTCGTTAATGTGGGGTGAACGAGGGTGGACCAGGACATCACTGATGGCCCCCGATGGCTTGCTCAATTTTTCTTGGTGCCTCATCGGTTAACGGCATCGTCAAGAGACCTATGGGGGGGTGTAAATTCTGTTGGAACCACTGGTTGCAAAAACAGAGGAATGGAGCCCATATTTGACTGATATTCCTTTGCAATGGCTGTCCAACCTTCTCCCACTGCATCACAGAAGCAACCTAGCCACATGGGAGGAGAGATGTGGTGCGATTGGGCGACTTCCATTGGGCTGGAGTGTTACTGTCCTTTGCTGAGTTGCAGGCCAATTTTGGTATCCCGCTGGGTCATTTTCTATTGTATGGCGCACTAATGGTGGCACTGAGTCGACATAGGTAGTGTAATTTGGTTGAAGCTACGACTCATCTGGGTTACCGTTTTGTGAGTAATTATTTGGCGGAGAAAACATTTGTCTCTGGCCCCTACCCAGACCTTGAAAACCGACATGGAGGCTCTTCTGGCTGCCCTGAAGGACGCTTGGAAGACCGATGTGGGGGAACCATTGCAGAAGAGCCTTGGGTAAAAATCCTGGTGCATATGCAGAAAGTATCCAGGAACGTGAGATTCCAATTGCTCAGCTTTTATATTTTACATAGGGAGTACCTCACACAGGAGCGCATTAATAGATTCATCCCAACTTCCCAGGCTGTGTGTCCCAGGTGTAGCATTTAGGCAAGTTGCCATATATGCTATGGGACTGCCGAATCTTAATGGAGTGCAGTAACTGACATTCTTAACAATGTCCAGACCGTAGCGTTCCCCTATCCCCACTGGTGTGTCCCCTAGGGCTCTTCCTGCTCTCTGAACTTAGGCCTTATCCTAGTCAAACAGCAGACTACCCTCAATTGGAAGTCAGCGTTGTGTCCCACTGGTGCTAGGTAGACAGGGAACTGACTTGGTGGGGGGAAATATAAGAGCATTGCCCTCCTATGGAAGGCTAAAGGGGGCCAGAGTTCCATGGAAGTGGTTGGAGCATGGTAAAGTCTACAGGAGGAGCTTCGAAAGGCAGCAGGCCCACAACAGGTGCCCACAGTGCATTGACCCATACTGGCACCATGTTTGTCTTCTGCTCTACACTCTCACTTATGCTCACACTTTCACTTAGTTAGTCACCACTCTAGCCACCCCGTGTTAGGAGGAAAGGGAGTGGGAGTTAGAGAGAGGGTAGTTATTTGTAGTATGACTGGATCATTGACCCTCCATGGGGGGGCAGCTGCTGTAGGATGGGTATCGATCCTGTGTGCACCAGTATTACATTTATTCTTATGTTGATTGCAGCCTCGCATTTACCACTGTTGTTGTACAGTATTGTTTATGAAAATGCCAATAAAATGTGTTTACAAAAAAAGTAGCGATCGTCTACATTAAATCTATAGGCAATAATCTTTAAGGACTTTTAATACAATCAATAAAGTGAATTTGTGCGAGTTAAAGGGTTTTATCTTCAATGCTTTTGTCTTAAATAATTTAAAAATATTAGACTTTTATGTATCAACATTAAATATGTATAATAATAATAATTAATATTTCAATATAAGGAGAAATATTATATTTGTCCGATTAACAGTTAATATTGCAATAATACAACAAGTGTGTTGCATAAAGGAAGTTCTCCGACCTAAATTAAGGTTTCAGTTCAGATACCCAATAAAGAGTTCTGATGAGAGAAATAAATGCATAGGCAAAAAACCCTTGCACATCAATTAAAAGAAAGATCAAGCTGGAAAGTATTCTCAGCCGTAATTCAGAAAACAGTTTAAGTAATCTCCCATGACGTGAGATATAATCTCAAGAAAGTCAGGGATGAGTCTCCAACAAAATAGGAGTGAGGGAAGTTCATACTGCACAATGGGACACGGACAGAAGTCCATAAAAAGATACTTTGGTAACTGGGGAACTTTGGCAGGGCCGTGCCAATGTACCATATTAGCAATGATGTACTTTGCATTGTTATCCCCTTCCCCTTTCCCCCCTTTTTTCTTTTTTGGACCTTTGTCATGTTCAAGTTATATTCAATAAACAGATTTGAAATACATTTTCAAAAAAGATACTTTGTCCACATTTTGCTGTTCAGACAGTTCTTCCAATGAATCATCCGTCCTGTTGTCTCCTCTCCTCCCCGTCACTATCAGTTGTCGAATACAAAACAAGTGCCTATTCACTAAGTAACAAGTGGCTTCTGGAAAGTAACAGCATTTGTAGCAAAAGAGAAAAACATGGTGCAAAACCAAAGCCCAACATGAAAAAACAGGCCCTTTCAATGATAGTGTTGACATGTGATGAAATTTATGTTATGAATGATTCACAGGCCTCGAAAAATCCTAAAAATGTTACTAGACCTGCAGGTCTAGTGACTTAAAAAATCTACTTGACCTAATTATAATGCTCTTGACCCATAAACTAGTTTCAAATTATGTGATCCTGGGAAAGTATTTTAATTCATTGAGACACCATTTTCCTCGTTATCACTTATGAGAGCACCTGCAAATACGCGAGTTCAGCATGTCTGCTGTACAGAAAACTCTTGTTTGGTTTAATAGACTAAACTTTTTCTCCATATATAATACAAATTTAGCCACATATAGGATACATATGACTGCTGACTTGCCTCAGTTCATTATCGCATTGTCATCAGTGCAGGGGCAGAAATATTTCTAAACTCATTAAAAACTGTGACTTTGAATATATACATAACTAAAGTATGATGTAGCAGCACACTGTCATTAGCAATTAGCAGATTTTACATTGAAATGTCCACAGAATTACCCACTGACATGTGGTATTAAAACTATATAGTGTACAATGTCTGGAAATCGAGTTTCTACAAATATTTGTCATTTGCACATCACCAAGTAAAGTGGTGTGATTTGTTTTGCTCCTATGTAAATCTTTGTTTTCATCACACTTCTGAAATACAAAAAACAGCTATGTCATAATTCCTGATATATTCGGAAATAACTGTACTATTCATTTACAAGCTGTTTACATATTGTGTTAGAAAAAAAACCTGACATTTTATAGCCTTTTGTTTCACAATTATCAGATAACTCACTTGACAAAAAGCACTAACTATAATAACAGAAAGATAAGTAAAAAACATTTTCCAGGAACAGATAAGCAACAATTAGTAAAAAGAGAAACTGACATTTGACCTCTGTCCTTGAACAGACCGCAAATATGTTAAATCAAAAACAAGATTTAAAGGCCTCCTTATTGCTAATTCACTTTCTGAATGAACAGAACATCTGTTCCTTTCAGTTTAAATTAATGCCAGCAAGGTTGAGTAAATGCTAAAAATAGCTCAACCTGATAAAATCTCACTCTACATTGCGAGTGGGTGAGTGGATTTTTCCAGGCCTGAAGAATGAGAATTTCATTTTTTAGTATGAGGGGCTATGAACATTATTTTCCTGCATGCAGCTTTCCTCAAGGCCGACATGCAGGGAACTTACTCCAAAATGCTTAGTGCGGTCTGGAGAGCAAACACATGCAACAGTAGAGCAAACATGGGGTATCGATGTCCTCGCTGTAAGCAAGGTGCTCTGACCAGTGAAGGAGAAGGAAGCCGTCATGGATCAACCCGCGTGAGGAGTAAAGGAAGCTGCTGCAGCTGAGCCTGCATGGGCGACAAGGCAAGAAAAAATACTTATTGTGGTATTTATTACACCGATAAATTCTGACTCAGTGGAGTTTTATCAGGTGCAATAAATATCACACTAATTATAGACCACATGTAACGACGGGTGGAGTTTTGTCACAAAGACCATGTGAAGTTACTTCCTCTATGTCACTTGGTCAAAGGTCATATGCGGTCACTGACTCATAGATCATGTAATGGCTACTTCCTATGATGCTGCTGTGCTCCAAGATCTGGTTTGTGTGACTTTCACCCTCCAAGCTGCTCTGAAATTATATTCATGTTTTATGTCATGTGCTGTAGATGGTAAGTTCACCTTCAATAGCTAATTTATGATAGTTCAATCATGGCATCAGTAAACATTGCACACAGCCCTCCAGCTAGTAAAAGGACTCTTGCCCTCGTGACCTCCCACTTCATGATCCCACCACTTCTCTGCCTCGATATATGAAAACCGGTGTTTTCCAGATTATTTTTTCAGTGTCCAGCACTTGTTTTATTGCTTAAAGAATAGAATGCCCCCAAAATGCTGGACAATGGTGAGTTTGGGGCCTTAGGGAACTACTCAAAATACACAAAGGAAGGATATCAACAATAAATATTCGAGCACTCGTAACACCTGCAAATACACCATCTTATAATATGGCAACCTGATAAGTTAGTTACATTTCAGCCAGTAAGTAACGTTTTGGTCCTTGTTCACTCCTCTTGAAATCAAAAGTCAAGAATTAATGTTAAGTGATAAGTTTTTTCTTTAGTCTTTCCACAATCAAAAATGGAATACAGTTGGTCTAAAAATACAAGCTACAGATCATTTGGCCAGGACATTTTTCGTCCAACCTTGGACTTTTTCAAGGCTGATATGGAAACACAAATGATAATCATCAAATGGCATTCCGAAATGTTTGTATTGTTTAAAAGTGCTCCGTGGACAAATGGCTTCCACCGGACATACGTTTTTAATTAATGATAAAAAAAGAGAGAAAATATAAAATCATAATTTTTATATGAACTATCATAGAGATGAGTCGATGGTTACGTTACAGCAAACTCCTAGACTGTGTCTATTTAGAGGAGAACCATTTGGAAGTTGGCATGTGTAGAATCAAAGCTCCGCTTCATCCAAGTTCAAGTTTATTTATTTATGATCTTGGAACTCCAAAGAGATCCACATAAACTGAAAGACCAACAACATATAAAACATTTTGTGCAATATATTTTCTACAGTCCTAAGCGAAAGCCGACAGTAAAAATCTCCAAATACAAAACATTAAAATATTTTATACAATAAGAAATAATTAAAGTATCCTTTATGCCCTTAATACTGTATAACAACAGGTTAAAACCAAGGTTAATAATTGCTCCCTTCATTTAATGAGCGTTAATACAAATTTAAAAAACACTTAAAAAAGTTTAAAATCCTATGACGGAAGATTTCATTTGGTGGCTCATAAATAGTATCAATTAGTGCAGAGGCCGAGAGAATAGATAATTGTAAACAAATTGGTCTCATCCATTTACGCCTGCCACAATAATAGAGCGGGGCAAATAAATAGCACATGATTAACACACTGAATGGTATTATTACACAAATTACAAATCGGGGAAGAACCATACCATTAACACAGTACGGTATTTAAAGGGAGCATACCCTGCCTTAATAATAGTCAAAAGCGGCGCACTCCATGGGCCAGGTTCCAGGAAATGTAGGCCTGTACTTTATTTATCACACAGGAGTCTATGGCCAGGTGGATACCCCTCTTTAAAATGCGAGCTTCCAAATCCCTTGTGAAACTTAATTCCCAAGTGGTCTGTTTCAAAGTGGCCCTTAATTGATGTGACGATAGGGTGAAGAGCAGAGACTCATTATGTTGCAGCAAATCAACCGCAGTCCTAAACAATGTAAGAATTAATGAATGCTCTTTTAAACTTTCTAATATTTCTTTCTGAAATAAATGTCTTAATGTACCAAGATCACCCTTTACCAGGCTTAGAACCCATCGCACTATCCCAGCAAAATCCTGCACCCAACTACTTCTTAAACCAAATTCTAAACTGAGAGCAGCCACAGGACAAGCAAAGTTGACTGAGGCTAGGCTCCTTAAAATTTGGCCTTCTGTTGTATTTAAAAAAAAACATTTCTCTACATCGAGCAATAACATACAATTGCGAAGCAGGGATTTTTGCCCGAAAAACATCTAATAAAAGTGCAAAGTGTCTTTTTCCTGTGGATCTATAGAGGGAGCCCTGGCTTTTCCCCTTTGCAGTAGCTTTACGGATGTTATTTTCTATATGGGCTTTGTCACTAAGGTTGCCACACACTATTTTTTTCCAAGAAAGTCTAAGATTTTACAAGTTCCAATTTTTGGCCACCCACAGACCATACAAAATTCGCGTACTGCAACTATTTTCTTCCGTGCATACACATGATTTTACTTTTAGATATATTAATCTTTAAATAGTGGGACTCTGCAAATTTATAAAGTGCCTGCAGACGACTTTTTAATCCCCTAGGCGTTAGATCCAATATTATTATGTCGTCTGCATAAAGTAGACATGCAATCGGTTTCCCCCCCCAGTAACGGGGCAATGCCCTCACTTTGGGCCAAATTGTGAGGAAGATCAAAGAGGAAAGTAGGGGAGCCAATAAACATCCTTGTTTTAGGCAATTTGCAGTAGGGATGGTTTGGGAGAGACCTCTTTCCCCTCCCATTAGAACTTTGCACCAAGTATCCGTATGTAGAGCACAAACTAACTCCAGAAGGGTGGCCGGTATACCCAGGTCTGATAGTTTTCTCCCCAGCAGAAGACGATCTACTTTATCGAATGCTGTGGAGAAATCTATAAATGCTGTATACACCCTTCCTCCTCTAACTTTAACATATTTTTCACGTATTACCTGTAGTGCCGTTAGGTTATCAATTGTTCCATGCTTTGTCCTAAACCCGGTTTGCTCTAACGGTAAAATTTTAACCGCATCCACCCAGTCATTAATTTGGGTCAAGAGGCATTTAGCAAAAACTTTACCCACTGCGTAAAGAAGTGCAATTTGACGATAGTTGTGAGGAGCACCTTGATCTCCTTTCTTGAACAGAGGGACTATTATACTCCCCTTCCAAGAGGGGGGGACCATTTTGTTTTCATAGCAATACTTGAAGACCGGATAAAGAATTTTACTCGACAGGCATGTTCCCAATAAGCCGCGCGCCCACCGAATTCACCCCAAGTGCGCATTGCGCTTAATTTAGCACCCACACAACGACATCTAATCCTGTAAAACCGTATTCATGTTAATTGCGGCACCCGTGTGCGCTGCAATTAACATGAATACTACCTCAAAGGGTCACAATCAGCCCCGCAGCTTGCACTGTTAAGAAAGGAAAAACAGTGTCTCCAACACAACGTGTGCTTTAGCACACGCTGTGTTGGAGACTCTGCTTTTCTTTTCTTAATTGTGCACAGGTACGGGGCCGATTGTGATCCTTTGTGTTAGTATAATGTTAATTTCTGCGCCCCTGTGAGCTGCAATTTACATGAACGGTGCTGGACCCTGGATAAGGACGCACAGCCCGCCCTGGGCGAACTTCAGCGCTACCCCTGGATGAATGCCCTCTCCCCGCCTTAAGACTGATTGGCTAGTGTTGGGAGCCACGCTGGGGGACCCTGGACTCGGACCTCACGCAGGCAGGTAGGGGCCGTCTATACTTGTTCCCAAGCCGCACCCCCCCCCCCCCCCGGCCAGGGGTCTTTATCCTCACACCAAGACCTCGCTGTCCGATGGCGCCGCCAGCTATATGGGCCCAAAGCTTGTGGGCTGGAGGCCATCACACATCTGTCGTGCCAGAGGTCTGATAACCTCCGTTTCATGCACGCCTTACAGGTCCACAGGGGGGGGTGGGATCAGTAGGTCCCAGTGGCAGCTTCTGACGGTGCAAAGATACCCGATATTAGGCATGTGACGTCATATGACAAACACAGGTCGCAATGGACGTGACCTGCTCACCCTTTCCACGGAGATTCCCCTATGATTCAGGCCTGGTTCTATTGGGTGGGCCAGGCCCACCCAAACATGAGCCTGGCCCACCCAAACAGGAGCCTTGGCCCTCGCAGTGAGGGCTTGAAGGCAGACGCACAACGGCATTGGGCTCAAAGGGCTGTCTGTGTGTGTGTGTGTGTGCGCCCGAGCTGGGACAGCTTCCTGGGCGTACACACACACACACACAGAGACAGACAGTTTTAGAGATTATCGCAGCCGCACCGAGTACTTCACAGGTCTTTAAAATACCATTTACATGTTAACGAGGCTTTGTTTGTTTTTTCACCCCTTCATCTCCACATGGCGAAAGGCGACAAATCCTTTCATTGACAAGGGTAACCTTTGCCTACTGTTCGGCTGCGTGGATATTTCTTTTTCTATGTAGCACAGGAGAAAATAAGTTTGTTTATTCCTATTCACCTTTCCTGACCCCTGCAGCTGCTTATCACATCAGGCTGTGACACAAAGGAGTAGTAGGAAAGAGAATGTGTTCCTATTTGGTTTTTCTTTTAAAAATCTGCAGAGGCCCAATAGGACATCAACTTCGTGTGCGCTTCATTTAAACAGTTTTATCATTATCATGGCTGATGCAGGACAACAATAAGACAATACAAAATGCCCAGTTAACGCTGGTGATTAATGATCCTGCTGGAGAGCAATCATTTGTCTGTTAGTAGTTTTTAAATGCAGATGAACTCTATTTTCTGTGGAAGCTCAGTGGGTTACGCCTTTGTCACAGAGATCCTTGTGCTACTTGCAGTTCAGAAGTTAAAATCCTAACATAGAACAGTGACCAATGAACTGTCACCAAAGAGCTGCATACAAACATGAATGGTATAGTTAGAACTTCGCTTTTTTTGTTTTGTGATATAGTTAGAACTTCCTCAGTCTTTCATTATTCTAATGTTGCTAAAATGAGTATGTCTGGGCAGATATTCATTTTTATTAGTAAAGCTGACCCCCACGGAATACTCTTTAAATCCTAAGGTTGTGTTTCCCCAGACCAAACCCTCTTAAAATATACTGCCCACCTGTATGGATGACGTGATTCATACACCCTGTAATCCTCATTGGCTTATGTAACATTCCCTGTAGACTGATTTACATACTTGATTGATTCATTGTCTCTGTATAAAGTGTGCGTGGTGTAAAGTACTGACACACACTACACTGATATGAGTAGCGCTATACAACAAATGAAATGCATATGAGAGAGGGGCTACGGAGCGATGAGGAGCACTGGTGGAGGGTGGCAGTGAGGGAATCTGAGGAGGAGGTAGCGGGAGGAGCTGTGGAGCGAGGAGGGGCACGAGTGGAGGGTGACAGCGGGGCTCGAGTCGGGGTACCACGCGGGTTGACGGCGTCCCCCCACTTATTTTACCGGGAGCTTGATAACTGGAGCAAATGGAGCCACACATTCACTCTTTGGCCTCTCTGGGGCGAGATCGGAGCTCATTCAGAACACTGCTCACGCGTTGGCTTCTCTGATGCAATAGCATCTAAGGGGTGAGCGAGGGGGGCAATGAGTCTGATGGTGCAAGCCACCTTTCGTGACGTCATTTCCTGTTGTCCCCCCACTTCTTTTTTTAGGACTTGTGCCCTAGGTGACCGTGAGGGAATCCGAGGAAGAGGTCATGGGGTGGAGGGGCTCTACAGAGAGATGAGGGGTACTGGTGGAGGGTGGCAGTGATGGAATCCGAGGAGGAGGTCATGAGGGGGAGGGGCTATGGGGAGATGGGGGGCACTTGTGGCATGAGACAGTGAGGGAATCTGAGGAGGAGGTCAACAGGGGGGGGCATGGAGGACGTCCCCAGTGTGCTTCACATCAGACTTGTGTTGGAAGTTGGGGTGGGGCAGGTGCTGCAGCATCAAAGGGCATAGAAGAGACTACATTTCTTAGGGGACACGGAGAACCTTGGGGAGAGCTGAACCTGGGTCTGGCCTGGCTCTAAGATCCAGATCACGAGCCGAGCCATAAAAGATGTAACTCGGGTAACAAAATTTGAGGAAAATGGTAGACCAGAAAACAGAAAAACATGGATTTTTCATCATATTAAAGTGTTTCAATGGTGAGTAAACGATTATTTCATGGAACTGAGTGATGTTTATTGAAAGTAATATTTTTTATAACATGAAACATTCAAGAATACCGCCGTAGCTGTACGATTTTGCCACAAATTATCCAAAACTTGTTAGCTTCGGGTGAGGTCCTACTATAAATTCAACCACAGCCTGGCCCAATTGCTTTGTACTAGTCATCTTCAAGTGAATCCAGTGATCCCACGCTCAGCAGCACTAATTTCTGGGGACCGTTACATATTTTTCCTAAACAAACTATCATCCAGAGCAGGGGTACTCATAGTAAGGCCCGCGGGCCGCCAGCGGCCCGGCAAGCCTTCCTAGGTGGCCCGCGGACCATGCAGACATCGTACCTTGGTTTTTTGTATTTTTCAAAGTGTGTCAGCAAACACCGCCGGACTCCGAGAGAGACTGCTCTATGGGGGCCAGGAGATTCCAGGATAGAGTGGAGACAGGCGTACAACGCCCACTGGACTCAAAGGGCTTCAGCCCCCCGTCGTGTTTGGCTGCCCGGGATGACAGAGCTTCCCGGGAACACACGCAGCCGCACCCGAGCACTTCCCAGGTCTTTAAAAGACCTTTTGCTTGTTAACGAGGCTTTAATGGTGTTCACCCCTGCTTACAGCCCCTGCAGCTCCACTCTGCCTTTTGCTTGAAGAATCAGCCTCCCCCCCAAAGATGTTTTCTTAGCCCCCCCCCCACCGGAAATTTGACTCTAGTTGCGCCTCTGAGTGGAGATGCAGGGGCGCTAAGAGGTGAAATACAACAAAGCCTCATTAGCAAGTAAATGGTCTTTTAAAGACCCGTGAAGTTCTCCGGTGAGGCTGTTTGTCAGTCCGGGAAGCTGTCTCAGCCCGGGCTGCCACACATGCAGGGTGAGGTGACAGAGGACAGCAGGGTGAGAGTGCCCAGTGAGGTGAGGGGGGGGGCAGCAGGGAGTGAGAGCCAGCGAGGAGTGAGAGCCGGGTGAAAGGGCAGAGGGTGACGGGGGCAGCAGGGAGTGAGAGCCAGGTGTGGTGACGGAGGGCAGCAGGGTCTGAGAGCTGGCTTTTACATTACACAGGTAGAGGGGGGAATGGGGGGGCTGTTTATGAGCTAGTGTCGGGGACGTGTAGACACAGAAGTGTGCACTGCCCAAGGCCCAGAGAGAGATACAGATAGACAGGGACAGACTGACAGATAAAGGGAGGAGGCAGGCAGAGGCAGAGGCAGGTAGAGGCAGAGACAGGGACAGGCACGGAGAGAGGCAGATGGAGAGAGGGAGACAGACGGAGAGAGGAAGAGGGGGAGGGAGAGGGAGAGGGAGAGGGAGAGGGAGAGGGAGAGGGAGAGGGAGAGGGAGAGGAGAGAGAGAGAGAGAGAGAGAGAGAGAGAGAGAGAGAGAGAGAGAGATGTGCGTATGCCAGGTTTGGTGACTCAGTGGACGAAGGCATCCACTGCAGGGGCATGTGTTCAACCTCAGGGACACCGTTTTTTTTGCTCTAGCCCCGCCCTCTCCCCCACTGACCCCGCCCCCACCAGTGCAGCCCTCTGCCACAAACCACACTGTAAATTTGGCCCCTGAGAGAAAGTTTGTGAGTACCCCTGATCCAGAGCCACAGACAGAAAACATTGCACATCTTCTGAGCTAAGCTTTGAGGACCGGCACTTATTGTTTTACAAATTAAGCACTGTTTCCCGCAGTATTTGGCAATTGTTGAAGTTGCCAAATGAAGATGAACGCTGCAGTCTACAGCAAGAAGATTCCATCTTTTCACAAAAATTAACTTTGAGCGGTTGACACAGCTGCACATAGCCAGCTTTCGCGGGTGGCACCCGGTGCAACATTAGTTTTTTGGTGCCCTCCTCTCATAGCTCACCCACTGTCACTCTCCATGAGTGCCCCTCATCTCTCCATAGACCCTCTCTCATATATATTTAATTTATTTTATAGTGCTTCTCATACCAGTTTAGTATGTCGGATCACTTTACATCACACATATATTAGACAGACATGAAGGCTTATAAGTGTGTAAATCAGAGTACAGGAAATGTTACATGAAACAATGGGGATTTAAAGGTGTAGGACTATCATGTCATTCATGCTAGCAGAATGTATGTTTTTAGAGTGTTTAATAAAAACCATAAAACTACACTCCAAACATCTCCTACAACAATATTAAAACAAATACAAGGGACATATTAGAGTAATCTTAGGCACCAAAAAATTCAGCAAGAAAAAGGTCCTCAGCCTTGTGGTTGTTTAAAGACTCATGAGTTTGAAAGCACAAGTCTTGTTTGAGACTCTGCATTTATTTTGTTAATAGAACGCAGCTGCAGGGCTGATTGTGTGCCTTTCGAAAGTATTAATGTGCAGCGCCTTGTACATGCATAACTGCTGCAGCGAATAGCATAATACTTTCAAAAAGGCTCACAATCTGCCCCGCAGCCATGCTCCTATTAACAGTGATGGCACTTGACTTGTGTGAATGGCCCTCTTCCACACTACATGTTTTCCTGGACGCCACACATTTCACAAACTATCTCTGACGGGATATCCACACATTACTCCGTAGCTTGCACATCAAATTATAAATGTTATGTAATTGTGTATATATGCGATCTTGTATAGGCTCCTAATATTTCCCCACCCTATGAACAGTGCTCGAGTTGAGGATCTTTAGTAAAATCGTATCACGGTACCACCATTGGAGTCCTGTGCTTGTCTGAACCCGAAGTGTACTTGCCTGTGTAACCAATTCATGTCTTGGTATGTGTATCTAAATTGAAAACCTGCTTTAAGACCATTCATGTGGTGCTGCATGTGTGGAAATGCACTGTCTTTTCACTTTTTTAAGCAAAAGTTTGGAGTGATATTTGGTGCTGCACCCCCACGTGTGGTCTGGTTCCTGGTGCACATAGTCTTGGTTGTAGCGCACAGAGACCTTACACTGCCGCACACAGAGGAAAAAAATTAGAGGGAACATTGCTCCACAGTATACTATTTTGTTTTAAAACTGTGATTGGTAATTCATCGGGCCCATCGCCATTTCTATTTCTTTTTCAGAAAGCGATCCTTACGATGACGGGTCTTCCTTTGGTGTGATGTACTTAATTGCCATCGCATTATCTGCATATAAATCCTGAATAAAGCTAACCCATTTATGTTCTTCAATGGCCACAGGGAGTGGTCGAGATCTAGTTCCACATCCCTCTCCGATGAGAGACCAAAAGATTCTTACCTGGTCTTTAAAGGCTGCTTCTCTCAATTTAATTCAATTGTTATCTTCTATCTCTTTTCTTAACTTAACCTTTACCCTATTCCGGCTCCTTTTTATTAGTAATATTCTATAATATCTTTCCGAGGAGTAATTCAAGTACTGTTCCCTAACTAGTTTATTTATTTCAAGATTTAACGGCTGGAGGGATCTGGGGACTACTTTAATGCTTTTTCTTTGGTTCACCTTCTTTGCAATTTCTACCACTTGATTCATGAATGTGTTAAAACTTGCAATTTCTGTTCCATTTCAACTAGGCAATTTCTCTAAGGTGACCTCTAAGATACTGTCAAGGCCTAAGATGGTTTTGTTATCCCAATTAAATCTCCCTGTTTTCTTAGCAAAACTAACAGATTCACCATTTAATGCCCATGGATCGTGTAAAAACAAATTTAAATTTACAATAAGAGTTAGTATTTATGGTCACTACGGAAAGAATTAGAGACCTTTAGGTCTTTTAATAAGAAAAAGGAGGAACATACCACCACTACCACATAGTCTAAGATAGATTCTCCACTATAAGTTTGACAAGTAAAAGTTGCCGGTGTAGCCAAAGGAAATCTTCCATTTACTATAATGCCATCAACATTCATTAATTAATCAAGAAGCATTTTCCCTCTCTTATTAGTGCTTATATTTTGTGGAAAGAGCGCATGTGGAATCTGCATGGATTTTTCTTTTTCTTTATTTCGGAATCTATCCAAAGTAGAGTTAGAGATTTTACAATTCAGATCTTCTACCAGGACTATATGAGGGGGAAGTTCTACATCATTAACTATTTTAATGTAGGAAAAAAACGCCTTCATGAGAGGCATCTGGCGGAATATAGGCATTTATCAACATTAGTGGTGGACTTTTTACATTATTATCAAGATTATACAACATTATTGCCAACAAAGATTACTAGGGTCTTTATAGTAATCGTAATTCCATTGTATCCTTTTTGACAGTAAGCAAGCCACCCCTCCCTTTGCATTTCCCCTCCTGGACAGGGTTGCTTTACAATCTAAAGTGAAATAATCCCTACATACCAGGTCCTCTGTGCACCAGGTCTCCTAAAGACAAATCACGTTTGCATCTAACGCACTTATAGTAACTTCTCCCTACTATTCTTTATTCCTGCAGCATTCCAATACATTATTTTTAGTTCATTGCTAGAAGGATGGCTGTTGTAGATGTTTGCTGTTAGATCTGCTCAATAGTACACCAGGTAACCAATTTCATTTTGGACTCTCTTCTTTAGAATTCCATTTAAAGGAAAGGGGGGGGGGCATTCTTTAAGTTTCACTTGTCTACCATTTTTATTAATACAGATTTTTAATTCTTCTGTTTCATGCAAGAAATCTCTACTGTCTAAATGTGAGTGAGTTGACAGAGACCTATTGTCGAGGGCTCTATTTCTGGTATCTCAAAGAGTGGAATGACATCAATCCCCCTGCTTTGGAGGCCTTATGACCATTGTAATATAAGATTTGCAATAATTTTGGAATTAAACCTTACCCTCGACTTATAACCAACTTCTGTATTTAGGATGGAAACTAGATTTATATCACTACTTTGTATAAGTTTGAAACTTTCAATCTCAGAGAGACATTTAAGTAGTGAAGTCCTATTTAATATTAAATCTGTATGAAACAGAGGAATAAAATCTAACTGAAGTGTGTCCATGTTTTCCCAGAGGGGTTCAACACCAGTTATCTCTGATTTACCTCTCATTTTTACGGTGTCAAGGAAGGGGGCAGCCAGGGGGTTAAGTACTGACGAAAGAAGGTTAACTGGCCTCGACTGCTCCACTGTTATAGGTAATGGAAGCCCCTCTATTACGGTATTAGCACAATCTCCTTTGGAGTACAGAATATTCGAGTGGGAGGCCTCATAGGCCACCATCGACTCTGTTGTTAATTCTTTATTCTGAGGGATTACAAAATCGATTTCATCTTCCAACTTCATATCTTGTGATGTATTTTGCAGGGGCTGGGAGGAATTCTCCGTACTAACAGAAACCTCGATGTTTCTTTAAAACAGATTCTCCTTTGCTTCTTTTTTGAGAATCTTCGTGTTGATTTAATCTTTTTTTTTATTTTATTTTTTATGTCTTTATTATCAAAGAGCACATGCTGACATACATCATAATGCGCCTACAACCCTGAGGCCGGCTGTTCTCCCACATACCTTCACAGAAGTCCGGTAACTTATCCCACAACCCGGAGGTCGGGCATCGCTGTACCCCAAGTTAGTCCAGCCAAAAGGCAGTCCCAGTATTGTGGTAGTATGTCACGGCTTATATGCCCTCCCCTACTGAGGAGCCACAGTGTTCTTGTATATTTTGTTAATCTATTCAAACACCCCAAACTCCCTCCCCCACCCCCCCAACATCCCAACCTCTAGGCATCCGAACAGACCATCTCTAGCAGTGCATGCCCCAATTACTACTAGGTTGCGCGGTTCACTCTTGTTCCGCCCCCCCTCCTGCCATTCCCTGCGCACTCCTGCCACTATCTCTCAAATCTCCCCACCCCTCGTTACTTACTCCCTTCCGCCTACAAATACATGTTCTGGCACCCCACACACGCGGCTTCCCTCCCGACGTCCATCAATCACCCCCCCCCCCCCAGGTGACCTCCTGTCCCTCCGTTCCCCTGCTCCCGAACTGCCCCTGTCTCCGCGACCCCCTCCGGAGCCCCCCCCTGTCCCCTGAGACGTTCTATGTATAGCCCCCAAAAATTCCTCGGCCTACTGCGCTGCGGGAGTAACTCACTAAACACCTCGGTTTGCGTACAGCAATACAATACATCCCGGGCCCATTGTTCCACTGTGGGCAATGGGCCTCTCATCCAACACATTGCCACCCTTTTCTTAGCTATTAATAGTCCCATGTCAACCATTTTGCGAACAGCTCTAGGCAATTTCTTAGAGTAACCCAGCAGGGCCACCGCCGGCTCCGGGGCCAGCTCGAGCTCCAGTAGTGCACCCAGTTTGCGGAAAATTGCCTGCCAGAACCTGTAGACCCCCGGACATTCCCAAGCCAGATGAAAAAAACCCGCCCTGTCGTGCCCGCATCTCTCGCACACAGCATCCTCTCGCAGACCATAACGTTGTAACCTGTCCGGCGTATAATAAACTCTATTTATGTACTTAAAATGTAGTAATCTGTGCCTCCCATGTAGTGAGATCCTACGTGTGCCCGCGCAACAATACAGCCACATGGCGTCATCTATTGCCGTCCCTAGGTCCCGTTGCCAGGCCAGCCTAGCCTTGGGGTACCGGTGTATTCGGTGCTCCATAGTTATCTTATATAGGTGAGATATTAGTCGACGAGGACACTTGTGTTTGATGACATATGTCAGTTCCAGCACCTCCGGGGGCTCCGCCATATCGTCCCCCAGTTGCTGTCGCAGCGCCCCCAGGTCTCCCATTACATGCAATTTGAGCGCCTTAAGAGCTCGCACCACACCCTCGTCCCTGCAGGGGGATAGCCATCGCGCCCACTCCACTGGCATTGCTGGCGAATATAGTAATGCCCCAGCCTGGTGTCTAAGTATACTATCCCAAGCATGTCTCGTGGAGTTCAGGGAGTCCAGGTAGCCCGTCTGGCAGACGGGTGTTTCAAATAGGGTCGCTGGCAGCGGGAGGGGTTCAGCGAACAATCGCTCCAGTATGAGGTACGGTACCGAGGCCTCCCCGTGTATCCAGCTGTGTGCTTGCGCTCCCTGAGCCACCCGGTAGTATAATTCCATATCAGGTGCACCGAGTCCTCCCATATGGTAGGGTAATGTAAGCACCTGCCAGCTGACTCGGGCCTGCTTGCCCGCCCATGCCAACTTCAGTAGTGACCGACGCAGCCGTTCGAAAAATACCCGTGGCAACACCATGGGGATATTAATGAACAGGAAGAGGAAGCGAGGAAGGACCACCATCTTCATAATCGATATCCTGCCGATCAAGGAAAGTGGGAGGCCGATCCAAATGTCCACGTCGTCCTCAAGTTTAGCTACAGCCCTACCATAACTCTCCCTCATCAATATTTCGGGGTCAGTGTGCAGTCGGATTCCCAGATATCTGATCGCTTCGTCAGACCAATGTAGCGGGAACTCCATCTCAAAGGGGGACGTGGATGGGGTGAGCGGGAAGGCAATAGACTTACTCCAATTCACTCTCAAGCCCGAGAGGGCACCGAAGTGCACCACTTCTCTCAGCACCGGAGCCAAATTGTTCTCTGGGTCCCGCACATACAGAAGAGTATCATCTTCATAAGTGGAAACCATTCTGTAGGTGGGGAAGTTCACTCCCCTCAAGCCGTGGTATTCACGCAGAGCGCAGGCCAGCGGCTCCACCACCAGCGCATATAGAATCGGCGACAGGGGGCAGCCTTGACGAGTGCCCCTGGAGATCTGAATAGCGTCAGTAACTCTGCCCCCCAGACGTATCCATGCACTTGGGGCGGTGTACAGGACCCCCATCATTCGCAGGAAGACCAGGCCCAGGCCCATTTTACTTAACACCTGCCTCATGAACGGCCACTCCACCGAGTCGAACGCCTTCTCCATATCTAGGAACACCGCTAGTGCTTTGGCGTCCCTTCGGACATGCTGCATGGTTCCGAATACCGTCCGCAGATTGTAGGTCAAATTCCTACCAGGCATGAAGTCCGCCTGCTCCGGGGCCACCAGTTCCGGCGTTAACAGCGCCAGTCGCATAGCCAGTATTTTCGCATATATCTTCATGTCTACATTGAGCAACGACAGTGGTCTATAAGAGCTGCACTCTTCTGGGGGCTTCCCTGGCTTAGGGATGGCCACCAATATGGCCTCACTCATGGACTTAGGCATTCTACCCGTTTCGCACATGTCATCAAACAGCTGCGAAAGATGCGGCAGGAGGAGATCCACAAAATTTTTATAGAAAGCGGCCGTGAGGCCATCTGCCCCAGGCGCGCTATTCGCACGCATGCTCGCCAGAGCTTCAAGAATTTCGTCCCTCTGTATGGGGAGGGCCAGAAATTCCCTACGAGCATTGGAGAGAAAGGGCACCTGTATGTGGTCCAAATATTCACGTATTTCGTCATCCATCCCCGTCTGCCGAGAGGCATACAGTGCCGTATAGTACGACCGGAAGCAGGCTGCGATCTCCCCCTCCTCAGTCAGTAGCTCCCCAGCGTCTGATCTGACCTTGGTAATGTTAGTTTTGCTCCTTCTGGCCTTCAGTAAATTCGCTAGGACCGAGCCCGACCTCTCACCCTCCCCGTACACCCTCGCCGTGGCGTACTTCCCCAGGTGTTTGACTTCCGCATCCGCAGCCTCGTGGTACTCTTCCAATAGCGTCTTCAGTTCCTCCGTAGCCCCGGCTCCCCCACCCCCCACCTGTCTGGCCTCTACCTCGCCCAGTCTACGCTCCAAATTTGCCAGTCTCCGACGAATGTCCCGCAGCACCCCGGAATGTTTAGCCATGGCCACCCCTCTAATGTAGACCTTAAACGTTTCCCAAACCGTCTGGAAGCTGTCAACTGAACCCACGTTAGTGTCAAAAAATGTAGCAATAGCTTCTGCCAGTTCCTCCTTAAACAAGGGGTCCAATAGCGAATAGGGAGGGAACCGCCACGTGAACGGCGGAATGGATTTCCTAGGCGTGTCAATAGATAATAAAATTGGGGAATGATCAGACAAAGTCCGCGGCAGGACCTGACACAAGCCAACCCGCTGGAGGAGCGTCGACGACGCAAGCCAGTAATCAATACGTGTATGCAGATTTTGGTAGGCTGAGTAGTGCGTGAAGCCCCCCGCCTCGGGGTTAAGCGTCCTCCATACATATGAAAGCTCCATTCGGATCATTTCCCTGTGTAACATCGTAGCCGCAGCCGCCGGTGCACTAGCCGCTCCCCCCGATCTATCCAAACGCGGGTCCAGCACCACATTAAGATCACCTCCCCACAGAATCTGCGAATCACCACAGCCCTTCACCGTATCGGCCAATTTACCGTAAAAATCAGGACAGTCAAAGTTCGGACCGTAGGCATTAACTAATAATAAATCTAGTCCCCTGCCCTGGTAACGAGAGAGGACATATCTGCCCCCTCCGTCCATGGCAAGCAGCTGCGCAGCGAAGTCAGACTTAGGATTGAACCAAGTGAGTACCCCTCTAGCGTGTGTTGTAAACCCAGCTGCATGCACGTTACCTCTCAGCCCCCCAGTTCGCAGCATGGGGCTGTGGTTTGGAAGGTGCTTCTCTTGTAAGAAGGCCACATCCACGCCCTGTCTGTGAAGGTATTGCAAGACTTTCCGCAGTTTACGATGATCATTCAATAACCTGACATTCCAGGTTACTACACGCAGGGGGCAGGGTGACCCCTGCTGGATCGCTGTTCTAACCATTGTCTTCCCAGTCATAGGGCAGTGACCCCGCACTCATAGTAAGCAAGCAGTTTTCAGGTATCCGCGTTCTAATCCCTCCAAACTGTCGGACTAGCCTATGAACAAACAACGAAAACCCCAACCCCTCCCCCCTCCCACAGCTGACCTCCCCCAACTTCACCACGCTGGACCTCATTTAGAGGTGACCCCCTACCTCCCTCCCCCCACCCACTAAACCACAATCCCCGTCAAAAATGTGTTGTGCACTCGGAGGCGGAGGTAGCTCCGTACAAAAGTGGTAGACAAATTCAACTCAATGACAAGCCCTCCCCACCGCACACAGAGCAATAGTATTGTCCCCCACCGCGACAGTAGCCAGGAGCTAGCGTTCGCTTCCCTGCACCCTTAACGTCCATAACGTGCAGTCTCAGATAGCTCCGTCGCCCATCCAGCCGTACTACAATGTATCGATTTGTGGCACTTAGCACAGGACGATCGCCACCTGTCCAGCCCCCCTCCCTCATGTGTCCCCCCAACCCCATGCTGCGCTATGTAGGCATTTGGCCCCGGTAGTACGGCAAATGTTCCAATCCAGTTTGCGCCTCTCTTATCGGCTGGCTCCACGCGTTGCGCCTCCAGGTCCCAGCACGTGCCCAGTTCCGTCCCAGCAAGCGCGTGTGCTTAGTCCTGCTGCTCCAAGGAGCCCCCCATCTCCTCTCCTCCCGAGCTTCTCGCAGGGCTGGTCTTTTTTTCCCTGCCCCAGTCCTTCAGAGCGTTTTGCAAGGCCTTGGGATCAAGGAAGATGTGAGTCTTCCCTTGCCTGTTTACACGCAGTTTCGCCGGGTATAACATCGCATAGTCCAGACCGAGTTCCCTCAGCTGCCTTTTAACCGGGATGAACTGCCTTCTGGCCTCCTGGACCCTAGTGGTGAAGTCCGGATACAGCGAGATGGACGACCCTTCATACTTGAGCGTCTGCTTTTCCCTTGCCACTCGAAGGGCAGCGTCCCTGTCCCTATAGTTCAACAGCTTAGCGACGATCGGCCGCGGCGGCGCCCCCGGCACCGGCCTAGGTCCCAGGGATCTATACGCTCTCTCCACCACAAACATAGTCGAGAAGGTGTCCGGACCGAGCATATCTCTCAGCAGTTTTTCCACAAACAACTCCATGTTGCCCGTTGGCGTAGTCTCCGGAAGGCCCGTAATGCGCAGGTTACAGCGTCGCGCGCGTGCTTCAAGGTCTTCAGTTTTGTCCTGCAGTACCTGCATGAGACGCCCCAGCGCTTTCTGCTCAGTATCAATCGAGGTCTGCGCCTCCTCTACCCCCACCAGCCTCTCCTCAGTATGATCCAGTCGCTCCGCATGTTTATCAAGGCGCTCCCCCATGCAGTCCATGCGATAGGAGAGTGCGTCGATCTTCGCCCCCAGGGTAGTGATGCCTCACTGAAGGCCCTTCTCCATCGAGAGCAGCAGACTCTTGATATCCAGGGTGTCGTCCGAAGGGGCAGGCCCGCCACCACACGTCGCTCCCTCTCCCGCATCCTGGGGCTTAGGGCGCCTGTGCTCGAAAGAAAGTTTCGCCTGCGTTTTGTCCGATTTGCCCATTGCGCCGCGACCAGCCTGTGGGTGCCGCATGTCGGTCCCACCGCTTCACTCTTAGGGTGGGGATGGTGTCAGTAGGCCCCCAAGAGCACTATCCGGGTTCACCACCGCTCCTGGCGCAGGCCGCACCCCTCACGCTGCCGGCACCGGTGCGGATTGCCTCAACGCCGCTTCGCCTCTGAAATCCTCAATCCTCCAGGGCACTGCCGTGGGTCAAGGGCTCCACTCTAAATTCCGGTCAGCCCGCCCGAAGCGACGGCCGCGTCGCACACTGCCCCCACAACCGGTCACAACACGCTGTCAAACATTAAGGTCGTCCGAGGGGGAATGTCTTGAGGTGGAGTATGTGTTTACAGGAACTACACAGGCTTCAAGCAGTCTAGCGTCCGAGGGTGGGGCAAGCTGGAGTAATGTCCTACTTTTGATAAGGAACTGAGGTACAGGAGTCTAGGGCGTCCCGGCAGACTCTAATCGCTGCTATCCAATACTGCTCTAGATGGAATGCTTGCTCTCCAACATGTTACTGGCGAACGCGCAAGCAGTCTGCCTTAGCTCCACTCATAGAGAACTGCCACTTCAACTCACTCAGATGCAAACTCAGCTGATATGCCCAGACTCTGGAAGTGAACGTCTTTTGCTGCCGGTAAATAACCCTCACTCTTCATTGGTGCCTGTGCCCGCTGCCTACGGCTGCCCCCGGGGGCTCACCGCTGTGGAAGTGGGCCGACGATCTCTCCGTACACCACAATCACCAGCCTCAGCAGAGCTCACCGGCAACGTTGGTCCCAACTTCCGCTCAGCCCTCCGTATTCAGCCTCAACTGGCCCTCGTCCCGTCCAACACACCACCGCCGACTCACTTCAGGGGCTGCCGCTGCCGCCACTCTCCACTCGCCTGCCGGGGCTGCCGCGCCCAGGGCGTCCTCACCATCCGCGGACCAGCGCTCTGATTCCGGGGCCTCCCGCTGTCCACACCGCCAGGATCACTGTACACACGATCCGCAGCTTGTCCCAGCAGCTGTGACCTCCCGCTGCAGTCGCGCCGTCAGTCCGGACCCGGCACCCTTTCCGCTCCTCCACCAGCAACTCGCGATGCCGCACGCCCAGCGACGTCACCGGGCCTGCTTTTTATTCTAGAGCGGGGCTCAGGGGCCTTCCCCGCTCCGTACTCCGGCACTGATCTACAGGCGTTTAGCACTCGTCGCCCCCATCAAACTCGCTCCGGCTTGGCTCCGCTGTATTTGCCACCCCAGGCTGCTCCTCCAGGCTTGTTCAGCACAGTGCGGGGAAGGATAGTGGCCTCTGTGTGCCGGAGCTCGAGGCTCAAGCCGCCATTCACACCGCGAGCCAAGCTCCGCCCCCGTGTTGATTTAATCTTTTTCCCTCTATTCTTTTCCTTTTTCCGATTTCTCCCATTTTTTCCAGGTGCGAGGCTCCGAATACATTGTCTTTCTCACCACTCAACTGGGTTTTAAAAATAGGGAATACTTCCTGGTCTATCCTTCTAGGTGAACCCACCGAGCCTTTTACTTTTTGAGCTAAATCAGAGTTAACTTGTATAGGTTCAGGTAAAGGTTCAGGGGTTTTCTCTAACATCACAACTTTATTCATTATCTTATCATTTTGGGGATTGCCATCATGAGCAGTACAGATTGATTGACTACTATCACCACCATGTATATTCTCTAGAACCTCTTCCACCTTTACTTCCGCTTCTACTTGTTCAGTATGTACACTTGAATTAGTCTCCCTCTCCTGATTACTTTTTAACAATACCTTTAATATTGGAGTTACCGTTTCCAACACACAGTCAGAACTTCCTACACATTTTTTTTAGTAGCTTTAGGATAGAGGCTAATAAATGTTCTAAGGATACTAATGAATCCAAGACTATTATATCCTTCCTTAGAGTCTAACTGGGTTGGGTGTCACTGATATTTAGATCAGGGGCCAAAGAGGGGTGTGGTTGTAGAAGAGAATAATTAGAGTCTAACTGGGTTGGGTGTCACTGATATTTAGATCAGGGGCCAAAGAGGGGTGTGGTTGCAGAAGAGAATAATTAGAATTATTAGAGGGGGTAATACTGAATAATTTTAGTCCTATATGAGCTGCTATTGCTGGGGTGTTTGCTAGTTCCTTATTCTTGCAAGTATCATGAGAAATATACCTCATGAGAAATATACATCCTGCAAAGCTCTAAATCCAAATTGGAGAGAGTAAAATCTTTATTTTGGACATCCTCTACTAAGTAGGGACCAAGGGGCTCTTCTATGATTATGTGTAGTGTTCTGTGTGGGATTACATCTGCTGTCTTGGGAGATGGTAAAGTAGATCCTAAGGATACCAGAAGGATTGGAGAGCCAATCAGGTCCTCGGGCACCATAATGGATGCCTCTGGGATTTTAGGGGCTCTCCTCCTCCATGCTTACTATATCAGTAGTATGTAATTCAATGGCCTCAACCATATCCTCAACCATATCAGTGACAGTATTACCCATTACATCATCATTCCTAGTCACATTACCCCCCCCCCCATTCCAAGTGGTCGAGGTATTTGACTCAACTTGAAGATTTTGTTTTCCTTTCCCTTTTCCCATAGACTAAATAGTTGACTTTTTCCTTTCTACAGCATGCCTGAGATGTCCTTGTTACGTAAGGGATTTGATTTAGTTTTTGCACTGGTCCTACCCACAAGTAATCGCCCTGACCTAAGTTTTCTTGCCCTTATTTTAAGGCCTGCACAAAAAATGTTCTGCGTAGGGAACCAATCTCAATTATATTGGTTATATTTGTTGTAGACTTATTCTTATTTATTTGTTATAGACTTAATTACAGTCTCTTTAATATCCAGAACAAACAGCTCTCTCTACAACAACTGGAGCCAGAACTGTCCTTTCTCCGCTAAAACAAATGATCCAAGGACAAGGGACAACGGGATAGAGCGTTACACCATAAATAACCATAAATAACAAATAAATAACAAATAAAGCAGTCCAGAGTCACCAAAATCACAGGACAGAGGAACCAGTGTCAGGATGCGCTGCGACAACCCGCGTGCAGGTGACTTTACTTTTCATTCGTAGCTCACGGTGTCCCCACAATGCGCTAACTGCTACTGACAGAGTTTATCTGCTCTGGTCACAACTATTGTGGGGTGAGCGTAGGGTGGGAAAGCGTCAAGCAGCTTTGGCCACAGCGAGATGACAGGCTGTGACTCCTCAGGTCAGCCTCGCCAATGTGTCTTCCTAGTAAAAATTGCCCTGCGTGGCACCGGTAGCTCAGATATAGGCACAGATACAGGCCTGACCGTCCGTTCCACCTTTCACCTTCGAAGCTCCCAGTATTATGCCACCCGCAGTCTCTGTGAATGTCAGTAGCCCACTAGGTGTTCAGGACGGTCTCCGGCGGGGGACCCCGTACATAGGAGGGGCAAGGTAAAGGGAAGCAGGCAACCGTACCTCCGTTCTCTGTGCTCTCCAGTGCAGGCCTCCCCCCTAGGCTCCTAGGTTCACTGTGTGTGTCAAACTTGCACAGTCAAACTTGCACAGTCCTCTATAGAAAAACACAGCCAGCTAGGGGGTAGGGGCGGGGGTGGGAGCGGGGGCGCAAGGGAGCACCACCATACCTGAATTGCTCCGCTCCTCTCGCGCACCACACCGCTACCTGGTTCCCGCTTCCCCTCCCCTTACCTCGCACAAACTGCCCGGCTCTGCTCCCAGCTGCCGGCTTCGAGCCTCAGGGACCGGCGCTGGCTCTGCAGTTTCAGAGCCCGGTGGCGGTCTCGATGGCAGGGTTGCGGTCGGGGTTCACAGCTTGCAGCGGGCTCCTCCTCCACGGATGCGTAGAAGCGTAGTGCGTCACCACTAACTCGCAAGCAACTCCCTTCAGAGTCGTACTCCGCTCACTCCCATATACGCTCTCAAAGGAGAAAAAAGGCTCTGGAGAAGAGCACAGTCCAAAGCCCGCCAGAAACCCACTGATAAGGCCAAAAGAAGAGATACTGCGCCACAGCAAAGCACAGAGTCATCATCCATGCAAAACAAAGGCTAAAAGCAGTGACAAGGTACAAAATTACAAATGTACATACCAGCACTAGTGAGGGAAGTGCCCACTGAATCAGGCATGACGACCAAGTCTGGTTGAGCCACAGCAAACCGGTAAGTGCCATCTAGTGAACCAAAAAGGCATTCGGAATTGTGACATTTTTCTATGGCTGCCAAAAGAAGAGTGAAGTACGGTGCAGTCGCATTTCTAAAACAACCACCACCATTCAACATGGCAAAGAAGCAGAATATCGGCACCAGATGGACTGCATTCTATGATTATATTGCTGCCCCATAAGAAGTAGATGACAAGAAAATAATTAAGTACCTAAAGAACCTTGCTGCTGATGGAGTAAAGAAGCGGTGAAGAAAATATGACAAGGTGCCAAAGTATCATGCTGTCAAATCATGGAAGAATTGGAAGCGAAATTCAGTCCAATGCCGAATGCCAACTAGGAAAGTACATTTTCAATCAAGCACGACAGCAAGCTGGTGAAACTATGGATGGGTTTGTAGAAAGACTTTATGTGCTTATCATGATGAAGAAGTCATGCGTCTCCAAGTTATCGGTGGATGCCTTTCAGACTACTTCAGAAGATGAATATTGAAAGAGACGCTCAGCTTAGAGAAAGTACTAATGGCCAGCAGGGCCGAAGAAAGAGCGGACCGACAAGTCGCTGACATGGAAGCTGAAACCGCGAAAAGTGACCCAGCATTGGCCATGAAGAGTACGAAGAAACACAGAGTAGAGGCATGTAAGTCCCCGTCTACCAAGAAGAAAAGATTGTGCTTCTGATGTGGGTTTTTATATCCACATGAAGACAAATGTCCAACCATGGGACAAACGTGCAATGGTTGTAGGAAGGAGAACCACTTCATAACGGTTTGCAAAGCGAATGAGAAACTAACTACGTCACAGTGAGAAGAGAAAATGGACGCCAGAAGGTTCCAGAAGCCTACAAAACAAAAAGGAAACATCAGTTATGTCAAGTAGAAACCAAACAAATTCAACCGTCGCCAGGTTCATTCTGCAGAGGCTCCTGAACATCATCATCGAGCGCAAGTGAGGCAGATGGATGTGCACTGATGGCATCGACCAATGAACGGCGGGCGCATGCAGGTCTGGCTAGTTGAAAGGAAGAACCAATGACAAAAGCAAATCATCAAACAAAACTCATTTGGACATTGCGCCAAGATTATAATAAAGGTCAACAGTTGCCTCATAACTTTCATCATAGACAGTGGTGTGTCGATTAACATCATACCAGTTGAAAAGGTCAACAGCCTATCTCCTGTGCCATGTCTCAGCCCATCAATGAAAGTATGCACTAGGGTCGCTTCTAAACCGTTGCAGAGAGGTCATTCACAGTCTCTTTGAGACATAAAGCAGCATCAGTGTAAGCACCAATTCATGTTATTCAAGGAGCTTCGTCCAGCCTACTCAGCTTTGCCACCGCTGGTGACATGGGACTAATATCTATCAATTACACTCAGTCTGAAGTTGTTGGTCAGTTCCCATCAATATAATATGGTCTGATGTCATTACAGGCTCAAGATAATGAAAGTGCAATTTCACATCAATGAGGACATTCACCCTGTTGCCTAGCAACACTGCAGAGTCACTTTCCACTTGCAAGAAGCTATTAAGAAAGAACTAGAGACTCTGTTGAAGCATGAAATCATTGAGCGCTCCACTGGTCCTACGCCATTGGTGGTGCCAACAGCACAGTGAGGGTGCAGTGTGCATCAGTGTTGATATATACCAGGCTCACAAAGCAACTGCGAGAGAAAGAAATCCTGGTCCACACTTAGCGGACATGTTCATACAATTGAATGGTGCCAAGGTTTTCTCTTGTGTTGACCTGAAAAAAGGATATCATCAACTAGAGTTGGAAGAGAATTACAGGTACATCACTACTTTTTCGACTCATGTTGGTATATTTAGATACAAAAGATTGAGCTTTAGAGTGTTGTCAGTTGCAGATATATTTCAGGATCTATACGTTAAATAATTCAACCTGTCACAAATGCTTTTAACTACAGTGATGGCATACTGGTATTTGGGTCACCACGCAAAGAGCATGAAAAGGCTCTTACACAAGTGTGCAAATTACATGCTGATGCAGGTCTCACTCTGAATGCAGCAAAGTGTGAGTTTCACAAGAACAAACTCAAATTCTAAGGGTACATGTTCTGATGGGGAATAACTCCTGACCCTGCTATAGTAAATGCCCTGACAGCTACTTGAACACGCAAGACTTTACCATGCTGCAATCCTTTTTAGGTATGTCCAGTGATTGCTCAAAGTAAATTCGTGATTTTGCTACTGTAAGTGCTCCATAAACGGTTGAAAAATTGAAATGTCCAGTTCCAAATGGTCTGTTAAAAGTAATCAAAGTTTCAAAAGAATAAAACATGCAATTGAGAATGCAAGCAAGATGGCTTACTTTGAGCCCAGACTACACACTGAGATCACAGTGGGTTTGAGCCCGGTGAGGCTGGGGACAATATTTGCTCAACATAATGATCATCCGAATGCTCAGAGACACATGGTGGCCTGTGCCAGTCAGATCCTGCCTGAAACAGAATGTGCCTATTCTTAGACAGAGGAGGAGAGTCTGGCTGCTGTATGGGACTGCAAACATTTTCATGTGTTTCTGTATGGAAAACATTTCACCATCGTAACAGACCTTAAAGCATTGCTCAGCATCTTTGGATATCCAAAAACCAAGTTCCTCCCGCGTATTGAGAGGTGGTTTCTGAGACAGCAAGAGTACGCTTATGCAATTGCACACAAGCTGGGTTAAGATGAGGACCCTGCTGATTATTCTTCACGAGTACCACTACATCGTCACAGTTCGACAGCCGAGGAGTACATCCAACTCATTGAGATGTCTAGTACACCAGTGGGCATATCAATGGAACAGATTATTGAAGCCATGAATGTTAACAAGAACATACATACCCTCAAAGACATTGTTCTGACTCAATCCTGGAAAATGAGTGTTCTACCTCTTGCTGACTATGTAAAGTTTTAAAAATGTACAGGGTGAACGCTCTGTGACCAGCGAAGAATTTGTATTGAGAGGCTCATTAATTGCTGCAAACGGAAACAACAGATCATTGAACCAGCCCATGAAGGACAATGTGGTATTGTAGCTACCAAAACAGCCCTAATGGACCAAGTGTGGTTCCTGCGCTTAGACAAGCGAGTTGAGAGGGAACTCAAAGAGTGTCATCTATGCAACTGCCTTTCCGCCAAAGTGACTCAACATCCACTCACCGTGTCTGACCTTCCTACAAAGGCCTGAGAAAGGACAGCAATTGGTTTCTTTAGGCCCCAAGGAAACAGACATCATCTCATGGTAGTCATTGATGAATATTCACATCTCCCTTTGGAGAGGCGTTATCATCAACAACCCATGACAAGGTGATTGCGCAGCTGTATAACCTCTCTGCAGCGTGGGGTATCCCCGTCATTCTCAAATCTGACAATGGTCTGCCGTTCACCAGTGAAGAGTTTAAAGAGTTCCGAGACAGAATGAATATCAAGCATCAAAAGAGTACACCTTTGTGGCCTCAAGCAAATGGTGCTGTAGAATGATTTATGGGTACCCTCAAAAGGGTTATTTAGCGAGCATCCATGGAGGGGATTGAATTAAACAAGCCCAGTGTCAAGCTCTCTGTGATTAATTTTCAACTCCTCACTCCACAACGGGTGAAAGTCATGCTACCTTGCTATTTAGGAGAGCCATCGGACCTAACTCACACAATGGACAGCAAAGCTATCATTGAGTGCTGACAAGGTTCGTGTCACTAACACTTCTTGAAAATGCAAGATGAAGGCCTACTTCGATCGGCATCGGAGATCTAGAGAAATGGCTTTCAGGGAAAGTAACTTAGTCCTGGTCAGGCAGAAGCAAAAGCAGAAAACAGACACTACATTTGTTGTCAATACTCTGAGGGTGGTGACATGCAAAGGACACAAGTTGACTGAACATCGCCTCGGACAGTCCACCACACAGGACTCATCACACTTTAAAGACCTACCCTAGTGATCATCAGCACCAACACTTACAGATGAAACCGTCCCGCCTGACTGTCCAGATGAAGCATCAGAACCGGAACCAACGGTGCCTGAACAGAGTGCATCTCAAACACTTCATGTCGCAAGATCTAGCCGGCAAGTACGGATGCCTCGACGACTCATCGAATAAATGTGATATAACAGTGTTTATACTTTTTAATTAACTAAGGGGGGAATGTAGTGTGGTGAGACTATGTGTGCTAGGACCCTTTCGGTACTGGGCAGGCTCAATAGAGGAAGTACGTAACTTGCTTGTAGGTGTTAAGGTGTGGTTATTAACACTTATGTCGCAATCAGACAACAGGGTGAGATTGTATGCTGAGGAATAAAGGTGTATAATCCAGAGCTCCGTGTTTGGCATATTTATTTGCATGCTCACAGGGTGGGGAGGACATTACAACCAATAGGCAGATTGTGGCAACAGATGTTAAACAGTGCATGAGCACCAATCTCTAATGTAATGCTGCTTCCAATCATGTAGGGATGTGCAACACCTACACCAGTTCCCTTTTTTAGGTCTCACCTGAGCCAACGCATGCGCTGCTCTGGCAAGACATTTAGTAAGTGGGCTTTTAAAAAGCCGACCAGACGCTTTTGCTGGCCTCAAGCTTGCGGTTACGCGCGCGAGCATGCGCACAGCCGCCATCTGGCTTTCCTCGCGGCACCCTTACAGCGCGCCTCACTCCGCCCCTCCCCCACCACATAGCACATCCCCGGGATCACGATCAATTTCGCTTTCACGGCAGTGCGGCCAATGCTTGCTTGATAGATGGTACGTATGTGTGAGACTGCCTGTATTCCCTATTCCGCACAACTTTGAGCGTTTTTTTGTTTGTTTAGGGTGTTTCTGCTCATTGGGAAGTAGCTTGTGAGATGGTGTGCACTGTGCGTGTTATTTAAAGGTTAGGTGACTTCACAACCTAGATTGAAGGTTGAAGCTACATTTTGCACACTGGAAATACCCCATTTCTTTTTGAAACGCCGCTTCATTATCAGTTCTGCAGTAGCAATGCAGAGCTGGTTATACGGCGCGGTTGTTTCGAGGTCAGGCTCTGCAAACCCTAAGGTTTTTCTTTGTTAGAATTATCCCGCTTTGAACAGGAGAAGTCAGGCAAGGCAAAGAAAGCTTAGTGCCCTGGACTTTACTTTCCTCTCTACCATGGTAGGTGGGAGTGTCTGCACTGTAGTGTCCCCCAAATTCCATTCTGTAGTTTTTGCTCGGCCTCTGTCCTGCTCTAGTGTTTTGGAACTAGAATTTTGCCCCTTGTGTCGGGACAGAATGGCACGCGTCTCTACATTATTTCACCGAAAATAGATTGGTTCGGGCTGCAAAACATAACTGCGCATTCTTAAACAATGATTCCTGCTGGTCTTTATAGATTTTTTTTGTGCGTTCTGTCTTGGATTAGTGTATTAGGCAAACCTGTACTATCTGTGAGACTATTACATTTACTGTAACTAGTAAATATTTTCAATTAAAATAGATAGTACATCAAACTTTATTATATTATGGAATGCTGTACGTCACCTAACAATGTATTTTGTTAAAAAAATGACATTTGCCCGACGGAGATTCACATGCTAGCACAGTGGAACTGGCAGTGCTAGACATAGTAATGTGCTAAGCAAGTGAAAAAGACATTTCCGACTTAACCATTCCTACGATGAAAACCATTTGCCACTTTTTAATGCAAATGTAATTCATAAAACTGTAGCGTAAATTAAATATCAGCATTGGGCCATTTTAATAGGCTGCTCATTTACCGCAGGTTTACTGATGCTCCCAGTTGGTTCTGTTAAATAATACAGTGTGCGTGAAGTAAGACTCTTCACGCTGTTCTATAGATTTCCTCTCCAAACCCACTAACCCTTCTTTCTTCAGTCTTCCACCTGCCTTTGTCCTTGTACTGGCAGTGCTTGATGAACTTGAGCTTCCTTTTAAACTCGTAGCCCATCAAGCTCTTCGGGCCCATTTAAACTGATGTTGGTGCATGGAATTCTTAGGTCTCGCCTGAGCCAGCGCATGCGCTGACGAGACATTTAGTGAGTGGGCTTTCAAAAGTCCGACCACAGCTTTTGGGGTGGCATAGAGCGAGCGGTTACACGCACAAGCACGAGCAGAGGCGCCATCTGGCTTTCCTCTCGCTCTCCCAAGTGCGCGCACCTCGCTCCGCCTCTCTGTGCCCATATACGTCTCCCTTCATCAGTCATCTCCCTGCTTTTCGATGCGCTCCTATTGTCTTGAGAGACGTTTCACTTTCCCTCCCTCGTCGGCTCCACGGAGACAGCTTGTTCCGCTTAGGTCCCATCTATCTCGCTCATAATCCCCCCGTACGCATCCCCACACCCCACATCAAGCTCCGCCGATCACTTACACGGCCGCTCATTGCCGCTAACTTTCATTTTCTTACTGCGGCCCTTTCTAGACATGTGGTAACTACTTACCAGTGCCAGTTGTTAAAGTTGGTGGCATCTGCTCTCTGCTCCACGATCCAGCGAGGATCTCCCTGGCCCCACTTGGCCATGCTGATTCCAATCTCCTCGTTTCCGAACCGAACTTCTTTCTGCGGCTCAACACCGCTCTTCACCAACGGGTGCAGTGCCTGATCGCCGTGCCCCAGGAACCTGCCTGTTCGAAGTGCCTCTGGGGCCTGCACGCTCTGTACTGCTGAGACGCATGCTCAATCCAGCGAGCTGGGGAGCCTGCTCCCAGTCCCAATAGCTCTTTGGATGTTTGTCCAGAAGAGAGTGCTTTGGAGTCTTCGCCGAAGCCTACTCGTCCTGTGCTCTGTTGCCTTTTGTTTTCCTTGGATCTTGCTCTCTGCACTATCTCCTCCCGCTGCCAGCCCAGCCTATCACTTCTTTTTCAATTGGGAGATCCTTATCTAGAAATTACTAGAATAGCCTGGAAAATGCCGGCCCCAGCGACACTTCCGGCCCGCCTCCAGCTGTAGCCGACAGGAAACACTAGGTGACGGTGAAGTTTGGACTACGCATATGAAGTCAACCCCCCCCGTTAAAGTCAGGCAGCTTGATACTGACGCTATCCATATATACATAGCCACAACCAGTTGACCGGACACTCTGCCTGCCGCCATTCCGCCTCATGCCACAGTGGGACCACAGCTCCCAGCAGCACACGCGGCGTGCACGCTGCCAACGCGTCTCTCAAGCGCCAGGAGGCGTTTTTAGGGAGAGCAGGGCTCCGGTGGAGTGGGAGCCCTGCCACAGCCACAGCCAGTTGACCGGACACTCTGCCTGCCGCCATTCCGCCTCACGCCACAATGGGACCACAGCTCCCAGCAGCACACGCGACGCGCACGCCGCCAACGCGTCTCTCAAGCGCCAGGAGGCGTTTTTAAAGTGAACAGAGTTCCCGCACCCCAAGGGCGGGGCCGTCTTATGCCGTCAGAGGCCGGGCTGGGCCACAGCTCTTGGCTGGTGCATCGAAATACTAGTCCTCAAGTGGGTAAGAGATATGCTACCAGAAACCTCAAGCTACTTTGTTATAATATTTTTTTGATTGATTCCCTGTGACCTTGCTTTCCTTTGCCAAAAAAAACTGCAGCGACCTGGACAAGAAAGTTAGAAGTATTGTGGACTCGAGGTTTCAGTAACTCAATTGTACTGAATAGTCCTTGGATGCCCACATTAGGGTGGGAGAATCTAACAGGCGGCTGAGACACAGATAGCAGTCTAGTATTACTGGGAAGTTGGAAAAAGATAAACTGGGTTGTGACTGTAATAATACGCTGTTGGCTTGGATCAGTTTCTTTTTCTTTTTGTCTAACTGTGCCTGTTATGATATCGAAGGACAAAGATTAAGTATTTTAGCCACATTGCATTTGGGATTGTAACCGATAAAACCGAACAATATTGATATATAACACTTGACGACTTTATAATAAGAGCAGAATCACTCATGAAATAGAACTTGCAGAAAGAAGGTTGTCACTTGACCCCTCAAAACTTCCAACGTATAGGCAACCTGGTTTACATACTCCACCTAACGTTGTATATCCAAATGTGACCAACCGTATTGCAACCCCCCCTCTTGTTCAGAACAATCCTGTTTTAGATTTAATGTCAAGCGCTGAGGGGAGTACTAACGTGGATGAATTGGTGAACCACGGAATATCAACAAGACTCTGAGCTGTAAAACCAGTGGGAATAACAAGAAAGAGCCAAGAATGTACAGAGGGGAAAAAGAATCTGTGAAAAGAAAGGGAAATGTGGGGGTACAGGGAGAACAAATAAAGGGGATACCAATGAGCCAGAATATGAGGAGATCTTAGGCAGGACCATAGGAATACAAACTGATATAGACAATCCCCCCTGTTTAGGTAATGCTAATGAGATAGTTGGGGCAGTAGAGCAAACTGTGGCGGATATTTTCAAAACTGCTTTAGATTCTGTACGGACCCAGATAAACGACTGCATGGACATTAAAATGAGGACTATGAATTGTAAAGTTGATCAGTTAAATATGATCATAACTCAATTAGGCACCATGATTGGGGATGGGAATAGAACAATTGAAGAAGGGGCAAAACATTTAGCTGAATTCAGGACCGTGCAAATTGAAAGTAACAAAGCCGGTAGTGATAAACCAATTTTCAAACAACTGAGAACTGAATCAGCAAATAGTATTGGGATTGCAGGAAGAATAGCAGAGCCAATAGGGGATATAGAGGCATATAGAAAGACTGACACCCAGCGTAACAATAGAATAGACCATCCCGAAAAGGCTAGCTCTAGGGTACGAGTGTTCAGCCCAAAGGGGACTGATTTAATCCCAAACCCTGATGTTCTAAAGTTACCCGCCGCCGCATGTCCCTACGTCCTGATACAAGCTGGCATCCCAGCCCTGAGAAGGGAGCAAAATGAAACCTGGCATAATCTTAGAAACAAAGCCATAGATTGGCTTTCCAAATATAAAAAATTCAATCCCCACAAAATGAATGCAATCTTAATGGTACGCAGGGTAGGGTGGGTGGGGGACTCCTCAAAAGACATACAGGGAGATTGCATTGTTATAAACTTCAGGCGTCCTCACATAGTTCATAACTTGCTGATAGCATACGAGGAGACACTAACACAGAATACTAGCATCCACGCCCTCCCTTTGGGTTACTTTTATAGACCGGGTAGTACAGAAATAAGTTACAATCATGGTAATACTTTATTCCCCCACACCCTCAATAGCTTCCAAGAGTTATCATCCCTAGAGGCTGTTGATTGACTGCAAGTGCTAAATGTTCCAGCTGAGGAAATACTGGCCATATCTACAGAGAGAGGGCAAGAGGGGAAAATCAAGGCCCCAATTACTATGTCCCTGGATACAAATGAAGAAGAAAAAGAGCGGGATAGGGGTGGGAATTCACCAATGACCAAGTACCAACAGTGAGTAAGGCAGAGGAGCTCCCATTAGTAAAGGTGGCAAAAAACACAAGTAACATGCCGATAGATGAACCCACGATATCCACAAGTGCTGATAATCTTGTGGAACTAAAAATAATCTCATGGAATATAGCGGGTCTCGGAAGGAACGTTAGTGATCCTGAGTGAAATGATTACATTGGAACAAGTGATATTTGTCTCCTGCAGGAGACTTGGGCGATAAAGACCCCACACAGTGTAGGGTACAGAACATTTTGTGTAGACGCAGTCCAATCAGTAAGAGGAGGGCCCTCGGGGGGCCTTGTAATATGGGTGAAAGTAACCCTTGATGTTAGAATTACCCAATTATGTACTAGTTCTCTTGACATACTTAGAATAAAAATAATAACGAAGGATAGAAGGGTGCTGCACCTATATAATATTTATAATAGACCAGGCCCAGTTTCCAAGGAGTCATTAATAATAGAACAAATGGACTCTATTTTAAACTCACTAGACGCAAGAACAAGTATAGTAATAGGTGGCGACTTAAACTGCAGCTACGAACCTATTACAGGGCTTGGAAATATTTTTGATGACGAAGACAGCGCTAACAACATCCCTACATTGTATAACACTAACCCGGTCCTATATACTGTGTTAGCGCTCCAGATCATGAGAGTAGTGGTTGGGCACGGTCTGAGAGCATGTAACGGTCGTTTGCCATCAGACACACCAAAGGCCCCTACATTTTGCAGAAGCAATTCCCAGAGCAAAATAGACTACATAATGGTATCTTTTGATAGTTGGTCTTATGCAGTAGACTTAGAGATCATGCCTAGAATAGAGAGCAACCACCGTCCGCTCCAGTTGTTACTTCATAATGGACTACTTTCTAGTGTAATTAAGAGCAATGAGACAACCCATATAAGCTCAGATGATGTTTTAGTCAGCAACTACCGTCGCTCACTAAAATGGGCATATATGTTGGAGCATGGTGAAGTATTGGCAAGCATTTACAACACATTTGCCAATATTTTCTGTAGACATATGACCACACCGTTGGAGGGAAATACATTTTTAGACTTACACAACAGGTTTTTTAAAGCTCTCGTCCCATTGGTAACCAAGATGCCAAAAAAGACTGGTGGAGATGTAAAGCCTATGCTGGGAGGGAAATCCTGCTATAATATGGATTGCCGCAATGCTAAGGCTGAACTGCTCCAAGCTATAAAAAATAATAATTCGGTTAATGTAAAAGATCCAAGACTTAAATACAGGAAAGTACAAGAGAAGGCCAAAACATCATGGGACGATGAGAATTGGTCAGATTTGCTCATTGCTGCCAAGAATAAAGACCAAATGACCTTTTGGAGACTAGTGGCTACAGGAAATAAAAAAGAAAAAGAAACTAAGGATGTTTATCTCGATGAGATTACTTGGACTGAGCACTTTACCAAGCGATACGGCGCACCAGAGAAGGGAAGGACACTACCAAAAGATGGGTTATTGCAAAGTCCAAGTGAAGCCAACTTAGATTTTGATGTAGAGGAAACAACACTGGCTATTAACTTAGTCAAAAAAACGGGAAAGCACCCGGACTAGATAAAATCCCGGGAGATTTGTATAAGCACGAAACTAGCATCTGGGGCCCCTACATCAACTATCTATGTAATGCTGTAGCCGCGGGTGCAGATCTTCCAGAGACATGGAGGGGGGCGGAAATCGTTACAATTTTTAAACAGGGCAATAGGAGGGATCCTGCAAACTATCGCCCAATTAGTTTAATCAATATCTTACAAAAGATTTATGCAAGACATATTTTAAATCGTATGAACATATGGATTGAGGAAAACACAGTCCTCTCAAAGTTTCAGGCAGGGTTCAGATCAAAAATAAGTACTATAGATCAGGTCTTTAGGTTTTGTTGCCTATGTTGGAAGTATGTAAACATAAGGCATTTATATGTAGCCTTTGTAGACCTTAGGGCTGCGTTTGATCTCATTCCCCGTGATCTGTTGTGGGAGTCACTAAGTAGCCAAGGACTGCCAGCTAATCTTTTACAACAGATTATGAGACTGCATGCAAACAACTATGCTAAGGTTAGGTGGGGCCCGGGGGGCGAACTAACAAGCCCGATCCCCATAAATAGAGGGGGTTTGTCAAGGTTGCGTATTGGCACCCATGTTATTTTCACTGTTCATCAACGATATTCCATCCTTTTCAGAGGGCTGTAATAATGATGCACCAAAGTTGAGGGGAGAAAGGATACCAGCCCTCCTTTTCGCTGATGATACCATATTAATATCGCAAACGGCCAAGGGACTACAACGTCTACTAAATTCGTTCCAAACTTACTGTAGCATAAAAGGCCTTGAGATTAATACTAGTAAGACCAAATACATGGCCATAAATCCCCACAAAACCTTTAGGGAAAATTTGATTCTAGATGGTCAAAAGTTGGAATACGTACAGAATTTTAACTACTTGGGTGTTTCCCTGGATTTCAAATTATCGTGGAAAACCCAAATAGAAAAAAGCAAAATGACTCTAACTCAAAACATGCTCCCAATTATGAAAAGACATGGGAACAGTCTTAGCAAAGCTGTTTCACCAGCATTAGAGGTATTTAAGTTTAAAGCCCAATCGGCAGCATTATATGTAGCCGAATTATGGGGAACCTCGTGTAAAAAGGTGTTTGAGGTTGCAGAAATTTTTTTTTATAGAGCATTGTTAAGACTGCCTGTACGTACGCCACTTATACCAATTATACTTGATCTGAACATAAAACGTACTGACCATCACGCGACCCTGAGGCCCTTGATGCTTTGGGTAAAACTCTGGTCGACACCTGAGTTGGTAGACTACAAGGAAGGTTTAGTAGAAATAATGGAATTGGATAATAACAACAGTATTATATGGCTTAAACATGTTTGTATCTGGCTAAAAAGGATTGGCTTGTCACACTTCTAGGATGATCCATCTACATTAACTCAAAACTCGAAAAAGGTTTTGAAATCATCATTTTGAGCATACATTGAATACAGTATGTTAAATGAAAGAGCGAGTGGAACCTTAACAAGTAAGTTTCTTACGTCCAAAGATAGTGCTTACTTCGAGCAAATTTTGGATGAAGTATACCCACCACTTGCTAAAACATTATATATGAAATATAGATATGGAGTACTGAGTATAAATACTAATGTAGCAAGGTGGTCAAACGCTCATATTGAGAAGAAAGATGATGTATGTACTCTATGCCCAGGCAAAGCCAGAGAAGATGAGCCGCACATCCTGTTTTTTGTCCTGCTTATGCTGTAGCCAGAAAAAGATGGATCAAACCGCTCTGTCTAAATTTAGGTGTGAGATCACACAAAGAGGCGGAAAGGATCTTAAGACTTAAGAACCAACACTAGCCAGGTTATTAGCTTTGGTATCAGTAAGTTTTTCCTAGCAACATATTTTGTACGAACCAAAGTGGGATTGAAACTTTAAAGAAATTTTGCATTGTGATGTAAATGATTAAAAACAGTAGAGCAGCTCCAAGTGAAATGATATTGCTAATTGTACTGCTTAAGATTCAAAAGTATATATATATATATATTAATTGTCTAACCGTTTTATCTTTTGACTGACTGTGGATTTAATCTCGAATACCATATGTATTTTTATTCATTATGCCTTTTTAATTATTTAAGTTAAGGTTTTAAATGTAAGGATTATATACCCCCACCGTGTCTCCTTTTAAAAATTACTTGATTGAACTTCTACTTGGCACTAGTAATAATATCAGTCTATGTTTTTTTCCATCTGTAAATGTTTTTATGTATCTTTTATGGTTCTAATGTACCGAAATAAAGATTTTGAAATGAAATGAAATATATACATATATTATATATTACCTACTGGCAGTAGGTAGTTATAGTTAGGACCTATTTTCCATAGGAAATCCGCAACATTCTATTTGGAATAACGTTGGCGCCGATTGACGAATCTTCGCGAAATTTTCCAAACTTTTGGCCAGCTCCGGTCCGCTCCTATCCTAAAAATTTCACGGTGATTCGTCAAGCGGGCCGAGAAAAAAGGGGGGTCCCAAAACACGTTTTCCCCATGCATTTTCCCATAGGACCTGTTGACGTAGCTACAGCCCGAACTGCTGAACGGAATTACACCAAATTTGGCAAAGAGGTAGTCCTCAGTTCAGACTCGTGCCTTTTGCTTATATGGTGTAAATCCGTTCAGTAGTTCCTGAGAAAATTAGAGTTAAAAAGATAGATATATCTGGACGGAGCCTAACCACACATCTCATCGTAAGATCTGATTGGCTGTCAGTACTTCATCCAAGAAGTGTTGGCAGCCATCTTGGGACCAATATACATGATAGCACCTCATTAAAAAGCATTGCAGTTAATAGAAGGTTTTAAGACTTTAGTTACATTATAAATCATTTGTTGATGGTACCATACTCATTTTAGGAATTGTGGTGTGTTCTAAGGTGATTTTACCATGTGAAAAAGCCTTCTGCTGTGATTTCATAAATCATGTTTGAGAGAAAACTATTTTCTCATGCTTTTCCCACAGAGGTTTGGAAGGTGATCTATAAGCTAAACTGAGAGCATATTTTCTGTAAATTCACATTATCTTTCTCAGTCATGTGAGAATGAAGTCTGACATTCTCAGTAAAACATGTACATCCAACAAGGGCAGAGACTGTCAGTTGATTCCTTTGTGGTCTACTGCAGCTTCCCAGAGTGTTCTAAAGAACAACTAGAGGGCTAACAGTCCTACTTATGACAAACGTATTGCACACCTGAAGCCATCTTGATTGGAATAAAGTGGTAACTCTTAAAACATTTAATTTAAAAAGGAACGAAATGAGTGGGTTCATTTTGCCATAGAAAGTATGATTAGTGCTGCAGAAAGAAAAATTCGGGCACATTTTGAGTGACTTCTCAAATCCTCTTCTATTTCATTAAAAAATTCTGACATGCAGACTGAAACATGCACTTTCAAAAACTTTATTCGACAATTAAGTAAAAAAAGTGGCATATACAACCGTTTGCAACAATACAAATTAAAACAAGACATAATTATCAATATAGAGTTGTACTCATATGCATGGAACAACATTATCCTCTGTTTCTGATTAAATATGCTAATACCCATGCAACCAGGAGAAAGAGGCACATTTCGTAAGTGTACAACAATGTACAATCCACCCCTAAAGACAAGCTAGACCAAAAGATAATCCTGAAAAAAATGTTTTTATACATATAGGGTCGCGTATTCGCTAGACACTTTGATGATAATGTGTCTGGACCGAATTACCCAAGCCCACTTGATGTATTTTGCAATTGGTATTGCAATTGTCGGGCTTGGGTCTGTGCACAAAATTCTCATAGCCTCTTCGTGCCTTCGGATTCCAATTAGCCGACAAACGGGCAATACCCATTTTTTGAGGGGGATAATATAGAGGGGACAAAAAAGCACAAAATAGCTCAGGGATTCAATCTTGTCACAACACTTTGGGCATTTATCTTGAGACCCTTCGACCCACTTAGAAGTAAATGATCGAATCGGGAGAGTGCCTATCCTAAACTGGAAGTAGAGCTTGCGATCACTTGGTACTTCAATCAACACCAGCAGCAGACTTCCCTGGTGAGCAGTAGCTTTACTACAGTGATCTAATTAGCAACTAGATTGCGAACATTCTGAATTTATGGCAAATGTGTGACACATCTGAATGCCTTTTTGATGGAATCAAAGCAAAAAAATGAAAGTATTTCCTACTCAGTGTTGCCAGATTTTTAGACTCGTCCCAAGCCCAAAGCCGCTCAAATATAAGCCCAAAATAAGCCCAACCAGACCAGTGTTTCAGCCCAATAACCAGCCGAAGCTCGCAACTCTTAAATTATGCAGAAATAGTCATCAGAAACCACTTATTTGAGATTATTATTGTATAGCAATAGCTAGATCCAAAGTTATCATAACACTTTACAACAGCAAATGTTCACATAAAAGATAACAAGTCGATACAGAACATCTGATTCAGAGAGCTTTACTTATCATATAGCACTCATTCCTACTCTTACTATAAATGAACTTACTTCAATTTGTGCTTGCTTCTACATGCTGCGGCCAGGCCCCATGAGTCGACGGCCACAGCAGCACAGTACTGCACCCCCAGGCTAGGTCCGACAGTCTGAGACCCGAGAGAAAAGTGACACAGTGCATAGATGCCAAGGTTTCAGATTGCTTATGTGTGATATTTTCATAATTTCAGTGTAATTATGAGTGACATTTAATGACTATGAATGACACTTTCTTTTTTTTTTTTGAAAAACGTTTTTTATTGGCATTTATATGGAAAGACATACACAGGCACAGGTGGTAACGCCATCAGCACAGAGATTTACATAGCAAGCACGCTCAGTCGTAGCCTTCTGGACCTCACAGTCTTGTGGGCACCCAGGCCACCCAGCCCTATCCTGAGTAGGGCCACCGGTGTGTGTTCCCGGGAGCAGCCATTGCGCGTGTCCTGCCGGAGCGCGGCCTGATCTCTGCGCCGCAGGGGCGCCGCGCAGTGTGTTTGGACCCTTGTGCGTAGTGTCGCGAAGGCGAGAGAAATGCAGCCAGTGGATAACTATGAACGAACTGGGGGCAAGGAACCATGGGGTTGGGAAGGGTGCACTATGTCGGCTATCAGGAATGCTTGTAGCTATGCGCTCGAGAGCTGGACCAGCGTGAGAGAGCAAGGACAGAAAAGGGGGGGGGGAAGCCAGGGGGTCGCGGACGCCGGGAGGGGGGAGCGCGCCGGGGGGGCCGGGGCATCAGCCGCAGCCCATGAGGGGTCCGGCGGCAGAGCATGCGGCACCTGCCACTGCGAGGCACCGGGCGTTTGGACTGCCCGCGCCGCTCCCCGGGAGGGCTCTGCGGTCGCTGGCGCCCCCAGGGGATCTATCGGTTGAGTACTCGCTGCAGCCGCTGTTTCCTGCGTGAAGGAGTGCAATAACATGGCCCAGGGCATGGAGATCGGGTGTTTGCGCATCCCTCGGGCCTCCTCCGTTCTAAGTGCGGTTTCCTCCGCCTTGCCCCATTTCTTGACTGCCCCCACCCATGCCGCCGCCGGGGGCCCCCCCGGCGACTTCCAGTGCATACCGATGCATCGCTTAGCAAGGAGCAACATTAAGAAAGCGAACCTCCGTTCCACTTTCTGCGACTTGTGACGGTCATGAATCCCCAGCGCACACGCCTCCCATGTGTCCAGGACTCGGAACCCCGTGACCGCTTGTTGGGCAGTGTGAATTGTGTGCCAGTAACTGTGTAGTGTCGGACAGTCCCAGAACATGTGCTTGAACGAGGCCGCGGGCTCCAGACATCTAGGGCAGCAGAACGCCCCGTCAGGGTAATATTTCTGCAGCTTTTCAGGTGTTAGGTACGCCCGGTGCAGAACATGCAGCTGTATGTTTTTAAACCGGTAATTGCGGGACACTTTTTTGGTGTATTCGAGGGCCCTAGCCCACTCCCTGTCGTGTAGGGGCCGCTGGAAATCATCCTCCCAGTGGTCCCGGAGGGTCGCTAACGTAGGACTCCGCAGGGCTCTCACCGCTTTGTATATCCACGTGACGAGATGGCGGCCGGGACCCATCTGCAGTATCGCGTGAATGACCGGGTGTGTGGGGGGCTCCGCCTCCATCCTTCCCCACTGCCTGTGGCAGTCCGTGAGAAGCTGCCGGTGCCGGAGGAACTGTCCCCTGGGCAGCTCGAAGTCTCCCGCCAGCGCCTCGAAGGATTGCAAACTGTCACCGGAGAACAGCATTCCCACCTCTGTTATCCCATGTGCCGTCCACGCCCGCAACATTTGTTCCGTGTAGTATGCCCGGCCCCTAGGGAGCCCCACCAACGGCAGCAGCGGGGAGTACAGGGGGGTGTCCCGGTGAAGGCGATGAACTCGTGCCAAGCAGGCGCGCGCCGTCATGACCTGAAGGGGCCGGGATACTGGCGGTGCTGCACCCGGCAGCAGCATGCGGTGGACGGCCGGGGTCGGGATCCGCCCCGCTTCCGTGATCAACTCCTCCTGAGCTCGGCCCGCCGTCCAACGCGACACCCACTGCAATTGGGCGGCAAGGAAATACGCCTCGAATGAGGGAGCCGCTAAACCCGCCCTGATCCAGGGGCAGTTGCAGTTTCGCCAGGGCTATCCGCCGGCGACCGCTGCCCCAAATAAGGGTCCCGAGCAGAGTATCCAGCTCCCGGAACAGGGATCGCGGAGGAACCACCGGAAGATTGGAGAAGAGGTACAGCAGGCGCGGGACCAGGATCATTTTTGCCACGGCTATCCTTCCCGGCACTGCCAGGTGGAGACCCTTCCAGAAATGGACCTGGGAGCGGATGGTGCCCATCAGCGCGCGGTAATTCCCCTCATATATATCCTGCGGTGTGTGGTACAGCTTAACTCCGAGGTAGCGGACCGCCTGGGGACTCCACGAGACTTCAACGTCTCCCATTCGTATCGGTCCCTGGGGCACAGCCTGTGTCAAGGGGTAGACAGTGGACTTGGCCCAGTTCACCCTGAGGCCCGTCACCTCTGCAAAGTCATGCAGGATACGCGATATCGGGGTCAAATCAATCGTGATGTCCCGGACGTATATGAGTACGTCATCGGCGTACATCGATACTGCATGGGTAGAATTGCCGATCGGGATGCCCCATTCCCCGCTCTCCTCGCGCAGCATGATCGCCAGCGGCTCCATCGCCAAGGCGAAGAGGAGGGGAGAGAGGGGGCACCCCTGTCTGGTCCCGCGCTGGATCGGGAAGGAGGCCGAAATGAGAGGGCCTATGCGCGCTCTGGAGCTGGGCAAGGAGTAACTGAGCCGGGTGTAAGCTAACAGTTTGGGTCCAACGCCCATGCGCAGGAGGACCTGAAACAGGTAGGCCCAGGAAAGCGTGTCAAACGCTTTTTCAAGGTCAAGCACCAGACACGCCGCCCGGGGGAACCGCTCCCGCACCTGGTCCTGCACATGGAACAACCGCCGTATGTTAGAAGAGGTGTGTCTGCCGGGCACGAATCCACACTGATCCGGGTGAACCAGCCGTGGGAGGACCGTGGCGTACCTGTCAGCCAGGGCCTTCCCAAAGATTTTGTAATCCGCCGACAACAGAGTGATAGGTCGGTAGGAGCCTAGCTGGTGCGGGTCCCTATCTGGCTTAAGGAGGGACACTATGACGGACTCGCGCATGGAACGAGGCAGGACTCCCGCGTCTACAGCCGCTCGGAGCTGCAACTCAAGTTGCGGGACCAACTGTGTCGCGAACGTCTGGTAAAAGTCTAGGGGGAAGCCATCGAGGCCGGGGGCCTTATGGGTGGCTAATGCCTTCATGGCGTGGCGAAGTTCGGCCGCCCTGATAGGGCGATCGAGGTCCTGGCGCGTATCGCGATCAATGCGGGGGAGCCGAATACGGTCCAGGAAGGCCGCCGGGGTCGCAGCCGACGCCACGAGACAGGGGCTTGTGTATAAGCGCATGTAGTGCTCTTGGAAGGCCTGAAGTATCTGCCCCTGCGAATGCACCAGGGTGCCCCGGACGTCATGGATGGCCGTGATGGTCGGGAGGCGCGCGTCCTGTCTTATGAGCCACGCCAGCAGGGCACCCGCCCTGTCGCCCTCTGTGTGGGCCCTAGCAGCGTAGGCCGCGAAATTAAACCGGCGCATGCTTGCCAACGCCTCGGCGTATGCAGTCTCGGCGCTAGCCTGCGCGGCCGGCGTGACCCATGCCGGATCCGTCTCTTTAGTGAGTGCGGCCAGTGCCTCCTCTGTCCGCAGAATGTCGCCCTCGAGGACCCGCCGGACCCCCGTAATATGTCGGATGCAATTGCCACGCATCACAACCTTAAAGGCATCCCACTCCGACGCTCGGGTACTAGCTGTGCCGGCGTTCTCCCGGAAATAATGACCGATGTGGTCCGCCAAGGTTTGGCGGAAGACCGGGTCTTCAAGGCTGTCCCGAGGTAAGCGCCACGTGGGGACAGGGGGATGTGGCGGGCGCCACTGCAGCGTGATTGTGTGGGCGTCATGGTCCGATATAGTTCTACCCAGGTAGTCAGCGTCCAGAACGGTGGAAAGGACGGCGGGGGAACAGAGGAAACAGTCCAAGCGCGCTCTGAGGTTGTGCGGACGGGAGTAAAAGGAGTATAGCTTAGTGGTGGGGTTCCGAGCCCGCCAAGCATCCGCCAAGGACCAATGGTGCAGCCAGGCCGTGAACCGTTTGGCTTGTGTGACGATGGGGGAAGCGGGGGGGGGCGGATGGGAGCGATCCAAGGTGGTGTCTTGCACGCAATTATAATCGCCCCCCAGGATCCACGGCACCTGCGCGTATGCGCTTAAGGGGGTGGATAGCGTGTCCCAAAATTTGGACTGGTCCACGTTCGGCCCATAAATGCTTCCCAGTAAGAGCGTCTGGCCGTCTAATCGACCAAGTAAGAGGACATAACGACCCTCCGGATCTATTACGTGCGATATCTCCTGAAAAGGAACCCCCGGTCGCACCCATATGAGGGCACCGCGGGCGAATGCAGAGTAAGTCGTAGCATACAAAGTCCCACGCCAACGCCTGCGCAGTTTCGCCACCTCCCCCGCCGCAAGGTGTGTCTCCTGCAGGAGCGCAATGTGTGCCTGGTGCCGCTTGATGTATGCGTAAGCAGAGTATCGCTTGCGCGCCGTGTGCATGCCTCGCACGTTCAGTGTGAGAAGTGTGATTTTACCGGCTTGTGCCATCAGTGCATGTGGCTAACGCGCTTCGCAGGGCCGGTCAGTCGGGACCCCCAGAGGCCCCCCGGCGCCCATCCCCGCGCCCCCCCCCCGTGGGTCCCGCCCTGCATCGTGGGAGCGCAGCAGTGCATGGGAATGGACATAGTGCAAAAGGTGTACGTGAGGAGGGAGAGGTAAACTATGGTGAGGTGAACGGAACTTGCCCCAACTTGGAGGACCTATCGCCAAGCGCGGTACGTCCAAACTGACTCCCGGGTTGTATGGGAGCATGAACCTAGTAGGAAGGGGGGAGTTCGGCGGCGCCTGCAGCGGGCTCTACGGGTGGGCTGTGTACGATATCTAGGATGAGCCACTTGGGGAATATGGGCGCTGCTGAGGAGGGATAGTGCCCAGGGCGGCGGGGAGAGCGCTAATAGCGCTGGGCCAATAGTAACAGGAAGCGGGGGAAAACGGTGGCCCAGGTTGCGAATGTGTGTCCCCTTGTCCACAGTCACTCATATCAGATCGTCGGCCGTTTGCGGGGTGACTGAAGGCAGGGCCCCCGAGTCAATCCCGGACTGTGTCGCCTCACTGTCCTCTTCCTCCTCTGATGTGAAGACATGGGGGGCCCGCTCCAGGTCCGTCGCTGGGGAGGCCGGACGTAGGCCCTCCACCGCTTTGATGGCCTGTCGCCTTTCCAGGACGATCTGCTCCAAGTCCGGTGACCCCAAGGTGCGCGACGGCCCCCCGGGGGTACCCTGGCGGCCCCGTCTGCGCGAGCGCTGCCTCCTCCGGCCCCCCGCAGGCGCTCGCTGTTCATTAGGGCGCCCGTTCCTCCGGGCCCCCGTACAGTTCTGGTCCGCCCAGTCGTGTGCCTCCTCCGGCGTTGTGAAAAAGTGAGTGACCCCGCCATGGATGATCTTCAGCCGGGCTGGGAATAGGAGAGAGTACTGTATGTTTTCTGCTCTAAGGCGCCGTTTCACCTCCAGGAAGGACGCCCGCTGGCGCTGGACTGCCCGTGAGTAGTCGGGGAAGATCATGACCGTGTTGTTTTCAATGCGTAAGGGGCCCGCCTGTCGGGCTGCTCGCAGTACGGCATCCCGGTCCCTGAAGTGGAGGAATTTGGCCAGCAGCGGGCGAGGTGGGGCTCCCGGCTGCGGCCTGCGAGCTGGCACGCGGTGCGCCCGCTTGAAAGAGAAGTAGGCCGTTCGGTCCTCGCCCGTGGTGAACGACTTAGTCCAAGCTTCCACGTACTCCACCGCATCTGCCCGTTCAATTCCCTCCGGCAGCCCAATGACGCGGATGTTGCAGCGTCGAGACCGCCCCTCCAGGTCGTCAACACGTTCCTCCATGGCGGACATCCGACTCAACAAGGTACGCATCGAGTCCCGGTGGGTGTCCACTATAGGCTGGAGGTCGGCGACCGCTTTGGCGTTGTCCGTGACTTTATCCGCCAGCTTACGGTGATCGTCGCGGAGAAGATTGACGTCCGTAGTGAGGGTGCCCAGCTGCTGCTCCAGCGAGAGTCGCGACTGTTCGATCGCCGCCAGGACCTGATCCAACTTGATCGACAAGGACGGGTCCGCGACCAATCCTGCGGCCGCCGGGGCCCCTCCCCGAGTACCGGCCGGGCCCCCCGACGCCGCTCCGGATGCTGGCACCACCGCCCTGGACTTGCCCATGATGGCGACTGGCAAGGCTATCGTAGGCGCGGATCAGGCGCGAAATCCAGGCTAGTTGAGACCGGGGCCAGTCCCGGGCCCCCCGGTGCTCCGTCGTCACCCCCCCGCCGGGCCTCTTCGCTGGCGGAGCAGGTGTCACCCCTGGCGTAGACTCCCGTCGTCCTGCCCCCGCGGCCTGCGCCTTCCACTGCGCGTCCTTCAGACCAGGCCCGGGGCCGCCTCCAGACCAGTAGTGCGCCGCCCAGGTGACCAGGCCACCGTCGGTGCCTCACAAGTCCCACGCCTGTTGCCCCGCGCCTCAGGTCGATCCCAGGGGAGCGTCGCCGGTGGATCGAAGTCCGGGCAGCACCTCCGGGTCCCAGGGGGCCGACGCGCACCCCACAGTCGCTCCGCTTCGCCGCTCCACTCACTCCGCCGGGCCGCCACTCACCGCCATCTTGAAGTCAGGCAGACGCTCTCGTTGGTGATATCCGAGGCTCCTCTCCCGCAGAAGTCGTCCCCCCTGGGGGGTCGCCGCCTCCAGCTCCGCACACCGCCGGCACCTCCGTCTTGGGGCCTGGTCCGCGGGGGCCGCCCACAACCGCGGTGGACCGTAATGGCGGCGCTCCTCTCCAGCCGGTGTCAGCGGCCGTGCCGCTCCCCCGCCAAACTGCTCCTCCACACCGTGCCCAGCTCCGTCACTCCGGGCGAACCTCGCCTGAGGTAGCCAGCTGGTGTCCCCGTTCTGGGATCGCTGGCCGTCAGTAGCCGCGGCGGAGCCGGTTGGGCGCCATTTTGCGGTCGGCTCCTCCACGCTCGGGCGGCTCCCGCTGCGATCGCCGGCCCCCGGGAGCCGATCCGCTACCGGAACCTCAGCGCCGAACTCTCCACGCCGCCGGGCAACTACAGGAACACATGGGTCGCCCCCAGGCTCCACGGGAACAGGCGAGGTGAAAGCCCGATCCCGGAGCCTCAGCAAGACGCGTCCGTCTCGGTGGCCATCTTAGCCACGCCCCCATGAATGACACTTTCTTGCAAGCAAAAATCAAGCAACGAAGATGAGGGAAACATATATAACAAATGACAGCCATTTCAGCAACGAGAAACTCTACAAAGATCTTAAAACTATTGTAAAGCACCAGAAATGGAAGGGCACTATTCAACATGAAAACAGACTGCATAGTTGCCACGTTTTAAGAGTGCTTAGGTGTGACATTTTCATGATTTCAGAGTACTTATGAATGACATTCAACTGTTAAATGTATGACACTAAAAGTGACACTTTTTTGCGAGCAAAATCAAGAAATTAAGTTCATATAAACAGATAAACATAAGAAATGGCACTCATTTAAGCAAGGACAAGCTATGAAAAGAAAACGAAACTGAGGCAAATCACCTGATCCTACTGACTCCTAACGCTTCTAAGCGGCGTTACAAACCCTGGAAGTCCCTGACCACACCTAAACTGCTCTAATATTCACTGAAAGTCCCTCACCCCCACCTAACCTCCAGCTTGACAGGTACTCACTGAGGCTGGAGAACAGGACAGCTGGTCGGTCTCTTCGTTGCTGCTGACAATGTCACTGCTCACCACTGGTTGTCTTAGTTGCTTTAGTGTCGGCGCCGCCCCAGCGACAAAATTGCGCACAACTGTTGGAAATAAGCCCAAAAAGTAGCCCCCCACCAGCTATGAGTTTTTCCCACACAATTGGGAAAAATGTCGCCCAATTGTGCGAGAAATAGCCCAATCTGGCAACATTGTTCCTACTGAGGAGACTGTAGTAAATGAGGAAATTAGGAAACTTCATAACAAATAAGTCTCCTACAATGGCCACCAGAGACAAAAGAGCCCAAATATCACCCAGATGTAGCCCAAGTATAGCCCAATGACAGAATGTCCCAGAGTCTTTCTTATGACAAAAGTATGGCACACCTGAAGCCATCTTGATTGGAATAAAGTGGTAACACTTAAAACATTTAATTTACAAAGGAACAAAATGAGGGGGTTCATTTTGCCATAGGAATTATTATTAGTGCTGCAGAAATAAAAATTTGGGCACATTTTGACCTCTCAAATCCTCTTCTATTTCATAAAACATTTCTGACATGCAGACTGAAACATGCACTTTGAATACCAGCAGCAGACTTCCCTGGTGAGCAGTAGCTTTACAACAGTGATCTAATGAGCAACTAGAGTACTAACATTCAGAATTTATGGCAAATGTGTGACACATCTGAATGCCTTCTTGATGGAACCAAAGTAAAAAAATGAAAGTATTTCCTACCGAGGAGACTGCAGTAAATGAGGAAATTAGGAAACTTCATAACAAATAAGTCTCCCAAAAAGCCACCAGAGACAAAAGAGCCCAAATGTAGCCCAAATATCGCCCAGATGTAGCCCAATTACAGAATGTCCCAGAGTGTTCTAACGAACAACTAGAGCGCTAACAGTCTTTCTTATGACAAAAGTATGGCACACCTGAAGCCATCTTGATTGTTATAAAGTGGTAACACTTAAAACATTTAATTTACAAAGGAACAAAATGAGGGGGTTCAGTTTGCCATAGGAATTATGATTAGTGCTGCAGAAAGAAAAATTAGGGCACATTTTGACTTCTCGAATCCTCTTCTATTTCATTAAAAAATTCTGACATGCAGACTGAAACATGCACTTTCAATACCAGCAGCAGACTTCCCTGGTGAGCAGTAGCTTTACTACAGTGATCTAATGAGCAACTAGAGTGCTAATATTCAGAATTTATGGCAAATGTGTGACACATCTGAATGCCTTCTTGATGGAACCAAAGTAAAAAACTGAAAGTATTTCCTACTGAGGAGACTGCAGTAAATGAGGAAATTAGGAAACTTCATAACAAATAAATCTCCCAAGATGGCCACCAGAGACAAAAGAGCCCAAATGTAGCCCAACTATCACCCAGATGTAGCCCAAGTATAGCCCAATGACAGAATGTCCCAGAGTGTTCTTAAGAATAACTAGAGCGCTTACTGTCTTACTTATGACAAAAGCATGGCACACCTGAAGCCATCTTGAGTGGAATAAACTGGTAACACTTAAAACATTTAATTTAAAAAGGAACACAATGAGGGGGTTCATTTTGCCATAGAAATTATGATTAGTGCTGAAGAAAGAAAAATTAGGGCACATTTTGAGTGACTTCTCAAATCCTCTTCTATTTCATTAAAAAATTCTGATATGCAGACTGAAACATGCACTTTTAATACCAGCAGCAGACTTCCGTGGTGAGCAGTAGCTTTACTACAGTGATCTAATGAGCAACTAGAGTACTAACATTCAGAATTTATGGCAAATGTGTGACATATCTGAATACCTTCTTGATGGAATCAAAGTAAAAAACTGAAAGCATTTCCTACTGAGGAGACTGCAGTAAATGAGGAAATTAGGAAACTTCATAACAAATAAATCTCCCAAGATGGCCACCAGAGACAAAAGAGCCCAAATGCAGCACAAATATCACCCAGATGTAGCCCACATGTATCCCAATGACAGAAGTGTGCAAAACACTTATTGTTTGTGCATTTGCAGTTTTATATTGTCAGGTATTAGAGTGCTTTACATGAGCATTGGTTACATCACACAAGATCAAATTCATTTTGGTTGTGGACATGGGGAGATTAAGTGATTTGACCAGAATCACAGAATGTTGAGCTGAAACAGAAACTCCAACCTGGTTCCCCAGTTGCAAAGTCTGCAGCTCTGGAAGTAACACCACATCCTCTCCCCTAAGTGCAACATTTAATCAAGTGGTCAACTGGATAAAAAAACATAAAGATTACAAATAATTTAAAAGTTCTTTGTCGCTATTTGAAAACTCAGAAAATGTGTCATTTTCATTTTTTAGAGCACTAACCATAATTTTGATGCAAATAAGACCCTCTCATATATGTAATTTCTAAAGGAAATGCTCTAGGTATTACAGTTTTGATTACATCAAGATGACGTCAGGCGTTCCACACTTTTGTAATAAATATAGAATTTTAGCAATCTAGTTGTTCATTGGGATACTGTTGAGAGGCAGAGGCCAGGGGCACGGACTCTGAAAATTGAAGGCAGGTAGGAGAGTGCAGAGGCAACAATTTGACCACACTGGGCAGGCAGGAAGGGCAGTGGCAGCACAACAGACTATGGAGGGCAGTGGAAAGGGGGGCAGGGGCAAAACACCAACAATACACGAATGGCAAGAGAGGCTGTGGCAATATAATAGACCATTGTGGGCAGAAGGAAGAGGCAGTGGTAGTACAACCATACATGCCAACAGACCCATTTCAGGCAGGAAACATCCAATGTTTTTAAGCTCAAATGGGCTTTATTTGATCTTTCTCCTGTCTACAATCTCCTCTTTTTCAATGTAACTCAAAGGAGAAAATCAATACCCCAATTTTTTTTTCAAAATCTCCCTCTTACCAAGTTCAAAATGTTCGCAAGTATGGTACATTGGATCATGGTAGGCAGGAGGAATTGGGGTAGGGACATGGACTCGGATAACAGGACAGGAGGGGCATGGAGAGGTGCACCAAACTGACCCTACAGGGCAAGCATCAGGGTTTGCAGCAGCACAATACACCCCACAGGGCATGCGGGACGGGAGTGCAGCACAACAACCCATAGGGAGGGGACAGGACCATGCACATGGACAACAGAGAACAGAGGGAACAGAGGCAATGGTAGCTAGCTGACCATAATGGACCGACAGGAGAGAAAGCTGCAGCATAACAGACCATAAAGGGCAGGCGGACGGATCGGGGCATTACAATGGAGCAGACAAGCCAGGAGGGAAGGAATAGAGGTCTGCACATGGAAACAGAGGGCTGGGGGCAACGGGGCAGGGCAGGAGCAGCAAGATGACCATGGAGGTCAGGCAGGATGGGCACTAGAAACAAGACACACCATGGAGAGCAACAGTGAGACTATGATGGCATACACACAGGAGGGAAGGTGAGAGAGGGTCAGGGGCAGCTAGCTGACCACACAGGGAAGGTGGGAGGGGCCACGGCAGCACAGAAGACCATGCATGGCAAGCGGGAGGGTTAGTGGCAGCACAATGGCTATGTTGGGCAAGATGGAGGATAGAAGGGAGGGTCAGGACCTGGGCACAGACAAGAGAGTTCAGGGGAAGGGGCCTCACAACAGACCGCGCGGGGCAGGCAGGAGGAGCAGTTGCAGCACAACAGACCAGGGAGGGCAGAAGGGTGTGGCAGTAAAATGGACCATGGAGGACAGGAGGAAGGGGATAGGGGCATGGCATGTGGACAGGCAGGGTGGAGGTGGCAGGGACAGGTTACAGTCATCTGACAATGCTAGGCAGGTGGGAGGGGAGTGGCAGCTCAACAGAACACTCAGAGTAGATAGGAGTGGCAGGTCCATGGAACATGGTGGGCAAAAAGGATGGAGCAGGGGCATGCACAAAGACATCGGAGGGCAGGGGGAAGGAGAATAGGGGCAGCAAGCTAAGCACAGAGGCTAAGCAGGAGGTCAATGATGGGACATAGAATTGGGCAATGGAGGGCAGGAGGAGTGGACTGGTACATCATGCTAAATGGAGGGCAGTGGCAGCACATCAGACCATGCATGGCAGGAGGGAGGAGGCTAGTCCATGGATTCAGACAACAGAGGATAGGGAGGAGGTGGATGGGGCAGCAAGCTAACTGTTCAGAGAAGGTGGGTATTAGGAACTTTATTGTTTTTAAAATGTGTGTCAGTGCGGACTACTGAAAATATGAACAAGTATGCAGCATAATCTCACTTTTATTCAGGAAGAAGAGAACGTTTGTGACTGTGACTCCGGGTTCACTTGGCAGAAACACCCCCTGACCCTCCACCCCCCATCGCAAAATGTAATGCCCGTGAAAAGGGTAGGTGGACGCAGTGTTATATAGAACATAGTCCTTAGAGCACGATTGAAAATGAAAACTAGATATAATATATGGTATAAACTATGCACCAAAAAGTGTGATATAAAATGAACCGGGCGTGAAATATAATATGCAATACATTGTGCGCAATGACAGATTCATTGGAGAGCGCGAGATAGCACAGGCACTAGCGCGTGCTATGCGATATGCGCCTTGGAGTGTAATATGCACAGGGCAGTGTTGTGTAACCTAACTAGTCTCTAAAGTTGTAATATAAAATATGTGCTGGGGAGTGTAACGTTGCATATGCACTGTGACAAAGATTTGGATCCCAGATTGTAATATGTATGGCATAGCGCTGTGCGTTATAACATAGGCATCGAGGAAGGCACGTTAGATGGGGCAATATAACCCGTGCGAAGGCAAGTGTGGCATGACATATTCACGGGGTGGTGTTACAGTGCACATGGGCTAGAGAGTGTCATAGCATACGCACTAGCTGGTGGAATACAACACAGAGGTGTGTGGCACTCGGCAGGCACTGGTGGGTGTAACACAGCATTGGGCTCAGCCAGGAGCACGCTGTGACTCTCAAGTGAGGTTCGTCTCCTTTCCAGAGAGTAAAATAAAAAGTATTACACATCCGGCGGTGGATGTGTGTTTTATTAACCGTGGGGGGGGGGGGTTTCTTGCATAGTTTGGTCGAATTTTTGTTGAATACCCTTTGAATGGCTTGGTGTGCGTGTGTATTAAATGTGCCCGTCAATAACTACCCATGTTTGTATAAATAAACGACAAGGGTGTCTACTTGGAGAGTACCCACCGGCGGGGGCGCCAGGATTAGCCACGGTAGGGCGTCAGACACGTCAGAGCTTCACTAGTGGTGTAAATACTTTCCACGTTGATTCATTGTATGCATAGTCGCCTTTTAATGAATATCATGCAAATCGTGATGGTGATAAGTACATACGGTTTGTCCAGCATGTCCTAGATGTTTCTATAAATATATATATTTTTTTAAATAATAAAAAACAAAGGCCGGCCCCGGGGGATGGGGTCCCAGGGGCCATAAGTGGCCTGAGGAGGGGGGCAACGCAGCCCTCCTCCTAAAGAATTTATAAAAAAAAAAAAAACAACATGACCCGGGGGGGTTGGGGTCCCCGGGCCGATTAAGGCCTTGGGAGGGGGGCCATGCGGCCCCCTTCCAAGTTAATTTTTTTCAACAAAAAAAATTTGGGTGCAGGCCCTGGGGGATGGGGTCCCCAGGGCCAATAAATTAGAAAAAGAAGGGGGGCCACATAGCCCTTCTTCTTAAAAAAATAAAATAAATTAAAGACCGGCATCACGCCGGAGGCCACGCCCCCTCCTTGCAGCACTCTGCAAACGCGCCCCCTGCCAGTTGTAAGTTGGGGATATAATTCCCCTTCAATGCTGAGGGCCAACTAGCCCAACAGGTATCTCCAGTACGCGCCAGGAGCTCCGTTGCAGACAGGTGTTCTGAGGCCACGCCCCTTTTTACACCTCTATGCAACGCAGCTCTGTGGCGCTTACTGGAGGTACCTAGTGGGCTAGTTTGACCCTAGGGACCCTTAGGATTCAAGGGGACTTAATCTCTCAACTTAACACGACCACTGGGCTCGTTTACACAGTGGTGAAGGGAGGGGACGGGGCCTGAGGTGACGTGTGCAAACACGCCCTGTGGCTCGTTTTAAGTTGGGGAAATAATTCCCTTTCAATCCTGAGGGACCCTGGGGGCCAACTAGCCCACCAGGTGCTTCCAGTAAGCACCACTGCTCTGCGTTGCAGAGAGGTGGTGCAGGCCGTGCTCCTTTTTACACCTCTCTGCAATGGCGCTTACTGGACGTACCTAGTGGGCTATTTTGCCCCTAGGGACCCTCAGGGTTCAAGGGGACTTAATCTCCCAACTTAAAACGGCCACAGGGCGTGTTTACACAGTGGGGAAGGGAGGGGACGGGGCCTGAGGTGACGTGTGCAAATGCCCTATGGCGCGTTTTAAGTTGGGGAAATAATTCCTCTGAAATCCTGAGGGCCCCTGGGGGCCAACTAGCCCGCCAGGTGCCTCCAGTAAGTGCCACTGAGCTGCGTTGCAGAGAGGTGGTCCAGGCCATGCCACTTTTTACACCTCTCTGCAACGCAGCTCTGTGGCGCTTACTGGAGGTACCTAGTGAGCTAGTTGGACCCTAGGGACCCTCAGGATTCAAATGAACTTAATCTCCCAACTAAAAACAGCCACAGGGCATGTTTACACAGTGGTGAAGGGAGGGGACGGGGCCTGAGTTAACGTGTGCAAACACGCCCTGTGGCGCGTTTTAAGTTGGGGAAATAATTTCCCTTCAATCCTGAGGGACCCTGGGGGCCAACTAGCCCACCAGGTGCTTCCAGTAAGCATCACTGCGCTGCGTTGCAGAGAGGTGGTCTAGGCAGTGCCCCTTTTTACATCTCTCTGCAACGCAGCTCTGTGGCGCTTACTGGAGGTACCTAGTGGTCTAGTTGGACCCTAGGGACCCTCAGGATTCAAGGGGACTTAATCTCTCAAATTAAAACGGCCACAGGGTGTGTTTACACAGTGGGGAAGGGAGGGGACGGGGCCTGAGGTGACGTGTGCAAACACGCCCTGTGGCGCGTTTCAAGAGGTAGTTTTAATCCCCTGCTCTATTATATACTAGGGGCTTACAGAGGAGGTCATGCTGATCACAGGGGGACCCCAACGCATAGTGTTCCCTAGTGTATGTAGGTGTTTTCACTGTATTCCGAGTGTCTTTTAACATAGCACTGGCTCTAGGACTGGTTAGTCAGACTCAGTTACCACCAGTATCCGTCTGAAAAAGTTGAGGGTACAGGATGATTTTGCAACAAGGCTTCTTTTTGCTCTTCTGTTTGTTCTTTCTGCACGTTATCCTTCTTCCTGCACTTTTCTTCGTCTTTGAGGACTTCTGTTGCTTCTTTCTGCATTTCTTTTTGTTCTTTCTGTGCGTCTTTTCTTCTTTCTGCACATGTCCTATCTCTGTAGGCATAGTTAGAAATTAGCATTTAAAAAACCTTTGAAATTCACTGAAAAAACCTTAGGTTTCAGGCACGTTATAGTTAGGAATTAGCATTTAAAAAACCTTAGAAATTCACTGAAGAAACCATAGGTTTCAGGGGCGTTATCGTTAGCTGGACTTTTCACTCGTACAAAACCATTGAAATTCCCCCGTTATAGTTAGTTCAGCTAACTATAAGTCGCGCGCCCGCAATGCACTGCTGATGACGTCACATATTACATCACTCATGACATGGTCAGTGACATCACTGATGACATCACTGATGACATCATCCTTGTGATAGAGTGGCAGACCTCCTCTCCCCCTAATATAACCTTTGATACACACATTCAAAAGTAGAAACTAACATTTTCAAAACAATGGACATACCAATACCAGTTACAACAACCTATTCAGTAATTTTAAGATCCACATACACATCCACTCATTCACCAACAGTCCTATACAGTCACTCATACATGTACTCACTCATCATATGTACTCATACACCTATACATCCTGTTACACAACGCCACTCACCCATAGTTACTCACACACAGTCACTCATGCTAATAAAGAATCAAAAATCCATTTTACTTGCATATACAGTTATACACACACCACCACACTTACTTCTACAGAAACTTACACATACTTAGTCTTTTAAATAATCACTTATAGAAACACATACTTATTCATACAGGAACTCTTGCAATCTCTCACTCTCACATATAATCACGTATATACACTAATAGTCACATATACTAGTTTAAAACATATGTAGTTACTCATAAAGACACTATTGAGACAGTCATTCACTCACTAACACACCCATGCCCACACTCATCCACCCATACAGTCCTGCACACATGCTGTCTTCAATACATACAAACAGTGAGTCACTGATTCATGCACCTATGCACTACGTAATACCCCACACCGAACCATACAGACACTCAGACACTCATACTGATACTCAAAAAACCAACTAATAACCTAAATAGACACTCAAGTAGCTACTCACCAACCCATGCAGCCACTTATACACAAAGTGAGAGACTGATACAGATATTTACATATTTAAACATTACTCACTAAGCCATGTATTCACTAAGATACACTCAGTCAGTTATACAATCAAATGTTCAAAACAAATCATCCATTTAGACACTTATATACCCATTTATTCTTCAATCGACCTTGAGATATACATATATAAAACATATGTAATTTTCAGAAAAACACACCTTCACTGGATGATGTCATCAGTGATGTCATTTGAGATGCCATCAGTGATGTCACTGACCATGTCATGAGTGATGTAATATGTGACGTCATTAGCAGTGCATTGCGGGCGCGCGAGTTATAGTTAGCTGAACTAACTATAACGGGGGAATTTCAATGGTTTTGTACGAGTGAAAAGTCCAGCTAACGATAACGCCCCTGAAACCTATGGTTTCTTCAGTGAATAATATGTATATATATATATATATATATATATATATATATATATATATATGGCAGCTTTATATCTTGAGAACTAGATCCAAAGATATTGGAGCAATTAACGTGGGCACCAGTTACAGCCTCGGGCGGGCAATCGGGCATCGGCCAATGGGCCTCTTGCTTAGGTCAGTTGGTGGGTCGTTTTTTCCCCCATTAAAGACTTCACCTCTAGTGCACAGCGTGAAAGGCTGTTGTTACACTACACCATGCACGTGAAGTCAGGCCAGCGGCCTAGCGCCAGATGCAGAAGAACAATGGGCTGCTCTCCGACTGTCACAGCATGAGGTGTGCCAGCCTCCCCCCAGGTGTGACAGAGGCCTAAAGGAGGTGCTGATGGGAAGCCATTAGCATTTACTTTTTCAGGGACTGCAGCAGGGGAGTGGACTGGAGCAACAGGTGGTGGGGGTTGGTGAGGGAGCGCCGCTGTTTATTTTTGTCCTCATCCACTTAATGCAAGTTGCGGAGATAAATCTCCTTTTTCTACCAGATAACAATTGCTACGGTCAACAGGGACAAGTTGTGGCATTAGTTGACTTTGATACTTGGAAATCAGGTTCACGTCCCAGCGTCAGTTCGACACCCTGTGATTCTGGGCAAATCACCTAATCTACATGAACCAACAACAACAAAAATCTGACCCTCTGTAATGCTTTCTGGTGCTCACATAAAGCTCTCCCATGCCTCTGAGCCTAGTTTGTGCTATATAAAACTGCATGTAAGGAAGGCACTATTTTTTGTTTCTTTTTGCATTTACACACAAGCATCATACCCCTTTTCAGAAAACTCTCAAAATGCTAGCCACAAGTAAAACAAAAAACACTGATGCAGCTGTCCCCTGTCTATGAACATTGGAGGGCCTCACTGAAGTACTGGGAAAAAAAAATGAATACCATAAAAACGCATGGGGAGCGTAAAAGGCAGTTTAGGTCTTTGCAATATCATGTTAATGTCAAAACATCCTCAGCAAACGTATGGATAAAAAAACAACAATTAAAAGTGAGTTCCAGGTATTTTTGATAAGTCTGTGCTTCTAAAGTATATTTTTTCTCATTGGAATGTTATTTTCCTATTTAATTACTGACCCTATAAGCTTCAAATTACTTTTATTACCAGAAATGTTTGTCATCCTTTAGCTCTATTACCCCAACTAAAGGTTGCTATCAGCGAATGTGGGCCACTCTTTTCTGGCTGCCTGGGCCGAATTGTGACCCCAATCCAACACTGACCAGTTACATCACACAGTGGACTCATTCATGTGTTTGTAGGCACGGAGAGCTCAAAAGATTCCCAAAGAATCACAGAATGTTGGGCCGACGCTGAGGCTCGAACCCACTTCTCCTGATCCAAAGTCGGCAACCCTGGTTGTTACGCCGTAGCCTTAGCTGAAAGAACGCCCGCCCACACAGCATTCAAAATGAAACAAGCATTGGCATAGTCAATAGGTCTTGCTTTTGGGACCTTATATAAGTATTTAGTTATGCAGCACAATATCCTTGGTGCAACAACATCAACTGTTTCATGGCTAAACACTTATAAAGTCCCAAAAGCAAGACCTATTGGCTATGCCAATGCTTGTTTTGCATTTGATACCTAATGGAAGGGTTTGTCCCTTTATAGGCTTCTCGATAAGCATAATGGTTGATTTGCTTTCTACAAACTCATGATAAGAGACATAGAAAACTGACAAATAGTCCAAAACTTCGACGGTAGACTTCATCATGCAGCAGCCATTTTATGCTGTATCGGTTTTGTTTGGGATTTCTTGTATCTGTAGTTATCCCCGACTGACCCTGATTAAACTCAAGTAACATGCAGCAAGCTGGTCCTTTGCAACTAACTCGCCTTGTGCCTTCTTCGAATTTTTTTAAGGCTAATATCACAATTTTAGGTCAACAAAGCTATTTGAGGCGCAAACAGATTCACTAAGGGAACAGTCTTAGCCAAATGCGTTCCTGGGACGGCGGTACAGTTAACACACGTAATTGTAATGCGCAAGCGCACTGTGTGCAAGGGGGGGGAGGGGGGCGCAGGTAACGGTGAAAGGGGACGAGAGAAAGACAGAGGCGGAGCAAATGTATATGGAAGCAGATTAGAAGAAATGGGACTGTAAAACACGAAGGGGGAAGTAGCGAAGAGTCGAAGCGGAAAGAAAAAGTGGCCACACGGAGAAAGTAAGAGGCACTGACAGAGTGAGGCGAAAACAGCAAGAAAGTGAGCAGGTTGGGCTAGAGTACGGAGAAAAGGAAATAGGCAAGACAGGTGAAGATCGGAGAAAGAGACCTTTAAGCAAGCCAGACGCAGAATACCGGCTGCGGTCTGCGGAGGGCATGACCGCTCTATTGAGATTAGGTGGGCGGTACAGGGAGGAGGAGCTTTCAGTGGAGACGGTGAGCGTGAGATTGGACATAGCAGCATTAGGAAGAAGAGGGCGGAGTTCTACGCGAGCGGCGAGCCATCCGGAGGGGCCGTACTTTGAGTGAGGATTGCTGGCAGGCTGAGGCGGGCCGGACGGCGTCCGTCTGAAAAAAAGCACCTACCTTCTGCTGCTGCGTCCCGTTATGCGTGTGTACCTACGATCTCACGGTAAGGAAAAATGGTCGTATCTTTGTAACAGTATCATCATCGCTGCTGTTGTTAAATCTTTAACGTGTGAAAATTGCGGCGTCAGACACTAGCTGCTGTTCGTGCCTCGTTTCAGAACTGTGGAGGAAATTCTGTGAAAAGGACGGTGTGCTCGAGATGTCCGAAGAGTCATTATACGATTTGCATCGCCCACCTACCGTTCCCCAGGGAACCTGAGGAGAGTTAAAAAAAAAAAAAAAACGTAGATGCAATGTCTGTCTTAAATGGGAAGGAGATACAATCAGCGCTCGAGTTTCGGCTGTCTGTTTCCAGTAAATACAGTTCATGTAATTGATCAACACCCTTTGCTCCAGGCGCGAGTTAATACGTCTTCAGATCGATTCTAATTTTCGAGGCTCCGTGTTCTCCACCTTTTTATAGCTATGGTAATTCCCTTTTAAAGCCTCTCATTCAAGTTCCTTTGCCAACATTAGGGAGGCGCCTACTGACGTACTTTTTGGTTTTACAGGTGTTGAGAAGGGATTTAAGTTTGTGAGACAAATGTAGCGCGTATCAGCTATATGTTGAATTGTTGAGGAAAACATCTAAATGTGCAGGGAAAAACCTCGAAGCATTCACTCTCAGTTACATGCACAATATAAACGTTACTTTCATAACTATCTTTTCATAAACGTATGTTTTGTGTATGGAAACAGCTTGGTGTTTAATACACCATTTACATTGAACTGTAAATACAACCTCGCCACTTATGTTGACAGATTTGTAAAACGCAGCAATAGGATTGTGTCACGATAGAATAGTCAACCTAGAGAGAGGCGCCAGCTGTGTAAGAAGGTTAGTGCAAGTTACAACAGATCCACAGAACGAGATCTTGTAAGGTCATTTGATGTTTAATATCCCTGGCAGACAAGGGTGGCAGGACAGGTATATGCTTGACGTCTGCTGTTTACCTACAGTTGATGAGGCGACACGTCTCTCTCTCACACACCTACGCCCAATCTTAAAATCTTTTGCTGTTTATAATCTGTATTCCTGTACATCTGTACCGAAGAGATTCTTGATCCCACGGTCCCACCCATTGAGTAAAGGGGTACGAGCTTACATTAGTTTTAAAGTGTATGTTATGTATTTATTTAATGCAGTTTTATATAGCGCCACCTTTACTCAGAGTTGTCAGATCACTTTACAAAAGAACCAGGGGGCATATTATCGAGGTCCGGCGTTACAATTATCGCCACTTTAACTGCTGCTAAAGCGGCGATAATGGACTTGATAATATGCCGCAGAGAATTCCGTTTGAAGCCCATATTGTCACCAAAACATGAACTTTTATTGGAATTCTCAATGACATTTTATCAAGCCCATTATCGCTGCTTGATAATTTTAACTCCGTTTCTTGATAATATGCCCCCATATATGCAAATAGTGTTGGACCAGCATATATGTAACTTGTTAGCGTGTTTAGTATATCTTGTGTACATTATGTAACTTACTTGGGGGCATATTATCAAGGTCCGGCGTTAAAATTATCGACGGTTTAGCGGCAGAAAACTGCAGCTAAAGCGGCGATAATGGGCTTGATAAAATGCCGCAGAGAATTCCAATAGAAGCCCATGTTGACACCAGAGCATGGGCTTCTATGGGAATTCTCAAGGGCATATTATCAAGCCCATTATCGCCGCTTTAGCGGCAGTTTTCTGCCGCCGGACCGTGATAATATGCCCCCAAGTAAGTTACATAATGTACACAAGATACCCTTAACACGCTAACAAGTTACATATATGCAGGTCCAACAGTATTTGCATATATGGGGGCATATTATCAAGAAACTGAGTTAAAATTATCGCCGCTTTAGCGGCAGAAAACTGCAGCTAAAGCGGCGATAATGGGCTTGATAATGCCATTGAGAATTCCAATAGAAGTTCATGTTTTGGTGACAATATGGGCTTCAATCGGAATTCTCAAGTGCATATTATCAAGCCCATTATCGCCGCTTTGGCGGCAGTTTTCTGCCGCTAAAGCGGCGATAATTTTAACTCCATGCTTGATAATATGCCCCTTAGATTGTAAAAAATAACAAGCATTGGCATATCCAATAGGTCTCCCCTATGGGATCTTATAAGTATTTAGCCATGCAGCACATTACTCTGGGTGCTACATCCTCTACTGTTCTTTAACGTGGACGCTTTGGCACTAATAGGTACATTATAGCACTACATTGAAAATTATTCTGAACTCGCATATCTGTAAGTGCTTTCATATGAGATAATGAAGAAAAAAAGATTTTTAGTTAAATAATTTGCTTGATAACACAATTTAAGTGAGGAATGCTCAATGTGTCCAGGTTTTCGGGTTTAACTTTGTACAAATCAGCTAATAAATGGGTATCAATGTGTCTAAACTGCTGAATCCTGACTCTAAAAGTGAGTGCAGTTGGCTCTGATTTGGGATTCTTCAAACAGTCTGAACTCTTGCTCACTGAAAATATAGCTTTACACACCAGGCTATGGGAGCGCCGGGATGGTAAGTTCACCAGATGCCGAGGGTACCCCAGTTTCACTGGCTGCTGGGGGTGCTCAGAGTGTGACGTTGCTCCAGAGTGCTCGCCTGCTTCAAGGGGCAAGGATTCTAGTATATGTAGTTCCTTCAGATTGGTCTGGTGATAGGGGAGAAGAGGCGTAATATTTGCGGGTACATAGAGGGGGTGCAAACAGAGGGGCATACTGAGAGGTCAGGGGAACAGAGACCGACCGAAGAATAGATCTACAAAGGGCATAAAGCGCAATGAAGAAGGTGGTACGGAAATCAAGACGGGAAGACGGACAAGAGCAAACCATGCGACAGAGACAGTGGTGCATCTTCTATACTTTAACTGCATAATGCATACACCGGGACAGGTCTCATGGAAATGTTGCTTTTTTTTTCTTTTTAGAGAGTTTTATATAGCGCAAACTTGACCCAAAGGTATCGGCTACATGAGGCACATTTATTTTTATTAGGCACGGGGAGCTTAGGTGATTTGCCCAGAATTACAGGATGTTGCACGTCTTTGCAGAGATGTGTTAATTCCTGCTGTTTGTAATTTAGCGCGTGGTTATAATGATCAACATTTTGTAAACACAGCTTGTTCTGTGAGGCAGAGGCTGCTACAGAGCAGTCTGGATTAGTTTTTTTTTTTTTTTTTTTTAAAAAAGAAACCTTTATTTGACTTCAAAGAGTTACAGACATGGGCCTACAACCCCTTGGGCCGGCCGCTAATTAGTATGAGACGTGTCATTTCATCGTTATACAGATTTGTCAATCAAAGGATCCCGTCAGTCCATCAGCACTCCCAGTGAAGGCAGAAGCAGTAGTTGAGTGACAATATTAAATACGGTTTCATCTTTCAATTTAAAACTGATAAACATTACACACAAACAAGGCAATAGGCATTGTGAATATCAGGACGCGCTCCCCGGGGTAGGAAATCAATGACCTGCGGCAGAGAAGGGAGGGGGGCATGGGAACAGAGGAAAATCAAACTGTAACCTACTCATAACCTAACAGATGAGGAATATTCAGCTAGGGGGACAAAGGAACATCCAACAGTCTGGATTAGTTGATCGCACCAAGGCACACATAGGAATGAACAGATGAGCTCGCGGGTTGACACACACCACCGGCACAAGCTAGATTCTCAAAGAGATGAACACGCACACAGATGAAGACAGGTAATCAGTGTGAAGGTGCGACTCACGGAAACAGGCACACAATAAACAGACAATTCTCTAGACGTGAAAAGGAAACAGAGGCACATGAAGACACTCCTAACACATGGGCAAACAGCTATGTGTAAGTGACAGAGAAATACCGCAAACGGACCCAGCGACACACAGATATACTTTAAGCACACAGCAGACAATCCAAGTAAAAGCCAGTGCGCACTGAGAGACAATTTTAAACAGACACAGTGACTCACAGTGATACACGCAGACACCAAGACTGTAGAAGCTTGGCTGCTGATGAGATGGCTTACGGGAGCTCTTTAATTAATGTCGCTGTCACTTGGGTTCGCACTGCCTCTGATGCACACACACCTCTTGTCACACTCGAGGTGCAGCTCTACCAAGAGTGGAATGAGATTGCTTACGGGAGATCTTTATTTAAAGTCACTGTCACTTGGGTTCGCACTGCCTCTGATGCACACACACCTCTTGTCACACTCGAGGCGCAGCTCTACCAAGAGTGGAGGGCGTGGAGAACGTAGTGTAATACAGCTGTAGCAGCGCCACATCAGCATGTACATGTGTGCTGAGAACCCGAAAGCTGCATTTCTGCTTGGAGGGTGGGAGGAGGGCTCCTAACGTGAAGCGGAAAGAGGGAAAGCCAAAATTAAAAAGAAGCAGCGACAGAAGGGAAATGCTGCGTTTGTACTATTTGTACTTGCAACAACTATAAAAAAAATGTACATACGCTCCCTGATGCCCCTTAGCAAAGTCTGTGCTGTAGGAGATTAGAGCCCACATCCGTCAGTAAACATCCCAGCGGGCGACTGAGCACTGTGAAAGTGATCCAAGGCTGAGTGGGTGCCCGGGCCTCTCCCTGCCTAACTTGATGCACTCAGAAAGTGAGGGAAACTATGCATTTGTGCTCGAAAGGTGGGAGGGCGAAAGCAACAAATAATACAAGGGACTGCGTTTGTGCTTGGAGGGTGGGAGAAGGACTCCTAACGTAAAGAGGGAAAGACAAAATTAAAAAGAAGCAGCGGTGGAAGGGAAATGCTGCATTTGTACTATTTTCACTTGCTACAATAAACAAAAAGGCGTGGCCGTGAAAGCGACCACGCTGTAACATGAGCCACGATAAGGAGGAACGCAGCTGGCACAATGCGCCCCGCTGCTCGCTCTCCGCTCCCCAGACCCAAAGGCTGTGGGAGGGAACCTTTAGAGAAAAGGCGGGACATGCACCCGCCTATGGCCAGTTGCGTGCTTTCATTTTTGAAAGCCACACGCAAAGGCCAATAGAATGTGTGGAAGTTGAAAAACCACACAGACCTGTTTTGAGAGAGTCTGGAGTGATTCCAAGAGGCCTCCCACAGACAGCGCATGAACGCTGTGCTAGGCTCGACCTAAAAAGGTGTCAGTGTTAGGTTAAAAGCAGAAGTAAAATACATATTTACAAGTTGACTTCATGAGAGTGTTAGATGAAAGTAAGGGTCAAGAAATGGGTTCAATTATTCCAGGAAGTGCCTTTGGAGGGGCAGAGATTTAAGATCCGTTTTGAAGGTCCGGAAAGTGGAGGTGGTTTGGAGGGATGGAGGAAGTGAGTGTTAGATTCTGGTTGCATTACCAGAGGAAGATTGAGCAATAAATCTTTCCCTTTTGAAGGTAGGAGGTTCGAGCAGTAAGTGTTCCGCATTGCGTGAAAGTCTAGAGCTGCCAGAGATTTTGAGTTTATTAGCCAGATAGTGCGGGTTGGAGGTGAGCAAGATTTTGTGGGTGATACAGGCAGTCTTGTAAACTGACCTTGCTTCGATAGGAAGCCAGCGAAGAGACAACAGTAATGGTGTGTTATGATCATTTCTTTTATCCCCATATACGAAGCGAGCTGCTGTGTGGAGGTTGGATTTTAGAGGCGATAGGTGAGATTTGGTGAGGCCAGCAAGGAGAGAGTTGCAGTAGTCCAATCTGGAAATGACCAAGGATTGGACCAAGGTATTTAGGTCTTGCTCAGGAAAGAAGCGACGAACCCCCCATAGAAGGCGCAGTTGGGAGCGTGCATTCTTGGTGATCGTATTGATATGGGACTGTAAATTGAGCCTTTTGTCTAGGATGACACCTAGAGATTTGGCACTGTCAACAATGGTAGATTGTTGTTGAGAATGTTCAGATTGTTTATCCATGATTGGATAGGAGGAGGAGATAGTGAGGTCGAGAGGAGAAGGAATTCTGTTTTGGAAGGATTCAGAATTAGCCGATGAGTTGACAGCTAGTGGTGGACGGAGTTGAGTGGTGTTGAGGATTATGTCATGAGTGGAAGCTACCTTTAGGTAGATTTGGGTATCATCCGCATATAGGTGATAATGAATACCAGATTTTTTTAGGTGATTACCCAGCGGTTCAAGGTAAAGGTTGAACAGTTTGGGTGCAAAGATCGAGCCTTGAGGGACGCCTTGTCTGACAGCCGTTGAAGCGGAGAGACCATTAGCTATTTTGATCATCTGGGATCTGCCTGAGAGTAATGATTCGAAACATTTGAGCACTGTGCCTTCAAAACCCATTCTTAACTTTAAGTGCGTATTCCTCTAAGGCTTGACTTTTAAGATTGGTTCGGGAAGAGCCCAATTGATCACCTGCTGTGTTAAGAGCATGTGACTGGGAGGTGTTCTTCTGAACCCTTACTTACCATAAACTAAATAACAACGGAAAGCGAAAGTTGAATCCGAGGTTTCCCAGTGTGCATGCTGCATTGACATGGTACTACCATCGAAGACCCTACAGCTAAAGCCCAGGTCAGTTTTATAGCTGAACACTTTAATGTCAATTATTGTCGCTTCTGATTGGCGCATAATTGTTTTTACCCGAACATCTAATTAACCAGCTAGTTCCACGCCTTCTGCAACAATATTTGGCTTGCTCCTTTTTTACGGATTATTTTAACAGTAATACTAATGCATGTTTTTAGAAACTACGCTATATGCGTCAGTTGTCATCTTACACATAGCTCACATTTTGATGCTTTTGCTTTGGAACTGTGCTGGAATTGGAAATTTTTTACCGGGGGAACCCATAAATTGGCGCTCAAGATGTGGCAGAGGAAAGGGAGTGGAGTCATTGGGTGCGGAACTTGATAAGAAGTGTCCAACAACCAACTTGTACATTTATTAAAAAAAAAAATCTGCTACAAAGAAGTTGGCAACATATGACCTATGTGACGTAAATCTGCTTTACGTTACTTAATTATCACCAAGAGGCTGCATTTTAAAATAACTTGTAGGGTAAAGACACCTGCTGCACAGATCATTGTGTGCTCAGCAATTTTAAGGTAATTATAATGGTGGTAAAATAAGTCCAGAAGTTAACATAGTACTGGGTGAGTTCTGTTTTTTGTCCAGTCACATTTTTGACTCCTAAAGTAGCATTGAGAGTTAATGTGCCTGCTGCAAAGAACATTATGATGCATGCATATCACATATTTATATTTTATTTACATAGGTAAGTGGGCTATTGCTTTTGACACAGATAATTTGATTACTTCCAGTTTTCAAGTTGAAAGCCTTCTAATATGGCACAGTGAGCTATTTGTCGGCATCTTGGAGCCGAATGCAAACTGTAAGTCATGGGTTTAGATCCTTATTAGTTTTCGAGATCTCACCTAGGCAGCGCGCATGTGCTGCTCTAGGAGATGACCTTTTTGAATCGGTGAGCTCTTTTCAAGCACTCGTGCTTGTGCCGGCATCCACCTTGCGGGAGCGAGCAGCGGCCGCAGGGGCCATATGTTTCCAATTGGCGCATCTGCTCACTCCCGCAAGGTGCTGACCGATTACAAAAGGTCACTCGTGCTTCTGTTAGCATGCCTACGAGCGATGACCTGTTTACTTCCAGCTAAATCACACAGCAACCACAAATACGACTTCCGACCTGTTCTTGGCGCACAGAGAAGTAATTAGAGGTGTCCGTTCTGTGGACGTCGCACTGCGTAGGACAGAGTACGGGTGATTTGTTCTCGTTGTGCTCTAGGTCTCCACTTTAAAAATAAACTGACATTAAGGTGCAGCCAAAACCCGCGGGAACTTGCTTTACGAAGCAAGTTATTTGTGTGCTACCTGCAACGTTGCGTTCAATTGTGGCTTCCATGGAGATTGCTCCCTTAAGTCAAACACCACTTAGAGAAGCAAGTGTTTGATTTTTAAGTCTCTGAATTGAGGAAGCATGTAACACATTTTTCAAAAACTTGATTTTCGCAATAATGATACATTGCAGTGGTATTGGAGCAATGAAAGCCATCTTGACACTTCAAACTCCCAAATGAAGTTGCCACTCATGTCTACTTACAGATCTAGGCCACAATGCTTTAGTTTCTTAGGAATTAACTAGAACTGCTGTCCTACAAGTATCTATTGCCCTGTTGACTATTTTGGAATTGCAATGATGCCAAGCCCAGGGTCTTTACAACTAAAGGATCTCCAAACTATCTACAATGGGTACAGGTGGAGATAGCACAGCAGCAAAGTGTTCAAGCAACCAGATCACTTAAAACCCAGATTTTCCAATAGAAAAGATGTACATTTCTAATCGAAGACGAACTAAGCAAGTAAAAAAAATCTAAGTATGCTTGGATCAGCAGCAGCATACACCTATAAAATTAAGCAATTTACTTTTGCAAACCTATACACAAGACAGAGAATTTTAACATTAGTCCTCGTCGGTTAAACATACATACACTGGTGAGCTCCCAGAAACCTTAAATATCAGGCATATTGAACATCTCCTTTAACAAAAAGTGTTTGTCACAAGTGTCCTAGGGTCAGCCAAATGTTAACACCTGTGCTGGAGTTTAGACCTGGTTAGCACAGTTATAACAAGCATTGGCATAGCCAATAGGTCTCGCCTTTGGGACCTTATAAGTGTTTACCCATACAACAGTTGATGTTGTTGCACCAAGGATATTGTGCTGCATAACTAAATACTTATAAGGTCCCAAAGGCGAGACCTGTTGGCTATGCCAATGCTTGTTCTCAATCTGTGTTTGGGATTGGGTTCCTTTAGGAAGTAAAAAAGTAATGTAAATACAAACAACCACATTCACTAAGTTACGTTTTCTAGCCTGCCTTTTTGTTTCTCCCCACCATTCACTCTTAACCAATGTCTACAAGTATGGCTGATATGTGATACATGCACCTTCTAACCCTCATTGGCTTGTGTAACATTCCTGTACATTTATTTGTACAGTTGTATGATTTATTGTGCCTGTGTGTGTGATGTAAATAAAACTCTTCAACGCCCTACACTCTGATGAGTAGCACTATAAAAAGGATTAAACACAACTAATAAGTGCCATTTAATTCAGTATTTGTATAACTAATCGTAGACAGATACATCTTGCATTCTTTGAATGCAAGCACGCCTCTCGCATAGGGTGTTGAACAAAGTTTAAAAACTCTCCTCCAGTAGTTGCTCTTGAGTACTTCTGAAGTGGTCACAAGTTGTGTGCCTTTGTTTCCTTCCATTGCTTTTGAGTTGAAGAGTTAGGCTTCAGGTCGCTGCAAGCCAAGATGATACTTGAACTACAGGAGGGCTGATGGCCCTTTAAAATATGCTTTTGGTTTGCTCCCAGCTGGATTTAAAATAAGAAAGCCCTCTCACTGCCTGCTCGTTGCTTGACTGAACTGAATGCAGACAACGTGCAGGTGCTACTGAATTATGTCCTGATGTTGGAATATGACACCAGCACAAATACAGCTGGTTTATCTGGGGAAATAGCTGCCAGAATCGGGATACTGCTGGTTCCCCCTTCTTTCCAGCATTGATTTCGAATCTCTCTCGCTCTATATAATTGTTTTCCACCCCTACTATTCTCAATCTTGCAGTGGTACTGCAGCATTTGTTTTGTAGGCCATATTCAGGGGCGTAGCTTTGGGGGGATGGGAAGGGGTCATCTCCCGTTCCACTGCCCCTTAAGCCCCTATCTTGCGCCCTACTTTTTGAATTGGTATTTTAACATTATATGACTGCGTGATTGTTGGAAAACCTGAAGCTCATCCCCCCCCCCCCCCCTCACCACAGTCTTACTGACCAAGCTACAACCTGGCCATAATGCCAACAGTCTCTCACCTTTGTTGTGCTTTAAGTATGTTACCAAAGTTTCTTGACAGTTATTTTGTTATCCTTACACGAATGGTAAATAGTCTTCAAATTATGACTGTAACCCGTGATACCCAGGCTTCATTCTAGGTGCTTTAATTTATACGGTCCCGCTCCCCAAGTATGTTTTGCACGATTTATATTAAATTCACTCTTTTGTATATAATTTTCTGGAGGTAGAGATTTTGGCTCTTTCTCTTTTCTCTTGTCTCAAGATGACCACATTTTTTCTGCCGTCGTGCACTGTATGACGCGATATGTAGCGCGAAGTGCAGTGTAAAATATTGGTATGGTTCACCATCATGTTTCTGGGTGTAAAGGGAAGGTAATTCCATTCATGAACCCGCTCAATAATACCTCTGTGCCAACCCCTACACAACTAAAACCACTACCATGAATACATAGTCTTGTGGCGGAAGATGACAGGCCGCTGATTATTACTCAATGGTCAGCCTCCGATCCAAGGTGGAAAATCCACGTCACTTTCACAAACGTAGAGATGGGTGAGCAAACAAATTATCTTGGGTTGAATCTTCGAGCCAGTGCTCGAGCCGAGCCCTGAAAATGTTTGCTAAATCGTACAACAAACAATACTTAAAATGTTTTGAAATTGCACTTTTATAGCGCTTACTATAAAGTGTCCGCAAATTCAAAAAAGTGTATTTGTTTAACGTGGAAGCTTTGACATTGCTAGGTCTCGTTATAACACTGAACTGAAAATTACATATTCAAAGTGATATTTTTTTACCCATGAACCATTACTGAACTAAGAGGAAAGATAATTGTCATGAAAACCCTCCACATGGCTCAGATTATTATAGAACAGCATTATAGTCTACTAAATCAAACACAAAGATTTAGTATAAGCGGTATTTTGAACTCGCATCTTGAAAGTGCTTTTATAAGCGATAATAAAGAAAAAGTTATGGTGAAATAGAATATTTGCCTAAGATCATACAATTGAAGTGCTATTTATCTAGTTTTGCTGGCTTTATTTTGTACAAATTAGCCAGTAAATGGTTATCTAATAGTCTTTCTTTATATTAAGGCTTCGTTGTACCTCTTTATGCCTTTTTCTCCTGCAGTGTTTATGTAGCACAAACTCAATCCAAAGGTATTGGACCACTTTACACGAGCACCAGTTACATTGCACAAGGTCACCATTCAGTGTTTGTAGGGATGAGGGAGAATAAGTGATTTGCCCAGAATCGCAGGATGTTGAGCCGATGCTGAAACTTGAACCTGGTTCCTGAGTTCCAAAGTTGACTGCTCTGGCTGTAACTCCATATCCATGGTACCGGGAGGAAGGCGAGCTGAAGCCACATGAAAGCTTGGCTAGTTTTGGGACTAAAATTCCAACAGGATCTTGAGCTGAGCCAGAGCCAAGCTTCAGATTTGAGCCAGACTCGTGCTTTCAGTGGCTTGTCCATCTCTACACAAACTCAGGTTACACACTGGACTTGGAAATTCTAAGGGGTTTGAGCATTGCAGATCCTAGGCTTCCCTGCTGCCATTTGTCTGACCTCTTAAGGCCACCTAAGCTGTGTCCAGACAGCAAGTGCAAAGGTCTGCTTTCTGGCTACTCTGTGACTCCTCGGTTGCCCACCGGGTGTCCCTGCTGTGCCGTTGGGTATCACAATCTTCACCCTTCCTTATGCTTCTAGGCGACCTGTGAGTGGTCTTATTATCAATTATTGCTTTCCTCTGCTGCTGAATCCTTTCAGCGTCTGCTCTAATGCAGCTTGGTGACTGCGACACCCACCAGCATTGCTCCTTGAGTATGGGTTGGTCAGCTTCTTTCTGCACAGTGCCAAAAGACCCCCAATCTTGGGCCTCTGTGCTACTAGAGTCACCCAGCCCTCAGCCTCTATTTGTCAGTTTAAGGGGCACAGACTTATCATAGCTGTTAGGTTTCTTGGTGCTGCATGGCCCACCCCACCCTGCCTTTCTACCGATTTCCACGCCTAGGTGGCAGGGAAGTGATGGTGGTTTGCGGGCCATCTTTGGTGGTCTGAAATCCTTTGAGGGCTTTTGCCTATGCCGTCTTGTGGGTTAGGCTCGACTTCCCAGTCCTGACTGGGCCATCAAGACGTGCTCTCCTAGTCGAGAAATGCTTGTTTGGAATATGTTAAAGGCAAGATACAACACAGCTAAGACACCTCCTTTTACTCATGGCTAATGCATATACTGCGAAGATCTGAGTGTATCTACGTGTCGTACATTTTAAATCCTGCAAGCTGCCCTTATTTTTATGATCTTTCTGATGTTGATAACACAAATACAGTTGAGATTAGTGGTAATAATGCCATCTGTTAATGCAAAATGTAACAAACAGTCAGAATAGGCGAAAGGCTCCATTTCAGAACCAACATGCTACACAACACATATTTTAATATCCATGCTTTTTATAGCCATTCCAATATGCTAATTTGGGGCACATGGAACAGTCGGAGGGTGCTGGGGTTGCATGAATCGGTGGCACGTCTGCTGCAATGGCCTAACATACTTTTTTAGTGGACAGGAATTGGAAAGGATTGCAGCTTGCAACGTTTTCACTGGCCTTGTCCTGTGCATGAAAACACTGAATTGGCAGAAGGGGAAAAAAGATCATTAAAGGAGTGGTTTGCTGTACTTAATATAGTTATCTATCGCAGTACACAACCTTTTTTACACAAAGCAACACATTGTTCATAAGATCACACATCAGACAGCTGAGCTATGATAAATGTGTTTGGGTTCAAGAATACCTAGTCCAGCCACAAACGGCTCTTTTTTAAGTCTCTCCTAGCGTTGCAGCGCGCATACGCTGTTCGCTTGGCGAGGGATATTGTTAGAGAGGAGATTTCAGAAGGGGGCTCAAAGCCCCGCCCATCATTTTCATTGGGACGCGACAACGTTTATGCTAAATGCTGGCTTCTCATTGAAAAGGATGCTTTTTAGCCACTGCCCTTTCTCCTTTTCATCCGGGCCATCCGGACCGGATCGTCTGCCTTGCGGCTGTCGCGAAGCAATTTCTTATCTTTAGGGGGGCCATCGTTTCTAATTAGCATGGCCTTAGCGCGGCCGCGTTAGTTTATATGAGCTTTCACTTTTGTTCGCGAGGCGCGTGCAGGGGCAATCTGTTTTTTTTCTTCAGTGTTCCTAATGGCTGAAGGCGTGTGTTCGTCTGGAGCTCCCAGAATCTTTGACTACTCTGGTATTTCCTCCCCCCTTTCCTTCTGTCTTTCTCTCCTCGATCTCTTCTTCTTCCTCACACCTTCCCCACGCCTTACATTCTAAACTGTAAAATGCAGGTTATGCACAGATTTTTGCAGCAAATGCTCGACCTACTCATATATATGTGTTTATTTGATACTGATATCGACACCGTTAACTATTCGATATAGTCAAGATAATCCTTGTTTCGGCTTCTCTTCGGTAGAGTTTCTGATAGTGGTAGTTTTTACTGGAGAGCAGCTGCGCACTTGGAACAGAGCTACAGCTGTCGTCTTCAGACCCAAGGGTGTGTTCAAGGAGGGAGTCGCCCCCTCCCTGGCAGCGTTGGCATGGGTTAAGAGCAGTGCAAGCACAGAACGCTACCAAGCCTGGCCATCGGAGTTCACCAGGCATTTGCGACCTGTGCTTCAGCGAAAATCCCAGCGTGAGGTATCTGCAGAACACGCACCGTGTGATCCCAGTAGTTCGGTCTGCACTGCTTCTTTTCGAGTTAGTAGCAGTGTTCCCTGAAAGCTGCGCGTGCGCACCTCTGTGCTGCAAAGCGCGCAGTGTCCGGTGTGAAGCGCGCACATCCTGGGTGAGCATTCGCGCCGCAAGCTTTTAAATCGCGAGCGGCGCAAAAAACGGTAATTTGCTGATTGCGGGAAGCCTATGCCCGCAGGGGCTCCTGCACTTGCCACATTTCTTTATTAATGGAGCGCTGTTGAGGGCTCTTTTTGGGCCTTTGTGAAAATATTTGTTAATTGCAACACAGTCATGCGCTGCAATTAACAAACATTTTCACAATGACCCACAATCAGCCCCCAGCCGCGCATCTATTAAGAGAAGAAATGCAACCAGTTCAAAAGCACGATGTGTGCTTTACACGTCGTGCTTTTGGACTTGATGCATGTCTTGTCTTAATGAAACATGACTGCGGGCTGATTGTAGGCCATTGTGAAGGTCTCTTGCCCAGACGAGACAAGGAAGGTGTCCGCTTCTGCACTGACGCTGGCAGCTGCGCCACCGCTTTCTTACTCTTATTCCCTCTCTGTCTGTCTAGCTCCTCACTTACTGAAAACCGTGACTCAAGAAATGGTTCTCACCCTCTTTCTTCCTGTCGTTCATTTGTTCCCCTGTGAAATGGATGCAAAAAAGAAAACCACTTTTGCTGGAAATGCCGTTTTGACATTTTTCTATTCCAAAGTGCAGCCTCGGAAATAAAAGGTTCAAAATATGAAAAATCAATAATTAAACAAAGCAAGACGGAGTGTTCTTAAAGTGGCCAGATCGGTTTTATTCAAACCCCAAAAACATTAGCGTCACTTTACTGAGTTTGCCAGTCAAGTGCTGTTTTCCCCCGGTGGGGAAGTGCGCCAAACCTGGAGGTACTGCAATACCTGGTTGATGGGTGTATTGGAAAACAAAATGTGTACGGCGGCTTTGTGTTCACAAATGTGGTCTTTTTAAACCATACTGCTTACGTTTTGTGAGCATATAAGCAGTGGACATTGAAATGGGTCCTTTCTGGGCCCTGTAGTTTTCAGGAAGAAGCACTCACTGATTTCTGAATAGTGAGTGTAAAAGCGTTAAGTTCACCATGTTGTTCCTGCTTATATTTCGCATGCTTTATTTAATCTTTCATTCCCTATGAGTGTTTGCTTTTTCCAGGATGTTGTTACTTTTTCCTTTAGGGAGTATATTGCTCTTGCCTAGTGCGTAATTTGAATTGAGTCGCATCCAGTTGTTTATAGCAGGTCAAATTGGATTGTAGTTGAAGGCAGTGTGAATTTCTCTGTGGGGCAGTATGGTGTTCAGAGAGGGAGCGGATGTAGTACTGGGGGCAGAACTGCCACATTTAGAACTGGGGAACCAGGGTCAGCCTTCATGAGCAGTCCCCAGACCACTCTCCTGAGGGAGCACATTTCCATGCTAGACCTTAGAAGGCCCTGCAAATCCGGAAAAGCCCTGGTGTCTTAACACCAGCAGGTGGACCCTAGCAGTGGCATGGTGGGTTGAAGGTTTACCCACCACAATCCATACTGAAGTTCACCTCCAGTCTTGCAGGCAGGCCTACGAAGTAGCGGACACTAGAGCAACAGTGACTCTGTCACTGAGGTCACAGGATCCCCGGAGAAGAGCTGGCTCTAGGGCAGTGCGACCGGTGTGACAGCAACGGGTGCTGACTTTGAGTGGGGGCGTTGTATATTGTGGTTTTAAAAGCACTTGCTGCCTCCTTCCTGGTCTACAGCAATTTTTGACAATAATAAAAATGTCATGATAACTCCGGTGAATAAAAGTCTTCCTAGAGCAAGTTCGGAGTTTTGTCTAGTGGAAGTTTTGACTAATGGAAAGATAGCGCAGAGGTTTTTTTAAACAATTTTAAATTAATTTATTTCAATTTCAGATTAAAAAAGAACACATACAGATGGTTATGCTGTAGCAATTGATGACACATTAACAGTTCATACACTCGGAGTGGCAGGAGATATCGACAATGAATTAGATGACAATCGTAGACACACAAACACTTGATAGTTATCAATCAGGTATACAATGTGGCAGTGGAGGATTACAGAACATTAATGACATGAGCAATCAGACATCAGTGACAGTCAACAGGTATGCAGTTAGCGGGCCCCAAATATCACGAGGTTTGGAAGTGCTACGCAATTCCTCAGCATAGGTAGCGCAGAGGGTTAATGTGCCTGCTGCCAAGAACATGTACCATGCCCATCACAAAGTGCACATATTGTAAATAGGTCAGTGGGTTACTGCTTTTGTCCGTAAGATTCTTTTGCTACTTGAAGTTTATAAGTTAAAATCCTAACAAAGAACAGTGAGCTATTAACTTTCATCTTAGAGCTGCATACAGACTGCAAGGTATAAACTAGAGCTTTATGGTTTTTTCCCTAAGCCTTTGATTATCCTAATGTTGCAAAAAGTGTTCATTTGGATAGAAATCAATAACGATTATTAAAATGACCTTCAATCATGGTATTAAGTTTTAAATTCTGAGTTTGTGCTTCACCGGATCAATCACTATTAAACCATACTGCCTACTAATATGGTTGTCATGTGACTCCTAAACCTTGTAGTCCTTTGTCTTATGTAACATTTCCCATACAGTGATTTACACACGTAAAATTGATTGTCTCTGTGTATATTGCTGACAACAGAAAATCCATGGCTCGGAAACATATGGCTTGTGCCGCCACTTTAAAGCATATTTGGGACATTCTGTGATTAGAAACATATCCCACTTTGTGAATTTATTTTAATGTCAATAACTCATATTAATCGTTAAATAATCATGCGTATCCATTGGTTGAATTACATAGCATAATAAGCTGTAACTGGTCAGTGAAATGCCAAACAAATACTAAAGATTGGGATGTTTTGCAATCCTGGCCACACCTCTAACTCCTCCCACTGATCCAATCATCAGGTTATTCCCGCCTTCTGATTCTCCGCCCACAGTTCCCCTACTTTTTTTCCCCCACTTCGACCACTGATCTGGATGCAATGACAGAAGAAGCAAAATATCAGTTGGGTGGCACTCTATTCTAAGCACAGATTTTTCGCTTAATTGCTTTTAAGCCATGCCCTTAATTGCATCGGTCACGCCCCTTTGATAAACCCCCTAGTTTTTTCATTCAACTTAAAGCCCGGGTCTACACGCGCGGTCGGGTCCTTGGTGCACATAGCCTTGGCTGCAGCGCACAGAGACCTTACTCTGCTGCACTTAGAGGGAACATTGGTTAGTAGTGTCAAAAATAACGTGCAAACTGTTGTTCCCCTCTCGTAGGATGGAATGCGACCGGGGGGAACTCAAGTGGTTAAGAAGGATTGAAGCATATCCATAATTTGTATTTTAATGTGTGCGCGTGACCTCTGTCGTCCATCCTCGCGAGATTTGTAGCTATACCCACTATAAATGTCCTTCAAACAGAGATCGTGTCCTCCTTTAACAGTATTAGTAAAATGCATTTGAGGTTACTGCACGTAAACGGCCCTGAAAATAAGGCATAGGGGATATTTCTAAAGCTACGCTGTTCTTCAAATACATCTCAGCTCCGAGAGTGCTGCGGGCTCAGCCGACGCAAACATACTACCAATGTTGTCCACAATGTTTTTTTAATAAAAATCAATAACTATCACTGAACCAAGGGCGATCTGTTCATAGTGTTCACAGGAATTGCCGCATGCCTGGATTCTAAAATGTAAAATGCAGGTTATGCACAGATTTTTGCAGCAAATGCTCAACCCACTCAGATGTGTTTATTTTTATTGTTTTTTGTAAAATGTTATTGATGAAAAAACATTTATCATGTACATAACGTGATATAACGTTCGTCATTTAAAGGAAAAATACTGTGTAATATACAACAATACAGTCGGGTATTACAGTTTCATGAATTTCTTTTGTGTCATTTCAAGTTCAACAGTTGGTGAAATGCACAGTTCTCCCCGATAGGCATTCCAGGCCTCCCACTTTCTATCCCACTTTTTAGGGCAGCCTCTGATTTTGTAGATTTCTTTTTCAGCTACCATACATTTGTCCATTTCCGCCTCCCAACCAACCACCAACGGCTTGTCTGCAGCCCCCTATTTCGTAGCAATAGCTCTTTTAGCTAGGGTGTATCCCGGGGTGGTGAATTGTTGCTCTATGTCTGTAAGGTCATTTGCTTCCCAAATGTTCAGGATTCCCAATGGGGGTTTCAGCACGATTGATTTGCTTCTTGCATCTTGTCCGTAGCTCGCTCCCAGATGTATCGTATGTAGGGGCAGTCCCATAAGATGTGATAGAACGTGGCTACACAGTTACAGCCACGCAGGCAAAGCGCATCTTGCCAAGTCCCTATCTTGGCCATGTCACCCCAGTAAGGTATGTCCTATGTAGGATCTTCAATTTAATCACTTTAAAGCGTTGGTTAATAGCCGCTTCCCTGGGGGACATCAGGACAGTCTGCCAGTCCTTATCTTCAAGTTGTCCTATGTCTGATTGCCATCTGTCCCTAAGAATAAGGAAGGGGTCTGGCAGGTAATTGCTTAATTTGCGATAGGTAAGGGAGATTACCTTAGTAAGGAGGGGCTCAGATAGAAGTCTGTCTTCCAGGGGGGACGAGTCTGAGACACTCGCCAGGTCTGTTAGAGCTGTATTAAGCGTATGTCGAATTTGTAAATATCGGAAGATTTTGTTGGGCGCCATTTCGCTTGTAGTTCTTTGAATGTGAGTAATTTCCCCTTTTGAAGCAGGTCTCCAGTCGTGGAGATCCCTATCGTATCCCACCTGTCGAACCCTACTTGATAGCATAATAATCCCAGTAGTTGAGAAGACCATAGAGGTGTAGCTTTCGTCAACCTTCCCGACCAACCCAATCGTTTGTTAGCCATCTGCCAGATGGAGATCGTATGAGCCATGGGACCAAGGTACCTCCCTTTACGGGGTTTGGTGTATAAGGCGCCTAGGTATCCCTCCCTTCCAGTCGTCTATCTCTCCAGGTGGTATGCCGGGTTCGATGGAGCACTGTTAGATTTGGGGGTCTCTAGTTGGCACAGGTAGGTACTTGTGACAAATGGGGACCCTTGCCTCTAGTCAGGGTAAGGGGGAACACTCCTACTATAACCCCTGCTCACCCCCTTGGTAGCTTGGCACGAGCAGACAGGCTGATCTCCGAGGCAGTGTGTAAAGCATTTGTGACCACATACAGTAATCCAGTGACAGCACTACAAATGGACACCACACAGGTTTTATATAAAAAATAAGTATACTTTATATAGATTTACCACAAGGCCTTAAACGACAAAAATACACAATACTATTACTTTAAGATGGTAGTTTTTAGCTTAGTTCAGTTCAGTTCTTAAGATGCAACACTTTACGTCAATGTACCTTACGATGCGTTGCGCTTCCACGACAGGCAATGTCGCAGCGCTGGAAATGCGGCAAAGTTCTGGTGCAAAGAAATAAAGACGTGAAGATCTTCCAGATGCTTCTCCGGGGATGCGAGAAGTTCTCGGTTCAGAAGTGCGACAGCAACAGCTTCAGCTGCGACACTCTTCTCCCAGTTTGCGTCAATCTTCCGCACAATGCAACAAATACAGCGGCGACATCCGTGTTCAGAAATTCGGCGGCAGCTCCGACGGTGGCGCGCTTCTCTTGGGATGCGAGGCGCTTTCCCGGTGCAGTGCGACAACTCCAGCGGCGACACCCTTGTTCAGAAGTGTGACGGCAGCAGCAGCAGCGACGGCGACACGCTTCAGCTTCGTTGAGTCGCGCTTCCAGCTCCTTGCGACACGCAGTCCCTCAGAAGGCCCATAACAGCAGCAGGCACTTCCAAAGAACTCTGGGGAGCTGGGGGTTGAAGTCTGTTGTCCCCGAGACTTCAGCAGGAGGCAAGCTCTGTTCCAAGCCCTTGGAGATCCTTCAAGTTGAAATAAGCACACAAAGTCTCTTCTCCTTCCTTTGGCAGTCAGGCAAACCACTGCAGGCCAATCCCTCAAGCAGCACTTCAGCTTAGGGATAGTCTCTCCTCAGTTTCTTCAGGTTCCGCTCCTCAGTAAAGGTTTCTTCTTGTTCCAAAAGTGATCTAAATTCTTGGGATCAGGGTCCCACTACTTATACTCTAAAATCCTTTGTTCTCTGAGGGGAGAGGGGCCTTTGCCTGGTCCAAACCAGTTCCTGAGCACTCTGTGTACCAGACTTCTCCTTTCCTTTCACAGTGTAGGGCAGAAACATCCGACGTCCCACAGGAGGTGGAGCCAGCATTGTGGAAGGCAAAGCACAGCCCTGGAGCACTTTGTTGACCTGATTCCTTCTCTCCATTCACAGTGCAGGGCAGAGACGTCAGACGCACCACAGGGGGTGGAGCCAGCACTGTGGGGGGCAGGCACTGACCTATTCAGGTCCCTGGTGCAACTCCTGCCTCCCATCTAGATGCAGATCTCTCTATTCACCACTGGGCGGACTCACCCTGTCTCCTGGAATCCCCCAGCCCTGTCACTCAAACTCCAGACAAGGAATACACAACCTAGCAGAGGCAGGTTTGAATGGTTAGCCAAAATACCCACTTTCTAAAAGTGTTTTTTTCAAACGCAGAATGTTAAAACCAACTACACTAAAATATGTATTTTATCATTCTGAGTTCAGGCATACTAAATTCGAATTTCTACCATGTTCCCTGAGTCAGTTAGGATTATAAGATGTAATAATCATACTGCCCATTCTGGCCTATGGAGAACAGGTAGCCTTGCAATAGTGAAAAACGAAAATGGCTGCAATTCACTATTAGGACATGCCACACACACCAGGGCATGTCCTACCTTATACTTACTCCTTTGGGCCTACCATAGGGGTGTCTGATATGAAGAAAAGGGAAGGTTTAGGGACCGACAAGTGGTTGCACTTGCCCAGTCAGCATGCAGTACCAGACTGCACACAGGCTCTGCAATGGCAGACCTTAGACACATTGTACATGGCTTCTTTTGTGGGTGGCACAACCAGTGCTGCAAGCCCACCAGCAGCATTTGGATTTAGAAGCCCTGGGCACACTCAGTGCACTATACTAGGGTCTGACAAGTAAACCAAATCAGTCCTTCATGATCAGCAGTGGTAAAGTGCCCAGAGTCATAAAACAGCCAACAACTGGTCAGAAAAAATATAGGAGGAAGGCAAAAAGTTCAGGGATGACCCTGCAAAAAGGGCCACGTCAAACAGGGACTATACAACCAGTGGTTGGTTGCCACTAATTGTGATGCCCAATAATAAAGGCGTATGTCTGGGAGTGCGATGCCTCCGTCATACCAGCTCTTCATCAATTTCCGATACGAGGCCCCCCCGCCACCCATCCCGCAACAGCGTGCGAACCTCCGCCTCAACGCCAACAAAATATGAGTCAGAGCTAGGATATGGGCAGTTCTGAAGTGAGTAGAGGAACCTCGGTAATGCTAACATTTTAAACGGGGCCGCACGGCCTAAAAATGACAGTGGCAATGACCTCCAATGTCTGATGTCTTCTTTAAATTTCTGCAGGGGGGCAGTAAGATTGTTCTCATAGAAGGTTTTGGGATCTGGGGTGATGAAATCACCAAGTAGGTGAAGCTCTCCCTAGTCCCTTCTACATCACATCCCTTGGGGAGTCTGGGCGTGGGGCCATGGAGAACGTAAAGTATGGATTTTGCCCAGTTAATGGCATAGCCGGAGTATTTCCCGAAATTAATAACCATATTGAGTAGATAGTGAATCGATGCTACAGGGAAGCTAAATAGCGTATAGCAATATTTTATCCTCCGTGTCCTCATCCCATTTTAGCCCGCGTATTGTGACGTCTCGCCTTACCCATGCCGCCAGCGGCTCAAGGACAAGTGCGAACAGCAGAGGGGACAAGGGGCAGCCCTGCCTAGTACCCCTGTGTAGCTTGAATTCCCTCGAGGTTTGGTTGTTAACCTGCACCTGTCCCCACAGTTCAGTATACAGCAATCGAACCCAAGCTATGAACTTGGGGCCAAATCCAAAGCTTGCGAGCACTTCGAAAAGGTATGGCCATTTTATTGAATCAAATGCCATGGAGGCATCTAATGACATGATCACTGCGCCTTCCTCCAAATAGGGTTGCCTCGCAAGCACATTATGTACCCTGCGAATATTTAACGCTGTGTTGCGACCAGGGACGAAGCCAGACTGGTCCGCATGGACCAGGGACGGCAACATGGCATTCAAATGGGAGGCCAATAATTTCGCTAGAACCTTAGCCTCTGCATTTATTAATGAGATTGGCCTATACGATCAGCTACAATCCGCTGCTTTCCCGGGTTTACGTATAACCACTATAGACGCCAGTCTCTGATCTGGTGGCAATATGGCCTTCTGCAGGCTTTCCGAGTACATAAGGTTAAGGTGGGGGGATATTTTCACCGCCATGGATTTAAGGAACTCTATTGGGATACCATTAGGCCCCATCGCTTTACCTGACTGAACACTATATATAGCTTTGCAGAGTTCCTCATTAGTGATACCTGCCTCCAAGGCACCCCTGTCCGTTTCCGACAGGGAGGGCAAATCACTATCCACAAGTAGTTGCCGGGAGTCTTCCGACGTGTACGTGGTGAAGGGCGTGTATACCTTCTCCAGATGGTGTGCGAACATATCTGCAATTTCTTGCGGGTCTGATATCTTCGCGCCCGCAGTGGTGGATGTTTCGGGCACCCATCTGTGTTCTTGCTCCCGACGCTCGAGCCAAGCCAGCATCTTACCCGCCCTCTTCCCCATCTCATACACTCTGTGACCATATATGTGTTATTTGATACTTATATCGACACCGTTAACTATTCGATATAGTCAAGATAATCCTCGTTTCGGCTTCTCTTTGGTAGAGGTTATGCTAGTGGTCGTTACTACTGAAGAGCTGCTTGCCACTTGGAATGGAGCTGCAGCGCCGTCTGCAGACCCAAGCGGGTGTTCAGGGAGGGAGTCGCCCCTCCCTGGCAGCGTTGGCATGGGTTAAGAGCAGTGCAAGCACAGAACGCTACCAAGCCTGGGCATCAGAGATCGCCAGGCATTTGCAACCTGTACTACACGCTAGTTACTCACCACCATCTCTGCCCCTCTCCTGTGTGCTTGCACGCTCTCTCAACCCCCTCAACTCCCCCACCGTGTCTCCCTTTTGTCCTCTCTTAATACACGCTTTCTTTCTTGCCCTCTGTCTTCCATCCTATCCTCTGTGTCTATCACTTTTCACTTTCTTGTTCTTTTTTTTGCCCTACAGACAATGCGCGTGTCCTCCAAGTAACCTCCCATTCCAATTGAGCACGGAGCCACACAAGTGAAAAACAAAGGGTGTATTCAGTTTTATTCTACTCTTAAACTGCAAGTACTTTCAGAATCTAACAGCCTTACCCATCGGCTTTTTTGTGCTTAGTTATATAGTGCAAACTCGACCCGGAGGTATTGGAGTGCTTTACATGAGCACCAGTTGTGTTCATACATTTATGGTGGCCACGGGGAGATAAGGTGATTTGCCCAGAATCCAAAGATGCAGAGCCTACGCAGAGTCTCGAACCTAGTTCCCGCACTCCAAGGTCGGCAGCTCTATCAGTTATACCACATCCCCTCCCTGTTTTCTTGTTAGATGTGGTGGTGCAATGGTGCCCACACATGCAGTCTGCATTGCAGCTTCTTTTTCTTATTTTTTCCATCTCTGGGGAAAGTGGAAACCACTTGGCCATTCGCACAGGTCGCGTCTAGTGCTCCATGTTGCAAGTGAATGGTTACACGCTAGTTACTCGCCACCATCTCTGCCCCTCCCCTGTGTGCTTGGACGTAACTTGCTCCCATTGCGCCGCAACATTGCCTGTCGCCATCTGGGGGATTGCAGAGCGTGGCGTTCCATGGAGGCAGAAACCCACCTAACCGCCTTGACACAAAAGCGCACTTTGGAAAAGAGAGCCCCGTTTGCTGTGAGAAAGTCTGGTTGCAGTTTTAAAAGGAGCAGCTCGCAGGCCTGCCTGGTGATTCGGGTGTCCACGGACAGAATACACACCGATAAACGCATTCACACAAACCAAACCGTTCAGTACCTCGCGTTTAAACCTTTTTAAAAAAAAATTTTTGTTTTTTTTGCTGCTCCGATTAAGCCTCCGAACTCTAACCCCAGCCACCCACCCCTAAGAAAAAAAGCACAAACCAACACGACTGATACAAATTACTTCACTAATCTCAAAACACCGTGTTGGGGGAATTTCTGAGAAAAGCGGTCTCAAGTGGCCATGTTAAGTGCTTCAGATAAGTTATTGCCAGTGTCCGGCTGCCCTGCAACTTGGAAACAGGATGTTGTGTGTATGTGTGGGGGGAGGGGGGAAGAGGAATGCCTAACAAGGATACGGGGCAACTATCAGCTGGGTAAAAGGCTCCGCTCAGTCAGACACAATCTCGCTCACAGCATATTTAAAGTGTTGTAATTTTTTTTTGTGTGTGCAGTTTTATGTAGCGCGAACTCTACCTGAAGGTATTGCGGCGCTTTACATGAGCACCATGTAAAGCACTCCAATGTTCATGCTTAATTGATCAGCGTGGGCTACAAGGTTGACTAGACGGCTTGGAGTTAATTTAATATAAGTTTGGGTGTCTCCGCACCCCGCTTTCAGGCTAAAACGTAAACAGAGAAGGAAAGCTGGAGAAACGAGAGAGCTTGGGCAGAAACAAAACCCCCTCTGTGGAGGCGCACCGCTCCCCTCACCCCAACAAAAACCCTAGGAATTTGTAAGAAAGAGAACTGCCAGCAACACCGTGAAAACTACAGGATGCTCATTGGAAGCAGATGTCTTTTCAGCTTCAGTGCTAAAGCCACAAACCCTGCACTTACCTAGAACCCCTCCCCTGGTCGACTCAGCAACCAACAGGCACTTACTTCCGTGTCCGTCCTTAAACCACCAAATAAAAAAAAGCGTTCTTTCCCACACCAGCCCTCCTCGGACCCATCCATGCCCTTGCACCCCGCTTGTCAATGATTTGCAAATCTTAGAATAACCCTCCTACCAACCCCAGAAACAAACCTGCTCAAGAGCCCAATTCCTGCACCCTCTTTCTCTGCGCAGCCCTCCTGTGGTTCCTGGAGCCCTCCCAGGCCAGGCAGCACAAGGATTCTCTGTACATGTGGATCGACGCTCACCAAGCCCGGGTCCTTCTAGGTAACATCTCTCTCGCTCTCTCTCTCTTCTTGGAATATACTGTAGCCAGGGGGGTGTTGGAATTCGGTTGCACGTGGTCAATTCCACAAAAAAATAGCTGCGTTCTCTGCGGCATGCTTGCGTATTATTGCATGTGTTTTCAGTGTTCAAAAGGTGTTCGCCTTAACATTTTGCTTATCGACTTTTCTGTTTGCATTGCCCCCTGCTAGCCTGTCTCCATGTCTTTCTGCCTGCCCGATTTCCACACACTGTCATTTCTGCACCAGCGAAACTGCATGTCTTTTCAAATTTAGTGGCCCAGTCAATGGAAAATGTGCTGTCTGTAAAAGACAGTGCGCTACATACCACACCATGCTTTATTAATACACTTGTGACCGTGCGCTCCAAAATGCACCACCAGCCACATAGCACATGTCTACCGCTCACTCTCCTGCTGGATCGGCGTGGTGGCTCATTTTCTCTTTGTGTGTCCTTGGATTTTTCACAATCCCCATGACTTGGGGGGGGGGGGGGGGGGGTTGCAACACTGATCCACTCCGGAAATCGTTCAATCACCACTGGCTTGAAGCGATACGGTTTGAAGCATGCCTCCTGGAGCGCGACTGTCAGGGAGGGGCTCGGCGTTCAAATGTGAGCAGCACATGTAATCAGAAAACAGCCTTGGCTGCGTGTTGTCTTCAAGGGGTCAGCTCTACTTTAGTGTGTGTTTTTGCTTGTCTGTGAAGCTTGCACTGATGCCAGTACTGCACAGGTTCTTTGTACTGGTACTAAAGTTGTCTATATGGCCTGTACCCGGTCTGTCTGTGACTGCATCTCAGCCACATCTGCCTTAGATTGACCTTCTCTGGAACTGGATCCGGACTGGATCGTTTGCTTCACTGCTGTGTTGTAAAAGAATATGGAGTTTCAAGAGAGAATGTACTATAGTACAAATGCAATGCAGTAGATTTCGCAATTACAACAAAGTGAGCTATTGCCATTTTTAATTACACTATTTGATAAATGCTTCATGAAGGTAAAAAAAATAAAAAAAATTCAATGCCAGTAGCTCAAAACAATGTAATTGCGAGACCTATTGCATTGTAAATGCTTGTTTTTAAATGCAGTGCTGCTCCTTTCCACCTTCTTTTGAACCTGCCATGCCACTAGTCTAACCAGCGGTGTACTGCTCTAGTCTATTCCTTTTGCTTACATGTTACATTATTACTGTCCTTCTGCCCCGTCCCAAATTATCATTTCCTTATGTCCAAGGTCTCTGAAATTAAGCGACATGGAAAGGGCCAAATTATGCTGCATGGTTGATTAAATTATGAGGCATAATGCAGCACATTTTGTGATAATATAGCTTCATTATTTTGTCATTTTCACACTTGTAGGTCTCGCCTAGGCATCACTTGGGCTGTCTCTTTGAGAGATTCTCTATTTAGAATATGGGCTTTAAGCCCTGCCCAACTTCCGCACATATTTTTATTTGGGTCGTTTGACTGTCTTTTGGACATACTTTTTTTTGTTTGGTTAATTTGTTTAGTAGTTCCTCCTATTTTACTGTTGTATCCTTGTATCCTCCCATGGGGACTGCCCCGTTACATGTGATCTTACTCTGTATGTTTTATTTACAATTTCTGAGCACTCTTTTGTTAATAACAACAATGCAAGGAGAGGGACAAGGCAGATGGGCTTCTTTAATGAGGTCCAGTGTACAAGCCCCAATAATCAAGAACAAAAAAGGGTACAAAGTTCCTCTGGTGCATAGAAGAGTTAGTTCAGGACGTGGATGCCATCAAAAAGAAAGGCCTAGTAGTAACTTGGGAAATTCCCTTGGTTTGAACTAGAGCTCTCACACACCCAGCAAGCTGGGTGTCATGCTTCATCATATGAGCTCTGCCCCTCGTCAAGGCGGCGCTGCAATCCTTGACGGGCACCCGAACCGGGGCTCTTTATCGGGGATCTTCTGTTCCTGCCGGTTGGTGCATGGGGGTAAGGGGGCCTAAAGTGTGTAGATGTGTGAAGTAGTGAGGTTAAAAAGGGTCAGTTAGTCCTTATCAGTAATTTATTCGGAAGGTAAACTACCCGATTAAAACTGGTGTAGAGTGGCTAGTGTACTAGAGAAGGTGTCTAGTCATGAAGCTCTACTCTATAGATCGACATGTTTCGTGCCTCGTGTGTCAGGAGGATCTAGGCACTTCTTCAGGATCATAAGCAACTATCTACACTACGTGGAGAGGTGTGTGCTACCTACCACGTCTTCAGGTGCATTGCCTAGTGGGTTGCTAGAAATTGCTAGCAACAGTCCTGGCGGTGACTAGAGGACACCGGTTGGGTCCCGCGTCGAATCACGCTATGCTGTATCACCTACCCAATACCGCCAGGAACCGGGCTGTTGCTAGCAATTTCTAGCAACCCACTAGGCAATGCACCTGAAGACGTGGTAGGTAGCACACACCTCTCCACGTAGTGTAGATAGTTGCTTATGATCCTGAAGAAGTGCCTAGATCCTCCTGACACACGAGGCACGAAACATGTCGATCTATAGAGTAGAGCTTCATGACTAGACACCTTCTCTAGTACACTAGCCACTCTACACCAGTTTTAATCGGGTAGTTTACCTTCCGAATAAATTACTGATAAGGACTAACTGACCCTTTTTAACCTCACTACTTCACACATCTACACACTTTAGGCCCCCTTACCCCCATGCACCAACCGGCAGGAACAGAAGATCCCCGATAAAGAGCCCCGGTTCGGGTGCCCGTCAAGGATTGCAGCGCCGCCTTGACGAGGGGCAGAGCTCATATGATGAAGCATGACACCCAGCTTGCTGGGTGTGTGAGAGCTCTAGTTCAAACCAAGGGAATTTCCCAAGTTACTACTAGGCCTTTCTTTTTGATGGCATCCACGTCCTGAGCTAACTCTTCTATGCACCAGAGGAACTTTGTACCCTTTTTTGTTCTTCACTCTTTTGTTAATAACTTCTTTGTGGCTGGTGTTGCAGGCACAACAGCTACATACTTCCCCAACAGCATTTCCCTGACTATAATTTGTAACTAGAGTTACAGGCAGACAGCTACAGACTTCCCCAACTGCATTACCCCGACCATAATGGAAATTTTATTTGTTTTTCGCTTTTCTGTGTGCTTGAGAGTTAGCATTCGTTGCAAACGCTTGAGTTGATAGGTTTTTTGTTTATTTGTTTATAAATGGCACTGCTTTCACTTAAAATTTTTCTACACCGCACCGCTTTTAATTAAAATGTAAGGATCAGTAGATGTGAGTGCCGCGCTTTAATACACAGCATGGCTGTGCACCTTTATTTATGAACAGCGCCGCTTTCACTTTAAATTTAAGGAGAAGAGCTGGGCGCCTTACTTCAGCACACATGTCTTTATTTCAACATGCGCTGTGTAACTCCGACCATGTTATTGTTTACTTACCCTGTTCCAGAGGGCGCTTTTAATGCTGTCATAACACTTTTCTCTACTTGGGCATCGTTCTTAATTTTTTCAGCATGACACCTGATACTCCTTCAAAATTTCCAGTTCTGCACATGGTGATAAAATGCCTGATAGGCATTCAAAGCTAATTCTGTATATAGGCATTCAAAGCTAATTCTGTAGACGCTTGTTTAAATGTCCCTCTTGTGACTTTTATGCCAGCACCTGAGAAACCTGTTCAAACAATACTTGCTAAATGAGTGTAGGACTGGCATCACAGGGAAGGGCATTTGTGGATTTTAAACCCTGCTCTCTGTGTGCCATAAATACTGAGTGCTTCTGCTACTCGCCCGAGCCTCTCAGTTTGTCAGCTCAGTTCTATTCTGATTTGCCGCTGTTAGTTTACTGCAGTGTTAAATCATATGCTTCTACTTTCTGTCTTAGTGAAAAGCAAACTACACCTGGCAAAAGGCAAATTTAATTTTACTCCTAAGCACAGCTCTCGCGTAGTTAATTGGTTGAAAAGCCTCCACAGTTTCTACCCCACCTCTTTACTCTATGTAGGAGTCCAATTACGAAGTACTGGCAGCAGCCAAGTCGAGAGGAGATGGGGAAAACAATGATGGTGTCATTAACTTTCACTCAATGTGCTCCCTTGGTTCAGTTTTTTTTAAATGTATTTATTTATTTATTTATTATAAAGTAAATGTCATCTAGGCATTCCTTTCACAATACACATCACTTTGTCAAATTGCACCCAGCTGACTTTATTTTGTATTCTCGCTACACACCACCCCTTCTGCTCCTTAAATCTATTTTAGTGGCCAAGCAGTAACTGTAAAAGGTAAAGTTTGACTGTAACATCTCTGATCAGCATTTTCGTTCGAGATACAAATACATAAAATATATGGACAACCCTTCGCTCTTTTTTTTTTTTTTTTTTTTTTTTTTTTTTTTTTGAAACCGTTTATTGCAGTTTATAGAAGTTACAGGTATGGGCCTACAACCACACGGCCGGCCGCTAGAGCATCAAAAGCATATTACATACATACAGCAAAAAAAAATTTTCTCAGCGGTGCACAGTAGGAAGACAGGAGTAATCAATGGTGCAGGCCTCACAGCTCCATGCCCACAGTACGGTTCCATTTTCTTAATGCAAAACAACAAAAACAAACCACAACCGCAAGGCAACCCTCGATCCAAAGTGACAACACGTGCTCCATAAGTGGGGGATCCAAACCAGCAGCAAAATTCTGAAGAGGGGGACGGGAGTAGATCAGGGACTGGGGGACCGCGCGCCCGCGGCCAAGGGAGGGGCGCCATCTAGGGAGACGGAGCCGGCGAGGCCGCTGGTAGCAGCGGCGGCTCACAAATACCCCCGCGGTAGGCGTTCCAGGGGCCCCAGAGTTTCATCCACGCCCCAGGCTTACCCCTCGCCACATACACCACCTTTTCACGAAACATACACCAATCCATATGCTCTTTCCAGGCCGACACCGCAGGGGGCCTCTGGGATCCCCACAATTGGGCAATATCACGCTTGGCTATCATGTATCCCAGAGTCACCCACCGCGCCTGCGGGACCGAGTAGTCATTTGGTTCCCAGACATTCAGCAAGCATCTCCTCGCTTCAGGCAGCAGCGCGACACGCGTAACCATTCGTAGAACCTCATGCACACCACGCCAGAATCGCTCCACCTTCGGGCATTCCCACAGTATATGCATGAAAGTCGCCAACGCACCACAGCCACGCTTACACATTCCATCACCGGCAAAACCCATACGTAAAAGCCTTGGCCCCGTCACATAGACCCGGTGAAGGATCTTGAGCTGGACGAAACGAAGGCGAGCCGGGATGGCCACCTCTTTCGGAGAGGCCACCGCGGAAATCCAATCCTCGTCGTCCAGCTCCAGCCCGTCGGCAACCCAAGCCTCGCGGAGACTAGTCAGCAGACACGATCTATCGTTAATCAATTTTTTGTATATGAGGGAGATCGTGCTGTCCGGGACATGGCCATCTAGCACTCTGTCCTCCAGGGGGGAAGACTCCGGAATGGATGCAACATCCGGGAAGACGGAGCCCAGCGCATGGCGGACCTGTAGGTACCGAAAGTACTCACTGCCCTGCAGCTGAAACTCCGCCTGCAGCGTCTCAAAAGTTTTGAATCCCCCCCTCGTCCAGAGATCTCCCACCGTGCTGATTCCGATCGTGTCCCACTTTTCGAAGCCCTTCGACGTCCACAGGGAGCCCAACCTCTCAGATGCATACAGCGGAGACGCTCGGGTCAAACGGTCCTTCCACCCCATAGCTGCATTAGCCGCGTGCCAGACACGCACCATGACACGCGTCGGTCCCGTCAAACGGGAGTCGGGCGCGCCAGAGTAGAGCGCTCGATTATAATCGCCACCGGGCAGAAGCGTCCTGTCCATCTCAAATGCCGGGTTCAAGGCGGGCCCGTAAAGGCCATGGTTAATTGCAGCTAGTTGGGAGGCCCAGTAATACCGTTTGATGTCCGGGAGGGCGACCCCTCCATCGTACCACGGGAGCGTCAATTTAGCCAGAGCAATACGCGGCCTCCCGTCCCAGAACAGGCGCCGCTGGAGGCCCTCCACCTCGCGAAAGTAGCGTGCCGGGACCAAGTCCATAGTGTTCTGGAGGGCGTAGAGGAAGCGCGGCAGGGACATCATTTTAAATAAGGCCGCTCGGCCGAGCGGCGAGAGCGGCAGACGCCGCCAGCGCACCACGTCCTCCCTCAGACGCTGGAGGGTGGGCAACAAGTTCCGCTCATAGCGGGCCTCCGGGTCAAGAGTGATATATATACCCAGGTACCGGAAACCCTGGGAGGCAATCTGGATCGGACAGTCCCGTGGCAGGACCGGGGCCTCCCCGGAGAGCACATAGACACAGGATTTCGCCCAGTTGATGACCAGGCCTGAGTTGCGACCGAAGGAGCGCAAAACATCAACCAGGACGATCAGTGACTTGCGCGGGGAGGCGAGATACAAAAGGATATCGTCAGCATAGAGGGACACGCGGTCCTCATGCTCGGGGGTCCAGCGGAGACCACGGATAGAAGGGTGCCACCGCAGCCACTCCGCCAGGGGCTCCATGGCCAGGGCGAACAGGAGAGGCGACAGGGGACAACCCTGTCGCGTGCCCCGCCCCAGCGCAAATGGGGCAGATACTCGCCCATTCACCACCACCTGCGCCAACGGGCCCGAATATAGCAATTTGACCCAGCTGACGAAACCCGGGCCGAACCCAAACTTCGCCAGCATCGCCCAAATATATGGCCATTCGAGCGTATCAAACGCCATAGTGGCGTCCAAGGACGCCAAGATGGCCGGCTCCCGCACAAACGGGACACGTGCGAGCACCCCGTGTAAGCGCCGCAGATTAAGCGCCGTGTTGCGATGTGGTATAAAGCCCGATTGGTCTTGGTGGACCAAATCGCCCACCACGCCGACCAACCGGTTGGCCAACACCTTGGCGAGGATTTTGGGCTCCGCGTTCAGAAGCGAAATCGGCCTATAAGATGTGACCCGCTCACGGGGCTTCCCCTCCTTATGGATCACCACAATTGTAGCCAGACGCTGGTCCGGCGGGAGGGAGCCCTGCGAGTGGGCCGCAAGGAACATCGCGCGCAGGTGGGGCGCCAACACATCCGGGCGTAGCTTGTATAGCTCAATGGGAATACCATTGGGGCCCATGGCCTTGCCGGATGCAACCGAGCGAATAGCCGAGGCAATTTCGTCCGAGGTGGGCGGGGCATCCAGCGAATCCCTGTCCTCCACCGTAAGGGAGGGCAGTGCGATGTCCCGAAGCAAGGCATGGGAATCTTCCTCCGAGCAGGGAGAAACCGGGGAGTAGACTTCGCGGAAATAATCCGCGAAGCAGGAGACAATGGCTTCCGGCTCAGTGACGCACACACCATCCACGCTCTCAATCAAAGGCACCACGCGGCTCGCTCTTTCCCTCTTGTCCAACCACGCAATCAATTTGCCAGCCTTGTCACCCACATCATACAATCGCCCCTGCTGCTCTCTACCGAGGCCCCTGGCCGCCTCCGTGACGAGGGCCCGATAGGCCGCCTGCTTTAAGTGCAAAACATGCAACTTAGCATCTGTTACCCCGCTCCCCAGGTCACCCTCCAGTTCTGCAATCTCGGCCTCAACCCGGGTCACCTCCTCCCGCTCGCGCCGCCGGGCATTGGAAATAAAGGAGAGGGCCTCCCCTCTAAGAACCACCTTGAAAGCCTCCCACAGGGAGATGGCAGACGGGACCGACCCCACATTCTCATCGAAATAGCGCTGTAAGGATTTGATCAAGTCGGCACGAATGGTGGGGTCGCGCAAATACCATGCATTGATCGGGGCCACCCTGCCATCCCCCCTCGGGAAGACATCGAAATGCAACAACAATGGGGAGTGGTCTGAGATACCCCGTGCCAAATGGCGCACCTCCCCCACCCTCCCTGCATGGGCCGCCGGGACAAGGATGTAATCAAGCCGCGAGAGGCTACCATGGGCCCCCGAGTGGAAGGTGTACTGTTGCAATACGGGATGCTTCAAGCGCCAGCAATCCACCAGGCCCAGCGTGTCTAAAAGGCCAGGCAGCCACGCCTGTGCCCGGGGGAGGTCCCTAGGGGGATGGCGATCCATAGACCCAGAGGCAACCGCGTTAAAGTCCCCTCCAACCACCAACAGGCCACCCGGAAGGTCCAGAAGGAGGCGCCCCAGGTCCGCAAATGTAGTGGCTTGTAACCCAGGCGGGACGTACACTGATATAAAGATAAACACTCTACCCTCCATTCGTCCCACCAGAACAGTGTAGCGTCCCCTCTCATCATGGCGCACCTCGTCAATCTCCAACGGGAGCGAGTTCTTGACCATAATACCCACCCCCCGCGAGCCCGAAGTGAAGCCGGAGTGGGCCGCCAAACGGTATCCCCGCCGATTCATTGCATGAAAGGTGTTACCTATAAGGTGTGTCTCCTGCAGGAAGACAACATCTGGTGAAATACGTTTTAAATACTGCAGGACCACACCACGCTTAATCCTATCCCCCAGGCCGTTAACATTCCATGACAACACAATCAAATCCCTACCCCCCATCATACGTCAAAACAATCGGTCGCCCCCCACCGAGCATCTTAAAAACAACAAAACAGTTGCGGGTTTGCCTTGCGGTGTTAACGAACAACACACCCCCCCCACCCCCCGGTCCCAACAGAACTCCCCCCTCCCTGCACCCCTGCATGAGCCCAGACAGCCCCCCCAAAGTGCAGTGTGCCTGTCGCCCCATAGCTAAGTACTAACTAGTCCCCCAGAGGAGGAGGGAAGCCCCCAGCAGACCCCACCCGACCTCCATGGGAGGGGAACATACGAAAGCAATATATGGTAAAGGAACAATATCCAGAGCAAGGCCTATACAGTCACCCCTCAATTCTGATCCGGCGGGCCCTCCCCGCCAGCCGCGCCCCCCCCACCCCGATCTCCAGGCAAAGTATCTAACCAGTCCCCAGCCGCCTCGGGCCGGTCGAAGAAGTGCGTACGGCCATCCACCTCCACCCTCAGCTTAGCCGGAAAGAGCATTGAGTACTTGAGGTTTAGGTCCCTTAGGCGACGTTTAATACCAAGAAAGCTCTGTCGCTGCTTCTGGACCGCCGGAGTAAAGTCTGGGTAGAAGTGTACATCCATGTTGTCCAGCCTGACCGGTCCCTGTTGCCTGGAGGTCTGGAGGATGGCGTCTCTGTCCCGGAAATTAAAAATCCGGGCAATAATAGGCCGCGGCGGGGCACCGGTCTTAGGGCGGCCCCCAGGGACCCGGTGGGCACGCTCCACCGCAAAAAGCTTACTCAGCCCCCGGGGCTGGAGATGGGTCAGGATCAATTCTTCCACGAAGAGATCTGCCGCCTCCGCCTCTCGGCCCTCCGGCACACCAATAATGCGAACATTGTTCCTCCGGGCCCGACCCTCGGAATCCTCCAGTCGCCGGTCCATCAGGGCGCTCGCCTGGCCAAGCCGGCGCACCTCCCCTTCGCTCTTTTTTAAAACAACTTAAAACTTGAGCCTTCTCTTGCATGGAAGACTGTCTGTACCAGCGGTGTAATTAAGCATTTTATAGCTCCTGCTGGGACCCGGTCCTCGGTGAGCAAAGGGTTATTGGGGATGTGTTTGGATTCTTCAAGATTTCAGGGTGCAAAATCCCTGATTTATCCCCTCTCGGGCCCTTCCCCGCGGATCCCGACGAGGTGCTCTGCCCCGATAGCAATAGATGGATTCAAGTACCTGGGGGTGTATGTCACCAGGGACATGGCGGAGTTCTTCACCAAAAATCTTGAGCCCCACCTGGCGTGGCTGGCATTGGACTTGACCAACTGGAGGTCCTTGCCTCTCTCCCTAATGGGACGTGCCGCGCTATTTAAGATGCTGGCATTGCCGTGACTCCTATATATCCTACAAAATATACCATACCCAGTTCCAGGCGAGGTGTTCAAGCATATATCCCAGGCTGTGCGGACGCTGCTCTGGGAGGGTGAGAACCAGAGGATAGTGATGCGTAAGCTCACAAGAGGGGTGTACGACGGGGGGCTGGCCCTCCCGGACGTCCAATTGTACTATTGGGCCTCGTGGTCAACGACTGGGTCTACGCGACAGGGTCGGAACCAGCTTACAGAGTAGATGGGTATGTTATGCCGGGAGGCAACTGCGAGCCGCTTCTATACTCGCGGAGGCAGCGTAGGGATCTACCCTCGCACACGGGGGTCACGCTCCAGTGTTGGCGGGAGGCCAATACATTTCTGGGGTGGACAGACACCTTAACAGGCAGGACCCTGCTATGGCTTGGAGACCAGCTAACGGAGGTGACCAGGCTAACTGGCTTCAAGGGATGGAAACTAATTGGGATCGACTACCTGGGCGATGTATGGAAACGGAAGGCCCCTAGATCACTCGACTACCTCAAAAAAGAGTATCAACTACACAACTCCCATCACTATCTGCGCCTCATACCCGCCCTGCGCTCTCACATTCACTCTGACACATCGATTCCAGAATATTCTCCCATGGAAGACAGGCTCCTCCTCTATCCCATTCTCGACAAACCTACGTCCACTATCTACCGAAAGCTCATAAATAACATGCCTGACCCATTGGTGTCCCTGCGCGAGAGATGGGAGGGAGACATTGGTGAACTGGAGGACGATGATTGGTTAGATGCCCTGCAGAGCCCCCGCGAAATTGCAATCTGGACTAGGTTGCACCTCGTACAGTTGAAAATTCTGCATCGGGTGTATCACCCGCGAACACACCTGTTCTCATGGGGCGAGAGCCTGTCCCCCCTGTGTTTGAGGGGATGTCAGGGAGAGGGGACATTCTACCATATTCTATGGGAATGCCCGAACATAGTGCCCTTCTGGACTAAAGTAGCACATACGATGGCAACAGTTGTGGGTTCGCCGGTCCCGGTGGAGCCAAGGTGGCTTTTACTTATGATTGAGGGACCCACGGACTGGTCCAGGTAATAAGAGATTTGGTTGGCCATGGCAGCCGGGGTGGCGAAACATAATATTGCCAGTTGCTGGGAGGCGCAGGCGCCCCCGCAATGGGACCAATGGCGACGAGATCTGGACTGGTGTCAGAGGGCAGAGGAAACGATCAATAAGTCCTGGGGCTGTGTGAAGAAATCGAAAAAGATATGGGGGCAATGGCGGAGGTATTGAGTCACGCAGGATGGGGAGGGGTAAGGGGTATAAGTATATTCAAACCATTGCACTGCCATGTTTGCCTGCTGTAGTATCATGTAATGTTATCCTTCATGCCAATTGAACACCGCTGTATAATGTATGAGAACATGAGCAAAGTTAATAAAGATTTATTTAAAAAAAAAAACAATTCAGGGTGCAGTACCTTAAGCGGCTAAAAGAGGTCCCATGAGACACCTAGTAACAGCCTGTGGAACTGCACCCTGCAAAGTAGAACCGTAAATGTTGCTGTACCGACAATCTGCTGCATGTATAAGGTCTCAAAGGCAACACCGATTGCATTGCAAATGCTTGTTAACGCGGGCATATGTTGCCCCTCATTACTAGCCATTTAACACTCACATTTAGAAATAAGCAGCAGAAAGGTGACTAATGAACCTTTGGAAAGGCCTTCCACTGTAGGGTAACACACGTTGCTGAGTTTTTAGTAACTTTTGAGCTAGAAGCAGATTTGTTAGTTAAAATTTGCAGATTATATGGCCGATAGTGACAAATGCAGCTAGTCTATAATTTTGCAAAAAATGCAGCATCTGAACAGTCGCATAATTCAGTGGCCATGCTAATTACTCTTGCACTGTATCACCCTGTTCTATCCCCTCCCTTTTCTCCACTTACCTTCACTGCCTACATAGTGTCTGCGACTTAACAAAACCACTTTTCGCGACATTGTCAGTACTTTCATAAATAGCATGCTAGGTTTTCTTTTGTGTACTATTTTTTTTTTTTTCCTTTCCGGATATCTGAATGTGAAACACTTTCATTCACGGTTCGCTTGCAGACCTTAATGTTTGAAACTTTAAGTACACGTTTTATTATCAAATCTAGTTGTTTACTTGTGGAGTGATCTCGTCAATGTTTGAGTGCATTGCTTTTAGACATCACCGGATGTTACTTATGTTCTGTGGCAAAGCACTGGACATGGAAAAAAACACAAATACTTGTTTCTGTGAATGCTTCTGTTTACATAACAGCTGTGATGCTGAGATTTTGCCCGGTTATGTGCTGAATAAATGTTGTGTGTATTTCTGTGAAAACTAGCTTCATTTATAATGCATGAGGATTCTTAGTATCACACAGCAGGATTACCATCTTCTGTATAATAACTTTAAAAGAGTCACAGCTATTTTCATCCTTGGACGACCGGAGAAGCCCTGAGTGTACCTTTCGGGTATGTAAGCACCAAATCTATGCTGGGCAAACCAAAGGAGAAGCTTCCATGCTGACACGAGACCCTGCACGAAACTCCAGCACACAGTGGTCCAACATCCCTTGCGGGGTGTCTAACTCGAGACCAAGACTGGGTCCTTCATTCTTTCCCATCAGGTAATGGGGTTGGCTTTTTCCTAGGGCAATTCTTGGCTTTACACCTACATGCTTAGTACACTTGGGAACACTTAGCTAAGTTTGCATCTTAGGAGTACGTTTGATTAGGGTCGTGTATCTATATGCATGCATATATTCACTGTTTTAGCACCATGGTAGAATTCTACCTTTTATTTACTCTCCCATCTCTAACCTGCCACTCCTAGCCAAAACCTTGGAGAAATGTGTCTTACTTCAACTCGAGAGCCACATTGGCAAATACAACTTACTCGACTCCTTGCAATCTGGTTTCAGGAAAGGCTATAGTACTGAAACCACCATGCTGAAAATTTCCGACGACATTCATCGCTCGCTAGATAAGGGAGACGCTTGTCTTCTTATCCTCCTTGACCTCTTAGCTGCATTTGATACAGTTAATCATTGTTCCTTACTTGAATCTCTCCAGTCCCGCTCTGGCCTCAATGGCACTGTCCTTAACTGGTTCACTTCCTACCTCCAACACAAACTCAACAAATTAAAATAAACTCCTGCCTCTCCAATCCCACCCCTGTCTCTTGGGGTGTCCCCCAGGCCTTTATTCTCTCCCTCCCTCTCTTCAACCTCTTCATGGAACCCCTTACTATCATTTTGAAACAAGCCAGGATTAATTATCACATTTACGCTGGCGGTATGCAACTCTATTACAAAATCAAATCACACAGCGATCTCCTTCATCTAAACCATACTCTAAGCAAGATTCAATCCTGGTTTTACTCCAACCATCTAAAACTGAACCCTAACAAAACAGAAATCATTCTTTTCCCCTCCAAAAGTAACAGTCTTCCTATCCAAGGCTGGATCTCTGACCTCAATGCCCCTAACTGTCTGCTCAATATCGACAACATCCCTAGGTTTCATCCTAGACAAAAATTTTACTCTGAAAGATCATATAAAATCAAAATAGGCTTTATTCGAAATTACAAAGTGAATCATAAATGCTACAAAAATACATCCATGACAGTTTAAAAACCAAAGTGCAAATTTAAAACAGAGTACAAAAGGTTATTCTGTATAAACACATGTATATACAATTGTCATCAACTGCATACTCACTCAATTACTATTTACAACTGCTTCCTGTAATGAATGACGGCCAGCAGAAATCGTGACATTACTAAGCATGTATATAAGTTCGGTAGCATTTGCAGATAAATAAAAGCCTGCCGGCATTGTGTAAAACCCAACTGTAATAACATGGCTTTAATGAGTTTCTTCTCAGCCCTGAAAAGTGTTTACAGAAAAGCACAGTATGCATGGTATTCTGTGGTAAGGTATCATCACACTGGGAATTCACCTGGTCAGGTGACCAGTTGTTAATAGTAGGAAAACTAATTAAACGGTGGAAGATATCCAACCAAAAACAGGTCAGCACGAACCTGTGGCACGAATTATACACATTGGCTAAATATGATTGCATATAGAAACTAGTCAAGATCATTTGATTCCTCAACACAGTGGGTTTCCAGATTTCCGAGGCTAATCTGGTTTCCTCCAATAATGAAATGCATTTCAGTTTCAAGGCTTTTCTTTGAACACTAACCAGACTCTCGGGAAGGTTGAAGTATTCGGGATGGCCGAGGTCTGTCAGGAAGTTGTACACCTATTTAAGCCAAGGGATGTTAAGGGCATGTGAAGATTTTAGGCAGTCAGCAATTATGGCTCGATTGAGAGTAGTATGTTCAAATGACCATATTTTGTGCCATAGTAGAACCGGCTGGATCCTGAACAAATCTGCTATGTAGGGGGCTCCTAGTTCGGAGTGACACACATACTTTTTGGGCTACTTTTTGGGAGAGCAAGGTGAGTCCTTAAAAAAGCTGGAGTATATCAATCTTTCTACGCCCCCAGATCTCTGCCCTTTACATAGCGGTGGATCTACATTTGGCCTTAAAAATTGATATCAATTCCTTTTGGATGTTTAATGCCAAGCTGTCTAGCAAAATTTAGTAAAGCCATTATCGTTTTCATAAAGTGGAGTCACCTTGATTTAACCGCCCCTTGCCAATTCCCAGATTGACTGAAGACAATGCCCAGATATGAGAATGACTCGGTGAACTGAATTGTGGAACCCTCAAAGAAGATGTCACGGCAGCGAGTGGCCTTCTTCCTGATCTTCATGGCGAAGTGTTGCTACTGTTAATTTTTAGACCGAGGTTTTGCATGAACTGAGCAAACTCGTCAACTAGATGCTGAAGGCCAATAGGAGTACGGGCCATTAGTACCCTGTCATCGGCATAAAAAAGAGCTGGTATTGGCCGATGTCCCACCTGAGTTCGGTTTGCACATTTACTTGCCAATATGTCGCATACACTATTAATATAGAGATTAAATAGGAATGGGGCCAGTACGCATCCCTGGCGCACCCCTCTTCCTATTTTAAATGGCCGGGTACAGTTGCCATTGAGGCCATAGCGGACTCTACCCCTGCCTTGGGCGTACAAATCTCTAAAAGTTCACGATAGTGCAGTCCACGCCCATGTTTGCCATGATTGACCATAGCTTATCGGGAGCTACCAAATTAAACGAGGAAGATAAATATACCAAAACTGAAAACAAACTGCCACCTTTAAAAGGCACATATTTGCCAATTAGTAAATCTTGATTAATGGCTTGTTTTACAGTCCCAAGCCCAGCCCCAAAACCGTACTGTTGGTCCGAGAGGATGTTGTTTATTTCTGCCCAGTCCTGAAGTCGTCCTAAAAGAATACGACCAGCCACCTTTACCAAGCAATGCGGAAGAGAAATAGGCCTGTATTGAGCTGGGTTGTTACGGTCACCCTTCTTGAATATGGGGAAAATAAGCGACTCGGGCCAGGTGGATGAAAAACCTTGTTCCCGGCAGGCTCTGAAGAGCAAGGTAAGGATGGGGCCCCAAAGATCAGTGTACAATTCAAACAGGTCAATAGGGATCCCATCAGGCCCTGGGGCTTTACCCCTCTTACTTGCTTTCAGTGCCAGAATAACTTCGTCCAAGGAAAATTCTGGATATCTCGAGTTGTTTAAAGTTCCAGTGAAATTGGAAACGTTGGTAAGAGGGGCTTGCCCAGTGTGAGCAGAAACAATAGGAGGAGGGAGATTACAATGTCCTCCTTAGGAGAATACCAATTAGTAAAATGTGCTATCCATGCGGCCTCTGTGATGGCTATCTCTGCTCGAGGGCAGTCTGGTGCATTGTGGGAAGGAGAGTTGATTACACGCCAAAATGTGGTATTATTGTTAGTTTGAGTTGTTCAATCACTAGTCCTCCCTAAACTTTACTACGGCAACACTATTCTCACTGGAGCTCCTAACTCTCACCTGGCCCCCCCTCGGAGCCGTGCTCAACATGGCTGCAAGGGTTATAACCAACATGCAAATGCTTTGATCTCATCATGCCTGCCCTCTAATCCCTTAAATGGCTCCCCATCGAAGGAAGCTGCATCTACAAGACTGCCTGCATCACCCACAAAGCTCTTCACTCTCAATCTCCGGTTTATTCAACCAAACCAATAAACTCACAAGAGCCGGAACCACTAGAACGATGAGAAGCTCTAATGCCCTTCTCCTTGTTCCCCAATTTCTAGAAAAGAAATCCACCCAGACTCCTTCCATCTCAGGAAATGCACCTAGCATCTGGAATTCCCTTTCCCAGGGACCTTAGATGCAACCCCTCCTACCTCTGCTTTAAAAGAGACCTTAAACGACTTCTCAATAAATTCTTGAGTTCATAATTCTTTCAGATCCTGTGTTCTCCTGAACAGGCCAGTTCTCTGCTTTCCTGCTGACCTCTCATTTTCCTTGTGTGCTACTTATTGTTTCACCTGCCTTTGTACCCCCTGGTCTCTCATCTATTTTGTCAACTCTAATCTTCTGGTCTGTAAGATTTTTTTTGCATTCTCACTTGACTTTGCTTAGTTGTCTTGTCCTCTCATGTTACCCCTCCCCTCTTACTCTAAAAATGGTTCTTTGTTATATTTTATTATGTGCTCCTTTGTTCTTCCTCCTCTATTTTATTTAATCCTAAGAGTTTTGCCTTCTCCTGTTCTTTGATGATGAGATTCCCTTGTACTTTATTGTATTTGCATGTAACTACTTCCCCACTGTTAGTGCCTTGCCCTTGCATCTGTAAAGCGCTACGATACCTCTGGGTCTAGCCGGCGCTATACAAAACCTTTTTAAATAAAAAATAGATAAATACTGTGTTGGTGCTTGTAATCGCATATATCCGTTTCTGTCTAATCGTTGTTGCAGCACACACATTTTATACAGGAGTAAAGCTGGTTCAATAAATGCTTATTGAAAATGTCCCCATCGATTATTCTGTGTATCTCTCTGAGAAGAAGTAAGCACGAGTGACTGTGCGAAAATTACTGTACGGTTTCCACGATCCCTGAGGGGGTCAGGGTTGTCATGTTCATAAGTTGCCAGAAACTATTCGCTCATTGGTAAGGTTGGGGCGCACATAGTGGCACTATGAGCTAGCTGGTCTACAGGGTAACATAGCCTTGCGAGTGTCTGGAACCGGTCTGGGCACCAATCCCGTAGTTTATGTTGTCTAAACGCGCAGATCCTATATAGATTTATAGTAACTACACAACACTGTGGCTGCTTTTGTCCTGCCCTCGAAACTTCTTATTCGGTAGACAGTAAACCTTTGTCCTGCCCTTGAAACCTCTTATTCGGTAGACCGTGAAGTAAGATATCTATATAGGGCAAGACTCCTGGTCCAACCTTCTCTGTGCACCATCTAGGACCAAAACAAACCAAATGGAAAGCATTCGACTTCTGAACTATGTAAGATTAAAAACTCCGATATTTTTTAACATTTAATACAGAATAGCTGTAATGTTCTGTTTGTATTTTTTTTATTTATTTTGAAAACGAATGAAGGACCTGATTTAAGCTTTGGCTGTTTATCAGGGTGGCGTAGGACATTACATCCAACACCCTGACAAACTCCTGCCTGCCATATTTGGTCATCACTGCCAACCCAGCAATGATTTCTCTGCCTTCAGAAGAACTGCAGTGGCAGAAGTTCCTCTAAAGGCAGTGCAAGTTTGTAGCATGGCTACCGTCTTTGAGACACCCACTCACCAATTGTTTTTGTTTTGAAGAACAAACTCCCAAAAGGGGTTTGTTTTATAAAAAGTAAACTCATGTCCCATACCAGCCTAAGAGTTTTCTACTATGGCTTGCAGGTTTGTTTTTAATTGCATTTCTTCTCTAGTACGGCCAGAGAAAAGAACAGCAGAACATGTGCTCTAAATAGGGAGATCGACCTGATGTTCTTACTCCAACAGACTCTACTTGGTCAGCCTGTTGGAGTAAGATTTGAAACTGTGGAGCGGTTGGAGGGGGCAATCCCCATCGGCATTATGACAGTCCGGCTGACTCTGAATCGAGTGGGCTAACTGCAGGTTTGGTGAACAGTTTGTGCCAGAGATCCCGGTCGACCAAACTATACATCTTTTATTTACATATGTATTTCAATAGTTAAGTAAAATTATGATGGCTTTAAGAAACTGAATTTTTGATGGGGGGGTGAAGGGGTTGGTAAAAACCCTTCTCAAACAACCACAAAAGTCAAAACATTAACCTGTGCTTAATCCTCTGACAAAAACAGTCAGGCTTAACTTAGAGGCACCGTGTTAAAATCTTTATTTAGCGCACCATCAGTAATAAAGTAACACAACAACACAAGAGAGATCCCACATCAAATTAGAGAAATAGTGTAAAATGCATTCAATAAAATTTGATAAAACCAACAAATCCAATCGGCAGAACCGGATTTATGCAATTTTAAAGGTTTAAGTAACGATGGCTCCAAGAAGCTGAAATCGCTAACTGTGTGTATCTGGTCGCACTAGACTGGGTCAAATTTACAGTTTCATGTTGAACGCAATGAAGAGTGGACCGGATACAGGGACTAGGTCATTCCAGCTGAAAAAGTTGCCTTCTCAAAAGTCGGGCGCACAGAGCTCAAAACTTCAGGATTTCACAGGAGAAGCTCAACTGATGTCAGACAAGAGTCTGGGACCTGGGGAGGCACCGCTATGAGATCAGGAACTCTCTCCAGCAGAGGTCTGCAGGGCCAGTTGCAGCAGGTCAGCTGAGCAGTTGCAGGGAGGCTTCTGCCTGGAGCTTGTTGTGCTCCAGAAGCTCAGAACAGGAGGTCAGCCAACTTACTGTTGAAGTCGCTCAGGTTAGCCTGGGATGAAGTCTTCCTTCTTAGAGAGCAGGGCAGGCCTCAAGAAGCAGGGCAGGCTTTAAGAAGCAAGGCAGGCCTAATGCAGCAGCAGGACAGTCCTCTGGGGAACAAAGCAGGCCTCAAGCATCCGGGCAGTCCTCTGACCACGGACACTGAAGTTCGCCTGTATTTGGCGTCAGTGGCATGTTCAGTGCCTTATCTTTTACACATTTTGCTTTTGTGTTAGTCCAACATTAAAGACATAAAAACAAAGCATTGGAACCAAAATGCAAAGATACGAACACGACTGGATGAACTACTACATTGACTTCAGAGACCAGAGACTGTGAACACAATGGGATTCCCTGTAGTCTTTATTTTTTTCACCAGCAGCAGTGATGGTGTCAAATTTCTTTCTGCTTAGGGCATGATCTGAGCTAAGGCTTGCCCTGCATTTAACTTCAAACATTTCTACTTACTCGCAATCAGAAGTTGGCACTTAATTAATGTAATAACATAACCCAATGTTGTTCTATGGGAGAGGTAGGTCTTGCAGCAGTAAAAAACGAATTTAGGAGTTTTTCACTACCAGGGCATGTAAAACGTATAAACACATGTCCTACTCTGTAAATACAATGCACCCTGCTCTATGGGCTGTTTAGGGCCTACTATAGGGTGACGTATGTATTAGGAAAAGGGATGTTTAGGCCTGGCAGAAGGTTTATTTTGCTAGGTCGGATTGACAGTAAAAAACTACACACATACTTCAATGGCAGGGCTCCAACATGCTTTCTACGGGCTACTTAAGTGGGTGGCACAGTAAATGCTGTAGGTCCACCAGTAGCATTTAATATACAGGCCCTGGGTACTTTACAGGGACTAACAAGTAAATTAAATGTGCCAATTGAGTGAAAATGTATTTTACCATGTTTAAAACGGAGAGTTCAAGCAATTTAGCACTGGTCAGCAGTGGTAAAACGCACAGTCCTAAAACAGATTTCAGCAACCCGGAGTAGAGAAGGCAACATATTTGGGAGAAGGCCACACCAAGGCTGGGGGGTGTAGCTCACAAGTAATCAAATTTCTTCCTCGGATGTCGATCTGACTCTGTATCCAGCTGATAGCAACTTGCCAGAAGCAAGTGGAAACACCATTGTTTTTGCTCTACTGGTGTGGCTAGGCACAGTGTCTGTTTCAACACAGGCTTTTTAGAATGGTTTACAAGCACACCTCATTTGATTCATACTTATCGTTAGCCCTTATAGTATGTACTGATGCAGCTTCTGGTACTTCTTGAAGGGTTGCACTTCAGTTTCCGAATGCTTGGGGACAGAGTGGCAGAAGTTGAACTGCTGCTACAAAGTAGTTCATTTTTGTGTAAGTGGTGCAGGTGCTATTCGGAAGACACCTGCCCTCTACCCCCGTACCACCCCAGGCTATACCTTCAGGCAGGACTTTAAGTGAGCCGGGTCCTGCCGGTGCTCAGGTGCTGTGACGGGTCCCTTTCGGGCTCTCCATTTTTGCCCTCCCCATCAGGGTGAAAAAAAATCTTAGCGCTGTAGCAGTACCACCCTTCACTGCCTTTGAGGTAACTTCAAATAGCCTCATTATAGTACTTGCACAGTCCCATCATTTCAGAACTGAAGCATTTTTGATGTTATTTATATAGGACAAAGCTAAAGTTGTTGCTTATTTATCCTATGCAACTAACAACCACAAACAAAGCCAATAGTGCTGGCTTGTAGTAGGTTTAATGTTACTTTTATTATACAGCTTGGTGAAATGATAGAAGCAGCAATATACATTATGCTAAGCATAGATTTGTAGCTTGTGTTTTAAGGCACGTCCTTAATTACACCAACCCCGCACCTTTGAGACCATCCCACTTAAAGTCCTGCCTACAGGGACACGTCGGGAGGACCAGCTAGCATGCCGTTGTCCCAGGCCTGCCGTGGAGGGTGACGCGATGTCCACAGTTAGGCTGCTTAGTGAGTTTCAAACATTGGGCACCTGTGAGGGCCTCCGGGGACTACACGGGCAAATGGATCTGGCCACGGACAAGAGCTTTTTGTAAATCAACAAACGCCGATGTTCGTCCTATAAGTTCTTGAACACTTTCTTAAACAGTTGGAGCCTCCGCACAGCCTGAAACACTCTCTCATAGGGGAGAGGTTGTGATTAAGTGCTCTGTGGTGGTAACGTTTGTGTGGGGTGAGCTGAACAGTTGCAGCATCACTGAGTTTTTGTAATTTTTTTTTTTTTAAAAACTCCTTTTACTGGTAAAAAGCTCAAACCCCCTATTTCCTGCATCCTTCAAATCTGAGCTTGGGCTGTTTCTCTTCACTCGTGGCAGTCTACATGTTCTCCTCGGGGAGCAGCATCCATGTTCCTTATTACTGTTATTGATGATGAAGGACCAAGGAAGCTTGCACCGGTTATTTTTTAGGTCTCGCCTGGCGTTAGCATCACGCATGCGGTGCTCTCGCCATGCGAGGGCTTCTTGGAATCGATGCGATTCCAGAAGCTTGCTTTCTGCTCCGTCCGTGTTTTGCATTGGTGCGCGTCATTTTGCATCACCAGTTATGCAAAACCGGGTGTTATGATTGTCCAGGAGGATTTTTAGTCCCTCCTGGTTACCGCCATGTCCGCTTTTGGCCCCGCCCACCGGGTTTGCATCTTTTACTGGTCAGCAGGAGACCGTGTTTCCTAATTAGTCACTAATTCTTTTTTTATTTTTTATTTTCTTACTGAGCTACTGTATCACCACTTCTGTTGTTCTTCTGTTTCTTCTTGCTCCTTCTCACTAGCGTCAACCTTTCTCCTTTGCGTTCTTTTTCTCTGCCTTTAACCATCTTAATTTCGCCTTACACTCATCCTTCTTTATAGCATACGTTGTATTTATTGTTTTTTTTTTCTCATCTCTCGTATTCTTTTCTCTTCGTCTCTCGTCCTGTTTCTTTTAACCTTCCTTTCTAACACGCCTTCTAAACTCCCTGTCCCCTTTCGCCCTTTTCCTTACTGCCGTGTTTGTTTGTTCTTCTGTGTGCTTTTTTTGCCGCACTCACGCTCTTTTTTTCCTCTAACTCATGCCGGAATCTCCTTTTGACCTGACTCGTTCTCACTTTCCGTCCCTCCTACTACGTTTTTTTTCACTATGTGCTTTTTTGTTTTGTCCTTTTTTAGGTCTCGGCTAGCGAAGGCTGCGCTTGCGCAGTCTCTCTCGCGAGATATAATGTTTTTCAGAAGTGGGGCTTGAACCCGCCCCTCTTCTCCATTGGCTGGCCTCTTAAATGCTGGTTAGCCATTGGAGAAGAGCTTTGTCCGTCATACAAGCCCTGTTTTTTTCGCTTCTTTCTCATTTTTTACTCCCTGCCCCTTTTACGCGTGGTGGGCGTGTTTGTCTTTTTTTTTTATTTTTTTTTACCGTCGGAAGGTTCGGCCACTTTGTACGCGGTCGCAACGGAGCGGGACGTGGGGTCGCCTCTTCCTTGCTGCAGTGTGTGCTAATGTAGCTGCTGCTCAGAACCGTATGCCACTACAGAACAGTATTATTTTCATTTACATAGTGCTCGAGCCTTCCACCCGGTTTCGTCTCTCACACTTGCTCCTTCGCTGCCCCTCACTCTCTTCCATTCTTGTCATTTACATAGTGCTCGAGCCTTCCACCCGGTTTCATCTCTCACACTTGCTCCTTCGCTTCGCTGCCCCTCGCTCTCTTCCATTCCGCATCGCCCCTTTCTGCCTTTTTTTCCAATGACCACCTCCCTGCCGCCTTTATCAATTCCTTCTATTTGTCTCCCTCCCCCACCTGTCTGTTTCTCCATCTCTCCGCCTTGTTACGGTCTCCCTCATTCTGCCTCCCCCACCCCGTCTCTCCTATCTCCACCTCACTCGCCCCGTCACCACAAATCTCACCTTCTGTCTCCTCCCCCTCGCCTGGCCCAATCCCCTCCCCCCATTTCCCCATCTCCCCTCCTGCTCACTTCCAACCTTCTCCCTGAATCTACGGCATGCCCTCCACATAGCTAGCTCCTCGTTCCTTTTCCTCACTTGTCCTCTCCCACCCTCTCATAAGTCTTCTAGAGCTTTGATCCCCCACGTCTCGGTGCTTTGTTACAATTCCCCTGACTGCAAACACAGGCGCCAGCACCTTACCTGGTCGAGACGGTGACAAGTAGGGACTGTCGGTGTGAGAAGTTGGCCTGATATATGATGTCACTAATTGTAGTGTACACCTTGTATCAGTCCAAACAACCCTTATGGTGATTGGTTGTAAAGTCAACCTTATAGACCAGCTATCCTAGTGGTAGCATGGACAAGAGCAGTCTTAGGCTAAACTCTGAATGGCATGTGAAGCCAGCTGTTATACCATTTGTAACCCCTTGAATACCAAATGAAAGGACACCACAACAGATATATATATATATATATATATATATATATAAAATAAAGTGTATTTATTCTAGTCAAACCCTCAGCACTCTTTATGAGATTCGAGGTAAGTACAACACAGTCTTATTCAAGCATACATTAAGTCACACAGGTAAGTAATACAGTTAGGCCCTAGGGGCCACGCAAACCATATACTAAGTAAGTGGTATAAGGACCACTGTCACGGAAATAGGATAGGCCTAGGCCTAGGGAATCGCTGGGGCTACACTATACTACCCAAGGTTAGGAATTGGGAGGCCCACGGGATTCCGGTGCAGAGTGGAAACACTCACGCGTAATGCGTATAATCGATAGAAATAGTACAAGTTAGAATTAATAAGATTTAGGACACTTCTGGAGTAGGTAGGAAGTCGAGACTTGAGAACTAGACACTAGGATAGTCAATACCCTGATGAGCACCGGAGTACCCAAGTTACCTAGCCCACGGGCTGCGGGTGCAAAGGTGTGAACTTGCGTCGGGTTTCATCGTCTACTCCTATGGATGCCTGAAGGAAAGATGCTGACAGGCAGTCAGTGAAGAGTGTCCGGTGGATCCCAAGGCCGGGATCAAGAAGGAAGGATACCTGCAAGCAGAAGGGACAGAGTTTGGGTCACTAGCCAGTGACCACGTGGAACCAGGAAGGAACTAGGCGATGTCGGGAGATTGCAGGTGAAGAGGTGAAGCTTGTCGCAGCAGCCACGGGTACCAGGAGATGTCGAGGACGACCAGGACCAGGAGGCGAGCTGTCCCACGAAGGCTCGTGCTGTCGGTGGCGTCGAAGTCGAACTAGGACTCGCCAAGCCTTGGCAAGCGGAACCCACGAAGAATGGAGGACTTGCTTCTGGTGCAGACCAGGAAGGTCTGGGGTGCTTCTCTTTTACAGAGGAGCAGGAGCCAGTCTGGAGAAGCCAAACCAGCAGTGGAAAATTGAAGGTGTGTCGTCGCAAAGGTTACTAGCCAACGGGCAAGCAACCGGACAGACGCGGCAAGCAGGAAAATGCAGAAGGGCCCCACGCAGGACTCGTGGAGTGTGGGGGGCTGATCTTCGGTGCAGATGGTGCTTGGGGTTGGGGCTTCTCAATCCCCGGTGCACAACCTCGAGGGTGCCTCAGAAGCTGCGCTGGAAGATACTCGCCACTTTTCCCAGGTAGCCGGTCCCTCGTCGCCTCCATTGATCTCAGCTCGGCTGTGGATGTGGATCAGGGTCGGAGAAGTCTGGAAATCAAGCCTCTGGTCAGGCTCTGCAGTCGGTCCCTCGTAGAACTTCAGCAAAGCAAAGGGTAAGTCTCTTGATGGTGCCTGTTTGCACAGGGTGGCCACTCCTTGGCCACAAGGGAGATTCTTCAGTCTTCTTCTTTCGTCGAAGGTCCAGAGTTTCTGTTCAAGTTGCAGGTTCAGGATAATCTAATCTAGCAGGGCCCAACTAGCTACTAATATACTGGGCTAGTGGGCTGGGCTACCTGCAAGGTCCCTCCTATGGGTGGGACCAGGAAGGGGAGTGGCTACACCCCCTTTCCTTTGTCCAGTTTCGCGCCAGAGCTGGGGCTGGAGTGCCCCAGCACCGGTTTGAACTGGACTATGCATGGAGCACCTTGTGTGCCCCAGGCATGTCTCATTCCTTTCAGCCCTCCCTGCCCCAATACACTAAAGTCTGTCTGGGGAGGTGCTAGCACCTCCCCAAGCAGGAAACCTATTGTCCAGGCCTCCCTGGCTGGGAGGGCTCCCAGCAGCAGGAGGTCAGACTCGTGTCTGTGGCAGCAGCATCCATTTTGTGATGCTGAGGCTTTGGTGAGAGTTAAACAGCAAAGTAGGATTTTAACATGTCTCCCCCTCTAGAAGGGAGGAATAATATCCTCATCACCAGAAATGGTATGGGGGTATTATTCCAAAGTGTTAGACACCTTACACAACATGTTTTGATAAAGCCAAACCATAGTTACCATAACCGTTTAAGATTATAAGGCACTTTAAGAGTATATGGTAGGCTATATCATAGAACAGCTATAAGGACATGGTTCCGAAAGCTGCAGACAGGCTCAGCTCATGCTAGAGCACCATCTCACATGTTACCAAGCACTCTGCCTCCAGGATTGTTAAGGCCTGCCATAGGAGTGGCTGATAGGTACACATGTGTCTATATATAAGGGTAGGTATAGGTATACTATATCTAAGCAAGGGGTGATTACACGACCTTACCCCAGCTGAGTGATCAGCCAGTTGTCTGATTGGAAGGCCAGACCAGGGGTGGCATAATACATTCTGCAGCCCCTGGGAGGCCTAGGGTACACCTATGCCCTGGGTACCTAGGGTACACTGTACATTGTCCAATAAGGTGATCCTTACCAATTGGGTATGTACCTAGGGTACATGGGGTCCATTTTAAAGAGAGAGCAGACAGCCTGAGACCCTGAATGGCAGGATCTCAGGCCAACTAAGTCGAAAAACCAGCTAGACACTAGGCAAAAAGTTGGGGGTAACCATAGTCAGATATCCACCTTCCTACAGTCGGAGCTCCGATAACAGGCAATTCCTGTTTGTGCAAAAGTTTATCTACGTGCCTGGGTCTGCCTGGCCCCGCACGGCCGGTGACATCACCCCGGAGACGCTGTTTTTCCCTCCCCAAGGGAATTCAACAAGGAAGCAGGGAGATGTGGTGGGGCAAGCTTCGTGCAGAGCTTGGGCGCGGGATGTTGTTAACTATTGAACTAACTTCTACCTTCCCTCCCACGGATCCTGGACACGGCGGGCCAGCAGGGCGCAGGGGGAGGGCGAAGGCAGTGCGGAGCGAGGTTGCCTGCCTCTGATCACCGAGTTGTGGGGTCATCTTTTGAGTTGTCGGGATGCCTGCGAAGACGGCTTTCAGGCACAGCAGCTCTGTGTACAAGCTGAAGCCTCTCGCCTGCTAGCCCGGCAGTTCTTCTCTCACTGAAAACCTTGACTTCAAGATGGGGTTCTCACTCTTTCCTCTACTTTCTTTTATTTGCTCCCCTGTGAAATGCATCCAAAAAAGAAAATCATTTTTGCTGGAAATGTCGTATTTTAATTCTAAGGTGCAGCATCTGGAATAAAAGGTTAAAAATATGAAAAATAACTAAATAAAGTAAGACAATGGTAGCAAACTGGCCAGATTGATTTTATTCACACCCAAACACATTAGCGCCACTTTTACAGAGTTTGCCAGTGAAGCGCTATTTTTTTTTTTCTTGTCTTTGTTTTCCCGGGGCTTGCAACTAGTGCACCAATCCTGGAGGTACTGCAAAGTGTGGATTGGAAAACAAAATGTGTACTGCGGCTCTGCGGCTCTGGGATGTGGTCTTTTTACCATTCTGCTAACGTTTTGTAAGGATATCAGCAATGGACATTGAAATGGGACCATTCAAGGCCCCTTTCAGGCAAAAGCACTCACTGATTTCTGAATAGTGAGTGTAAAAGCGTTAAGGTAACAATGTTGTTCCTGCTTGCATTTCACATGGTTTGCTAAATTTTGCATTCTCCTATGAGTGTTTGCTTTTTCCAGGATGATGTTACTTTTTTCTGTAGGCCGCATAGTGCTCTTGTCTATTGCGTCATTTAAATTGAGCCTCATCCAGGTGTTTATAGCCGGCAGCAATTGGGTTGTAGTTGAAGGCAGTGTGAGTTTTTCTCAGTGGGACAGTATGGTGTTCAGTGGGGGAGACGATGTGACACTATGGCCAGAGCTGCTGAATTTGGAACTGGGGAACCAGGTTCAGCCTTAATAACCAGTCCACCAGACGACTCTCCTGAGAGAGCACAATCCCATGCTAGACCTTAGAAGGCTTTGCAAGACCTTAAAAGCGCTGGTGTCTTGGCACCAGCAGGTGGACCCTAGCACTGGCAAGTCTGGGTTAACCTTCAAGGTTTGTCCACCACAATCCATACTGAAGTTCACCTCCAGTCTTGCTAGCAGACCTATGAAGCAGCACAGCCAAGAACAACAGTGACTGTCACAGAGGTCACAGGACCCTTGAGAAGGGCCAGCTCTAGGGCAGTGCAACCGGTGTGACCGTGCGCTGACTGTGTGGAGACATTATGTTTGCAAGTAAATTAAAGTTTTAAAAGCGCTTGCTGCCTCCTTCCTGGCCTTCAGCAATTTTTCGGTAACAATAATAATGTCATAATGACTCAGGTGTTTAATGTTCTTCCTAGAGAGAGATCGGAGTTTTGTCTAGTGGAAGTTTTGACTCCTGGAAAGGTAGCACATGGGGTTAATGTGCCTGCAGCAAAGAAAATGTACCATGCAGATCACAAAGTGCACATAATATAAATAGGTCAGTGGGCTACTGCGTGTGTGTGTGTAGGTGGCTCTGTGGGTGGCTCTATTTGTGTGTGGGTTGCGCTATGTGAGTGGCTCTGTGGGTTTCTCTGTGTGTGTGGGTGGCTTTGTGTGTGTGGCTCTGTGTGTGGGTGCAAATGCAATAGGTCTTGCATTTGAGAGTGATTAAGCTATTGACATTGTAAATAACAATGCCGTTTCTTTAAATGTTTTAAAAACAAAAACATAAACAAAAATAATGTCATGAACAATGCCAATAGCTCAAACTTTAACAATGCCGAGACCATTGCATTGTAAATGCTTGTTTCTTTTTCCTGTCCTTATTGAAATGTCTCTCTTTTGCCCTATATTACTTTCCTTTCTCTCCTACTGACCGTTCTACCTGTGCTATTTATCTCCAAACAAACCCAGTCCTATTTCCCTTTCGCCCTCCATTTTCCACCGGGTCTATCCCCTTCTCTCCATCTACTCCACGCCTCTGTCTCTCATCTTACTACCGTTTCTCGATTTTACTTTACGTCTTTAGCTCGTTGTTGTCTCCCTTCTATTTCCACCTCTCCCATTTTTAACCGGTATCCCTTAGTTTCCCATCTACGCTGCTTCTTCTTTGCTTCCACTTTTTCATCTTCACTCTTCCACCTCTTACTTGTGTTCCTAAATTGCCTTTTTCCTTTATTTTCATTCCCCTTCTCCTTTTAACCCGTCTCATCCAGTTTCGCCTCTTCCCCATCACTCCTCTATCCTGCTGGTCATTCCTATTTTACCATTCCCCTCTTTGCTATTTTCTTTCATATTTCTGCCCCCTCTGCCTTCTGCGTTTTCCAGTTTCTACGTTGTCCCCTCGCCACTATTTCAGTTACGCCCTTCATCCCTCCACCCCCCACCTCTCCCATATCCCACGCGTCCTCCCCTCCCCATAACCTGTCCCCCTTTTCCTCACACCGCCTTCGCACTTCAACCTCTGACTGGCCGTGTCCCCACCGCTGCGGGAGCACTCGCTGTCCCTCGGCTCTTTTTCTCAGGCACATCGCCCTGATTTCAGAGAGGCGCTTGATTCCTCTCAGGCCCAGAGGCCTCCAGAGCCGGGGACAGCACGGGCCACTCACATCGGCATTCATGAAGACCCCCGGGCCTCTGAGCCCGGCTTGAGGGCCCCTCTACTGATTCAGCTCGGATTCACGCAGACACTAGTGTCGAGACAACATGCGCAGAATTATCTTTATAATCTTTTATTAGAATCTAATTTTTTAATTCAGATTTTGGGTTTTAAAAAGAAAGTCACCATTGCAAACAAAGGAAAAAAAAATTAAGACAAACTAATGTTTTGTATAGAATGTAAATAAACAGCGGCATTTGTAAGCATATTTGTACGTATTATTTACGCCTCCGTTAGCAGATTTCATAGGAGAAACGCTCTCTTCTTTCCTGGACTTTAAGAGGGACTAAAAAAGATGGTGGTTTGCTACAAGGGGCATGGCATGTATAATTTAGGGCGTGACTTAACACATGTAAACTACATTTCTGTGATTCCCATAGTGTGCCACCCATCAAGCATTTTGGTGCCTCTATGAACTTTCGGTTATGTCATCCTAGTGTTGTCCTGGGGCGTTTAGACACCGTGGCACTGCCCGTTGGGCGGCTTGAAAAGGCAGTGTGTGCCAGAGTGCACGACAAGCCATTCCATCACTGTCGCACCCAGCTAAATATACACAACCAACATACACCTAAAACCAGCCAAGACTATTGGCTTTATCAATAATCGTTAAGTGTTTAGGATAAAGCATTGTACAAGAGTAACATGCCACACTGGAAAAAAAGACAGAAATCAACATCATAAAAAAAAAAAAGCTAACCTTTTTAGGGAATGCAGAATTAAATAAAACAAATGAAATATATACTAAATCACCGACGTGGATTACCTTAACAGTTTTTGCATTAATTGTTCAGAAATCGATCAGTGTTTTTACTGGTTAGGGACAGGACAATGGTATAGGGGCTGATAGGAACTGTTACAATGTCTACTTTTATTTACTACCGGTCCTGAGTCCTGGATGGAACTGGCCCATTTAAAGCCCTGCTACTCTCTATGCAGAAACACACAGGGTCTTATTAACAAGCCTCTTACGCCACTGGTACATCATTTTTCCCATATTAAAGTGACGCATCAGTGGCTCAAGGGGCTTGTAAATAAGCCCCACAATCTTTCCATGTCTTTTTTTTTTCCTCTCTCACAACATACACACATTTGTGTCTCTATCACAGTCTCACACATACATGCCCTTGCCCGCTTCAATTCCCACAACACACACAGACACATTATCTCCACACACACGCTCAAAGTAATACTGTCTCCCATACAGTGGCAGTATGCTTTAAACTACTACACAACTACTACTACAATTCTAACAACAAAAAATCACAACATATCAAAAACAAACCCTAATAAATACAAATACAAAACAATACCATTCACAAAGCAAATTGCTTTAACTTAAACAAAGGTGAGACATGTTGCGTTTTCAATGCTTGTTTATTTGCGTAATCATTTCATCATACAAAAGAAAAAAACGACTGACTTGGTCAGTGTTTGGTTCGATTATAGACGGTGTCCCTCCCCATTTCATAACACCCCACCACCAAATCTACCCTTCTGCAGTGCACCAGAAGCCTTTCAAAATGTTATTTTCTTTCACTTTTGTTATGGCATTTTCTAGAAACACAGATCTTCTGCAGTTGTTTCTGTGAAATGTTTTTGGCATTGTCATTGAAAGCAAAATTAGTGTGAGAAACCGCTTTACTGTGAGATTAATCATTGCAAAACCGGTTTACCTCAGACATCTAAAAATATTCGTATTCATGAAATTTTACACCTAACCGCATTATACCCCTGTCACTTTGCAGCCTGATTCCTACATTATGCACCAGGCCCATTTTCATCCACCTTAAGCCGGTGATCTCATGAACATGAGCTTCTCCGAGAGGAGGCAGATTTTTAAATTCGGTTGCACTTTATTCCTTCGTTGACATCTCACTCATAGTGCCAGAAATTTATGGCTTTAGCCCTTCTACAGAAAATCAGGGGGAGAATGTATCACTTTTCCTGTGAAATCAGGGTCTTGGTAGTGTTGGAACCGTATAAAAAAACCCCTCATAAATGTACACAGGCAAGTGGTGGTATATCTTGATTCTCCGCCTTGGTGTACCGTTACAGCATCATCATTGGGTTTTTAGATAGTACATATGCTGTCCTCCACCTGGAGGTAGACCAACTGATTTGCCAGTAGTGTCCAGAGATTTAAAAGAGGACGTGAGAGTTCTCAAGTGCAGTGAGATTAAAAATCCCTAAATCACTGTGTGACACAGAATTTATTCAGAAAAACGGTGATGTGAAAAATTTTAAATATAAAAGGTTGTGCGTGTGTAGACCCAGTTACTAGTCTACCACACTAGTAGGTCAGTATGTTTCAGCCTTCTCGTATTTTCTTAAGCTTTCGTCAGGACCAAGTGTATTTAGGTGCTTACCACTTATGTTTTATTTGAATTCAGATCTGTCGTATTCTGGGGTTGCCCCGGTTTCGGCAGGGACACCCCCCTCTGCTGCACCCTCCCCTAGCACGGAGCATTTTTAACAGGGGGCCCTAAAGATTTTAGGTGTCAACAGTGTTCCCTTTCACTTTGGAGTTTCTGACCCTTCCCCGCCCCCCTGCATTGTCGAGCGTGCGGCGGGCGATGCTCTGGAGATCCCCCCTCCCCCCCCGCGTCAAATGGAAGCGCAAGCGTCTGCCATTTTTTTCCTAGAGTCGCCACAGACATCTACCTTCGGCCCAGCAAAAGAGAACGTGTTTCCCCGGCAAATGGCAGTCCTATCTCAAGCGTGCCATCTCCGCAGCTTCTGCAGCGAATTCCTTAACTACATGTTTGCCTTTGCAAGAACTCAAGACTCTGGTTATTGCCACCCCGGGGCACTCCGCTGATGTCTTGCATTTATCCCATGACTGGCACTATCAATATGTGGCGCATGCCCTTGACGTGCACTGAAGAGCCGCGCTCCGGGGCAGCCGCGCGCACCACAATGCCGCTGGCTCGTGCTCCTCCCCGGTTGCTGGGATGTGACGGAGAAATCTAATAACGGTGCCAGTGGGCCCTCTGCTTTTTCACTCCCCTCCTCAGACAGTGAAGCTGTACAGGCACTAATGAAAGGTTAAATGAATAAGGATGGCTGACCAGAGGTACAACAAGCATTGAAAATGCAATAGGCCTCGCAAACGTAATGGGTGTGCAAAGGCCTGGTCGTAGTAGTGAAAGTGACTAAAATATATTTCAATACATTACAGAAAATGAAAATGGGGTGTTTTGTTATGAATGTCTTTGGAATGGATGTGTGCAGAAATTGGTTGAGTACCTTGCAGTAAGCTGAATTATCATGGAAAAAAATAGCAAGCGTGAAAGAGTAACTTGATAGGCAAGGGAGACACTAGGGAAATATCATGCAAATTACAGACCTGCATGGTTGAATTTATTGAGGTGATGTAAAACATTAATGAATGACAAAGTTAAAGCAAACTAAAATGTTACGAGACCGTCAAGAAGGCCTACACACTGAGTGAGGAGTTGATAAAAGGAAAGAGCAACATGTAGACTCACGATTAGTGGTAATCAAGTTGTAGTAAACGGTCAAGAAATCAGATGGATTTAAAGTCTACTTTGAGGAATTCTATACCTCTCGGTTCAGGGGTACTGAAAGAGTGGTATAACAATAGATATTGGAAGCCGTGACTGTGTGACTCCCTCGTGTGCCTAAACAAAGAGCAGGGAGCACCAGTTTCCCCTAGAAGAATTTAGAGATACTGTTGAAGACCTAAGCGGGAAGGCCACTGGAGTGGATGGATTTATAGTGTGCTTCTTTAATATGTTCTGTAACCTGTTAATGTTGCCATTCACTGGAGTACTGCTAAGGGAGTCTGTACAATGATGATGGAGGCTTTCAGCTTGATTACCCAGGAAAGAAAGGTTATAACATGGTGTTCCGTTGTACACTTTAATCCTTCTGAAGTATCACCTAGAAAATTATAACCAGAATAGATGACATTCTACTAGTACAAATAAAGGACAGCATTGTGGGCTTTGTACTGTGCTGCATGGCCCAAACTATAAAACTAGCTTCACCAAATTGAAACAGATGTATGAGACAGCAGATGGCTTACGTTGGAGGGGCTGTGGCCAGGAAGGGGATGCTTTTCACATGCAGTGGTCCTTCCCTAGGTTTTATTTTTTTAAGGAGATCCCAGCAATGTTAGGGGGTTGGTGGAGTACCCACTGAAACCCGATCCCGTAACTATTGTTCTTGGCCATAGGCTGGTTGAAATTGATGTATTGCCAAGGGTTGATTGGAAGTGCTCCTGACTACAAAGCAACTCCTGGCACTGAAGTGAGAATCTCCAGTGATACCAACGATGCAAGAATGAATGGGAACACTGTGAGAATGTGATCAGAAACTGTCCTGGGTCCTCAGCAGATTCAGTCATAAATTTGTTAGCCAGTTGTAACCAATGATAGTTCCTCTCGGGTAGAGGGTTTGAGTATGGCTGCCTGGTGTCTCTGAGATCCCTACTATTAACAACCACTTGAAAGAGTCTCTGTGAGCAATGCAAACCATTTTAATTTGAAGTGTAAGGTGGTCTGTCTTAAAACCTCGGGTAGACTAACCATGAGGACATAAGGTTTTCCTTTTAGTGACCCTTTGAGGTATGGGAGACTTGGAGGGGCACTCTCTGGCTGGGCGGGGGAAGTTTTTCCTGAATAGTTTTTCTGCTGTAAGTTGCATGCTTTGTAAATCAATAAAATCTAATTGGAGAAATATGATAGCTTCAAAGGTGATCCAATAATTGTATTTATTTGTCCATTTATATAGGCCACTTTGACCATTCAGTATGAGTGCACTTTAAATTGTAATTAGGTTTAACTACATTTGGATTACATTGAGACGGGGAAAGGACAAATCAGAAAATTAGAGACCACATGGATTTAATCAGAGTAGAAATTTACAGTACGTGCCTATAGAAAGTGTAGGAATTGGACTCAAAATTTGAGATGGAGGAGAGATGAGTCAAAAACTTGAGACAACATAGATTTAATCATTTTCAAAGCTTAAAGTAATTTCATTGATGGCTATTTTTGTTTGTGGTTCTCAAGAAGTTTGTTTTTTATCCTAATTTTTTCTTCTGGGTTTGAGCACTTTACACCAAGCTCAAGTCAATCAATCAATTAAAATAATCTTGAATCTATTACTTAAAACCATAAAATATACATACGACACAGCATAAACGGGAGTGACATGACAAATGTATTAAAAGTCCAATAAAATAGCTAAGATATAATTCAATATAACATCATTAAAAATCATACTGGTTCGCAGTGATACATTATTGAGGTTAGGACCACACATCATAAAAATAAAAAACGCATAACACTGCTGTCAACCCCTTTATTATTTACACCCTCACAAGTTATTGGGCCATTAAACATAATCTGCACCCCTACTTTGCTGAGTTCGTCCTTTACAAATACAAGCCTAGGGATTGAAAGTCCTTTATCTAGGGAGAGACAGTCTCTTATTATCTCGTTAGTTAAAACTGCCTCAGAATTTTGCCATATGGGAAGCTATAGCAAGAATAGCCACACCCTAATCTGGTATGCTATATAGGGAAGCCCAAATTCCTTATGGCAGATGAAATGCGAGGCTAAAATTGGGACAGATAAAGGCGTTCTGCAAAACCTGTTTTTTCATGCTGTTTGGCCATGCAGTTAGAAATCCCCCACACATCCGCCCCATACATGGCAGTGGGTAGACATTGTGATCTATAAATCTGTAAAATTGAAACAAGGGTGCCCCCTCAACCCCTCCTTTGGGTTGCAGGAAACTGCATACGACCCATTAGCCGATGCAAATTTGGTAGTGCGAAGGGCAATATTAGGAGACCAGGATCCCTGGACAGAAAAATTGATGCCTAAATAAGGAAAATTGTAAGTATTACTCCGGCAATAGGTGACAAAAGAACTATTGGAAAGGGAGCGACACTTGGGGCCACATGACATAATGTGGTATTTTGTAAATTTAGACTGAAGATCAAAGGAAGACATTAAATCAACAAAAGCATGGACCAGCAAGCACAATGGCCTGGGGGTGCGTGCCATGAGCACTGCATCGCCCACGTAGAGGAGCATAGGTAGCAGTCTGCCTTAATAACAAGTATGTCAGAAATGGCCCGTATTAAGTGAGGGTGTAAATCCTTAATATAAAGAATGAATAAAAGTGTTCAACACTCATTCTTGCCACACTTCGTGGTGAATTTCAGTGTCCCCAGACACATTACCTTGTGTGCTAATGCGATCCCTGACCCTCATATCCTTATGCAGATGAGCAAGAAAATGAACTAAGACTATGTCCAAACCTCTTGCAGCAAGTAAATCCCATAATTTTTCCCGGTCCACACAATCAAATGCTGATGAAAGGTCCATGAATGCTAAATAAAGAGGAGACTGTTTCGCCATTGTGTATTTTTCAAGTGCCAGATTTAAGTTGCGACACTGCTCAGTGGTTCCTGCTTTGCGCCTAAACCCATATTGGCAGTAATGTAAGACAGACTCCTCCTGACACCCAGGCCAAAATCTTGTAGGAAATTCTGTCCAGTATCTTTGCAGTAGTATCGATGAGTGAGATTGGCCAGTAGCTGCTGGGGGCTGAGCGATCCCCTTTTTAGGTTGAGTATTCAAGACCTCTTGTTACTTCTCTTGTGGGTTTAAAGTCACCCCCCCCCCCCCTCTGCTGTTCAATTGGTTCAGTTTCCTTTACAAATCCTTGTTTGCTAGTGGTCAGTCCTGCCTCTTTGTCCCTCATTTTCTTTTTCGTTGCCTCCCAGGCAGCAGGGAACAAGTATGGTATCATTACCCTTTGGTTGTGTGTATGTTGTTTGGGGGACTATTTTTTTAGGTCTCGCTCTCGAGACCTATTGTCGCCGAGATGCCTCTCAAGGGAGACAGACTGGGCAACGCGCAGAGTTTTGTGATTGCTGTCTGTGAGCGCGCTTCACATGAACAGCATTCGCGCGTTGACTGCTCCTCCCCGGAAGACCTGCTGAGTTAATTATAGGTCCGCAGCGTGGGGCGCCTGTCGGCATGCTGTGATAATGACCTTTGTTTTAAATGAGAACACGTTTTTCCTCAAAAGCTTTTCAGACACGGCCCTGTAAACTCAGTCGTTCAAGTGCATGTTTAACACGCTTCTTTCCCCTCCAAAAACAAATGTCACCAATGTTATTCAGTTTCAAAACAGCAAACATGCACAGAAACGATTAAAAATGCAATTTTTACTTACGAAAAATCTACCCCAGAAAGCAAAACAACAAAACACACGGGTTTTGCTAGCCACGAAGAGCACAAACCAAAGAGTCGGAACACAAGCAAAATGGAGAGCTTGTCAACATCACAAGATCTTCACCTTCAGCAGTGGATGGCATCGTTTTAGCACGCACACACACACACACACAGGTAAAGATTACAAAATATGAAGGCACCTGCGTCAACAACTATTCCCTCCTTCCGCTTTTAACCTATGGTGAAAATGTTGAGTCATTTACTACAGCAATGCAGAAAAAACTGCAAGATGGCTTCAGCGCTATACACACACACACACACACTCCTGCTTGGCATACCTACTTGTGTAACTCCTCTTTAGGAGGACAGAGCACAGGAAAGGGAATTTCAGGCACAAGACTACACCGCAGGACTATACAAGTCCAGGGATACATCGAGAGATTAAGATCACGAAGAACAACTCCATGGCCTCGAACTCATCCTCTCGCTTTTTGTCACACACCGCACACATTGAGCGCAATGAGAAACTCCTATGTACAATGTGTATAATACCTTGCTGCTCACTCACTCCTCTGGCCGTGGACTTCCCAACCTTCTTGGCCAAGGCATCAGCGTGAGAGACCGCCTCACCATGAGGGCCTGCGACTGGGGCACGCGCAGAGTGTTGTGATTGCTGTCTGTGAACGCGCTTCACATGAACAGCATTTGCGCGTTGAGTGCTCCTCTCCGGAAGACCTGCTGAGTTAATTATAGGTCCGCAGCGTGGGGCGCCTGTCGGCATGCTGTGATAATAACCTTTGTTTGAAATGAGAACACGTTTTTCCTCAAAAGCTTTTCAGACACGGCCCTGTAAACTCAGTCGTTCAAGTGCATGTTGAACACGCTTCTTTCCCCTCCAAAAACAAATGTCCCCAATGTTATTCAGTTTCAAAACATCAAACATGCACAGAAACGATTCAAAATGCAATTTTTACTTATGAAAAATCTACCTCAGAAAGCAAAAAAACACGGGTTTTGCTAGCCACGAAGAGCACACACCAAAGAGTCGGAACACAAGCAAAATGGAGAGCTTGTCAACATCACAAGATACTCCCCTTCAGCAGTGGATGGCATCGTTTTAGCACACACACACAGGTAAACATTACAAAATATGAAGGCACCTGCGTCAACAACTATTCCCTCCTTCCGCTTTTAACCTATGGGGAAAATGTGGAGTCATTTACTACAGCAATGCAGAACAAGCATTTGCAATGCAATAGGTCTCGCAGTTACACGAGTTAAAGCTATTGGCATTGTAAATGACACTGCCAATAGGAATTGTTGTTTGCAATGTCAATAGCTCAAACTCGCGTAAATGCGAGACCTAATGCATTGCAAATGCTTGTTTTTTCTTGGTTTCCTGCTCATGTTACTGTTTGCCTGTGTTCAGCTTCGCCCTGTAGCTGCGTGCATTTTTAATACCGCATTCGCCCCTCCCACCTCCCCCCTTGTCTGCATGCCCGCCCCCACCTACTCTGTGCACATGCCTCCGTTTGTTCATATTCACCCGGCTGCTTCCTCCTTTCTCTGCTGCCGAAACATCTGCAAAATGGCGGTTGCTATCTCCAAGGGTAATAAGTTCATCGAATGGGATTAATCTCTAACCAATTTTGCACTAAACATCATCAATAGCTATTAATCTTAAACCAATGTTACCATACAATTTAACCCTTGCTACATAGTGGAAGGGATGAATTTTGAAAACATTTTGCTCTGCATTACGGTTACTGATGTATTTTACAAGCTAAGTCGGCATTCTAGTTGTTTCTAAAACATGACCCACATTGTGACGTTTGCCACATGACTCGCAGATGAAACGCTTTTGTCGGGAATTGGAGGACTTGGCCTCTCGTCATGCTCTTGCCGTTTGCCTTATTATGGGCCTGTAACTCCTCGGATCGGTAATTTAAAAAGGGGTGTATCTCATGCACAGTTTGACTGGAGCTGTAAGGGAAGTACCTCTGGTGAGTGGTGAGAATAAAGGAAAGTGGAGGAATGGGTTAGGGTTGTTACCTGCCACTATTTCACCAACCCATGGTCTCTCATTGTGGACTGGGACTGGGACTGACGGTCTATGTTCAACTGCGTTGCGCAACACTAAACATCTGGGCTTAACCTAACTTTGTTAAGGAAATGCTTCAGTAATCAAACAAACCGTGGCTGGGGCCCTTTACTCATTTACGAACCAGATATAAAAGAATTGTGTTCTTAGTCTGTGTGCATGTTCCAGCGTGGAATGTCTAATTCCCTCTTCGTCACAGACCAAATATTACAATAACGTATTCACTCAAATATATTCATTGGTGGGGCCCATAACACCAACACTTCATTGATCTGTTTCCCTAGAGGGATACGTTTTCAAACGCTGACATGAAAGGAATATCTTTTCACCTAAACCCTAATGCGCATTGAATACTTTTATTCACTTCAAACCTAGTGATATTCCCCTCATTTGGCGATGAATCGGTTAGTTGTATTATAGTTTGGTAATTCAATTCATTTGTTTATACTCTTCTCTTATTCTAATTTCTTCAAATAATCGACACAACACGTTTGTAAATTAATCAAAACATCGTTTATCTAATTAAATTGCAAATTGTTAGAAAATAATCGTCCAAACCGCAGAACATCATATTTACCTAATCTGGCTATTAGTCGTCCTCTAAGTCAGTCAAGTCGTGGAAAAATCTTTAAATCCATCAAAGTCAGGCCGCAATTCAGTCTCTCAAAGATTCAGGATAACAGCTGTCCAGCAGTGTCACTGTCCTCTCCATCAGCATCACGTCAGGAAATTCGCAGCAAGACAAATCGAACGACAGGACTTTTTAACTCCCTATTCTACCGTCTTTTATAATGATTTTAATGTCAAAATGTATCAAGAATGAGTTTTAGACAGTCCTGATTGGTGGACTTGGGGTCACTTGGTGAAGTTCTCACATAGTCCGTAAGATTAAGTCATCTCACTTGCTGGTTCCGGTTTTAAAGACAGTTCATTGTTGAGGTACTGGCAACTCTCCCAGTATGACCTTGGTGGGTACATCTCTCCTGGGGTCAGGACGAGGCTATTGTTGCTGGCGGTGGCGCAGGCGCACTTCACCCAAAACCTCGTGAGACAGTAGCAGTCATGTCGTGCGTCTCAGTCGGCCATCTTTACGAAGGCCCAAATAGTCAACTTAACCAAAACAAACACAAAAACGTAATTAAAACATTGAAATGGCTAATCAAATGTTAAACCCTCACTAATTCCCCTATGTGTAAGTATTTATCTAGTATAATAGCAACATTCAAAGCGTTTATATTCACCCAGTTATGTCATCTGGTGCAACTTACAATTACATCACAAAAGCAACATATATCATGCAATACTCTAACTTTCTACCATTAGTATGCGTACATTTATCAGTATACAATTAGTTTAACCCTGCAAAATGCAAATCCCATGTGTAATTATTTTGTTAATATAATTGGTGAGTTTTCACTTCAAACGAATTAATATTACAATTAGTTGATTATTCAGATTAATATGAACATGCAGAATGGGGGGTATACAAAAATTTGTACTACCCGCTCCAGCATACACAGTCTCCTGACCCCCCCCCCCCCCCCCCCCCCATATAACCTGTGTAATCAGCTATTCCCCTGCGTAACCGTATTGGTCGCTGTGATATGTTGTTTTGATCACGTGATCAGTTTCTGCTTTGTACAACATACTGATGCTCCCTGCAATCCGTTTTCTCTTAAACACTTGTTGATAACTTCTCTGGAATGTAAATACACTGTCCACATCTCATCTCGCACATGTCTGGTCCTGGAGCACATGACAGTATCTCGCACCAGGTGTCAGTGTTTTCTCCTTCTCAGGAGCTCCTCTTCTTGCTTTTGGTAACGGGTATTTGGTAGTGGTTAAACTGCATTTTTATTATTGTGTGCACTTCATTCAGGATCCGTTCATCTTCTGAAGTAACTCCTTAATGCCAACAAGTCGCCCCTTAACGCACGCACCCAAAAAAATCACATCTCTCAAAGGGTCAGTGTACACTGCTTGTGAACGTTATCCTCTTTAAATGACCAGTCACGGTACTAAACAGCATTCTAGAGTGGGACAATATATTATCATTTTAATGTCGTCTGGTTGGATTGCGTTTGGGAACACATTTTCAGCTTAAATTCTGCACATTATGTATTAGATGATGAATTAAGTGGCATATGTGACACAATCATATTCACATGAAAAAACTCCAAGAAATGCCTTTTTCAGGGGTCCTAATTGTAGCCCCCTGAAGATGCTTTTTGCGGCCTTTCCAGAAAGGTGTAATGTTTGTGTAAGGGCTACACGTATTTAGCTGGATGTTCTAACTATAAGGTATGGTGTTTGCTGGACCTTGGGGGAGCAGACTTGCAGTCAGCGCTGCTAGATTTATTTCTAGACACCTTAAGAAGTTTGTGTTTATACAAGAATAAGAGCACCCCGTATGTCCATGTGAACAGGGGAATCAAGTCAACCGTAACAAGTGTTCGCATGGAACTCACTTTAAATTTTTTTTTTTTTGTTCAGACCTTTCTGTGCAGAATGAATCTTTTAAACAACCTGTGTAATTACATCAATGATACTCTTGAAAAGAGAAAAGAAGATTCCCGAGCAGGCAGTATTTATAAACAAACCTGGTTCAGCCGAACCGAGTATATTAGACAAGGATTATTATTTTTTTTAAACCATTTATTTATTAATTTTTAGTAGGGTAAACAGTGCAGTACATCAAGAATAAGTGCACATCTGATACATAGCAGGATTACATATAGCCCACCTCATGGCCAGTGCCTAGAGGCCTACATACAAAAAAACCCCTCAATGTCTCGTACATGAACATGTCCACATTTGCGGAAAGTCATTTGGGGGACCATGTGAATCAGGGTAGTCAGCGCAGCAGCACCTTCAGTGTGTATTCATATTATACAATTTCCCGTGGACGTCCAATGAGTCCCGCCCCCCGCAAGCCTCTTTATTGCAGAAAGTAGCCCCGTAACATAATATGCTTGCCCTGCACTAGAGATATAGCATACTCTGAGACACATCGGAGATAGGAATACTAATGGGCAACAACACACGAGAATTACCCCACCCCACACTACCCGCCACATCGCCACAAGGCCCTCGAGCCAATAACCAGCGCAGCGCCATAGTAGAGTACCCCATTAGGGGAGAGCATTCACAAGCCCTTGTAAGGCAAGGAGACGTGGTCCATCATCAAATATCCAGTACATGTGCGCTGCATACGGGCAGTTTTCCCTGAATGGAGGGGAGATGGGAGGGGGGGGACCGACAAACGCTGGATACCGAAGCACCGGGGGCAGCGGTAGCACGGTGCGTTCCCCTCCCGCCAGCGCCAGAAAGACCAGCAAGGTACCAGAAATTGGGAAGCCAGCATATGCCTATATTGTGGGAGTATCAAATGGGATGTTGTAGTAAGTATGCCTGCAGCGGGCCCCAAATGTCCCGCGGGCGGGAAGAGTGTGGAAGTAGTTCAGCGTAAGTGTGAAGTTGATCCTGCCAAAATATCATATCAGACAGCCAGTCCTTAAACTTGGGCGCTCTGCCCCTGCCCCACCTGCATGCTATTCTCCGCTTGGCAATGGCTAGGCTAAAGGAGACAAATCTACGACTTGGTGCAGGAATATGCGCAGTATACCCCAACAGGGCCACCAGGGGGATCTGGGAATCGGCAGAAGGACCATAGCATCCAGAGCCTCAAACACGTGGCCCCAATTGGCGTGAACCTCTGAGCATTCCCAAACCAGATGCAGGAAGTCTGCATTGTCCCTCCCACACCTTTCACACCTATTTGTATCCCGCAACCCAAATTTGTGGAGCTTAACTGGGGTATGATAGCTACGGTGCAGTAATCTGTAATGGATCAATCGGAGCCTGCAGTTAGAGGATATATGCTCTGTTTGTTTGCAACAAAACAACCATTGATCATCTGAAATATCTTGTCCCAGTTCCTGCGCCAACTTAGCTCGCGCTGCACTCGGAGGGTACTCAACATCACTATATAACGCATGGTATAGAGTGGACACAAGGTGAGACACAGAGGGTGTCCTCAGAACATGATGTAGAGGGGCCAGTGTCGCCGGCTCAGAAGGAAAGGATGGGGTGCAGGCCTGAATACCATGTCGGAGACGTACATACAAAAATGTTTCCATGACGGACGGCGGCGGCTCAGGGCACAGCTTTGGGAGTGTGCGGAATTTACCATTGGTATACAGGTCTCCCCAGCAGTGGAGCTTCCTTGCGCGTGCTACCGTCTTAAAGACACCCTCCTATAGCAGGGACATGTCAGGATGATACGTGAGCGGAAGAAGGGGGGAATATAAGCACGGGGCTTGCATATGGTCCCGAATACGGGACCAGGCCATAATCGTGCAGTCCACTGAGGAGGGGCTGCGCGTCCGAGGGGAGACATCGGCGAGTAGAGCACCATCCAGCTGAGTGGGATCAGCCAGCCAATGTTCTGTGGCAACATGGGGGGTGTATCGAGACTGATGGAACCAATAATGAGCGTAATGGGCCTGAGCACTGATATAATACAGTTCGAAGTTGGGTACGTCAAATCCGCCTTGGGAATAGGGCCTCATAAGAGTGTCCCATTGTACGCGTGGCTGCTTACCACCCCAGACCAGACGTATCAGTTCCGACCGCAGCGAAGCAAAGAAATGACGACCAGGATCATATGGGATATTGATGAAGGGATAAAAATTAGGAAATGAAACCTGCAGGTAAGCCCATATTCTGTAAGATAGTGAAGAGGTAGTCCCATTCCACGGAATCAAAGGCCCTGGAGGCATCTAAGAACACCGCCACCAAGGGCAGTCTAGGGTCAACCGCCTGTAAAATGAAGAACAGCGTTCTGAGATTGTGGGACGTGGCTCTTCCGGGGATGAAGCCAGACTGGTCCGGCAGCACCAGTTTATCCATAAGAAGACGGAGGCGGTTAGCCAGCAGTTTAGCCAAGATTTTGGTGTCTGCGTTGATAAGAGATAGCGGCCTATACGACTCTCATTTATCTGACGGCTTGCCAGGCTTCAGCAACGACGTGATCAACGTTTCTCTCATCGTCGCGGGCAGGGTCTGCACCTTCTGGGCCTCGTAGAAAACCTCCTTCAAAACTGGAAGTAATTGATCTATGTACGCTTTATAAAAATCAATGGGGAGGCCGTCTGAACCCGGCGCATTCCCCGACGCTGTCTGCATTATGGCCTCCCGTATTTCATCATCCTTGAAGGGTGCCGCCAGGAATTCACGCTGAGAATCGCCCAGCTAACCAAGAGTTATATCCTGCAGGTAAGGGGTAAAATCTGGAGGAGAAGAGCGCTGTGAGCTATACAGCTCCTTGTAATATTTCATAAAGACATTAAGTATACAGAGACTGTCCCTGTGTCTATTGCCATCGCCGTCCACCACATCCAGCGCATAAGTAGAGAACCTGGGTTTTCTAACGGTGCTTGCCAAAGCCCTCCCAGGCCTCTCCCCCTCCCCGTACCTACGGGCAGTAAAGTATTTGCCTCGAAACTTCACCTCCCGAGCCGCAGTATCAGTATAATCTGTGAGTTTTTCGCGGAGGGTAGCTCGTTGAGTGTTAGAGTTAGCTTCCCACATATTAACCTCCAACTGCCTGATCTCCAGACCACGCAGCGTGTTTCTAATGTCGCGGAGAACTCCAAAAACTTTTGGATATACAAACGCCCCTGACCGTGACCTTGAAGGCTTCCCAAAATATACCCATATCATCGACAGTACCTTTATTTCTTTCCAGGAAGGCAGTGATCTCCTCCCCCAGCTCCGCATGAAACACTGCATCGCGCGGTGCCTCTGGAACAAGCCTCCAACAGCGGGGAGTATCAATAGAGTTAGGGGGTAGCAGTTCAAGGTATACAGGTGCATGATCAGAATGTGTGCGGGCCAAGTGAGAGACACAACGCATCCATGGCGCAACCCCACGGGAGCAGATCCAGTAGTCCAGCCGGGACCACGTGGAGTGACCCGCTGTATAGAATGTGCCCTCTTTAGTAGTAGTGCATCAACGAGCCCATGGTCATTGAATAAGCCTACGAGGGTCTCTCGAGTATTAGTATAATGGTGGGGAAGAGGACTAGGGCGGTCCATGGAGGGGCACAGAGCAGTGTTGAAGTCCCCTCCCCATATTACATGCGTGGAGCCTATCTTTAGTATTTGACCCCAGAGGGCAGAGACATAGCCTGGATCATCTATGTTAGGACCATAACTGCAAACCAGCGTAACAGACTGTGTCGCTAGCGTTCCCCAGAGTAAACAGCTACGGCCGGTGGAGTCACTATATGTTCCCCCCACAATAAATGGTGTGTTCTTTTTAATGAGAATTAATGTGCCACGGGAGTATGTGGAGTAGGACGAATAAACACATGTAGAGGCCCATTTAATACCAAAGAAGGGAGGGTGTCGAGGATCCATATGTGTTTCCTGCAGCAGGGCTATGTGAATGTGATGCCTATCTAGGTACGCTAATATCTGACGGCGCTTCCGAGGGTCGCGGAGCCCCCTGACGTTCCACGTAAGCAGTTTGAGACATGAAGAGTCGTGATGCGTCATCTATGTGGGCAGAGTAATGAACGCTGGAGCTGTAAGTTCCGCAGGAACACGTGACCGATTACGCCTACCAGCTCCTGCGCTTCCGCATATGTCCCCCAACCGTACAAACATCCAAAACAAAAGCCAACACATACCTTCCTGCCTACAACTAAACATTGATGTACACCATCCCTATAGGGAGTCAACAACGCCCAACCCACACCCACCCACAACGGCACCCCAAACGTGCCGGCATAGCATAGCCCACCCAAAAGATATCCAATGGCCAACAGTCTTTTGCAACCAACTGCGGCCAGCATGAAGAAAACGTCATGTGGCAGAAGCAGCACAAAACAATACCAAACAGCATGGGGGAATTCCCTTAGGAGGGCGCTAGGGGACAGTACTCCCTTCCTGTACCTAACTCCAGCCACATCTCAGCCCATAAGTGTCACCCCATGACGGACAAGAGTGGCGCTTAGCAGGAAGGGTGCTTGGTAAAGCAGCTATTCGTATACCTACACTGCATGGAACAAACAATGCAAACAGGCCGGGTAGACCTCAATCTGTAGCGCAATGTCTTAGGACGCTGAATTAGTCAAATGTCTATTCAGGGGCGGCGGGCCGTTAAATGCCAGACAGAGAAACAAATAAACATTACCATAAAGGTGTCATAGTTATTAACATTGGCCCACCATGTAATGAACACACATTATAGAACACTGCGCAATACACATGGGGGGGCAACCCAGTCCAAGGCTAACCAAGCAGAGGGAAAGCAGATCTGGAGGAACTGCCCTGCCGGGGAGATCGCCTCGAAATGGACTTCAGAAAGTCTTCGACCTGCTGAGGGTTGGTACAGAAGATCTGTTTCCCCTTATACGTAATCCGTAGCCATGCAGGGTTTAAGAGGGCGTATTCAATCTGTGCGTCTCGAAGTTTTTACTTGACGGCAAGGAACTTTCGGCGCGCCTCGTGCACCGTTAAGGTGAAGTCTGGATATATTGTGAAAGCATTACCTTCAAACTGCAGCGGTTTCAATTCATGTGCCTTCTGTAATGCCACGTCACGATCTCGGTAGTTAAGGAGGCGTGCGATGATGGGGCGAGGAGCATCCCCCGGAGGGGGGCGCGGGCCCAGGGACCGATGTGCTCGTTCGACCACTGAATGTTTCGAAAAGGAGTCCTCGCCAAAGGAGCTCTTCAGAAGACGTTCGATGTATACCTCCATGCGCCCAGTATTGGTGCTCTCGGGAATGCCTAGAATGCGGACGTTGTTGCGGCGGCTCCTAGCTTCGATGTCCTCATTCTTCGCCGCAAAAACTTTGAGGAGTTTATCCATCTGAGCGACCTGAGTTTGCATCCGAGTAGTGACATCTTCATTCTCCGATATGCGTCTTTCCCCCTCTAACTGCCCATCATGTTTATCGTCCTTGTGCACCAAGAAGCCTAGCCTAGTGTTCATGGTATCCGTTTTTCCCCGATCGATCCGACAAGCTATGCTGGACCTCCAAAAGCAGTGTCTTGACATCATCCTCCGAGGATGGCGGAGCAGGCTGCGTGTGATTCATGGTGTCAGATTCTGCCCCAGTGGAGGTGGACCTCGCCGCAGCTTTTTTTGCCTCAAAATTCAAGCGAGGCTGGCGTCCATCGGGTTTCCCCATCCTAGCCGGCAGTCACGCCCGCTACCTCACAGCACGCAGAGAGCCACAAGAACGCGCGGAGCGGTGAGGCGCCCAAGCTGGTCTCTGGGCCAACCAAAGTGTGCGAAACCGGCAGGGCAAAACTGAGATGTCCTTATGTCTCACAGCACACAGACAATGCAGGCCCCCAGCAGGACCCGCCAGAGATCGCCAGGGACGAGCAAATAGACCCCGTACACTGCAAAAGGATGGAGGGGCCGTTTACAAATAAATGCTGCTGTCAAGAAGTCCTGTAAGCGAGGAGGCCCAGGTGGGACCAAGGATGGTGTCAACAGCGCAGCCAGCAGATCCAGCCGGAGCAACGCGGCAGAGGGCCTCGGAAATCCTGCGCAGCTACCGTCGTAGAGGACCCCCGGAGAGGGATGGCCGCAGGATCCACACCAGCATATATCAGGGACCCGGCTCTTCTCGAGTGAACCCTCCAAACCCAATCGAGCCGCTGAGGACCTCCAATGAGTACTGTGGGCGGTATCAGAGGCCCACAGCCTTAGCGCCGATATTCCGGGTCGAGGCGCGCCCAGCAACCAACAGCCCGAGGCCCTCTCGTGCCTCTCCACGCGGCAGGGAAGGCAACAACCGGTATTACCAGTGTCCAGCTGGGACGAAGCAGCTGGGGTGCAGCGCGGTAGGGGAGCAGGACGCTCCGCAGCTCACCACACCGCCAGATGCTCCAAAATGTGCAGGCAAGTGGCGAAGCGGCCGCCCTGGACCCCATGCCAGGCAGCGGCAATCCGAAACCAGGCACAGCACTGGTCCAGTGTCTCAGAGGGGGCCCCACCCCGGTCCAGGTCCGCAGTTGAAGGTCGGTAGGAGAAGAGTCACACCCCAGATCTCCCGCGCCCGGGAAAGCAGCGAGTCCCCCAAGCTGAGGCCCGAGACAGGGCCGCGATGTCTCCGCTCCTGCATGTCAGCCGGGAAGGAGCTCCCCTCAGCGCGTATCCGCCAGCAATTATGGCGCAAAGATGTCTCACCTCAGGTCAGTGGCGTTCCGGCACCCGGGACCACGGCAGGGCCTCGCGGGACCACGGCAGGGCCTCGCGGGACCACAGCAGGGTTTCGTGGGCGCAGGCAAACAGCATCAGCAGTAATTCGAGAATCCGCAGGGCTGCGACGCAGGCCCGCCTATGCCGATGAGGCCCACCGCCTCGTGGCAAGCCGCAGCTCTCACGTAGCTGCAACAGCCAGCGCCAGGCTCCGGGACACAGTCACAGGGGGGGTCCCCGCCAGCAATATCCCCACGTATCCAGAGCCAGCCAGCCTAGAGACCCACATTTTCCGGCACAGTGGTAGTGAAGTGTTCAGGCTACAGCTGGACAGCGTCAACCATCATTTTACTGCAGTGCAAGCAAGGATAAATAGCGGATCTGTTCACCAAGCGTCCCGAGCCTCACAGGTGTGCAGCCATCTTGGATGTGCGCCACCTAGCGCCCCCATATTAGACAAGGATTATTGTTTAGACAAACAGGTGTGCGTGTTTCTTAGGCGAAACTGGAAGAGTGAGCATACCCCATGTGTGAAGACAAACCCAAAACAGAATTTGAAGACGACAAGGCAAAGTGCATTGTGAACATACACTGTATATTAGTTGCTTTACAAATTAGGGTAATTAATTATTATATCACTGTCCTGATGAGATCCTATTTATTCTTTCACGGGTCGAAACGCATTCGACAAATGTACAAAGACAGATTGTTTCTTTAAACTGTGATACAATGATTAATTCCCTGTGTCTCGAACTTTATTGAATAGAAAACTGCTGTCTTTTGTTGTAAAGCAACCAATATACCGTGTATGTTCACATTGCACTTTGCCTTCTCGTCTTCAAATTCGGTTTTGGTTTGTCTTTTCACCTGCTCACTGTTCCTGTTTCCCTTAATCTCTCATCTGTTTGTCTAAACAAATAATCCTTGTCTAATAAACTTGGTTCGGCTGAGCCGTGGGTGTTAATAAATACTGGCTGCTCTGGAATCTTCTTTTCTCTATTCGAGAGTGTTATTGAAGTAATTACACAGGTTGTTTAAAAGATTAATTCTGCACAGAAAGGTCCGAGAACAAAAAAACGTTTTTTAATGTGAGTTCCATGTGAACACTTGTTAAGGTTGACTTAAGTTTGTGATCAGCGCATATTTTGGTCTCAGCGGGCCCCTTTATGGTTATGCGTCATGCTGAGAGCCTTTCCTGTTCAGGTGCTATAGCATGCTGATGTTCGCCAGTTTGTTGTTGGGAGAGAGCGCTGAGGTTAGGGTGTGGGAGGGGAGATTTGAGATGCAGCTCTCTGGTTCCTAAAAGGAATCCTCGCCTTTGCAGTAAACAGCGTGTCGCAGTCTGTGATTAGTGCTATGTGGCATTGGAGAAAGTTTAACCGTTACTGGCACGAATTGAATTAAGGAGCGTTAACTTTATATTCATGCAACACGTTGTATTGCCTTATCTTATTATATACTTATTTATGAAAAAAGGATTATTAACTATTTTAGCTTGTTTTAAATATGTATCTTAATGTTGCGCTGGACGTTGGCCATGACCATGTTCGTGCCGAAATGAGTGGGTCAAACTGGGTGTGGCTAGCAGCTTTGCATCGTACTCCTACTCAAGGTTTCTATGATTTGTGAGTTTAAGTGTGAGGGCGGGGTTGGGCGGTGCTCTCTACATACCTCTATTCATGCATAACCCAGCTCATTCCTGGCCCGTAATTGCAACCGTCAAAAGTGCCTCAAACTACCGATTTATCCCTGCATGGTTTAGCCTCCTTTTGTTACTAATCTATTCGATGCTACTTTTTTTGCCAATTGCCTCGAGGCTTGATTTGGATTTCGGAACAGTAAAGCAGCACCTTTACTTCGGGCTGCTTCATTGTTCTTTTTACCTACTGTTTCAGCTTATTCAGCTTCCTTTTGTGGCAGGGTGAGATGGTGGCACCTTCTAGTGTTGCATTTTTAAACAAATCGCTTTTCACTCTCCTGACACATTAGCAGAAAGGTAGCATGCTGTGCCATTGGGTGTATTTCGCTGGATTTTGCTGGATGTGACCTATGTGGGAGGTGTTTGTGGTGTCCTGCAGTAAGACTAGAGCTGTTACTTTATCCTGTGCTTCAGTGTGTAGTGGAGCAAGGAGATGGAATGGTTGCTTTTTAGGTCTCGCTGCATAGGAGGACCTTTCGCCGTCGTACAGCTCTTTTTCGAAGCACATACTCGTGCTTGTGGTGGCATACAGCTTGCGGTAGTGCGCCACAAGCACGAGTATGTGCTTTGAAAAAGAGCAGACTGCTCTCTTCAGCGCGCGCGCCTCCACTCGAGGGTGCACCCCTCCGCCTCTCTTTCCCGATGCAGCGCGAGGCGCTCGCTCGCTTTATTTTTTCATTCCGCCCTCTCCTTGCAGGTCGCTCTCCTTCCCCCTGCTATCTCAGACTCCCCTGGTTTCGTCCTGCCCTCTCCTCACAGCTCGCTCCCCTTCCCCCTGCTATCTTAGGCTCCCCTGGTCCTAGGGCAGTCTCTCTCACCTGCCTGTGGAATCTCATTCTTTTGCGGTCTGTTCAGTTTCTGTGGACGCCCATGTATGATGATGTAACCTGAGTAAGTGGGTTACATTCGTTGTGATAGGGACACGTGTTGCGGGGAAGAAAGTATTATTCTGGAAGTTTGCTTTTACTTCTTGTTCAGCCCGTCCCATCCTCATGCTTGCGTTTCAAGCTCTCCTCTATGCGACACCGTTGTCCAAGTTGCCTTTGCTCCCGCCCCCTCCCGATGTCTGTGTTCACCACCTCCCTTGCCCCCCCCCCCCTCGCCATTTTCTGGGCGTGTGGTGTTATATATGATGTGGAGAGCCCTACAACAATACTGCATGCTGCACTCGCACCAGGGCAATAAGCACACGGACTTTCATTGCCCATCTGCTTCCTAAACCTCACTCTTCCAAAGAAAATCATCTGTGATCAGCACAAACTTTTAAGAAGCTTCAGTAATGTACTGTTTTCATTTAAGTTGTAGATTATTATTATAACGTTTTTCTTCAATAAAAGACCTAAAAAAAATGAAGTGAAACCACGTTCTAAATGAAAGATGGCTGAAATGCAGCGTGAATTTGAAGAATCTAAGATTAATCCCAGCATCCCTGCTTCACTAATGTGTGTGATCCTTGTCAAAATCTTTTTCACCAAGCCGCCTTTGTGTACATCACATATGACAGCACCTTCAAATGTGAGAGTTCGGGGTGTGCGCTGTTCAAAAACCTCTCTTGTGGTTGATTTTAATATTTTAAAATGTAAAATCTATAATAAATAACTAGGCCTTTTATAGTGTCACAGTGCGTCTGACTTCCCTCCTAAGGCACTAACAGCATTGTCATCAAGGCAGGAACGTTTCTCAGTTAATGTTTAAAAAATACTTCTCAACGCAGAAGTAATCTGATGTACTACTCTGAAAAGCTTCTGCATGTTAAAGAAATATTTTGTGTTAACTTGAAAGACATTTTAGCCTGTGTGTTGTCTTTTTGAGTGATTTACATGCTGAATATTGTCACGGGCTGGGCTCCTACACGAAGACTACGAGGCGGAGCGGACGTTTGCCTCGGCTGTCCCTGTTAATTTGTGGACTCGCCCACCTCCTAGATGCCAATCTAGTTTGTGGCCAAGCAAAGCACTAGCTGGTTTCCAACTAAATTACTTTATGGGGTTTGGTGTGCCTAAATAGAGCCCCGCTAGCTGCTACATTTCCACCTTACTATTTGAGCCAGGGGAAAGTATTGCTGTTTTAAGACAAAGCACTAGACGTATGAAGTTGAGCGCACAATCTAAAGTGTTTTTTAGGTCGAGGACCGTCCGTCCGGTCTGCCGAAGGCAGAACCGGAAGTCGGAGATTTAATATTTTGGAGAAGAGGGGCTTGAACCCGCCCCTCTTCTCCATTGGCTGGCCTCTTGAATGCTGGCGAGCCATTGGAGAAGAGGCTTTGTCACTCCGAACAGGCCCCGTCCTTTTCGGATTCGGGGGCGTGTTTTTTGCTACTTTTCTGATTATCTCCTCCAGCCAATGGCAAGAGGAGAGAACAGAAAAACACGCCCCCGAATCCGAAACCGCCGCTGCGTTTCTCCGAGGCATTTCTGCTTCGCCTCGGAGAAAGGCGGCGGCGCTGGGACTGATTTCTTCAAACAGGCATCCCCTCTCCTCACTGCTTCCGACCCTGGCCGGTCTCTGCTTCCTGTCCGCCCTCTCCGCCTCGGAGCCCGTCAGCCCGCAGCGATCTTATGATTCCAAAGCCAGCAACTCAATTCTGAACAAGCAGAGGTTTCTGGAAGAAATGGCCGTCAGCGTCAGGCAACAGTACACAGTAATCGTCCCAGATACGGAGGTTTCTAATAATAAAATGAAAAGACGGCATAGAAGTGCTGCCGCATAGGTCAGCCCCCGCCTATCGGAGAGCTCTGTCCTCACAGGGCCGAGCCTTCTATACCATCAACATCTCACTCTTCTATCCCATCCCATTCATTCCTTCAGTGCGTCAGATCTCCGTGATGGCCTCCTTTCCATCCATGTCTCACACGTCTTTCTCAGCCCATGCACTCCATCAATGCTTCTATCTCCTCCCTGGGGCTTTTATTCCTCCAGTGCCCCGTGCTTCGGTTCTGGCCCTTCCACCCCTCCCCTAGCCTTCACTCTAACTGTGCCCATTCTTCCTTCCTGGGCTCTACTAGTTTTGGCCAGCTCCCCTTTTTGCCTTCTTAGCCTTTGAGGGAATCAGTTGCGACTTTTGATGACTTTTTGACCACAATAACAAAAGCAGTCAGTATTATCACATGTCAAGGCCATAATGTTTACCTTTTCCGAGATGAACCAGGCAGGGAGCGCACGAGCTGCGGCCGGGAGATGCCCGACTGGCAGACGAAGAGCGACCTTTCCACCTGATAAAGAAGAACAAGCGCCATCAAGCGGCAGGTCAGGGTAACAGTTATCAGGCCTGCACAGCGGAACGGCTGCCTCTAATGGTTTTTCAAATGAACACGTTCCGTCCTCCCCCCGCACCCACCCCAAACAAAATAAATAAATAAATCGGCACCTGCAGGTTTCCGACTTGGCATGGATGCATATTTCTGACTTCTTGGAAATCATACATTTCCAAGTAAAGTCTGGAAACTTGAAGCAGGTTTGTACCACTGTAATAGAGAATTCCATTCTTTCATGTGAGAATTTACATCTAAAATGTATGTGCAAGCAGAAACACCTACAGCAAATGAGTTTGTTAACTTTTATCTTTTCTTTTTCTACTCTGGTAAAAATATTTTGCCATGCGGAGAAACTGCTCACCACACATTCCCGCTATTTTGTTGGGGGGGAGGGGGGCGTGTTTTTATACCTTTCACACCGTGGAGAGGGATTCGGTCTGATCTTGGCAGGAGTATATGGAGGGCCCGGGCCTGCTGCTGGCCCTGGTACGGGAACTAAGAGGGCTGCCCGACAAGCAGGTGAGGAGGGCGGGGTGGGGCAAAAGTGTTGTTGGGGGTTTAAAAGCGTCGACTTCTAAGGGCAGGTGAGACAAACAGGACTCCCTCTGGAGGGGTCGGATGAGGAGGACCATCAGGGAGTGTAAGCGGGGGCAGGACGGAATTGTGGGCACCACAGTGCTCTCAGCTGAGGGTTCAAGAAGAGGATGGGGCAAAAACTTGATACAAATGCATAGGCACAGCTATCAATGGCGCAGCATCTGCAGTAGCACTGGGACCCTGGAGTACGGGGGCGTTCCATGCCCCTACCATGCATGGATGCAAGGATGTGGAGTAAGCGCTACAGCGGTCAACCTCGAAGCTGTGGAACAGCGATCGAGTGTCGGTAGGTACGCTCAACAGCCTGTGATTCTGGGCAAATCACTTAATCTGCCTGTGCATAACAAAATGAGTGAGTCCGTGTGTAAAGCAACTGGTGATCATATGTAAAGCGCTCTGATTCCTTCAGCTCGTGTTTGCGCTATATAAACCTGTTGTGGCTGCTCTGACTACCTTCATTGATGGGAATAAGAAGTGCGGGGGATTTATACCAACACCCCCCACCCCCTCCCAGATTTTGGAGTGGAGGGGACACGGGGGACAGGTGTCGGGGACAGAAAAACCCCACTGTTGACAGGGCCATTGGAGTGTTAACACGCTACCCATGGCGGCCCTGCTTGCAACATGCTGACCCACATTCAGCCAGGGGCGTATTTATTCTCTGGTGCCCGAGGACACATTCCTGAGGCCAGATGTAGGATGTTGTTTTTCAGGTTTGGGGCAGGGTCGCCATTTAGCACGTTGTCATTTTCCATAGAATGCGTCTCCTCCTATCCTGGTCCAAGGGCGCAGCAGGGTGCCTCTGCCCTGCTTCTGTGTAGGAGAGTTCACACCCTCCAGGCAGAGGGGGGTGCTGGGGGCTATTGGAGTACTTCTGTGATAAGGTGATGCATCTTTTTTATGCAACTCACCGCAAATACAGAAATACTTGGGAAAGCAAACCTGCTCCACATCTGCAGGTTTCCCACTCAATGGAACTGCATTGTCAACAAATGCCACGAGCAGTGTATGTGCTTTATGTATAGTGCAAGGCGTCTGCCGACTAATGTGCCAGTTACAAGTAAATGCTTTAGTACGCTAACTGCAATGTTTATTACCAGTGCCTTATGGCAAGGTGACTATTAGGGTTATGTGCTTATGGTCTGATCTGATTTACATAACATACAATGTGAGTGTGGTCTAAGGTGTTTTACGTCTAATGGCAAAGTGATTTACGATCTCTATATTTATGACAGTTGCCTAGTGTCAAAGCGATTTACGATCCATGCATTTCTATGACAAGTTCCTAGTGGCACAGTGATCTAATGTTTTTTTATGTATAATACAAAGGATATTTTTATATACACTTGTGTGGAGTCTCTTTTTGTGGTGTGCCTAGTGAGTCACTGATGTGTGTGTGTTGCGCAAGCCGGCTGAGGGGGCGCAGATGGCTGTGTGTGTGTGGGTGGCTCTGTGTGCATGTGGGAGGCTCTGTGTGTGTGGCTCTGTGTGGGTGGCTTTATTTGTAGGTGACTGTATGCGTTGTGGCTTTGTCTGTGTGTGGGTAACTCTGTGTGTGTGTGTAGGTGGCTATGTGAGTGGCTCTGTGTGTGGGTGCAAATGCAATATGTCTGGCATTTGAGAGTGATTAAGCTATTGACATTGTAAATAACAATGCAGTTTCTTGAAATATTTAAAAAACAAAAAACAATGTCAGGAGCAATGCCAATAGCTCTAACTTTAACAATGCCGAGACCATTGCATTGTAAATGCTTGTTTTTTTTGTCTGCATCCGAGCTGAGCTGCAACACACAATTAATGGCTGTTTTTCTAATGGTTGCTATGCAGATGTCATGGCTGCTGCTACAACACCACCCGATCTAATTTAAGAGGATGCATCCTTTTATTCGTTGTACTTGTACACAGGCATCCTACTGGACAGTGCAGTTCAGTGGCGAGGAAAAAGGCCATTACTGGCTTTCTGTGAAGAGTTTCTGTATATAGGAGATTGCCAGGAAACCATGTTAAGTTTTTATTGACGGTGCATCAGGTTAAAACACGTTAGCATTTTCTTCATAAGTCAAGGCTTGCACAAGTTTAAGTCAATCACTGTTCGACATCTCTTCTAAATAGTATTGTAATGGTTGCAAGGTTTTCTAGAGATGTATTTTTATATTATTTCCAGCACTTTTCCATATATATCTAAACATACATTTTTTTTTTATAGTAAAGCGCATGTAGCCGTTTTTCTAGCAAGCAACAGCCCCTTCTTTACACCAAGAAGTGAAAAAAGAACAATATTGCTATTCCTGCTCCAAGCTCTTCTGTAACAGGCTTGTAAATCCTGTTCGTATCTGAGAGGCCTGTTTACTTTCATTCTCTGACTTCAAAACGAGACTTGTGTGCAAGCTTTTGTGCCATTTGAACAGCAGACCCTTAAATGGCAATTTTGTATGGACTTTAAAAGTTTAAAGCCAATTACAAGTTTATAGAAATAAATAATTAATTGATAAAATATGCCACTTTGCTGGTGGCAACTCTTCAATACCTGATGGCACAGCACCCAGGATAATGTGCTGCATGGTTAAACACTTACAAGGTCCAAAAGGCAAGACCTATTGGCTATGCCAATGCTTGTTATATTACTGTTGTTTGGCTGGAAGAGTGTAGGATGTATGTAGGGCCTATGTAGGAGTGAGAGGTTGTTTTGAAATGCTGGGTAATGGATTACTAGTCTGCCTGTACAGTAAATTAGGTTCTGCCATTGCTTTTCTTGCATGTGTTTGGTTGGGCACAGCCCAGGTTCTAGTCTGTGGTGCAGAGTTCTGTTCTGGGAATATCTTTGGAGTTTTACTTGGATGAGAGATAAGCCATTACCCTGTGTGGCTTTATTGGCATTAGAGTCCCATGACGGTGGGAAACGTTGCCTTCTCAGTGAAGTGATTGGAGCATGGGCGTGCTGCGTTCCTGCTGGCAGTTTTAATCCTTGGCATAGTCTAGTTGGAAGCATGACTAGCATGGTGGTGGCCTGTAGCTTCTGAGTCAAACATAGATGAGCGAAGATGCATTGAACTGTTTGCTTAGCATAGAAAGTGCCCCTTGCCATATGGGTCACTTATGGAGTCAGGAAAAGGCTGGCGGGCTTGATGTCAATAATACAAAAACAATTGGTACCAATGGGATTGTATTACTTTTGATAGTACCCAAAAATTGAAAACACACACTCTAGAAATGCGAATTAAAAAAACAAAAATACTTTATCATAAGTTCAATAATTGATACATGTTTATGCATTAGTTTCTCATATAATAAAGTTGCTCGAAGGTGAATAAGAAGAAAAAAGTGATTGGAGAGGGTACTCGTGAAAAGATCAAGGAAAAGGCAAAAGTTTGAGGGCCAATATACAATAACTAAAACCAATATATACGAATTCATACAGAAAGAAGAGGAGCCTGGCCGGAATTCCCTTCCAATACTAATTTCCAACGTCTTGAATACCATCCTATATTATAGAAAAAATGTAAGGCGAGGATAGCGTCTCCGGTACAGGTGATTATATATGTCGCAATTTCAATCCCAAATGGAAGGCAGGCCAATTATTCCTTAAATGGGGGTCTTCATCAGGACAGAGAAACGAGCAAAAGGAGGCCCCCCACATTCAGGGCCAACAGGATCCTAGGGGGCGATAAATCCATATAAACAATGGTCTACAGGGATCCAATCCATGGATGTTCTAGGTGTATATAATAATACAACCCGTTCATACCGGGATCCAAATTATGGGCTGTGGCGTTTCACAAATGGAGAGTAAAGAATACATAGGTTCTGATCGGATCCTATCCGAAGTATGGCCCCGCAAGTTTAATAAGGATCTTGGGGTAACTCTTTACAAACTGACTTGAAGTATAATTCAAGTCCTGCAGATTCAATCGGTTCTTACTGGCCGATCCATCTCCATTTGTGGAATGTCACAGCCCATAATTTGGATCCCCCGTACAACCAGGTTGTATAATTATATACATCTAGCACGTCCATGGATTGGATCCTTGTGGACCATTGTTTATTCTGATTTATCGGCCCCCAGGAGCCTGTTGGCCCTGAACGTGAGGCCCTCTGCCAGTCTCCGACTGGTAGTCTCTAGGTTGCTTCTTTTCTCTGTCCTGATGAAGACCTCCATTTAAGGAATAATTGGACTGCCTTCCATTTGGGGTCGAAACGTCGACATATATAGTCACCTGTACCGGAGATATTATCCTCGTATTCACTTTTTTCTAAAATATAGGGTGCTATGTAAGACGTTGGAAATTAGTATTGGAAGGGAATTCCAGACAGGCTCTTCTTCCTCTTTCTGGATGAATTTGCATATATTGGTTTTCTGTATTGTATTTTGGCACTCAAACGTTTGCCTTTTCCTTGATCTTTTTACAGGCACTCTCTCCAATCATGGTTTTCTTCTTATTCACCTTTTTAGCAACTTTATTACTTGAAAAATGAATGAATAAACTTGTATCAATTATCGAACTTATGATAAAGTCTTTTTTTTAAATCGGATTTCTTCAGTGTATGTTTTCAATTTTTGGGTACTATGGATAATAATACAATCCCGTTGGGACCAATTGGTTTTTGTATTACTTAATACCCAGGTCCTGCAGTTTTTGGGGGTTTCCCCATTTTTTGGTAAGGGCATGATGTCCATGGCAAGACTTCCAGAGAATAGATGGCAGTATATTAGTACTACTTCCACAGTTTTCAGACATTTAAAGTCAGAGGTGGGTATTGAACATCCATGAGTTGACTGCTTGGAAGGAATGACCATGTTCTGTAGATTCTAGATAGTTTGCGTTTTCTAGTTTTAGGGTCTGCACAGTTGTGGACTGCTTTCAAAAGGGTTGACGTGAATGGAGGCAGTAAGTGATGCTGGGCTCCTGTGTAGTTATAGGAGATCAGCCCATAGTGACATTGGTTTATCGCTTCTCTAATGTGCGATTGTTGTGCAAGTTAAAAGATGCATTGGTTTGACAGGCATGCCACTGATCGCTTACTCGCTCTGCGAGGCATATTGTAGTAGGGACAGATGTGGAAGTGCGGTGGGACCTCCACCCATATTTTTCATTGACTGGCGTCATCGTCCATGGTAAATGCTGGCTTCCCATTGTTAATGAGGGTTCTTAGTCCCTCCTTGTTACCGCCCTGTCTCCTTTTGTGACCGCCCATCAGGACTGGATCTTTTACTTGCGGCGTTACACGGCCTCCTTCAATTAGTTGCTAAGCACGCACTTTTTGGAAAATGGTCACTGATGGGGACAATGGCGCCTGCAGCGCTATGCGCTCTAAATTGTATGCTTTGTATTAATTTAATGAGCGTGGCGTCCACTTAAGGGACACCACGCTCTGTTTTTGGTTGTTTTTTTTTTTAACTTTAAAACTGAGCGTGGCGCACCGCTTCAAGGACACTGCGCTCAGTGTTAAAGTTTAAACAAGCATTTGCAATGCAATAGGTCTCGTATTAGTAGAACGTTTAGCTATTGGCGTTGCAAATGATAACATTGGATTTTTGGGGGACAATATCCCAGCAGTAGCATAAGGAATAAAGGAAATTCCACTAATCAAGGAAAGCATGCAGAATCAAAGGCTGTTACTAGGTGTCTCTGCGGAGTTGTAAAGGGACCTCTATTAGCCATATAAGGTACAACACCCTTAATGCAACTATAAAGTGAAATATTGCAACTGAGCATCTCATCAAGCCTGCATAGGCACCTATTTCTGCAGGCAATCTCTAGATCCTGCCGCCAGGCATGATCCAGTTATCTCCTTATCCAATGTGTCTGGCACCTTCAACACCAATGTTGTTGCTATTTACTACATTCTTTGAGATGTATGGTACATGGGAGAGCCGACAAAGAGATGACTGCTTCTGGCTTTGTGCCTTGTTCGTTGCAAGTTGCAGTTTAGTGGCAGAAAATGGAAGACCTTCCGCTCTTGCAGGAAAGGCGATCAATACAGCCATTAAAACACAAGCAGATGTGTGTAGACGGTGCCAAAGCAACTCACTCTTTTACATGAAGAAAAGTTTGGACAGTGTACAAAGTCAATGGTAGAAATGCCATTGTCTTGCTGAAAGGAGGTGCGGTTTACTGCTAATTTGTGAATAATTTCATGTCTCACATGGTTCTAGTTACACACTCCAAGGGAGAAACTTCTTGGTTTGTCTTATAAGAACGTCATTTCTTATTAAAGACCACTTTGTGTTGGTATTTGAGTCAACTTCATTGCTTGTTTGTGGGCTAATTCATGTGCATAAGGAGATGTGTAAATTCCACGTTACAGTTTCACATTAATATGAGACTTTCAAAAGATCATGCGAAAACAGTTTTACATGTGGTGGGAGAACATTGCATACTTGAATAAGGACAATATGATACTACTCTGGCACATTTCATGCAGATATTGGCACACCAACAGTGATATAAGGGTTAGGGCTCATGGCTCAAGTGTTGGGGGGGGGGGGGGGGGGGTTATTTCAGCAATTATTTAGTGGCTCTGTAAAATATTTGCACAACTTTCCTACTTTAACCTGCTGTGAGCATGCACCAAGTTTCCTGTTTTGTGGAACTACTGTGAAGGATGTTCTCTTAATATTTTTTCAATCACAGCTTCAGACAAGGGTGGGGCAGAAGTGTTTAAAAATTGCACTTTGTAGATTTCCGAAGCACACCTTTAATTTTCTTTTCTCCATTTTATGAAGCCAAATGGGCTGGCATTATGTGAACTGTGAGTCTGTTGCTGTGGGCAAGCAGCAAAAACAAAACATTTCCCACACCTCGCTCACTTGTTGCCTCAAAAGTCGATTTAAATGGTTGAAGGGCTACCTAAAAAGATGCATTTAAATAAGTTAATAAAACAATAAAAGGTTCTCTCTTGCAATGTATTTTATAGACTCCATTCAGTCAATACATATCAATTAGTATATCTTAATAAGGAACGACACTGTATCCTACTCCACAGCAGAGGGTTACAAATAACAGCAAGCATAAGTTTAACACTGGAGACTATAGGGAATGGATCCCAGGATATAGCAGTATAAAAGTGAACTATTGTTCTAAGCCGGTACGCACAGTGGAAATGCTGTTTTACCAGCAAAGGATGCAAAGAGGAGGCTGCTGTCGTTTTACCACAAGCGAACCAAGCATTTGCAATGCAATTGGTCTCACATTTGTGAAAGCTAGAGCTAATGGCTCTGTAAATGACAATGCCTTATACTTATGTTTATGGAGTGCATGTATGTGAGTGGAATCATGTGGGTTGGATTGAAATTATTAGTTGTGGAATTTTGTGGAGTGGATTTGTGTAGTGGAATTATGTGGCATGTGTGCAGTGGAATTGTGTGGATAGTTATGTGGTATTGAGTGTACTGGAATTATATTGAGTGTAATGGAGTGTAAATTTGTAGGCATTTTGTGTTGTGGCATGTAATGGAGTTTAATTATGTGGTGTGCTGATAAACTGTGTAGCTTGATGCGGAATTTTGTGGTGTGGATTGGATGCATGTGTTGTGTTGCTGTTTTGAATTCTGTGGTTTGTTAAATTATGTGGTGTAGAATGGAAATGTGTGGAACTGAATGGTGTGATGTGGAACTGCTGTGAGAGAGAAGTTATGATGATGGGAATTATGTGGCATGGTGTGGAGTGTATTTATATGGATTGTTGCTATGCAGCATAGTGGTTTTATGTGGGGTGTATTTATGTGGTAATGAGTAGAGAGTAATTATGCTGCATTGATGAATGTGCATGTATGTGTAGAGGCGATCTTAAATGTATTTATTATCCTTTATAGAATAGACTTGAAAAAACAGCTGCAGAGGGCACTGTCCAAAGATTTTGATCTGTAAGGAAACCTACAAAACCCGGTTTGTAAAGAAGCGGACTCTGTTAGTGCTATGAGGCCATAGTAATGGCATCACACACATACTATAAGAGTACAAGCAACATAACTGTTATTACACAGGTAGTAGACCGTGTCCGCACACAAATCTCACCCAAAGAGGGTGTATTCTTACTCACACACAGTCCAGACAGTGAAACTGAGAGCACACTGACTTTTACAATAAGAGAAGGCAGTAACACTGCGAAATTAATAAATGAAATGGGTGCAGAGTACTTTTAAACGTACTATACTTTCAATGTACAATCACATTCACAGCCAGTCACCTTCACTGCCTATCTACCAACAATTTCTGGCTACAGAGATCTAATGGACCATCATGTTAGAGGGCACAGTGTTTCCAGTAGAAGTTCTTCATTAATAAATACATAAAAACATATAATACAAATACAGAAAAACACTCAGGGAGCACAGCAGGCACACAGAACATGCTTAAATTGAAACGTAGCCTGAATAAAGTGATAGGAACCCACAGAGTACAGCAGACACTTAGAAAGTACAACATCCAAACATAATAGAGACAGTGAGACACAGAAAATGAACAACTTAAATACAAGAAGAAAATACTGAAAAAAACCACTCATTAAGAAGATAATGAAATAGAAAGCGGACAGTGACAGCACTCAAACTGCACACAATGACACACAAAGGATGCGAAGATTGTCTCACACCAAGAATGCAAAAGTTGCACATGCTCAGTCCAGACTGGAAACAGAGAAACTCAAAAGGAATAGTGACACACCGAGTAGTGATTGTGAAACACACAGGGTAGAAATAGTAACACGCAGAGAATAAAGACAATGACGCACAAATGGGAGCATACATTAAAACTAAATTTGTATCAAGTAACATACAGGGTGTATATAATGACATGCAAAAAATTTCACAGGTTGAAGAATAGCAAATCCCTAGTCTGCACAGTAATTACACATACACAAAGAAACAATAAGTGCAGAAAGCCTCAGTATGCATGCACATACTGCCAAAGACATGGTGTAATTAAGATTTGGGTGACCAGAGGAATGAATTTCACCTGGACAACGGGTTTTCAGTGCGGATATTTAATTAAATTGGTACATTGTGGCTAGGATATGATTGGTTTGACTCCAATAAACCCACTAAGGTAACATGCCTGAAAGAAATTACTGGTTAAAGGAAAATCCGTGACTGGAGAAATGGTGGCACACATAGCCATTATAACGACACACATAAGGCACTGACAGTGCCCCACACAAGGTGGCGATAGTGACGCGCACGTGGCACATATACTGAGTGCACACTGTTACATTCACTGTAAGACGGTAACACCCAGGGCACATACATAAAGGAGTTCATATAGGAGTCTAATACAAAGACATGCAGGTTGCACGCACAGGATGGAGACCGGGACACACAGAATGCACGTGCTAATACAAACACACCAGATGCACACACTGAAACATCCAAATTATACAAAATCCACACACTTTGTCAAAAATTATCAAAATTACTGTTGTTGGTATATATGAGGACAACTGACTGCAAATGCAAGTTAAATGTAAATTAACGCAGTCACAGATTTTACGCAAAAATAATGTACACTTGTGAAAATATTCTACCATTTTCATGTGATATTGCAAATATTTTAAACTTGTGCCAAAAAACTAGCAAGCCTAGATTTTTATAGAAAACAACACATTATTGTCACAATGTTCAAATTAGCCATCCTTTTAAACGGCTGACCAGGTGTCAGCACAGTAAATGATACGATTTTTTATTATTTTTCTTTAAAATCAAACAGATGTTGCCTATTATAATTAGAAAGTACCTTTCATTAAGTTAATGAAAAAGTAGTAATTGCGTCTCCCACATGGAGGTGAAGGGCGAGCTCAGAGAAATCACGGACAGCATAGGCCAGGTCAGGGAAAGAGCAGAGGCCCCGACCCCTTCACAACATAAACACCATAAACACATTACTAATCTGGCTCCCCGCGTCTAACCTCTCTCCTCTCCTAACCCCACTGATTCCGTCCAATCTCCCTCCAAAGACCCAAGTCATTCTCGGCCCCTGCCTAAAAACTTAAACTTTTTCAGCTCAATAGCACAGCAACTGAACAGAATGGAGCTGAAAATTAACTCCCTTGCTGCTGATTTCCTATACTTACAACAAGATCTTCTCAACAGGACCAAGCCGCCGTGCTCCCTCTCCCCGGGTAGATTTCCTCCCACCCCACTCAATACCGCTCCCTTGTCCCCACAGTGCACCCCTGGTCCCTCCAGTCCGTCAGCGAGTCAGGCACTCCGACCCAACCGGGATCGCCAACCCTTTTCGATACCGAAACCTGATGAGATCAACGACTCTTATCTCGCTTTGAGCCAGAAGTCAGCCCATTTCCCCATCCCTTTTGTTATCGGCACTAACCGGATCCCTAAAAATGTCCACTCGCCTAGACCTCCTGCTCAATGCTCCTCTGTCCACCTTACTCCCCTCCCCTCCCCATCATCGAGGCTCCCCGTCCTCTCTTGCATGCTCCTCAACTGCAGATCAGCAGTACAACACGCCACAGACATTGCTGAAGCTCTACTCGCTGAAGAAATTGACATCGCTTTCCTCACTGAATCCTGGCTCAATGTCCACTCCACCCCCATTCTTGACATTCTCACCCCTCCAGGGTACACCATCATCAGACAAGACAGACCGATCAAAACGGGGGGAGGACTAGCCATCATCCACAAGGCAGGAATACAGATTACCAAACTTAAACCTGCAGAATACCTATCGTTTGAATACCTGGGTGTCAAACTCACTGCCAAGGGCACCTCACCCATCAAATGCCACACCATCTACCATCCTCCTGGAGAGCGTACCCTTTTCCCCGAATAACTAACAGACCTAATATCACGGTTCTCCATGATAGACACTAAAGACGTGTTCCTGGGTGACCACTATGTCCACTGGAACGACCCAGAAGACTCCACTGCCCAGAACCTATCCAACCTACTTGAAATATATAACCTCAAACAACTCTGCAATAAACGAACTCACATCAAAGGTGCAACACTGGATGCGATCATTACCAACAATGATCTGGTCTCTCTGAGAGCGATTTCTCCCATTGACTGGTCCGACCACCACCTCATTCTGTTAAAGATTGATGCACTTGTCTTCCACCAACCTATTTGTGATGACAAACCTAAACACTGGACCAGAAATATTAAAGAAATCCCTTTATCCGAACTTGAATCCAGGATTCATGCCCATCTTCAACTCCAACCCTCATCATCGACAGCCGATGACCTCACTACACACTTTAACTAAAAAATGACAGAGGTTCTAGACCAAGTAGCTCCCCTCAAACTCAAACAATTGAGGCGAACCAAATCTAAACCCTGGTTTAACGTGGATCTGAATGAGGAAAGGCGTCAACTCAGACAAACGGAAAGGTCTTGGAGACTAAACCCCTCAACCTTACACCTAGCGCAACTTAGATCCGCTCGGCAAGCATACAAAAATAAATTTTCAGTGAAAAGGCGTCTTTCTTCCGCAGCAAACTAGATCTGGCGAAAACAGACAGAGAGAATTCTTCAACATTGTCAAAAGCCAAACTAACTGCACTCCTCTCAAAGAATCAAAGCCACCAATGAGCGTTGTGAAGAAATTGCCACCTTCGTCACTAATAAAGTCTCAAATTGATCAATCCTTCATCCAAACCTCTAACCCTCCTTCCCTCTTAACCTGCCCCACTCTAACCACCCCTGATCATTCAGAAAGAGTTCTTACCAAGGACAATCTGGTCTGCCTCCAGCTAAAAAACAATGCGCATTGGTCCGACTTTGAGCTAATGTCGGAAAATTAGGTTTTCAGTATAATTTCTAACCTAAAACCTTCCTCCCACACTATGGACCCCATCCCATCCACAATCGTAAAAGAACTTAACCACACCATTTCCCCTTTCTAGACAAAAATCATCAACGCCTCAGGCTGTGTCCCAGACTCCCTTCAACTTGGACAAATCACACCCATTCTCAAAAAACCAGAGGCTGACCCTAATGATCTCAACAACCTCAGACCTATCTCCAACCTTCCATTCCTTGCAAAAACATTGGAGAAATGCGTTCTCCACCAACTCAACAAACACATTGATGAGTTCAACCTCCTCGACACCTTTCAATCAGGATTCAGGAAAGGCTGTAGCATGGAAACAGCTATGCTCAACGTCTCTGACGATATTCACAAGGCTTTAGATGAAGGTGATGCCTGCCTACTCATCCTTATTGACCTATCTACGGCATTCGAAGCGCTCCGGCATCAATGGCACAGTACTAAAATGGTTCACCTCCTTACTTCAACACCGCTCGCAACAAATTAAAATCAACTCCTGTCTCTCAAAGCCAACAAAAGTCACACTTGGGGTCCCGCAAGGCTCGATCCTCTCCCCGGCCCTCTTCAATCTTTTCATGGAGCCCCTCACAATCATCTTGAAAAAAGCTGGAGTGAATTACCACCTTTACGCTGACGACACCCAAATCTATTTTAAAATCAAGTGTCCCAGCGACATCCAACACCTTAATGCCACTTTTACCGAGATCCAAACTTGGTTCAATGCTAACCACTTAAAGCTCAACCCAGATAAAACAGAACTAATCCTATTCTCTCCAAAAAGCAACCATCGTCCAATCCAAGAGTGGCTCAAGAGTCTGGTCGCCCTAAACTGCCCCATCGTCCTATCCGACTCAGTTAAGTCTCTAGGCATCACTCTTGACAAGAACTTATCTTTGGAGGTCCACATCAAAAACTCTGCAAAAAGTGCTCTTTTCTCTCTAAAACACCTCAAGAAATTGAAACCTTTTCTTCCTCATGATGACCTCAAGACAGTAGTCCAATCCCTAGTTCTCTCTAAAATCGACTACGGGAACGCCATCCTAACAGGGACTCCAAAAGCTCACTTAGCCCCTCTAAGGACAGTGTTGAACATGGCCGCTCGACTCGTATCTGGAGTAAAAAGATTTGATCACATCACTCCAGCTCTCAACTCCCTCAACTGGCTTTCCATGGAAGGGAGGTGTATTTACAAACTGGCCTGCATCACACACACAACCCTTCACTCTCCGGCCCCTAACTACCTGAACAACAAACTGGTAAGAGCAGGTCAATCCAGAATGCTGAGAAGCTCCAACTCACTCCTTCTTATTCCTCCGAAACTGAAAAAGAAAACCACACAATACCGATCGTTCTCTGGCAACGCTCCCAGGATTTGGAACGCTCTCCCTAGAGTCCTCAGATGCAACCCCTCCTTCTCCTGTTTCAAAAGAAACCTAAAAATCCATCTCCTTAAATACTTTCCTGACCAACGTCAACTAACCTAGACTTCAATATCCAAGTTTACTCCTCTCTCTTGACATTCAAGGATAGTTGGTAACCGGACTGTGTTAACCACCTTATCTTCCATGCTGTATCTTTTTAGGTCGAGCCTACAGCAGCGCATGCGCTGTTGTTCGACTTTTGTAAGTGGGATTTAAAAGTGCTTCCCACCGGCATTTGCTAGCCTAATGCTTGCGTTCACGCTCGCGTGAACGTGCAATTACTTTCACTTTAGGCGCTGCTGCGCGTGCACAACTTGCGTTTGCCGGCGCGCGCGCGCGCCTCCGCCTCTCTCTCCCGCTGCAGCCCCCATCTTTGCATTCCCTCGCGACCAATGCTTGTTTTTAATGTAGGCAGCACCGCACACCTTGGCAGGAATGATGGTGGCATCGACTTTCTTTTATTATGTGTGGCACCGAACGTGGCTGCATGCCTTTCTTTTTATGTTTATTTGACTTTTTGTCTACAATGGCAGCACCCGTACTTTAGCTTTAAACTTCCTAAGTAAAGTAAAGACATAGAAAAAGTAATTGTTTTCTATTTTTTTACTTTTGAAGCCATCACGGCAACTGTGTTTTAGCTTAAGGTGTTTAAAGGTAGAGCGCGGGTGCCGCGATGGCTTTGCAATGCAATAGCTCTCGCATTACTGAAAGTTTGAGCTAGCGGGGTTGCATTATTACTAGCAACGCCAATAGCTCAAACTGACAGTAATGCGAGATCTATTGTTTATCGTTCTTACCATGCAATGTTCTCTCATCTGCAAGTTGTTTTTTTTTCTTTGATGTGTGCTGCTTCATAGCTTCTCCCTAACCACTGATAGAATAACCGTGTTTTTTTTTAAACCAAGCACTTTTTTCACCTTTATTTTCTGTAACGCCTTCCGCCACAACTACTTTTCAGCTCATTTGTATTCTGTCCAATCAGGGCTCTTACCAGATGAACAGCATACGGCTGTGTACATGTCCTACTGCCAATTTAAATGTGCTTGCACAACATGGTGTATGTAATGGGCGGAAGCAGACGACCACTGTTTGTCTACAATTATAATGCAAGTGTTCCATGACGTCAGAACAGCTAGCCCAGGGCACATTCGGCTATGTCTTCATTTGGCAATTTCAGAAACGCATCTAAATGCAATCATTTAGAAAACATTATCGGAACATAGAAAATGGAGGAACTATTCTCCCCACAACTCCCTCTGCTTGGTATTTGCTTCAATGCCAAACGTTCAAAACAATAACATTATTGTGTAACAGTTTCCGATTTTCATAGCTGCATGGCTTGATTCGAATATTGTTTTATTAATTAAATGTTTTCACTGCCTAATGTTCCTCTCCCACTTTGAATAAACTGCAGGTAGGCGGGAACCTGCATTGCTGGTCCACAGAAGGGTTTTCTCTGTCATTTCATCTAGGTGTGACATTCCCATAGTTTCAGCACGCTTAGCGTGACATTTAGAGAGGCGCAATGTTGCTAGCTCTGCAAAGCACGTCTAATTATTAATTATATCTGAACTGGTCCAATTTCTATTTAGTCCTGCATAAAACACATCAACGTTGCACCGCCATCAGCTGTAGGAGCGCTGTGCAGGCCCCTCGATATAAACGTACAATTAAACACATCTACACGCAAGAAACCTGCAGTGACGTGACTATTCGCCCCTTCTCCATGGAGGTGCCGCAGCCTGGGGGTTCATTTCAATTTAGCAAACCTTGTCTACCCTTCTGCCAAAGTCCCGTCCTTTCGTCAGCATGCCCACTCTTTTTTTTTAGCGCGCATTTCTTGCTTTCCAGAGTGTGAACTTCACCCTGTGACTTGTGTCAGTTTCAAACATCTGAAGCTCTGAGCGTGATCTGAATACACAAGATTTGCTCCAAGTGACGCGCACGGGGGCCACTTGGTGATTATTTTTATTTTACAGAACTCCCTCAACTGGTGATGAGCTGCTTCCGACATCCATCATTTAGCATCCACCCGTGCCCAATCATGCATCCATTCGCCCACGCCCAAGCATTCATCCACCCATTCACTTTTGCATCCATCCACGTGTGCTGCCACCCCTGCCCAGTGCTCACCCATCCACCGCTGCATGCAGGTACACCCATCCAACTATATATTCATCAAACTTTACACCCATTCAACTATAAACGTATCCATGCATCCATAACTTATCCATTAATCCACTACATGCCTACTACGTGCACGTCCTCGTATGTCTGTCGATTGTCACCATAAGTATGATTGTGTGTGACAGGTGCGCCCGTCCTGGGGTCCTGTAATCACCCTGTGTTAATGTTATTCAGTGCAGCTGCATAGATAGTTCTGATGATGTAGAGAAGCAACCTTTCGCTCACATTGAGTCAACAAGCATTTGCAATGCAATAGGTCTCGCATTACCGAAAGTCTGAGCTATTGGCGATGCTAATAATAATGCAACACCAATACCTCAAACTTTCAGCAATGCGAGAGCTATTGCATTGCAAATGTTGTTTTTCTATTTATTTACTTTTTAAGCAATTGCAGCACCTGTGCTTATTGCTTTATAAAGTACATACATAGAAAACATTTTTTTTTCTATTTTTTTTTGTTTTTAAACTATCACAGCACCCAACTTATTGCTTAAAAATGAATACATAGAAAAAAAACATTTGCAATGCAATTGCATTACTGAAAGTGGATCGTGAATTGACTACCTTATGCTGATTTTATCGCCTCACAATCCCATGCTTTGCTGACGGGGTCTTTTCACAAATCTACTTGAATAACGCACAGGAAAGTCTGCATCACCGACGGAAAGTAGTGCGTCAGATAAGCTAACTGACTTCATCTCAGGCGTACCGGGCTCCACGAGGGCCCATCCTCTCTAGTGACTTTGTTTGGGGCACTGCTTACCTAAAGCAGACACTAAACAAACCTTTTGATTGCTGCTTTTAGACAATTTTGTATTGCCTCTTCAAGGCCTGAAAACAACAACTTCACAGCTGTGAGACTACTTTCGAGAGCTGCAGTGGTGGAGCCAGGGCTTTAAGTGGGATGAAAAAACTGGAGGGTCTCTCAAAGGAGCGTGGCCAATGTAATTAAGGGTGTGGCTTAAAACGCATAGGCAAAAAATCTGTGCTTAGCATAGTGTGCCACAGACTTGTATTTTGCTGTTTCTGTCATTGCATCCAGACATATGACACCAGTAACATCACAGCTACAAGAAGTCAGGACTATTGGCTTTGTCAATGGTTGTTAGCTGCATGAGATAAATAGCGGTACAATAGGGGGTGGTGATGGATCAAACCCAGATCTGTTGACTGGGTGTGAGTGTTTGATTGGTTCTGATGCTCCGTCCATCACCACCCCCTTTTGTACTGCATAAGATAAATAAGAAGCAACTATGGCTTGTACATATTATTGAAAAAGCTTCCACTTAAAACCCTGGTGACACCACGACAATGTTGCCGCTCCTGAGTTTCAAAAAGAAAAGTGGCAATTTGCAGTGTGCGCTATTCAATAGGGCCTCCTCACTCGCAACAGCGCTCGGAGTCTTATGTTTTAAAAAGCAGGCACATGGGGGATGTAAGAAGCCAGGATTTCCCTTCCCCCCCCCCTTACAACGCTCACTTGGCATGACGTCATGCCGTAACTTCTCCACTAGCAGAAGTGAGCAGTCTGAGCACGCACTGCAATCCGTGAAAAAACGGACGGTCTGTGCCAGGGCACAAAACAGAGCCCGTTTCGAGGCCATCTTTAAACAAGCATTGGCATAGCTAATAGGTCTCGCCTTTGGGACTTTATAAGTATTTAGCCATGCAATAGTTGTTCTTGCACCAAGGATAATGTACTGCATAACTAAATACTTACAAGGTCCCAAAAGCGAGACCTATTGGCTATGCCAATGCTTGTTTATCTCTGGTTTTGCTTCCTTACTGCCTGGCTACTATGTAATGCAATTTCCGTCTGTTTTTCCTTACAGTATGTACGTAAAGCGCTCTGATAACTATAGGTCAAGCTAGCGCTATATAAAACTTTTTTTTAAAAAAGAAATGAAAAAAAAGCATATAAACACTGGACACTTGGCCTCAGAGGGGTGGTGAGGTGGGAGGGGATGCGCGGGGGGATTAACCCCTTCGGTGCTCATGACGGAACGGTTCCGTCATGAGCGTCGGTTGAGCTGTGCTCATGACGGAACCGTTCCGTCATGAGCCCGCCCGCGCAAGAAACGGTCAGCACCGCGGCGGAATTCGCGCCGCATGGAAGGGGTTAAGGAAAAAGCTTGGGGCCTGCGAGCAGTGTCGTGGGAGGGTAAGGGGGAAGCCTAGGAAGATAAAGCGACGGACTGGACCATAGTTTCAGCTTACAAGTAACTTCAAGTCACGCCTAGCCCACTTCTCAATCAACACCTTCTCCTAACTATAAACAACAGAGTTGCCTCTCATTTGGCCTACTGTAGTGAACTTTGCGACCCCGTCAAGGGGTAGAAGTTTGCTATAGAAAAACTATACTAGATAAGACCACACTTCAGGCGCCTTTCAACAATTTATTTATTTGCCGAGGGCATTTTCTCTCACTGCCCCGGGTCCAAATTCTTTAATACAGTGTAATCAGAAGGGGGATCAATAGACTATAGGCCACTTACCTGGTGATTAATTCTTCTTTGATGGCAGCTGCTGTGCTGCTCCGCAAACTCCTCGACCCACCAGGAGTCTATGGCGTCTTTAATCAAAAGAGGGGAGCGAAAGTGGATTACACCGGTCTCCATGGCACCAGTGACTGGTGAGTGGCGGGAAAATCCTTGCAGCTGAATGTCCCTGGCTCCCACAATGGGGGCGCTCCACGGCCATTTCCCGTGCGCAGGTGAAGGCTCTGAGGAGACCTCACTAGTCTCTGGGACACCACTAATTGAGCAGCCAGTCTGTTTTGCAGGCTTTCACTCGTTTTTCTGAGCACTCACTAGCGGCGCTAGGCTCGACTTGAAAGAAATGGTGCCTTGAGAATTAGGAGATAATTTGCGAGAGGAGCTCCGATATTTGGACTGCCTGTGGGCCTTCAAGGGGCTTAATCCGGCACTGGTATAATGATGCAGTGTGTGACCACAATCCAGCAACATCCTGGGGTATGCCTGCCACTCCAGAGTGATATTAGAATATTTCATTAAGGCGCACACCACCAAAAAGCAGTTTACACTATGAAATTAAAGGGAGTCTGGGGTATTGTGGCCTGGTAGTAGAGGAAGGCGAGTAAACTAGCACTTGCAATGCAATAGGTCTCGCATTTACGCGAGTTTAAGCTATTGGCATTGTAATTGACAATGCCTTTTATGTGTTTTAAACACGAAAACAAAAAAAAGGCATTGTTATTTGCAAATTCAATAGCTCAAACTCGCGTAAATGCGAGACCTATTGCATTGAAAATACTTGTTTTTACATGCAGACACACAAATTCTGTCCATTCAGATGCTGTACTCGAGATCGGGGGACCTAACGTCAGTGGAGCCAAAGTCCCTCTTCGGGTAGTGCTTCCTGAAGCTACTTTTAATCTGCGCTGTCAAGTAAGACCGGAAAAAACTGTGGCACTCTTTATTCCTGAAATAATAATTGCTTGCTAATTTTAAACAGCTTATGCAAAACAAGTGGTAGAATATGGTGTTGCAGTTTCCGAAGGATTATTAGTAGTGTAGTGTCACCTGCATTAAATATTATAGATTCGTACAAAAGGAAGGCACGCGTTTGGCTTTTCGAAATGGATTGTGGGTAGTGTTTGAGCTCGATATTCCCAAAGCAATTGTATATATTCCAAACATTCCTGTCTGGTTATTAAAAGGTAAAATAGCCCTCTTTACCTAGAAGGCCTTTTAATTTTACGCAGTCTATACCGCCATCTAGTGCCAGGCTTTTAATGCTGCTCTGCGGGAGCCCTAGCACTTCAGGTTGAAAACCAAGGGGACCGCTAAAGTGGTGCGAGCGACCCTTTACACACAAAGCAGTCTGAATTAGGGATCAATTATAGCACCCCGAGAAACGTATTTATCATTTACCTCAAACAGGCGGGACATGCCCTCGCAAATTCAGTGGTCAAAATAATTTAAAAACCAGCGCGGCCGCGAACGAAAGTGAAAGCGCAGCGATGTCGAGCCGGCAATGCGACCGCGAGCAGGCTAATGTAAAGAAGCACGCAGGTGTCCCTAATTACAAACAGATGGCCCCTGCACGCGCCGCTGCTTGCTTGCTCGCTCCTGCAAGGTGGATGCCAGCACAAACACAAGTGCTTGAAAAGAGCAGACCAATTCCAAAAGGTCATCTCCTAGAGCAGCGCATGTGCGCTGCCTTGGCGAGACCTAAAAAGCACGAAAGGTGGGAGAAGCAAGCACCCAAAGGCAATGGTGAGAGAGAGGAGGAGGGCAAAGAGTCAGCGATGACGTACACATGATTCCGGGGAGCGAGGGGGTACTGGGGGCAGGGTTTACTCTCGATTCAGGTGAAAGGCATTGATTACATGTAAATCGTGGTTGATTTCCATCAGTACCACTCTATGGGAGGCTGGTTAGCAGGTGGTTAACTGCCTGCCAGTGATAAGGGGTCGGGGCTTTTTTCCAATGGTCCGATCAGAAGAGGTGGGGAGGACACACATCCTAGCGCAGTTTGAGGCTGTCGGCAATTAGTTTATTGACCTCCGCTGACAGAAAATCGTTCTCGCACACCAATTAAAGCATCCTGTGTAACGAGCAAAGTAATGTAACGAGCAAAGTAAATGGTCCAGTCCTTATGGGCGGTACCAAATGGAGACAGGGCGGTAACAAGGAAGGATTAAGAAACCTCATTATCAATCGGAAGCCAGCATTTACCATGTGCGATGACGCCAGCCAATGAAAAAGATGGGCGGGGCTTACACTGCGCTTCAAGAACATACCCTAATACAATATGCCTCGCAGAACGAGCAGCGCATGCGTGCTGCAAGGGTAGACGAGACCTAAAAAAAAAAAGGAAACCGAGCGCTGTGTCCTTCAAGCGGCGCCGCGCTCCGTTTTAAACTGCTCAGTGGGTGAAGAGAGTGAGGAGTTGCTATAATGCCTCCAAGAAAACAGGCACCGAACCCCTATGGGATAATGTGTTAATATGGTGGCCTGTGATCCCGCAAGTTGCATGGTGGGCATGCTCTGCTTCCCCAAAAAACCTCTTCTGGGTAAAAAAAAATGCCTATTTTGCAGAAGATGACAGTGCAGAAAAACCCTTTACCTCGGTCTAGATTTTAATGTATTAGTTGCTTTCGTGTCGACCGACTTTGGAACCGCTGCCTAACAAGGATAGCAATTACGTCTCCTCATCTCCGGAATAAAAAGGCTCAACACTTGTGATTTTTGTTAATTATAGGCAAAAATAATTAAGCGAAAACCGTTGAAGGAGTAAAATGTATACGTTAAGCATTTGTGCCTTGCAAATCTTAAAATTAATGAAACCCAAGCAGCAGGTGCTGCGGCAGATATGTAGGAGGAGAAAAAATCATAGCGGGTAACTCTTTCTTTCAAATCGTAATGAAAAACACACCGAGTCTCCAGTGCTGTCTTTCTAGTCAGCCCCCTGCTGAGATGAGAAGTCAGAAAAGAGCCGAGGGGGCAGCTGTGATTTTACCAGGAAGACACATGAAATCCGTGCCATGCCTCTGCCTGATATTTTGAAGTGATTATTTTCCCTCAATGCCAGATGTTAGCAGCCATCATAGAGGAAGCGGGGACATAATCCATTTAAAAACCAATATAGAAGAATACATTTTTCTTTCTGCACAAAAGTGAATTCTTGAGCTTATATCTAGAGAGAGACTTCGCCTTCTTACAAAATTGAAAATCAACACGGATAGAATTAACAAAGCATACATCATTTCCGCTTCCACTTATTGTTTGGTTTTATTTATCTTATTGACCTAAAGAGCTTTCTGATTGGTCTGATTCCATGATTTATATATCGCTTAATGCCCTTGAAGAGTTCGTGACCTGCTCCAGTTTTAGGTCGAGCCTAGCGGTGCAGCGCATGCGCTGCCCGCTCTGCAAGGCAAATTGTTGTAGGTACAGATGTGTAAGTGCTGTGAAAGATCCGCCCATGTTTTTCATTGGCTGGTGTCATCACCCATGGCGTCCTCGTCCATGCTGGCTTTCGATTGATAATGAGGCTTCTTAGTCCCGCCTTGTTACCACCCTGTCTCCTTTTGGGACTGCCCATCAGAACTGGATCTTTTACTTGCTGGGTTACACTGTCTTTCATTAAGTCGGTAGGCACTTTTTTTTTCATTTTTCATTTGCGCAATGGTGACAGCTTGTTTAGACAGTCCCTTGCTTCGCAACGCTAGTTTGGCCAATGTCTAGTATACAAAGTGTTTAGGAGTTGAGGCACATTCTTTTGTGTGTTGTCCCACTATAACTATCCTAGATCACCCCGCCTGCTCTCTTGTTCATCACGGTTCAGGAGCTGCTGTAAACAGACCAGGCTCCTCTGTCGGTACACTACAAAGAAAATCTAGTTCTCACCTATATTCAATCATTACTCGGCCCCTTCTTCCTGGCCTCCCTCTGTCTCTGGCGTTTTATTACCAACCTCCCGTGTGGTGTAGACAGAAAAAGCCCCTAGCATTGAATGCCATCTGCCTCACCTACAGGCACCAGCCGCCATGCCACCGAAGTACACATGACTGTTCCAGCCTGCGGCGCGGGAACAAGAATGCGGGGTCTCAGGGAGGGCGCTGAGACACCTCGGAGGACTGCTAGGTGAAGATATGTGCCCGGCAGGGCTGCGAGGCGCTCCTGACCCGAGGCATGGAGCCCATTGTTGAAAGCGCCACGACGCAGAGGCAGGCACGGGACCCTTTGGTTGTGTCAGGATTCGTCCAATCCCGCCCCCATGGAACAATCCAGAGACTCACCTTTCGCACGCTCCTCTTCTTGTTTACAGCTTCCGGGCGCTGAGGTTGCCATTAGCGCCCCTGAGACACCGGACATCCCGGGCTGTTGACCCTTTAACTCCGGAGCCGATCTGCGGCAAGGCCCCGCCTCTGAAGACCACGCCGGAAAGGATTCACCCCATTTAAGAGGCTGGACCTCCGACCAGGAAGCGCGGGAGAAAGGCAATGAAGACGTTTGGGAGAATCCGGGAGGAGCGGAGCTCAGAGGAAGGAGGACGACTGCTGCGGAACGGATTCCCGACATCAGACAGGACAACAAGGAGCCAGGAGGCATTCCCCCGGCAAGCGCCCAGCCACGGACCTGAAGGTTCGTGGCTCCAACAGGTGCGTGATCGACTCCGGGGGCCTGGGTGACGGGCGGTTACCTCATTCCCGGGTTGCAGTTAATGTGGGCGGGATCCATATCCTTGTGTATCTTTACATCCCCGTGTCTTGGTGTTGGTTCTCCCCTTGCCCCTCACGTCCCCGGCATACTGGTGCTCCCTCACTATCACTCATTGAAGTCAAAACCGCCTGATAGTAAGGCTGTGTTTTCCTTTTCTTTTTACATACTGCTGCTTGGGAGAGTCCGTGAGGAACAACGCGACCCCAGAGGAGCGAGGAGCCAATTCCCCAGTGAAGAAACTGTAAAACTGTGGCAATTTGGACATTGTTATGCATAATTCGGGACATTGTTGAGCAAATAAATTCCCCTGCATTACAAACATCTGCCTCGTGCATTCACTTACCCGCTACATGTGGTGGAGAATGCAGGCATAAGGCTCCATTGAGGCACACAAATGGAGGCGCTAATACAGCATTTGGTGGAGGGACTGAAAAAGCTGGAGTGGGCCGTAGAGCGCCAGCTCAATCGCGCCCAAGCAGACAGGTATACCTTCAAGGACCAAATGAAGGCCCAGTTGGACACCCTCCTACGCGTTGCCGCGGAGTCTTCTACATCCGGGGTTACACATAAACTAACAAGGTCCTCTGGGAATGCACCCACGGTATCCCTACAAAAGTACCTCCCGGGCGAAGATCCGGATGCCTTCTTATTACGTTTTGAGCGAGCAGCATGAGCATCAGGCTGGCCTGTGTCGAAATGGCCCTTTTTTTCTGGCCCTCCTCTTATCAGGGGAAGCCCAAGCCGCCTACCAGGTGGCCAACGCGGGCAGGGTGACCCCCTATGAAGAAGTGAAAGCGGTGGTTCTCGACCAATTAAGCATGGATGCGGAGGCCTATCGCCCGAGGTTCCGCCAGGAAAAGGGGGCTCCCGACGACATTCCTAAGACCCTGTACTTTAAACTAAACTAAAGTTAGCCGCTGAGAAATGGTTGAAACCCGGTGAACAAGCAAAAGAGGACATCATGAGCTCCATTATCTTAGAACAGTTCTTGGAAGCTCTCCGGTATGTCACACAAAGATGACTTAAACAACGCGCCGGCATGACCATGGAGAAAGCAGTTGAGATGGCTACGTCCTTTGTTTGGGCACAACCCCGTGCCACTCCTTGGGAACCAGAGAAAGGGATAAGAACCAACCCCCTACCAAGGAGACCGCTCAGACCGATCAAGGATCCAGAGAAGGTTAGAGCTTCAAAACCGGAACCACTCATTCCACGGCAACCCCAGTGCTTCGAGTGTGGTGACTGGGGCCATATTGCCAGGGTTTGTCCCCGAAGAAAATTAGATGAATCAATGGACGTTAGCTACGTGCCACGCAACCTTATGTATACTGCTGAAATGGGGACCTGTTTCTACCGAAGTGTCACTGTCAACGCCCACTCTGTCACTGCCCTGTTAGATTCAGGAAGTCGGCAATCAATGATCAGAAGCTACTTGATCAGGCCAGAACAGAGGATTCCCGGGGGACAGGCAGCACTACGGTGCGTCCACGGAGAGGTTTGTGTCGATCCACAGCTAGGGTACCCATTCAGTAGCCAAGGAAGAGGGAGCCTATCAAAAGTTACTGTAGGGCTCATGTCTGACCTCCCTGAGGACATAATACTAGGGACCGACAACCCGACTTGCTTTCCCTCTTCTTGAACACCGTACGTATTTCAAACAATAAGGACAGTATTCCTGCCCTATTGACTCAGGAACCCTTGAAAATAGACAAAAACTTCTGTTGGGCTCAAACAAACGATGCCACCCTTTCTCATGCCTGGCAAGCGGGCAGGAACACCCTCCCAGGCCAAAACCTGACCTATCCCGCTTTCACGATACAGAATGGCCTCCTCTATAGAACCGCTAGCCCTACAGTATCCCCCCAGCTCCAAGTACCCAAGGATTTTAGGGAACAGGTCCTATTCTTTGCCCATTCCCACCTGTTAGCCGTTCACGTGGGCTCCCAGAAAAGAACAGAGAACATTCTGAGGTACTTCTACTGGCCTGGCATATATGCGCAGATAAAGAAGTATTGTCACAAATGTTCCGTCTGTCAATCGAAAAACCCCTATCGTCCCCCACCGGTTCCCTTAAAACCAATGCCCATCATAGGCCAACCCTTTGAACGCGTAGGCATGAATCTCATAGGTCCCCTACCTCGATCCTCAAAAGGGCACCAACACGTATTGGTATTAGTGGATTATTGTACCTGCTTCCCCGAGGCATTCCCCATCAGGACCCCTACGACCTCTGTCATTGCAGACAAACTAATGGAGTATTTCTCCAGGGTCTGTTTTCCCCAACAGATATTGACCAACCAAGGTACCCCGTTTGTCTCCAAACTGATGTCCCAAGTGTGTAAACTGTTGGATGTTAAACACATCAATATTTCAGTTTACCACCCACAGATAGATGGCTTAGTTGAGAGGTACAAAGGCTCCTTAAAACTGACCCTCAAAAAATGCTGGTGAGTGAAGGGAGGGACTATGACCGTCTCCTTCACCTGGCCCTCTTCTTCATTCGAGGGCAGACGCAGAGCAGTTTGGGGTGTTCTTCATTCGAACTCCTCTATGGTCGACCACCACGAACTCTGCTAGAGATGACGAAAGAGACCTGGGAAAAGGAAGAAAACAACTCTCAGAACCTCCTAGAATACCCCCTGCATTTAAGATCTAGGATCAGTAAGCTGCGAGACCTTGCTCATGAAAACTTAGAAAAGAGTCAGGAGAAACAGAGATACCAATACGACAAAGGAAAAAAATGGCATTCCTTACAGGTAGATGATTGGGCCTGGGTTCTGTTACCGTCCTTTTTGTCCAAGGTGAAAAGCGAATGGAAGAGCTCCTATAAAGTGGTAGGGACCATAGGACGAACCACTTATCGTCTTCAAATAAGCCAGCATAAGACCCAGTCCTATCACATCAACCTCCTAAAAAAAAAAAAAATGGCTAGGAGCCCTTCCAGAGAACATCCAGGTATCCGAACATCCAGGTAGCCCTCCCCAAGCAAGAACATCCCTGCACCCTGGAAAACCTAGTAGTGAAGTAGGACCTTCCCAACGAAAAACTCACAGAATTGTTAGACCTTTTCATTCCCCACAAAAACCTCTTTTCAGACAGCCCCGGAGAACCAGCCTAGTAGAACACCACATAAAAACAAAGCCAGGTGAAGTGGTAAAACAAAAACCCTATAGAATTCCGGCGGCCCGTAGGTTGATCCAAAGCTTCCAATTCTGTGTAGCATACCTGGATGTTTAGTGTGACACACAACACCACACCACACAATTCATTGCCAAACAATTCAATAGCATTCAACATAATTACACTCCACTTGATACCACTCAATGCAACGTGCTTCAACGGCACACATAATTACACTGTACTCAGTACTACATAAATACACCCCACATATAACGACTGCCACATAGCAACAATCCATGTACATACACTCCAGACCATGCCACTTAATTCCGATCAGCACAATTCCCTTGAACGCCACAGTTTCACGCCACACAATTTAACTCCACATTTTTCCTATCCACATAATTCCATTGCACACCACGCCACATAATTCCAGTAGACAAATCCACACGACACAATTCAATGCCACTGTCTTGCTTTATACTCCGAAATAAAAGAAATTCAGCCCTCCCAAGCAGAGGCACTCCCACATAAGGGAAGAAAACACCTGGGAAGGGGTCGTTCATCACAGCACTCCCCAAATGAGGCACATCAAAAGACAGTCTTCAGAATAAAGCATGGGGTTTTATTAGTGCAACACTCCAACAGAAAGGCTTTAACTGATGTCAAATAAATATATGCGCGTGTGTGTGTGTGTGTGTGTGTGTGTTATAGTTAGTTGGACATTTCACTCGTACAAAACCAGTGAAATTCGGCTGTTATAGTTAGTTCAGCTAACTATAACTCGCGCCCCCGCAATGCACTGCTGATGACGTCACATATTACATCATTCATGACATGGTCAGGGACATCACTGATGACCTCTCAAATGACCTCACTGATGAAATCATTCATGACATCATCCAGTGACTGTTTCTGTAAAGTTTAAATATGTTTTATATATGTGCCAAGGTATATTGAAGAATGAGTGGGTGTATAAGTGTCTGGATGGAGAATTTAGTAGGTGCGTGACTGACTATATAAGTGAGTGATTAAATGTGTCTTACTGAATGCATGGGTTGGTGACTAAACTGAATGTCTGGATCTGTCTGTTGTGTAAGCTGCTGCATGTGTTGGTGAGTAGCTACATGAGTGCCTATATGGGTTATTGATTGGTTGCCTGAGTATTTGTATGGGTGCCTTAGTGTCTGTGTGGGGGGTGTGACTTTGTGCTTAGATGTGTGAGTGGGTGATTCACTGGGTGTATGGGTTCAAGTGTGTGTCTGTGAAGAGCTGTATGGATGAGTGAGTGTGCGTATGGCTGTGTTGGTGAGTGAATGGATGTCTCAGTGGTATACGTGTGAGTAACTGCATATATATGTGAGTATAGTGAGGCAGTATATGTGAGTGTTGGAGTAAATAAATGACTATATGTGAGAGTGATTCTGAGAGTGGCTGTATGAATGAGTGTGTGCTTGTGTCAGTGATTGTATAAGAGAATAAGGATGTTTTAGTATCTGTATGAATTGGTGAGGTGGTGTGTGTGTATAACTGTATAGGTGAGTAAATGGGAGTGTGATCCTTTACATGACTGACGAGGTGTCTGAGTAACTCTATGGGTGAGTGGCAGTGTGTGAGTGTCTGTATAGGTGTATGAGTGCATATGATAATGCTGTATTGATGAGTGACTGCATGTATGAATGACTGTATGGGTGAACGAGTGGATGTGTGTGTAGACCTAGGAATCAATGAGTGTGTATGTAGTAACTGGTGTTTGTGTGTCTATGGCTTCGAAAATGGTAGTCTGTAATTTAGAGTGGGTGTATCAAAGTTTATATTGGGGTGTGAGGAGGTGCATCAGATTATCACGTGGATGATGTCATCAGTGAGGTCATTTGAGATGTCATCAGTGATGTCACTGACCATGTCATGAATGATGTAATATGTGATGTCATCAGCAGTGCATTTTGCGACGGCACGAGTTCTAGTTAGCTGAACTAACTATAACGGCCGAATTTACCGGTTACCGGGTCACAAGATGGCTGCCAACACTTCCTTGTTTAGAGTGTTGGCAGCCAATTAGAATGAAGCTTGTGCTCTGGAGGAGTCGCGGCGACTCCTCGGGGCCGAGATATCGATATTTTTATTTTTCAACTTGCTCAGCAACTACTGAACGGATTTAAACCATTTTTTTTTTTAAATGGTCTCTTTCTGAACCAAGACCTACCTTTTTGCCAAATTGGGTGTAATTCCGTTCTGCAGTTAGGGCTGTAGCTTTGTCTTAAGTTCCTATGGAAATTAACATGGGGAAACGCGTCTTGGGACCCCCTTTTTTTCTCGGCCCCCGCTTGACGAATCACCCCAAACCTTTCAAGACACTGTGATCATTCCTGTTAGGCAATCTTAGACTAGTATTTACCTTTGCCAACTAGTACTTTGTTTAATTTTCTAATTTTGTGCCTGTAAACTTGGTTGCTTTGTAAGACTTAGTTGGTTATAGTGAAAGCCAATGATAGTGTGCAGGCCAGATTAGTTCACTGGTAAAACTTCTTGCCAAAGCCATACATCTCTTCTTATTATAAAACATTATAGAAAGGCAGTTGGCCTGGTTGATTTATTGTGAAAAAACATTTGTTAGAGCCTTTAGTGGTTGTGTTGGTCTGTAGACTGGTATTTTGCTCCATGAAATCTCACAGATTAGGCAAGCGTTTTGGTGATTGTCATCCCCTGGACAAACCCCCGGGTAAAGATTTTCATTGTGATGATCCTTGTTAGACCATTTTGAGAGAAGCTGTATGTTGTTTTTTTAACTGTAATTGTGTACATAATTGTCATATTTTAAGTGTGCGCATGAACGTTACTAGCATATATTCACTTCAGTAGCCTGTGTTGGTTATGGTTGTCAAGCCAGTGGTAAAAGCTTTAGGCCTTATTGGTTCATTTGGAAAAGTTGGTAGGCAATTATTCTTTGATCTGTTTGTAATAGAAAGTTATGAGAAAGCTAGTAGGCCTGACCTACTTATTGTGAAAAGAATGTGTTCAAGACAATAGGCATTTAACATTGGATTGTTATTAGTCTGTGGCTAAAGCCTGTAGGCAGGCAGTTTAAGAAATGCATCTCACAGATTGCCTACTATGGTAAGGTTTTTGCTGTTGATGACCTACTTGAACAAACTGTGGCAATAGAACATTTAGTATGTGATAATACTTAGGAAGCCTTCTTAGGAGGGATTTTTAAATAATTTTGCACTTATTTATAATTTTATTTTGTGTAGCGGATGGTTGACTTGTGGGAAAGTTTATGCTCAATGCAGTGGGTCTAAGTTAGTTATGATGACAAGCCAACAATGAAGGCTGTAGGTCTGATTGATTCATTTGGAAAAGTTATGCCATATCTCTGATCTGTTTTTATAAAGATCAGAGCAAAGGCAGTAGGACTCATTTATTTAGTATGAAATGCAATTTTTAAATCCAATAAGCCTTTAATGGTAGATTGTTGTTGTACAGTATTAAACCTGTAGGAAAGTATTTTGTTGGATGAAATCTCGCAGATTACATTAGTAGGCACACTGACCTCATAATAAATATGGATTACACACTGCGAAGCTGTGTCTTACTGGATTTCTTTTGAACAAAACATAATTATGGGTTTGACAACCGATTGACTGCACTGGCATCTTTGGGTGAAAGTGATTGTCTTGTGTGATGAGGAACTGACATTTATGGGTCTGTGGGTCAGACACTTGAGACATTGGTGCTATTGCACTATGGGCGTTGGCATTTTAATGATACATACACATCCCCCAGAGAAATCATTGCCCTTCAGTGCCAGGACTGGTGGGCCACTTCAGTTTTTAACTTACTACAGCTCCCCTGCCAATGCAAACCGGGTGCATGCATCCTGGTTATGTCATATTCTGTAAGGTGGTGAGAACTCTTTATCTTCAGCCCGACACAGCAGTTCGTACAATTTTTTGAGCATTGGGAGCTTCAGACAAGCCTCCTCCCCTGGAGCTTGCAGCCTATCTTTGTGCGCCACTGCCCCTGATGGTAATTGTAGGTATTTAAATTTGAACAGATTTCCTCCCCATCTTTATGTTCAGCTCTGTCCAGGATTTTAGGCTATTACCATCTAACAAGTCGCCCCATTTCTTTTTTTTTTTTTATTCCTACAACCCGCAATGGAGCACTTAAACTATCTTGTAAGCATTCCAGGGTGCCAGGCGAATCCCAGATTGGAGCATGAACAAAGAAATATGGTATTGACCAAATTCTTGGAAGGCTAGCCCAGAGAGTAACTGCGAACGCTAATACCTTCAGCCTCATCTTTGTGAAATATTTAGGATCCCCAAACCTATACAGAAAGCCCTCTTCATTAGCCTGAGATCCTGGCATAGCCAGAAATAACATATCTATAGTCCTGTTGCCGGGATCTACCTTTGTGTTTCAGAGAACAATGAAGTGCCCAAATTGGAATGCCATTACAGTAGAAATGGATATCTGGCAATTGTAAGCCCCCTTTCGAAGCTTCTTCCATGATATTCTGGTCCCTCTCGACGCCCAGGTGGAACTATTGATGTTACCCTGATGTTTCGAATTTACCTCTTTTGAAATGCTAATGGGATGCAATTAAACAAAAAAGGGATCTTAGGAAGAAATCTCATTTTAACCAGGTTGACTGTTCCATACATCATCAAGGATAAATTCTGCCACCTTCTAGTGGTTTTATTTATCTCAGCTGAGGATTTACCATGATTTATTTCTGCAATTGAATCAAGTTCATGATTAACCAAAATGCCTTAATTGCTCAGTGCCTCTTTAACCAAATTTTTTTTGTGTATCTGAAGACCACACTATTGTCTCTTTTTTTATCATTTTGTAATTAATGGCGTATTCTGTGTTAGCCCAAAACTCACCTGCCAGACACTCAAACCTGCACAAAGCTGTATTGACCCCAGACATGTATAGTATCAAACCATCTTCGTAGAGGGAAATCTTCTTTGAGTACCCATGAACTTGAAAATGAACAATCTCACAATCCTCCCTCACCTTTTGAGCTAAGGGTTCACTATACAGGTTAAACAATAGGGGGGGATATGGGACACCCCTGCCAAGTACCTCTGTATATGGTAAAGTGATCTGTCAATATCCCATTAACTAGTACTTGTATGCCTCTATATATATATGGAGTTGGGATACCACATTTGTTTAGTCAACACCACAGATAGGGCCAGTGCATATGGTCAAAAGCTTTGGCCGCGTCAAAAGTTAGTACTGCTCCCATAGAAGATATGGCAATGAGACGGACCAGAATTGAGAACCTATAATGCCTTAATCTGTGATTTGTTCGACATCAATTTACTGTGCTGCTTAAGTAATATACCCCCACAAATGTACTGTATTATTGATATTGTGCTTTAACTTTAATAAAAAAGTTTATTAAAAAAAAAAGTTAGTACTGCTAAAGGTAGATTATTGGTATTGGGTTTTAAAATTAGCGTAATGGTTACCTAGTGTCACGTTGGTTCAGCCCTCGGGATCTGATTGTTGCTAATTGAGGTCCACCTCTTGATCTACCCAAGCCTAAATAGCCGTAATGGCATAGGTCATTAGGAGGATCAAGTGAGGGAAGGAAAGGAAGGGGACAGCAGGGAGGGAGACCTGTAAGACATAAAGAACACGATTAATACCCTACCTATCTTCCCTAACTTCTTGGTATGCCTCTTTATCTATATATGCTTCCTAAACATGTTGCCATATCTATGTACCTGTAAAGAAAAGAATGTGCAGCTTTATGGCGTCACTCTGGGTGTTCCTAACAGCTGTTCTCTGTGGTGTGCTACATCAGAGGATACAGAGTAACAATGCAATCATAGGACAACAACACAGCGTCTCAACTAAGCACAGGTTTTCCCTAACACATGTTTCATCACAGTTTAGGTTTCTCCCCGCACCTACCCCAAGCAATGCTCCACCTTGCTTCACAGGAAGAGTGCTTGTCCGCACGTTTAAAAGGGCTCCCTGTTAAAGATGGAGTCGAGAGCACACACAGTACAACACAACATTGAACATTTAGGAGCAACAACAGAGAGTAATTCGCCAAAGGGTTCTCAACCTCCTCTTGAGGTCAGAATCCCGACATCATGCAAAGCTTGCGATAAAGACGTAAGGACACAACAAAACAAGCATTGAGTAAAGCTATGAGGCCAATGTTACTGCCACCTACAGGCCTGTGACAATTTGCCAGGTGATTCGCAGGATACTGAGAAGAGCCGGAAGCCTCCGGACTTGAGTAAATATCAAGAGTCAAGGAGTCGGTGGTACTGTACCACTGACGACGAGTGCAATCAAAAAGAACTCCCCTTTCTCCGCATGAGCTGAGCCCAGCTTCACCAACGTGAGAAAAGAGGAAGGGACCGGGGACAGTGTTTGGACTCGGTGCACTGCACCCTTACCGGACAGAAGCCCAATCGGAAAACGCTCTACCTCCTCCTTACGATCTCTGCACCAGGGATATGCAGGCTCCGCAGCGACCGCTACACAAGGATCTGGTTCTAGGAAGGAATTTCCGACGCTCGGTGGGGCTGCGTCAACATCTTTGTAGCAGATGCTCGGGCGTGATGACTCCTCACGCGGCGTGCGTGAGGCGCGCACGGGCTTTCTGGGTACTGTAGTTCTGGCGGGAGGGGTTTATCGAGCGCGCTTGAGCTCGAACCGCAACACCTAGTTCCTCAAGTGTGGAAGGGTTTGCCCTGAGAATAATATTCCATTAAAAAGTGTTTTCAAAATGGGGCAGATCGCCTCCCTTATAGTATTTCCCCCGTAACCCGTCTAGCCCTGCTGGCTTCCCCTTACTAATTCATTTTGTGACTTCCCTGACTTCTTCTTCGGTTTGCTTCTGCACTAACTCTGCTCTAGATTCCTCTGAGAGACAAAGCTATTGCATTGAGTCTAGCCACTGTTCAATGCTTTGTATATCAGAAATCTGCTCATCCTTATATAGATCTTGATAAAATCTCTTAAAAGCTTTTCTAATTTTTTCCGGTTGCTCTAATTTTTGCTTTTGCCTAGCTGGTACCATAGGGTTGCTGAGATACATTTAATACTATTATGGGTAGTCTCTGTTCTTGCACACCATGCCAGCATCTTGCTCATATTCTCCCTACCATTGAAATGCATTATCTTCCTAGCTTTCCATTTCTCCGGATGTTTCTTTTCCACAGGTCCCTATATTCTTTTTTGTGCATCATTACTTATTCATCTGTCACTGATCAGATTTTCTAATCGTTGAAGCTCTACCTGCTGAGCCTCCTCAAGTTTTTGGTTTTCTTTTCTCTGATCTGTTACCTATTTGATTATCATTACACATATACAGGCCTTATAAGCGTCCCCCACAATCCTTTCCTCACAGTTGTCTCTTTTGACTTCAAAATACTCTTTATTGTGCATCAATAGGAATTGCGTATATTCAGGGTACCCAAGATACTGTCGTCTACCGCCCCAATTTATTACCCTTCTCATTCTCTTCTTCTGCATAATCCAACCACACTATCTTGTGATTAGGTATTTAATCGGTCTTACTTTCCCTGTATACCTATAATCTACAAATCAGTTGTCCAGTCTTGAGCTATAATTGCATTTCAAGCTATAAAAGGGATAGGCCATTTGGATACCCATTTTTCCCTCCAAATGTATTCCTAGATCTTTCGACAATGGACTTCAAACTACCTGTCATTTTAGGAGAACAAACCCATTCGGCTGATTAGTTCCATCTAATTTATTGTCCATCAAAATATTAAAATTACCCTGCCCCCATATAATGGGTACATTGTATTCCAGTAGCTTGCAAAAAAGGACCACAAGCAAATGCAGCTCTTCCAAAGATCACTACACTATAACTCATCTACCATTTTTATCAACCTCTGATTTTATAACCTGCAACCCGTAAGTGATGGACACAAAAATGGCAACCCCTTTCGTTACATAGAGTTGAGTTATGAAAATGGCCCCCTGAATTCACCTCTGCTTCGACTCTGCCTCATTTAAGTGCCTGCTAAAAGCATCTCCTGTAAAACTACCATGTTTGCTCTGATTTCGTTTATCTTGTGTAAAATAATCCTTTTTTTTTTTTTCACCCGGAGACCATTTACATTACGTGAAATGAATTAATCATTTTCCTAGAACCCATTCTTGGGCAATTGGTACACTGCACCATCTGTTCAATAAAACCGCCTGTCCTCTTATAAATCTTCATATTGGGGGTGATAAAGATGTTTTTTCTGATTCACCCCTGCCCTCCCTCCCTCAATGCTCCCCACCCGGTTCACCCCACCCAGTCCTCTAATCAAGTGCAGTCCTGTAACCCTGAGGAACCCTACAAGTTGCCCTTGGCTTATACAGCCATTTGGGTGTGCTGTGGTGCCCCCCTCTCCTGGCTAATTCACAGGAGCTTTTTAATGTTAGAAACCTTAAACCAACAGATTATACAACACTGCATAAGCCCTCTTTTTCTCATCTGTCCAGTATGCTCCACTATACAACTTTATTCCCCTTTCTATGATCTTCTATCTGTAAATCTTACCATGCCGTACTAGATGTCAACCCTTCTCCAGGGTAAATAACACTGACTTATTGTCCTTGCTGTACTTGCTGCAACAGAGCATAGCCCTCTTCCCCCCACTGTGGACAAAATACATTTTGTTATTCCACATAACCTTCGGTGATTGCGAGAATTTGAGCTGGACGGACACCACCAACTTCTAGAATATTCCCATTTTAGTGCCCATATTCCACCTTCCCTCTTCTGTTGCTCACCATAAATCTGATCTTGTGGAGCATGAAAATCCATCTAAAGAGCAAAACTTTGATCTCAATGGTTTGTACAGAATTGCTTCCTTCACCTGAAAGGAATACAAATTCACCAAGATCTTCCCAGGCTTCTCCCTATTTGTTCTTATTCTGAATGAGTCCCGGTGAACCCTTTGGATTGAAATTCCTAAATCCTCATCGAGAGTCCTGTCGAATAATCCTTCATTAAACATTTGACAAATGATTTGATGTCTGTATCCTTGACTCGTTCCGGGACATTCAAGTTCTTAAGATTGTTACATCGCGCTTGATTTTCTATTCTCTACAAAGTTGTTTGTGTAAACTTATTCCGGGCTTTGAGTTAATCTAGTTCCCGGGAGTTCATTTCTGCAGCAACTGTCAGTTTTGTCATTGCATCCTCTAACACTACAGTTCTCAAAGCCAATTCCTCAATTTTGCGGGCCTGCAGCTTGATCTATATCTAGGGGCCTATCACTACTCCCAGAGCCTGTACTTCTGCTGCTACTTCTGAGTTTCAGGAGTTGTCTTTCCATTAACCTCCAATCCATCCGCCCTTACCATCTTACTCAACCAGTCAAACCTATTTGCCACTTTTACTGTATACACCTTGTTACTCCCTTGGGCAATTGGTGAGGCCGGCTTGTTGGTACCAGTAGGGCTCCTTTAGAATCTCCATTATTCATTAGAACCATAGTGTGGCTCTTCTGGGATATTCGAAAGAAGTAGCGTAAAGAAAGAGTAGGTTGCTGGGTTTTAACAGTCCTAAGAGAGTTAACATGTCTGGCAGATTTAATTCTCTTGATCGTGCCCAGGACACATGCTTCTGCTATTTCTCTGATCTACCCAGCAACTTTCCCTTTTCCTATTCAGGCTTCTAGTATTTACCCCAGGCTGAGAATCTGCCCGTGAGTCACTTTACTGGGCTTTGCTGGTATCACCAGAAAGAGAATAAGGTTGTGCCCCCACCTAAGCTGGTAGCGCGGGGCTGTGCGCTCGATTAAACAAACAGGCGAATATCTCGACCCATTAAAGGTAAGCAAAATAAAACTAATATTGTGCCATTGGAGCAATGGAAATCAAGAGAAAAGGGGCAGTAAGATTGGAGGCTTTCAGTAGCTGAGGAGCGGGTTCCAGTCACACCCACGGCTGATATTAAGACTGCCGCCATATTCCCCGTCAAAGCTGTGTCCTTTCTGGAACTTTAAAACAACAAAACGCCACTTACAGTACCATTGCAAGACGACCGTCCCCAGATGCTATGTTTCATTCTGTTTGTTATATAAAGCACATACCTGCCATGTTTAAGTGGCAGTATGTTTTCTTTTCCTACTTTTATTCCTTCAGTTTAATATGCTTGTATTGTTGAGTAGTATTTTTGTAAGTGGATGAATGCAATAACGAGTCCGTCGGGATGGGCATGCATGGAGTTGTCTGCTTTTTATCTCTTCTCCGGCACCCGTGGCCTGTAGTTCGATTATCCTTGCACCCCAGGGCCAGGAATTGGCTGTGTGCAGGTCCGTAAGGCAGGAGGGGGGCCTAGTTGGTGCTTTTTTTCAGCGGCGGCCCCTCTGCTTGGCTGGGATCCGCCCAAGGCGTGCATCATTGGTGGGCCGTGAACACGCCTAAGATGGCGGTGCGGCCATGGACTGCTCGGCACATCTACAGTGAGCCTGGTGGTTCCAAGGGGAATTTTAAAACTTGAGGCTGAGTGTCTGTAAACAAGTTGCTTCCTGAGGCAATAGGAGCCCCGACAGAAGAGGGAAGTCCCAGGCCAGGCGCTAACACCCGTGACTGCTCCCGAGGTGGCGTACTGTCCCGTAACCCTAACAAAGTGGACTGAAGCGGCGAGCTGACCCTGGCAAATTCGGAGCTCACCCAGATGAACCGGGGATCAGGCCTAATTGTGAATTTGAAGGCCGTCGGTGGGGTGCAGGGGACCTCATTCTGTATGCCCTAAATACGACAGGTCGAGCTACTTGGTGGAAAAGAGGTGGCACAGGCCGGCCCGGGAGATTTATGGACTTGCTGCGTGAACTGGTGATAAGACTTGCCCCATAGCCCCACACACTCTCAGGAATGCTATCAACGGGGAACATAGGGTTAGTTGGCCGCTGTACAACCCTTCTGGGGAGACTGCATAGAGGTGTCTGGGGCGGTGAGGAGATGGGGAGATGGGGAGGCAGCCGGACTAGTCCTTTGGGGTGGTTAGGTGATGTGATCAGGGCCCGAGGTAACTACAATAAAGGATGGCAGCTGGTATGCCACAACGTGAGGTCTGACAGGTGGTATTGAGTGGAACCGCACGCCAGTTGTGTACTCCTGTCTAAGTGGGGAGTGCTGGAAGCAGGTATCTAGGAGTAGAGTGGTGGAGGAGAGCCAGGGGTTGCTGTAGTATGCTGTATAACTCTCTGGGCCTTGGAGAAGACACCGGGTGGTGAAAGCGGGAATACGGATGGAGGAGGTAAGGCGTGCGGTCAGGGTGCACGTACCTGGGTAGCCACACAGTGAGGGGCGCTGGTGGGGCGGGGGGGGCTTCCGCCTGGTGCCACCCCACCACCACCACCAGTTGAGGGTTATACATTATATTAAGGACACAGAGGTAGCTCCTGTTTGTGGCAGCTCCCCCCCAGGACTCTTTGGTAACACACTACTCTGAGGGTGCAATGACGAAGGTCTGAATTTTGCCCCTGCATAACCCACCAACGTATGTCATGTAAGCTCTGGTGGAGACTGGATTGCTGAGAAACTTAGGAGCAAATGGCCTCATGACACACTGGGGAGGGAGAACTTGCTCCTAACAGTGACCACCACCACCACCACCACGCCTGGCCGAGAGTCAACTCCTACATGGAATTGGAAAGGGGTGCTTGTGCCCGGGGTCCCACCTGTAAGGTCTATATTGGTGCTGCATCTGGGGAAACACTAGCCCAGTCTTGCATGGTCCTATGCTCCTGTGTGGCAGGCCCTGGTGGTGGCCCCAACACAGTTCCTGGGTAGTGGTCCGGTAGGAGGCTGGAACACCCAACAAGACTGTGTTTGAGGGAGTGGCCATGGGGAGGGCAGAGCTGATCAAGGCCCCGCATCAGGATCCACCCTGCCATCTGGGAGCTAAATGTGCCCCAATATGGAACCCACCATATCGAGATCTGGAGTCCCACACAGCCACTATTTTAACATTATAAAAGACGCAAAGACGTCCTTGGAATTTGAAATGGATGCATTGACTCAGGAGGTAAATTTCCTCCAGACTGATCATTGGAAATTGGTGGATTGTATGGCCGAGAAGCAATCTGCACTTGCCATTACCCACACAAGAGTCAGAACCCTCCACCTGACTACAAATACTTGAGCGAGGAGTGGTCCGCCTGCATTAAAGGGTGGAGGATGCTGAGTGTAGCTCCCACCATAAAAATATTTGTTTGGTGGGAGTCCCAGAGCGGGCGGAAGGCCAGAGTATGGACCTCTTTCTAGTGGAGAGGCTGGCATAGGTAGTGCTGAAGGAAGGTGTGGGGGCGGCAGTATGTCTAAGTTTAGCGTGGAACGTGCCCACAGGGTACTGGGCGGGCTACCATAGTGGCTGGGGGTCATTTCAATATGGTGCTTATGACCAGCTGGATAGAGCCCAACATAGATAGACACACCATACAGGCCCTGGGACTCTGGACCACCTCCTCCAAGCCATTCGTATGGGGAGCATTTGGAGGGTAATTCATGGGGCCCCCTCGGTTCTACTCCTTTTACTCTAGTGCACGATACATACACCTGTATTGACGACTTCTTCACTTCGATTGTGACTATTAATAGGTTCATAGAAGCTGATTGTAAAAAAAGGATCACGGACCACTCCCTGTTTGCCGTGACGTTGGACTCACCTTATATACTGGGTCCCAAGAGTGTGAAGAATGGCGACTCGTAAATGAGAAAGAAGTGACCATATTAAAGGCAGCCTCGACCCACTATTTCGGAAAAATGATGCGAAGTCGGTATTGGAAACTGCCTCAGTATGGGGGGCGTATAAGGCCACCATACGTGGAGTGATTATCGCTGGGAAGGCGCGTAACAGAGGTAAACTAAGGGAATGCTGCATAGAATTAAAGAGAGACCCTTGTCATTTAGAGAATGTAAATGAGAAAGGTGTCCTTTGGACCAGGTGAGTTAAATGCAAACAATAGCTCTTCCACAACTAGCCTCAATCAGTCCTTGTAATCACATTCATTCGTCCATACCGAGGAAGATTGAAATACATATAGTCAGAAAATACACAGTAGAAGGTTATAAACTTATAAAAATCTGACTTCGCAGATAAATTTATTAATTGTTCAACATATAATCAAGAGAAAGGAATAATTTAATAAACCAAATTAGTCAACATAAGTACCCCATAATTTTAGATAAAAACTAAAGACCTAAATTCATTAAAAAAAATAAACAATCTATAAAAAACATAAAAAATGAGTCACTATTACAGACAAATACAATATGTCATTGGGCGAGTTACACATCCGTAAAAACAGTATATAGGATGTAGAACCCGGTACTTTCGTGCGTTGTACTCGTTAACTATCGCCCGTGTTAACAGATTTGTGTAGTAAGATTGACGATTTATTCCCTGTCGACCAAACCCGGGGACGTTGATCGACCCAAACCCTAATTATAAGAGGGAAACCACGCAGGTGAAATTTCTACAAAGAAACCAAACAAATACTATGGCAAGAGAGCCAAGAAATATGTAGGAAGTGCAGATTTGAAATCGAAAGTGCTCCACTTTAAGAGTGCTCTATATACCGTATATGTTTTTTTATTATTAAATTGGATTACCACAGTGACATTCTATAAATAAGAAAAGGAAGGAAAATAAGCCCAAAGAAATGAAAGATCAACTATAGGGCCATTCAGACCTTTTATAGGAGCCTCTCCTTTAGAAAATCGAAAACTACTGGCTTAATTTATGGATGGTAGCCTGCCTAAATAAGAAAAGGTACCTACCTGGTCATTGTGCAAGTCCCTGTTTTTTTTTAATAATAATAAGAGAGTCAAGATTTTAGTCTTGAAAAAGATGGAGATATAATTTACCCTTCGAAACGTGTCGATGCCGATCTTACTACACATCTGTTAACACGGGCGATAGTTAACGAGTACAATGCACGAAAGTACCGGGTTCTACGTCCTATATACTGTTTTTACGGATGTGTAATTCTCCCAATGACACATTGTATTTGTCTGTATTAGTGACTCATTTTTTATGGTTTTTATAGATTTATTTGTTTTTTTATGAATTTAGGTCTTTAGTTTTTATCTAAAATTATGGGGTACTTATGTTGACTAATTTTGTTTATTAAATTATTCCTTTCTATTGATTATATGTTGAACAACTAATAAATGTATCTGTGAAGTCAGATTTTTATAAGTTTATAACCCTGTACTGTGTATTTTCTGACTATATGTATTTCAATCTTCCTCGGACGAATGAATGTGATTACAAGGACTGATTGAGGCTAGTTGTGGAAGAACTATTGTTTGCATTTAACTCACCTGGTCCAGAGGACACCTTTCTCATTTACTTTACAGTGCCCTACTACTTTGGTTTAGAAGGGGCCCCTCTTTCTCTTGATAAGTCATTTAGAGAATGAACACACATTACACCCCTCAGCTGAAGCAAAGGCACGTCTCCTCTGCAAGATGGAGGCATACAGCTCGGTAACAACAGATGCGGGTAAATTAAACTATATAATGCCGGCAAAGCGATTTTATGAAGTGGGGGACAAGGCAGGAATGTTATTGGCATGGCTGACTAAAATGGACAATGGTAGACACCAGATGGAGGGAATTCAGGGCCTAGACAAGAATCTATTACCAGGTGCTGAGGCTATTGCGGAGACAATGGCACCCTACTTGAAAGACTTCTATGGAAGTAAGATTCGGCCTGAAGTTGAAGATATGCATAGCTTTGTCCTGGACTGCCCTTGTCGAAGTCTTGGCTAATGGAAAGCGTGTGCCCTGGAGGAAGACGTGACTGTGGAGGAGGTGCAAATGACACTGACCTAACTACAGTCTGGGAAAACACCGGGCCCAAATGGGCTACTGGCAGAATAGGGACACTACACTTGCATGGTATGTATGTGGAGGTGCATCAATGAAGTTAGCTCCCCCAAGATGCTAATTTTGCGACCATAGTATTAGCCCCAAAACACGAGAAACTGCTGAAAAAATGGGACTCCTATTGTTCGATATCGTTGATCAACACGGACTCTAAGGTACTGGTGAATCATTTGCAGAAAGTGATCCTGGATTTGGTGCATCCAGACCAGAACAGTTTCATGCCACATAGATCGATTAGACTTGATCTCCATCTTCTCCACAACAATATTGCCACGGCTAAAGATCTGAAACTTCCACTGGTGGTGAGATTACCGGACGCGTATAAAGCATTTGACCAGGTGGAATGGCGTTTCCTCTTTGCAATGTTAGAAAAAATTGACTTTGGGCCCAAATTCAGATGTTGAATTGGACTACTCTATTGTGCACCAAGGGCCAGAGTTTAAGTAAATGGAATTCTTTCCTGGGAGTTCCGCATAGGTCAGGGGACTTGACAAGGCTGCCCCTTGTCGCCTATGTTATTTGCCTTCATGATAGAGGTGCTGGCAGAGTAGATGTGGGTGGGCGCACAAGTTTGGGGCTGGCGGCGGGGAGCCACCTGAGAGGAAAATATATTTCTGTATAGTGACACTGTCCTGTTATACTTGGCGGAACCGGAGTAGTCACTGGCACTGGTGGGGGTGGGTGGGGATATATAGAAAATATTCAGGATTAGGTATCAACTGGGAGAAATCACTTCTGTTCTCCCGTCGCTTATAGGAAGCTCAAGAAGCACCTCCCATGCGTCTTGGAGTGGTATGTGATTGTTTCTAGTACCTCGGTCTCTGGATCTCCAGGGACCAGACCCACTCACTCTGAGAATCACTTGCCCTGCTCCTGCATAGACTTGAAGTTGACACCACACATTAAAGAGCACTCCCACTCTTCTTGTTGGGTAGGGCAGCGCTGTTTAAAGTGATTACTCTCGCTAAACTCTCTTATGTCCTACAGAACAGCCCCATTGGATATTGGAGAAATTCTTCTGTAAGATTAGCGGCTGCATGAAGACACTGTTGTGGCTGAATGTGCCACCATGAATGGCACTCCGAACTCTCCACCTGTCTGCATATGATAGCGGGATAGCCATACCAGATGTTCGCAAGTATTAGGAAGACGCTCAGGTCAGCATTGTGAATGAGCAGGCAGTAAAAGGACTGGAGGACCCGGCCTATCGACATTATTTGGATGCCCTGTGGGTGGGGAGTTAGTTGTAAGGGATATTTTCATGTCCTCTATGGTTGCAAAATCAACCCCACTGCCCCAAAGCAACCAAGATGGTGTGTAGGATATTGGTCACCCTCTTGAACGAAATGGGCTGGGGGACGAGATTGACTTTTTAAACTCTATTATGGTTGGACGCGAAACTTGTGGCAGTGCCGACCGAGCCTGCGAGGTTTTAGGGGATGGGACCTCATTGGCCTCTCTATGCTTCGAGATTTATGGGATTTGAACAGTATGATGCCATTCACACCACTTAGAGAAGAATACGATATGGTAGCCTCCCAATTTATTAAATACTACCAATTGGGACACAACATGAGGGGAAGGATTGCACCACAAGAGGTCACTATGGAGGAGTCTCTCTTGGAGCTACAACTCCTAGATAAGACAACTAAAGCAATCTCATTAATCTAGAAGACCCTCATGAACAACACACAGGGGAAACTGACACATCTGCGTGTGAAATGGCAGATTGACGTGGGCAGCCTAGAGGATGACTAGTGGCAGGAGGCGCTACAGTTTCCGAGAGAGGTGGCCATACTGGTGTGATTCTGTTTAATCCAATTTAAAATTCTTCATAGAATATACTATACTAGGGTACTCCTACACAATATTGGTTGGGTAGTGAGCGATGAATGCCTGAGTGCCTGTGGTCCGAGAGGGTTCTTTCTGCATACACTATGGGAGTGCCCCAGGATTCGCTTGTTTTGGGAGGGCGTAAAGGTCCGTCTGGAAACAGCGATTGGGAAGCCAATCACATTTCGGGTTCTGTTGACATTGTTGAGTGTCAAGGAGGACCTCAGATCTCAACTCTTATCAGAAGATCCTGGTGAATTTGTGGTTTCTCTTAGCCAAACTATAGATTGCATGGAAGTGGGGGGGTTGGAGTGCTGCACGCCCAAGATTACAGGGTGGGGTCAGGAGATGGATTTTTGTTGTGGCCAGGAAAAATTGGTCCACGATGGGCAGGGTTGCCCGAAGAAGTTTGAGAATGTGTGGGCGACATGGACACCAGGGTAATAGGGAGTAGCCGCAGAATGCAACGGTGGCCCTCTAACGGACAGTGGTTATTGTAATGCAGTAATGGGGTTGGAATTCCTGAAATTGTAACTGAACTACCTCAACATGTTGTCCTATGGTGATAGATTTAATTTGTGATATATAGAGTACTATGTTTTCCCGGTCATGGGGGCGGGAGGGGGGAGACTTGGGGTGGTGGAGGGTGTCGCTGCATGTTTTGTGTGTTTGATTAATATATATATTTGCAAAAAAAAGAAGAATGAGCCAGTAAGTTGATGAATGCACATATGAGTGCTAAGATGAGTGACCGAGTGCATGTATGATAACTCCTTGAATGCCTATACCCATCATTTACTGAGGGCTCCTATTCATGTAAAAGCCCGACCTTTTGGCATTGCTAATGCTCGTTTGCTAATTTATTGATAATCTTTAGACTGCATGTTGTGTAAATATGTTCACAACTAAAGAGTTATTCTATGTAAACGTATCCATTTTGCAGACAATATACAACTTTAAATGATGAATCAACTAGTGTATTTCCTGGTAGCACTTAAATACAGGAAGTATAACTGTGCAACTGTTTGAGGACGTAAACCTTGTCTTGTGAGAAACTGATCTTTAAGTGGTGTTGGGGGTTAAGGGATGTTTCTGTCTTTACCCGTGAGAGTGACAGCCTGACATAGGAAAGATGGTTTAAATGAATGATTGATAGATTATAGAGCAGTAGAAAGGCCCCAATTTTAAAATTACTAAAGTGTGTAAAAACAAAGATTCCTGCAGTGGAGTTGAAGTTTAGCACATGTTTGAAGATAGAGCTGTTTCAGTCACTGGTCTATAAAGTATGTGGAATGGTTTATGATCACATATTTGAAAGCTTTGTCTCTTCTCACTCAGTGGCAGCGTGCTTCAAAATCCTATGAGCCGCCTAAGCTATTGAAAATGTGCAAATGAAAGTCAGGACATTTTGGTGAACTTGGTAGCTGAGATGGGGGAAGGAAGAGAAACGTCTTGCCCCAATGCTGTGTTACTGGTTTGTTTATTTGTGGAAGAAGAAAGTGGAGGCATGCTTGACTGTTGGTACTGCCTAGATGTACGTAATAGTTTGAATTGCACCCTTAAATTATTGCTTGCACCTTACCACAACTATAGTTGAGTCATTTGAAAAGCACAGGCGATGGGTGCACCCTGGCTTAGATTATCCATATAGCTTTTCCTTTTTTTTTTTTTCTTGCACCGTTTTTATACATACTGCAATTTAAGACTAGTTACAGTTGCACTCTGATCTGCAGGCACCGTCTATGGAGAAGGACAGAAGATGGAATAGAGCAGCTGACACCGGTAGCCATGGCATCATTTAATAGTTAAGTAGCACTCCACAGAGACCATGATTCCTCCTCCTAGACCTAGGCAACCACATCAAATAAACATAGTGGTTTGTGTAGCATGCCCAAAAGTCATTGTGTGTCGTGTTGATTGGTCCAGACCTTGATACCCCATTCATATGGAGGCACCTGTGGTGCTATGATCTATGAAGGTCTCTTGAGAACCCAAGGAGTATGGCCTCCAAATTTTCAGCAGTATAACTGAACCCCAGGGTTCCAGGAGTGGACTACATTGCAGTACAATCAGCAGTGGTCCATACATGAGGTTTATTTTATAGCTAGCCATGGTGGGAGGAAATGCTGATCTCCATGCCTTAGGGATTCTTTTCCTGATAAACATCAATGACAAATCGATAAACCCACTCCATTATCTTATTTAAGTCCAGTGGTAGGCTTTAGAGATGTCTCTGGGTAAAACAAGTCCTCGTCTTTGGTTAGAGAGGTTGTTCTAAATGTCCATAGTACAAAGAAGAGCCAGGCCATGTGCATGGGGTGGCATCTTTGACAGACATTTTAGGCTGACATGTAGACTTGTGGTGCATGTATGGGCTTCTTATATGTGTGGTGCATATAGGATAACTGCTCGAGTTTAAATTGAGCATTTCAAGACACCCTTCACTATTCACACACCTTATCACTCTGGTCCTGTCTATATCCTTGGACTACTTTTCCCAAATGGACTTTAGCTTCGGCTACTGAATATGGGACATTGCCCTGTACGAGTGTGATTCATTAAAGTGATGCAAAATTCCCAAGACACAGAACACCGAACCCACTCTTCCTCCCCCCTCCTCATGGGCACTGCAGACTCCTGGGCCCTCAGGGAGGGAAAGTCGGAGAATTCCGCGATATTTACTTCTTTTGCACAAATATCAGAAGATCAGAATGAGAATAATCTCCCAGTGTCCAGTCGGGTTCCCTCATTGAACCCTTCCCACCTAAAACCATCCTAGTGGCTAGCTCGATTGCTGCGCCCTTGGCCTTAATCATGAATAGACCTATTGCTACGGGATGCATTCCACAGTAGTGGTAAGAAGAAGCAGTTGGGCCTCCTTTTTATTTTTAAAAATGAAAACCTAACCTGCGCCCTTATGACTTGAAAAAACAATTGCCCAATATACCTTTTCCCGACTCTGGCAAAAACGTTAGAGAAACATCTGAATGGCCAGCTCATGTCTTTTATTGAGGAACATGAGCTGCTGGATACCTCTCGATTTGTCTTCTGGAGCGGCTATAGTACGGAAGCCCTCCTGGTATTGGCAGTGATTGTATTCGAGTTTTGGTTGATGCGGGTCTGGCTGGGGCACTGATCCTATTGGATCTGTCTGCAGCGTTTGATACGATCTCCCTGGCCCTACTGACTGCTCGACTAGGTCACCTAGGTGTTAAAGATATGGCACTGAATCTTTTTAAATAATTCCTAACTGACAGAACACAAATAGTAACCAATAGTCCGTTTAAATCAAGTTCCTTTGCTATTCATGTGGGGTACCACGGGATCTTCTTTAAGTCCTACATTAATATGCACCCCCTATAGCTAAACTGTTTCAGTCCTATGGCCTGCAGGCTCTTTGATATGCGGACGACTCACAGATAATTTTGTCTATTACAGATGACGGACATTCTATAGTCCTTAACGTTAATAACTGCATGAAGGCTGTTGCCTCTTGGATGAGGGATAATTGTCTGAAATTAAATGCAGACAAAACTAAGGATTTTCTTTGGAGGTCATCCCTCAATTTGGAACAATAATTGGTGGCCAGATGTACTGGGAACCCTGCCGTAAGCTACTAAATCAGCAAAAAATCTTGGTGTCATTGTGGACCAGCACCTTGCTTTTGACCTGCTGGTGAACCAAATGGTATCAATGTGCTTTAATATCATTAGGAAACACTGGAAATCTTTTCCTTGTATTTAACCTTCACTGGATTCCAATTAGAAAGCAAATTATGTTTAAAGCTTTGTACATGGCACATGCTGCCTTTTCGTCTCATGGTCTAAAGACATCAGAACAATGTTGCACTGGTATCTGCTGACCAGGTCTCTTCATTTGACTGAACACAATTTGGGAATGATCAAACATTTCTGAAAGCAAGGTGGGGAGGTAGATCCTTCCTAGTGGCTACAGCTAAATTGTAGAGAATCATTCTCTGACACCTTAGAAGCCTAAAAAAATATTTTGACCTTTAGGAAAGCCCTCAAAATCTGGATATTTACTCTATAGTGTTCCTTGCCTTCTCATGCGGGCATCCAGGGGAGTGTCTATCCTTGAGCTTAGGTTGGATTAATGGTTTCAGTGCCTTGACGCCTTTGGGTATATGTGTACTTCATAAATTTGTTTTCATTTCATTACCAGAACATACTAGACCCTAGGTCTAGCAGAGTCACATGATTGGGAATCTGTTTTGTACTACTGACCCAAGTAAGGCAGGTAAGCTATGTAATATGACTAAACAATCAGGAACTGGATTGAAGTCGGTCAACAATCCACTTTGATAGCAGCAAAAGTACAAAATGTACCATAGTTGTATGTGAAGACCACTTGAGTCCACATAAACACATCCATGGCCCTTGGAAAGTGAATTTAGTCCCAGTGTGAAATACACGTTTTATACATCAATGCCAGTTCCATTTTCTTTAGGCATTACTTACAGCAGTACTGGGCTACTGCCACCAATCTAGAGTCAGGCGTGCCACTGCTGATATCTAAAAATAAACAAATGAATGGTTGACGGTGCCATCGGACTAACCTTCGGATTTGTGCAACTAAGAAATACAGCTTCAGCTGAGGGACTCCTAGGCCACTCTCTTATATTGGAAGACGAAGCTTGTTAAGCGACACTCAGTACCCCTCCTTCCATATTCTTTATTAGATCAGAAAAGGAAGCCTCACTCCTGTATAAGAGGTCTGCTTGACTATAAATGTCTGGATGAAAAAGAAAGCTGTGAAGGACCACCATTGTCACAGGGGGCAAACTGTCCAAATTTGACAGTAGAAGTTTCCCACAGAGCACCATCAAACTCATGAAGGCCTTCCCTGGTAAGATTGCTCTGGACAAGATTTTAATCTATGTGATAAACTCTCCCTCATTTTGTAATGTGTTTGTGTCCCAGATGAATAGGAATTGCAGCAGGCTTTACAGTTTCAACTCCGATGCTGTGGACAGTGGGAACAGAGCTGCCTTTGCCCAAGCCACCCACCCTATTTCCAAACTCCATGGATTCCATGACTGATGCACAGTAGTACACTAGTGTGCAATGCACAGGAACAGCACTTCATTGTAAGATGCAGGTCCCTGACAAAGTCTTGTCTCACATGGCCAGTGTCTCCTTCACCATGTTAATCTCTAAGGCTGATAACCGGCAGCTTTGTCTGCTGCTGTGCTCAACACAGCAAACTTTCTTCACTTCCCGAAGTTCATTTAATTAAAGACCATGATCATGGATTCCCAGCCCTGTGTGTAAATTGCATTCTTCACATCAAGGGAGGTGGTTGCGGAGAGTGGGCTGTTGGCCATTAGGTAGATTAGGCATTGTAGGGAGCATGTTGTGGTCCGTGATAAATCTTCTCTGGTCATTGGGACTGTGGTAAATAAAAATACCGGACTGAATTTCATACGGAATCTTAAAATAAAGTAAATAGCTCAAAATAACAAGAGGCAGAATCCGTGGTATAAGAGGTTTTCTAATGGGCTTTATTCCATTCAAAATGGCCGACTCGAGTCGCGGCCTTCAGGTTCCGTCACCACGAGGGTTCAGGAAGTGAAGTACAATAATTTATTAACAGACATGTATTTTTATAATAAGTACATTACAATGAAACGAATGTAGAAGGCGTAACATTTGATAAGAAAAGTGACAAAACAGTGACATAATCGAAACTAGGCGTAATAAGGAATAAAAGAAACATGATTGGTTAGAATTATCAGACATAGGTGGATCTATAAGATAATACTTGGCATAGATGCGCGCGGTCAGCATGACGTGTAATTGACGTGCAACTAGGGGGTGAAGGGGACTTGACATTTAGCTCTACATGTGGAGACGAGAAGTCTGGGGGTCAAGTCAACCTAATCCCAAATCATATCTAACATCCTATGTTTAAAGAACTATGTTATCCACAAGGAAGAGACTCTCGGACAGAATCTATTCTATACTGACTGTGTACGTGTACAAGCGTCTAAGTGTCTATATGAGATGCGAGGGATAGAAAACTTTCCATGGCAACAGGGCTATGAATCACTTGCAGGAGGACGGAAAGGCTGAGTCCCTTGCTTGTGAGCTAAAGGAAATGTTTACCTAAATCACTTGACAGGAATGCATCGGCTGAAGAGCAAAATAGATAATTCGAAGGTGAAATACAACTTCTTGGCAGACAGGCGAAAACTGGCCGAGGCAGGCACCGTTAGCTGCACAGGGAGTAGGACAAAGTTCACGGATACAGATGCGAGCTCAAGCTGAAGCTGTCAGAGACAGAGAGCAGGGAAAGGCTTGAGGACAGAATCGGGCCTACTTGCCTGAACTGTAAAAATGAAGTAACTTAGCCATATAAAGTCGGTGGCCTGTCATACCTAGGAATCGAATATCCAGCCCATTGATGGCGGATCTGACAGAGAACATGTTGACGGTAGACACACATATGTTTGCGTCTTAGAAACTGGAACTGGAGGGAACATACATGTACTTGTAACATGCATATAGAACCGTTGGGGTCCAAGATAGGGGACATAACTGATCAGGAAAATCCACATTTCCACATTCCCTCCTTGTCCCCTTCTTGCCCTTCACGAGACATCAATCTTCATCATTCCATTGATTTGCTCATGGAGCATCATTTCTTCTTCCTTCCGGCATTCTGAACGAGAACTGTGATATGGAATGCATGATGTGGCACACAGACCACAAATCGCTGGTCCACATTGTAGGCATAAACAACAACTGAAGAGCATAAGAAGGCCAATACCTAGGAAGGATAGAACTCTCCATCCCCAGGCTGATATCACACTCCAAAACCACCCGGACCACGTCCAAGTGCCTGGATTCTCGTGTATCTGGCTTACAATCTTATGAAGGCGTGTTATAGCTTTATATACAGATGGCGAATTTTCTGGTATGAATATGCAGCAGCTGGATCCGATGACCCTGCAAGCTCCGCCCCTATCGGCCAGGATGACGTCAAGGACAAGACGATTCTGGAGAACAACAATTCTCATCACTGATTGTTCCTCTGTCAGATTGCCTAGGGCGGCTATAGTCTCGTTTACTACAGCTTCAAGAGTCTTGGTGAGTCTGCGTATCAGCTTACTATTTGATATAGTACCTATATAGGGAAAGATACCTTTATTGAAATCTACATACTTGTCCCATGCTGTCTCAGTATAATCGACAACTGGGAGATCTCTTTGCTCTCTATTGTGTACTAAATGAACATTTCGATAATAATCAGGGGGAGCTAGGAAAACAGGTGGCAAAAGGAATGCTATGTAACAGGTACCATCCCAATCTAGAGGCAGACGCATATATGCCGTCTGACCACATATAAAGTAAGAATGGCGAGAAGCTCTAAATGAAGATTTACCTTGATCACTATATTCTACTGTAGTAACGCATTGGCTATGGCCCATATGTATGGAACCAACCTTTCTTACACATAATTCACCCTTAACTGGAAATACTGACATAGTGGGCAGAATTAGTTCAACTTCGGATTTGACATTCAAAATCATAAGATTAGGCGTAAAATTACCTAATTTATACACTTCATTTTCTAAATCAGTTCCTGTTCTACTGGGGTGACCCTCCTTATTAGGGTGACAGACTTTGAATAAAACTAGATTCAGATTTCCCCATATCCAGTGTTGTTGATAAACTGCTGTGTCTGGGTCTATGGAATTTAATAAACTAAACCATGCTCCACAGGAGCCATTGTGTGTGAATGGATGTGGAAAGAAAGGCAGAACTCCTTTGTTATTCTGATAGGGAGGAAGTCGGCCACACACCCAACAATTGGTCGCATTACTAGTCTGATGGGAATGATGTAACATACTAATGAAGGTGTTATTGCGCAGCGCAAGTCTATAAGATAATTCATGTGGCGGTAGGTCACTAAAAGAATGTTCTGCAGCAACATTATAAACATGTCTAGAGATAGGATGATATATGTGCAAAATCACACTCGTAATAATTACTAAAATACTCAATAAAAACAAAATTAATAATGTCCTCATACAGTAGCTACGCAGTGATTTACAATACGCCTGTCGTTTCAACATTTCTCGGGTATTTTCTCTACTCAGGTCCAAGGGATACATGTCGGAGACAATTTAACCGCTTCACCTTGGAGAGGACTTAAACAATCAAATTGCTCGACTGTTTGGGCCTAAGCTTTAATTTATAGCACTGAGTCATTCTGTTCAACAAAAGGAAGTTTTGAATCAGTCTGTGAGGGAGTGCAGGGCACAGTGTCTATATCTGAAGGTAGTCCATGAAATTTTTTGACGTGACTTGAATGAATCCACCCTTTACGTCCCTCGATCTTCACGGCTGTTCTTGTGGTCAACAGGACCAACTTGGGTGCTTTCCACCTGGGCTCCAGTTGACTTTTCCTGTCGAAATTTCTCACAAAGACAAGATTACCCGGAACAACGTCATGGGGTTTCGCCTCAGTGTTGTCGGGAAAGGCTGCAGCTACCTGTGAACGAGAAGATTGTAGTGCAGACATCAAGGAAGCCAAGTAATCTGTCAGCATATTACAGTCAACATCAGTTATTTTACGTGGTATAGGCGTCCCCCACATATTCGGTGGTCTACCAAAGATCACCTCATACGGGGATAGCCCTGTTCTAGAGTGTGCTACCATTCTCATGTAAAAGAGTGCAACTGGTAATGCTACTATCCAGTCGACACCTTTCTCTCTACATATTTTGGACAGTCTGATTTTCAGTGTCTGGTTATGTCTTTCTACGAGACCTGCTGCCTCGGGGTGTCGGACACAGTGGAATTTCCACTGATATCCCAACAAGAGTGAGACATGTTTCATTAATTCGGATGAGAAAGGCTGACCGTTATCTGAATATACAACACGTGGTAAACCGTACCGTGGGAAGAATTCTCGAACTAGCTGCTTGGCAGTAGTCGGGGCAGTGTAATCTGATACGGGATACGCCTCTGTCCAACGGGAGAGAGCGCAGACAACTACGAGAACATATTTGAATCCTCGACAACGTTCCATCTGAATATAATCCATCTGGAGGACTTCAAAAGGATGGTCAGGAGGCTGAAATCCACCCTGCTCTACGGGAACACTCTTTCCTGGATTAAACTGACAACATATCATACAGGTACGAACTTTTTGTTTAGCTGCTGCTCGTAAATGTTTGTTGAACCAAATGTGCTGAATGCTGTCTAGCATAGCCTTCTCTCCTAAATGTGCTGGACTGTGAACTGTAGCTATAATGGCTTGAACCATGGAATCAGGGAGAAACCATACAGATTTCTCCTTCGTCATCCACCCTTGATCTGTCTGGATCCCTCCTAGTTCAGTCCACTTCTTTATTTCTTCTGCTGTGGCATGTGTCTGTATGTCAATTACGTCAAGTGCGGGATCCTTAATTGTCATACACTGTGTTGGTGTCTGAACTATTGGCTTTGTCATGTCTAATGTGCGATTCTGAGCAGTCTGTTTAGCTGTTTTGTCAGCTAAATCATTGCCTTGAGAAATGGTATCAGTAACCTTCGTGTGTGCTTTACATTTCATAATCGATATAGCAGTGGGTAGATGTATTGCATCTAACAAAGCATGAATGAGGGGCCCGTGCTGAATGTGGGCACCATGGGACGTTAAATAACCTCTCTCTCGCCACAGCACGCCGAAGTCGTGTACAACTCCGAATGCATAACGTGAGTCAGTGTATACATTAACTTTCTTATTTGTGGCTTGAATACAGGCTTGCGTTAGAGCAATAAGTTCTGCTGCTTGGGCTGACAGAGTATCTATACAATGTGTCTCAATAACTTCAGTGTCTGTTGTGACTGCATACGCGGCCACTAAATCTCCTGTACTTGCTCTCATGCATGATCCGTCTACATACAACGTCAGGTCTGGATCTAACAATGGAACGTCTGTCAAGTCTTGTCTAGGTTTCGTCTTTATTTCAATGATTTCAACACAATCATGAGCTAGTGGGTCTGTTCCAATTACAGGTAATAGTGTAGCAGGATTCAATGTATTACACCGTCGGATCTCTATGTGTGGTTGAAACAATGTCAGTTCATAACCGGTAAGTCTTGCTATGGTCAAGTGTTGTGTTTGTGTTCGGTTCACAAGAACCTCTACTGCATGTGGTACTTGAACTGTCAATGGGTGTCCTAATACTATGGCATCGCTTTGTCTGATTGCTAAAGCTGTCGCTGCCACTGATTTCAGGCATGCAGGCAAAGCCTGAGCTACGGGATCTAATGTACTGGAAAAATAAGCACATGGCTTGCGTGATCCTGCTTGATCCTGAGTGAGTACTGACAAGGCAGTACCTTCGCGTTCTGTAACAAAGAGTGTAAAAGGTTTGCTATAACATGGTGTTGCTAAAACAGGTGCTTGACATAAAGCTTTCTTTAAGCTTTCAAAAGCTTGTGTATGTTCCTGAGTCCAAGGGAGAACAGTCGATGTGGCTGCCTCCTGTGTGGTTAACTGAATAAGTGGTTTTGCTAGAAATGCGTACTGAGGGATCCACTGCCTACAATATGAAGTGAGGCCTATGAAAGCTCGCACCTCCTTTTGTGTCTGGGGTATTGACATGTTAGCAATTAACTGAATGCGATCTGGTGTAAGCTGCCTTCCCTCCTTGGACAGCGAGTGACCAAGATAAATAACTCGCTGAACACAGAATTGCAGCTTAGAAGGGGACACCTTGTGCCCCTTGTCGGCTAGGAAATGTAAAACTGTCAGAGAAGCCTTTTCACATTCTGGCTCGCTTCTTGCGGTGATCAGCAGATCATCGACATATTGAAGCAGTGCAGTATTGACTGGCATGTGGATACTGTCAAGTTCTCGTTTCAGTGCTTGGCTGTAGATGCTGGGGCTTTCTGTAAATCCTTGGGGAGCGCGTGAGAATTTAAAGCTGCGCCCATTTAAACTGAATCCGAACAAGTATTGGCTTTCCGGATCTATTGGGACGCTGAAAAAGGCATTCTTGAGATCAATTACAGTAAAGAATGTTGCTTCGGAATCAATTGCTGTCAACAATGATGATATATCAGGGACCACAGGGAATTGTGGTACAATACACTTGTTTAGTTCACGCAAATCAATAACCAATCGGTACACTGGTGGAGCAGTAGGGTCAGTTCGTTTAAGAATCGGAATTATCGGTGAATTACATACATTGGAGTCTGTTTCTACAACTACTCCCTGGGCAATTAGCTCATCAATGATTTTCAGCAAAGCCACTACAGCATCATGCGGTAACTTGTATTGTCGCATTCGTGGTAGTACCACTCCTGCTTTCAATGTAACTCGATAGGGTGTAATGTTCATGCAGCCAACATCCGTAGGGCCTTGTGCCCATAGATGTACTGATAAAGTCTGTAGTCGGGGATCCATGTCTCTGGACACATAGTGACCTTTAAAATCACGCAAAAACAACCTTACTCCTTCCGGAGAACAACATATTATGGCTCCTAGTGCTTTCAGAGTTTTAATTCCTAACAGATTTTCTGGGCATGATTTAGTAAGCAATAAATCTGTAGTTCGTGTCAAAGGTCCTATCGTAAGTGGTAGAGGCTGTGATACTTCATTAACAATAGGTTTTCCTGAAAAACCAAGGGAAACATTTTGAGAGCCTGAGAGGGGTGCCCCTGGAACTTCACTACGTTTTATGGTTGTTCGACTTGCCCCTGTATCGAGTAAGAATTTTCTATCTTGACCTAATAATTCACTATGTACATAAGGTCCTTCTTGATCTACAGGAATCTCGATAAGCGGTAAGTCAACTTCCCTCTCTAGGCTGGTTCATGCGTAACGCTGATACTCAGGGTATTCATACTGTGCAGTCTGATACATTTGTCGTGTTGTGGTTTGTGTGGCAGTAGCAGGCAACGGTGGTGCAGCTGGCACAAACTGTATGGGTTGCTGTGAGGCTGGCATGGACTGTTGCTGAACTGGCATGGACTGTCCATGCTGCATAGCTCCTTGTTCATTCTGATCTTGTCTAACTAATCGTGGTCTCTCTTTTGCAATACCTGTAGCTATATTACGTTTCAGGACTGGACAATCATGTACATAATGGCCTAGTTGTTTACAGTAATTGCAGGTTCCTTTTACAGGAACTGCAGAATCACCAGAATGTGTCACACCCTTTTTGTGACCATCTGCTGGTACTGTCTGAGAAACTAGCATTTTCATTTTTGTATCCTTCATGCGTCTATGCTCGTGTTCTTGTTCATCCCTAATTCTATTGTGATGATACTGTAACATTTGTAGCATTTGCGACGGAGTGTTACTTTGCCAGGTACTCTCGAATTTCAATACTCTATTCTTTACTGGAGGTAATGCATTTTCCACTAATTTTGTCACAAATAAATGTGGATATGAATCACTACTTGCTTTTATACCACTATTTATACCAAAACATTTTTCAAATCGAGCATAATAATCGCTTGTGTCTTCATCTTGCTTTTGTTTGCAGGCTGTGATTGCACCCCAATCTTCCTTTTTTGTAGTTAATAAACGTGGCAGTACCTGTACTAGTAAACCTGGTAATAGTTTAACTTTATCCCCGAGCCCCGAACCTGCAGTTCGGCCCCTTTCTTCCTCTGCTAATGCTGTCCAGTCTATCTTTTGGTCTCCCACTTCCCACTCTTTTTCTTTCAGTTTTTCATATATGCCAGCAGGCAAAAGCACCTTTAATATCGTCATAATATCAGGAAAGGTGTACTCTCCCATCAGTAACATGTCTTTAATTTCTCGGTGGAAACCCGCTGGGTCTTTGTCATGACTAGGTACTACTTTTTTCATTTCTAATAATTCCATTTTTGATATGGGTGTGTAAACAAATACACGGTGAAACTCATTGTCTTCGCCTTTTATTGGGTGCACTTCTCGTAGGGGATTTTGTCTATCCATATAGTACGGCGCTCTTTCTCTGTGGGGCAGCGAGAGAGAATCCGGACTTACAAAAAGGACATACTGCTTACGTGACACTAATATCTCTTTAATTAGCTTGTTACTAGAACCTCTCCATCTGTTTGTGAGTAGTTCCGTTAATATATCAGGTAAAGGACCAGGGTCAGCATGTTGGCACTTATATAATATGAGGAGTTGCTGAATCATATATATTCCAGCTAAACGTTGTTCATCTGTACTGAGGTTGAGAAACGTGTGTGCTACGGTCTCATCACCGTATTTTTCAGGACTAACAATCCAGTGAACGGCTGATCTGGCTAATTCTTGCTCATCCATGGAATCGAGGAGGTGGTAACCTCTTCGTTCTCGTAGTATTTTATCTGCGGCTTGAAACGAATGTTCAGGAGATTTCAGATTTATTACAGGCGTCGGATACGTTCTGCTATTATTTGGACATACAGAGTGTATGGGATCAGAAAAACATCTAGTATTTTCACAGGATCTTCCTCTGCCTACATAGGCTATGGTCTCTGACTGTCTTGCGGAATTCCCTGATTCGGACACTTCATCTTGCTCAAACTCGTCTGTTCCCAATCTCTCTTCATGAATACGCTCTATTTCTTTACGTATTTTTCGGCACATGGCTATTATACAATTTTGCTTATCGTGTCTCCCTTCTGATATATTCTGACTCCATCTTGTAAGAATAAGCATTGCATTCGGGTCTACCCCCGGACGATCTTGATTTCTGATTACACAGTTTATGAGGAAACGTAACAGTTCCCCTTGTATCTCTACTTTCTGGAATTCCATAGCTCTGTTAATACATCCTGGATCTCGTCCTGTTTGAACAAAATGATATATGTTATCTAGATGCGTAGTCATCCCTGGTAACCTTGCTAAATACTCTGCGGCTCGTCTGATACGTAATGATGCCAGGACCATTTCGTCCTCTTTACCGACCACGGGGTCATATCTACAATTTACAAGGAGTTCCTTAAGCGTACGTTCATTTACGAATTTTGGTGTACGTGAATGTGTTGACTCTTGAAAGACAAGTTTATTTATTCTGGGTGGTGTAAAGGTACTGCTAGCACCTCCCGTGGCCCCATCTGGGGCGTCGGGTGTGAATGGATTCGTTGAACGTGACACAGCAACTATGGGTGTCGATACCCCTATAGGATCGACTGCGGAGACAGATGCGGAAACAGATGTGCTTGCCGAAGCTTGTATCGGGACTTGCTGTTGCACGGGGACAGATACCTGATCCTGACGTTGAACCCCTCCGCCAGACGGTCTATGTGGTGTGGCGTTAGCATACTCGGGAGCTGCATCGTCTAGATATGAGGAAAGAAAAACATCTTCTGCGGTTCTGGGATGCCCCTTTGGATGTACCTTAATTGGAAATAATGGGGGTGGCAAGTCTTTTGGCATCTCTGTAACAGCCTTAGGTAGTCCTTCGGCTAGAAGGGGATACATACCATTCATAAGAGCATTTCTTTGTCTATTCACTTGTTCTGATTTCACTCGGATACCTTCCTCAATTAATAGATTTTCTTGAACTTTATTTGAACTTTCTTTACTCCTCTCTTCTTGTCTACGTGCTTTTTCTGTTCGTCTATGAGATTCTTTACGCCATAACTCAACAGCGTCTTTCTGTGACTGTCTGACCTTTCTTTTCCATAACTCTTCCTCCACTTTCATGATGCACTCTGCATCCCAGGTTCCCGCTATGGGCCACCTTTGACTTTCCGGTAATCCTTTGGTATAATCTACCCATAGATCAAGAAACAATATGGCATCTAAGCCATGCTTATGGTACATGAAATGCCCTGGGGTGTCCCTAGGAGGAATAGGAACTGCTTCTTCAAGCACCCCTTTTCTGGTAGTAATCTGTCTTAACTTCGAGAAGAGCGGCATATTGACAACTGATCTGATACTTACTCTTGAATTTTCTTAATACGAAAAACACCATAAATGAACAGTGAACAATGAACAGTCATTCATACCACAATATGCAAGACATTTCTGAATACTTTAAACATTAAACATTAAACATTATAACAATGATCGACAATGATGACAGTCTGCCTAACTAATCACCACGCTGAATTCTTGACAATAACTGAATACTTCGGAATACTTGATATACTGCTAAACAGTACATATACACTGCTAAACAGTGCAGACCGGATTTGTGTACCCAAATCCGTCTTGACCGGCACAACCTATGTGCGCGTCAACACGCCTCCCCGGCGATGGTACTCACCGAGTAGCTCCTTGAAACGGAAGGCCTCAGAGAATGGACAGGACTCGATAACTGCGGACATCGGACCCTCTGGACGTCGGGATTTCGGAAAACCTGGTGGGCCTCTGTATACCTCGGATCTTGCTCTCTCAGCTAGGCTCTGGTCGGGATACTTCGCACTTCTCACCGCCTCGTCTGGGTTGATCGCAGCCTCAGTCGCCCCCGCTTGACCGGAGGGAGCTTACAGGAAATCCTGCTGGTACGCGTTTATGGTCCGTCCAGCTGTGGCAGGAGACCGGGCCTGCAACGCACCGCCGGCGCGTGAGATGAGAAAGTGTCCCTGTTCGGGCGCCATTATGTGGTAAATAAAAATACCGGACTGAATTTCATACGGAATCTTAAAATAAAGTAAATAGCTCAAAATAACAAGAGGCAGAATCCGTGGTATAAGAGGTTTTCTAATGGGCTTTATTCCATTCAAAATGGCCGACTCGAGTCGCGGCCTTCAGGTTCCGTCACCACGAGGGTTCAGGAAGTGAAGTACAATAATTTATTAACAGACATGTATTTTTATAATAAGTACATTACAATGAAACGAATGTAGAAGGCGTAACATTTGATAAGAAAAGTGACAAAACAGTGACATAATCGAAACTAGGCGTAATAAGGAATAAAAGAAACATGATTGGTTAGAATTATCAGACATAGGTGGATCTATAAGATAATACTTGGCATAGATGCGCGCGGTCAGCATGACGTGTAATTGACGTGCAACTAGGGGGTGAAGGGGACTTGACATTTAGCTCTACATGTGGAGACGAGAAGTCTGGGGGTCAAGTCAACCTAATCCCAAATCATATCTAACATCCTATGTTTAAAGAACTATGTTATCCACAAGGAAGAGACTCTCGGACAGAATCTATTCTATACTGACTGTGTACGTGTACAAGCGTCTAAGTGTCTATATGAGATGCGAGGGATAGAAAACTTTCCATGGCAACAGGGCTATGAATCACTTGCAGGAGGACGGAAAGGCTGAGTCCCTTGCTTGTGAGCTAAAGGAAATGTTTACCTAAATCACTTGACAGGAATGCATCGGCTGAAGAGCAAAATAGATAATTCGAAGGTGAAATACAACTTCTTGGCAGACAGGCGAAAACTGGCCGAGGCAGGCACCGTTAGCTGCACAGGGAGTAGGACAAAGTTCACGGATACAGATGCGAGCTCAAGCTGAAGCTGTCAGAGACAGAGAGCAGGGAAAGGCTTGAGGACAGAATCGGGCCTACTTGCCTGAACTGTAAAAATGAAGTAACTTAGCCATATAAAGTCGGTGGCCTGTCATACCTAGGAATCGAATATCCAGCCCATTGATGGCGGATCTGACAGAGAACATGTTGACGGTAGACACACATATGTTTGCGTCTTAGAAACTGGAACTGGAGGGAACATACATGTACTTGTAACATGCATATAGAACCGTTGGGGTCCAAGATAGGGGACATAACTGATCAGGAAAATCCACATTTCCACAGGACAGTTAATATCCTGACCGACGCCAACTTTTCCAGTATATCTTGTAATCAAGATTTAGCTCTGATAACAGGTAGTAGTCTGCTATATCCAAGTAGTCCACCTGGTCTTACCACAGTACCCTCTTTTAAGAGTGAGTGTGGTTTCCCAGATCAACAGGTGCATGACGTTATCTGAAAAAGCCTGGGCATAAGCATTCTTTTCTAGGCATTGAAATCTTGGATATTGGCGCTTCAACAACTATATGGCTGCATCCACTTCACCCTGGTGTGATGAGCGATTTCAGCCCTGTAGCAGTATGTTAGAAATGGTATTTCTGGTTGGCTACGGCTTGTGCCTAAGCCAGGCAGAAACCACCACTCTAGTCAGGGCAAGGGAGTTACACGCTGAAGATAACCCCTGCTCACCCCCTTGGTAGCTTGGCATGAGCAGTCTGGCTTATCCCAGAGGCAATGTGTAAAGCGTTTGCGCAACACACACTCACAGCAGCAACACACTAGGCACATCACAAAAGGAACTACATACAAGGTTATATAAAAAAAATTGCCTTTGTATTGTCATAAACACATTAGCAACATAATCACACATTTGCACTGTGCCAACTGGCACGGGCAATATTCACAGGGGACTTGTATGCAGGGCCAGGCCAATCGGGCCACGGTCAGAACCATCAGAATGCAAATATCAAACACAACCAGTAACGACTGGTACCATAATGACCTAAGCATTACCATATTAGCATAAACCCACATTAGACCCAATCCTCATCAGCATAAACACATTACGCAATGGGCCTCACCAGCATGAACACATTATGCAATAACCTCATAAGCATAACCACATTACGCTAATAGGTACTACCCCAAAACATCAAAGCATGACATTAGGCATTAGCATAAACACATTATGCAGCACTCATGGTTAAGGAATCACATTTGGCAATAATCAGATCCTGCATAAACCTATTACGCAATGCTTGTAGCGCCTTGCGCCCTACCCATCACAATAACGGACCCCATGCCAACTGGCCCCTCATAGGGGGCCCCACGCCCTCTGTCCACAATGTCGGGGTTTGGCTGCTGCTGCAGCAATATCAACAGTGTGCAATGGTGCAGGCCTAAACGCTGCAGCTGCCCACTAATTGCTGGGCAGCTGTGAAACTCTGTGTAGGCATGGGCACTCTGGGTGCTCTCTAAACAAATATGCCCAGTATGTTTCAGCTGCCCTCTGCTAGGCGGGGCAGCTGTCAAAAGCACCACAAAGAAATTAGGCACGGGCACCACTGGCCCTCGGGACCCCCTCTGGGGCCCTGAAACGACTGTGCCCCTCGTTGGAGCCACACGGGCTCTTGAAACAAAACATGCCCCACTTTGTAGCGGCCCGCAATGGCGGGTCCGTTCATGGAAAATAGGCACTGTGCCTTCACTGGCACCAACCAACTGTGGCCAGAAATGCCCCCAAGCCCCCCTCCGGTACCTTGTAAATTAAATGGCCCCCACTTGTAGGAGCAGCCAGCGGGACCGCTCAGGACTAGGAATTGGCACTGGGCCAAGGAGGATCCCTCACTCACCAGATCTGCTGAGAACCCCTCCCCTGGTGCTGCTCTGGACCTCTGCTCTTCACTCTGTCACCTCTCTGCACTCGGGACCGGCGCTACTTCTCCCGTACGGCGGGGGCAGGCACCGGTAATGTGCCTCGAGCCCCCTCTGCCTCAATCCCCACGGGCTGCTGGACGCGGGGCTCTCCCTTCGCCACGGGAGCCCCGCTCGGGCCGGCCACTCATGCTCCTCACTTCTGGCTCTTCGGGGACTTGGGCCGGGCTTACCTCACCGATGCGGAAGTCCAGTCCCACGTCAGTCCCCACGTTGCCTGACTTCCTCTTCGGCCGGTCAATTACACTTGTGGATCGGGCCGCTGCGGTGAAACGCGGGGTGGGCTTCCGCCAATATCATAAAGCATGAGCAGGGTGGGCTTCCGCCAAATCAAGGGTGCACGATGCGGGGTGGGCACCCGCTCGATATGACAAGAATGCGGGGTGGGCACCCGCCAGCAATACCAGAAGCGGCAGAAACGCGGGGTGGGCTCCCACTCACTCAGCTAATCGGGGGAATCCCAATGCTGGGGATTCCCTCTGGAACCACGTGCAGTTTGGTGCTGCAAAACCCACGCATTCCTCTTCTTTGGGGCAATTTAAAAAAGTGCTCCCAGGGCGCAAGATGTCACATTTCCTTAGCAAAAGTCCTGAAGTCCCAGGACAAAGCGCTCCGAGGGCGCAAGGTTCCTCCAAGGGGCATAGCTGGACCCATGGAGGCCAGCACACAGGGCCCTCCAGCAGGGAGGTAAGCACACAGGGCCCTCCAGCAGGGAGGTAAGCCCCAATGGTGGTTCCTCCTGGGCCCCAGCAGCAGCAAGCCCTCAGCAAGTCAGGAACAGCCCAAGCGGGACAAGAACTGAACATCTTCATGGGGTCACAGCCCCTATATTTATATACATATTCCTCCTTTGTCTGCGCTGGCACAGGGGCTGGGGGACCAGCTAGAACTGGTTCTGGAGCACTCTGTTTACAGTGTTCACACCCTCCTTTGGAAGATGGGGGCTCGGCCATCAGACACACCAGAGGGGGGCGGAGCCAGCATTCACTAGGGCAGGCACCATCCTATTCAGGGACCAGGGATTGCTCCTCCCACTACTCCCAGCACAGATGTCCCAATCAGCCTAGTGCTGACTCACCCTGCCCCTCCTGGAGCCTCACACACCTCCCAGAACCTGTCACTCACAAGCCAGACATGCAATTCACATCAGGCAGCCAGACACATAGCACACGGAAATGCCAACTTCTAAAAGTGGCATTTCTAAAATAGTTATAATGAATATGCGCACACCATTGCGCAGCATTTATTCTCACAATTTCATACATACTAAACTCGACCACGCTGCTCCTCTCATACCAGGAATTACCAATGAGACACTTACTCAAGGAATCTCTAATGCATTCCTATGGGAGGGCAGGCCAACCTTACTAAATGTACACAGAGAGCGCACCCACTTTACACTCGACCACAGTGCTAAAGTGCCCTGAGGCCTAAAACTACCAACACCACGTCAGAAAAAATGCTAGTAGAAAGGCAAAAGCTTTAGGGGTGACCCTGCAAAAAGGGCCAAGTCCAACACAGTATATTATAATATTGAGGTCAGCAGCTTATCTGCATGAATATTGCTTCCACCTCATAGTGTACACTATGTGGTCAAGGTTAGTAGTTATAACTTGGTTCAGGTTTACTAACGGGTCAAAGAGGCTATGTGCACTTAGTAGCACTCTGCAAAGTTCTGATTGATCTCCGCCTGTGACCAGTTTTAGATCCTTGGAGCAGTGAAACCATACAAAAAGCTCCCTCCTGTTGTTGCCTGACTGTGTTTAAAAAAAAAAATAAAAAAAAAAGAAATTCTATTTACCCACAGACTTTTCATTTGCTTGGTCTTTGTCATCAGGAGGTCTCTGTTTAATGTGGGGTTCTCCACACAGTTAAGCTCGAGGTTACAAATTAGAAAGCAGGTCATGGTTCCTGCCACTATCCCAAGAGCAATAGACTTGTAATACATGCTTCCTACACTGGCACCTTGAATGCTTCCCATTCAGTCCTGTTGTTACTCATGAACCCTTTAGTCTTGTCAAAGTGGTTCTACATGGGGCAACCAATAGGACTACTCTAGCCAACATCAGAGAACTGCTGTGTGGACATACCATATTGGGACTAAGGCCAGTAGTCTACTGTACCAGAGTTTCAATAAAAGCAGAATATGTTGCACTGAATGGGAAGTGCTTTACCCTACTAAGATTTTGGTCAGACCAATGTGCATCTTGGGATTAAAAAGAGCATACTTAGTCATATGCTTGTGTGTCCTTCCGTAGGTCATGTAGAGCTCCGAACTCAAACCAGTTCTGGAGGTCTGACATGTACCCTTAACATTTTTAAAATGGTGGATGAGGGCAGGAGAGGCTAGACTGTAGTTACAGTTATCCCTACAGAAGAGACTGATGTTGGAACTCCTTATTAAAAACCGCCACATCATATACAAGCTTGACAGGGTGTACTTTCAGCAGATATAACAAATGAGAACAGGATCTCTGTTCAGTTGGCCAAGACGACTTCATACTTGCCCACCTTATTCAGTACAGTGATAGCCAAAAAGGGAAACCATGGTCTGACCTAGATAAGTATCCCACCCTGTCCTTGCAAACTCTGCCGAAGCCTGGCAGCCATTTGCCTCTTTTGTCAGAGCTGCTGTATCTGACCGAAGATCAGCAAGCAGCGGGGGTGGAGTGGTGGTGAGTCATTCCTAGAAGAAAAAGTATCAAGTAGAGTCCCTCCACCTTTCCAGCAAGTCCACCACCTGAAAGCTTTTGCATTTTGGCGGCCATCTCTATCTTTTGCTATGAACTTGTAGAATTTTGTGTTCCTGTAGCTCCTTTATTTTCACCCTAATAGTGTCAACCTCAGACCACAGTTGAACTAACTATTGATACTTCAGTACCTTCCAAGCTACCCAAGGCATACTATAAGGCTGTGTGCAGCAGGCCCACATTGTGTTTATTTTGGCTTCCAAAGAAGTACGTGCATCATGGATAACCTATAGAATCTCCTGCATGTAATCTTGCTCTGCTGGGCTGGTTGTTGACTGTCATTGTCAGGCGACAGCTGATCTATGTAGCCTCAAATGGGTGACTGTCAAGTGGTCTGTAGTCATGGCCATTGGAATTCTGTGATTGTGCAGCGGCATCGTTTTTTTTTTAACATAAATATGGATTTGCCGCGTTTGCTGCTTAATCCATCATCTGCTGCATAATCTGCAGATTTTAACAAAAAAAATTGGTTTTAGCTCATACGGTTTAAAGGCTACTAAAACTGCTGCAACAGGTCGCCATGCAGTGGAAGGCCCCCTTGCAAATGTTGACTGGTCAGGTTTCTGTTGCTTATGTCTGTATTTAGTTGTTAAACTGGTGTTAATGAGGTGCAACATATGCCCGATTGTATGTTGGAACAACGAGTTCCTCAACAAAGTCTACCTAAACAACGCCGTCTCTAGTACTGTCACGTGGCCCATAGGAAAATTGTCGTTTTTCGCTAACTTAGCATGAGCTCCTTGCAGCTTGCCTGCTGCTTTGGGCATGGTACTACATGTCTTTATTATTTGCAATATTTTCAATGGCTACTTTCACATGAGAACTCATCGCTGTTTAAAATCTCTGCATGTTCCTGGGATTTTGACTGAACATCATGTGCAAGGTCGAACAACAATGCCCCTTGTTATATTGTTCTGGCCAGACCTTAGCCCTTAGACAAAACATACTGATGTAGCTGTTGTTTGGACAACGTACTTTGGTTTTTATTGAGGTACACGAATAGGTAACACACACTTGGAGAGGGACCTTTCCAGGGAGAAGAGTGAGACAGCACCTATGATGTAGATCTACCATCTATAGGCTGAGGTATGAGGTCTGCTGACAAACCCCATTGATCTTCTATTATATAATAATACTTCTTCTTAGCAAAGGGGGGAGGTTCGGCACTATAGTCGTTTCTCCATTGTCTTTCTATGATAACATCTTCCTTCATGATATATGGACTAGCTGCTATGCTGACTAAATTTGTACTATGCATTTTCTTGCTTGTCGTGGCACGTATACTGCATGTTGCGGCACGCTAGTTAAAATAAATATTTTAACTTGTTTCGTGTCTCCGTCGGATCTTATTGTGGACAGGTACAAGAGTGAGAGCGGGAGGGTGTGTCTTGTTACCGCGATTCCTGAGAGATCTATGTTCTGGGGTGTCTAATCATTTGTTTCTCTGTGAGTGAGTAGGAGACCAAATGAGACACCATAGCTAGTCTGTCCTGGGCTCGTGGGTACTAAGGTGGTAGGAAGACCCAGTCCCTATACACCAAGGTCCTATAATCCTGCGCATAGTTCTGTTTGTGCAGAATCCCTGCAACAGTACGACCGCGTCTCAACCACAAGTTTTTTTTTAACCACGCATTCCTTTACCACAAGATTTCGTGGTAAAGGAATGCATGGTAAACGTCCTTCTAATTCAAAGCCCTCCCTCCCTCTAAAAACCAAAACTGAACACCTCCCACTCCCTAAAAACTACTCGTTCCACCCCACCTCATACCCCCTAAAAACTAGCACTAACCACCCCTACTCCCTAAAAACTAACCCAAACCCCTCCCCTAAAACCTAACACAAACCCCACACTGCCCCCGAACCCCTCTTACCTGTCCTGTTACTGTCAGACACGCCTCTCAACTCCGCCCATTCCGAACACTAGACCGATTTAGCCTTAACCACGCATACGCATTGTTAAGGCTAAGTCGTCATTCGGGCAAGTCGTCGTTAGGCTTGTGTGACTCCAGAACTCATTGTTCCGGAGTCGTTGTTCAGGATGTTTCCCATATGCCCAGACAGTGTGAACAAATGTAAAAATTTCAATTAAGTAATACTATCACAAAATGTGCCTAATTACGCCACATAATTTGCCTTTTCTTGCGGCATAAGATAGTCAACCCTGCCGCATAATTCCAGAGGCCCTGTCTATAGTGGACTGTGACTTTTGCAGCAACTTGTTTTGCCTTATTTCAAAGCTGGAGCTTGAAAAGTGATAGGCTATGTGGGAAGGTACGAGACAAGATGACATCACATTTATGCTACTTGGCAGCACATTAATGAGACACGATAGTAAAACAAGCTTCACCCATTACCATTCCCATGATTCGTAGTCATACAAATCCTGAAGACCACCAGGCAGAGTAAGGGACTTTGGCTACGGATCCAGGTAACAGAGTTGTGTATCTCGGAGCAAGTGCGATAGTCTGTGGCAGCTTGCTGGGGGAGAACCTCCAGGTTAGAGTTCACAGGGGTACAGTGGCTGTGTGGTCCTACCGCCTCAAACTTCTCTTGTGATGCACACTGTTGGTTCATGATGCACTGGCCAGATATGGCATGGATCTTCGGGGCATAAGCATATCTTTGCTAGTGTTACAGGTGTGTTGTAGTTCCAAATTCTCTGTTTAGTTGGAGGCCTGTAGCTTTCCCTGGCCCATCGCATTCCACCTCCTTACCTCCACTCCCCCAAACTAGATGCACGACAGGCACCAAGTGTGCATTCCTAAGATCTTCCGGAGCTTTTCCGTCAAGCCCACAGCAGCACCTGGCCATTTGTTGTCGTCTGGTACCCCCTAAGAAAATCAGTGCAGAAAAGCACTTTGTGGTAAGCAAAAAAAAGAGTGGCGGTGTCTATGCAATGGCTACCCAGTTTCCTCGATGCAAACCCAAATCTGGACCCATTACGTGGGAGACTCTTGTCCCATACGGAATGTCACGCATCCGTTGACTTCATAACAGTAGAAGAGGATATGTCTGGGGTATGTTTGACACTGGATGGGACACCAGGATGCTGCTCGTTCCTGTGGACTTCTAGTGGAGCTAGAGTCGTCTTTCAAGGTGAAAATGGTGTTACCAAATGTTTAAACCACAGTAAACCGGAACCATAAGGTGTGGAAGGATAAATCAAAAGGTACAGAGCTGAGCACATCTAGCCCTAAACAGCTGAAGTGCATGGAGTGAAAGGGGAAAACACAAATTCTTTTCTCTGGATGATAAATCAGCAAAGCTATCTTACAATGTCAGTTGGAACTGACATTTTCTTCAGGTTGCTCTCTGTAAGGTTCACACTATGTATAGATTGGTTCCCTGGGGTGAATGTATGACATTGTTCTGCATTCTGTCCATCAACTGTTTTTGCATTTGTCACCCCGAGTGGGACGGGTATGCCCAGACGTGGGTCCCGTGCTCTTCATGCCACTGGAATCAAGCTATCCTGGCTGAAGAGGGGTGAAACGAAACCCCGAAACTGGTCCTTGGATGCTTGTTTCCAGTCCAGGGAGGACCTGGCTTGGCAGTTCGGGCTGGACTGTTCCCATGAGGCACAGGGTCAAGACTGATTTGCATTTGGCTGGGTTCAAACTGGAATGGCATGGTGAGCAAAAAAATGATGGATTTAGGCCCAGATCTCTGTACTGGGGTGAATGTATGACATTGTTCTGCATTCTGTTCTTCAACTGTTGTTTTTGCAATATGCTCATATGACAGCAGGCTTTAGGATAGGGTCCAGGGCGGGAGGTACAAATCAAGTTGATATATAGGATCACCCTCATATATTTCCTGCAGTTTTGTCAAAGTTGCCAGTCTTGCTTCTTGGGTTTGGGCCAGGTCATCTCCCCCTGCAGATCCTTGTAGATCCTCCACAGAGTTCCCAGTCTGCCATGATTTGTGCTTGTCCTTGAAATCGCTGCAGCCCCTCTCCATGAAGTCTGATAACATTATCTCCTTGGCAGGACAAGTTTTTTATGTCTTCTGTACATTAAGTTTCTTCTCAACTGTGAGTTGATGTGATATGTTTCACAAAGTCCTTGTCCTGCAAATTTGCCCCCTCAGCTGGTGTTCAGGATGAATTCACGTTAAAGCTGCTGACTCCAGTGATTATCCAGACCAGGGAGCACTAGTGGAAGGTCATTGACCACTGAGGAGTTAAATCACCTTCAGTGTAAAAAGCAAATGGCCAAGGGGATGTTTATCGGAAATCCCACGGCCAGCCATTCCCGGTGGGACACAGCGGTTTGTGGGCAGATCAAACAGACAGATTTGTTTTAATGGCATTCTATTGCAAGGTGAATTTCTGATTATTAATGTGGATTGCAATCCAGAAAGTAGATATTAGCAATACCTTAAAGAGGCCTCTTAGGGACAGGTTCATGTGACTGCTTCTAGAATAGGGGCGCCAGAACAACTTTAACCTTGATGTATGGAATCGCCGCCTTGTGCAACATGCAATGTGCCCTTGTGAACAGCTGCAGCCCCTCCCCCCCTCTCCCCAATTACCTGCCAGTACCACACGCAATTAAATTAGGCAAATCCGCCCAGAACCACTTCCAGAGACTCGTTAGGCACGTCTGGGAGAGCTACAGCCAGCAACGCCCTGTTTCTCATCACAGTTTGAGAAGTCAAATGACAGTACTGAAGTACTGAGAATACTATTGTATCTGATGCCAGAACCCGGAAGGTTCTAGGAATCGCCTCTGCAAGCAATTTAGAAGGCAGCAGGATGTATCCAGAACATCTATATATGCCTACATTCTCTAGGTAGATAGTTTTAACCAAGTAACGTTTTCGATGTGTAAATCTGTATGGTGTTAGGACATGTATTAATATCGAACTAAAATTCAATATTTTACCAAAACTAAATCAAAATAATTAAATGCTGTTCGAACTAAAAAGCCACATTCGTATGAGCCGCCTGGAAAACTTCTAGCATTCATAAACCTCAGAAAGCGCTTCGTACTGGTGTTTCCAGAAGACGCTTTCTGGTTTCGCAGGACAACGATTCACTAATCCATATGCTTTAGACTTTGCTACATTAAACGTATGTAAGAAGGCAAGTGCGGTGGTGAATTATTAACGTGATTTATTGAGAACACGTTCTGCTCCAGTTGGAAACGTCCCAGAGTTCCTTTCGATGTTATTGGAGACTGGACTGAGCTTTAAAATACCAGGTCACAAAACTGCAGTACAAGTAAAGTTGTTATACTGAAAAATGTTGAATATGAGTCTGATATGAAATAACTGACTAGAGGACTGAAGCATGTATTTCCTGGGTATAGTTTAAAACCACATTTCTCACATATGCATACCGCTCCTGCCAAAAGGCTAACTGACAGAAATGTACTGTGCAGGATTCACAAGTACGTTTGTCTTGTTTTTATTGAAAAAGAATCACCGATGGGTGGTATGGGAGCCTAATGACACACCTGAACATTTATTTTCCGACCTAATGAGAATTATACAGCTTTATTATCCCACTTTCCTTCGATGAAAGTAGAACACATTTGACATGGAAGACAAAATGACAAATTAGGGTTTTCTATGTCTTCTCAAAAACGGTACTGTTCCTGTGAGTGGATCCAATATTCTTTCATTTAAGAAAACTCGGTCTTGCTTTATGGACCAAGCATTTACAAAATAACACCTTATGAGCTCAGCAGTAAAGTAACATATTGGCTGGCAAGATACCGGGCATACTATTGGAGCGTTGTGCCCTGCAAAGAGATGGTGGGCAAGTTTGAGAAGTTCTGCACATTAATGATTCTTGATCTCATTGATGTGAAGACCGTTGGGCTCATTGCTGAAGAGCCATATCTAACAAATACGCATTTGAGTTCAGGGAGTATACGCTGATGTCAAAGAGCCATTTTTAATCTGATTAAATGCGAATGCCGATCAGCCCCTTTGTCCATTGGTCGATTTATCTGTCATTCACATTTTAGTTCCATTAACCACATCATACAGCAAGGTGCAGTGGGTCAGCCCGCTCCAGCCATGCTCTCTTTTGCACAGTGAAGGTGTTTTGTCTGATCGCATGTGCACATTAGTCTCCTCTTTTGTGCCAGACTGATAGACCCATATTTTACATTGCCAATGCTTTTTAATTTCAGTTTTGTAATGTTTTTTTGTTTTTTTTAAAGTTGTATGTTTAATCTTGACTTAATGTTAGTGATTCTATGTCAGGACCCGGAGGCGAGGATTAGGCTTTTCTTTCTTCCATTTATTCCATAGCAGCCTTAGAGAAAACCGGAAAACAACTGTAGGACTTAATTTCCCATGAAGCCTATGGAGAAAAACAACAATGCCATGCAATAGTCCATTGTCCAATCAGGCGCCTCCTGGGATCATAACAACCCCTGCTCTGTGCTGGACATCCTCTTTCTTCACTGCTAGCAGCCTCCCTCAGATAAGTGTCCTTCCCTTCAGTCGTGTTTGGACTGGTGGTTTGGGGGCACTTTTTCTGGTTAAATATCGTAGGAGCTTTCGCTCCGCTTGGTTTCACTTGCTGTCCCTAGCGGGAATTTACTGTTATTCTCTTGTTGTTTTAATGTTATTCTAAGGTTTGATGTTTGCTGTTGTGGAGCTTTGGTGTCGGAGCGTCTGCTCCGTATGCTTGGTTCGCCGCATTTGTTTTCAGCGCTTCAAACTTTCGGAGCCTTTGCTCTGTGATCGCGGCTGCGGGAACGTTCTGCCCGCTCCTACACGGCCGCGCAACGGTTTCTCTGTCACCGGTGGGAGCGCGGGCGGTCCGCTGACCGGTGCGCATACCTACTTGATCTTCCGGCGCAGAGCTTCTTCGGCGGGACGCGAGCGGAGGTTGCGCAGTATTTAGCTGCCGTTGCCGAGTGCCTCCGCCCGCATCCGTGCTTCGCTCGTGCTTTGCCGGTATTTCGCCTGAGGCCTGAACACCCCCGCGGGGGTAAGTCTACAATAATTTTAACACGCACACCTTTGGAGTGCCCAGGCATTGAAATAAAGCCCGCAGTAAGCTTGAGGGCGCCTGGTGTGTTGCTTTGGGCCCTGGTATAGTTTTAGGAGTTCAGCTGGCCCTCTACATTTGGCTTGCACGGGGGGCCTGGCTCTTGCCTCCATCTTGACCTGGGTGAAGCCCCACTTTGTAGTTCCTTCTTACTTGGTGGGTGGCCACCACTATTTTACTTAACTCGTTTTGAGGAGTAGCCCCCCTTCGGCCATGTGACAGACCCACAAGACCGTCTGTCTTCCAACGAGAAGGGCGCGCCAGTCCAGCAGGGGTTAACCCACCCTAACTCCTCTCCCCTACAGGAACGCCCCCTGACTGGAGCAAACCAATGGGATGACACCTGGGACCATAGAAGGGCGGATTCGACGGTCCAGGAGGCGGTTGCGGAAGACGCCGGAAAGGAGGAAGACGGAGAATCGAAGATCGAGACCGACTACTTGGAGGACCAGCGTGCGAAGACTGAGGAACCGGGACCTGGAGAGGACGACGGCGACGATCCCAGCCTGGTCGAGGAAGACGACGCGGTACCGGAGGATACGTGCATGCCGCCGTAACTCAGGAGAGTTACGGCTTCTGCAGTACGTGGTACAGGGCAGAGGGTCGTAAGCGGGAGGGAGGTACGGCCATTGCAGTGATGTATTGATTAAGGGGAGGGGGGACAAGGGGAGCACCGAAAGGCAATTACCTCGAGACTAAAAGAGCACTATACAGGCTACCCTTACAGGTAGAGAAACCGGGATAACCAACCATAAAGCAATGCATGTACTTGTCTCCTGAAGTAAGGAACAAGGTTGTGGCAAATACCTCTGTTTTTCCAGACTACTTCTTTTCCTTCTCACCGACCTACACATCCCTCACCCCCTCAGCCCGAGCACTGGGTGTATCCGCCCCTTTTTTTTTTCCCTCATTGGTGACGGTAGCAAGTATAAAACCCCTAGACGGAAATACTTACCGCCTGTTGTCTTTTCTCTTCTATGATACCTGGGGAACGTCATCACCAGTCACCAGGAGAAGCCCCATCAGCAGACGATTCTTCGGCAACCTTCACGCCTCACCCTTCATGAAGCCTTCCTATGTTTAGCCTTCAACTGTTTCATCTGTGTCTTTAATAAAATACGCCATCATAGATCCACGCATAAGACCTCCTTGATTCTTTTTTCGCCCTTCCCTCTCACACTCGTATCCTCATCTTCTCCCTGGGGCACCACGGAGGTGTTTGATGACTATTATGAGGAGGAGGAATCCCAGTATTTCCCGCTGTCGGATGAGTTCTGCGACGCGGTTGATTCCTCCATTGTGAAAGCGGTCTCCGAGGCGGTGGCTCCTTTGGAGAAGAGGTTGGATGACCTGGCGAAACTCCTTGAACCCCTCCCTGCGAGGGAAGACGCTCCGGGACCTTCTGGTTCCCTACCTTCAAAGTTGAGCTCCGCTTCTTTTCCGGAGAGTCCGCGTTAGCACTCCCGTTCCAACTGAGTTGATTCTGACTCATTTGAGAGGCTTCGGCAAGCCTTTTTAGACGCCCAGACCCCAGCCTTGCAGCGGATCCTTCCCCGGCTGATCCTCCGCCTGTGCGAATCCCAAATCCAATGCCTTCCTCTCCTCCTTCGGAGGACTCCCAGGGTGTGTCGGATGGCGAATCGGACCAGGGCAGGTCGTGGCGTCCCTCCCCTTCTGGTTCTGTGGAACGTCCTCAATCTTCAGTTTCCCAGGGTGGTGCTCCCTCGGATCTCCTTGATCCGGAGGACCTTTTGTATCCCCGCTCTTGGCAGTGGGTTCCCTGCGATAAGGTGGCCAAGTATGTGGCGGCGCGCTTTCGGAAACCCCTCGATCAGGACGTCCGCTCACGCCTTAGATCCGAATGCCCGCGCCCATCCCTGGAAGGGAAAGTGGCGGTGACCCCTCGAAATTGATACCAGGATGGCCACTTTTCAAGGCCCCGAAGAAAGGCATCGATAGATCCTGGCGTGCCTGTCAGGATAAGTTACTAGACCTCAATGGTCCCCAAGTTAAAATTTTTGATATGGCTGAAGACGCCAAGGTATCTGGTGGCCTGATCTCCCCCGAAACATTGTCCAATTGGGCTCAACGGACCATTATTTTCCTGGGGAATGCGAAAGGCGCTTGTCGCTTATCAAATTGGACCCCGAGCTGGGTGAATTGGCAACTTCTGAAGCGGGCCCGGTGGCAAAGGGCAGTCTTTTTGGAGTCCCATTTGTTAAAGAGCTTGGCAAGTTACTGTCCACCTTTAAGTCTCTGGACAAGGCGCAGTCCACGGTGAAGCGCATTTTTCATGTTTTCGGTTCCCCTGTCCAACCATCCTCCCCCCCCCCCCCCCCCCCCCCTGCCCCGATAAGGTTCTCGGGTGCCGAGGCAGACTTGATGTGCCTCGAGCTCCAGGAGCTCTTGCGCAAAGGGGCGATTTGCCGCTCCCATCCCCAGCCCGGAGCCTTCCTAAGCAACATTTTTCTGGTTCAAAAGCAAGATGGCGGTCAACGCCCGGTGATAAACCTTCGGGAGTTCAACGAATGGCTCGTTTACCGACATTTCAAAATGGAGGGGATTCACCTCATTCGCGATCCGTTGCGCCCCGGCGACTGGATGGTCCGTTTGGACCTCAAGGATGCTTACCTGACGTTCCCTATCTTCCCGCCTCACCGTCGGTTCCTACAGTTCAGGTGGGACGGCCAGATTTTCGAGTTCACTTCGCTTCCCTTTGGCCTGTCGTCAGCCCCTTGGTGTTTTACCAAGGTGTTTCATCTGGTGGTGGAAGCGTTACGGGCACAGGGCATGAGGATGATTGTCTACCTAGACGACATGCTCTTCCTTCATCAGTGCCCTCGGACCCTCTTGCTCCAGCTCCGTTCGGCGGTGCTTCTGCTGCAATCTTTAGGGTTTGTCATAAACCAATCCAAGTCTTGCCACCCCACTCGCTCCATCACCTTTCTAGGTTTTGTGATCGATTCAGTGGCTGCGACTCTGTCTGCCTTCCAGAAAGATGACGAAGATTCGTCACGAGATCCGGCAACTGCTTCGGAAACAACTGACGTCTCTCCGCAGCATTGCCTGGGTGGTCGGACTCCTGTCAGCCTTGATTCAGGCCATCTTTCCGGGCCCTTTGCATTTTCGGGCCCTTCAGCGTCTCAAAGCATTCCACCTCTGCAGGGGTTTGACGTATGCTCAGAAGGTCCCGCTCTCCGAGGAGGTCAGGGCCGGACTTCATTGGTGGCTCGCCCACGTGGACGAATGGAACGGGCGTGCCATTTTCGGTTCCCGTCCTGACCTGGTGATCGAGTCTGATGCCAGTGGCTCCAGTTGGGGAGCACGTTGTGGCGAGCTCACTACAGGAGGAGGTTGGTCTGCCGAGGAAGGCTCCCTCCACATCAACTGTTTGGAGCTCATGGCCGAAGCTCTTTCGCAGTGCGCTGTTGGATGAGGGACAAGGCTCACTCGTGTGTCCTCCTCAAGATGGACAATGTGGCGGCGGTTCGCTACATCAATCATTTGGGAAGGACGCGTTCCAAAGCCCTGGCAGATTTGGCCAAGGACTTTTGGGAATACTGCCTGGCCCATCAAGTGTCGGTGATTGCAGAACACTTACCGGATCGGCCAATCAGGTAGCCGATTGGCAGTCTCGTCATCTTCGGGACTCCAGCTTGTGGAAACTTTCCCGGCCGGTGTTCCTGACTTTGCAAGACCACTGGGGTCCTTTTTCTGTCGACCTCCTTGCTTCTCGCCTGGACTTTTAGATTCCCAGGTATTTCAGTTGGCGGTCGGATCCAGGAGCGACGGCCACCGATGCCTTTCTCCAGGACTGGTCACGGGAGAAAAGATATGCATTCCCTCCCTTTGCTATGATCATGCGGTTGACTACACAGTTCAGTCGGCAGGGGGCGGATCTGGTACTGATTACGCCGATTTGGAAAGCGCAAGCCTGGTCTCCAGTTCTGATGGAACTTTCCTGGGCTTCTCCAATCTGTCTACCCCGGCTCCCTCATCTCCTGCTCAATCCCTCGGGCAGCCCTCATCCTCTGATAGTGAGCGGCTCGTTGACCTTGATGTTACCGTAAAGCGATCTTGATCGGCTTGGTCCCGATGGATGGATGGATTGGTGTCTGCAACGGAGTCTGGATCCCGTGGGGGCAGATGTTGTTCACATCCTGAATTTTCTGGCTTCCCTGGCTTCAGAAGGGTTAGCTTACAGAACGATTAATACGTTCCGCTCTGCGATTTCGGCAGGACACTCTGTGGAGGCGGATCATCCGGTGGGTGACCATCCCCTGGTGCGGAAGCTCCTTCGGGGAATTCGCCTTTCTCTACCTCCAGAACCACGATATTCGGTCCTCTGGGATGTCAATAAGGTCTTGCGCTTCTTGTCTGCATTGCCCAGCAACAAATACCTCTCACGTAAGCAGTTGTCTTCAAAGCTGGCCATGTTGTTGTGCTTAGAGTCCTGCAGACGGGTTTCAGACGTTCGAGCCCTGGATATTACAGGGCGATCCTTCACGCCGGAGGGCGTCACCTTCCATGTGTCCCGGCGTACCAAGACCCAGTCTCTGGTTATTTCTTACCCGGCTTTCCCGGACTGTCCAAGGCTCTGTGTTTTCAGATGTATCAGAGCTTATGAGGCTATGACCGCGGACGTTCGCCCTCATGGGGAGCGTCAGCTTCTGATTGCTTTACGGAAGCCTTTCCGTGCGGTCTCTTCCCCGACGATCGCAAGATGGGTTCGTTGGGTGATGGTTGAGGCCGGCATCGACACTAAGGTCTTCGGAGCGCACACCGCTCGGGGTGCTATGGCTTCGAAAGCTTTCACGCTAGGAGCACGCTTGGAGGACATCTTGAATGCTGCGGACTGGTCTTCTGAGTCAACCTTTAAAAGGTTTTACTTCAAGCCAGTCACCTCCATTGCGTCCCTGGTGGTGGATAAGCTTTGAACTAGCCTAATCCTCACCTCCGGGTCCTGACATAGAATGAAACATTTCCTAGCTTTCGTAACGGAAAGTTTCAATTCTATTAAGGACTCGGAGGCAAGGATTAGCCCGCCCTTAGGATACTCCTAGACCCACCCATGTTAATCAGGATGTGTCGTCAGGCGTAAGTAAAGCGCTTTCCTTGTCAGTTGTGACGATGTTGTATATCGTTTTGCTTCTGTGCTGGGGACTTTAATCAGCAGATTTTACGACTTCCTTTTTCTGCCCGCAGGGACAGTTGTCGAAGCAGGATTAGGAATGCTGGTGGTCGGCTTTGTCGCAGGAAGAAAGAGGATGTCCAGCACAGAGCAGGGGTTGTTATGATCCCAGGAGGTGCCTGATTGGACAATGGACTATTGCATGGCATTGTTGTTTTTCTCCATAGGCTTCATGGGAAATGAAGTCCTACTGTTGTTTCACTGTTGTTTTCTCTAAGGCTGCTATGGAATAAATGGAAGAAAGAAAAGCCTAATCCTCGCCTCCGAGTCCTTAATAGAATTGAAACTTTCCGTTACGAAAGCTAGGAAATTTTTCATTTAACAGCAAATGGCCCTTAACTTTGTGAAATGAATACTCCTATTTTCCCATGATGTGTATTAAAAGTAAAAAACGATTTCTGTACCTATTCCAAATACACCTGCTAGGAAGCTCCCGTACTGTTCTATTAAATTATATACAATGGCTAATTTGTTTTTCAAATTGATAATTTTGAATGCAAGCATATAGCTGTTATGTTTATGAGGCAACATGCTTTCTTTTGTTTCTTTTCATTCGGTGGACATTGCTTGCAATAATAAAAGAAACATTAACAACCAGTTTGCCATGGCCATAACTTAACTTTTCCAATGCTTGAAAAAGCATGAAATAGAGCTGGGGTACTTCTGAAACGTGATTTCATTTGACCTGATAAGGATGGAGCATCTGAAATCATTGTTCCCAGAGAATAAGCTAGGTATTAAGTTTGTATGTTCTAAAAAGTCTCACTTGGACCAAGACTATATAGGTCACTTTTTACTATTCTTTAGTTTGTGTTTCTAAAGGTTCGAGAGATGTTTTAAACTGTAGTTTTATTTTTTGTCCAGTAAACCGCCGCCTGGAGGTAGGGGAGGGTGTTAACTGCTATTTGGGTAGATTGTAGTGAGCAAGGGTGAGACTTTTGTTCTAGGTGAAAAGGATCCCTTATGGTGGGCGAGTCTTTTCTCTTCCCTAATCATTGCTAGGTGTTTCTGAAAATATCCAGATGTAGAAAGTGCTTTTGTTGTGGGTGCTCCATGCTGAAGATTACCTTTCTATGGGGGGCATCACACTGCTCAAAGGCTCTGTCTGGATACCAGCCTGGAAACGACACTAGAAATAAGGACCTCCCCAATGGTTCTCAAATTAGACTGGGAATCCACATCTGCTCTCTGCTTTCAATGTACCAAAAGCTACTTGTTGATATAGAGGGGAGCGCTCAGCAGAGTACTAGCAGGATTGCCTTGCAACCACAGCTGATGTGTTCCTGAAAGCCAGCATCCCAGAGGTGACAGTATGTCACTGGTGACAGTATGCCACTGGGAGTCTTGCCTGGATGGAAGTAGCTGTTCCTGTGACCTGAAGTGCCTAGACGCCAAAAAATCAGAAAGAGAGAGAGAGAAGCAGAGATTCTTTCAGCTACCCAGGCTTGTCATTTTGTAATCCGGATGAATGAATCATGTAGTTTGTTTTCTAGAGTCTCTTAGAAAATTGTGATGGAGAACCTCAACCACACTATCACAATGGTGGTATATCTTGGTTCTCTGCTTGTGTGATTAGGTGGAATTGATCATCATTAGCCCCTGAGTGTCCCGTTCTCCAGGTGTTCTGTTATCCTCCACCAGGAGGTAGACTGTCTGGTGTACGATAATCATGAGTAGGAAAAGTGCGATAAAATGAAAAATTACAAATATCTACTCTCCTGTGTGAATTATCTTTGTTACAGGGGAGGCAAAAGGGGATCTGTGCTTGTAAGGAAACTTCATTGGTCCAGTGCATCTGGTGAGAGATCGGTCGACATGTTTCAGCCTATGTTGCCCCTGTGGGTCGGTTGGCTTTCTTCAGGACCAAAACAAATCAGCAGTATGATTTCAGGAGGCTGTGTGTGCAATTAGGAAAGGTACGCAAAGTTTCTTACCCTCCTTCATCAGTTGGTTATATTGTTTGAATAATGGACAGGAAGTTATAGTCCCCAACTTGGCGTATAACTGTGATCTTAGAACAAAACATCCCCACTAAGATCACAGTTATAGGCCAAGGAAGACTGAGGAGAATGATCTGCATACCCTGAGAAGTCTGGGTGTAGTATCTCCTTACAAACGGTTCTAGACAGGAACTGTGACAAGGAATTTTGCCTAAAGCATACTTTGCCGCTGCATCACATACGTTGTGCCCCAAGTGGACTGTGCTGCTGGATTGAAGAATTTGTACCTAGACATATTCGCATTACCAGAGATTGTGCTCGAGATGACTGCTGCTGGACTTGAGAACTGTGCTGAGAGAACTTGTTGTGAAGTCGACTATTCTCCTATAGCTGCCCGTGCTGCTGTAACCTCAGACCCCTGTGGCACTATCAACTTTGCTCACGTTGCCAGCCAGACGGCTACATTTTCACTGGACCTTATGCGGCATGCAAAGACTCTGGGTGATGGTCTCTGCTGCTACCTGCTGTGGCCTCTGCCCGATTGTAGGCAGTACCTTCAGTTGACGTGCCTCCTATCGGACAAGCAAGGAATATGTATTCTGGAGGTCTCTGATGGACAGCCACAGAGAATTTGGACAACACCTCTATGGTGACAACCGTGATTATCTGGGAAATGTTAAAATAAATGACCACTATGAACCAATCAAAGTGGGTAATCTGCACCTGAGCCTTAATACCTGCCCAACTACAACAAAGGGTAGGAAAGGGGCCTTCCTGGAATTACCTAAAGGAGGAACACCAAGGAGTGGGGGCTAGAATTTAAGGCACAGTAGCCTAAGCACCAGTGTAGTAATTGCACCTCCTGTCTGGTCTGTGGAGAATTACATTTGAGTGTGTATTACGTTACTTTTCTTAACTAAAGTAAAACATTGGGTTCCGCAATCTATTATTGCTGTTGGTTGATCGTTGAGTTCTAAGCTTGCATATTCCATGCTACCACCCTGAGAAGCTGGTGACTGCTCGCCCTCACTACCACTGAGAGAAGAAAGGGCTTAAGTGCTTGTACTTGGCCCAATTTTGCTGAGCTGTAGTTGGGCAGAACCGGACCACCACCACTGAACACCTCATTTTTAGGTCTCGGGACCATCCGGTCGGCAGACCGGAAGTCCGGAGATTTAATGTCTTTGAGAAGAGGGGCTTGCACCCGCCCCTCTTCTCTCCTGTTCTCCATTGGCTGGCCTCTTAAATGCTGGCCAGCCACTGGAGAAGAGGTCCAGTCACTCCGATTATGCCCCGTCCTTTTCGGATCGGGGGCGTGTTTTTTGCGAGAAGTCTCAGGGAGGAGACAACAGCAAAACACGCCCCCAAATCCGAAAAGGACGCTCCCTTTCTCCGAGGCATTTTTGCTGTGCCTCGGAGAAAGGCGGTGGTGTCTTCCGGTGCTGTTGCTGGGGTTTTCTGCCATGTTCCAGAGCAATTGTTCGCGCTTAGTTTATCTACTACAATCGGCTCTTTAGGGTTGGATAAATTCTCTCGACGCCATGTTAAAGTCAGGACACGGCCATAGCGCATAACGTATAAGCGGTGATAAGTCATACGGCCTTGAGATTGTGCATGATTCGACAATGACTAGCATGCAACGCACATTTATAATGTTTTCCCGAGCCAAACACTGACGTACAGGGGTGCTGTATTTGTTATTTATATTGTATAGCCTGCGCCACCTCTACCTTGAGTGGGATCGCGCCACCTCTGCCTTGAGGGCTCCTTTCCCAATCCATGATGGCGACCGGAAGTTAGTGGCGAGAAGTTGTTTGCACCAGGGTGCCCGGCGCGTTCCAGGAGAGGGGAAGGTGTAGGAGGGGCAGGCGCGAGACGGCGCGTGCCGTGCCTGGAGAGGAGCGGGGCGCGCGAGACGGGGGACATGCACTTCTCCATCCCAGAGACCAAGACCCGCAGCGGTGAGGGCGGGTCCTCCGACGTGGTGAGTGATTGGGTCCCTGAGGGTGCCCTGTGCCTCTCACCCCTCTTCTTTACTCTGTTCCCGTCCTCACTGTGCCCTTCTCACCCGACCCATCTCTGGCTGTCCCGCTGTCTGTGCCTGTCAGGCCTCTTCTTACTCCGTCGCCCATCATTCCGGTACATTAGCATCCTCCTGTCTGTACCCTCAGCAGAGACAGTCTCCCTCTCTTCCCCGCTGAGTGTACCCTTATCCTCCACCCCCCGGTACACACTCAATGCCTCTCCTTTACCCGGTTGCATTTATTTGCAAGGACCCCCATTTGCCCTGGTTGCACTTCTTCTACTGCCTGTGCCCCCCCTTCCCTTTAAATACTGTAAATATCTCTATAGCCCCGTTGCTGGGGGGAGGGCTGTGCTGTTAATGCCGCCCTGGCCTTTGAAACATCCCCTTACACCTCTGTTACAAGTATAGCACTCTCCTACCTGCCTTTAGGACCTTCCTACCCACCACCTCGCACTACCCTGCTTTGTCCCTTACTCACTATTTGGCCTGTCCCACTTTTCTGCTTCCTGACTCTCTGATTTGCACCACCTTACCCATCGTTTTTCTGCTGTCCCCTCCTGCCTGTCCGATCCACACAACCCGCATTGCTTCGTGTCCTCCTGTCTAACACCCCTACGGTGCTGCTCCTTGTACCACCCTCACTCTTGTCTATACAGCCCTCCTTTCCATATCACCCTGCTTCTGTGTCCCTCTGCATCCATCATCTCTGTACTGTTCACCTTCCTGCTTATACTACCACCCTCAGCTTCCTGTAGTACCCTCCTGACGGTCTATACCACCTTCCGTGCCCATTGCACTCTGCTCGCACTGCCAGCCACACTCCAGCACCACCACCCTCCTTCCAGCACCACCACCCTCCTTCCAGTCTGTGCCATTTATATTCTCTTTCTTTACCACCATCCTCGCTGTACCTCCACCTCATAGTGCTTATGCCAGCCTTCATTCCTACTGGAAACCCCTGTCTCTTACTTGTGCCACCCTTCATTCGCACTATATGCCTGTCTGTTTCGTTGGCCAGAATTCTTGGCCATATAACCTTGCTCTTCCTTGTCTGCTCCACCCTGCAACCTTTCATTCTACCCAACCAGCTGTCATTCCCTTTGTGACCTTACACCCACCCCATGTACCAATTTTCATCACTCGACCGCCCTATTCGCTACACCACTGCCACCCTCTGACATGACCCCCTTTAGCCCCTCCTCCCTTTTCCGGATGTTCACAATGTTTGCATTTGCTTGCATCCTCACAGTGTGACACCTGCGCCCACCCGCCAGTTCACCCTCTGCAGGGAGACCCATCTCTTCCAAAGTGCAGCACTGATGACGATAATTAACCTTCATTTCGAAGGACGGAGTTGTGTGACGTCGCCTTGTTCAAAACATATCTAGCTATAAGTGCGAGTGACGAAATCGCAGTTTCTCTTTGGAATATATGCATACTTCGTGAGCCCCTGGCTCCTTTAGGTGGAGTTTTGCCTTTAGATGCAGTTTTGCGGTGGCCCCAGCCGCTGAAAAATGTGGGACTTGTGGGTTAGGGAAGTTGCAGAGTGATTCATATGGCCTGCTCGTGTGTTCTTGAATGAATCTTTGTCATAGTCCCTTGCTCTCCCCCGTTTTATTTTTTATTTATGTGTGCTGTGCAAAGGTTCCATAAAATTGCTACATAAACTGTTTGCATGTATTCCAATCATGACTAAGGAAAAAACCTCCCAATTACTGGGTTTTGCAACAGTGAATGTGTGTAAGCTCTGTTGGTGCTTGCATTAGTCACAGAAAGTTATTTTTGTCTTCTGAACTAAGTGAGCAAGTCATCTGGATGCCTCGGGGTATAATTTTTTTTCTCCAAATGATTTAACATGTTCAGAAGGTCGGAAAGATTACTTAGCTCGTTTTGAACGTGCTGTAGAAATGTTTTGGCCTTTTTCGTTTTCTGGTCCCTCGCTTAATTTATAAATCCCTGCTAACACTTTCTTTAGTGGGGAATGGTGGTCACTGAAATGAGGATCAGTGGAAGGCATTAACATCTTTTATGCGTGTTTATGGTGTGATGACAAAGCTCCTGGCCTAAAGCTGGGTGAAACCACAAGGCAGGCGGCCAAGTGCTTTGTATGTATTATAAGTTTAATTGAGGACAGTTAAGCAGGTTTATTTTTTAAAAAGGCGAAATGTTCATTGAAAATGTGAGCAAAATAGTGAGCCATTTGATTTTTTTATTTTGTGTGTTGTGTAAAACAAGAGCTAATTACTGGATATATAGTTAATTATTTCAGAAAAGAAACCAATGCTTTACTAAAAACTAATTCTGTATTCAGAAGGGAGCCATTAATAAAGGTCTTCTCTGCAGTATGCAGCCAACAAACAGCGCTTATCGGATTGAGAATATTCAGGCTTTGTTTCTTTCGTGATTAGAACTTTATTAAGCAATGGCCCATTGCAAAACATAAAAGCATATTTCACAGGGCACTGTGTAACATTTTAAATACATCACTGCGGCTTGTGAACAAGTTTTCATATTTCATTTGACATATTGGCTTTTTACACCACTGCATTTTGTGTAAAAAGTTTCCAAATCCCGAGCTACTATTGAAGATTATTAGTGTAGTAATAGTGACCTCATGAGGCACGATTACATTAGTGGCCCCCCCATGCATTATTAACAGCAGTGGTCACCCCAGATTATCAGACAAGACTGCCGGCTGTAATGTAAAAAGGCCTTATGAATTTGGAATGCCCCTGCATGGGTAATACATACTCCCCTGGCACCCAGGTGATCATATTAGCAATACGTCTTTCCCACTCCGCATGATTTATCAGCATTTAAAATATTTTTCTCTAAACATTAGGCTCTGGACTTATGAGTCATGCAAATGCACACATTTGTGTCTCAAATTCATGTTTCGGTTTTGATATACATATCTTAATTCAGCCAAGCAAAAGCCTCTAATTTACTATGCCGGGCTGAACACAGGAGAGCTACGTAGAGGCAGGTGGGGAGCTGCTCATTGGAGAAGCCTGCTTTAGAACGAGACGGGCATTGGGTCAGGGGGAGACCAACAGTGGGGCGAGGGAGAAACTCGCAGTGGGGAGCCGAGAAATCGCGTAGCGTTTCAATGCAGTACAACAACTCCAAAGCATCATCCCATCTGACGTTTTGCAGAACTGTAGACAGGGTGGTAAAACTGTGTGGGGCTCGGGGCAAACTGCTGCATCAGTTTTTATTCCCCTCCTGGTATTTCAGCGGGCCTGCAGTGAAAGTCTGTGTGGCTGGATGTGGTATTACGGCCAAATCTTCAGAGTTTGGAACTGGAAAACCAGGTTTGAGTCTCCGCGTCAACTCAACATTCAGTGATTCTGGGCAAATCACTTAAATCTCCCTATGCCTAAACAAGCATTTACAATGCAACGGTCTCGGCATTGTTAAAGTTAGAGCTATTGGCAGTGCTCATGACAATGCCGTTTCTTTAAATGTTTTAAAAACAAAAACATAAACAAAAATAATGTCATGAGCAATGCCAATAGCTCTAACTTTACCAATGCCGAGACCATTGCATTGTAAATGCTTGTTTTATTTTTTGCTGTGGATGTTCAGCAAGCTGTAATCCGATCAACCTTCCTTTGAATGGGAGGAGTGGATAGAGATTTTTGAAGATTATATTGAAGCACTAGTGAGCAAGAACTTCTCTCACTAAAAAAAGTGCCTTAAGTAAGGTATCTCCCGTGCTCTTATACGGTCCCAAGCATTGACCCTCAAAGGCCTTTAAATAGTTGTGGGCCTTGAGACGACATCACACTATAACAGGGTGGCGCCATCGCATAGTAATTGCATTTATATAGCGCTTACTACACCTGACGAGGCGTCAAAGCGCTTAATTCTGTGCCTCCCCTTGTTATTCTGTGCTCTATATGTTTATATACACCGCGCAATCTTTATATGTCCACATGAGTAAAAAAAAATGTTTTAGTCTTATCCCTATTTGGGACGAGCCATAATTTATTTGATCCATGTTCCGTCCGTCTTAGCTATATGAGTGTGTACTTCTCTTCTGTTGGTCCATGGTACGAAGCAATACGCCTCTTGTGTTTTCTTCTCTGGAAGAAGTGGGTTGTGCAGGACTTTAATTAATCGATCATAGCATTTGTAAAGCGCACTACATACCCGCAAGGGCCTCAAGGCGTTAAAGCGTTGAAGCCAACCGGCTTACGAATTCTGCTGTTATAAAGAATAACGTCTGCCAATGTAAAGTGTTATCGGACAAATGATTTTGGAAACATTGCTTCCACTGAAAGACCTTTCCCACGTGTCGTGTCACTTGACCGTTTACGGGCACTGCGGCAGCAGGTCCCGTCCAGCTCGAATGTCAAGATGAATGAGTCCCAGAGAACGGTGGAGGGGTGGAGGCGCGCACACACCGGCCGGATGGCGATATGTTCGTCTCTTTGCAGGGCTGGTGTGGGGTGGGTTGGGGCAGTGCTGTGGGGCTGGGAGTTTGGCGTTGGGATCGTGTCTGATATTATCCTGGTTAATGATTTGGTAGCTGTAGACACAGCGCAGGAAGACGAATTCTTCTGAAATAGCACAGCACTGCCAAAAAGTACATTGGTGGACAGTAAAAACAACTACTGTTTTTAAAGTACAACAGCCATGTCTGAGAAGCGCTTTTGTCAAATGGAGACTGACTGTTGGCAACCAAAAGAGATACATGAGTTTATTGATTCTAAATGACAAATTAAGGTTTAAATGCTTTGGTATGCGTGACTCTGTGTGGGTCTGAGGGCCATTAATGAAAACGGAGTGCAACTCGGGCCTCTGTCTTTAAATGGTATGGTATCTACCAAAACATGCATGTTCATGTTTTAAGAAGCAAACCTGCCTTTAGAATGAAAGAATACTGGTTGTTTGTTCATTTAGTGACATTTCTAAATCGGACCTCTAATTGGTGTCATATTTCTGTTCTGAAGATGATATATTTCTGCCAATGTGTGTTTTCCCAGCTGCACAAAACAATGATCCCTTATTTGCTGATAGAATGATTGGTGTCTGGTTTGGTAAGTTATGATGGAAACACAACATATTTAGTCCACTTTTAGGGATTGGGGGTACGTTTATGATAAGAAAGGGCGCCACAAATATGTTTAGGGAAGATGCCGAAGACCTGAACTTGATAAAGACTTTTATGTAACTAGCCGAAGGCCCAGGAACTGCCGAGTTCTAAGTGTTTATTCTTTGCAGTTCCAAAGGTAGTTGCATTCTGAAACATCTTAATCGGTGTTCTTGATGTCTGGTGCGTTCTGAAATTCCTTTATCTATGTTCTTGGTGTCTGGTGCGTGCAGAGACACAAGCATTTACAGGAGACCAGACCTAGTCTGAGAACCACCCTGCAGTTTTTTCTTTAAAGGAGAAGAAGAATGAGAGCCATTTTATATGAACATTTCTAATTGCATGGCTTCGTCGGTGTATAAAATAATTTTTCTTCATATATAAATCACTAATTTCTCCATGCTTTACTGAAGGGCACTGATTGAACCAAATCGAAGCGTAGAGATGTGGTGAGGGAGTGTCTCCAGATGGACCAATTTTGGACCTAGAAGTAGGATATTTATTTGTGCGTCACTGAATTCAAGGCATTTTAGTTCAAGTAGTCAGACAGGCATTATATTTTAAACAAATAAATACAGTTTTCTTGTTTTGTAATGTGTAGCGGAAATATGATCATGGAGACATTCTTTATTTCACATACCATTGTTAGGTGATAGCATATGGTTCACCCCAGAGTACCGTTGAGTGGAGCATCCCCTTCCCCATGTCTAGTGACCCATTAATCTCAGTACTCTGGGGGGTACCACCAGTGTACCACGAGCCTCCAGCCATTTAGGACTGGTGTTTTATTCATGTGGTTGAGTCCAAAGAGATGTTTGCAGGGCACACTGAGGCCTATACCAGAGCTGATCGCCAGCTAAATTTGTAACCCATCCAGTGCTACCGATATTAGCAAAATTTGCAGCATCCAGTAGAAAGAAGTTACAATGGATTGTGTTTTAATTTTGTGTCTGTTATAGCGGTTTGTGGCTCCTCAGTGTTGCTTGCTCTCCTTCACCTCATAGAAGCACCACAGTGTCCTCCTTATCCCACACCTGTAAGCATGTCCACCTACTCCCACCACCGGTACCCATGTGTGTTAGAACTACATGTTTAATTTTCTCTTCCCCATGTCATGTAACCCACCAAGCCCACCTCTTAGTTGCTAACACAGTGAACAGTGAGCGCCAGATAATCTTGGACTGGGGCCCTGTGTAGAAAGAAATAGTAACATTGGGACATTGAGGCCTGTATCCAAGGTTTTCTCCAGCTAAATTCTAGATTCGGCATAATTTGCAGCCCCCTGTGGAAATTATTTACGGCTAATCTTGCTTTAAATCTCTCCCTTCTATTCACTCACTCCTGCTGCCATAGGTACTCACCCTCCTACCACGGCCTGCTCATCAACACACAACTATACAGCCATTGAGTGTACCCTCTTCTTGTCAAGTAACCTGCCTGGTCTACGTCCTGGGGGTTAGCTCATTACCCCCTTAGCTGTTTTTAATCTATCCACTGGGGACACTAATAAAGGATTGACTTCATCATCCAGGAGATGGTTTTAAACAACTGTTTGATTTTTGCGCTCTGCCCCTCACTCGACCTACCATTGGATGACTTAAAACACCTCACGCTCCTCTCCTATGGGAGATTTGTGGCCCATTCTTTTTGCCTTGCGGTCCCAGTGTGCACGAGGGAACCCAATGATGAAGCATGTCACCTTAGGGTGAGTGAGGGTTCTCGTCTTAACACTTGTGTGCATCTGTCCCCTCACCTTCATAGAGCATAATTGTTGTATAGTGTGGATACACCATCTGGTTACCTTTTTGTGAATTTTGACCAAATTGAGCCTACATCAATAATCACAGACCACTCCTTCTGACATCCAATCCTGCTCTCGTAAGCATTTGTCCCCCATGCAGGTCTCCCCCCCCCCCCCCCCCCACATCTTCACTACAACTAAAAAGGAATTTCCTTTGAATGGACCCCCTTGGTCCGATGACCAGGGTCCAACTTGCTTATAGGGTAATCAGGCAGTGCCCAATGGGCCGATCTGACAGGTCAATGCATGGGCCAGTTTTATGGTCTGCTGGGCTGGTTTTCACTGTTAATTTTCCTGATATTAAAACAACTTTGCCTACAGCAAGCTCACATCCATGCAGTTTCCCATATCATGTAAAACACTTATAAAGTGTATCTTTAGAAATTCAGAAGTACTCCAATTTGTATACATGAGCTACCCGTTTATGAAGTCCCAAATAGGAGGGGAGCACTTTCATTTTGGTGCCCGGGCCTACTTTCTGTACCAGTGCGACCCTGCATGTGACCCATTTGGCCCACCTCCTGGGGTTATCTATCCCCTGTGATCCACAAGAACCCAGCCATCTTGCCCTAGTGTTTGGTTAATGTAGTTGAGCTCAGAGATATGGTTGTAGAGGATATTGAGGCCAATACCAAATTTTTCTACCAGATAAATGTATGACCCAGCCCGTAACACTGATATTAACAAAATGTACAGCATAGGCTATAGAAAGTGTTTACTGTCAATTGTATTCTAATATTGTGTCGTTTAAGGCCCTTTGAGGCTCCCCAGTAGCCATTACTCCACATGTCCCCTGAGAAGCATTACGGGGAACTTTTGTCCTAAACTCCCATTTCCATGAGCACTTTCCACTCGTCAAAGATCCGGTCTTCCATGTTCAAACTATATAGGTGGGTCTTTAGAGTACTGTCTCTGCCTGGTCACAGGTTCACGTTCAATGTCCACCTCCATGCCTTCACATTGTCGTACATAAGTCCACCTCTCAGGGTTTCTGGGTAATGCATGGAGAGGTTAAGAGCATCTTTGCTTTTCTGGCATGTCATGCCAAGGTATGCCTTGGTGGTGTTACCAATGGTAATCTTTAACACTCATTAAAGACTGCCAGAGGCACCACAATCCTATCAGACCACCTACCTGCAAATGAAATTCACCAGTAATTGTTTCCTGGTAGGTCTTCCTTCGTCTTCCCAGGTGACCCAGAGAATTCTTATTAAAATGTGTACCTGTAAACTCATGTCAGCTTCAGAACCTGGCCCTCATAATCTGGTGGTTGAAGAAGTTAGATCTTCCAGTAGAACAGTCTAAACCCTTCTTGGTGGACTCTTACTTTTATAGTGGATTGCACCTACAATGCTCCTTGGTGTTCTCCAAAGACGCTTATTTTTTTAGACATTTTAGGAAGCTGTGTCATTCAGTGGGTTGCACATATGCTGTAACTAGGTGGAATCAACAGATTCCTAATTTTCTGGTGGTTTTCAATGATCCGTCTTTCAGTGCCTTGAGTATATACTGTGTCTAAATGGTCTCCATAGACTCTTAATTTTTTGGTGATTTTGGGAAGTTGTGCCATTCAGCAGGTTGTTCCTACATTGCAATTAGGTGGAATCCACAGATTCCTAATGTTCTGGCAATTTTTAAAGCGTAGTCTTTTAGTGAGTTGAACATGTACTGTGCCTAGATGGACTTCTTAGATTCTTAATTTTCTGGTAATTTTGGGAAGCTGTGCCATTCAGTAGGTTGCACCTACGCTGCTACTAGGTGGAATCCACAAATTCCTAATGTTCTGATAGTTTTCTAAACCTAGTTTTTCAGTGGGTTTAGTCTATAATGTGCCTGGATGCAATCCATTGACTCTTGACCATTTGTTGGTTTTATGGGTTTGGGAAGGTGCTTCTTGCTGTGGGTGGTTCCTATGCTTCTCCGCGATGGACCTCATGGATTCTCAATTTTCTGGTGCTTTAGGAAGCAGTATATTTCACCATTCTTTACACTGAGGTGCACCCTTGAGTGTTCAAGATCTCCTGGAGGATATGGAAAGCTGCTCCTTATTGTGGGTTGCAATGCCTCTCCTAAGTGGAAGTCATAATTGCTACACCTCTGCTAGTTTAGGGAAACTGCATCTTCCATTGAGTTGAATCCCTTTTGCTACTAGGTGGACCCTGATCATTTTCTAACCTACCTAATGGTTTTGTGAATCATTGTCTTAAAGTGTGGTGCGCCTAAGCCACCTTTAGGTAAACTTTATAATGTTATCTTCTGTTGTAACTTCTGGCAAGCTTGGTCATCCAGTTTGATGTACCTCTCATTCTAGGTGGCTCGATCAATTACTAGCATGCCAGAAGCTATGGGAAGATGAGTCTTTTGGGGGCGGGGGGGCGTGCACTTCTCCCGCTTCTAGCTGGACCATATAGATTCTAGTTTCTTTTAGTCTTGAGGATCTCTGTTCCCAGTAGGTTGCTTGTTGGCTGCTTACTCATGGACAACGTAGACTCTTAATCTGCTTGGTAGCTGAGAAGCTGCATTTTATAGAGTATTGAGCCTTGCTGTTACTACATTGTCAAACCGAATCCAAAGTAATGGTAACATTTTGGATAGCTGCTTATTCCAGTGTGGAACCCTTAATTAATTTTGGTTTTGTACGCTGTACCTTCCAGGGTGCTCTGCCATTTCCACACATTTGTAAAGCTTAGAACTCAAAAGTCAATCAACAGATACAACAATGCGTTGTCCTGCCAATTACATATATAAACAAGCATTGGCATAGGCAATAGGCCTCGCTTTTTTGGACCTTATAAGTATTTAGTTATGCAGCACAATATCCTTGGTGCAACAAAATTAACTGTTGCATGGTTAAACACTTATAAGGCCCCAAAGGCGAGACCTATTGGCTATGCCAATGCTTGTTAGTTACTTTCTGCTGCCTCTTGGTGCTTGAAAAGCTATTTAATGTACAGCTATCCTCGTACTTAGAACCGCAACAGCTTCTTCACCCTTCGCTATCGGGGTTTAGACCACAGCACAGCACGGAGACTGCATTGGTTGAAGAGGCAGACTCCATTAAATTGAAACTGGATCAGGGTAAACGGATCGCCCTGGCCCTGTTGAATGAGTCGACAGCATTCAATAGTCTTTCCCACATCCTCCTGTTACAATGTCTAGTGGACATTAGGGTGGTTGGCACTTCTCTTGAGGGGTTTTGCTCATGTCTGGAGAATCTCATTTAATCAGTTTGGCTGGCCCCATATTTCTCGGAGCCAAAAAAGCTTAAATGCGGCATTTCACAGGGCTCCGCTTTGAGCCCTACTCTTTTCAATAACTATATGGCTCCCCTGGCCTTATTAGTGGAATCCTTTGGGATCCATATTATATCTTGGGTAAATGATACTCCGCTCCTTCTTTTATTGGACAAAGATACCCTTTAGTCCTGCTTAGCCTTCAAGAACTGTTTGGCAGCTGTTTTCAAGTGATGGGGCTGGCAATCTTTAGTGTAACACTAGAAAAACAAAAATCATGCTTTATGGGTCTCATGTGCCAAGTTAGGACCAGGAATGCTGGCCAGAGTGGGCTGAAACGCACCACTCTGACAGAGAATCTAGGAGTTGTTTGATTCTATGCTCTCCATGTGCTCACAGATCTCTACTTCCCCTGTTGTGTTCAACACCTACATGACACCCCCCCACCCCCGTGAGAACCCACAAATGCAGCGTTGGACTACCCGTCCACAGAGCAACCCTCGCCACACCCACCCATAAGACCGCGAACACTCCTGACCAGCTCCAGTGCATTCTGCTTATCACCCGGACCCTATACAAACACGCCACAGAACTTTGGGACATCATCACTGCCCTCACCTCCGACGTGATCTTCATCCCTGAGACCTTGCTCAACCCCTCCACATACCCGTCGTCACCACTGCAACACCTACAAAATGATCCATCGTGACTGCACCAACAAACATGAAATAGGCATCAACATTATCCATAAGGAAACCATCCGATGCACCACCATCTAAGTCTGCACCACACCAATTATGGAACATCTGAACTTCCAACTCCGTACCGATTCCAAGATGACCATCAAAGGCACCCTCATCTCCAGACCTGCAGGACCGCATCCTGCAACGCTATATGCAATTTCATCACCCCACTAGCCATCGACTCCAAGCACTACGTACTGCTCAGCGACATCAACTTCCACCTTGACATTCCCAATGGCACCAACACCACCAACCTTGTGAAATCCATGGACAACATCGGCCTCACCCAATTGGTCACAGACTCCACACACAGCGCAGGACGCACTCTAGATCCAGTCTTCACATCCAACAACAGAATAGAGTATAGCCACATCACCAAGCTCACCTGGACTAATTATGTCATCATCCATTTCCCCATCACAGGCTCACCGAACACCCCTACCAAGCTTCCCAGCTCCTCTCGCCTCAGCTGGAACATAGTAACAGAGACCCAGTGGACGCAGGCTTTTAACATCACTTGGCCCGAAGCCGCGTCAGACCTGGAGCAGGCTGTCCAGAACTTTTCCAGCTGGATTACCAAATGCTCTGACAGATTCTCCCCTGTGAAACCAGCCAAAACCTTCAGAGCCGCAAGAAGAGCCAGTTGGTACACACAAGTAATCTGAACTATCAAGCGCAACTACCAACAACTAGAGAAACAATGGCTCACCACCAAAGAATCTGTCTACTGATCCAGCTACAAATCCGCCATCAACAAATACCACTAATGCATCAAAGGCACCAAAAGAGATGCCCTCACTGACCACATCAAAACAAGCGGCAACAGCACAAAGGAACTCTTCAACAGTCCGGGAGTTCTCTTCCCTACAGCCACAGAGAACACAGACCACCCCTCCCAAGAAAGCTCCAACACCCTATTGGAATACCTCCACACCAAGATAGCCACCATCTACAACTTCGACCCCACCCCCCTCCCCCACCCTCTAACACAGACTTCAACAACCTCAGCCCACTCATGGGAACCACCCACTCTGTCACCTTGTGGAATCCGTTTACCAGGCATACCACCACAGCCATCATGGACTCCATCCACTCAGGAGCACCCACGGAACCCTGCCCTCACAATTTCTTTAACCTCTGAATCCATGAAATCGGCGCAGAACTTATCATCCTCAACACCTCCATCACCACAGCGACCTTCCCCGGCAGAAAGAAACACGCGGAGGTCCGCCGGCTCCTGAATGAACCGACCCCAGCGAATTCGAGAACTACTGCCTCCTTTCGCTACCTCATCAAAGTCCTCGAAGGCCATCAACCAACTAGAAGACAAAAACCTGCTCAACGCCTCCCAATCTGGCTTCCCTGCAAACCACAGCGCCTCCCAATCTGGCTTCCCTGCGAATCACAGCACCAAGAAAGCCCTTACCGCCACTGACATCCGATCCTTCCTCGACCGCTATGAAACAGCATCTCTGACCCTCATCAACCTCTCAGCATCACCGTATCTCATCACATACTCATCAACAGACTCAACCACATCGGGGCAAACTCTGCAAAACCCCTGCCACCCTTCACCGCGGAACCCAAGACCATCGTCTGCGGAGTCCCCCCAAGGATCGTCGCTCAGCCACACCTAGTCCAAAAACCTACATGACACCCCTTGCAGAAATCGTAAGAACCCACATGCTCAACATCATATCCTACGCAGACGACACAACTCATCCTCTCGCTCACCGAAGACCCCTCCTCCAGAACAAACGTATGCAAGCCTTGACCAACAGTGCCGAATGGATGAAGACAAACTGCCTAAAACTTAACGTGGACAAAACAGCTGATGGCTCTCTGAGCTGGGACCCACCCTCACACCACACCCACACCCTCAGTATAATCCTCAACAGTAGATTCACCATGAAGTGCCAAATCGACTCAGTCACATCCTCCTGCTCCTACTCTCTTCACATAGTCTTTAAATTGATTCCCGTCTGCACCAGGAAACCTGACACCGAGGTCCTCATCACCAGCTGGCTTGACTGCGGCAAGGCTCTCTGTTCTGGCACAACGCAGCAGCCAGACTCCTCCTCAATCTCCCCAGACACACCTGCATCACCCCTCACCTCAAGAACCTCCATTGGCTCCTCATCCAGAAGAGATGACCGTTCAAGCTTCTGACTCAGGCCTACATAGCCCTTCACGACCAGGGACCAGCTTACCTCCACCACCGCTTGAACTTCCACCAGCCTGCCAGACACTTGTGTTCCACCTTTTTGGCCCTCCCTTACACCCTCGCCTCTGCCATAGTAGAGGCCACATCTGCTTCTACCTCGCCCTGAAGGCCTAGAATGACTTCTCTCGACCTACGAACATCACCCTTCCTGGTGGAATTCAGTAAAGAACTGGCTCTTCGACTGAGACCCACTGTACGTCGGCCCCTGATACCATCAGGAGTGAGGAGCAGCACTATATAAAACTGATTGACCGATTGATTGATACGGTTGTCTGGTCATGGTTTGCCTTAAGATCAATAAAGTTTCTGAGACTGCTTCCTTTCCAGGCACGGAGGACAGTAATCCATGCTGTAATTATATCACGCTTAGATTATGCTAATATCCTGTACCTGGGTCTGCCCATCTGCTCAAGAAATTGAAGATTGTTCACAACACAACAGCTAGTCTACTTTTAACAGTGCCTTGGTGTCTGAAATGCTCCCCATTTTAAGGAGCTCCATTGGCTACCTGTTAAGGAGAGAATTCAATTTAAGGGACTAGTCTTGGCTCATAGAGCTTTTTGTGGCACAAGCCCCCACAATCTTTTGATGAGGCTACAGAGTTAAATGTCTGGAGCTCTCTGTTCATCTGATGCCCACTTACTGTTGGTGCCAAGAATAGAAAAAAAAGAAGTGAGGAGAGGCGTCATTCTCATATCTTGCAGCTCAAGCATGGAACCAACTCCTGCTCCATTGCCTCAAGATCGGGGAAGAATATCTCATTAGGAAAGCTGAGAAAACTTGTCTGTTTGATCGTTCTTTTTGGGGACTTTTCTCGGTGGATGGGGTGAAGGGTTGCAGAGTATTTACCATTGGGACACTGATGAGTAGCTGTTGCACTTTATAAATTCTTGATTGATTGTTTCTCTGGCCAGGCTAACTGCTATGGTTCTTTTATATATCACTTTTGTTGCGCTTATGGGATTTCTCCCTCACAGGCCGTACGGTGTGCTGAGCAGCTACTTCACATAGGAGGCCCGCCTCTTTCGACCATCCCCACTTTTTCATGGTTACTGATAGGGCCCCTTCATTGCCCTAAGTACGGGGCTCACTCTCTGCTGTATTTTCAGAGTCATGTCTGTGCTTGACTACAGTCACCTCAGTGTTCTTGCTGAGAATCGACAAAGGCACCTCCAACATGGTCCCAAAATCTGTTGGTCTTCTTTAGTGGGGCCTGACTGGTTTGTTATGCCTTTGCTGGCCACACCTCTTCGGCTTTCTGAAGTTGTCATCTGTAAGCCCAGTTCTACCGTGCATTTGGGCTCAAGCCCCAAGCCCAGCCCTATGCCTCACTCTCTGCGTAGTGCTGTGCTCCTCTCACATGTGGATCCCCAGAACCCACTGATCTGTGTGGGATTCGGGTGGTTATTGCTGCCTTTGCAGCCTAATTTGTCTCAGAAGTCCATCTTCCTTTCTGCGCCCCCTCAGACCCACCTTCCCCCATGGCGATGGGACAAGATTGCCTTCTGTGGATCTCAAGGGCATCTCTGCTCTCTGCTGTCAGCGGACCACATCACCATGTGCAAGTTTTCCACCTCATGTACAGAACTAAAGTTATTCTCCAGGGGACATTTTTGGCTCCGTCCAGTTAATAAAAGGGTGGGCGATTATAAATGAGCTATCCTTTCCCCCAATTAATTGTTAATCCTTACCTACAAATATCTTCAATAATTTTCCATAATTTTCGTAGCCTCTTCTATTGGTCTGTTTGGTTGGTAAAAATAATTCATTTTAAAACAATCTTTAAATAAATATAAATTATTTTCATATTTCACCATTATATGTTCTTACACAAAGTCCTTGAGTATAAATACTCAATTCGCAAGATCAGAGGTTCCTGATTGAAGCACTAATTTAAGTCATGAAGCCTAACCTGTGTCTGTGTTTTGCATTCGTCACATTTGTAAATTCCACTGCAGCGATCTTTCCCAAATGTGTGTCTCTGAGGCTTATTGAAAACAATTACACACATTCAGCCCTTATTATTAGTATTGAGTCTCATGCTGAAGGCCCTATGTTCAAGAGCTCGTATTGCAGCTTGTTGATGGCAAGGCATCACCATTTATGAAACTTCTCTTGAGGTCTGTCTTGGTCTAGGATAGGCAGCATGTAGGCGATGCAGCTTGACTCAACATGCGAAAGTTGCCATGGTGGAGTGGTACATTTATGTTTGTGACATCTAATAGGTTTATCGAGTGTAGCATGTCAGTGTCTGAATAGTCACAAAAAAGAGTGACCCATGTTTGCGTCTCCAACTGTTGCACTGCTACGAAGGAAAATTCTTCCATATAGACCAAGTTTTCAATGTAAACCAAGTACTCCAAAGTGAACCAATATACTTGACTTATAGTAATCATCATCATTTCAATATTACCTACTGGCGGTCGCCAGTAGGTAGTTATAGTTAGGACCACGTTTCCATAGGAAATCCGCAACATTCTATTTTGAATAACTTTGGCGCCGGTCGACGAATCCTCGCGAATTTTTCAAAATAGGTGGGGCGCTACGCTCCGCTCCTACCCTGAAAGTCTCGGGGGGATTCGTCAAGCGGGGGCTGAGATAAAAGGGGGGTCCCAAAACGCGTTTTTCCCATGCATTTTTCCATAGGACCTTTAGACAGGGCTACAGCCCGAACGGCTGAACAGAATTGCTAGAAATTTGGCAGAGAGGTAGTCCTCAGGTCAAGGAAGTGCCTTTTGTAGGTTTGGTGTAAATCTGTTCAGTAGATTCTGAGAAAATAGCCTTTAAATCAATATATATATCTGAGCCAGCTTACGGTGCGCTTACGGTACGCTTACCGTACGCGTACGGTGGCGTGCGCGAGCGCGATTCTGATTGGCTCTTAGATCTTAGTAAACATTCGAATCGGCCGAAACCAGGAAGCGGCGGCCGCCATTTTCTCTCTCGCACTGAGAGTGATGTTTAAAATATAAAGCACAAAAACATGTAAAGGGGCTGTTTAGACAGCTCCCACACACATAGCAATGTTGAGGGAGTCCCCAAAGATCCCCCAAGGCCAAAAACGGAATTTTTATTTTTTCGCTAATTTCGCCGATTACGCTTACCGTACGCGTACGGTAAAAAATTATAAAAAAAAAAAAATCATCCACACTCTCCCCACCCCGTGTGCAATTGGTGCCCGAAGGGCACCAATTCTGCATGGCTTGTCAACGATAAGTTAAACTAAAATATAAAAAAAAAATTAATAAAAAAAAAAATTATCCACACTCTCTCCACCCCGTGTGCAAATGGTGCCCGAACGGCACCATTTGTGCATGGCTTATAACATATACGAAAAATTAAAATATTACCTTTCAAAACGAAGTGCATCATATGTCCTCCATGTGCGCACGGTGCGCGAAGCGCATCGTGCGTACATGGCCCATCTAGCGTAACGTGGGCACGCGGTGCGCGTACGTGCACGGCACTAACTGCGTAAAGTGGGCGCGCGGTGCGCGAAGCGCACCGCGTGCTCACTGTGCGCGCACGGTGCGCGAAGCGCACCGTGCGCGCACGGAACGAACTGCGTTAAGTGGGCGCGCACGCCACGAATGGCGTAAAGTAACTTAGCATTTAAAAAACCGTACAAATTCACTGAAAAAACCATAGGTTTCACACACGTTATAGTTAGGAATTAGCATTTAAAAAACCTTGCAAATTCACTGAAAAAACCATAGGTTTCACACATGTTATAGTTAGCGGAAATGTTACTGATAAAAAACCAATGAAATTCCCCCGTTATAGTTAGTGCAGGCAACTATAACTCACGCGACCGCAATCTTCTGCTGATGACATATGTGTCTTTATGAAAAAAAAATATTTGTAATATATGTATAGCTAAAAATGTATGGAAGAAGACATGGGCAAATAAGTGTCTAAATACAGTATTAGCATCAGCAGAGGATTGCGGTCGCGTGAGTTATAGTTGCCTGCACTAACTATAACGGGGGAATTTCATTGGTTTTTTATCAGTAAAATTTCCGCTAACTATAACATGTGTGAAACCTATGGTTTTTTCAGTGAATATATATATATATATCAGTCCAGAGACAGCCAGATGGTACTGAATACTTTATTCTCGCATTTTCAAACGTCTTTTGTAGCTCATCCAAGCTTAACATGAACGTGTGCAGGTTCATTATATTTCACAACTAGTCTTTCAGTTTAACCCAATGCATTTCGAACCAGTTTGGTTCTTCGTCAGGGGTTGCTGTAAAAGATTAAAAGCATACACTTAGCCATCCACTCTGCAGCGTAACATACTGAGTAGTTATAAAAAAAAATAAAAAAGTGTTTTCCCTATAAGCCATGATAATCATCTACTTTAACCTCCCTCTCAGTGTCCCACACTTTAAAAGCCACAACAAAACGATAATAATCTCCTCTCAAAAAAATACACTTAATTGCTGGTTTAAAGAAACAAATGTACCCTCAAAAATACCCTGACTACGTTTACAACTAAAGTAATAAACTTATCCCAGTGCATAAACTTGTGACCCCTCTTTACCTTGTGAAAGTCAGTGACGGCATAGTTTTCTCTTTAAAAAGCAGTTGAAGAGTTCACTCCCTCCCGGGTTGCTCATTTAAACGCTCACACAGGTGTGCCCAGACAAACCAAATGATTGCCCCATTCCAATGAACAACGTCCTCCCTACAGGAATCAATGACTATTACAGATCCCATAATGCATTACCCCACTGTGCAAAAACCGGAGATACTTTTAATCTAAACACTCTGTATCTAAAAGAAAGAAAAGCCTACTTGCCCCATAATGTCTGAATAGTGCCATCCCAGTTTTCTACGTTACTGTATTCGTTCAGTTGCTTCTATGCTTGAGGTTGGTGAGGGTGGCCGAGCTGAAGCAAGTGACAGTGACCAAATCTTTATTGTTCCAGCTCATCTTGTATAAGGCATACAGTATTGCATAAGACAGAAACATAAAAACAAATAGACCTTAACCCTTTCACTGCTATCTCTTTTCCCCCCTGTGCGAACCTTTTTGTTTGGGGCTATTTGGGGTAGTTTGCGCTTAGACCCTTGTAAATGTTTGTCCAGGCAAGGTAACCATGCCAAATTTGCATCCTATTCTTCCAGCATCATGAGGATTTTAAAGGTACCCAGGGTTTGTGGATTTCCCTGGAGGGGACCCAGAAATTAAACAAACAGCTAAATCTCTTTTTTTTTTTTTTTTAAATGGGGGGGGGGAAAGTGTTGCAGATGAAAGTGCTTGTTTTTTCCCCTGCAAATGGTATCAACAAATGGTTTATGATGCTGAAATTGCCATCTTCCCAGCTTTCAGGAACAGGCAGACGTTTGTCAGAAAACTAATGTTTTCTACACATTTTTGGCATTTTACTGGGACATAGCCTATTTTTTGTGCTTTCAAGCCCCTTCCAGTTAGTGGTAGAAATGGGTGTGAAAGCTATAATGGATCCCGGAAAGCTATACATTTCTGATAAGTAGACAAAATTCTGAATTCAGCAATGGGGCTGTGTGTGTAGATCCTTCAAGGTTTTTTTTAATAGAAATTAACAGTTGAAAATAAAAAAATATTGAAATGGAGTTGAAAAAAAACAGCCATTCGTGCCAACGTTTTCACCTGTAACTTCTTCTAAGTATGACAATTTTTTTTAAAGCAATGTACCGTTACATCTGCTGGACACTTCTGGTTGTGGGGATATATAGGTCTTGTAGGTTCACCAAGAACCAGAGGAACCCATAGCTAATAAATGATCTGTGTCTTGCAATCGTTTTTCATTGTGTACAGGGTATATAGCTATTAGTTTGGTAAAATATAAAGAGTGAAAAAATAGGTACTAAGGAAACCTTTATATTTCTGAAATAGGAACAAACTATAGAGTTCAGATACAGTTATTTGCACATCTCCGAAATTGCGGGTACCCATACAAGCATGTGAATTACAGGTCATTTTTCCGAATGTCTTCTTTTTTCAAATTCTTCCATTTGGAAAACTGACCCTTTTTTTTGCAGTGTGCCTAGCTGTGGATTTTGTACCCCAGCTATGCCGCCACTTAGGGAAACCCAGCAAACCTATACATTTTTTTAAACTAGTCACCTATGATGGGGTGACTTGTGTGGCTTTCACCAGGTTCTGTTACACAGAATCCCTTGCAAACCTCCAACTCTGTCAAAAAGAACACATTTTCTCACGTTTCTGTGATGGAAAGTTCTGGAATCTGTGTGGATCCACAAACTTCCACCCCAAAGTCTCCCGATAAAAATTATACTACACTTGTGTGGGTGGGCAAAGTGCCCGCAGCAGGAAAGGGCCCAAAACGGATTGTGGAGACATCAAAATTACCCATCCAAAACGACCTGGTTTTGCAAGGGATGGTCTCCTGGGTTTTTCGGCCTCTAGCTCAGCGGCCGTCTAGGGAAACTTACCTAACCCAGACATTTCTGAAAACTAGACACCAGGGGGGAGTCCAGGGAAGTATGGCTTGTGTGGATCCCCCATCGAGTAAAATAAAAATGCCAAAATGTGTCCCAAAAAAGGGGAGCGACCCTTGTCTATGGGGCTTCTCCCTGGTGCCTACTGGGCTTTCTGCCCCCCCCCCCCCCTGCAGATAAGAGGCTATTGCCACAGCCTGCCTTCCGGGGGAGGGGGGCAGAGAGGTTTTGGGGGATGAGGGTATTAGCATGCCCCTACCCCTATGTATAAAAAAAAAAAAATCATAATCTCTGGTACCTAGTGGGCTTTCTTCCCCCTGGAAGGGGCAGATTAGTGATTATTGCCCCCACCTGCCTCCTGGCGGAGGCAGAAAGACTGTGGCAAATTTTCTTTAGGGGTATGGGCATTTTCATTCCCAGTTTGGGCAGCCCCTACCCCAACATATGCAAACAAATCCAATCCCTGGTACCTAGTGGGCTTTCTGCCCCCTGGGGTGCAGATCAGGGGATATTGCCCCCATCTGCCTCTTGGGGGGCAGAAAGACTGGGGGAATTTATTCCCATTTAGGGCATCCCCCACCCCTAAATGCCAGAAAAACAATCCCTGGTATCTAGTGTTTTATTAGTCTTGTTAGTTAGTGTGCTTTCTGCCCGCCCAGAGGGGGGAGGGGGCAGAGAGGCTGTTCCCACATATATTTGGGTGGGGGCTTGTGTTGCTCTTTGTGGGCAGCCCCGCTACTTTTATTAAAAATTATAAAAATCCCTGGTGTCCTGTCATTTTTTTGCCCCCCTGGGTTGCAGATTGGGCGATTATACCCCTCATTTGCATCCTAGGAGGGTCAGAAAGTCTGTGGAGGTTGTTGTTTACGGGGGTGGGGGCATTGACAAGCCCATTTAAGGCAGCCCCCACCCCTAAATACTATTAGAAAATCCCTGCCATCTAGTGTGCTTTCTGCCCCCATGGGGGCAGATTGGAGGCTACTGCCCCCCGGGCAGAAAGACTTCCCTAATAAATTTGGGTGGGGGTATGGGCTTGCCTTTTGTTAGCAGCCTCCACTCCTCTTTTATACAAAAAAAAATCCCTAGTGTCTAGTGGGCTTTCAGACCCCCCAGGGGGACAGATCGGGGTTAACACTCCTGTTGTGCCCCCTAGGGGGGCAGGAAATCATTGGAGGTTGTTTGGGGGAGTGGGGATATTGACATGTTCATTTAGGGCACCCCCACCACTAAATACAATTAAAAAATAATCCCTGGTATCCAGTATGCTTTTCTGCCCCCCAGGGAGGGGGTGGGGGCAGATTGGGAACTACTGCCCAATCTGTCCCCACCCAGGGGGGACAGACGGAATTTGCCCAAATTATATTTGAGGGAGCAAAGGCCCTCGCCCAAGGGGACGCTCACCCCTCCCTGGTGTCTAGTGGTGGATCCCTGCTTGGGGATTGCCCTCCTAAGGTAGGGATCCACTAGGAAGATTCTCCCCTTTCCAATGGTACCTTCCCTGTCTTTCTACGTCCTCAGGGGCCTGAGATAGCCCCACGAGCATGTAGAAAGTTAAACTGAAATGAGCCGATCAGCTCATTTCAGTTTCGGTTTCACTGTAAAGACGTCATCGATCTTCATTTCGGTGAAACAAGCAAAACAGCCTCAGGAGCTGGGGAAGCTCTTCTCCAGATCCCGAGGGTGTCTGGGGAGAAAGGAAATCCATCTGGTGCTGCCATAAGAGGGATTTCCTGTGCCATGTCGTCGGGCACGCGGGAGCCGTCCGACACACAAGAGCACTTTTGTGTCCGATGCATAGAAATGGTTAATCTGGTAAAAGATTTGTGTGTATAAAATTATAATGGAGCTAACAGATGGTTTAAGCCCTCTGAGCCACTGTATTCACAAGCGCACTTAGCCGGATTCATTTACAGCTTGAGGCATGAATGGTTGCACCCGATCTGCTTGTCCACATTTTAGAGATGCAAAACGGAAACTGACGATTAATACATCTGGCCCGGTTGTTTTTTCCGTGATCTGGTTTTCGTTCAGTATTTTGATCCAGCAGGAGAAGTTTCTGAAATTATTGTAAATTTTAGTGCACAGGTCGGCCTGTGGAAACCATTTTAAGTATTAATGGATTAGGTATAAATTGTGTTTTATATGGCTAATACCTATTTGCCCATGCCAATTTTGAAAGCACTTTTTACAACATTGCATTTTATAAAATACCATGAATTTGATAAATTCTGAAACCTGGGATTGAGTTTAATTACTAATCGAGGCACGCAGAGTTAGGACTATTAATTTGAGGTACTGGCTTGATATTCCAAAGAAACAACTGTAATGAAACAGCACATGGTCTGCAGGGATTAAGTTTTATGATCTCATTTTAATGTTTTAGTGTAGTATATTTATGCATTAAGGATATTGAATGAAGCAAAATATGTTGTATGTATTACATGGATGTTCTATACCTTTGATGGTTATAAAACCAAATAAAGGATCTTTGATTGAATAAATGGCACTCCATAAATCCATGATATACATTAAAACACAGTGGAAAACACCACAAGCTTGACAAAGCATGGACTGCTAGTAAAAACAGGACTAAAATTAGCATTAAAAAAAAATGAGCAATACATGTGCAAAGAGCAGCATGCCAGTAGCTTTGATAAGTATGCAAGTTGCAATATACATAAAAACACAATGAAACACCAGCATAAAGAATAGATCTCCACCATGACTCTGCAAAGTCCAAGGGAGAAAGGAAAAGAAAGCTGCAGACAAGCAAAGATTTGTCGATGGTCTTGCCACAGTCAACTTAATCGACTCTTGTTATCTTGTTGTATTACAGTGTGGACACGGTCTCCGAGAAACCAAACGTCATGTTTCACTTCACGTAACTCCTCTGAAAAGCCCTGCTTTACCATTTTCAAATCCACTGTGAGGGAATCGAAAAGGAACTCCATGAATGCTCTAGTGAGTGGAGCCGATTAATTTGCATGGTCCTCTGAGGCTTGACCTGGCAGTGCTACCAGGCCCTCCTTGGCAGAAACAACAGTAGATCTCATGAGCTTGTCACGCACATTGTGGTCTTTTTTGCCTTTGGCTATGCCCGTGCTTGTGGTGAAGGTATGTGCTCAATAGTTTAGTCGACTCTTCTGCGCTCCTTGCTACTGTGGCCCTTTGCCACCATTCTCTGAGGGATTGGCAGAGTCTGGGCGGTCATGATGGGTTGTTGTCTCTCTACGCATCTATTTACTCCACCCCCGGCGCAGTCTTAAGAGCAGGACGCTGGGTTTTCTTTACATCTTTGTATTGGCCGACCACCGCAGAGGAGTAGGGTAAAACTATTGCTCGTTCACCTCTCCTACCCCACCGCTTTACAGCAGCAGTGGCCCGAATGTACACACCTGTCAAATCATGTGATCTTGTACGGTTAAGCGCAGGTATTTGGATCCTCAAAAGAGATTTTGTCAGCAGGGGAATGTGCGGGGCCCTGTACGCCATGCTGTTGTAATGCTGGGGCAAATCACTGGCACTTCTGCCTCATCAGCACATTGCTGGTGCTAGTCGCGTGAAAGGTGTCAGAAGCTGCAAGCCTAACCTTGTAAAGCCTTCATGGGCGCGGTAGCCTCGCAGCCAAAGTTCTTAACCCATATGGCTCTTTAGGGCTTTGGTGCGCCTCATCTGCTGCGGTTTGTCAAGGTGGGAACTACATAGGATGGAAATCTGGCTGCATGGGTCTTGGGTGCCTGACCCCTGCCCTGCTAGCCTCTCTGTTTGCCCACGTGTGCCCCTCCTCACTCCTTCCTGATTTACTGCTGGACTTACTGTGTAAGGAGCTCTTCAGGGAGTAGGAGGGCCTCAGAGCAGGACCCCTCCTTGAAGGATTAGCACCATGCTCTGTACGCCTGGAGAAATCCCCCGTTGATCATTGCGGCACCAGAGGCTCCTTCATGCAGCCACGATTTTGTTTTGCGGCCAGAATGGAGCCAAGCCGAGGTCAGGTAGGGTCCAGCTTGATACACCGGTTCCTGGAGTCATACCACTCTCATCCTGGGATGCTCTTACCGGTCCTCCTCCTATTGTTGGTCCCATGATGCTTTATTTATATCTGCTGTAGACATCGGGCAGGCTTAGTAGCAGAAAATAGGCCTTAAGCAGCTGCCATCTTTTTTTCTGTGCACGTGCAATTAAAAAAGAAAAATGCTGATGCTACAGAATACAGGTTTTTCTTTAAAATCATAATGCAGAGTTTATTTTGTCTGACTAGTGTCAGCCTTGTTTTGAACAAATCAGAAAGGGTACTTTGAGTGCACTAGTTCTTCGCCCTATTGTAGAGAGACGCATTAGCAATGTAACTGGGTACAATTTCTTATGGATTGGGAGTAGTCATGACTCCGATGGGAAACCGGTGATTCACTCGCAGATTAGTTGTGATAACAATACACTTTGTGAAACTAGGTCTTCCTTTTCTGACAAAGACAGGCTTGTCTATGTATTGGGTGTTCAAATCTTATTTATAGAGCAGATCTTTTCTTCTAAAAACTGATTAATGCCCTTTATATACTGACTGGGATCAAAATCAAGCGGTTGACTGCTCGGCTAGCCAGATTGTTAACTTAATAGTGGGAGTTTAATTTCAAAGTTAATTACAAACCTATTGGGAACAAAATCATGGCTGACTGCTTGTTGAGAATGCCATGGGTGAAAATTAGTTTTCTAGTTGTCAAAGTGAAGTTGAGGAGTGTATTATTGCTAGTACAGGCAGCTTAGTGGTAGGCGGAGAAATGACCGATGGCTGTAGTCAAACATTCTACAAAAGGTTGACCGAATAAGAAGAAACTGCTATAAAGATACAGCAGTACTAAAAGGTAGCAGCAACATTGTCTTTGGACAATGCATGATGGTGACAAATAACTCCACACCCATGTTTCAGGATAATAATTGTAATTTAGGAGGTCCCACACAGTGCCCATCTAGCAATAAATACTTCAAAGAGAAAAGTTGAAAATAGACTTTTGGTGACCAGGTCTCAATGATGAAGTAGAAAAGTGAATAAAGGAATGGGTGTACTACTATGTAAGCGATAAATTATGAGTCTCAGTGGTTCTGGGCAAGCTCTGTTGAGTGTCTAGGGAAGATATGGCAGAGTATAGGTGTGCATTTCTTAGCCCTGTTTCAAGTTCTACTTCATTCATTCAAGTTCCACCTCCATGTGTTAATCATTTGTCAAGTGAGGTAAAAGTTAAATATGTATCGAAGCCCGCCACCTGAATCATGATCAGTTTCTTTTAGGACGGTGTTTGGAAGGCGAGGTATTCAGAATGAGTATTTTTTGGATAAATGTAGTGTCAGGCAGATAAGGACAGCACTGAGCCATCCTCAAAGTAATGGTAAGGTTGAGCACTTTAACAGGGGTTTAGTTGAGAGCATTCATAGTGCTGGCAGAAGCAAGGTTGTCAAAGTGAAGGCCGTCGTGGAGTTGCTTTGATCACTTGATTCCACTCTGCAAGCAGCAACAGGTAAATCTTCATTTGAAATAATGCGGGGAAGAAGCACAGCTTTAGAGTTATGTCCATTTTGGATACTGAAAGCCATTAAAAATTGGAAATTGCCAAATCTGTGTAAAAGGAAGCAAAAAAAGATCTGATTTCAGTAACCAAGTGAGGTTGTGCAAGGATGTGCAAAAGCTTATTTTGAGGACTGATTATTGGGTGAGAATCAAGAATCTGTTGTTGGTAAGGAAGGGGCTGTCCAGATTTCTGGAGCCTGTTAAAGGTGATCAAAGGGAAGTTTGTGAGGGCGATTGATTGTTATTTGTGGAATATATCTAAAACTGCTTTGTTGAGTAAGAGACTTGACATTGTGGAAAGTAAAGGGCAAGCGAGTGAAGATGTTGTGAAGGTGAAGAGGATGTTGGTGAACTCAACTAGTTCACATTGAAAAGAGTTAATCTCTGGAAACAATGATGTTAGAATCTAGTGTAATACTCTTGGGATGCTATATGCCAGATTTAACTTGTGAAAAGGGTCAGGTCTGATTTTGTTTGTTTTATGTATTTCATTTTTTTACTTTAAGAAAAACATGAATCTGTTTCAATGTATTTTTTTAGTTAAGTGTTGCTACTATATTTTGTTCATATATTTTTTTTTTATTGGATTAAATAACACTGACTGAAATGTTAGTATTTCTTCAACATATTTGCTTCACTTTCCCTAATTCCACACACGACCTTGTTTTCACCAAAGTTCCAAAAATTCATAATCGATTTACAGAACTTATTCATTAATGTTGTTCTTAGAGTATGCAATTATGTAAAATAATGTTTTGACCACACCCCTATGTAGATCCAATCCACATATCGGAGATCCGTACTGTCCAAATATATATTTGTAATTAATTTCCAATGGAATTTCTTAGCCTTTATGTGAGAAGTTTGATTTTCTGCAATGTTGTTTGTCTGTCAAATAATTCGTTTGGCCTTGTTCCTTTATAAATATTAATGCAGCTTTCCATTGTTTCCTCTGTAGAGATTGTCTAGGCCATGTAATCATTCATACAAGACTTAACATTATTTGTGGAATGGTTAAATTGGAGAACGTGTGCATTATTTTTATTGATACACTGATCAGGAAGTACAAAAATGCCAGTGTGTGCTGAATGAAAAACTCATTGAGGTATACGTAGTGTAAGCAAAGGTACATCTTTTCTGTTGTTTTATATTTATAAAACTGTTTTTTTTCTTTCTTTTTTGTTCATCTGTAACAGAATATCATAATAATCAGTATGGCACACCCTATCGAATGGGTACGATATCGCTGGCAGTGCCTAGTATCCCATGAAAGTGGAAATAATGCTACCTCAGATGGGTGTTCTTCACCACCTGTGCTTGGTTATGCCAATCGATCTTCTCGACCAACTGGCAAGCACCGAATAGTAATTCCTTGCCTTGCACACTTCAAAGAGGAATATGAGAAGGTATCCAAAGCATACAAGAACAACCGAATTCGAACTACTAAGTACACTTTGCTGAATTTTATACCAAGGAATTTATTTGAACAGTTTCACAGGTAAATCAATTTCAATGGAGAAGGCATACTTAACAAATGCATTGATCTTTGTGCAGTTTGTGTATGAGTTACATGGATGCTAGCTTCTTTAATTATTACATGTCAACATTTGGACCGGGTTTCAAAAAATCATTTGTCATATTGTATCTGCTATCATAACTTCAGAAGAAAGGCACCTGTACATCAGAATGACTGCTCTAAAGCTTCACTGGAATACTGTTCATTCTATTGCAGCCCAGATATGCGGTGGGCACAACTTAATAGCAACTTCAGCTATCTCCAAAGTGACACATGATATCGCCTACATTTCCAGGCAGTCAACTCTGATTCCAACAATAACATTCCTACCCAGTTAAGCCTTCCAAAATCCTACAAAACACAACATACATATAATGGGATATACACTTGCCAACGCCCAAAAGTTATAACCAACTGCTGATTGTTGGTCTTGGGACCCAACAGTTCACATGCCTTCTCTGCTGTCCAGGATAAAAATGTAATGCATTTCATACTTATTCCCGTCTTGCCATCAGGTACTTTTGATATCAGTTTTGTCATTTAGGCAAGGACATTGAAAATCAAATTGTACGTGACGCTGCATTCTAGAAACAAGCTACATTTAAAAACTATTTACCTTTTGAAATATTACAACATAACCTAGATCGATAGTAATTTCTGCCATATTGGTGGCTATTTCAGTCAATAGTTTGTGTGCAGTATTGGTGACCATTCCTGGGATAATGATGGGGGTGGTATAATAGGTGTATTATGGCTCTCCTTTGCATGGCAGCACACCACTTGCAGAATAGTGGCTGTATTGTATTGAAGACATGCTTTCATCCTTTGCAATATGGAGCCCATTCATGCAGTAATAATGCCCCTCCCAGATTTAGTAGTAGTTATTTTGGACATCTCTGTTGTAAGGGAAGTCCTGGAATATTATCAGCCTTTGTATATTGGGTTCAGCTTTGACACAATATAGCCATCCTTGGCTACTGTGTGCATGCTTGGTTTAGTGGCCATCCAAGGCAGAGTTGTGACTATCCTTGGCTAAGTGGTGACCACCCCATGCATATGGTAATCATCCTTGACCTACTATGGGTATCCTTGCATTATTATACACATCCCTGCATTTTGTGACTAACCGTGACTAATGATGGGCATTCTGGTGTGTGATACCGATACCTTCATCTAACGTGTAGAAAATGTGTCAAGTAGCCTTGCGTGCAAGTCCTGATGACCGTGGCAACTTATTACTATCAGATATTGATATTTACTGACAATAGCATTCTTTTGTTTGGGAAAAGTGTAAGAATTGTTTTTTTAAACTAATTTGTTTGAAAAACGTGCTGAAAACATTTTTTTTTATTACCGTATTCTGAAAGCCTTTCTTGATGGAGAGAAGTCAATTGGACTGATTGATTCCCAAATCCTATTTTGAGGGTTGCTTTTGTTAGAGCCACAGGAAATTATAATATTCCATAATTGTCCATTACAATTGATTGTACACCCCGTTGCATTAAGGCCATTTAATGTAAAATGATACTGTAAAATCCACCAGCTGCGACAGACCCATCTTTGATAATTGAGATACTTGAGAAATATGAAAGAAGTATAGCAAAAAACATGAACCTTTTCTCAAAATAAAATGGTTGCATTTCGGAGCGATTGTTTTTCTAGAAAATGGTAAACTGATATATCTCCATGATAGAAATATACCTAGCACACAACCCCAACTGGGAACACTCCGTATCCGTAGCAGTGGTGTACAAAGAACACTTTTTTAAAGCTCTGCAAAAATAAATTGACCAGCTTGATGTTTTAAATATGCATATAATGTGAAAATCTTCCACAGTACCCACTTTCAATGAAGGATTCAAGGATTTACTGGGCATATTGGATGATCACCTACCCCTTGAGCTGTCAATATCGGGGAAACAACATTTCCCATTTTAGCCAGATGTATAAAAAGTAAAACCGAGAGAGTGTACAATGCTGAAAATGTAATTACAGGAGGAAGCAGGTTGTAATTTGATGACATTGGCAATAAGACCCAAAAGGAAGAAGAATTTCATATAATGGATTAAGTGGTAATGCAGAAGTACACATCCACGAGGAGCAGGTATAGAACAAGCACAACAGATTAGAAAGCCAGGTCTCAGAATAAGCATTAAACAATGTGCAGCCTTGCAGCACAGGGCATAACCTGCTGTGCTCCCACACTCTTCCTTGTCAAAACAGTGCCCTATTTGTGATCATAGTTTATGGGAAGTGTACTGGAGAAGAAGGAAAGGACTCCTATTTGCCTCCTGGCCCATTTACTGACTCAAAAAAAGACATTTGGCTGCAGATGTACACTCTACACGTTGGAAAAGAATGGAAACTGTGAATCTACCAGTTTGTATGACATTACCCACCCCTAAACCCTAAAAACACCGTCACCACCCACATCCTCAACCAACCCTTAAACCCTAAAAACGCCCTTACTAACCAATTCCCTTACCCAGTCATGAATTCACCCTTATCATTCTATTCTTTTACCCACCCCTAAACCCTAAAATCACTTTTACCACCCAATTACTTACCAACCCTTAAACCCTAAAAACACCCTTACACTAATCCCTTACCGGTGTGTGTGTGTGTGTGTATGTGTTTATGTATGTATGTATGTATGTATGTGTATGTATGTATGTGTGTGTATATTATCTACTGGCGGTCGCCAGTAGATAGTTATAGTTAGGACCTTGTTTCCATAGGAAATCCGCAACATTCTATTTGGAATAACTTTGGCGCCGGTTGACGAATCCTCGCGAAATGTTCAAAATAGGTGGGGCGCTCCGCTTCGCTCCTACCCTGAAAGTCTCGGGGGGATTCATCAAGCGGGGGCTGAGAAAAAAAGGGGGGTCCCAAAACACGTTTTCCCCATGCAATTTTCCATAGGGACCTTTAGTCCAAGGTACAGCCCGAACGGCTGAACAGAATTACTTGAAATTTGGCAAAGAGGTAGTCCTCAGGTCAGGGAAGTGCCTTTTGCAGGTCTGGTGTCAATCTGTTCAGTAGTTCCTGAGAAAATCAAAAGTAAAATCATATATATATGTGGGCGGAGCCTAACCACACATCTCATCCTGAGATCTGATTGGCTGTCAGCACTTCATCCAAGAAGTGTTGGCAGCCATCTTGGGACCAATATACATGACAGCACCTCATTAAAAAGCATTGCAGTTAATAGAAGGTTTTAAGACTTTAGTTACATTATAAATCATTTGTTGATGGTACCATACTCATTTTAGGAATTGTGGTATGTTCTAAGGTGATTTCACCATGTGAAAACGCCTTCTGCTGGGATATCATGATTGAGAGAAAAATATTTTCTCATGCTTTTCCCACAGATGTTTGGAAGGTGATCTATAAGCTAAACTGAGAGCTTATTTTCTGTAAACTCACATTATCTTTCTCAGTCATGTGAGAATGAAGTCTGACATTCTCAGTAAAACATGTACATCCAACAAGGGCAGAGACTGTCAGTTGATTCCTTTGTGTTCCACTGCAGCTTCCCCGAGTGTTCCAAAGAACTACTAGAGCGCTAACAGTCCTACTTATGATAAACGTATGGCACACCTGAAGCCATCTTGCTTGGATTAAAGTGGTAACTCTTAAAACATTTAATTTAAAAAGGAACAAAATAAGGGGATTCATTTTTCCATAAAAAGTATGATTGGTGCTGCAGAAAGAAAAATTAGGGCACATTTTGAGTGACTTCTCAAATCCTCTTCTATTTCATTAAAAAAGTCTGACATGCAGACTGAAACATGCACTTTCAATACCAGCAGCAGTTTTCCCTGGTGAGCAGTAGCTTTACTACAGTGATCTAATGAGCAAAAAGAGTGCTAACATTCTGAATTCATGGCAAATGTGGGACACATCTGAATGCCTTCTTGATGGAATCAAAGTAAAAAACTGAAAGTATTTCCTACTGAGGAGACTGCAGTAAATGAGGAAATTAGGAAACTTCATAACAAATAGGTCTCCCAAGATGGCCACCAGAGACAAAAGAGCCCAAATGTAGCCCAAATATCACCCAGATGTAGCCCAAGTATAGCCCAATGACAGAATCATAGAGTGTTCTTAAAAACAACTAGAGCGCTTCCTGTCTTCATTATGACAAAAGTATGGCACACCTGAAGCCATCTTGATTGGAATAAACTGGTAACACTTAAAACATTTAATTTAAAAAGGAACACAATGAGGGGGTTCATTTTGCCATAGAAATTATGATTAATGCTGAAGAAAGAAAATGAGAGCACATTTTGAGTGACTTCTCAAATCCTCTTCTATTTCATTAAAAAATTCTGACATGCAGACTGAAACATGCACTTTTAATACCAGGAGCAGACTTCGATGGTGAACAGTAGTTTTACTACAGTGATCTAATGAGCAACTATAGTGCTAACATTCAGAATTTATGGCAAATGTGTGACATATCTGAATACCTTCATGATGGAATCAAAGTAAAACACTGAAAGCATTTCCTACTGAGGAGACTGCAGTACATGAGGAAATTAGGAAACTTCCTAACAAATAAATCTCCCAAGATGGCCACCGGAGACAAAAGAGCCCAAATGTAGCCCAAAATCACCCAGATGTAGCCCAAATATAGCCCAATGACAGAAGTGTGCAAAACCCTTATTATTTTGTGTTTTTGCAGTGTTATATAGTGCAGACTTGTCAGGTATTGGAGTGCTTTACATGAGCATTGGTTACATCACACAAGATCAAATTCATTTTGGTTGTGGACATGGGGAGACTAAGTGATTTGACCAGAATCACAGAATGTCGAGCTGAAGCAGAAACTCCAACCTGGTTCCCCAGTTGCAAAGTCTGCAGTTCTGGAAGTAACACCACATCCTCTCCCCTAAGTGCAACATTTAATCAAGTGGTCAACTGGATAAAAAAACATAAAGATAACAAATAATTTAAAAGTGCTTTGTCGCTATTTGAAAACTCAGAAAATATGTCCTTATTTTAGTCTTTTAGAGCACTAACCATAATTTTGATGCCAACAAGACCCTCTCATATATGTATTTTCTAAAGGAAATGCTCTAGGTATTACAGTTTTGATTACATCAAGATGACGTCAGGCGTTCCACACTTTTGTAATAAATATAGAATGTTAGCAATCTAGTTGTTCATTAGGATACTGTTGAGAGGCAGAGGCCAGGGGCACGGACTCTGAAAATTGAAGGCAGGTAGGAGGGTGCAAAGGCAACAATTTAACCACACTGAGCAGGCAGGAAGGGTGGTAGAAGCACAATAGACTATGGAGGGCAGTGGAAAGGGGGGCAGGGGCAACATATAAAACAATACAGGACTTGCAAGAGAGGCTGTGGCAATGTAATAGACCATTGTGGGCAGAAGGAAGAGGCAATGGTAGTACAACCATACATGACAACAGACCCGATTCAGCTAGGAAACGTCCAATGTTTTTAAGCTCAAATGGGCTTTATTTGATCTGTCTCCTGTCTACAATCTCCTCTTTTTCAATGTAACTCAAAGGGGAAAATCAATACCCCAGTTTTTTTTCAAAATCTCCCTCTTACCAAGTTCAAAATGTTTGCAAGTATGGTACATTGGATCATGGAAGGAAATGGGGTAGGGACATGGACTTGGATAACAGAGGACAGGAGGGACATGGAGAGGTGCACCAAACTGACCCTGCAGGGCAGGCATCAGGGTTTGCAGCAGCACAATACACCACACAGGGCATGCGGGACGGGAGTGCAGCACAACAATCCATAGAAAGCAAGAGGGAGGGGACCGGACCATGCACATGGACAACAGAGAACTGAGGGGCAAGAGGCAATGGTAGCTAGCTGACCATAATGGACAGACAGGAGAGAAAGCTGCAGCATAACAGACCATAAAGGGCAGGAGGGACGGATCAGGGGCATTAAAATGGAACAGACAAGCCAGGAGGGAGGGAGTAGGGGTCTGCACATGTAAACAGAGGGCTGGGGGCAAGGGGGCAGGGCAGGAGCAGCAAGATAGCCATGGAGGTCAGGCAGGATGGGCACTAGAAGCAAGACACACCATGAAGAGCAACAGTGAGACTGTGATGGCATACACACAGACCATGGAGGGAAGGTGGGAGGGGGTCAGGGGCAGCTAACTGACCACACAGGGAAGGTGGGAGGGGCCATGGCAGCACAGAAGACCATGCATGGCAAGTGGGAGGGTTAGTGGCAGCACAATGGCTATGATGGGCAAGAAGGAGGGGGCAAGGGCATGCACAAAGGACGATGGAGGATAGAAGGGAGGGTCAGGACCTGTGCACAGACAAAGTTCAGGGGAAGGGGCCTCACAACAGACCGCACGGGGCAGGCAGGAGGAGCAGTTGCAGCACAACAGACCAGGGAGGGCAGAAGGGTGTGGCAGTACAATGGACCATGTAGGACAGGAGGAAGAGGATAGGGGCATGGCATGTGGACAGGCAGGGTGGAGGTGGCAGGGACAGGTTACAGTCATCTGACAATGCTAGGCAGGTGGGAGGGGAGTGGCAGCTCAACAGAACACTCAGAGTAGATAGGAGTGGCAGGTCCATGGAACATGGTGGGCAAAAAGGATGGAGCAGGGGCATGCACAAAGACATCGGAGGGCAGGGGGAAGGAGAATAGGGGCAGCAAGCTAAGCACAGAGGCTAAGCAGGAGGTCAATGATGGGGCATAGAATTGGGCAATGGAGGGCAGGAGGAGTGGACTGGTACATCATACTAAATTGAGGGCAGTGGCAGCACATCAGACCATGCATGGCAGGAGGGAAGAGGCTAGTCCATGGATTCACACAACAGAGGATAGCGGAGGAGGGGGATGGGGCAGCAAGCTAACTGTTCAGAGAAGGCGGGTATTCGGAACTTTATTGTTTTTAAAACGTGTGTCTGTGCGAACTACTTAAAATATGAACAAGTATGCAGCATAATCTCACTTTTATTCAGGAAGAAGAGGACGTTTGTGACTGTGACTCCGGGCTCACTTGGCAGAAACACCCCCTGACCCTCCACCCCCTATCGCAAAATGTAATGCCCGTGAAAAGGGTAGGTGAACACAGTGTTAGAACAGAGTCCTGAGAGCACGATTGAAAATGAAAACTAGACATAGTGTATGGTATAAACTATGCACCAAACAGTGTGATATAAGATGAACCGGGCGTGAAATATAATATGCAATACATTGTGCGCAATGACAGATTCATTGGAGAGCGCGAGATAGCACAGGCACTAGCGCGTGTTATGCGATATGCGCCTTGGAGTGTAATATGCACAGGGCAGTGTTGTGTAACCTAACTAGTCTCTAAAGTTGTGATATAAAATATGTGCTGGGGAGTGTAACGTTGCATATGCACTGTGACAAAGATATGGATCCCAGATTGTAATATGTATGGCATAGCACTGTGCGTTATAGGCATCGAGGAAGGCACGTTAGATGGGGCAATATAACCCGTGCGAAGACAAGTGTGGCATGACATATTCACAGGGTGGTGTTACAGTGCACCTGGGCTAGAGAGTGTTATAGCATATGCACTAGCTAGTGGAATACAACACAGAGGTGTGTGGCACTCGGCAGGCAATGGTGGGTGTAACACAGCATTGGGCTCTGCCAGGAGCGCGCTGTGACTCTCAAGTGATGTTCGTCCCCTTTCCATAGAGTAAAATAAAAAGTATTACACATCCGGCAGTGGATGTGTGTTTTATTAACCGCGAGGGGGGTTTCTTGCAAAGTTTTGGTCGAATTTTTGTCGCATCCCCTTTGAATGGCTTGGTGTTCATGTGTATTAAATGTGCCTGTCAATAGCTACCCATGTTTGTATAAATAAACGAGAAGGGTGTCTACCGGGATTAGGCACGGTAGGGCATCAGACTTTTCAGAGCTTCACTAGTGGTGTAAATACATTCCACGTGGATTCATTGTATGCATAGTCGCCTTTTAATGAATATCACGCAAATCGTCATGGTGATAGGTATGTACGGTTTGTCCAGTATGTCCTAGGTGTGTCTATAAATATATATTTTTTAAAAATAATAAAAAACAGTGGCCGGCCCTGGGGATCGGGGTCAAAAAAATATAATTAGGGGACAGGCCCTGGGGGATGGGGTCATCAGGGCCAATAAATTAGAATAAGAAGGGGAACCACACAGCCCCCCTTCTTAAAAAATCAAAATAAATAAAAGACTGGCATCATGCCGGAGGCCATGCCCCCTCCTTGCAGCACTCTGCAAACGCGCCCCCTGGCGAGTTGTAAGTTGGGGAATTAATTCCTCTTCAATACTGAGGGTCCCTGAGGGCCAACTAGCCCAACAGGCATCTCCAGTATGCGCCAGGGAGCTGCGCTGCAGACAGGTGTTCTGAGGCCAAGCCCCTTTTTACACCTCTCTGCAACGCAGCTCTGTGGCGCCTACTGGAGGTACCTAGTGGTCTAGTTTGACCCTAGGGACCCTTAGGATTCAAGGGGACTTAATCTCTCAACTTAGAACAGCCACAGGGCGCGTTTACACAGTGGTGAAGGGAGGGGACGGGGCCTGAGGTGACGTGTGCAAACACGCACTATGGCACGTTTTAAATTGGGGATATAATTTCCCTTCAATACTGAGGGCCCCTGGGGGCTAACTAGCCCACCAAGTGCTTCCAGTAAGCGCCACTGAGCTGCATTGCAGAGAGGTGGTCCAGGCCGTGCCACTTTTTACACCTCTCTGCAACGCAGCTCTGTGGCACTTACTGGAGGTACCTAGTGGGCTAGTTGGACCCTAGGGACCCTCAGGATTCAAATGAACTTAATCTCCCAACTAAAAACGGACACAGGGCGTGTTTACACAGTGGTGAAGGGAGGGGACGGGGCCTGAGTTAACGTGTGCAAAAACGCCCTGTAGCCTGTTTTAAGAGGTAGTTTCCCTGCCCTATTATATACTAGGGGCTTACAGAGGAGGTCATGCTAATCACAGGGGGACCCCAACGCATAATGTTCCCTAGTGTATGTAGGGGTTTTCACTGTATTCTAAGTGTCTTTTAACATAGCACTGGCTTTAGGACTGGTTAGTCAGACTCAGTTACCACCAGTATCCGTCTGAAAAAGTTGAGGGTACAGGATGATTTTGCAACAAGGCTTCTTTCTGCTCTTCTTTTTGTTCTTTCTGCACATTATCCTTCTTCCTGCACTTTTCTTCGTCTTTGAGGACTTCTGTTGCTTCTTTCTGCACTTCTTTTTTTTTCTTTCTGTGCATTTTTTCTTCTTTTTTCACATGTCCTATCTCTGTAGGCATAGTTAGAAATTAGCATTTAAAAAACCTTTGAAATTCACAGAAAAAACCATAGGTTTCAGGCACGTTATAGTTAGGAATTAGCATTTAAAAAACCTCAGAAATTCACTGAAAAAACCATAGGTTTCAGGGGTGTTATAGTTAGCTGGACTTTTCACTCGTACAAAACCATTGAAATTCCCCTGTTATAGTTAGTTCAGCTAACTATAACTCGCGCGCCCGCAATGCACTGCTGATGACGTCACATATTACATCACTCATGACATGGTCAGTGACATCACTCATGACATCACTGATGGCTTCAGGGCCTTGTCTGAGGGCAGGCCCTACTGCCAATCAGAAATTCAACCAACCCCTGTAAAAGCAACCAATCTCACACTCTCCTGGGCCTTCACCTGTGCGCGGTGGGGTTGGGCGGGGATGTTTGGCCAAATGGTCCGGCATGAGGACCCCATCACCCAGGGCCTTTTTTTGTTTATTTATTAAAGAGGAGGGGGCTGCGCCGCCCCTTAAGTCCCTGGGGAACCCATCCTCCAGACCCGAACATGGTACGGGGGAGTCCCAAAGGCCGCAGCCTACTCCCCGCAGACAGCGAGAACCGGCATTGATCCCACAGCTACTAGTACTGCTACCTCTGGGCGGGAGCAATATTTTGATCTGTTTCCCTGCCTGCATAACTGTTGACAGGGAAACAGATCAAAGGTTTGCTCCCACCCACTGGGTGCTGACTTTGTGTTTGCACCCGCTTGGCACGAAATAAAAAAATGCTCCTGCAACGCAAGAGCAAACACTGGTTTTCCTGCCTGTGCCGCTGTGTGCAGGGAAACCGGCATGTCCCTGGGTGGGCTCCCCGGGACGTTATTTGCCAGCCGGTCCTGGGAGATGGGGGTCCCTAGGGCCATTAATGGCTCATAGAGGGGGGACTGCTTGGCCAACCACCCATTTTGTAAAGTTTCAGACCTAAGGGGTGGGCTCCCCTTGGCTTCTGGAGACTCTGGGAGGTGGAGCTACATAGCCCTCCTCCCCATATAAACTATTTTTGGCCCAAGTGGTGGGCTCCCCGGGGCCTCTGCCGGCTCTGGGAGGGTTGGCCATACAGCCACCTCCCCTTTATGCACACAGCCCAGTGGATAGGCTGACACTGGCTTTAGTATATGGGTGGAACACATTGGCCTGTGGCTTAGTATATGATCTCTAGACCGCACCCATTGCCAGATTCTCAACACATTCTTGCTAAGACCAGACACTATTCTTAGGTCTGAACTTCAAGAAGAAGAGAGTACCAATGTGTATGTTTAAACTGTGCAATGACTCGAGCAGAATCTCTACTTTGATCTGATAGTGATAGGCTTGTTTGAAAAACTGGAAATGGCATGTTTCTCTGAAGGAGTCTATAAATATGTTTTTCGTAATAAAGAATAAATGACCAATTTCATACACACACCTTGCTTTAGTTCTTTCAGTAGGTGAAATACAACGAGGAGGTCATCAAACTGGCTACGGCTTGATTACTGGAATAAATAGAAGTCATGGAAACGGTGTGCTTGATAAGTGTGGCTGTAGAGACATGTTTTAAATACAAACCGTTTTGCATTGTAGGAAACATAGCAACTATGGTCTCTTAAAAGATCATTCTTTATATTCTTTTGTACAATCCCTCAATTTGTAACTTCTTCAATTTTTCATTTTTCTTTAGAGTTGCAAATTTATATTTCCTGTTCTTAGTCGTTTTGAACTGGGTTCCTGTTGTTGAGGCTTTCCAGAAAGAAATCACAATGATACCACTTTTGGTGGTACTTACAATTATTGGAATCAAAGATGGTCTTGAGGATTACAGAAAATACATGGTTGATAAGCAGATAAATAACATGCTAACGAAAGTGTATAGTAGGTAAGTACAATTCTTGAAAATGTTTGGCCATATCTTTCTTTTGATATTGAAATTAATACATGCTATTCATGCCATCAAAAAACTGGATGTTGGCGTGAAGGAAACAATGTAGAATAATCTGGTACTAAAGTTCATTTCCTAGGCACCTTGTTTGTGTAATGGTAGCATAAACATTGATACGTATTTTGTAGGTTGAGGGCTTTTCTAATGCCAACAAGACATAGACTCAAAACCTGTAGAGAATCCTTTATCTAGCAATTAAACATGACTTGCTTTCTAAAACTTAAGGTTGCTGTCCGCTGAATATTATTTGCAACTTAAGAAGACAACTACTTTAACTGTTGTTGTGCCCTGTAGACATCAAATAGTGATGGTGATAGTATCGTATTAGCAATAAAAGCGGTTTGAGAAGATCTGCTAGTTCTCAGTCTTGACAATTATAGGGTGTCGTGGACACTATTAATTCCTGCCCAGGTGTGAGTTGTCTATTCACTTTTTATTGAAAGGGATTTATCTAAAAATACTTAAATATCTATATTTTTTTAAGTACATAACATCAACAGATAACGATAGCAGAATTTTGTTCAAAGGTAGCCAGTTGGCAATGTGAACAACCCAATGTAGAGTTAAAATGTTTATGGTATACAAAATAATTCTTGGTGAAAACAAAAGATAATAGAATGGGACCATGCTCCTAAGCCTTTGCAAACTGAAAATGTACTGATGATTTATGGCAGGCACCACCATGTTTGACTAGTCCTTTCTTGCACTGGCAGTTGGTTTCTTATGTCTTATTTCTGGTGTCTGTGTGTATAATCTTGAAGCTCTTATCTGGGCCATTCAAATGTTTTCTAACCAAAGCAACATTCCTGATTATATGTTTTTTTTTTTTATGTTACATCTTTATTTGTTATAGTTTTTTTTAATTGATTGTTTCTAAAAACTGAAACTATGATAGTGACTGTATAGAGACACATCTGAGTTCTGTGTATGAGTCAATATTAAGCTAACAACATATTAGCATACTGATCTTTAAAAATGATTATTTTAATTGTATTTCTTTTTTTTTGTTTTTGCACCTTTTTTTTCTCTTTTCATTTTTCGGAACTCCAGAGTAAAGATGTCACATAATGGGAGGTGAGCACTCCCTGTAACAGGAATAAATCAATCTGCAAAGGACCTCCATGCTGTGAATATACTATGTCTTCCTGTCTGCCGCATTTAAGAAGTGCCCTCTTGCCGTTACATTTTCAAGAGAATATTGAAGAACCAATGTGTGATACACCCCAGAGTTAAGGAGTAGGATGTGAAAGCTAAGGAGGCACCAATGTAAAAAAGGTGTAAAAATCACTTCAAGAAAATGCGCACTCCATGTCAAGGAAGATTCTTGAGCCAAAAGCAATAAAAGGGACCCATTATGTGCCAGAAATATTGGGATCAGATTGATATGAATGTACATCTTCCTTTCCACTTTACCCGCTCATTACATTATTGACTTGGAAGTCCTTTTCAATGCTTAAGATCATAGTAACAAAAACACCTTGAACGCAAAAACCATGTTTGGTGTCTAAAACTAGATAACAAGTGCACTGAATTTGTGGCATATTCTGGGAACATTTCCCCTCCCCAAAGTAACAAGCATTGAAAATGCAATAGGTCTCGCCTTTGATTAAGTTAAAGCCATTTGCTTTGCTAATGGTATTTTATAGCTAAGCAAATGGCTTTAACTTAATAAAAGGCAGGACCTATTGCATTTTTAATGCTTGTTCTAACATGCGCCCGAGGGTTTTTTGACACAGTATAACAGATGTTTATTACACCTCAAACGTATTCATTTGATCAGCCTCAGGTGGATGAAAGCCTGAGTGGCCCCACTGTGACAATGGTGTCACACACAGTCCCAGTGCCCGCTGAGCCCATCAGCCCCTTAGGCTGGGGAGGCCTCTCCGGATACTTGCATATTATATATATATATATATATATATATATATATATATATATATATATATATATATATATATATATATATATATATATATATATATATATATTCTATATCGCTTTGTTCAAGAGAGCCTTTTGCATTACCTTTCTCTGGGCACACACCTCCCCCATCTGTCATCTTGCCTCCCAGGGCCTCAGCAGCTAGGCCTCTTCACGGGACTTCAAGCTAATCCCGCGGCTCCTGTCTGTGACAGGTCATTGTTAAACACCCCTTTCCATTTCCACCCCCTCCCCATTGTTATGAAGATGTGACTGCAAGGAAGCCCTCCCCCTCTCAATGCTGCCAGCAGCAGCTCTTGGGAGCCATGTATTCTGTTTTCTGAGATTTGGAAGTGTTGCCAACATGACACCATGCCTTGAGACATCGGCTTTTATGTCACAAATCGGTGCATTCTGGGACTTGCAGTATTAGGTTACTTCACTGAAACCAGCTGATCAAAGTGATCTGTTAAGTGATTTGTGAAACGAGAACACACGACTGACTTTGGTTGCACATCCTGCATGGGCCTTTGCTAAATTTTTGGGGCTTGCAAGTGTGTTCTGCGGGTACTCAAACACACATGGCAAGTACGGATCGCTTGTGACCTTCCGTGTCTAGTGTGTGTGTGTGTGTGTGTAATGGCGGGGGGTGTCCCTGGCGCTCATAAGAGCTCTCTTTATCAGATCGCAGACTCGACAGATGAACACTGCTGAGAAGGGCACAGGCTAGGGTGATTCAAACAACCACGAGCCCTGGACCCAAATCTCTACTTCCCCATCATACTGACCAAACTGTATGCTCTTGGGCACCTCATCCCTGTTTCTCGTGTCAATTATCTGCCAAAGTCAGCAGCTCTTAGAAACAGAATACAATCAATCAAAGAAGTGTCAAATTTCCATGTATTAAGTGAAAGGGCAATAACTCCCGCCCTTGCATCAAGCGAGTGAGAAAACTCAGTGACGCGTTTCTTCAGTCTAGAGACCGGGTGTCGCGGATTTCAATTCTGGCAAAGCCAACTCAGGGTTTCCTTCTCCTGGGACCGCTGCAACTAGTGCCGCTGAAAGGGGCCTATGCAACATCTTTTACTCACAGCGCCACACCATGATACGGATACAAAGCATATGCATATGTACAACTCTGGGACAGTAAGCGTCGTACATACCCCTCAAAGGGACGAAAGGCTGGGTCGGCGGGATTAAACGTTTAACCTCCTGAGGACAGACAGAGACATACACACACACACCTCTATAGCCAGAGCGCAACCGACTGAGCTGCATACAACTCAACACGTGTCAATGGGAGAGCATGAAATTTGCAATGTTCAACCAAATGTAATTAAGACAGTGAGAAAAGAGTATAAGCCAAAAATTATATATTTGCAATTTTGCTGTGGGCTCAGAGAAATCTGTCAGCGACTAGACAACAGGATTCACAAAGCGCTTGCTCTCGCAGCTCTGGCGTCTCCTGGCGCTGTAAAATAACAGGTGTCGCTACTGCTGCCCCCAATCAGGAGAATGGCTTCTGGAGACGAATAGGCCGGCAGTGGCTTGTTACATTCTGCCTGCTGCATCCTCGGCGGGGTCCAGGGGGCTGACACATTCTACACATGGCGGGCTGGCCCAGACTAAGGGGGCGTGGGCGAAGGGGGCAATAAGTAATCCCATCACAGAGCCAAAACAAAAGGGAAAGAACCCAAAAAAAAGAAGAGAAACCGTAAGACCATGAAAAGAAAACAGCATTAAGCTGCCAGCCCCCCTTCCACTCCCACCCATGCAAACGGTACCAGGGCCACAATGCTTGGCGCCCTGCCAGACAGAGCCCCTGTGCCCACACTGGCTCTCTGCAGTGACTCCACAGAACAATCTTTCACAGTCCCATCAAGACAAGAGTCATAACAACCGGTGTCCTAAATAAATGCCACCAAGTTTCCAGTCTGGGACCCTCTGGCATGGCTGTGCGGACAATGCGACACTTGCCCATTCTAAAATGTCCATTTAAAGGCACTGAAATAACTCGGACATCAGAAAATGTTTCTTTTTTTGCTTTAAAATTTCCCAAAACGATGGTCATTTTCCCATCTTTCCGACCCGAAATGTGCCTGTTGAACAGTGATGGAGAGAAGCAAATTTAAATTAATAAAGCCACAAAACCACGAGAAACAGTAACATTTTTTGTAGATATTACAAGTTGCTTTGGCCTGTGGTAAGCAGAACACGCAGTCCCAAAACAGAGAGGGTTTAAGTGTATGCTAATTAATACCAATAATATGAAAGATCTTTACAACACAATGTATGTAAAAAGCTGTTAAATGCATCCGTACACTTGTATTAACATCACTAGTAACCTACGGAAGAAACATGGAAAAAAAGACATTTGGCCAAAGGCCGTGTGAACGGACCTGCGCATACATACAGCCCCTGTAAACATTACTATCCAGCCACATTTGTATGTGCCCAGATGGTCGATCTGGTTCACACAGCTGCTCTGTGTGAGCCTGCTCATTAATCCATTCATTCATAAGCTTTACAAACACTTAGTTGTACACTGGACGCAAAAGTTTAGAACAGAATTAACAGAGAGCCATGCAAGCGACACATGCCAACATTTGGATGCGCTCAGGGCGCATCCAAATGTTGGCATGAAAAATAAACATTTTTGACAAATGTCTGCGGATCAACGAACGCCGTTTTAAACAAACGCTCGGCATTGCCTTGTCCTCCCCTGAAGGATCGCTGCCTTTGAAAGTTTGAAAGCCTCGCCTGCTAAAAGGTTTCTTATCTTTATGGGGCCATGTGTTTGGCCCCATAAAGATAAGAAACCTTTTACGCCAGCAGGAAGTCAGACGAGCCAGTCCAACTGGGACGGCTCTAAAAGAGAAAAGTGTACGTCACTGGAAACTCTTTTACAATGGCTGGCCACCGTTTAGCATAAACGGTGACGCCAGCCGATGGAAAATAGGGGCGGGGCTTAAACCCAGCTAGTGAAAGCTACCCAAAAACACAAAATTTCGCCAGCGAGACTGCACATGTCAGCGCCGCCTATGCTAGCCGAGACCTAAAAACCTGAAGGGAGAAGACTCTTCTGTGCAGAAGGCGCTTCCTCCTTTAGTGCCTTCACCCACGGGAGCTACTATAAAGATAAACCATCTTATTTATGCCTTGGTCTGTTTCTGCATGTCCCTCTCCATTGCAGCCACAACTTTCAAGATCTAGAAATGCTTTAAGGCCCAGTTTAACTTGGCTTCAATTAGATTTACTAAACTCATGAATGTTCATTTTTGTGGCTAGTGCGGGCCAGAATCGATATAAAAGGTGGAAGCTTAGTCTATAAAAGAGGTGGGATTTAAGAAAATGGTGAACCATGATGCTTCTCTCATAAATCTAATTTATCCTATTGGCAACATCAATAACAGCTTCTAATCCACCAATGGGAACACAATTGTCAAAAAGGCAGAAGAGAGATGAAGGTCAGCAGTTGCTGTAGGGAATCTCCTGTGAACTTATAACAGTATCTCCATCATTCCTTCTCTTCCATTAACCTCTGCAGTGGGTGGTTGGTTGAAAGTGTTTCTTACCATCTGGTTGAGTATGTCAAAGTACGCAAGGTTACCGCAGGAAGATAATGCTGAATATTGCAAATAAGGCCTATACCTTGAGTTTCAAGATTGTTCCTCGTGCTATGCCTCAAAGAAAGTCTTTGTTATAATACCAAGGAAAGAAGCAATTGAGGCTGTTACGTTCTCTCCGAAAGAGACAAGATATACTGTGTACCTTCTGGTTCTAAAAGGCCAAAAGCAGAAATTCAAATCCATCTTTGATCTTGGAATGGCAATCAGATGATCATGAAAAGGGAAATACAAGATATTGGCTCTGCATCGTGTTTTTACCTGACATCCGCAAAAGGACCATATGCCTTCCATTTATAGGACAACTATATTCACATGCCAATTGCAAGAAAGCATTGGCGGTCTCTCATCCTTAAGTTGAGGAATTCTCATTATCCTTATAAGGTCCTGACATTTGGCTTCAAGTGAGCACCAAAGTTTTTTTCACAGGTGTGGCTTCAACTCCCCGTACTGGGACAATTCATTGACAAAGGTTTCAGACTATCAGAAATCACAGCATGACTTTCACATAGCAACTTCTTTTTATCTTTCTGACCTACATCCAACCCTTCCTAAGTAAACTCCTACCTTGGTGTAAAGACCATCCAATTATTTTAGAGGGGACTCTGAATGAAGTATGAGGGAAAAATCTTTGTAGGGCAGACTGTTTGGCATTGAATACGGATTTAAGACTCCTATTATGATTTTTCATACAAATATCACACCAGAACGTTCTGGCAGTACTTTTATCCCTAAACACAACTCGCGATTCTCTAAAGGACCACGAGATCGAAGTTGAAACCACACTCTCCCTACTTCAGATACATTTACGGCCAGATGTACAATTAAACTTTGCCATTCCAAACCCTATTTTCAGAATCCCAGGATTTCCGACTGTAAAATTGCCATTTTATTAAGTACAAAGCACATCTTGTAAGACTGAAAACTTCCGACTTGTTAAAAGGGTTTTGCAACCTATACTGAGGTACTCCTTTCAGAATTGCATCTTGGTATCCAATATATCAATGGTTTGTAACCGCAATTTACTCCAGTATTGGAGCTTTCATAGATTCACATGCCTGAATCATTCCCCGTCGTCGAGACGGGAGTCTCCGGTACATAAAAAAGCATTGCTTAGCAGTATAACCAACAGAAAAAAGGCCTAGGCCCATTTTCCTTTGCAACTCATATCCATCGTTATGTAAAAAAGGACTAAACTTGTCTCTGAACCAATCAGAGCCTCTCACCCTCTAGAACCCTCCTGAGAGAACCTTCTGCCCCTCAGATTTTCTACCGCACGTTGTGCTAGGGAGTCTCCTTTGAGCTCTGCTCAAATTCTACAGTTGGTTCTAGATTGAAGAGTTTTTTCAATTGATTTTTCTTCATCATCTTCTGGAGAATGGCTGACAAGGAGAAGGGTTTGTTTAGATCCTGTGCCACCTGTTCTAAGAAGAGGTTATATAGGTCCTGAAGATTGTATATACTGCCTTTACCCACACCATCAGGCGAAGGAGTGTAAGGTATGTCGTACCTTTTCTAATAAAACTCTGAGGGATCGTGAAGGTAGTTAATTTGGCTTCAAAAACTTAAGACCAGGAAGGACGTCGTGTCTAGTGACAGCGATGAGGCATCAACTGCTTCAAGGAGGTCTCAGAAAAGAGGTAGATCTCCTCAGGCTCATACCTCAGGGGAAAAACCCGAGAAGGCTCTTAAAAAGATCACATCTGGGTCTTCAGAGCGCAGTCCCTCAAATTCTCCACAAATTAAGGAAAAGGAAAGCAAGGGTCATGCTTCAGGGGTAAAACATTAAAAAAAGACGAGTTCAGAGCCTTCAAAATCACCCCTTAAAATTAAACATTTGCCTAAAAAAACAGCCTCTACATCGCCTGAAGAGAAATTAGAAAAATCTGCATCGTGGCCGGGATCTTCGACGAAGAAAATAGCGTCGTCGACGAAGAAAAGTGAAGTAAAGGTCACTATTAAACCTATATCCTCGTCGACTGCAGTGTCGACGACGAGAGCGTCGACGACGGCGACCGTGACGACGACCACAACTACGTCGTCGACGGGATCGTCGACGACAGTGACAACGGGATCGACGACAAGGGAGTCGATGAAGGCAGCGTCGACGGCGGCATCGGCGATTTTGATGGCAATCTCGTCGACGGGCTCATCGACGAGAGAAAAAACCCCAGAAAAACAGGATTTTGCCAGGAAAAGGAAGATTACCCCGGACATTACATCTCCTAGTAAGGTAACACCTCTGGTTCTATCCCACTTGTTGGAGGACGAAGACTCGCAGGAGGAAGAAAATGAGGGTCCTTTTGGCTATGCAAGTAGCCCCTCTCAGTTACACATTTAAATGTCAGGAAGATGACTGGGAGGATGATTATGGGGGTTATCAAGACCGCCCCCAGCAACACTATCGGGAAGAGATGGTGAGTGTTCCATCTTCAGTACTGACTGATTTGCAGCTCATGTTGGATGACTATAAAAGGAGGCATCCTTTACCTCATTCTTCCCAAAGGATTCCAGTGACTACATCGCACACTGTTCCATGTACACCTGTGCGAAGACCAGAGGTACCGGTTCCCGTGCCTATATCACCATAGCCACAACCGGCTCTAGGCACATCTGACGATGAGGAGCAGGAAGAGGGGGAGATAACGGACACTAGTAAAGAATGGGATGATTATCTGATTCCGTCCCCTTCGCCGAGGCCTGTTGACATCCGGGGGGGGGGGGGGGGGGGGGTGTTCCATAATCTAATGGAGAGGGCCTCACAGAGATTTGCGCTCAAAATGTCATCGGACAAAACAGAATGCTTCTTATATGATTTCAAGGAGCCGTTTCGCAAGACAGTTCGATCTCTTCTGATTGTTAGTCATCTATGGGAAGAAGGTCTCAAGGTTATGGAGACCCGGCAACGATTACTCCAGTACTTGCTAGACTGGACAAAAAATATAAAGCGCCCTCGGATGTTCCGGCTTGTTTACTATGCCACCCCAAGCCGGACTCCGTTATAACTCAAGCGGCTCAACAAAAATCGATGAATCCGTCCGCTCCAATTTCAACGCCGCCGGACAGAGGGTAGGCGCTTGGATAATGCGGGGAAGAGGTTTTCGTCCATGTCTGCCCTTCTGGTCAAGGCGGCGAATGCCCTTGCCATCCTGGGCAGGTATGATAGGCAAATGTGGTGCGACCTATCGCCTTACATAGACAGCATACCTGAGGCTGACAGACAGGAAGCCAGAAAAATCCTCCAAGAAGGTGAAAGGACTTTGGCTGAAGTCCTACATTGCGCAATGGACATTGCGACCACGGCCTTCATATCTTTGGGAGGAGCGGCTGTTTTGCGCAGACAAGGATGGCTGAGAGCAACATCTTTTAGGCCTGAAGTCCAGAATAAGATCTTAACCCTTCCTTTCAATGGAGAAGATCTGTTTGGGAAGCATATTGATGAGGCCTTACAGAGTATCAAGAAAGATACGGAAACAGCGAAATCTCTGCGAGCGTTGCAATATAGAAAAGTTCCTTTTCGTGGCTCAAGAGGTAGGGGCCAAGCCTCCTATAGAGGGGGTTACCAACAAGGCCGGTATACTTCCTACTCCACATCATCTCAGCCATATCGTCAACAATATTCGCAGAGACAAACAGGAGATTTCACAAAATCTACTCCTAGAGGTCGAGGAGGTCGTCAAGGGAAAGACACCACCAGGCGACAGCTTTGTAACTCTGGTGACACCTATTCCTTGTATGTCGCATGTTCCCCTGGGTGGAAGAATTTCCTATCATCTTCAAGATTGGCAGCAAATCACGACGGACCAATGGGTCCTCAACATAATACAATTCGGTCATACTCTAGAGTTTCTGGAAATCCCCCCTTGTGCTCCACCAAGATATCAAGAGGTCAAGTATTTGCATCAGATGCGTCAAGAAATTCGGACAATGCTCCGAAAGGGAGCAATCGAACCGGTACCGAATTCCCGGAGAGGAAGGGGATTTTATTCCCATTTTTTTCTGATCAAGAAAAATGTTCTCCAATGGCGCCCCATTTTGGATCTCAGATCCCAAAATACTTACCTCAAGGATCGGTCCTTCAGAATGATCTCCCTCCAAGATATTCTGCTGCTATTAAACCCAGGGGATCATATGACCAAACTGGACTTACGAGATGCGTATTTTCATATCCCAATCTATCCTTCACACAGGCAGTACCTTCGTTTCGTGGTGGCCGAAGATCATTACCAATTCAAGGTACTTCCTTTTGGACTGAAATCAGCCCGGGGAATTTTACAAAATGCCTGGCTCCAGTGGCAGCGGTTCTAAGGAGACAAACACCAAGTATTTCCTTACCTCGACGACTGGCTAGTCAAGGCTCCATCGGCAGAGTTAACCCGGTCGTCAACAAGGGCTTGTGTGGAACCGTTTGCCAGATTAGGTCTGACTCTAAACGAGGAGAAGTCAACTCTTCAACCATCAAGAAATATCACCTTCTTAGGAGCAATTCTGGATACGGAGGTAAACAGAGCGTTCCCCTCCAAGGAGAGACAGCGGGGAATAATATCTCTATCCCAGGCTTTTATAAAAAGAAAGTCTCTTTCAGTACGCAAGTACAAATCATTGCTGGGAACGATGTCATCTTGCATTCCCCTCGTACCTTTCTGCAGGCTAAGGATGCGTCCGTTAAAAGAGCAGCTAGATCTTCAATGGTATCAAGCGACAGGATCTTTCGAAGATATACTCAGCGTAACGCAGATCATGGTTCACAAGGCAACATGGTGGACCCGGAAACGGAACATCTCGCAGGGTCTGTCTTTCCTGACTCAACCAGCTCCATTAGTGGTGACGACAGATGAGTCCTTGGAAGGCTGGGGTGCATTCCTTCAGGATCTGCAGGTCAGCGGCCTCTGGAAATTGAGCGAACAGCAATTGCATATCAACCTCTTGGAGCTCAGAGCCATCTGCTTAGCATTGTTGGCTTTCCTGCCAAGGATTCAAGGTGCAGCCGTGTTAACCTCTTCAGTGCCTATGACGAGATAGTCTCGTCATGGAGCACGGTCGCGCTGTGCCCATGACGAGACTATCTCGTCATGAACCCCACCCACTAATGTAACGCCCGGCACAGGAGGGGGAAAGGGCGTGGCACAGAAGGGGTTAATAAGAACAGACAACACAACAGCAATGCACTATTTAAACAAGCAGGGAGGAACAAGGTCACTCTCCCTATCTCGAGAAGCCCAGTTGATATGGGAATGGGCTCTATGACACGGAGTATCCATTACAGCGGAACATCTTCCAGGGGACCAGAACACCAAAGTGGATACTCTCAGCAGACTGAAGTCTGTCTGTCACGAATGGGAGATCGACAACGAGATTTTGAACAACATCTTCCAGAAATGGGGAACTCCGACAGTAGATCTCTTCGCGACAAGGGAGAACAGAAAATGCTGGTTCTTCGCAAGCTGGCTTCCCCAACGGGGATCTTGGGGGGAATGCGTTTTTGATGGCATGGTTAGGCATCTTTGCCTACGCCTTTCCTCCAATTCCCCTCCTGCCACAGGTTCTTATGAAGATCAAGAAAGAACCATGCAGGATAATCCTGATAGCTCCGTGGTGGCCCAGACAACATTGGTTCGCGGAGCTTCTTTTACTGTCGGAGGAGCTCCCGATTTGCCTGCAGCCGATACTGTCTTCTGACGATGTTCCAGGGGGAAGTTCTTCATCCGGATCCGAAATCACTGCATTTAGCAGCCTGGCTCCTGAATACTGTGAATTTCAACATTTGAACATCCCAACGGAGTGCAGGGAGATTCTTTCTAGAGCCAGAGGGGATAGTACAAACAAAACATACCGGATGAAGTGGAAGAGATTCTGTTTATGGTGCAAAAGGTCTAACATTCATCCGCTGCATTCGGAAGCTCACGAGATTATTCCATACATCTTGCGTTTGGCTAAGTCAGGTTTGGCTCATGCATCTATAAAGGTACACCTAGCTGCAATTTTACGCTTCAGAAGAACTGCCTCTGGTCCATCTCTGTGGTCTGCTAGAGTCATCAAACAATTTATGAAAGGATTGTTCCGAGTTTTCCCTCCAATAAAACCTCCACCACCTCTTTGGCAATTGAACATTGTTCTTTCCCAGTTAATGAAACAGCCCTTTGAGCCAATACACAGGGCAGAGCTGAAATTCGTATTGTGGAAAGTTGCGCTTCTCATTGCCGTCACTTCGGCCAGGAGAGTGGGGGAAATTCAGGCTCTCACGGTCCAGGAGCCTTTCTTACAATTCAAAGAGGACAGAATAATTCTCAGGACTAATCTGAGATTCATTCCAAAAGTTCCAACTGACTTTCATTTGAACGAACCATTAATTCTCAAACGATTTTTTCCTCAACCAAGAACCGCAGCGGAAAGAGCTCTCCACTCGCTGGAAGTCCAGCGTTGTTTAAAGTTCTATTAGCAGAAAACTAAGCCTTTCCGAAAGTCTTCACAACTTTTTGTTGCCTTCAGCGCACCCAGAAAGGGTTTCCCTTTGTCAAAAAGGGGAATTGCCAGATGGTTTTCCAGTGCAATAGAGTATTGTCATCAGGCAGCTGGGCGACCTCTGAATGCATGAGTCCGCGTACATTCGACAAGAGCAGTCTCCACCTCTACTGCTTTATTTGCGGGTGTGCCGATCCAGGACATCTGCAGGGCGGCGACCTGGACGAATACGCACACCTTCACCAGGCATTACTGCTTGGATACGGCCACAGGAAGAGATGTGGCGGTCGGAGAAGCGGTGCTGGGGAACCTTATCCAGTAACGGTGAGCCTTCTTTATCATCCCTCCTTCCTTTGTTATCTACTTTTGCACTTTTTACTGTTCTTTATTGTATGAAATGCAGTTTACAAAGTATTTTTAATTTGGGTGTTTTGGTTTAGAAATACTATTTTAATCACACTATATATGGTTCCTGGGTTCAGGGTCTGGATAACAAAAAATGTGCATCTATTTACTGCTCGCTATTCTGATTCAGGCATGTGAATCTAAGAAAGCTCCAATACGGGAGTAAGAAAACAAGTTACTTACCTGTAACTGTAGTTCTCCAGTATTGGAAGCTTTCATAGATTCACATGTGACCCACCCTCCTCCCCTGAGAGGCTCACCTCGGATTTAGCACATATAGAGTTATGGCACAAGTGCCCGAAAATCTGAGGGGCAGAAGGTTCTCTCAGGAGGGTTCTAGAGGGTGAGAGGCTCTGATTGGTTCAGAGACAAGTTTAGTCCTTTTTTACATAACGATGGTTATGGGTTGCAAAGGAAAATGGGCCTAGGCCTTTTATCTGTTGGTTATACTGCTAAGCAATGCTTTTTTATGTACCGGAGACTCCAGTATCGACGACGGGGAATGATTCAGGCATGTGAATCTATGAAATCTTCCAATACTGGAGAACTACAGTTACAGGTAAGTAACTTGTTTTCTTCCGGTCACAAACCATTGAATGTCTACCGACAGTGGTAACTGAATCACGAAGGAGAAGGGGCCCCTTTGTGAATTGTATCGGGGGCTTAAGGGGGAGTAAAAAAAAAACGTTTTCCATTTGGGAATGCAGACTCAAGAGTTGTCGTCTGTTTTCCCTTGCAGGCCACCATCCCAGTGTTTGTAGCCAATCCTAGGGTGCGCCAAATTGTGACATGCCTTATTAATATTCATTAGGGAAGTCTTTCTGCAGTCTCACCCATAAATACTGGTGAATTATGACCAAATAGTACATGGTTCTCTTTGCAAAATCAGATACTGGTTACAAAAAGTCTGTGCGCAGTTTGTGACCTTGGCTTGCGACCAGTATGATAGTACATCTAGACCTTACTCCTTTGAACTCTCTTGGCTCGAATGATTAACTGTTGTATGTAGTGTCTACCCCCAAATGTGTGTACACGTACCTCTGACGAGGATTCTGTCATGTTTTTGCCCCTAGCAATATCAGAATAATATCATGGAAGAATCTTTGAAAAATGTTTAATGCTCACCAGAATTATTTTATGAAATGTTGCATCATTCGCTTTCAGTAGACTTTTGGGAAACTTCAGAGGATTATTTAGATAGCTACGCCACTTTTAGAATTCCTGCCGTACTATCTTTAGCAGGGAGGTTGGAAGGAATGTAATTGTATTGGTGGCAGTTTCTATATGATGCAACATCAAGGCCTTCTTCACTGGGTCACTTAATATCCAGGGCCATATTTTTATATTTAAAAATGGTTGCCAGCATCCTACAAATCATCGGTAGGATGAATAGATGTGCTAGAAGAAATTGGATTCAAGGAAAGGAAAGGTTGTTATAAATGGAATTTAGTGAATAGAAAGTAATGCTAACGAACATGTGACTTGGAGTAGGAAAAGCACAGGGAGAGATGGATATACAGAGGATGGTAGGCATTGTTGTGTAATATTCATTTAGCGCTTGCTACTCCTATGAAAGTCACTAAATCGGTTGCCCGCATAGGAAGCAGGCCACCAGTAACAATGCTTTGTACGATCTCCTGCATTTATTCATCACATGTGGTGATAGTGGGTACGCAAATATCTTTAGCCAACATGACAGTGGATTGTCCGACCACTGGGTATCTGGGACCTTGGATAAGAAGCTTTGGTATTCTGAGTTTTGCCATGTTGCAAACAAGTGTATGACTAGTTGTGCCAATTGTGCAAATATATGGTCAATAAATTGGACTCTTATCAATTTGGTGGAATGTATCATGGTGTCATTTTAAGTGTTTATTGCGTCCATAATCTGCTAATTTTACCATTTCGGCTACCATACCTAGTTAAAGAGGTTAATAATGCCATCCTATATAGTGAGGCAAACCATTATCAGGACTTAAGTTTACATCTGTTATTGATAGACCCCGATGTAGTTATTATAACCACTTGCCATAACCTTTTATTGGTCTTAGTTTAATGCCTTGAGGACGCTAGTAATTCTGCTACTGTTTGAATGCATATAAAATATTTGCTGTACTGTGCATGATTATTTAGTGCCCTAAGGTAAGGCCCCTAAACTAGAAGTAGTATTTTGAATGGCAGGCTTATATTTTTCTGTTCTCCGGCCCGTTGCAGTCTACATCCGGACCTAAAGTGTACTCTTGCAATGTGGAAAAACTCACTAATTTCAAAGTTGCCAGTAAATAGGCGATTATGAGTGGTAAAATCATAGTCCAAGAAAAAGCTTGGGAAGACCTTGAACCAGTGCTAAGAAATATCGTCTGTACTATTGTGAACAGTCCGTTGTTCTTTCAGAAAGGTGATTGCTGGTCTTTGGATGTACATATTTCTGCTGCTTATGGAAGTGTATCTCACTTTAGTAATACATACTACCGGGCCAATTCAGTGAACAGTATTGTGGGGTTATTGAAACTGCCACTAAATTGATCCTTGAGGTCAGATAAAGCATCAGACCCAGATGGCATTCTATTGGACCACTTTAAAAAAAATATTGGCTCGGATAAGTAGAGTTTTCGTTGCAATTCTGTTATTCTAATCTTGTGGTCCTAGTCTATCATTATTCTGAGCTAAAAGAAGTTACCATGAATATAATTCATATCTAGGCCCTGGAAAAATGTATCCCAGCTGCAACTCAGGGCTGCTTTAGAGCTGGGTTGGGCACCATGGAGCAGTTCTTCTATCTGCACCTGTTAGTTAGGAAATATATAGTTGCCTTAGGAAGTTCTTTACATCTGGCTTTCATAGACCGCAGTTCAGCTTTTGAATGTGTAAATAGGTCTGAGCCTTGGACTATCTTTTCCTCTAAAGATGTTGAGGCCAATATTGTAGATTTTCTTGACCAACTGAATTCAAACCATGCAGCTAAACTAAGATTTATGCTTGGGGTGGTGGGGGCGATAGAGGTGGTTTGGAATGTTCCAACAGTTTCGTTGGGGCCAGTGGAGGTACATCAGGGCTGCATCTGGCGCCCCTGCATTTCACCTCTATGCAAATTGTCCGGAGGAATCCTTGAGGAGAGCGAGCTAGGATACCCCCATTTAGGCAGCACAATACCCGTTTTACTTTATGCCGATGATGCAGTGTTTATGGCTTGTACAGCAAAAGGACTTGAGAAACAAATTGTTAGTTACCTTCCCTTGCTGGACCTATATTTTGACTATGGGCCATAAGAACACCACAGATCTGGAACCTAATGCCTTAAAATCATTTTGCACAAAATTCAGACTTCTTTCTGTATCTTTGCATACTTTTTGACAACTCCTGACTCTGGTCCCATTTGCTGCACTTAAGAAGGTTAAGATTTATAGAATCACGGACTATTTTTCATTTGGCAGGCTAACAAATAGTGAAATACTTGCTGGCTATTTATGGTTTAATTCTGTTTTAAGTTTTGAAATGCAGTCTCGCCTACAACCACACGCTGACAGGGAAACAACTCAAATTAATGACCACCATCTCTCATCCTTATCTCACATAAGATACTAAATGGCATTTAGCCAAGGTTATCACGTGCATCCAGTGAGCCACTAATTGGCGAGGTACAGGGTCAAGTTCCTAGCTATTTTGCTTTTGCAAGTGGCAAGCTTTCAATTTTGGGCAGGTCCAACAGTCTCAGTACTTTGAACATGATAATTTATGCTAGATTTTTATAGTTACAAGTGTCTTGTAGGTATGTTATGGTGCTTGTGTCTGTGGCTCTGTCAACATCACTAGTCGCCTAGTGGAGAACAGGTTCTGCAAACCGCTTTTGAGTATCTTTCAAAGTACTCTTCGTTTTGCTTGGCACAAACAACTGAGCTATGTAGAGGATCTTGCAGGTTGTCACCAGTTTTATTGTGAGTCTCTGTGTGGGCAATTCCGACTGTCTCTTAGAACAGAGAAACCTTTATGGGTTTTCTGAGTGCAGATACCCACCAAAAACCTACTTGTTTAAGTATATTGTGCCCATTTGTTCCAAATTAAGAAGACGAGAATTGTTCAAGAGCCTTTTGCTTATAGCCAAATAAAAGATAGGGCATGGGTTAAATACTTCTCATCAAAGGCTCTTTCAAGTAAATTAAGTCGCCCGTCATATTATTTTAATTACTGAAAACGGTATAGAGCATGGAATTGTAAATACATCTGGTTCATGACCTTTATGAGAGCAGATTACTTGCATGGTTTGCTACAGGCTGTACCACACGTGGTGTCCTTCCCAATTATTTGGGCACCTGTTTTCTGGATTCTTTAAATGTTTGTAAAACTCAAACCCCAATCAGTGCATTTTACTTTCTTTTTCACTTTGTATAAATTACCAAGACATACATATCTCGTGCCTTTGTAGAGTAATGCTGGATTTACTATGGTAACTCACATTTTTAGTTTGAGCCTAGGCAGTGCATGCGCTGTCACTTTGAGACATGCTGTATCTACTCTGTGGGTTTACAGCTTACCTATCACTTTTGATTTGTTGCTTTGCTTGTCCTTTGCAAAGGCTTGCTTCTCTGTGGTCAGTGTTTGTTATATGTCCCTCCTTATGGTGTGTTGACCCCTCCCATGGAACATGGCCCCATTACTTGTAGTCTTGCCCTTAAGTGCATCTAGCTTTGTGTAATCGTACTATTTTTTGGGGGGGGGATTCTGCCAGTGTTTTCAGAATGTCTGCTTTTCTACATGTACCTGTTCAACCAACAGGAGCTCAGTTTTCACCTCTTTTTACCCGCTCTTCAGCTGCTCTCACCCCTGTAATCCTATATGTTTTAAATTTACTGTAAAACAAATAAAATGCTTTTGCGCTACATTACCAGTCCATTTCAGATTGTGAATTGAAAAAGGGCACCTACTTCATAGAAATGCCTGCACGCAAATGATGCCTTTTTAAATTATTATTCAGTATGCTGTGCAGAATGAAGTAAAGGCATTGATAGAGGCAATAGGTTGCACAAGGGAGTGTTATTTACAGTGCCAACGATTGATGTCCAGCTCTACAGGGGAAGCAGACTTCCTTCACTCAAAGCTCTCTGCAAATGTGCTGGGTCTGAGCTGGTTCAATTTTAGCTACAGTTGGGTCCTGTTTGTACCATATAATTGGTTTGGTTATGCGTTGGCATGGGGACAGTGTATGTTATTTTAGTTCTGTGCCCCCATACGCGAGACCTATTGGCTTTGCCAATGCTTGTGATTCCTGCAGTGGTTATCGAGTCAGTTTTATATGAAGTAGTCTGCAGAATAATCAGACGCTATTATATATAACGCAAATGGTGTTGCAGCACGCGCAATGTAATTTGTTTTATTTATTTATGTACTTCAATCCGGTCAGCCGTATGCCGGAGTTTACGCACCCTCCCCCGCCACACCGCCCCGCAGCACTCCCTCGAGAAGCCGCGACTGCCCAAGCTATGTACCATTATTAGCCAAAGTGAATTAAATAGTTTCAAAGCAAACTGGAGAAAATGATGGCAGGAAGACATTTAACTAACCTCTGTTGAAGCTGTACGACCCCTGCTCTCAATTTTTAGGATTGGCATTAGCCATAAACATTTTGTTTTAGAAAAATATATCTGCATGTATACTTATAGGGGAGAGGCTTTCAGTAAGTCACTTCATCCATTGGCCTGCTCTAGTGTCATTTCCATCTTGCTTCCGCTCACCACAGCATGGGGCACGGAATCATCCTACAACAGCCATTGGCTTTCTTGACTGGTACTGATGATATTTCTCTCTTGCACACTGTGCACATCCACACAATAAGTAATGTTTTTCAGTCCCTTGGCTACTGGTGCAATGTGTGCTTTTAGCTAGAATATATAGACTTTTAGACAATGCTTGTTTTCATACAAGGTATGCCTTCATACAAAAAACATTCATGAACAAAATAAGCTTTGGCAGAGCCAAAAGAACGGCGGCCACGCCATACCTGTTATCTTTGGCAGTGTCATGTTTGTCTGTTTTCTATAAGTTCGTGTTTTGACAGAAATGATTCGAGATACTTGCAAAACCATCAACCTGAAAAATGTGTTATGAAAAGCTCTTATTTGCAGTCATTGCATTTATTGGAGTTGGCTTTTTATTTTAGGAGAGAGAAAAAATATGTAGCGAAGCACTGGAAAAATGTTAATGTTGGGGATTTCATTCGGCTGCAGTGTGATGAGATTATTCCTGCTGACATGGTACTGCTGTACTCCACTGATCCAGATGGAATCTGTCATATTGAAACCTCTAGTCTTGACGGGGAGACCAATCTGAAACAGAGGCAGGTGGCTAAAGGATTTGCAGAGCAGGTATAGTGTGCTTTATGTTTAATTGTATCATAGTATTACTTTGATTTTTGATTCTTTCAAAAGCAGTTCAATTCATTTTTAGATCTTAATGTCCTTAAGATTGTGAGATGTTCCGAGCTTCTGAATAAATTCATCCCATCTCCTCTTTCCAAGGGACCTTTACTATTTGTGATACCTGATTATTAGAGAGTATAGAAAAACAGGAACCATCCTCTTTTAACATCCTGGCCAAACTGAGATGTTGCAGGGTAGGAATGGAAATGTGCTTCAACCATAGCAGTACCAGTACAACCGACTTTCCTTACTACACTCAAATATAAATACTAGCATCATTTTGTAGAAATTTTACGTGGTATTATAATTCATAACATTTAATTAAGTGCCAAGTTGTCTTCATTACATCCCACAATATACATTGTATGCTTCATACAGCAAGATCACTGTATGTTTATCACAATAAACACCACATTGTTTTGTACTTCTCAGTGCTGTGATTATCTGCTGAATAGAATTTCCACTGTCTATTACTGTCTTATCTTTAAAATAGATAGTACATTTAATGTATGTATTTCTGTACAGCATTTTGGTGGCAAGCAATGAATTTATAAAATTGCCGAGTTTCGTGAACCTGTACCCTTATACTTTCATACAAACTTATGCATTGTTTTTGTTTGCAGGGAATTGCGAACTGGTAAAAGCACACAAAAATTATAACCAGACTCCTTTACTTGCATTATCATTGTTGTGACTTAACATGCACCGTTATAGTAGACAATAGGGATGGTAGTTTAATTCTAGTGCTAAATTGTAGAAGAACTTGATGTCTCTTAGTGGGGAAAGTTTCTGAGAAGAAGCAGTTCTCTTCTTTTTGAATGACAAACTAGACAGACTATCTTCTCAGCGTCAACAAAAATGTTGCTGGAATCTGGTATATGTATGAGCAACATTTTCCTCTCCATAGGTTCCTCTCTAGGCGTGTAAACAGTACAGTAGGCCAGTACATCATGCATGTATAATTGGAAAATAGTATTAACTGATAAGGATTTAATGTAAAGAACATTTTAGGGACTGATCTGGTCATATGTGTGAGGTAGTTATCCTAATGTAGGACAATGGAAGGAAAGAAATCCTCATTCATAAAGCCATATTGCAAGATTTATCCAGAATTTCAGTCCTGTGTGTTTTTTAAGAGGAAGCATGTAATACTTTTTTTCTGATCTTCAAGTGTTGTTGTTAACGCATAAAGAAAATTGTATATGTACAGAGAATGACCTAGTTCATCATCCAGGAGTGGTACTTGTGGGGGGAAGCACAGAGGCCTGGAAATAACATGGAGTCTGAGCCCAAATAGAAACAAAATAATAAGGAAAACGAGCTGCTAGATTTCCTCCATTATTATTTAATGTCCCGAGGAATATCCATTTAATAGCAGCCATCCTTTAAACTTCTGTGTTTGCTTGCTGGCATAAGCCTAAAAACCTAGATTGTTTCACATAGCTATAGTAAAGTCCCGTAATGCATATTGTCACGGATTGTAGGGGTGAGTTTTTCCAAAGTATTAATATTCTATATTTTGGGTCGACTAAAACAAAATTGGGTGTTGGTGGAAGGGGGAAGAATTTGTGAAATTTCTATTGCACGTTTATGATGAGGCGAGCTAAAAAATAACAAATGCGAATTAAGCTTCTACGTTAAAGAAGACATTGCGTACACATTGTCTATCCATGCGTCTCCCATTAGTACAGTCAACAGCTCTCAGGGACTTGACAATTTTTTTAATGTATTTATATGGGCTAACACTTCTTTCCTGCAGGTCTCGTTGAATTTGGAGGTTTCCACATATGGAACATACTTCCAGGCTGATTCCCTCTCCATCATACATTCGAGCCCCTAAACATCTCATTAAGCATAACCAGTGTAAAAGTTTTTTGATAATTTTTTTTCTCATCATTTCTATGCACAGAAGTCTTACTGTGACGTAGAATGAAAGTCAGGTTGGTGCTGTTTGCTCTGGATGAGCTCATCATATGCACTCTTCACTACTTAGAGTGACTATCACCAGCTCACCTAGCTGTGGAAGACTGACACTGGTGGAAGCAATAGGTTGAAGTAGAAGGGTGAAGGTTTATACCTACCTCCAGACTCTAGGGTGTGGAGAGTAAAAGACATCCGGTCCCATTCAAGTGTAATGAAAACCCCTGCTGCCTCCCATTTTTCCCCACAGCAAGGAGAGATATAGTTTGGTGGGGAAGCCTAACCCGCTTTTGTTTTTTTGTGTCTCCCCTGTCTGGGATTTCTTAACTCAACCCCATCCTTCTGCTGACACCATAGAACAAAGTCTCTTGCTTGGCAAGTCTTGCTGGAATACATAAAAGACAGGACCTGCCTGAAGCCAGTCTCGGAGCTGGACTTGTGTACTACACAGGATTTGTCTGCAAACTTGGTATACCTATGGGACAGAAACCACAGGTGGGTGAGTAACTTGTGGGGCTACAGTACACTCCTGGAAATGGTAGGTATGGTGCTGGGTGCTCCGAATATCACCTCGGATGCACTGGTCATGTCTGTTGACATTGAGAAGGCATTTCACAGTCAAGAACGGTCATATTTGTAGACTGCAGTGGCACAGTTGGGCCTGGGCCCCGGGTTTATAGCTTGGACCAGATTACTGTATTCTAGACCGCAGGTCAAAACTGGGGAGGGGGGGGAGTGATTTCTCATGCTGATCGGGTGGTAAATGCAAAAAGAACTGATGATGGACAGAATGCTGAACAAATCAAACACTCAACCCCAGTCACAGATATGGTTGAATCCATTTTATTTTGCTTGCCATGCTATTCCAGTTTGGACCCAGCCATATGCAAATCAGTCTTGACCCTGCTCCCCATAAGAACCGTCCAGGCGGTTGAGCTAGGATTTATCATCAATGAGAATTCAGGATCTGACGGCAGTGGAGGCCAAGAAACTAGGCTGTGCTCCACGGTTGGGTGTCGCTGACTGTTAACAATTCCCCTTCACCAGTTGTGGGAACAGAAAACCTGGTAGTTTGCCTGCCAGAAGAAGAGCTGGGCCAAGCTTGCCTTGAAGGAATAAGCTGGCTGGCTTCTGAGGTGGGGTGCTATAGAAACCCTTGGACAAAGGAGAGGCTGCTTAGAAGAAGAGGCCGGAGAGAAGCTGGGGTCCGAAGAACTGAAATCAGCCTGCTGCAGCCCTGTGAATGATCTACATCAGTAGGCCATGTTGTGAGGCTTTGAGATCCTGGTGTGAGAAGCAGAAGCATCTGTGACTGCTTGCTGCTTGTAAGCATTAGTAAGTGCATTATACTATTCCCCTTCAGGAAGCCAAAGCACCTGTGATGATGTGGTGATAAAGAAACGTCACAACCACATTTGATGGCCTGTTCAGCAGAAGCCAAAGCAGCTTTGGACGATTTACACAAGACCAGATCGAAATTGAGGTTGTGTAACGCCCTGAACGTCTCAGGATCGTTTAACAGACACGATAATGAGAACGCAACCACTTGTGAAGGTTTAGTTATTTTAATGAAGGCAAAAATAATACAAGGAATAAACAAAGGTTATAGTCACTGGAATCCTCCAGGCTAAGTACGTTACCAGCCCACAGCACGGATGGTCCTAACCGTCCTCTGCATATACGCCGATCCCGGCGTATGCCAACAGAGGGCAGAAATGAAATGGCCGACAATGCCAATCGGTAGGCTGTGAGGGGCACGAAGAGTGTTGGGGAGAATCGAGGAGTCAGGGAAACACCCAGCCGGGGTCTCTACCTGAAGGGAGCAGACGCTCAACCTCTTCCTCAGACTGCACCGGGATGCGGAGTCACCTCCTGGTGATGCGTCACCGATACCCCAATCACAAGCAAAGAAGACTGAACCGAGAGCAGCCGCTCGATCGATCCCGTGGACTTCCGAGTCTGTAACGCGGCAAACACCTCCTGGTGTGCGTTACAGCTGGCAGTCCCTGTATCTCTGGTCGGGCTGGGAGTTACGACTCCAACCAGCAAAAGCGCCACTGCGCTTTGACTCAGCCGAGTCAAAAAGCGAAGCTCAATGGTTATCCGGTAGAGCTTCCGGGTCCTTCACAGGTGACGATGGGGCAAGACACGGCCCAGGGAGTAACGACTCGACCTACCTCCGTTCTTGCCTTACTGGAGCACCACTCCGGAACACTGCTCTTCACTAAGCAGGTACGTCGGTGTAAACACAATATCCGACAGCGTTGTACCTCCCGGTTCCTCCCTTTATAGGGCGTGTTTTCCTTGAGTTATGTAACAGCTCTCCTGTTTACATAAGGGCGTGTTTTCCTTGAGTTATGTAACAGCTCTCCTGTTTACATAAGGGCGTGTTTTCCTTGAGTTATGTAACAGCTCTCCTGTTTACATAAGGGCGTGTTTTCCTTGAGTTATGTAACAGCTCTCCTGTTTACATAACCTCTCAACCGCTAAGCATCCTGGGAGATGTAGTCCGTTTTCGCTGGTTACCGTTTTCCTCCCCTCGCATGACAGGAATTCTTGACAGGTTGGCGGTTAGCTTTACCTCTTCTGTTTGAGTACTGCTGTGACCCCAGGAGGGCTCTTCACTTGCCTTGGGTGGTGGGATTGTGTTTGGGTCCGTGCAAGGTCCCCCATTGCCGTAAGTAGAGGCTAGCTTCGTCCCTTCCTCAGCTGTATTTGTGCAGCTCCACCTTCCTCAACTGGAGGTGTGCTCCTGCGCTCAAGATGCAGCTGCCAGAGACCGTGACGGGTTGGTTTGGGCAGCGTTAACCAGAAACGTTCAAAGTGGGCTGTGCGGCATTAAACATCACAGAGGGATGCAACCCAACCCTAGCCTACAGAACTGGGTACTGTCTGTTGATGACTGAAGTGAAAAGTATAGTGCAAAGATAAGATATTCTCAAAAGAACTTTGACTTTGGAACAATATGCGCTCTACCAAAGATCGATCCGCGATGACTTTAAGGGGTACGAGGGTGGACAAAGTCCCTTTACCACTGCTAAATGAAAACGAGATGGTGCCTCACACACAGTAGATACTACCTTGAGGACTTTGCACCACGCTGTTGCTCTCTGATATGTACAGTATTTTGTTGTGTGTTGAAAGTAAAGTACTTTCTTTTAGGTAGAAACAGTGGATAACTATTTATTGACTGTTATTACAAATCTAGTTGATTTCTGAGTTTCTGTTGCTGCACACCTCATCCATAAGTAAGCCTTGGATAGCTCAACCTCCCTACTCTGAGGGTTAAGTACTAAAGGGGAGTATTTTGTGCTCTGTTTAGGCTCAGTAGTAAGGTAAAGTCCCCTGATGTTTGGTAAAACTCTCTCATTGTTGGATGTCTGAGCCTAATAACCCATTTGCCATGGACTCCTGAAGAATGTCCAAAAGAACGTATGGAGAAGGATCTAGTCATTAACCTGATAGTGTCAATGCATCATCCAGGATCACTTTCTCTCAATCCAACTTACATCTGCCTGGTAGGGATGTTGTAACCTAACACTACGTGCAAGTTAGATGGCTCTCTGATTGAGGACATGTTCTCAAAGGGTATGAGGTCTCTGGTTTGTACAGTCTGTTAATCAGGCCAATGGAAAAGGTATACAAGACGGTATGTATAGTTATTTGATATTTGAAATGGTTTCGTGAATGACTTAGTACTGCAAGTTTCAACAGAAAAGAAGTCATGTTGCAATTTGCTGCAAGAAGAAGCTGTTCTTGTTGCCATTTTTGCAAGAGGATTGATTGAGTCAAATATGGCTTTTGTGTTGATAAATGTTAGCATTATCACTAAATGCTTGAAATGTTGTTTTTCAATGCAGCTGTGTTTACTTATTCTATGAATGTAATGTCCCCTTCGTCAGTAGATGTAGGTCTTCTCTTGTTCAAGGACTAGTTGATTAAAGGCATCATCTTCACCTCATCAACCTCTAACCTGGATGTAATTCACTCTTGGTTGCGCTCCGTGAAATTAACCAAAATGTTCATAAAGTCCCTGTGCATTCGCAAATCCACACATTGGCCAAGTAGCCAGCTATCTGTTTGCGTCATGACATCTGGATGCATAATAAAATGTTGCTGAAGTTGTGAACCAGTGTTGGTATACTGGCTGGGTGCTTCCACTGACAAATGTGTGACGCGGGAATCAACTTGCCTGCACAGTCCCATGGGGCTGAATAGGAGCCCAATTATAAACTGTCTATCCTGGGAGTCTCCGGGCAACCAAATTCTGGTAGCATTTGTGACTGAGCACATAATATGACTGTGATAATCTAAATACAGAAACTGTAGCTAAAAACACATGGTCCTTATGAAAGCTGGGTGACTCTTCTAAAAGATGTAACATGTTGATCTGTAGAATTTTGGAGGCATAGATCCTCCAGGGACATCCCTTTGTTTTTAATCTGTCCAAGAGGTGCCCATAGCATAGAAATTGGGCTTCAAAATATTAGGTGACACCCTAAGACATTTTAAACTTTTGCTTTCCCTCGTCCCAGTATTGAGTGATCTTTCACAACATTAAAGTGCTTCTTCCAAAAGTGGGGTTGAGCCCACCCAGTATTTCAAAATATACAGGGTGAGCATTAAGTGATTAAGAATGCCACACAGTAATTTGTGGGTGAAAGCCCTTTAAAAAAACATAGGGTTTTCTGGATTCTGGGAGACCGAGAGGAATTGGGATGGAGGGGGTTAACGTTTGTTTTTAGCAAGACAGGCTAACTTTCCTGCTTTTTTCTTGTGTAAGAAATTCTTATTTTTATATAGCAGTAAGAGCACATTGCAATACCTAATGCAAATGAATGTGCAACACAATCTTTTTAGCCTCACAGCCTCAGTTCTTTTTATGGCTTGTGCTGTGAAGATCTCGGAAAACCTTCTGGTATATTGCTCCATTGTCCTTCAGCATTGAAGACTTTTGAGCTGCAGGTACCATTGACTTTTTCTCTGGGCCCATCTGGACCAAGGTCCTCTCTGACAGCTCACCTCCACTACCTGTGCCAAGGCTAGTTATTCCGGCAGAGGACCATGTGCTGGAATCTCTTGAGCCATTAGATCTACTTCCAAGACCGACATCTTTTCCTTGTACTACCCATACCAGTCTAGCCCGCAAGTCAAGTGATGATGCCAAAGGGCACTTTGCTGTCACCTATACCACCAGTGACACCTCAGCAGATTTCTCCAAGACTACATCGAAAAGACATAAATGGAGAGTTTTGCCTTCCATCTCACCACCTCGTATACTCCAATATCACTGTTGGCGTCACCCTTAAGATCCTCACCTGTGTGTAATGTTTTCACTTTCCAGGGTGTCTGGATAAGAGGAGCCTTGAGGTTAAATATTCAGCTAGAGACTACACAGACAGTCTGTGATAATGGAGAGATTGCAGCCTAGAGCTTCTCCAAGGCCCATATTACTGCTTGTTCCTCTTTTTTCAGATTTAGCTAAGGAGTAGTTCCTTAAACCAACTACGGTTAAGGCAGCAACTCTAGGGTTCCTGAAAAAATATATACCCTATGATCAAGACATGGTTTAATTGAGTCAGAAATCTAAGCTAGAGTCTGCTGTAGTTTCAGTGGTCAGAAAAGACATGCTTCTGTGCCGGAAGCATGAGTCCCATCAGAAAAAGAAAGCATAACTCTTAATGCAGTGGGAATAAAGGTTTGTGGAACTTCAGTTGTGGCTTTAAACTGCAAACACATCAACACTTCAGCGGAGATACGATAGGGCACTCTGTAAGTCTCTTTCTACTTTTGCAGATGAACTACCAAAGGAGATAAGACATGTTTTTTGGGAGATACTTCAGAAGGGGCAAACTGTTTCAACCAATCTATTTGTGAAGAGATCAGTGCTGCATATCTGGGTGTCACAGAGTTTTGCTAAGTTATTTCGCTCTGTAGATCGTCCTGGCTTAGGCTGACAACCTTGAAATCAGATGCACAGCTTAAAATCATGACTCTACCCTTTACTGGAGAAGTCCTCTTTGATCCTCACATGGATGACAAAACGGAATGCACGAAAAAGAAAGCGTAAACCATTAAGGTGGAGGGATTGGAGGAAAAAGAGTAAAGATTCACCTATCTCAATTCAGACCAAGGGATTACAGATACAGAAAGAGGCTTCTATTCCCTCCACTGTCCTTTTATTCTCAGCCTCATGAACTGCAGCAATAACAACAGCAGCTGTTCAATACCATCATAGTGGCAAATGAGGAAGAGTTCATCCAAAGCAACAGCGTGCATATACTTCAAAATCATCCTCACATTCTAATAACTACTACCCCTCTACCCTTATCTGCTCTGGTAGGACGGATTGTATGAAACCTTCTGGCAGAGTGGAGGATGATGACCACAGACAAATGGGTTTTGCAGATCATTCAAGATGACTATACCATCCAACTCAAAGCTCCTCCTTCATTAGTACCTCTGAAACCAGCACTGAAACATCAGCTGCTGCAGTTAAGCAAGAGGTACAACCTCTGTTCTAAAAACATGAAATAGAACCATTTCCATAATCCCAGGGAGGAAAAGAAATCTATCCCAGGTATTTTTTGGTTCCCAAAGAAACTCCAAGGGGAAGTTCAGGCTGATGGCCAACTAGGGGATCAAGAAACAAAAGTTCAGGTTGTTACCCCTGCATCAGAAATATCCACAGCTTGTGAAAGGAGACTAAATGTCTTTTTTGTGTGGATCGACAGGAAGCTTACTTTCAGATATCAGTAACTGTAAAGCACAGAAAGCTTCTAATATACATAATAGGCAAGGCTCATTATTACTACAAACTTCTACCCTTTGGACTGAAATCAAAGCTGAGGGCATTCTCCAAATGCATTTCTATGGTGGCATCTCGCCTTCAACTGAAAGATCTACATATGTCCTTACCTTGATGACTGGTTGATAAAGGCACAATCTGCTCATCAGGTGCAGTTGGACTTCCACATCATTACCAACTTATCACAATGCCTACGTTTGCCTATTAACCACAAGAGATCAGCGTGGTATTTTGTACATGTTCCCGACTGTCTGAGAAACTCTAGACAATGAAAGAAGCAGTGTGCCTTTTGGAGGAAAGAGTATATAGTTTTGTAGAAATATCACCGATTGCTGCAGACCCAACAACCAGCATTTCAACAGATTTCATCCCTGTTGGGATCAATGGCATCCTGCACAAGTTAGTTCTTACAATGCAGGGCAAACCAGTCTCTGATACCTACTGAAAGGATTTCCTTTTCATCAAGATCTGCCGAGCCAAACTGTTATGTCTGGTGCTGATATATAGGATCTTACTGTGCAAAGATTGTAGTCAGAAATTCAACACCTTTACAACATAAAAGTTCTGGGGTTGAATAACAGTCCATCTTACCTGGAAAGCATATGTTTCATCTTTTACTACAAATAGGATCTTGATACAAATGGACACAACTATGCAGTGCTACTATCACAAGATGCACTTTCTCAGCATACAAGTAGGCATGAGCTCAAGGACCCTGTCACTAGAGTATTAAGCAAATTGGCATTTACTACTGGTAAGGAACTTACTCACTAAAGAAATTTACCTGCCAGGTCTACAAAGCAGTCAGACCTTCTAAGCAGGTGCTTCGTAGACCACCACGAATGGGAACTGGACGGTAGGTTTGGCAAAACTGGAGTTTCCCCAATGCAGACTTAACTAGACAAAACAAAAAATGCTGATTCTTCGATTCAAGAACGTGGGAACAAGGGTTGCTGGCCAATGCCCTTTTGATCAGTTTGTTGAAAGGTTTTCTATGTGCTTTCCCTCTTATCCCACTAATTCCATCAGTTCTGCTCAGAATAAAATTATCCAATGACAAGATGATTCTATTAACACCAGAACGACAAGACAGTGATGGTATACGGAGCTAAATCAATTATCCACTATACTAGATCCATCAGGAAGTTGCAGTGCAAAACGAACCTGCTAATTTGAATACAAAAACAAAATTCATCATCCCAGCGTACAGTCAGGGAATTTGGGAGCGTGGCTCCAGAAGTCATTCCGTATGGACACTTACACTTTCCACCAGGAGATGTTTGTTATATGGTGCTTCAACTACCATGACTCCATAAACTGTCCGGAGAATTTGATCATTCCTTATTTGGTTCATTTGTCTTGATCAAATCTGCAGTATGCTTTTATCAAAGTTCACCTTGCTGCTACTACATCGTATAAGACTGGACCGGGACAAAGCACTTTCTTTAGGTGTTCCGTCATAAAAGACTTCTAGGAATTTATTTTATTTATTTATTTTTAACATTTCATAAAGCGCGAACAAATGCCCGCAGGCGTCTCGGCGCTGGATTAAAGGAAGGATTAAAGAAGAGTGTGCCTCCCGATTAGATGTCTCTCCCCCCTCCTTTTCCCACTCCCCTCCATGGGAGTTGAATCTTGTCTTATATATGGGCTCAAACGGGCCAGTCATCAGTTTGGATAAGGTCACATTGCAGCACTTTTCCTGGAAGGTAGCTTTTTTGGTGATGTAACTATATTTTGGCTAGTTTCTCGTCCCCCTCCAAGGGAATTCACAAGTCCTGAGTACCTTGGATGTTGGAAAAAGGATGCAAATTTGGCATGTATACCTTATGTTGCCAAAAAGTTACGGAGGCCTAAGCACAAACTACCCCCAAATAGCCAAAAAAGAACTCCGCACTGGTGGTGAAAAGGCCCAGCTGTTAAGGATTTATTTAATGAATCAGAAAACCTTTTCTGAATCGTTAATTGGGTTTAGTGAATTACAAAAAAAAATGTCAATCTGTCTGTTTCACAATTTTAGGGTTTGTGACCCTTAAAAATATTTTGTAGATGTTTGTAAATTTTGCCCAGTTTTCCATTTATTGTGTCATTCTGGCAAAATATGGAATTATAGTGAAACTGAAGTAGCGCTGCATAATGAAGTCTAGTTCATTAAAAAGACAATGTAAAGAGGAGTGGAGTCTGTAATATGACAACAATGAGAAGTGAACTATTAATTCTTTACAGGGTAATATATTGAGAGGTTATTTTATCCAACTAAACACCATTAGTTCCTCAGTCAGGAACTTCACCCTCTTTTAGATTATTTTTGGACTAATCAATTAGCTATCTCCCATCAGGACCGCCTTATGGGATGGTCTGATATCTGTTTTGTCAATGTCTCTACTGCCCACTTCCCATAAAATCTACGGATCTTATAGAGCACATCACTGTCCATTGTCCAATATTCAAGCTTAGACGGGTTTATTTTTTTGCCAGTACATCGCTTACTTCATCACCGAAAATTTGTTATGGAAAATTGGTATGTTCTTTTCCAGTCTTCTTTAGTCAAAGTCAAAATTAACTTTATTTCAGCTGCTAGGATCATAAGTCTTCTTTAGTAAGAAACATCCTACTACTGATATGCTTTAAGTTGCAACAGTCCATGTTTCATGAGGTGTAGTGTGTTTTTACATGTTCACGCTGCTGCTCAAGGTGTCCTGCAACCGGGGCTATATGGAATGCTCAAACACCTTGAGTCCACACCAAAGTGTGTTAGGTAATAATTCAATAGTGCTTACTGTCTGTAGGGCCTGACAAGGATAAACAATCTGGCCACTCCAGTGTCTGACACCAATTTTTTTTTCTATCACTGTCTTCTACTATTATGGACCGAGTGTGATCTTAAATACTAAATAATTAGTTCTGTGTAATTTGAGCTCCGTATTTTTCAAAACATGTTTCATTATTTTCTTTTTGTCAACAAAACTATTGAATAAAAGTTTTCAATATTTATAATTACAGTAAAGAGATGTCTGTATGACTGTATATTTTCCTATAAAAATAACTCTGGTTTGATAGTGCAGGGATTCATGAAATTAGTGGAGGTTGAAGTAGAACTTAGTAACGCATAAGTGAATGTTTCTGTGACTTCAGCAGCATGAAAGACTGCAGAAGAAAGTGTGAGACCTCTTGGGCTAACAGGCTTATGTGTTCGGATGGTGGATGTGTCTGCACATTGGGGCAGATCCATTAGTGTGCTAAGATCCACCTGGGAAGCATCACTATTAGTCAGAGCCAAGTCAGCTTGGCATTAAAAGATTTATAATCCTCCTACACCTATATTTTCAGTGTGCAATCTTCCCTACTGATACAGGCTGACCACATATCCACAACAGATGCAGATCTTTGTTGAACAAGGTGTGCGCTGTCGTTGGCATATGTGATCTTGGTATCTACTTTTCAGTGTTTGAAGAACTAAATAAAAAGGTAAGAAAGAGCACAGTGTGGGGGGGGGCGCTAGGTGGCGCACGCGCGGAATGGCCGCCATCATGTGAGGCTCTCGAAGTTCAGCCCCTATCATCTACCATTTATCCTGGTTCCTTTGCAGTATAGACTCTAGTTTCACGGCATTACGAGGCCCTGCGGGAGTGGATCGTCTGCTGTCTGTCCTGAGGCACTTTGTGCGGATCTGAGGCGCCCGGTGTTGCAGACGCGTCTCGCCCGGACGGATCGGGTGACGCGCTGGAGCTTGAGGCTGGGCTGCGGTACCTACGTGACCCCCGAGGCGCCCACGAGGCAGGTAGGCCTCAGCTGTGCAGAGGCGGCAGGGGCGCTGCGCTGAGAGGCACGGCCGGTGAGTGAGGTGCAGAGGCGTATAGCGGACGACGTAATGAATGGGCTACCGGCAGAAGACGACTAAATGAGTGAGTTGATGCCCAGTGCTGCCGAGATCGTATCAGGAAGGCTGGTGGGGGAGATGCAAGGAATGGCGACGGGCGCTGGTGGGCTCAGCGTGTGACTCCTTAGCTGGAAGCTTCAAAATTGTGCATAGAACCATTGACAATACCTTGGGGCAGCGACAGGCACTTGTGGAGAGCTGCTCAGGGGCAATAGATGAGCTGAGGTGATTACATTGAACCCCCGGCTGGCGCGCGGGGCATACAAGCTGAGTGCTGCTTTATTCTAATTGGATCAGAGCCTGGAGAGTTCGGAACTTGGTGGTGCAAGTCAGTGCTGGGGGAATATTGCTGGCAGTTCCCTCCTGATTGTGTCACAACTGCACGTACAGTTTAGCTGACATACCTATTGGAAGTTGGGACACGGGGGCCCCGGTGCAGCTTGGGGTGGATTGGCTTACCGCCGCTGCTGAGCGGTGGCGGAGCGTGGTCTCACTTATTCCCCCACCCCTTTTTTGTTTTTCTCTGTGGCGGACGGTCTGAAGGCGCACAGTAAACAGCTGCATGGTATATGTGGGGCGGATTTGGCCGGCTGACTGCCTGTGTAACCTGCGATAACAGCGAGGGACCGGAGGGTCCACCTTTCTTGCTTACTGGAACGCAGCCCCCTTGGCGTAGAACCTGCAACACTTGCACTGATTGAGGAGGAGGAGGAGAAGGAGGGTCAGGTCCTGGTCCGCACCTTGCCTCATGGGGGGACCGAGCTGCACTGGGATACCCCATATCTGCTACGGAGGACATCAGTGGTGAGATGGGGAAGGTTGATGCAGGCTAGCCGCGGCTAACATTTGAGGCCAAAAAGAATATGTGGCATCAGCAAGTGGAAGCTACTGTTGAAATGGAAGAACTGCAAACGGGGTCACAGAGTTCCCCTGGGGCTGATGTAGCGTCAGTTCTCTTGGAGGTGCGGCAGGGCTTCACGACGATTGCCGACAAGATGGACACGCTAACGTCCCGAATGGACACCTTAGCTCGGAAATTGGAGGGCCATGAGACTTGCTTAACGGAGGCCGAGCACAGAATATCGGAGGTTGAGGACGTCACCAGTCAGGTGCAGGGTGCAACGGCGCAGCTAGATAAGCTCTTGAAAATCATAGCTTCTAAGAATGAGGACATAGGGGCGAGAAGTCGCAGGAATAACATTCGCGTCTTAGGTATTCCGGAGAGCACCCATACTGGCAAAATGGAGGACTACATTGAAAAGATGTTGGTGGCGGTGGTGGGCCCGGAGCTGCTGTCGCCCACTTCATAGTGGAGAGGGCTCACCGCTCGCTTGGGCCGCGTCCTCCCCCTGGAAGTGTCCCCCCCCCGGCCCATCATTGTGCGCCTCTTAAATTACAGGGACCGTGATGTGGCGTTACGAGTGGCTAAGGAGAAAAAGGAGCTGCACTACAATGCTGTGTCTTTCACAATGTTCCCGGATTTTACATTGCAGGTTCAGGAAGAGCGCCGCAAGTTTCTTGCAGTCAAACAAAAGTTGAGACAGGCCCAAATTCACTATGCTTTGATCTATCCTGCCCTTCTGCGCATCACGTATCAGGGGACTCAAACATTATGCAAAAAAGCCTCAACAGGCGGAGGATTTTTTAAAACAACTTAAGAAACAAAAGAAAAAATCGCCAGTACGAGAAGGACCACTGTCAGCAACAACCTCGGACGTAGAGTGACCCGAGTGACACGTGATCCACAGTTGAAATAATTTGTTGCTGTTAACTATTTTTGTTGTTGCTCTCTCCTCACTATGCACCCAGACTATAGACTGCGTCTATGACAGCTGGCTAATAAGGGATTCAGCTGTTCTGGGGGTGCGGAGAGAGTTCTGAGCGCTGCGATTGCTAAGACCTGGAACGTAACATTTGACACAGCAGCTGAACACCCTTGCAGCCTTCTCGGGATCTTGCTATCTGTTGCGGGATCTCTGGTCGGGCGCGAGGCTCCCGTGGGCCACCTAGCAGAAGCTCCCTCACAAGGGTGTACCCCGTTATGTTTCTGTGGGACGATTGGTATTTGTTTGTAATCTTCACCATATTGCTCTGGCAAATGGCAGGGTGGTTACTTCTGGAATGTAAGTTGTGGGTAAGTAGGGAGGGGGTGGGATGTGGACAACTGGCATGATTAGGATGCTTCAGTGGGAGGGGGAGGGAGAATGTTGGGGTATAAATGTCATGGCTCGAATAGTGTGTGGGGCACTCGCCAGGGCACTGACCCTCATGTGCGCTTTGATCTGGCGAATTAGGAGTCTACAATGCGCGTGTTATGTGCTGATCGGTTGGAATGATGGTTATTGGGTGACAAATCCATATTGAGAACTTTATCGTGGAATGTCAGGGGTCTGGGGGATCCGCGGAAGTGCAGGCGCATTCTGACATATCTTGATAGGTGGCAGATACAGGTGGCTTTGCTGCAGGAGACACATCTCAGCCCGGGATCCGCGGTGACCTTCGCCAGTAAATGGGCGAGCCACAGATTTTTCTCCTCTTACTCCTCGTATGCCAGAGGGGCGGCCATACTAGTCAAAAAGCAACTCCCTTTGAGCTGGCGGGTAGCATTGAGGATCCACAGGGGCGTTATGTCATTATATGGGGACGGCTTGGTATGGATTCGATCACCATTGTAGATTGCTATGGGCCCAATGTGGAGTTTTTTGCTACTGTTTGGGGCAATATAATACCCATTGGCTCCTCATGTGATTTGAGGGGGGGGGGGGGGGGGACTTCAAGGTAGCCCTTAATCCGACTGCAGACAGGTCTAATACAGCGGCGCATCACTATACTCATGCACGGGAGGTTTTACAGGGGATATTGGAGGAAGGGGGATTAGTTGATAGTTGGTGACACACACACCCAGGGGTGCGAGAGGGAACGCACTTCACATCTTATACTGGTACATGGGCGCGCCTAGATTGTCTGCTCTCGTGGGGGCTGTGCTCCTCCATCTGTGAGGTTACGCATTTAGCCAGGACATACTCTGATCACTGCCCAGTCATGGTGTCCCTTACCCTGCCAGGATATGATAAACCTCGGCCGCACTGGTGGATGCAGCCTGCTGCGCTCTTAGATGCAGTATTTCAAGCTGAATTGGGGGATGAAATAAAAGATTTTTTTCCCAGAAATAAGGGATCAGTAGACAGTGTAGAGCCCACATGGGATGCTTTCAAGGTGACCATACGGGGGTATTGTATTTCCAAAAGCTTTGGGGTGCTTCAGGACTTGCAAAGGACGCTTTTGCTGCTGGAGCAAGAGTTGTGGGCGCTGGAGAGGCGAATGGTACAGGGGGAGACAGGCCAAGTTCAACAAGTCTTCCGTGATAAGCTATCGGAATATACGGACACTGCCATGAGGGAGGTTAATTTCAAAGGGAAATACTGGGTGGTACGGAGATATGGTGAGGGGGAGCGCCCGGGCAAAGCGCTGGCTGAGGTGACTCGGAGTCCTCGCTTCACGACACATGTTCTGGAGGTTGAAGGGCTGGATGGGGAATTGCGACGTAATTCATTGGAAATTCTTGAGACGTTTACTGCCCATTATAAACAGCTTTATACATCACAGAGGCAAGGCCAGGGGGAGCTGGATGGTTATCTGGGGGACTTGGCCTTAGGATGGCTAGGTGATACGCAGCAGGGTTTTCTAAGTCTACCTTTTGAGCTCGAAGAAATCAGGGAGGCAATCATGCAATTAAAAAATGGGAGTGTGCCGGGATCGGATGGCTTGCCTGCAGAGTTTTATAAACAATATATAGATATCATGGCTCCTGTGCTTCGAGAGGTCTTTGAGGAGTCTCTTGAGGTTGGGATACTTCCGCCCTCAATGAGGGAAGCCTTAGTCACGTCTTTTTGAAGCCGGGCAAATCCCTTAGATAGTGTGACTCCTACCGGCCGCTTTCCTTAATGAACTGCGATACTAAGATCCTGGCTAAAGTGTTGGCCATCTGACTGACGCTCCTACTGGATAAACTCGTACTCCCTGATCAGTTGGGCTTTGTTCCGGGTAGAGCAACTACCCATAATTTACGTATGCTTTTTTTGCTGATTCAGACAGTGGCACCCGACTTCCCGCTTGCTGCAGTATTTCTTGATGCCACCAAGGCATTTGATTCTGTGTAGTGGGATTATCTGTTCGGGGTGCTGCAACGCATGGGTTTTTCGCTCCCCTATATATCCTGGATTAAATATTTGTATCACCAGCCTACTGCCAAGAGATGATTGATAAACGGGCATTCCTTCCAGCCGTACACCATTTCTAGAGGTACCCGGCAGGGTTGCCCCTTATCCCCACTATTTATTGCGATTGAGCCCTTGGCCTCCCGGCTTCGTCAATTCCATCACGACAAAGCTTAAACGATGCTGTCTACGTCCGCTCCTAATTTCCCTATACACGGATGATGTAACGTTGTATATTAGGGACCCTCAGCAGAACATGAAACGCTGCTGCGGGAGTTCATTGTGTTCGGCGGGCTCTCCGGCATCACGATTAATTGGGGCAAATCTCAGGTCTTCCCTTTGACTCCGGCGGTCCTACGGTTTCCGCTGGACTTTCCCTTAGAGTGGTGCGACGCAGATGTCCGTTATTTGGGTATACAGGTGGCCAGGAATAAAGAGGACGCAATAAGGCTCAATTATGGCACCGCCAATACACGTCTATCTAATAATGTTACCCGTTGGATATCCTTGCCTCTATCGCTCGCGGGACGAGCATCCCTCATAAAAATGATCGTTTTTATCGCAATTCCTATATTTGTTTCTGAATATACCGTACCACCCTGGGGCTTATTTCTTTGCAATCTTACGTTCCGAACTGCTCCGTCTGTTCTGGGGCGGTAAGCAGCCGAGGCTTAAATGGTCGACTCTTACGAAGCCGTATGACCAAGGGGGATTTGATGTCCCAGATTTCGAGGCGTACTTTATAAGTGCCCAGGCACACTATGTATATTATTGGATCTATCATCCTAGATACATGCCGCAGGTGGCTGTGGAAGACAGGCTGGCGGATCCTATACTGTTGAGTGGTATGATATTTGGTCCTATGCGTGCCAGGTCGGACCCCCCTACTATGATTACTGGCATGGTGGATACGTGGCATCGGATCACAAAGTCCGTTGCGTTGCCCTTCTTGTACTGCCCTAGGCTCTCACTGACTCATCATCCCAGTATATGTCTGCTGCAGGAAGCTGAGTTCCTCAAACTCTGTAAACGTAATAATATTAGTACCTGGGGAGACCTCTTTCATGAAGGACAATTCCGTTCCCTGGAACATTTTTTCCAGGGGTTGCAACCCACGCCCTTAGAGGTGTTTCTCTATGTGCGATTGCGTCAAGGGTTGAGGGAGGTGATCCCGGAGTTTCCTAAGAAATCATTACATCTCATTCCTTTACATCATCTGCTGGGATCCAAGGATGGGAAGCATCTGGTGTCGGGCTTGTACTGGGACATCCAAGCACATCAGGTAGATACGATTAGTCCGGCTCGTACACAATGGGGGGCGGAAATACAACGGGATCTAACTGAGGAACAATGGCGGTATTGCTGTAGTCAAACGGGTCAAATCTCGGCTAGTTGCCGACTGCGGGTGATTCATTATAAATTTGTGCAACGGCTGTATTACACGCCTGTCAAAAAATACAGGTATAAGCTGGCGGATAATGACCGGTGCGAGAGATGCAGACGGCCTGGGGCGGGCTTCCTGCCCCTGGCGTGGGAGTGCCCTGAGGTGTGAGTATTGGGGACAAGTTTTTGATGCCCTTGAGCAGATGGTGGGCGGCGCGCTGGAGAGGGACCCACTGGTGGCTCTTCTGGGGTATGTTGCTTGGATTCCAGTGGCACACCGGAAATTTATCGCTATAGCCTTACTACTGGCCAAATGAAGAGTAGCGTGTAGATGGTGCAGGGGTCGGCCCCCGAAATTTATGGCCTGGATGGCAGATTTGATGTACTGTCAGGAACAAATGAATATCTATGCTGACACTCTTCCAAGGGCATCCAAGCCGAAAGATATCTGGGGACCTCTGCAGGGGTATTTTCTCTCACAGCATGCTGAGAGGGTCGCTGATGGCTTGCCTGAGACTAACTGATTGTAGGGTGGGGATCTCACCTTGGATGTGTGGTCGTTCACATGCGGGGGTACTGTATATGTTGCCTATGCTTGGGGGGGAGACTATCTCTATATGGCAGGGAATACAACCAGTACTGTTGTTGTATCATGGTGCCTGTGGATCTTCGGTACCTCCAATGAACTTTGGTTCGCGTTGTACCTAACTGGATGGTTGGGAATAGCTATCTATCATATAGGATGCATTTACTTCTGATATTGTCTCTGTAATATTGAGAATTTTTGGTGTAACAGTGGGGGCTCGTCACATGTTTGATGCCATGTATTGTTGTTTTTTCGTGTACAACAAACTCATAAATAAAGTTAATTTTGACATGGTTAACCACTAGTGTCAAAATATGTCCCCTTGGTATTCTCAAATTTCCATAGTTTCTAGGTGTATCTAGTACATTTGTGTGTCCTTGTATTGTATTGAGTATTAACCATTAATTAACTGCTAGGTCTCAGTAAGGGTCCATCTGGAAGTCATATAGTAACATCGTGGACATCTGTTTCTCTTTTTGTTTCAAGGGGGCCTTTTTTCAGGGGTGGTTGTTGTTGCCCTATCACTACATCTGATGCAATTTCATCGCAGGTTCTGGCAGGGCCTGGTTTCCTTTTCTCTCACTTTGCTTTTCTATGCAGTTGGGCACCATCAGTCTCTGCCCACTTTACCATTTCCCTATATCAAGTTCCAAATTTAAAAGCTCTGGGTGCCTTCCAGTTCATTGTTACTTGTCGCTTTGCCAGCACTAAAACAAGGTCACTGAATCTAGTTGTGGCTTTCTTGGTTTTTGACCGCCAGTATAACCCTATTAATAAAGTTCTGGTTGTCTTATGATATGCCCGTCTGTAGCCTTGTTAATCAGATTAACCATTTTTCTCAATTTGTATGAAATTCAGAGCAGCTCCAAATCATTTGAAGAAAGCGAGAGATTTCTTGACTATATCTGGGATGTGTAGCCTGGGTATCAGATTAGTTCTTATTGTTTCTTTTGGGTGTGAGGTGTGCTCTATGTATGCGTTGAAGATGCATGAATCTGAATTGGGGCGTTTCTATAAAAGAAATTGGTGTGCATCTCTCTATATTCTGTTCCAAGCTTCATTTGTAATCTGGTTGCTTATGTCTGCTTTTCAAGTACCCCTCAATGTTTCCTTTCCCTTGGACTGGCATTGGAGCGCTTGATGCATGTCACTGCCATAAATTTACCAGTTGTGGAGCATATCACTTTTTTTATTGAGAAAATAAACATAAAAACATAACAAACAAAACAGGTGTGGTGCAGTCCTCACCATTGTTAGTCGCAATATGTTAGTACAATAAAAACAAATTGTGGCACAGGGTCCACAGTGCAATCATGTTTCATAGTCCACATTGTATTCAAAGCACTAAATATCCTCATTATCAATCACCGATGAGGGGGTTCACTGAAAGGGGTGCATAGCAAACCTCTGCTCTCATTCCAGGGGCCCCAGATTTTGATCCATTTATGCGGTCATCCCCTGCTCTCATAGATAACCCTCCCCGCTTGTATGCACCAATCCATATCTAACTCCCAGTCAGTGTATTTTGGCTGAACCTCTCCCATCCATGTTCTAGCTATATTACGCTTCACCACCATGTAGCCCCACAGCTTCTCGGTCTGCGACAAGTCCGTGGCTTCCCAGATATTCAGAAGCCAAACCTGGGGGGAGACGTCAATGGGTGCATTACTTACCCAGGACATAGAAGATATAACTTTACCCCATTATTTCTGAAGGATCAGGCATTCCCACCATTGGTGTATGTAAGTACCGGTGTGACCGCATCCCAGGGGACAGGTCAGGGAATCTAGTATCCCCATTTTGACAAGTGCTGAGCTAGTATAGTATGCCTGGTGGAGAAGTTTAAGTTGGATGAGTGTGAAACGGGAGTGGATCGCCACCTCACGGGGAGAAACCAGGGCTTCCTGCCAGTCATCATCATCCATGTCCCCTACGTCATCTACCCATTTTGCGCGAGTTTTCTCCTGGGTGTCCGGCATGTTATTCAGGATTTTATGGTAAGTCCATGAGATGGGTTTTTCCTGCAGGTAATCGTCCTATAGCCTATCCTCTAGGGGCGAGGAGACCCTTTAGGGATCACTTTATGTAAAGCGTTGCGGGCTTTAAGGTAACAAAAGATTCCCCCCCCCCCCCCCTTGCAGTTGGTAGTCTCTCTGCAAGTCGCTAAATGGAATCACCCTACCCTTTATCCACATGTCTCCGACCTTTGAGGGGCCAATCCGGTCCCATTTATCGATTTCCCCGGCTGCTTTGACAGCATACCCAGTCGACCAGCTCCAACCGAGAGCAGCTGTCGCCTTGTGCTGTTGAGCGACCGTAGTGAAATTTGGGGTGCATCTGGGTGTGTGCTTCGCCCCACCATAGAGCACCCTTAAGTAATTACCAGGAAGCATATTATGCCTGTCCATCCTATAGGCCGTATCTGCAATGGGTCGATGCACCCAGTGGTTCAGGACAACCAACTGTGAGGCCCAATAGTAGGATCTAATGTCGGGCAGGGCAATGCCAGCTTTTTGTGAGATTAGTGAGGGCAATGCGGGGAGTACACAGCAAGGCAAACGACTGAAAATAATGAGGTGGAACCAAGTAGGATGTGTTCTGCAGGGCATACAGAAATTGTGGGAGCGCCATCATCTTGTAGAGGGCCTCTCTGCCTAACAGAGTAAGGGGTAGCGTTTTCCAGTGTTGCACATGAGCTCGAAGGCGGTGCTAGGGGGGGGGTACAAGATTGCGATCATGGAAAACTGAAGCATCAGGCGATATATATACAGACTCACCCTCACTCACCCTCACTCACCCTCACTCGAAGTACTGAAAGACATCTGTAACTATTTTGACTTCGCAACCAGCCGGTAAAGTTGGGCAGTCACCGCTCAGAACGTAAAACAGTGATTTATCCCAGTTAATAGTGTAACCGGAGTATTTTTGGAAGAGAGTAAAAATATGTAGTACTCTGTGGATTGAAAAACGGGGTCTGGCTAAATAGAGCAGAATATCGTCGGCGTAGAGGAAATTTTATCCATCCAATCTACCGACCAATTGAGACCCCTAATGAGGGCCCCCCCCCTTATCCAGAGAGCCAAAGGTTCGAGAGCCAGAGCAGAGGTGAAAGGGGGCAACCCTGTCTCATACCCTTCCCCAATGCAAAGGTTGCCGACCGACCGCCATTCACCGTAATCCTAGCTAGGGGCCTTGAATAATGGAGACGCTCCCAGGACAAAAACCGACCTCCAAACCAGGATCTTTCAAGGGAGGCAAACAAGAAGGGCCATTCAATCATGTCAAACACCATTTTGGCATCAAGAGACATAATCACGGAGTCCTCCTGTATAGTGGAGGCCCTACCCAGAACACCATTAAGGCGACGGAGATTCAGCGCGGTGTTCTTAGCAGGCTTAAAACCAGATTGGTCTGGATGTATCAGTTTGTGAACCTAAGGCGAGAGACACAGAGCTATAATTTTAGCTAATACCCTGTCCTCTGGGTCTAAGAGGGAAATAGGTCCGTACGTGCTACATTGCTCAGGGGTTTTACCTTTTTTATGAATGACTTCAAAATTCGCAAGTCTCTGTGTCTCAGGCAAGACTTCCCTAGTCACACTTTCCTCGTACATCTGCGTGAGGAATGGGGCAATCATAAGGGTGTTGGTTTTGTAAAGTTCAGTTAGAAGGCCACTAGGGCCCATGCGTCAATCTCCTTAGACACCTCATCGGACGTCAATGCAGCGTCCAGCCATTTACATCCTGGGGGTCCAAAACGGGCAGGGGCAGAGTGGCTAACCGTTCTGCTGCCTACACTTGGGTGGATGTTTGGGTAGTGGTATAAACTTGTTCGAAGTGGTCGGCGAATGCCCTCGCAATCCCAACTCTATCCTGTAGTTTTGCGCCTCCCTGGTCCATAATCTTAGCCGCCCACCTATTGGCCGCCTCCCTCTTGTTAAGCCACACTAACAGTTTACTTGCCTTATCGCCTATATCATCAACACGATGTTGAGTAGCTTGATATTGGGCCCTTGCTGCTTCCTCCGCAATATCCCCACTCTGAGGTACCAGGGGTTAAGAACCATTTCGTGACGAATGGGGGGGTTGAACGCCTCCATAATATGTCATAATCTGGGAATGGTCCGAGATACCCCTAGGAAGGAAGGAAATCTCGCCGAACATGGGGAGCTGGGTGGCTTTACAGAAGAGGTAATCTATACAGGACATACTCCCGTGAACCCCAAAGTAGAAAGTGTATTGTTTGGTCGTAGGGTTGCAGACTCTCCATATATCTATCAGGCCCAGTGCCCCAAGGAAGTCTGCCAACAGTTTCCCGGGTGACTCCCCTCGCTTGGGCGGCAGTCGGTCTAAATCCCCATTAAGGGCTGCGTTGCAGTCTCCCTCCACCAATACATCACCCTCAGGTAAGCTCAACATATGCTGATCTAGGTCAGTCAGACTAGGGGTGAAGTCTGGGGGGCACGTATAGGGAAGTCGCATTAAGGGGCCTACCTTCCCATTACCCCGAGGACGTGACAAACCTACCAAGCGGATCCCGAATAACTTTTTGTATGTGGAAGGGAAGGGAATTGCGAGCCAGAATACCCACCCCTCTGGACCCTTTCGCATAACCTGCATGAGCCACCAACTTATATCCCCATCTATTGAGTGTGCAGTAGGAAGTTCCCTGATATTCGTTTCTTGGAGTAATACGAGGGCAGGGGCGTGTCGTTTCAGATATTGCAATACTATTCCCCACTTAATTCGATCACCCAAGCCGTTCACGTTCCAAGAGAGTAATTTAAGGCGGCCCAATAGCGGAGCTACATCCTGATCAACGCTCATTTACATGTGGGGCAAGGGGCTCCTCCTCATGAAGGACAACAAATAAACAATGACAAGGATCCATCTTACCTCCCCCTATGAGTGATAGCGTTTGAGACAGTACACATATGGTCTGTAGAGAACTATTAATCATATTGCTGACGTCCCAAGGTGCATTGATGGAGGCACCATCTACTAGACTGCACTGAACACACATGTAAAAACTGCAATAAGACCCATTGAAACACCCTGGAACCCACCCCCACCCTGCCTCCCTGCTACATGGACGTAGAACTGCCCACCCCCAATTTTGCAGAGCGCCTGTATACCCAAAACAAATATACTGTGTAAAGGGGAACGCTACACAGCCGAAACTACCCTAGTGTTTGGCTCAGTCCCCAATAATAACTACTATATGAACCCAAAATATAGCATGTTAAGAATAATACATCCTCCCTAACATGGAGCCCAAATAACAACAACCATCTGTCCCACCCCTGACGGCAGCTAGTAGCGGTGTGCCGAGTACATGAACATGCCTGGCTGATCAATGCAAGTACTATATGTGTAGGAAAAGTTCAAACATCAACATTGTTTTGCAAAGTATAGTCACCCTGCCCTCTTGGGGCCGGTCGATCCTCATAGTCACTGCTACATAGCAAGGGACCCAGTTGTCCGTAAGAGGCAGGTTGGGCCACAGCTGTTGAAGTACTGGGTTTTTCAGAACCCAGCGGTGCCAGGGAACACACCCTAAGACTTCGAGTCTTTCCTGTTTCAGACTACAGAAACCCAGAGTCTTCTTGGTGAAGTCAAAGATCGTATTTATTGGCTGCAACCAGTAACAGGTATCCTAGAAGTACAACATGATGTATATTCTCAGGAGACTGCTCAAAGTTACAAAGCCAGCCTTCTCCTTTTATACAAAATATTGTGCTTTAGGCAAACATTCCTTATTTTACAGTTGACCATTCACATATTTTCACTACAAAGAAAAAGCAGAGTCATGATGACAAGCCCATATTTCAGTTTGTCCAGCCCTCAATCAATTACCCGGCAAGGCTCAGTACTTTCATCAGATATCGACGGACCCCCAATAAAAACGGGCACCTCCTCCTCGTAAAGCAAGTCATAAAGAAAGAAACAGGGACAGGGGTGTGTAAGATTAGGCAGGGTTTGTGTGTGATGAAAGGTTTTATGATATGTTGTGCCTTGATACTAATCTCATTCGGTCACTGGGAAAGGAACTGGCCGAACAGGTTTGGCTTCGGGCAGTGGAGTCAGCTTGCCCAGGTCACAGAGGAGTCAGCAAAGGTGCATGTGTCCTGCAGACTCGTTTTTGGCCTTAGTCATTGGCCTATGTGAGGGCAATCACAAAATGGCTGCCGTACAAATGGAAACCGAGGGTTCAGGACGGAAACTGATTTCAGGGTGATTTCGTCACCCGAATATGACGAAAATACTTGTGCATAGTATTCTAATCATTCTCGGTCTGCTGATACCAAAATCGTCATGATACGACTATGTTTATAACACGGATCCAGAATTTTCAGTACCACAGACCCTCCTTTTGCCCTTACATAGGCAATAACCTATACTCGCGCTAATCTGAGTCCATGTCTATATTCATAAAGTCGTTGAGATGTTGCTGTAGCATCATCCTATTACTTAGCTCGTCTCTTGATACAGGTTTCCTTACACACGATGTAGCACAGAGGCCACATATTGCAGGAGCACACTGTACACACAGAAAGAACAGGAAAAGAATGGCTAAGATCATCCCAATGACTATCAGAATCTTCCATCCCCAGGCGGATATCAGTTCCCAGAACCACCCCATCAATGACCAATCTCCTTTATCCACGTGAATAGATTTGGAGATTTTATGCAGTTTGGAAATGGCCTGGTAGACTGTCGGAGCGTTATCTGGAATGAAAACACAGCAACTTGATTGGATCACTTTACATACCCCACCTCGGTCTGCAAGTATGATGTCTAATGCGACCCTGTTCTGAAGAGTCATAAGGCGATCCGACTGGAGCTCAGCAGTCAAATTACTAAGGGCACCGGCGGTTTCATCTCTCTTGTCAATTGCCTTATGTTCCTGCTGTTAACCATAGGCCCCCAAAACAGCAGAAAACCCTTTACGAAATCTCCAAGTTCTTGTCCTGTAGTGTCTTCTTTACTGATGACACCTCTAACTATCCTTGTCTTATGGTAATCTGCCGCGGCCGTGTAGGTGGGAGGCAACAGGAACGAAACAAAACATGTGCCTGAGAAGTCAGGGGGCAACCATGTATAGGCTCTATTATGGCAGATGAAATGGGTACCCTTAGCTGCTAAGAACGAAGGGGAAGTCGGAGACGCAAAAACATATGTTTCAGTGCAGATACTTTTCCCTAACTGAGCTCTGGGATTCTTGCCATTACCTTGCAGACATAGGTGACCCTGATGGGGTACAATCCAAATCGGGGAGGATCTCTTTGCTCGCTGGTTCTCACTCAGAGTAACTCCATATCCTGTTATGTTCCATCCAATATATGCTAGTGTCTCATCTCTCGGGATAGTCTCATAGGAAATATCTTCCCTAATCATATCTACTATCCACTTAACTAGAGCACTATTCTTAGGATTATCTTTCACAGAACGTAGGGGGTTGGCTTCATGAGCGTATATGAATATCGTTCTATATGCCCACACAGAACCATTATGGCTGAAAGGCAGGACCAGATAAGGGATACCTTTATCAGTAGTATGAGGCATAAGACCACACACCCAACAGTTAGTTGTGTTCACTACTAATTGGTGTTGGTGTAGAAGCTGAATGAATGAATTATTGACAAATTCTAATCTTCTAGCAGACTCGTGTTCAGGCAGAGGGTGAAAAGAATGCGAGGAAACAGTAGAAGGAGGTATGGGCTGTGTAGTGGGTGCAAATGTCACTTGAAAAGAGAATAAAACATATCCTATTAAAAACGTCATTACACTAAGCAACATGAAAATGCATAATATCAAAAATCGTTTCTTTGTCATCATTATACACATTCTGGCTTTAAAGTCCATCTGTTTGGCAGGTCTCTCATTCTCGAAAAACTCCATCCTCTCTAATTGCTGCTCGTGGTGGTAGGGTGTTCTATGCTAGGGAATGCTTCTGTCAGTCCAGGGCAACTCCCTTAGACCGACCAGAACTGTCGACCTAACGTCTTCAGCTGCACTCCAAAGACTTGGGCAACCACGACCCTACAGCTGAACCCGGATGGCGGTTCGAAAAACAAAAATAAAAGTTTCTCAGATGAGAGAGCTGCATTTTCAAAAATAGCAAAGAAAAATAATTTTTTATTTGTCCATAGTTCTCGGCCTCAAATTATAACGGCTTTTCCCAGGTACTGTCTGGTTCTGGAACAAGAGTTCAGGCTCTGTAGTGTTCAATAGAATTGACGGTGACACAGCTTCTTGCAAAATATTGTCACTTTCACGTTCAGAAATAGTTCCTTTTACACGTGCATCGCTAAAAGGCATAAAACGAGGTACAGTCTCAGTCTCAGAGTCAGCGATCCCCTCCTGGACCCACCGGTCATACGGTAGAGGCAAAGGGACCCTCTTGCAGTGTACGCCGTGGATCCAGTTCTTTTTCCCTTCCACTCGAACAGCTGATCTTGTTGAGAGAAGGACGAGGTGGGGGCCGGTCCAACGGGGCTGGTCATTCTTCGTCCGCTGGAAGTTCTTGACCAGCACCCATGATCCAGGATCGATAAGATATATCCTGGAGCTTCAGAGACCTGAGGCAGAGTATCGTGAACCTGTTGGTGTAAAACACGCAATTTAGCCGTCAATTCATACAAATAATCAAGCAGTACATGGTGTTCGATCTCACTGAATTTTGTCGGCCTTGGCACTCCCCATATGTTGGCCGGGCGGCCGAACACAATTTCATAGGGACTAAGTCCCACTCGCGAATGTACAGTCATTCTTGTTGATAGGAGTGCTAAAGGCAGAGCGTCAGGCCATTTAAGTCCAGAGCTCGCTTGTATCTTTGCCAACTTCAATTTTAACGTGCCATTATAGCACTCTTACTAGTCCAGCTGATTGGGGGTGATTTGCAGCATGAAATTTTTGCTGGATACCTAGCCCCTCACATACTTTCTTCATCACTCGACCCACAAATTCACTCCCATTATCACTCCAGACCATTCTCGGCATTCCAAACCTAGGGAAGAATTCTTTGGCAAGGGCTTTAGCTGTGGATAAGGCAGTGTTGTCTTTTAAGGGATATGCTTCTACCCATCTTGAAAAGGCACAAACAACAACGAGTACGTATTTCAAATTTTTGCACCTTTCCATGTGGATGAAATCTAGCTGCAAAACCTCGAACGGATACGTTGGAGGCGCAAAATGACCAGCTGGAGTTGGGGTTCCCCTACCAGGATTGTATTTCAGACACACCATGCAATTCTTGACCACATTCTCTGCACATTTAGGAATTCCAGCATTTTGCCATACTGGAGCCAACAACTTACAAATCCCTTTCACACTGATATGGGCCATTCCATGAGCCATTGTCACCACTGCAAGCACATACGCATCGGGTAACAACCATCGCTGATGTTCTGACAAGTCAACCCAACAACCATTTTCATCCAATTTACCCGTACTTTCTCTCCACACACTCAACTCTTTCTCTGTAGCTTCAGCTTGAAGAGACTTCACACACTCTATCGTATCTTCACACATTCCAACGTCACCAACCCATCTTGCAGGGCCTGCAACATACATTCGATTCATCACATCTTTTGCTGTTTCTTTTGCGATTTCGTCAGCAAAGGCATTGCCACGACCAACATCATCAGTCACCTTCTTGTGTGCACTGCATTTCACAATCGCAACTTGTAATGGCAAGGTCAGTGACTCAAGAAGCTCATTCACCAACTGACCATGCTGAATCTTAGCTCCATGCGAAGTCAGGAACCCACGTTCTTTCCACAATCGTCCAACTATGAGCCACACCAAACGCATACTGGCTGCCGGTATATATGGTCACTTTCATTCCTTTCGATTACACCCACGCTCTCGTAAGTGCAATCAATTCTGCTGCTTGAGCTGAATTATGTGGTATACGTGCAGCTTCAACAATCGTATGCAAAGTCGTGACAGCATATGCTGCAGTCGTATCACCATTCGGAAGCTTGAAGCATGAACCATCCACCCATAAGGTACCATCACACTTTACAAGAGGAGTATCTTTAAGATCTACTCTCCCTTTCGTTTCTTCTTCTGTCCTGAGAAAACAATCATGCTGTTCAACATCATCTGTCTCTACTGAAATCGGCAATAACGTGGCTGGATTCAACGTATTGCACCTCTTTATGTGCACATGACTCGCTAACAGTGTCAACTCGTAACCTGACAATCGAGCACTAGTTAAGTGCTGTGTCTTGGTCCTATTTAACAATGTATCCACTGCATGTAGAACCATCACAATCAACATATTATTCATCACTAACCCAGCAGACTGTCGAATAGAAACAGCTGCTGCCGCTGTGGCTCTCAAGCAACTCGGCAATGCTTTAACTACCGGATCTAAAGTCGACGAAAAATACGGTCTCCAAAAGACTGTGTCAGCACTGACAATGCACAACCCTCTTTCTCATGGACATACAGTGTAAAGGGCTTACTGTAGTCGGGGGTACCCAACACAGGAGCCGAACAAAGTGCATTACGCAATTTGGAAAAACCTTTCTGACAATCTTCAGACCATGGAACGGGATTCGGTGTATCTTTACAGGTCAAAGCTACCAAAGGTTTGGCCAGCAAAGAAAAATTCGGTATCCACTGTCTGCAGTATGATTTAATGCCCAAGAAAGCACGTACTTCTCTCAGTGTCCTTGGCACACTCAATTTTGCAATTGCCTGAATTCTTTCTGGGGTCAGTTTCCTTCCCTCCTTCGATAAGTGGGGGGAGCACCACAGACGATCCAACACCTTCGCATCAGTCGACCCTCTCTGGATGGCCGCCTTGCCACTGCATTCGACTGGGAGAGGAATGTCTCTTCGTACCGGAGGATCGGCAACCTTCAAGCCAGTCCCAGGATTCCTCCGGAGTCTAGAAAAAACACTATTTCCCCTCAGCTTGCACCCCGCAGCGTGGCCAGAAAGATTATTTCATATTTCAGGTTTTGATCACGGAGAGCCCGCTTTACTTCCAGAAAGGATCTGCGCTTTTGTTTTACCTTATAGGTGAAGTCGGGGAAAAAATGTAACTGTAGAATTCTCGAATTTGAGCGGCGGGGCGGTCCTCGCCGTTTGGAGGATGATATCCCTACTGCGGAAATCATATATCCTTGGCAGTATGGAACGCGGAGGGGCGTCTGGCTTCGGGGGGCCCCAGGCACTCTGTGAGCACGCTCCATCGAGATGTATTGTGAGAGGGACCGAGGTGCAGGTGGGTCTGAATCAGGTCCTCAACAAACAGATCTGTGGCTTGCCCCTCTAACTCCTCGGGAACCCCCAAAATGTGCACGTTATTTCTGCGTGTGCGCCCCTCACAAACCTCCAGTTCCGCCTCAAGGTCCGATGTTTGAGCCTGTAGTCGTTGAACCGTCGTTTCAAGTGTCTTTGTAAAGGCTTGCAGTGCTGTGACTGAATCTTCAGCCGCCTTGACCCTTTCTCCCATGTTGCAGAGGTTGGCGCATATAAGGGGGACTTCAGTCGCCACTGTATCAATCTTCTGCTCCAGCACCGATCGAACCCTCTGAATAGCCTCCATGACGTCCACCAGCGTTGGAGCCCCACCATCAATTTGTTGCTTTGGTTCAAGCTCGTCGTGCTTCTTGTCCGGAGCGTCCAGCTTAGAGTGGGCAAATTTTGCTAATTTCAACAGGTGAGTCTGCCTGGAACCTTTCGCGGTAGCCATGGCGATGGGACCAAATGTCGAGTCAAGACCCCTGATACGAGAGGTAGTGGGGGCGCTGATGTAGGGGGTGGAACTGACCAACAACCAGGAAGAAGTACAAATGTGGCGCGCCCCACCACCAAACAAACACATGTGGTGCTCCGCTTCAGCAGGGGCCTTAGGGATCGGAGTCTAACTTTAGTGACGCAGCCCCCCACTCATAAACCACATTGATTGCGTCCACAGCCCCTCCCCTGCACCACTGATATATGGTCCTACAGCAATCTTGGGGCTATAATAGAATTGACCTTGGTCCCTCAGTCCGCACCCGGAGTGGTGTTGTGTCCAATAACTGCCGTGAGATGTGGGGATATTGCTGGCAACTATCCCTCAGCACGCACTCTCCATGTAGATGCAGCAAGAAGGCCTCACTCGGGCCTGTCGTCAACCATGGGGGGAGGGGCGCAATGTGGAGTCACTACGCTGGGCGAAGAATGGCCGATTGCCCCAGGCGCCATGCACTCGATGTTGTGTTGAGGGGGTGGGGTGGAGTGGGGGGGGAATCTGTTATTGTCCCCACCCTCCGCCCCAGCTTCAGAGTTAGGCCAGCTGTGCCGGAGCTGCCTGCGTGAACCGGAACCCACCCTGCACGTCGTCTTGCCCACCGATAGCTGGGAGGCTAACGGATACCTGCAGGAGACGAGCGGCAGGGACACACCAGCAGCCAAAGTATGCCTCAGGCCGGAGACAAGCAGGGGCGCATAAGGGGACACACTCCAGGGCCTACGGCCCGCTTCCATGGCGCCGAGATCAGGTAGCGGAACGCTGAGTGTCTCCTTCTCCCGGCACACAATCCCGGCACCGATATCTCGGGATGGGCCGAGCGGATTTCTTTTGTTGTTGGACCTTGTGACTCATGAGTTCAAGGAGACCCAGGTCGGTAAGAGCGGCGGGCTCCACAGATGATTTTAAAGGATGTGGGGGAAGATTAAGCGAGTGGCGAACTGAGCTCTACTCCATTGCAGCCATCTTGGGTGTTGGCTAGCCACGCCCCCCGAGCATATCACTTTTAAGCTTTGGGGTGTGAGAGGCGTCCTGTGTTCTAAAGGTCTTCCTGGAGGTCTAGGAAGTTCCTAAGTGCCCTACCACTAGACCGGTCTCCTACTGTCCCAGTATTCGTTTCTACCTGTGTTAGTATCCCTCTGTAGTATCTGTGGCCTTGCTGTGTGTTTAGAGCCATAATTGGTAGGTCTGAGCCACATGATATGCCAGCGAAAGGATGATAATAAAGTTGCTTACCTGAATTGTATGAGGAGTCAATAGGGTGAGCAAACTCAATAATGTACAGGCATATGTTTTAATTGAGGGGGCTCAGATAGTCCTGCAAAAATCTTATTTAGGGATTGCACTGCACAAGAGCTGGAGGGCCAGATACATTACCCCCAATATTTGAGCTACGCCATGAGAGTGCTCGCATGAGTTAGGCAGGGAGTCCTTTTTCAGCCAACAGCAGGAATTAAAAGTAAATTTGTGAGACACCTGACCTCAAGGATGCTGCTTTAAAATCTTTTTTTTGAAAGAGTAGGCTCCTTTCCTGCAAGAACTTTTGAAACATTGCCCCAGTTTTAACCCATTGCCCTTCGAAAATAAAGAGTGACTTTAATTGTGAAGGGCTTGTTGACATTCACAACCATTGCTCTTCCCTGATCCCTCTGCTATTCTCCGCTTCAAGACATTAAACAGCAAAAGCACTAAACATCTGGATTTCCCACTGACCATGTATTCCTAGAGGGCTCACAACCTAGACACCAAGTATTACTATTAATTCTCCAGCTTGCATGAATTGCTTGTCCTGTTTGATAAATGTGTATGTTGTGCCCTCAAAAAATACATTGGGCCCACCGTGATAATCACCCTGTAATCATGATATTAGATTGTGACACACTGAGAGCTACAGTTCCAAATTAGGAACTAAGGCAAGAGGTACTAGAGGACCCAGTGTTGATCCAGATTATTGCTGAGGAAATGCACAATTATTTTAGAGTAAACAAGAGCACAGTTTCCTCCTTGCTAAGTTAAAGAGAAACCTTCAAGACACTAATTGGGGGGGGCGGGAGGGGGGGCATTAAACCGTTGTGGGGGTAAGGCAGCGCTCCTAGAATCATACAATTTTGCGGTCACTTCATTGTCCCTATAATTATGCATTTGCTGCATTTGCCACCCTATTCATTGTCTGCTACATACATGCAGATTTTAACAAAAAAAATGGATTCCAACTCAAACGGATCAAAAGTTACTAAAAGTGTAACACTGCTGCTGGTTGGTTGCTCACCTTTGTGTTGCTTGCTTCTGTATTTGGATGTTAAATAAGAAAGAAAAATTGGCACAATTTACAGAATCACTGGTGTTTTTTTTATATAAAGAATATCTGTCGAGCACATGAGTAATGAGACGAGACCAGTAGAGTCTGGTGCGGTTGGTAAATTGAACAAAAAAGTGATCCCTAAATGTAGCCTACAGACACCAGGAGAATGGTATGCTCTCAAGATGAGTCTGCTTTAGTAGAATATTATGAAAGATTGTATGCATCACCAGATGAATGAGGTTAATGCACAAATGATTCAGGATTGCGATTGTGTAGCATAAGCATCCAGTAGCAGCCAGTGTGTTGATAGTGGTGGAGCAGGTGTGGGGGGGGGAGGGAGCGTGGTCGGATAAGACAAATATATATATTTTTTTAAAAGAATTACCTGCATTGACGCATCACACCCTCTCTTCTGCAGTCACAGGCTCCCAGAGCGCACTGTGGCCAATCCTGACATTGCTTTCATGCTGCTGAAAGTAACAGGATTGGCCTGAGTGCCATATGGGAGCCTGTGACTGCTCTTTCCATCCCGGAAATGCATCTCTGGTTAGGGAGAGCTTCATGCGCATGTCGGTTTGGCTTGCCTGAGACAGACAGCCAGACCATCTGAATAGCAGTGCGAGCAATCCTTCACCATCCTGTCATCACGCTGGCCCCACCCACAAGCCTCTGCTCTGAGACAAAAAATGAAACGATAATAAACAATGGTTTATTAGCGTTTTTATTTTTCATTTTTTGTGGCTGCTGGCAGGTGGGGAGATGGAAGCTTCCCTACACCTCATCACACAGGATGAGGTATAGGCTCTGGGGAAAGATATATCATAGGGAGAGGTGGGAGGAATTGTAAAGGGCATGGCTGGCGGAAAGTTTCAGGATTAGATCCCCCCCAACAGTTGAGTTCTATGGTACACATATAGACATGTTAGTGCCAATCATAACTTAGGTATAGAAAGCTGGGAATGAACACAGACTTCCCCCACCACCAAGGAGGCCTTTGTAATCCCTGTACCAAACCGAGACAGGGAAATAACTATTACCTCTCAATACTCAACACAGACTATAAAGTGTTGAGTAACATACTAGCCACTAGATTGTTACTGCAAATACAAAAGATTATACACCCTGATCCGAGCATATTCATCTGGCAGTGTAAAACAGTAATGAAAATCAGGAGTCTGATACACGTTTAGAACACCTCGTGGACCTGGATACAATAATACTGCCATTCGATATCACAGAGGCATTTGACACCCTAAGATCGGACTTCTTATTTAAAATTAAGAAGTTCATGGTACTCGGAAGAGGTTTTCAAGCTTCTACTGAATTGTTCTATACGCACACATCCCTTAGCTCGGGTCACAACAGAACAGAAGATATTGAGGGGCCTATGCCATAGGATGAAGAACAAGACATAAGACAGAATTGCTTGTTCTTCACCCTTTCAACCGAACCATTAGCACAGACGCTGTGACGGGGGTTGAGGGAAATGTTTAGAGGCATCACAGTATCAAGGACTCAACACTATATATCATACTGTTACAGCTACATAATAATTCAGAAGTGGAGGATGCAATGAGGGCTTGAGAAAGGTATGGCCTGATATCCTGGCTCCTAGTAAATTCCGACAAATCCAGCGCATAGATAGGATGTCTGGACATGACCAATGCAGGAATCCCTGACTTGGCACCTAGTCTAAATTGAGACTCATTACATAAGTATCCGAAGGTCAAAGCTTATAGGATGGAGGTTGAACTCTCAGAAGGTAATATAAAACTGTAAATCAGAAAACAAGAGTAGTGTCATGGAAAGGGCTTTTGCCCTGTCGAAATAGTATCCTTACCTAGATTGTATTACATCATCACTCTCTCTGTCGGAGTCCCTAAGGACCTATTTCGGGTAAATAGATGCAACTCTAGTAGATCTGATGTGGGGGACTGACAGGTATAATTATGCTCCTTATGGGAACAGTCCAGCCCGAACTCCCAAACAAGGTCCCTTATTGACCGGAAACAACCATCCTGGGCCTGGTTTTGAGGTATCACCCCCTCATCAGCCAGGCTAGCTTGTATCAAGTGGCACAGTCAGTCTGGGACCCACATCTGGGCATACCCTTCCCACTTAGGGTGACAAAAGCAAAAAGAACAAATGATGGACAGAATGCTCCACAATGCAAACATTCAACCCCTGTCACAGATCTGTTTTTTTGTCGCCCTGAGTAGGAATGGTATGCCCAGACAAGGGCCCTGCCTCACTTTGCCACTGGATTCAAGCTGCTTGTTTTCGGTCAAGGGAGGACTTGCCTGGCAGTTCGGTTTGGACTGTTCCCATGAGTAGCAGGGTCGAGACTGATTTGCATATGGCTGGGTCCGAACTGGGTGGCTTGGTGAGCAAAAAAACAATGGATTAATACAATATCTGTAACTGAGGGTGAATGCTTTATTTGTTAAGCATTCCGTCCATCATCTGTTCTTTTTCTCAATTCTAATAGGGAAGCAGAGAGCTGCAATCTTAGCTTGAAAAGGCTTCTCAACTGAAGCATAGGCTTGTGTTATGAGTGCATTTAATTATGCATGTTATGCAAGTTGTCAATTTGATGCAGGGCAAATACTGCTTCTTTGATTGACATACCACTTTTGATATGGTTCCACATGAAACGTGCCATTGGCGATAATATGATGTGGAGTAGTTAAATCAGTTCATGTATGTAGTTGTATTTCTGCTATGAAACCTATATCCCTTTGCATCAAGTTTGTACAGTTTGTGTTATGGATTTTTTACTTTGAGAATATTTGTGGAAAGCAATATGATTTGTAAAACATTTGTTCTTTTCTTTATGCAGGACTCTGAAGTTGACCCTGAAAAATTTGCCAGCAGAATACAATGTGAAAGTCCTAACAATGAACTGAACCGGTTCAAAGGCTTTTTGTAAGTATATTAGGGCAATAGTTCAAGTTTAAATGCAATTGATTTAATAGAGTAATGAACAATTAAAACACAAAGCGTGCAGCTTTCCCTATGCAATTCAGTTCAGCTTAAGTATTTCTGGTTATAAACTCTTCCGCAGTGCCTTACCAATATACAAATGGTATACCCATATTTTACAAGATCTTAACATTACATATGTTTATTTGTTTTATTAACTTTTTTTAATCTCAAAACTGACGAGATAGGGAAATCACAGCAACAGTTTTTGCTTGACATGTTCCACATTAATTATAAATTATCATGGCTCAAGTATGCAGTATGGCACACACTCACTAGTCACTTTAAATGAAGGAAATGTTACTAAGTATGTATACTAAGTATTTATGTTCGAGGCATATGAGCTGCAGATTACACACTTGTGCATAGATCGCTATCTGGTGTTGGGCCCGGATGTTTGCAATTGTTTTTCCTCTTGGAAAGTGTTTGGAAGTCACGAGGTCGGTGACTCCTCCTTTGGATCGTGTTGCGCATGGGCTTCATCTCCATCCTCAGATTGTTTTTTTCCGCCATCGGGCTCGGATGTCATCTTCGCGCTCCGGTTCCGAACAGGTTTCCAGTTCAATCGACGCGCAATCCTCACCCCAATTCGCGGTATTGTTTCGATCGCGATCTCCACACGCGACGCAGCTCTCATCGATCAACGCCTTCAATTCCAGTCGTCGAAGCCGGCCTTCGGACCTACCCAAGCTCCGGTCCTGGCTCATGGAAAGGACTCCCTTCAAGAAGTGCCCTCGATGTGGGTCCAAATTCCCCAAAACCGATCTCCACGAAGTATGTAATCTCTGCCTCTCCCCTGAACACGAGGCTCGAGACTGCCCGGCGTGCAAGTCCTTCCGGTCCAAGAAAACTATTTGAGACCGAAGAGGAAGAAGGACCATGGCGCACTCGTCTACGGCGATTCCAGATGACATCTTCGGAGAGGGCGTCGACGCTCCGGAAGAACACCACACCGATGAGGGCCTCATCAGCGCCTCCGAAGCTGACAATTCAGATGTGGAGGACATCACTCCGGCACACAGAGGGTCGTGAGTACCAATTTGCCCCAGCACCCCCCCCCCCCACACCCTCTCCGGCACCGAAAAAGGCTTTGGTCACGCCTTTGCCACCGGGCCTAGGTAAGATCAAAGACACTGCTTCCTACACCGCACCTTCAGGATCGGTAAAGAAGCCGATTAGGCCTTCCGGCGGCTCGGGATCGAGCCGGCCCACTGTCGGTGCTGACAAACACTCCTCCGCACCCACAACGAAAAAGAAAATGGCCTCCTCTTCGGCACCGAGCCAGACACCGAAACACTGGGTGCCGAAACCCAGTTCCACCTCCTCGGTACTGACTCCATCTTCGGAACCAACAAAAGTAAACAAGGCCACCGGCACCGAGATCTCGAAGCCGAAACACATCTCGACACCGACCAAACAAAAAGCCATTTCCAAGCCGCATACTTCCAAACAGGACATTAAAGCCAGAAAACCAACGGCCCGGCGGATAAAACGCCTTCAGAAGAACTCTTTACACCGGATCCCTTGCAAAAGACATTGACCAAGGATCCCAAAACCAGACATTTGATGCTCAGCATCAAAAAGAGACCGCTGGAAAAACCTACCCCAGCTCCGCATCCAAAGAGGAAGGACTCTGCTACATCACCTTTCAGAATGCCTTCCCCACCTCTTCCACCCCTTCCACCTTCTCTCCCTCCACCCCCTCCTCATCATTCCCCAACACCCCCTCCGGATGATGATGATGATCATGACGATGCATATGATGACATGGTGGATGTGCCCCATGATTTACCTACAGGAGACCCCACTCCCACAGGCTCCCCAGACCCATGGGACGATTATAACAACCCCGACATCCCTAACGTCCCACAAGAGGATCTCTATCCCTCGAGACCATCCCCACCTAAAGACTCATTGGGGTTCAACTATTTACTCCAGAGGGCGGCACACTATCACGGGGTCGATCTACATACCGACCCCGTGGAGGAGGATTTCCTCCTCGATACTTTCGATACCACGCATAGGGCCACCTCCATACTGCCCATGCTCAAAGGAGTTGTAAAACATGCGCCAGAGGTCTTTAAAGACCCAGTCAGAGCCTGGGTTATTAACCCACGCATTGACAAAAAATACAAAGCCGCCCCTACAGATCCCCCCTACATCAGAGGGCCCAGCACCCCTAGATTCCCTGGTAGTATCCACAGCAAGGAAGACGGCCAACTCCCAGACGTCAGGCGATGCACCACCACCGAACAAAGAGTCAAAACTCTTGAACGCATCCGGCAAGCGCACTGCATCAGAAGCTGCCAACATATGGCGTATCGCCAATACACAAGCGTTACTGGCTAGATATGACGGGGCCCATTATGACGAATTATAAGCAATAATGCAACACCTCCCTGTGCAACACCTCCCTGACAAATACAAAAACAGGGCAAACAAGTTAATTCAGGAGGGTAAAATCATCAATAATACCTCCATCCGTTGTGCCCTAGATGCAGCAGACACCGCCTCCAGGGCCATCAATACTAGCGTCCTCCTCCGCCGCCATGCCTGGCTCAGGATCTCAGAAGTGCAAGCTTCCATCCTGAACCATCCATTTGACCAGGAACATCTGTTCGGCCCAAAAGTGGATGAGGCCCTAGAAAAAATGAAAAAAGACAGACACGGCCAAATCTACAATCACACCCTCCCAGGCGCTCCTTTCGCCGTTCCTCCTTTCGGAGCACATCCAGAGGCTACTCCTCTGATACCGCTTCCACGTCCTACAAAGCTCCTACCCAATCCACCTTCACAAGGGGTTACCAAAGAGGCGGCTACAGGGGCAACAATAATAAAGGCAGAGGCAAAACAAACACCTACTCACTTAAATTACTCTAACGGATCAACCGTAGTTGATATGGGTGCACTTTAGTGGGGAGAGATGTGAAGGATCTAAATAGAGTAAATACCTACGTCTTCACCAACAGGTGAGCAAGGAAAAGTCTTCCTTTTTGTTTATTTACCCTCACACACCCTAGTGGTGTCATGCTTCATCATCGGGTCACCCCGACGCCTAAAAGTCGGGGTGGGCTCAACCACAGTATTGGGAGCTCTTGATAGAAGTTGGTGACCTGGGGGGCTGAATAAATTAAAATACCTCAAACAGATCCCCGGTTTCCCTTTATTCTTGGGTCTGTTTGGGTAACTAAAAAAACAAATGTTGGGTCTTATAAGGAATCTTATGGTCCTAAGACCCTAGTGCCAACATGTTTCAGTCCTGTAATGGCCTTATGGGTCCTGGACTTTCATCAGGGCTAGGTTTTGGCCTCCCTAGGAACCAGGATAAAAGGGGTTTCCCTATCCTGTATGCGATGCAAGGGCAGAGTAGCTGCTCCTTGTGATGATGATTGATAATTTACCAATCATGAATTGTACTCCATCTGTAAAGAAAAGACAGACCACAAAGAAAAACAAAGACAAAAGCAACATACATTTTATAGTAATGTCATTGTTTCTCTTCAAAACTTTGTCCCACATTGCGTGCTCTGGAACTAATTAATAAACCACTTGTGCCAATTTGTGTCTATGACATAGTGGTAATCAATTGCTTCCAAACTTGTGCCACTCACGTGCTTATCACATAATGCTGTTACGTGACAGATGATAGGTGGGGTGGCAGTGGTACTCAATTAACTGATCTTGATTTATGTCAGTATGTCTATGCTTATACTAGTAACACACTCCATGCCTCACATTCATTCCACATTCGTACCGTGTTTGTGAGAAGAATAGCGGTAATCGTAATCTTGTTGTATTTATCATTATCCCTCCTGATTCTGTGCATTAAAAAACAATAAAAAGATCACAGTCCCTTACCCAATTCTTGAATGGTTTCTGTGTCTCAGGGGACCGTAAAGCATCTAGGGGTAGCTTTATAGTCAAACCCTAAAATCGTGACCCCAGAAGGTTAAGGGAAATGTAAACAAATATGGTGAGTAGGATTTCTCTAACCTCAAAAGGTCGAATCCCTCGTATTCCCCATATAGAGAAACGACGGATAAAAGTTTTGGCGATCGGATTGGAAGTTGCCAGTCTATAACTTACTTCATCAAAAGTCCTGCCCCGCGTGCACACCTACTTGGCTCCGGTCCCCGGCTTTCGCGTTTATAAAGCGAAGGGACCGTGTTTTAATACCCGTGAGTTGTCATAGGAACAAATCGGTAGGCCGACCTGGGCGCGTATCCTCGTACGTAATAACGTTAATTACGTACCCGGAACCATGGGGCTTGTAGTTCCGTATTAGATTTGTTGACACACACGGAGATTTAAGTCTTTTACCACGACCTAAAAGTCTTTAATTGCTATTATGATTTGAAAAAAATGCAATATAAGAGCAATATATGCAGACTGTTGTTATTGACATATTGTTTTATTGTCGGCGTTTGACGTTGTGAGAATTACGTCATTACGTCTACAAACGTACCGGGAAACAAGGGAGATGTAGTTCCTTGTAACCTCAACACTGCGGACGAGTATAAATCACCTGGACCATTCTCCCTGACACAAGGCATAAAAATAAATGAAATAAATTAAAGGTGAGATAAAATAACGTGTTTTTACAAAGGTGCTATGACACCACAGTTGAAGCCCACATAGTGTGCCTGCTTCTTCGATCGATACTTGAACGCTTATTATTGGGGAGTTTTCACCGCAATGACAGCGAACTTATTGGTAGAATACCAATACTGATGCATATGATTTATTCGTATCCAGCTCGTAGTGAGGAAAAATAGGGGAGTTTTTATCTTGGTATATTCCGCGTGTTATTATCGAAGGAACTTCCTTTTTGTAGGAGATGATCAACCGGAGTCAAAAATATTCTTTATATATATAAAGGGTGTTATGTATATATATATGTATGCCCTTCAACGAAGGGAGGATAAGCTGGGCATAGCATAACGTGTACAAATGCTATTATTAGGAATTTGGACCAATTTTCATGTGGCCGCCATATAAGAGTCCCCAAGTTGGATAGACAGTTTTAGGGCGCGTATTTAATAAACAAGGAACAGAAAGGTGGCCTAGTTGTAAAAAACCTTTTTCCTTCATTTATTTAGTTGGTTCCAGGGTATACAATCATTAAGGCCCCTTTCATGGGTTTTTAATCGATGGACCCAACGTTGTTCGCGCTCTAGGAGTTTGTGTTGGAGGTTGTTTACATGTTTGATCTTTTCTATGATGGTCCACTTTATCTCTGTGTCTTTATGTTTTTTCTCATTGTAGTGTGCAGTCAATTTTGTTGCTGTTATTGCACGTCTTATTGTGCTCCTGTGTTCACTAATGCGTAATTTTACTTTTTGGCTTGTCATACCAATATACATTAGATCGCACGGGCACTTGATCATATAGATCACTGCTTCAGAATTACAGTTGGTGTGAGTTCTCTGTTCCCATGGAGAGTGTAATCCCAGATTTATTACTTTGGTGTGTTCTGTGAATGGACATGCTACACATGTGCCACATGGGTAGTGTCCCGTAACCTGAGGTGTACTCCAGAGGGTTGATTGACTGGTGATTTTCGGTGTATATGTGTCAGTATGTACCAGTAAATCTCGTAGACTTGTGTTCCTTTTGAATGAGAACATGGGTTTCTCAAACGTTATTGTATTCGATGTCAGGATGGACCATTTTTTGTTAATTATCTTCTTTAGGTCATTAGAAGATGTGTTATATGTTGTAACACATATCAATTGGTCACAGTGTTTCTTTTCATGGGTCTCTAGCAATGCCTCTCTTGGTGTATTGCGGGCTCTCTTATTTGCTTTATCTATGATCTTTCTCGGGTACAATTTTTGTTTAAGTTTGTTAGTGAGGATGGTCGCTTCCTTTTTGTATGTTTCCAGATCAGTACAATTTCTACGGACCCTTAAAAATTGGCCTACCGGTAGATTCTCTCTTAATGAGCGTGGATGTGCGCTATCGAACCTAAGTAGGCTGTTTTTATCCGTAGCTTTGGTAAACAGAGAGTTCTTGAGGGTACCTTCACTAGCTGTGAAGACTACGTCTAGAAAAGATATTCTTTCTTTATTCATAGTCATAGTGAAATGTAGATGGAGATTCAAACTATTGATCCATTTCTTGAATGTTTCCAGACCAGTGGTATCTCCTTCCCAAATCAGAAAGACGTCGTCAATATATCTATACCAACAACATATGTTGGCAGAGAACGGGTTATGTGTCCATATATGTTGGTCTTCAAAGTGTCCCACATATAGACAGGCCAGGCTCGGGGCGAATGTACTGCCCATCGAAGTGCCGTGAGTTTGTAGATATATCTGATTTTCAAACTTAAAAAAGTTTTCAGTGAGTGCTAAATGGATAAGGGTGGTGATCCATTCAATTGGCGCTGCCCATGGCCATTCTTCCTTTCTTAGGATCTCTTCAACTACCCTGATGCTCTCAGTCTGAGGGATGTTTGTATATAGCGCCTCAACGTCAAGGCTGACCAGGATGTTCTTATCTGGATTGTATTGTATTCCCTCCAGTCGGTTGAAAAGGTGCTTGGTGTCCTGTACATAAGACTTGATCTTCGTTACAAGGGGTCGTAGGAACCAATCTGTGTACTTTGATAAAGGTTCGAGAATGGACCCTATCCCAGAGACAATCGGTCTTCCTGGCGGTGGTATTTTCCCTTTGTGTATTTTCGGGATTGTGTAAAAAAGAGGTGTTCTTGGATCCTCCTGATTCAAGAAGTCATGTTCCTTCTTTGTGATCCAATCATTATCTAGTGCATCCGCGGTCAACGTGGAGATAGTTGTTTTGACCCGTTGTGTAGGGTCTCGATTAATCTTTTTGTAGTACTTAGTATCTGCCAGCAGGTTCATACATGCAGTTCTGTAGGCACTAGTACTTTGGATAACCGTGGCCCCTCCTTTATCCGCCGGTTTTATTATTAGATCAGTTCTGGACTGAAGGGAGGTTAAGGCTTCTCGTTCCTTCTTGCTCAGATTGTTGAATGTGTTTCTCCTGATTTGTAACAATTCTACCTCTTTCGTTACAGCTTCTTCAAAGGCGAGTACCTCTGGGGGCATCATGTTGGTAGGGGGATAAAAGGTTGATTTGCACCGTAGATCCGTGTGTGTTTCGTCCAGATGTGGGTCCTCTTTGTCCCTGAAGAATGTTTTCAAGCGAATCTTCCGGAAGAAGTCTCCCAACTCACATCGTAATCGGAATTTGTCCAAATGTGACGTGGGTACAAACCCTAGTCCTTTTTCCAGCACAGTTTCTTCATCTGTAGTAAGAATGACGTCCGTCAAATTTACCACTAGTCTCTCATGCTGCTCGTTCCTGGTTGTTGGTCCCTGGTGTTGCTCCGTGTGTTCATGGTGCTCCGATCTTCTTCCCATTGCACTCTTTTGTTCCCTCTTCTTCCACGTCTGCCTCTCCTGCCGCCCTGTCCTAAAAAACGTTGGTTGTAGTCGGGCTGGTAGTAGGGACCCATAGGGAACTGGGTCGGGCCTTGGAATGGGATTGGTCCAAATGGGGCGGGCCATGGGTACATCTGCTGGTGTCCATATCTCTGGTTGTAGTTGCCTCTCCGTGGTCTTCTGCCCCTGCCTCGCCTGCTCTTATTTGATCCGTCACTAGACCAGTTATCATAGTCAGAATCCGATGATCCCGTCTGTTCACTATATACAGATCCTGAGTCCGAATTTTCTTGACCTTTATAGTCGTCTCGGATGTAAGGATAGACCTTTTCATGACTGAACTTTTTTAGGTCTTTCTGTAGTTTGTTGATTTTACTTTGCATGAGATAATCTTTATGTTCACTTATCTCCTTATTCACTTCCTCAAGTTTTTTCTTATATAGGGATAGTTTTATCTCTGTCGCAAGTGAATCCTCACTTATTTTAATTTTGATCAAAAGAGCATCTGCTAAACGTTTAGCTGTATTGATGATTAAAATGAGCCAATCGCGCGAGCATCTCCACGCAATTAAAGACCATTCTTTTTTAAATTGGGGGTCTTCGAGAAAGATCCTAGGTGCATTGGTGACAAGTAATCCTGTTGGTGCTGTATTGCCTCTTAGGTACTCTGTCATGATGGCTCCATGTAACAAGATTTTCATTTGGTTACGTTTTAATTCCTTCAGCTCATCCCAGTTCTGAGCTTGGGAGAGGTTCCGACTGATGTTCGTGTCCGGTAATAGTGATGGTCCTGCTAGAATGGCAGATGCTATATCGTCTGAGTAGCCAATACCCAGTTGTTCTGCCATATTTTTACAATTAGATGATTAACTGTATCTTTAGTATATTGTTAAAAGGAGGGAGAGAGTCTTGTTACTCTTAGTTAGGCGCGTGAATTGAGTGTGAGTGCAAATGAGGGTTATTAGAAAAACATACAGTGGCTTATGTTACAGATAATTTCTGTTGATACACCCTGCAGCTGTGCGCTGCGCTAATAATATATTCACTTTAAAGGTAAACTAGAAAAACACTTTTTTTCATTACCTGGAGGGGTAGAGAGGATATCAAGTTAGAGTAACTCCTCCTATGATATAATCACTTACTCACTTAAATTACTCTAACGGATCAACCGTAGTTGATATGGGTGCACTTTAGTGGGGAGAGATGTGAAGGATCTAAATAGAGTAAATACCTACGTCTTCACCAACAGGTGAGCAAGGAAAAGTCTTCCTTTTTGTTTATTTACCCTCACACACCCTAGTGGTGTCATGCTTCATCATCGGGTCACCCCGACGCCTAAAAGTCGGGGTGGGCTCAACCACAGTATTGGGAGCTCTTGATAGAAGTTGGTGACCTGGGGGGCTGAATAAATTAAAATACCTCAAACAGATCCCCGGTTTCCCTTTATTCTTGGGTCTGTTTGGGTAACTAAAAAAACAAATGTTGGGTCTTATAAGGAATCTTATGGTCCTAAGACCCTAGTGCCAACATGTTTCAGTCCTGTAATGGCCTTATGGGTCCTGGACTTTCATCAGGGCTAGGTTTTGGCCTCCCTCACGTGCTTATCATCACATAATGCTGTTACGTGACAGATGATAGGTGGGGTGGCAGTGGTACTCAATTAACTGATCTTGATTTATGTCAGTATGTCTATGCTTACGATTACCGCTATTCTTCTCACAAACACGGTACGAATGTGGAATGAATGTGAGGCATGGAGTGTGTTACTAGTATAAGCATAGACATACTGACATAAATCAAGATCAGTTAATTGAGTACCACTGCCACCCCACCTATCATCTGTCACGTAACAGCATTATGTGATGATAAGCACGTGAGTGGCACAAGTTTGGAAGCAATTGATTACCACTATGTCATAGACACAAATTGGCACAAGTGGTTTATTAATTAGTTCCAGAGCACGCAATGTGGGACAAAGTTTTGAAGAGAAACAATGACATTACTATAAAATGTATGTTGCTTTTGTCTTTGTTTTTCTTTGTTGTCTGTCTTTTCTTTACAGATGGAGTACAATTCATGATTGGTAAATTATCAATCATCCTCACAAGGAGCAGCTACTCTGCCCTTGCATCGCATACAGGATAGGGAAACCCCTTTTATCCTGGTTCCTAGGGAGGCCAAAACCTAGCCCTGATGAAAGTCCAGGACCCATAAGGCCATTACAGGACTGAAACATGTTGGCACTAGGGTCTTAGGACCATAAGATTCCTTATAAGACCCAACATTTGTTTTTTTAGTTACCCAAACAGACCCAAGAATAAAGGGAAACCGGGGATCTGTTTGAGGTATTTTAATTTATTCAGCCCCCCAGGTCACCAACTTCTATCAAGAGCTCCCAATACTGTGGTTGAGCCCACCCCGACTTTTAGGCGTCGGGGTGACCCGATGATGAAGCATGACACCACTAGGGTGTGTGAGGGTAAATAAACAAAAAGGAAGACTTTTCCTTGCTCACCTGTTGGTGAAGACGTAGGTATTTACTCTATTTAGATCCTTCACATCTCTCCCCACTAAAGTGCACCCATATCAACTACGGTTGATCCGTTAGAGTAATTTAAGTGAGTAAGTGATTATATCATAGGAGGAGTTACTCTAACTTGATATCCTCTCTACCCCTCCAGGTAATGAAAAAAAGTGTTTTTCTAGTTTACCTTTAAAGCAAAACAAACACCGCCCGCTCTGCCCCCACACCTGCCCAATGACTTCCCTCCACTCCCCCCAGACCATCCCACTCCGGTCGGGGGCAGACTCCAAAATTTCCTTCATGTCTGGGCTACCATCATCTCAGACAAATGGGTGACACAAATAATTCGGTCAGGCTATTGCCTAGAGCTAATGCCAACCCTCCCCTCACTAAACATTCCACCCAGACAACGCCCAATGTCACAGGAACATCTAGCACTACTAAAGCAGGAGGTAATCTCCCTCCTACAAAAAGGGGAGATAGAACACGTTCCTACCAACCAATGAAATCTGGGGGTTTACTCCTTATATTTTCTCATACCAAAAAGGGACGAGACTCTACGGCCCATCCTAGACCTCCGGCCCCAAAAAGCATACATACACTCGGATAACACTTCAGCAGGTACTCTCCCAAAACGACTTCCTGGCCACTTTAGACCAAAACGACGCTTACTTCTACATTCCTGTTCACCACGCTCACAGGAAGTTCCTCAGATTTGTAGTGGACAACCAACACTACCAATTCAAGGTTCTCCCATTCGGAGTCAAAACAGCACCACGGGTATTCACCAAGTGCCTAGCAGTCGTGGCAGCACACCTCAGGAGACAACACATCCATGTCTTCCCATACCTAGATGACTGGCTAATAAAAGCCAGCTCATACAACCAGTGTGTACAACACACGCATGCAACTATCCTACCACTTCACCAACTGGGCTTCACGGTAAACCACGCAAAGTCCCATCTGCAGCCGTCCCACGTAAAACAATACCTTGGTGCCACCATAGGCACCTCAAAAGCGCTAGCCTACCCCAGTCCGGCCAGGATCACAAGCATTCAGGCTCTACGCGCAAAATTTATAGCACAACACTCCCTTCCAGCTCGAGTGTTTATGCAACTAATCGGGATGATGGCCTCTTGCATATTCATAGTACCTCACGCAAGACTCCAGATGCGTCCTCTCCAAGAGTGCTTAGCACTCCAATGGAACCAGGCCCAAGATCAATTAACAGATCTGGTGTTGGTAGACGGTCGTACCCATCGCTCTCTGCAGTGGTGGACCACCAAAAACCTTTCCAAAGGGCGACCGTTCCTGGACCCGGTTCCTCAGATAATACTGACAACGGATGCATCGCTCTCCGGCTGGGGAGCTCACCTGTTACATCACACCATACAGGGCAGATGGACACCTCAACAAAAGTTACTCCACATCAACCATCTAGAGTTACTAGCAATATTCTTAGCCCTGAAATCCTTCCAGACACAGATTTCAGGCAAGGCAGTCCTAGTCCACACAGACAACATGACAGCCATGTACTACATTCAAAAACAAGGCGGCACACACTCTCCACAGCTCTCTCAGCTAGCTCAGAGTATCCCCAGAAAATCTTTTTCCTGGCCCAACATGTCCCAGGAGTCCAAAACACTATGGCCGATCTACTCAGCAGACCGACACAACAGATCCACGAGTGGGAACTACATCCACAAGTTCTTCACCCGTACTTTCAACTGTGGGGGCATCCACAGATAGACCTCTTCGCCACCCACGAAAACGCCAAATGCCCAAGCTTCGCCGCCAGGTATCCACACCCATTGTCCAAAGACCATGCGATATGGATGAACTGGTCAGGCAAATTTGCGTACGCTTTTCCGCCTCTCCCACTCATTCCATTAGTGGTGCGCAAACTACAACAACACTCCCTCACTCTCATACCAGTAGCTCCAACTTGGGCCAGACAACCGTGGTACACCACACTGCTGGAATTATCTGTAGTACCACACCAAAAGTTACACCTCTCTCCACACCTCCTAACCCAGAACCATGGAGAGATCAGACACCCGGACCCAGCTCAGCTCATCCTAGCGATCTGGCTCCTGAAATCCTAGAATTCGGTTACCTCAATCTTCCCCCTGACTGTATGAACGTTATCAAAGAAGCTAGGCGATCCACCACTAGAGCATGCTATGTCGCCAAGTGGAAACGTTTTGTTGTCTACTGTCGCAACAATACCATCAATCCCCTAGATGTGTCCATTCAACACATCATAGGCTATTTACTACACCTGCAAAGATGCAATCTAGCCTATACGTCTATTAGACTGCACCTCACAGCTATAGCAGCTTATCTGCAAAACAGGCAACACCTATCCCTTTTTAGAGTACCTGCCATTAAAACCTTCATGGAAGGCCTTAAAATGATAATTCCACCTAGACTGCCACCCTCACCTGTGTGGAACCTAAACATAGTTCTCACCAGGCTAATGGGGCCTAACATGTGAAACCGCTTTTCTTGTAGCCATCATTTCCCTCAGAAGGGTAAGTGAAATACAAGCACTTACCATTCAAGAACCTTTTCTGCAAGTGCACCATAACAAGGTTGTTCTCCGTACCAACCCAAAATTCCTCCCTAAAGTCATTTCTCCCTTTCACATAAACCATGCGGTAGAACTACCAGTATTCTTCTCGCAACCACAAACCGTTGCAAAAAGAGCTTGTCACACACTAGATGTCAAAAGAGCCTTACTCTACTACATACAGAGAACACAAACTTTCTGCATAACCAAACAGCTGTTTGTCTCTTTCTCTCCACCACACAAGGGCAACCCCATCTCCAAGTCGGGAATAGCTAGGTGGATTGTCAAATGCATTCAGATTTGCTACCACAAAGCAAAACGAACGCTTTCCGTTCCCCCTAAAGCCCACTCTACACGCAAAATAGGGGCTTCAATGGCATCTTTAGGGAACATCCCATTAGATGATATCTGCAGAGCAGCTACATGGTCAAAACCGCACACTTTCACTAAACACTATTGTGTAGATGTGCAAACTAAGCAACAGGCTAGTGTGGGCTGTACAGGCTGTACTCAAAACATTATTTCAAACCACTGCAACAGATACGGGTGGTCGCCGCTAAGGGTGGGTACTGCTATATAATCTATGCACAAGTGTTGGCTGATCCCGCTTCTAAAATCTTACGGGCTAAGACAATGTCGTCCTGTTTTTTTAAAACTTCAATTACTGGATAGTGTTCATGTAGTATGGAGACTACTAATGTTCTTAAAGAGAGTATTCTTTTTGAGGAAAAGCTTAACTACGGGTGGTCGCCGCTAAGGGTGGGTACTGCTATATAATCTATGCACAAGTGTTTAATCTGCAGCTCATATGCCTCGAACGGAATATGCTACTTACCAGTATGCATCTGTTCTTGGCATGTAGAGCTGCAGATCTACACACGCCCACCCGCCTCCCCGGCTACCTTTATCTGTTCCAGTTTATCTTATTTAGATACAACACACATGGGCATCTTCACTGTTTATTACTACGCTCCATCATTTCCCTGCTGGCGAAAAACAATCTGAGGATGGAGCCGGAGCCTATACGCAATACGATCCAAAGGAGGAGTCACCGACCTCGTGACTTCCAAAGACTTTCCAAGAGGAAAAACAACTGCAAACATCCGGGCCCAACACCAGATGGCGATCTATGCACAAGTTTGTAGATCTGCAGCTCTACATGCCAAGAACAGATGCATACTGGTAAGTAGCATATTCCATTCCCCATAACCGTCCCAGGTTGCATCTGGCTCTCAAAGCTCTGTCTTCTTAAAGATCCTTTATGGAACAAGGATCAGTTCTGCTTCCATCCGCAGATTTGCACTCCGAAATGCTAGTTGCACATATCCTAAAAATTACTTTTCCTCTTACCATCTGGTATTGGTCCATACAGTTGACAAATGTTCTTGAAACTCAAAATGATTCCTGTTTGTATTTATTTTCAATAGATATCAATCCAATACACTGACTGTGAGTTTGTTTAAAGCTTAACTACCAATGACTAATTTTAACCTCTGATTGAATGGTTTTTAACTTTTTATGTAATAACATTGCACACTGTATGAAAGCATTTTACACAACATGATAGCTGCTAATTTTTAATCTCCATTTTTATTGAATATAAATATATTTTTTAATTTGTGCTTTTATGATTGTAAATTTTGTAACAATCGAATAAAGTTTTATGATGAATATGAGACGTACGTTACCAAAGGATGGCTATTTTTGGGAAATCTTATCTTGGTGTGTTTGAGGTCATGAGTGAGCTTTTCATTCATCAGAAGTTGCTATATTTTGTGAAATCACTGAGCGATATATATGGGGGATTCCCTTATTTTCCATTTCCCCAACACCTGGCCCACCAGGTACATAATCTGATTTAACTCACATACACATGCATTCCTGTTCCTGATTGGGGTGGTCCTGTAAATCACCCCAAGACCAGCCAGTATGATGTAACAAAGAACTTCCTTGATGTGGCTTAAGATATCTGTCCAGAAGTCCCTAAGAATTGGATACACATGTATAACACATGTATGAACACTTCAAGTCATCATTGTTTCCAGTATCTGTTTGGCCTTGACTCGTATATGTGGTGTAACGATTCAGGGGTACGCTTTTTAAAAAAAAAAAAAAAAATTTTATTAGTGCATGATGTCATAATCAAATATATCAAAATTCGTCTTTCAATACCAATTTGACACTTGCACAATAAGAAGCAAAAGAAAAATAAAACTGAGTTAAGATCATCATGCACAATTTTGTTGATTTATCCCCAGCCGTTGCCCACCCCACCCACCCATCAGGAGTTGTACACCATCCCTAATCTTTGGTTTGAAGATGCATTGAATAAAGAAAAAGAAAAAAGAAAGTACAATTAATAGTAGTCTCCCCACTGTCTGAGTCCTCTATCTTTCAAGCCATTTAGTCAATGGTTCACACATTTTAAAACCTTTTGATCGGCCCGCATCCTTCTTTTTTCATAAATAGCTTTCTCAAAATTATAGTTAGCCGTCAAACGAGACAGCCATTGGTGAAAACCTCGGGGGGTTGGAATCTAACCAAGCAGAAGCCAGGCATAATCATAGTACCGCTATACCTATAAAAAAAGATTTTTCTCCCGGCTTCCCTTGTAGACCAGGATCTACCCCTAATCTGATCAGAGATGGAGAGAGAGAAAGATCATTACCAAGCACCTCCTTAAAGTTAGAGATCTCTTGTTTTAAATTACTTAGAACATTGCATGTAGCAAATATATGGTTTAAATCCGCCTGGAATAATGAGCACCTGGGGCATAGAGTCCCTCTCCCCTACTTTGCGATCTTCTTTGGGGTATATTAGAGTGAAAAGCAAGATTTATAGTACTGGGCCTGGAGTCGAGCCGGAATTAGTACGTGTTGTGCTAATTCTGTTCAATGGAGAAATAAGTCTTCCGATATTCCTATTTCTTCTTTCCACTTTATCGCTCGTGCTTCCATATCATCTGGCATTAATGAGTTAAAAGAGTTATAAATGCCTCCAATAAGTAGTGGTTTATTCTTTCTCAGATTGTATGATTATTACCAAAGCCAATCGTGCCTCCACATTTTTTACTTAAAAAGGCATGTATTTGGAGATATTTAAAAAAATCTCTCCTATCTAGTTCGTACCTTTCCTTGAGATTTTCAAAAGAATCTATATCCATCAGCGTGTAGAAATCCCCAAGTTTGGATAGACCTTTTTCCTGCCACTTTCTGACTATATAGTCTTTGACAATTTCCGGCAGATTAGGATTATTATAGGTCGGTGTGTAACAATTCAATCGGCCTAATCCCAGCATTTTACTAACCAATTTCATAACTCTATATCCACCAACCAGCGTCTTAAAGTGTACCTTCTTATAGTGGCAATCATTCAAGAATCTCCAAGCCCATCCTCATGCATCTTCACCCATTATAAGTTCAATAGGTGTCGGTATATCTTCTAAAGATTTTTCTTTTGGCTTTTCCATAATAAGAGTTAGATTGCACAAAAGAGTAGTTGCCCAATAATAAAACCTTACATTTGGCAAAGCCAATCCACCCCTCTCTTTTGGCAAGGTTACGTATTTGTAAACCCTTCTGGGTTTTTCATATGCCCAAATAAAGCGTGAGAATAAGTCTTCAATTTTCTTCAAACAATTGGTAGTAAATTCTAACGTAATTGCCCTTAAAAAATATAAAAATTTGGGGGACAAAAAGCATTTTTATATTGCATCTACCTATAATTGATAGATGTAGTTTATGCAACCTTACTAGCTCAGTTTTAGTTTTAGCTATCAGTGGGTCGATATTGCCATCCACAATATTTTCTATATTGGTCATAATATCTACTCCAAGATATGTGGCCTTATCAACCTGCCTAGTGTCATTACCCATGCTAACATTCTTGCAAATGATTTGAGTCTTAGTGTTATTAAGAGAGTATCCTGAAAGTCGCCCATATTTCGCCGCCTCTGCCTCGATCTCACACACAGATATTCCCAGGTTAGAGGTCACTAAGGCAATATCATCGCCATAAGCCAACACTTTGGTTTCCCAGCCAAGGGAAGTGATAGGACTAATATTTAGATTAGCCTCCAGCTGTCGTAAAAAAGGATCTATATAAACAGCGAACAGAAATGGCATGCTCGGGCATCCCTGTCGGGGACCTCTTGTTATATTAAATGAATCTGTGAGTTCTCCATTTATATATAGTTTTGCTGTGGGTTGAAAATAAAGAATCTTAAATGCCTGTATGAATCCTTGGCCTATTCCGGCCCTTGCCAGGGTCTCCAATAAAAAAGTCCAGGCGACCCTATCAAAGGTCTTTTCGGCATCGAGCAAAATCAATGCTGTTGGATCCTGAGTGATATTGGCAGCGTCAAAGAGTGATATAGCCCTTCTAATGTGATCTATAGTGCCACGTCCTGGAATGAATCCATGTTGTCTAGGTGACACTACTTTATGAATTACCCCCACCAAACGAACAGCTACAATTTTAGAATCGATCTTGCTGTCGGCATTCATCAAAGTTATAGGGCGGTAGGAGCCAGATTCTAGTGCTGTTTTGTTCTTTTTCAGGAAAACTATTATTTTTGCTTGAGTCCATGATTCAGGCGGCCTCCCCCCTTTAAATACATGTTCAATTAGCTGGTGCTCCTGCCAATTGCTGTTCGATGGGCAAAATAAGACTCTGGCCCGGCAGGGAACAGGAGATGCCATGACAGGTTTCAGATTATCCATCACCCTTTTAAGAAAGGTCAATGTTTTTATTCGACCCTGGGAGAGACGCTCAACCTGCACACTCTGCGTTTCAAGGACACAATGTATGCCGCCTGCGGACCGCCATACGAGGGCTGCGTATCATGGAACTCATGCCAATGGAGCCTTTTCTATAAGCCTCTCCGGGGGCCTTGGATTGCATCTTCAAAAGAATTTGGCTTTATCTGTAAGATTAAAAAGTAGCAAAACCTCAAAGAAGAATCGAAAACAGACTTTGCAAGAAGAAGATGATGATGATGATGACGATGATGATGACTTAGATCAGCATGGTTTTGAAGATGAGGTTGGAGAAGACCCTAACCTTCCAAAGGATTACAAAGATCTTGTCAAATCGGTGCAGTCTTTCCGGTACGATGTGGTCATGAAAGCTGGCCTGGATATTGCAAGAAGCAAAGTGGAAGACGCATTCTATGCTAACCAACTTAGACTGAATGGAGAAAAGCTGTGGAAGAAAAGCAGAGCTGTAAAGGTTGGAGACACGTTGGATCTTATACTTGATCAAGATAAAGAAGCAGAGACTGTGACCGTTCTGAGAGTGGTCCTGAAAAATGTGGCAGAAGAAAAAACTGGAACTGACAAATACAAAGTATTGCTAAGACGCTGGAAAAACTTAAAACTTCCCAAGGAGGATGTGCTAAAGTAGCTGTTCTGCATGTGATAATAACCAATGCCAAACGTGTGCACTTAAGCAAATTGAATTTTTTGGATGAGAACCATGTTTCACGATTTGAAAACACCCTTCTGCGTGAATGGTTCTGCTTTTTTGTTACATAATCATGTTGGCTGCTTGTTCTGGAAATATTTCGAAGTAGATTTCCACAAACGTTATGTTTGTCCTGATGCATGGTCACCTAGTGTTGCCTTATTTTTGTCATGTCCCAGAGACAGCATAAGCAAATAAAGGTTCTGATAGATTTTTTACTTAATTTTGACTTGTTTACACCTAGCAAAATAGCTATCCAAGCCATAACCAAATTCTAACCTTTCAAGATCCCAGCAGTGTCTCTCCCCACACTTGCTTCTCATGGCTGGTCTAAAACCTATACTGAATCTACTCAGGCTCAGCATATTTCTGTCCACTGCGACATGCAAAATCGTGGTTCAGAGCTATATCTACTCACCACTAGAGATCATTGATAGGCTGTAAAATCAACAACAGTGCATGCTTAAATATTCCAGTGAGGTCCTAGTACGGAAAGTTCTAAGATTTGTGGAGGGGAGAAATACTTCCTGTACAATATATTGCCCTTTGATTTCAACTCAGGACCACACGTTTTCACCTAGACTTTACATTTTCATTTTCTAAGAATTCACATTGAACCCTACTTACACCACTGGTTAGTGCAGGTCTGCTCCCTCAAGATGAAAACCGGATGCCTTTCACCAACCCCTAGTGTCGCTGGTCGATGCAAGAAGGAAAGTCCTCTTACCCACCAAGGTTGTTGGTGACCAGTGCTCCCTTCAACAGGCTTGTGATCCTTTGTGAAATGTGGTCCCAATTCCACACCAGCCCTGTAGTCACTGCGCTGTGAGGGCTTGATAGTCTTTTATTTGAAGGTACTTTCTTTTGCTTGTATTGGGATGCTAAGGATTTAGCTGCGGTGTGCATTCTGGTGGCATGGGGTTTTGTACCAGTTTCCCACAATATCCTTGTCAGCATGTTTTGGCAGGCTCATACATGTCTGGTGGGGGAACAGCCATCCAGTCCTCCTCATTCTCAGATGTTGTTCACTGCCGATTGATTTAATGGAGTTAGTATGACACTTTAGGCTCCACATCTTTTGGCTTCCAGCAGACTCCTTCCATCATGTTATCATGCTTGAGCTAAAGATATATTTGGCTTTGAAGCCCTCAATGCCTTTTTGCTTGGTAAGAACAATTGTTGTTGACCCTTCCCAAGTTTACGCTTGCCAATTGATGTTTGGAACCAGTTACTAACTCGGGGCTTCTGGCTGTCAGCAGCCCCTCTACAGAAAACTGTTAATATCCAAGCTGACTTGCTTACATTCACATAAATGAGGGTAGACTTACTTCTGTTCAGGCATTGGTATACTTCAGCAGTGGATTTTTGCATTCATGCACAACTGCAAGCGCTGTTTTCATTCCCTTAATGGACAGAGATACCCTCTTCCAACCAGACATATTACTCATGAACGGCTCCCGCTCCCCTCCACTGAATCCCACTGTAAATGCTTTTACGACAAGATGACACAAAAGAACAAAACCTATATCAGAATATCACAAATCAAATCGTGCTGCATAATGAATAATAAGCATAGATAATACATGAATAAACAATACAGGAGACCAGCCACATCGGAAAATCTTGAATAGAATCCACCTATTTTTCACAAAAGGACCCCAAATGCGTGCAAGCTGAGGAATTTCCCGAAAAGCAGCTACAATTAAGATTTCCATCCTACAAAAGTCTATAAAACAGGTCCACCAATAACGAAATTGATGGGATTGACATCCTACTAATAATTCACAACCCCATAACCTGGCAATTAAGATCGCTGTGAAAACCATCCCTTCATGTTTCAAAGCTGCATCAATGGAACACCCAAGTATAATGAAATTAGCTGATGATTAAAGCATCCCACATGCAAGGTATTTCTTTGAAGATGCTATCCCAATACTCCATAACTTACCACCGTAAACAAACAGGTGGATGAGATCTGTTTCCTTGTCTCTACATTGGAAACACAGTTTAGTGTACAGTATCATTAGAAAAGATTTTTGGACCTATTACACAAATCCTGTATTGTTTTGTAATGCAGCATTTTGAGATGCACCACTTTCACCAAGCTGTGACCCCGAGAAATGCTATCCATCAACACTTCCAACTCAACAACCATGCCCTGTTGATATGCCTTGATAATCGCCTCAGGCAAACAAGGGTATGTAAAAAAAAAAAAAAAAAAAAAAGTAAATCCTGCCTAAACTATGCCGTATAGTTTTTGCGCCTCAAAGGAACAAAGTACCCCATCCTTATAGAGCTGGCCTACATTGTGTAATTGTATTTGCCACTTAAAAGAGTACCCGTATCCCTAAAGATTAGTAGCAAGGTGGAACTATAAAAAAAAATATTGTATATTTATTAACACTGGGAATTTCAAGATACACAAGCCATTGTTTCCAAATATGGGTCAAAACTTCTAAAGACGTGAATATAACCTTAACGTATGATATTACCAAAGGACAAGAACCCCCTCACCCACCAACGTCCTGATATGCTATGTATAATCTGAAAGCAGCCAGTCTAATTTATTCAAGCCCATAACCTGCAATGTTCTACAAGAGCAGCCCAAAGAAATGCCTTAGCTTGGTGAGAGGCCACCTTCCATGATTCAGTAGAAATCTCCAAACCATTTTGCAAGGTATGGGCCGCAAAAGTAAAAGAACTTTGGGAGAAGATTTTCTGCCGGATGAAAGAAAAAGACGACATAACGTCTGTTGGCATTACAATATAGTATGGAGTTTATAAAATGCACGCGGAAGGCCAGTCAGCTCTGTGGAACTGGAATCTGAACTTCAACTTACAATGTGGCGGACAGTTTGTTTTATGCCTTTGTAACCACAAATATGTTATACATTTGCATATTAAATCAAACGTTTGCTCAAGCAAAAAAAATAAATAAATTAGCTGGTGCATACCTTCTTTCAGTCCAGTTGAAAACTTCTTATAGAATTCTAGCGGGATGCAATCCATACCAGTAGCTTTGCCATTAGGGAGGCTATTTATGGATAGTAAAGTATCAACTCACTGAGGGGTCTCTTCCAATTGTAACTGTTCATCTTGAGGCAGTTGTATAGCTGGGAGTTTATTAAGATAGGTCTTAATGTCATCCGAGTAATTAGAGTTGGTCTCATGATATAGATCTTGATAATATGAATAAAACACCTTTCGAATGCCTTCTGGGTCTATGATTTTACCTCGTGTGGAATCATTAATAGCTGCAATTGAATTCCGTGTGGCTTTTTGTCTTGCCCTAATCGCTAGGTGGTGACCAACCTGTTAGCTACATTCATATGCTTCCTGCCTCCATACAGTTAGTCTATCTGCTGCCCTTTTTGCTATTTTTTCCATAATGGACGATTTAGCTACCATTATTTTTGCAAGCGCATCTGCTGAATCCCCCCATCCTGTATTACTGTAATCAACTCTTCTTCTGCCGCCGCCAAGCACCTCTGTTTGTCATTTAATAGTTGATGTTTCTCTTTATTCAAGGAGAGTAAAAAGCGAAGTGTCTCTCCTCATATTGCTGCTTTCAATGCATCCCACACTACTTCTATCCCTGTACTCCCCAAGTTCTCTCTAAGAAATTGAGGGATCCACAACCTCCTGTGTACAATATTCATTATTCAGGAGTAAGGATCGTTCAACACTCCAATTGGTCATGCTTCTATTTCCGAGCCCTGCCCGTCTAAATTCAAGTATTAAGGGGTTGTGGTCTGCCACTATACGGGGTGCTTTTTCTATTGAGCTGTACAGAGATGTAAAATAGAATGGGATGCAAAGATAAAGTCTAGTTTTACAAGTTTATTGTGTGGAATGGAATAGAATGTGTATCCAGGGTCTAAAGGGAGTTGTGCATGCCAAACGTCAATGAGTGCTTGTTCAAGGCATAATGTTGTCAAGGCTCTCAACACCTTTGGTCTCCTACCATTTCCTACCACTATAAGTCCAATTATTATCAGAAATTATATTCTTGTTGGCGGGCAAATTTATATTGAAATCACCACAGATGATCATAGGTAAAGGCCATGTAGCCCATTCATTCTTCATATGATCAAGTACTACCGGGTCATCCAAGGTGCTTCCATATATTGTACCTAGGGTGAATATATTTCCATTCTCTCTACGACATTCTGTGATAACCCACCTCCCGTTGTGATTGACTGCTGTGCGTGTAAATTGGATCGTACGATTAGCCGAAAGAATTGCTACCCTCCGTGTCCTTGTGTTTTGTGTTGTGGCCCCTACGACTGTATATCCAAGTGTATCTAATAACTGAATCTGGGCCCTTTAATGTGCATTTCCTGCATACATATGATATCAGCTTTAAGCAGGTGAAGCGCTGCGGCAGTATTCCGCCTTTTTTTAAAATCATTAAGGCCGCAAATGTTAATTGTTGCTACTCTTAGTTTACTCGGTCTAGTTTAGTACGGTTTTAAACTCCTATAATCAATACCAAAGAGAAGAGAAAGACACCAAAAGAAAGTTAACCCCCTAAGTGTCAACCCCTGCCCCCACCCTGCAACTACTCTTCCCCCCCCCCCCCCCCTCCGTCCCCACCCACCACCCCCCACCTACCATTGAGGCTGCCTGGATGAGAACATCTGAGCAATCAGACCCCTGTACCCCCCCAGCCGACCCTACCACTATTCTTAATTTTGCCTTGTTATAAGCCCGTCCTTCCATATGTCTATTTCCTATTCATTTCAATAATCCTTTTCCCTGCATTTAGAAGAAGGAGAGAAAGATCACGTTTTAGTCTTTTAGTTTAGTGATCTCTCGTAGATATAGCTGAGCCTGGATTTCAGAGGTAAAACTTTGCGTGGCCCCCTTATATATAACCTTTAGCTGGGCAGGGTTTTGAAGTTATACAGTGGCACCTAGTTGTTGCAAGGGAGCGAAAAGTTGTCTCAACCTCCACCTGCGTTCTACAATAGCATGGGCAAAGTCCGGTCTTGTGAAAAATGTAACGTCATTGAATACCCTCTTGTTAGCAGGTCTTGCTAAGTCATAAAGTAGCTGGCGCAGAAGGAAGTTGCCAAAATATAGTAGCATAGCGCATGGGTATTGTGTTGAAGACGCAGGACGTTTAGATGGTGTCAAAGGAAAGCGATGAGCACTTTGTATCTCTTTATCCCAGTCCCGTGAGTCTAGTTCAGGAAAAGCACCTTTGAGAAGCATGACCATAAAAGCCCTTGGATCACTCCATTCCGCTCCCTCCGGGATCCCAAGAAAGTGGAGATTGTTACATTGGAGTCTATTTTCTTGCTCCTCGACTTTAAGCATTAAATCCTTTACTATGCCTTCATGCTTATCTCCTGTGCCTTCAAAGTTGAGACATCCTTTTCAAGATTCTTCGTACGTATTTCAGCCGAGGCCCTTCTGTCTGCGATTTCAGCGCATGTTCTACCCACTTTCCTTATTGTTCCTTGCTATTTTTTCGTAGCATGGCGTGATCGTCGATTATCCTGCTTGACTTCTTCTCAAAAGCTCTTGAATGGAACACCTCCAAGAGAGTGAGTTCGTTCTTACTACATGAATTTCCCGAGTTTCCATCGTTCATATCGCCCATTGCTCCATGGTTACCACCTATGCCTGGAGTTGGATCTGATGGAGATACTGGTTGTGATACTGTTTGTGAAGATGGGTGGTTCGATCTGAAATCTGCTGTGGTGCGTTGATCTCCCCCCCCCCCCCCCCCTTGTATGTCTGTTGGATATTTTTAGTCAGCAGCTTTTTTGTGTAGCAGTTTTTAACAGGGTTTCTGAATCTGTGTTACTGTCCACACTGCTATCCTCATCGTGTCTCACTCCATCACTAGATAAAAATGTGCCAGTATCAGCGAGTTCTGATTCCTCTGATGTAAATTGTGGTACTTCCATAATATCCGGCTTCTTGGGTAGAGAGCATGCTGGTTCAGACTTTTTGCTTCATTCTCTACGGTACTATCCAGACCAACATAGCTGGCTTTTTTTGGGGGAATGGTAATACCAGTCTCCGTCTCAATCTCATTGAGATTTTCCAAATCTGTTAAGGATTCATTTATAGGTGGTCTAGAACCGCTCTCTTCCTAAGGGGGCATTGATAGCTCTGCTTCTGCGTCTTCATTAGGAGGAACAATGGCGTCATTTGGGGTCTTTGATCCTCCGGTACCACCCCCTCATCCGTTACCTGATTGTGTACTTTCCCTTCTTTTGCGCCAAATATATTGGAAATTAGGTGCTGTATATTATGTACTTGTTTAGAGTCCATGAGTTTGTGCTTTTAGATTGTACTTTTTTTTCCCTGTTTAGCCCCTCGTTCACTCCTCTTTACAGAATTAGGACCTACAATTTGCTCCCGATTTTTGGGCCCTCTTGTCTCGGGTCGCTTCTGACAAGCCTCCATTCGAGAATCCGGATTAAGTTGTATACCCTCATTTAAGTCAGAGGCAGGCAAATGTACGTTTCTATACTTCAGTGATTTCACCCCTCGCCTGCCATCCTTACTTGACTGCTTCCACAATCCTGGAAAGAATGTATCCTTCGTTCGCCACCTCTCATACAGCCCACGCGCTGAAGTTGTCTGCAGCGTTTAGAGACCTCGCTCAAGCCCTCTGTGGCTGTGGCTGTAGCTGTCAGGAGACTGTGGATGACCGATAGGAAGTACCTCATAGAGATCGGTGCAGGAAGCTGCCGCAGGGCAGAGCCGGTCGAGCCCGCTCTGGCTTTGAGCGACAACTACTGTGGCCTGTAAGAAATGTACCCGATCCATATATCTGGTGCTTTTGCAGTTATATGCTGTGTATGTCAGATATTTGCCGGGAATTCAATTCACTTCAAAGTCTCTTGCGACAAACAGGCAGGACTTGAAATTTTCTTAAGGTCGGAGTCGGCGCAGCGGAGTTGTGCGGCTGCTACTCAGGCGCCATTTGCCTCTCCCATCCAGGGGTACCCTATTGCTGGCAGATTATCTTCGTGCTGATTTCCTTTATAGGATACTTTTATGTTTTTGGGATATCTCACCACAATAATTCCAGTTTTTCTCTGAGATCCCTCGCTTAACAGTGCTCTTTCTGTTTCTTATTTTGCCTGAAATTATTCCCCTGGAGCCCAAATGTATTCTAGCAAATCTCTGCATATCGATCAACTTTTCTGTCGCCATTGCTCTTTTCTGGGGTTGTAGGACCCAATGTCTTAATTATGTCATTGTAACCTGTTTGTTTCTTTCACTCCATTCTTTTTTGCAATCATCAAATGTTTTACTTCCACATAGCCGGATAGATCAGATGCTCCCCTGCATTCTCCCTCTACTGTTTGAAGCTTATCCCTGGAGAGCTGGAAACATGTTTATTTAATGTACCGGTGTGTTTGGGAGGGGTAGTTGGTCCTCCTTCCTCGCTATGTCACTCTATCCCCCACTTTTTGGGAACTTTGTGATATTTCCTTCCATGTCAAGTCCGATAATAATCTTCCCGCAACCACTTATGTATTGGGATAATTGGGGTTGTTTTGGAAAGGGTCGCTCTATAATCTATTTTTAATTACCTTAAAACACCATAGACATGAGATACACATTAGTTTCCATCTACATAGGTGCCTTTTTATCTGTTTACGAAGTTCTGGCCTCTCTGAGAGCTTTGCATTGCGGAAGCTAGGTTTGCATAAAGTTAGATGATAACGCGACCACCCAAACAAAAACGATAAACTTCTGTAATAAATGGCTAACTCAGAGGCTCACTTGCACCCATGTTTCTATTCTCTATGTGGCAGATCAGGGTAAGGCACTGGCTAACGATTGATCCTGTAACCAAAACTAGAGGGCGGATGTACACACTACCTTAACTAGAGTATGTAAATGAAAGTGGCTTGGTGTCTGTACTGCAGATTGCACCAAAATCATTCTGCTGAGAATGCTGCAGAATCCAATGTTTAATGTTTAAGAAAAAAATCGAATAAGTTAGGTAGATGGCTCATGAGTAGTGAAACTATGGCCAGGGCAAACTTATATAAAGATTATATTCCTGGCGCCATGAGAGCGAGGGACACATCAGACTATCTTGTTAATTTGAAGCTTAAGGTATAATCACTGGCTTTTGATCTAGCCTATGATTTCACACAGCCCTCTCTTGAGTCAGACGCACACATTTTCTGGCGGCTCTTAGTTATGTGAATTAAAGTTATTATTTTTTATTTTTAATGATAAACTTAGTCAATGACTAGAATTGGAACAGTGTAATTTTTTTCAGACGCTTGTATTTTTTATTCTGCAATCATTCCCACAACACATATAAGGTTGAAATGTAGCTGGATAAATCAGTTCCTTGTTGCAAAATCTAAAAACAGTATGATTTGTGATCTTTATAACACATGGAGTAGCAGCTTTAAAACCATTTTTGTGGCAGGAGCTTAGCTTCCACCTGGAGGGGGGGGGGGTGGCAATATTTGGGGATTAAAGCTGTATAAAGTGTCAAGTGGTGTAGACTGTTGACTGCCTTGTAGCTCATTGAAGAAGGTATAACGAGAATTGTACAATTGAAGCTGTTCAAGGCAGGTTACAATAGTTTTTTTCGTTAAAACAATTGTTTTAAGTTCTTGCAGTCAGGTGGACAGTTATGATCTGAATTTGCATTACCTCAACCTGAAACAGAAGTGAAGATCAATAAATGTTGTTACCAGTGAACATTATCTGTACTATCTGAATAGTATTTCCAGTCTAGGGTAAGGGAGGGCTCTGTTCCTAGGGCCTTATGTTTCATTGGGAGCAAGTCTAAGTTGACTTCATGGCTTAAAGTCATACCAGGGTAGGTTTGATGTGCCGAGTTGACATACCTTTGGGGCTTACTGTATTGATTGCATGCGGCCTACGACTGGATCTTGCACTGAGGTGTCTTTGGAACTTAAAGTCGACATTTGACTAGAGGTGCTGCTGTACCCTACCATAGGGCTTGCTGCAAGGTGCTTCAGAAACCTAAAATTGCTATTGATACTGAGCACTGGTGTCAGTTTTCTGAACCTCTTGGGTGCCCACTGCTTTTTAGGTCTCGCTGAGACAGCGAAAGCTGTCTCTTTGAGACATTTTGTAAGTGGATTTTTGAAAGTGCTTCCCCTGGCATAGAGCTACAGTGCACGAGGCGTGCACGCGCGCAAAGCAGCCATATGGCTTTGTCGCTCTCCCCTGTAGCCCCTCTCCGCCCCCTTCCCTGCTGCTATTTCACACCAGTTTATCAGAACTCGCTCTTCTCTCCCCCACCCCCCCACCATCGCGTCTCACGCGTCCAATGCTTGTTTTCTTTGCTGCTCGTATTTCTACTCGACGCTGTTTATTTATTTAGGTTTAGTTTATTCATAATTAAAAGACACTGAAACGATGCAGCCCACGCCGAGGATTGAACCCTGTTTACCTGCTCCAAAGTCGGCAGCGTTATATGTTGAACCACCTCCTCGCACCATTTGTATCTTTTGTTTTTTAATGGCTTTGCTTCTGTCTTTGCTTTCGTCCTCCCACCACTCTCCAACTATCATTCAGCTGCTTTCCGCCAGCGTCTATTGATCTCCGCCTGTCTCTTGCTCTGTTTCCTGCTCCCTGCTCTATTTAATCTGCAGCCCTCTGTCTGCACTTGTTTATTTTTTTGTTTACGGGTGTATGCGACAGCAATGGACGCAATAGTCGCGATTTTCAGTTCACATGAGTGCCCTCAATTGGAAATAGTTATGTTTTCCGTAGGCATTTGTGAAGGATGTAAGCAAACAATAAATACAAAGCACATCTCACCCCGCTAGTTCTGAAACTTTTAGCAATGTGCGCGGAGGAGAAAAAGGCTGGCGGCTCGGAGCCAATGGCACTCAAATACACATGCGCTGAGTCTGCAGAAGGCTTCCTCTGAGCTAGGACACTGCTGAATGAAGTGTGTTCTCCGTCAAGCTGTGTTTATGTTATGAAGACCAGAGGGGGTGCAGGGGCGGGGTGACATGTTTCTTAGGAACAGAAGCACTCCCGCTCCGCCATTCAATAAAAATAAAGGGATTTCTATTTTTGGTGGGCTGTCAGGAGTCCGGCAAGGGCACACTCATCAGCACGAATGATGGAGGAAGCGAAACAATTCCGAGTATTTATACGTCTGGCCTGTGTGTATACACACACCGCGGTGACCTGGAATAATTTCTGCTGTTATTTTAATACTAGTGGAAATAAATGACCTGGGCTCGGCAGGCGGGGATGGCTTATTATGGACACTCCATGCTGCTGCAGCGGACAGACAACTATACCAAGTTTAAAAACTCTCTCCAAACCCGTTCTGGAGAATTTAGTGCTGATGTAATATGGACTCCAACCGCGGTAGAATCTGTAACACAATTTATCACCTTACAGACAGAATTTAAAGGCTGTTAAGGAGAGCGCTGGTTATGCCTTCTCATCTGCTGTTGCCCAAGGCTTTTTAAATATATTTCCCAATTTTGCTACAATCGTTGCACCTGCGCTTTACTTTATCATGGTTAAAGGTAAAGCGTGGGTGCCGCGATTGCTGCAAAAGTAAAGAAATAGAGAAAAAAATCTATTTCTTTAATTTTTCAACAATTGCGGCACCCACAACTCCTTTGCTGCTTCTTGCGCTTGTGAGCTATTAAGCAACTCACTGCAGCCAGCAGAACCTGCTACGCACCTCTTTTTTCTGTGCATCTCATTTACCAGCCCGTGTAGCCGCGGTGCTGCCGCCATGGCGAAAACATTAAGGGGGCTGCATCAAATGGGCTTTATTTTTTATTTTTTTTTAACTTTAACACTGGGCGCGGGACCCGCTTCAAGGACACCATGCTCAGTGTTCAAGTTAAAAAAAAGAAAGAAATTGAGCGTGGTGTCCTTGAAGCGGCGCCGGCAGAAATGCTTGTTTTTTTCTGTCACCCTTCCTTCTCTTTGTGTGTTTCCCCTCACTCTTGTTTCCTTTCCTCTCAACTGTTTTTCTCCCCCTGTCTGTCTTGATGTGAAATGAGATGCAGGGCGCGTGGAGACGTGGATGGCAGGCACTGGAGTGCTTGTTCTATTTGCAAAGATTAAGGAGCGTACCTTCTGCACTCCAAAAATTCACTGAAATAAAGATGGTATCTGTTTCGCAGGAGGTGCAGCAAAATAAATCAATGCACTCACATTCATATCGATATATGAATAAATATACGTAAGACTCATTAGAAAACAAAACACGTCTATGCATAGTTTATTATTTGCAGATGCAGCCATTTATTTGCATGCTTTTCAGAAACAACCATCGAATCTCTTTGCAATCCTTTATTGTCCGAAGAATAAAAAATAAAGATTATTGAAGTCCTCAAAATGACTTCGGTGCATGCCAAAGACTCCAAAGGGATTCAGAATTACATGATCGGAAGTGCCTCTAGAAACAGCCAACTCTCTCTGGACTGCTAGGGCAGCTCGGTCCATGGGCAGATCGCGTTGACTGCATGGATGCCAGTAAAATATCTCACTGATATTTCCCGATGTTATCACTTGTACTGTTGGCGGGTCCATTTTGTAGCAGTTTGCGTGGCCATTCAGGCTGAGTATGTTTCTTTGCACACTGGGCAGCCTGCACGAATGACATATTTGCATTTGACACTCAGTGCAGTTGTCAATGGAAAACTGTACCAGAACCAGTGCATTTTAGGAAGTTAAAATGTACGTAAAAAACTATTGCACCTTCAATGTTGCAATGTGGTCTATCTGGTAAGCGTAGATAAGCACATTTGGACATCAGCTTCTTTCTTTAACAAGCATTTACAATGGAATAGGTCTTGCATTTACGCGAGTTTGAGATATTGACATTGCAAATAACAATGCCTTTTATTTTTAAAACATAAATAAAAGGCATTGTCATTTACAATGCCAATAGCTTAAACTCGCATAAATGCGAGACCTATTGCATTGCAAATGCTTGTTGATTTGTGCTGTGACGCACATACCAACTCTGTGAAAGATAGGATGCTTTGAGTTTCACTTAATTCAACATCCAACTCCCGAGGAAGGCTAAGAGTCCCAGTTTGCTACTGAAGGCTTTGCTTCATTTGTTATCTCTTCTGTTCCCCTATTAGACCTATCGCCGAAATGGGCAGACCAGGACGTCGATATTTTGACAGCAACTCCTCTATGAGACTCTGACACTAGGACTGTGCTCTTGGAATCTGGTTAGAGGAACCACCTTTTAATCTGGCTTTGTGCTCTTTATTTAAGGGGGAAGATCACTACAATTCTTCCCTCGGGGTTTTAGGGAAGGTGGGTGGAAGTTGGACTCTGGTTATGGCTCTCCAGATGAGGTTCTCTCTAATCTTTCTCTGCAGGAAGTGGAAATTTTTAAAGATTTTATTATCTTATTTTTTAAATCACTGCTGCTCTGGGCTTCCAACGTGTAAGAGGCCATCTTTGAGGATTTTTTCTGGGTTCCCCCACCATTCATCCTAGCCTCCGTAACTTCAGATTTTGTACGGTATTATTTATCCAAAATTAGGCATACATTTCCACTGTCGAAATATGAGGGAAGTACCCTAATACTTAGAAAAGGGATGGGTATTTGTAACACAAAGGAATAAATTCCCTTTTCAATATGTCTAAGGAACAAACCTAGTCTGAGAGAACAATAATGCCAACAAACTGGATATGCAAATTATGTGATATAGGTGACCTATCCCCCGTATACTGAATCGCAAGGAGGGTGGAAAGAGGATAAAAGGGTTCAAGTACAATCACAATCAAGTACAAATATATTCAAATATGTCATAGTTTTATTAAAAACTTATATAAAATGAAGTAGATACATAGATCAATAAAGTCGTATCCACATGATTACAAGATTTTTTTACACATCATTAAAAACACACTACTTCTAAATTGATTAAAAAGATTATATTCAAAGAACAACTGTTGACGCGGCGTTTCCGTGAAAATCAGATTTGTACAGTTGCGGCGTACCCTGAGGAATTGACCGAAGGGGATGTTATCTTTCTGGCTCAACGGATGGTTACTCTTATAATGGAACATCCAATTCCAAGACGCGTCATTTCGGTGAAAATCAGATGTTTCGTCACCTTCTTCAGGACAAAAATTGCATGTATATCTAAAAATTGTATGTAGGCTCTGCAGTATAGAGTAGTCTCACAATTACAATAATGTGGCAGTCAGGCAGAAGAAATTTTGTTCTTCAAAAATTAATGGACTTAAGACAAGATTCTCTGTAGTCTAATGTTTAACATCAGAAGACTCCTCAATATTCAAAAAGCGTTTGCTGATGTCCGAGAGATCATAGCAAATGTAGGTCATTAATACGAGCTAAGATGCCTACATAGAGATCGTGGCTCTCATTGAAGTAGTTCATTTTTTCTCCAATGATAACAATACCTAACAATCTATTTGGTATTGCCGTGTTAATCTGTTGCATTGGCGTGTTAAATTGCCTCTTGTTGTAGTTTGAACAACATGGGTTTGTTGATAAACTTTATCGTTTCAAACCGGAGCGACCGTCAATCTTGCTAGTCGGTGACCAAGTTTGGACTGGAAAGAGCCTACATACATTTTTTAGTTATGTTCCTTTTATGCATTTACAATGAGTTTAATAAGAGTATTAAATTGCTCTCATTTCGTTTTTTAACTCACTTAAAATCATTAGTTATTTGAACCCTTGAATTGACCGTGTCCAAACGATGTGGATTATGTGATTGAAAAAGTGCATTTTGGACGTGGTTACAGGGGTACATCAGGTTGCTGTAATAAGTATGTGCTGTGAGATTTAAAAAAGTAATGTTTGTTTCAATACACTTAAAACATTTTTCTTATATTGTTGTCTAGATATATATGCAATTTTTGTCCTGAAGGTGACGAAATATCTGATTTTCACCTAAACGCCGAGTCGACAGTTCTTTGAATATAATCTTTTTAATCAATGTGCAAGTAGTGTGTTTTTAATGATGTGTAAATAAATCTTGTAATCATCTGGATAAGACTTTATTGATCTGTGTATCTATATTTCGTTTTATAAAAGTTTTTAATAAAACTATGATATATTTGAATATATTTTACTTGATTGTGTATTGATTGTTGATGGATCATAATGCAGTAACCTGTATGTTAACCCTTTTATCCTCTTTCCTCCCTCCTTGTGATTCAGTATACTGGGAATAGGTCACCTATATCACATAATTTGCATATCCAGTTTGTTGGCATTATTGTTCTCTCATACTAGGTTTGTTTTTTAGACATTTTGAAAAGGGAATTTTATCCTTTGTATTCATTTCTACTGTGCCATAGTTCTCCCTTCCAATACAGCACCTGACTGTGTTTTCACCAATCCTGGCGTTTACCCCCGTGAGCTGTGAGTCAACACACAAGATCTCATGTTGTCTGTTGCTTGTATTTCTTTTTCCTTATCAAAATCATAGCCTTACTTCTTCTCCCAATCCACCCTTTTGCACACTAGACTTATTCTCCTCCTGTAGTTCTAGTAGAATACTGCTTTCAGTCTTGAATATTTGCAGTGCAGAAGAGGGCCAGCAGTTATTGCACAATTCTCGACCTGCAACTGTTCAGTAAGACTCTTTTGATACTACTACTCCTTAGGAGTAAATGGTGTCTTGGACCCAAACTTTTTTGACACTTTTATTGTATTTATTTCACGTTTCTCACTGCCATTGGTGGGTGTCGGTGTGCTTTACATAAAAAACAAAATGAAGCCAAAAATATCTTACAATTTAAATTTAATTCAGCTTCAAAAGAAGAGCAGAAACATCCAAGCAAACTAGGTGTTCTGTTAGAGAGAAGAGATGGGAGCGACAGCAGTTTGGAAAGGAGGACGAGGCAAGGAAAAAGTGAAGCCAGTATTTTGGGACTAGTTAAATGGAGAAGCCTAATTGTGGGGACCAGGAAGAAAATCGGGGGGGGGGGAGGGGGATGGGGATGGATCGTGATTAGGTTTAAGCAGGTAAAAAAAAAAAACATTCTTGTAGATTTTTGCCAGTTTTTGATAAAGCACAATCCTGGTCACATGTATTTATTTAATTTTGGGCATGAGGAGATAACGTGATGGCGCCAGAATCGCAGGATGTTAAACCAACACCTGGGCTTGATCCTGGTTCCCCAGTTCCAAAGTCAGCAGCTCTGTCTATTAAGCCACAAATTCTTCAAGGGACAAAGGCTCATATTTAGGAGTATTTCACGTAAAAAAGCACCTTGCTGTGCTACGTGAAAGGGAGAGGGCAGGATTGCACCTTGTTTAAGACTATACATCGCTGTCCTGCTCTCTGCTGGTGCACAAACTGCTGCTGAGCACCAGTGCAGGCACCCTTACTCCGTGGTGCAATGGTGCCTACGTTGTAGACAGGATAGTTTTGTGCAAGAAGGGAAGCTTTCCTTTACAAAAACAATCCTCAGAGGCATTTCCTCTTTCTACATGTTCTGCATAATGCAGCACACATAGGAAGAGGAAACAACGAGGAGGAATAAAGATATTTCTCCTCGTTCAGCCTCTGGTGGCGAGGCGTACAATTCTAATGCGTTCCCAGGTCTACCACTGTTGGTAAAGCTGTAAATGTTTCAGGATGCATTAGTGGATGCATGGGAACACCTACGCTGCACTCGTGGCACGCCTCCCTGCTGCAGAGTAACGCAAGGCAGCGTTTTGCACAGCCTTGCATTACTCTAGTGTGATCAAGTCGTGCAGGGCAATGAAAGGTGGCCTTCAGTGGCATGGTAAATATCATTTTGGTGTTGCGTCCCCTTGTGTGGCATGGCGCAAGGGCGACACAAAACCTGGATATAAAAATGGGCCAAAGTCTTTGAGTAGGGAGTTTCATAAAAATGGACCCGTCCCAGAGAAGTGGTGGATGGCAGCTTAGTGGGATTTGAACTTTTGTGCTCCTTATGCTTTAAGACCCCTGAGATTTTTAAGGTAGCTGGAAAAAAAAGGTTAGTATTTGCATGTGGATACGTTTTTGCAGGCACGTTTGAATTCAATTCTGCCCTCGACTGGTTCTATATTAAACATAGACCATTACTGGGACACTCCTGGAAAATAAGGAGGCGATGTCTTCTCCATCACTCTGTTGTGGATCCTAGTTTTTCTACAAATAGCTAATTGTCTTTCTTTTCCCTCACATTAGAAAATCTCTATAATATAGGGCCATTTGTTAGCCCTCCTTAGTTTTATGATGTTTTGTATCCTGAAGGCATGGTACTCCACTTTGCTTTTATTGTATATTACCTTTATTCATTTTATTAAAGAAGCTAAGGGAAATAAGATGCATACATGTTTTATATTAAAATGTATTCAAAATAGATTTATAAGCTTAACATTTAAAAATAAAATGGTTACATGAGGTTTTTTTTCAAGTCTTGTAATTTGTAACTATACCTGCAAGTGGGGGGATTATCTTTAGTGAAAACAACTCATCGTCTGCAGAGGATTATTAGTTGTGACAAATCTTATTATTTATTTTCTTGAACAAGTAAAAGAAATGCATGCCTGTGTTTAAATATTGCTATTTGATCGTTGTTTGCACTATGTCTGTGGTGCCTTTGAACCTGACTCACTAAAATATTTCCCATGTTGTCATTACAGGGAACAGCCGAACAAGGAACGTTTGGGTCTCAGTAAAGAAAATTTGTTGCTTCGTGGATGTGTTGTGAGAAACACTGAAGCTGTTGTGGGCATTGTGGTTTATGCAGGTTTGTTTCTAACACATTACTTTTTTCATAGTTTAGGAAAAATCTTGCCAATATGACTTAAGCGTGTTCTGTTTTTCACTGTTTCACAGTTCTTCATGAAGGTAGGACCATGATAAAAAAAAAACTGCATAATGGATGTACATATGAAGCACACAATGCGTGGATGATGTACGTAATTTACAACAGGACTGCCGATACTCAACCCTTTTATTTTTTATTTGAGAAGGACGAAATGTGGCATTTCATCTTTCCCAAGTAAACCTAATTGGATTGAAACTATTATCCCTGAAGTTCAAATTAACTGCCTTACAAGTGTATGTATAAGTAAGTGTTTAAACTGATTTAAACTGAACGTTGCCCTGAAGCAAAGGAGATTCCAGAATCTAGCCATAGCTACACCTTGGGTGATTTACAAATTCTTAATTTGCTGTGCCAGAGTGAAGTAAGAAATACAGCATACTTGGTAGTTAAATATGAGTATTATTTTATATGGAGAAGTCTTACTACCTTATACAATATTGGAATTCAACTTCTGGTCTGTCATACCAGCACTCGTCTAGTAACTTTTACTCTATGCATTATTGATATTTTTAACGTTTTGTTTGTACCACTCAGTGGAGAAACTGGCCATTAACATCTGCATAATTTATGGGATGCAATACTGAATATGCTATGCACTTATGAACCATTCTCATTCCTTTTCTGTTACAATTGATCATGTATCATTTTCACTAATGTGCAACATGCACCTTCTTCTTTGGCTGCTCGTTAAGAGCTCCACCTCTGTCACCGTCTACCCGCTGTTCTTACTGCATAAACTTGCATTGAAATACCTAGATACTGACTTGTGCCTAGTACAGAAGATTGAATCCGTAGTGTATTTAACAGTCACTCAGTTGTTTATATGGTGACCTCCAAAGTTTTGGACAGGTTCTGTAAATATTTCAGCTTTGACACTGCACTCAGGCCTGCTAACCAGACCTCAGTGCTCGTTCCCTGACCCTTAACGTGCATGCTTGATTGGCCTACCCCCAATTGACAGGGGCTAACTTATTTCTAAGTCCATAGTATATGGTACCAGGAATACCCAGGGCCTGTAAGTCTCTTGACTTGAAGCAAATCAAAGGACTGCCCTGCTGACCCTGGAACCGGCAAAGAAGAGGCTGCACCGAATTTGGGCTTCATCTGCTGCTTCTTGTTCTAGCGAAGGAACTGACTGTGTGTGCAGTGTCCTCCTCATGGTGAATGTGTCCGCTGAGCCCAACCATGAGCAGAGACTCCAAGAGTCAGTTGGCTGACCTGTTCGTAGTGCAGGGCCACAAAAGCTGAAGAATCCTGCTGGGACAAGTTGGTAGCCCAGATATCTGCTCCTTGCTGCTGTGCAGCCCAAGATACCAGAACCTGATGCTCAAAAGTTGCACTGGAGTCTACTGGGCTCAGGAGAGTAATTGGAGTGCAGCTTGGCTGCCCAGAAGGAGAGATACTGCCAAAAGAAGCAAACTGACTTCTGCTGACCCAGAGAATACTTCTTGGACATCAATCTCTGTGGACATAATCACCTCACCAGGACCGTTGATGAGGAGTCGCCCCAAGAAGACCCACGTTGACTGCACAGCATCTTCAACATCTTAGAGCATCTTCAACATCCTGTATCCCTTGCACCAGGAGCATTCCATTGAAGTCAATCGCTAGGAGCCACTGACGCCATAATTGGACTGAAGACTGCTTTTCCTAAGAAGGTTCCTCTTCTGTTGGACCTTGCTGTTCCCTTTGACTGTCTCTTTGCCAGAGTTGGTCGCCAAAAGTAACTCTAAGTAACCGCATTCAACTCTAAAAAAAGTTTCAAAGTGTCAAATTCATTGAATTTGATAATGCTTGTTCACTGCTAAGTGAAAAGTCTTAATTTATTTTTTCCTGTAAAAATCTCCGGAATCCGCTAATGGATCTTTTTTGTTTTGGTGTCCATAAAAAATATACTCTATTTTTAGAAATTGATGACTGGTCCTAGTTCGGTAGGGTAATATACAATGAAGTCACACAACTACACCATATAATACACCTCATTTCCTCTCAATATGCATCTATGTATGGCTACTGGAATATCGTTACTCGTTGCAAGCAGAATTTCTTCACATGATAAATTTGTATCGAAGGCACCCCTATATGCATTCAAGAGCGCTGGGCTTAGGGGGTGTATACATTGCAGGATGGTTTAGGAGGCGGGCAATAAAAAGGAATGTATATTTGTTTCTGAAAAGTTCCAAATCTGTTCTTCCCTCTTAATTACTCAGTCTCTGGGATTACTAAGAAGTTGCTAAACACAGCTGTTTCATTGCTTTGAGAATAATCAATTGTTGACTTTTTAAATTCCTTCCTGAAATGCACCTGTGTATTTTTCAGAATATGAAGTCTGTATCCCAGATCACATTTTAGGTGATGCACAACCTCTTAAACCTAATGTGTGCCATCACAGACACTGAGAGAAGACTCTTAACGTTGGCTGACGGTGGTTATGTATCTTCAGCATAGAAGTGTGCTTGTGAAACTTGAGTATTTTAAGTAAATCCTTAAAGGTATTGTCACTCAGACCTATGTGAAAGAAATGACTGTAGTCCGTTTTGACAAATATAATTTTGCTTTTCTTTATATAATGAACTGTGCATAAGTATACGCCAAACTGTCAGCTGTTCTAGCTAATTACAACTTATGACCATCATCACTTCCTTGTTAGGATATTCACTATAGCGTACATTAGCCATCTTCAGAATGAATTAATAATTGTATTTGCGTAAATTGTAAAGACAAACTACAAAAGATTCAAATTCTTATCTAAATTACATCCCAAAGTCCTTTTAAGGGCAACACGTTGTTAAATGGGACGAGATGCAGAAAGAACATATGCTCATAACAACAAATGCCCTACTTCATTATAGAAAAAAAAACATGTTAATCATAGTGCATATTAAGTAAAATTCCATTAGTGGTGGTTACTAAAAATGTATCTGCCCATTATATAGCTACACTGACTGTATTGTTCGGTTGTGTCATTTGCAGACCTCAGTTTCTATATGTTTGACAAATCTAGTGGTCAGACGTGTGTGCTCCTCATTGAGACACATCATCAGTGCCTGTCTGCACGTATGAACCCTAAACAATTTAGGTAATCACAAAGTCATCTCTCACTTACAGTTAAAAGAACGAGGCATGAGGACAGAATATGCATAACAGACTCCCGCTTAAATCCACGTAGTGTTCAACTTTGCAATGACTACTTCTAACCACACATTTCTCAATGTTCCAATATTTTCCAGACTAGGTCAGCAATCTTTTCATAGCAGTGCGCCCATGCGCTGCTAGTTGGTGTCTTGCGGCTCCGCATAGGCTTTTTTAAGCCCTGGAAGTGAGCGAGTACAGTGAAACCATGACCCATTTCAATCCCATTGGAGCAAGCTAGAAACCTAGGATTCATCCTTCACCATGGCACCCCAGATAAATGCCATCAAGCACCTCTTGCTCCCTCAACATATGAATGCTACAAAAGTTCAAGTAGCTCCCCCAAACCACCAATGCACAGTCACTCAAGCCCTCGTCATGAGCAAGCTGGAATGGCAATGCACTGTATCCTGGAATCCCAACCCACCTCACACAGAGACTCCAGACCATTAACAATGCTGCCGCCAGACTCATCTGAGACCTTCCTAGTTGCGTCCATATCTCACCTCACCTCGGAGAGCTCTTCTGGCTCCCCATCCAGAACCCACCTACTCATCAGACAACGAGATCTGTCTTATATATATATATATATATATATATATATATATATATATATATATATATATATATATATATATATATATATATATATATATATATATATATATATCCTGGTATATCCAGGTATACTGCATGCAAGTAATCACCATCATCGATTTGAAAAGCAGGCGCGGACCACAGTTCAGTGCTTATTTTCTGTTTATTTGTTGCCGCCCATTACGCGTTTCGGTCCTCCTGAATAGATAGATAGATATTATCTACTGGCGGTCGCCAGTAGATAGTTCTAGTTAGCACCGTGTTTCCATAGGAAATCTGAAAATTCTATTTTGAATAACTTTGGCGCCGGTTGACGAATCCTCGTTACATTTTCAAAACTAATGGGGCGCTCCGCTCAGCTCCTACCCTGAAAGTCTCGGGGTGATTCGCCAAGCGGGGACCGAGAAAAAAGGGGGGTCCCAAAACGCGTTTTCCCCATGCATTTTCCCATAGGACCTTTAGTCGAAGGTACAGCCCGAACGGCTGAACAGAATTACTTGAAATTTGGCAGAGAGGTAGTCCTCAGGTGAGGCATGTGCCTTTTGCATGTATGGCGTCAATCTGTTCAGTATTTCCTGAGAAAATTGCAGTTAAAAGTACATCAATATCTATAGGCGCGCACGGTGCGCGCACCCTAATGTGCACGAGCGTAATTCTGATTGGTGGTTACATGTCAGTCAATGTTCGAATCGGTCGAAATCAGGAAGTGTCGGCCGCCATTTTGTTTATTTTCGGTGCGACAGTGAAAAAGAGAGGTGGCGAACGTGAAAAGGGGGCAGGGTAGAGAGTTCCTGACCCCCTAGCCTTTGTCAGGGGGTCCCTGAAGGACCCCGAAAGGTGAAAAAAACATTTTATTTTTTTCAAAAAATCGTGGAGTGTGCGCACGGTGAAGAACCTTAAAAAATATATATATAATAATACATACATAACTTAGCATTTAAAAAAACGTACAAATTCACTTAAACAACCATAGGTTTCACACACGTTATAGTTAGGAATTAGCACTTAAAAAACCTTGCAAATTCACTTAAAAAACCATAGGTTTCACACATGTTATAGTTAGGTGGACATTTCACTCGTAAAAAACCAATGAAATTCCCCCGTTATAGTTAGTTCAGATAACTATAACTCGCGCGACCGCCACTCTATCACAAGGATGATGTCATCAGTGATGTCATGAGTGATGCCACTGACCATGTCATGAGTGATGTAATATGTGACGTCATGATTGTGGGCGCGCGAGTTATAGTTATCTGAACTAACTATAACGGGGGAATTTCATTGGTTTCTTACGAGTGAAATGTCCACCTAACTATAACATGTGTGAAACCTATAGTTTTTTAAGTGAATATCTATATATATATCAAAGCCAAAAGGGGTGCCCCTGTGAGGAGGTCTCTCCGGAAGGGGTTACAGCACACCAATGCCGGCAGTAGCGCTGACAGTATACCATCATGCCTCAATAAGCCAAACCCGTTAAGAGCAGTCTCTCAGCTCTTCGTCAGTGGCAACAACGTGAAATGCAAATGCAGCCATTTTCAAATCCATATTTAAGTCCCGCCCCAATGGGCGCAAAGCATTCTGGTCATAGTAGTCCACGAAATGAGTGCCAAGACTCTGGATTCCTTTGTAAACCCCAGTGGGTGCCACATGTTGCAAGCGGTCATACCAAATGGTATAATACAATTAATATAATGTCCCATGTGGGTAGAGGTCCATGAAAAATAAACTGCCATGCTCCCCATAGTGTCCCGGACAGCGAGGCCCCCATCCATCCAAACGGTGCCACGTGGCAGTTTATTTTTCATATTTTATATTTTAAAAAAACATAATTAATGAAATTGACACACTGAATTGGAAAAATATAGAAATCAAATCAAAATCATTAAACATGGTATCTTTAGAGAAGTTATAGATGGGAATTAGCATTTAAAAAACCTTTGAAATTCACTGAAAAAACCATAGGTTTCATGCACGTATAGTTAGTAATTGGCATTTAAAAAACCTTTGAAATTCACTGAAAAAACCATAGGTTTCAGGGGCGTTCTAGTTAGCTGGACTTTTCCCTCGTACAAAACCCTAGAAATTCCCCTGTTATAGTTAGTTCAGCTAACTATAACTCGCGCCCCCTGCAATGCATTGCTGATGACGTCACATATTACATCACTCATGACATGGTCCGTGACATCACTGATCACATCACTGATGACGTCATCCATGTGATAAATTAGTGCATCTTCTCACACCCCAATATAACCTTTGATACACCGACTCAAAATTTCAGACGGCCATTTTGAAAACCATAGATACTCCAATACCAATAACTACATACCCACTCATTAACTCTTAGGTCTACATACACCTCCACTCACTCACATGTACAGTCACTCATACTTACAGTCACTCCGTACAAGACTATCATATGCATTTATGCACCTATATAGACACTCACACACCGCCAATCATCCATTGAGGTACTGACACACCTAGTCAGTCGTGCAAATATTTAAACACAGTCCAATTTACTCACCTATACAGTTAAACGCACTCAAGTTCACTTACTCATAAAAATAGTACCACATTCTTACTCTTATACAATCATTGATACAAGCACACACTCATCCATACAGCCACTCTCACAATCACACACTCACATATACCCACTTATATACTCTTACACACATATATACTGCCTTTCACATATGTAGTTAGTCACACATGTAACACTGAGATATACATTCAGTCCCTAACACACCCATACATACTCACCCAACCATACAGTCCATCACAGATGCACTCTTAAAACCATGCACCCATAGAATCACCCACTCACACATCTATGCATAGTCGCACACACCCTACCCATATAGACACTCATATAGCTATTCACAAAACCATGCAGCCACTTATACACCAACACACAGACAGACATTCACACAGTTTAGTCACTAGTCTGCAGTAAGCTACATTTAATGACTCACTTATAGAGTCAGTTACGCACTTAGAAAATCATCCATTCACACACTTGTACACCCACTCATTCTTCAACAGACCTTTCCCTATATATATTAAACATATTAAAACTGTACAGAAACACATACTCACTGGATGATGTCATCAGTGATGTCACTGACCATGTCATGAGTGATGTAATATGTGACGTCATCAGCAGTGCATTGCGGGGGGCGCGAGTTATAGTTAGCTGAACTAACTATAACAGGGGAATTTCTAGGGTTTTGTACGAGGGAAATGTCCAGCTAACTATAACTCCCCTGAAACCTATGGTTTTTTCAGTGAATTTATATATATATCCCACGCATCTGCAGAGCTGGAGGTTGTGCTTTTTCCTACATTGCTGCCAAGACTTGGAACAACCTCTTCCCCACTACTCAAATCAAGACCTGGCTCTTCAACTAACCCCTTGGATCTCCTTCAAATAACCTACACCTACTCGTTCAACCTAGATGACTGCTCAAGCTCCTGGACACCCTCATGGATAAGTGCACACAAAAAATCTACATATAACAGGGAGCGGAGCTCCATCTAAGTGCCACCCCTGAGTGCCAATGTAATTTGCTTTCTTTCCATACCCATCAACCATTGATCTGGAGCTCCGCCCTTTCTTTTGTTGGTGTTTGATGCCCAAAACAAAATCCAGTGTACAAGGGAATGATGTCTCCTCCTAAAACTACATGCTTCCGACCATACCTTGGATGCTTAAAATAGATGTCTGTTATCGACCTGTATGAGGGCACCATTCCAAGTCGTGCTATGAGTTGCCCTTATCCACCCAAAAGTGATTTGGGATCGCAAAACTGCACGTCACCAAGGACCGCTCCTGTGAGACGTCGTCTTTGTGGTCGAAGTTTCAGTTGACTCGAAGTCCAAGCAGAAGCATAAGAAAGTGAAGCAGAACTTGACCCCATCTTGCTTCTCTCTATCTAAAGAGATGTTGTGAGGGTGTAAAGGTTCCATTTGTTCTCTCTCTCAGGAGGAGCTAATTCCGCTGATGTTTGAGGCATGTGTGCTGTAGATACACATGCTTTGCATACTCCTGCCATCTAGTGTTGGGTCCGGATGTTTGCTAGTTGTTTTTCTTCTAAGAAGTCTTTCCTAGTCACGAGGTAAGGTGACTACTCTTTTCGGAGATAGTGCGCATGGCATCGACTCCATTGTTAGATTTTATTTTTTCTGCCATTTGGTTTGGACGTTTATTGCTGCACACCGGTTGAAAACCATTCCTCGGATTCCCCTCGGTGCGCATTCCTCTCTACCCTTCACAATATTGTTTCCCTACGCATTTCCACTTCTCTGTGTATTGTTTCAACATCGGAATCAATCTTCCATCGGAAAGCTTCGAGGACGACCTTCAAGGCCTAACTGCGCCCGGTCAGCTCTCCGTCGATGGATCAGACTCCGTTTAAATCCTGCCCTCTGTGCCACGCAAAGTATCTGTGCAGCGACTATGACGCTTGCAAATCGTTACGGTCAAAAAACACACTCAACCGTCCGGCTCGACGTCGAGACATGCAGCGTCAAAGCATCGAAGACACGCCAGACCTCTTCGGTGAAGACTCGGGCCAAGAAGACATCGAGACATCAGCGGCAGAAGAGGAAGCCTTCTCCGAACAAGACTCTAACTTGGAGCTCGAGAAAGACCTAGATGCCCAAGAACTGCCGTAGGGACAATGTGCCGGGAGTACCGAAGACCCCTTGCCCCCTTAAACTCCCCAAAAACACAAGGCGTTGGCACCACATCCACCTTCTTGCCAAGGTCAGCACTGAGATGATGTTTCTGACGCCCAGCTCCGAAAACAGCCAGTCAAGCCTTCTGGCTCTGTACCAGGTTGCATCCGTCTGCACCGAAAACTTCGACACCGAAACACAAAGAGCCCCCATCGGATCCGAAAGTGGACACTTTTCCGTTACCACCAGATCCAAAGCAGAAAAAGCTACACATTATCCCCGAGACTGGTCATATTTACATGAAACCACCTCAAAAACGCAAGCTTCAAGAGGAGGACATTTCCTACAAGATCCCCTTGAAGGAATATCTGTAGCTACAAGTTCTTTCCATCTATCATCACCTCAGAATCCTGTGCATATTACACCTCAGGATTCCCCACAATCTCACCATGACGACGATGCAGCAGGGAGGGATGAATATCCCAATAGATCCATGGACAGATTACACAATTGATCCCCCAGGTGATACTGATCCAGACCGTTACCCAGCCAAAGCATCTCCTCCATAATGCATCACACCAAGACCTCATTGCCAGGGCTGCACATTATCATGGGGTTGAATTTCACAAAGAATCACTAGAAGATTTTTTGTTTGAGACTTTAGCTTCTACACACAGGTCATCACAGACACTTCCCATGCATTAAAGGCATGATGTGACATGCTGATGAGATTTTCAAAGACCTGGTCAGAGCACGCATCTGGACCCCGAGGGTGGACAAAAAGTATAAGGCCTCTCCTACAGATACTATGTTTATAAAGGGACAATTACCGTTAGATTCCCTCGTAGTATCTAATGCTCGTAAGCGGGCGAATTCTCAAACATCAGGAGATGCTCCTGCGCCAGATAAAGAGTCAAAATTAATTGATGCTTCTGGCAAGCGCATAGCTGCTCAAGCTGCAAATCAGTGGCGCGTTGCAAATACGCAGGGCCTCTTGGCTATGTATGACAGGGCACACTAGGACGAAATGGAGCAATTGCTCCAATATCTCCCAGATGAGCATAAGGTTAAGGCACAAGACTTAGTAAATGAGGGTAAGCTCATTTCTAATTCCTCTATACACTGTGCTCTAGATGCTGCAGACACAGCAGCTAGAGACACCAGCATTCTTATCTAGAGCTACGCTTGGTTAAGAATTTCAGGGTTTAAACCTGAAGTCCAACAATCAATCCTTAACACACCCTTTGATAAGGAACACCTTTTTGGTTCTAACATTGACCAGGCATTCGAGAAAATGAGGAAGAACACAGAGGTAGCTAAATCTATGGGAGCACTCCAGACTACCTCCAGCAGTGGCACCTTTTGTCTCTCCTTGTACAGAGGAGGGGAAAAAACCCCATCCCCAGATCAAAATACCTCCACTTTCAAAGGTAACAACTAGTCCTCTCCCTCCAGAGGGTTTTTTCGAGGAGGTTATAGAGGCAGCAGCTTCAAGGGTAGGGATAAGGGAAACACACCCCGTAACTCCCCTTCTCCCAACAAACAATGACTTGCCCGCGCTTCTCCCCGTTTACACCACACCTGTCGGGGGAAGACTTCAACAATTTAGCCCCGTTTGGCAGTCTATAATCAAACAAATGGGTGTTTGGAATTATCCAACATGGTTATTGCCTGGAGCTTACCAGCATTCCCCCAAATATTCCACCTCGGTCTCACAAGTTGTCTCCAGAACACATACACTTGCTGAAACAAGAGGTCCAGTCCCTCTTACTGAAAGGGGCAATAGAAGTGGTTCCAATACAGTACCAGGTCTCTGTACTTTCTCATCCCCAAAAAGGACGGTTCCCTGAGACCTATTTTGGATCTCAGAGAGCAAAACTGTTATATACTGTCAGAGCACTTTCACATGGTGACACTTAAACAGGTACTCCCACTTTTACAAAGAGCAGACTTTGTCTACTCTAGATTGAGTGGACACGTATTTTCACGTTCCGATTCATCCGGCTCATCGCAACTACCTCAGATTTGTGATAGCGGGCAAGCATTACCAATTCAAGATGCTTCGATTTGGAGTGACTACAGCGCCCAGAGTTTTTACCAAATGTCTGGGGGTAGTCCCTGCGCATCTCAGAAGACCACAAATTCACGTCTTTCCCTATCTAGACGACTGGCTTATCAAAGCCAGCTCTCACCAGAACTGTCTACAACACATACAGATCACAATAGATCTACTTCATCAACTTGGGTTTACCATCAATGCTCAAAAATTTCACCTGCATCCGTCACAGATGCAGTCTTACTTAGGAGCCAGTCTAGACACAGTCAAAGCTCTAGCTTCTCCCAATGTAGCCAGAATTCCCAATATTCAGGCAATGATTCTACAGTTTCAACCCAACCGAGCTTTAGCAGCCAGTGTGTTCATACAACTGCCGGGAATGATGGTGTCTTGCATCACAATTGTACCCCATGCAAGGCTTCACATGCGCCCCCTACAAGAGTGCTTAGCACGTCAGTGGAGTCACAGGGTCAATTAGCCAATCTAGTGTTGGTAGACGGCCGTACCCATCGCTCACTGCAATGGTGGAACCCAAAAAATGTATCAGCAGGCCAGCCTTCCATCGACCATATTCCACAGATCATGCTCACAGCAGACACATCTCTAACAGGTTGGTGGGCTCATCTCAAGGGTTACACTATACAAGGCCTGTAGAGCAACAAGCACAAGGATCTCCACATCAATTACCTATAGCTTTTAGCAGTTTTTCTGGCAGTCAAAGCGTTTCAAACTCACCTCTCCACCAACACTGTCCTACTTTGAACGGACATGACAGCAATGTACTAGGTGAAAAAGCAGGGGGGGATACTCTCTCCAACTGTCAACACTTGCTCAAGCCATTTGGGAGTGGGCAATCAATCACAAGATTTATCTTCTGGCAGAACCTCTTGAAGGAGTAAACAATCAAATTGCAGACCTCCTCAGCAGAAGGACACAGCAAATTCAGGAGTGGGAACTTCATCCCCAAGTTCTCCTTCCCTATTTTCAACAGTGGGGTTTTCCACAGATAGACCTGTTCGCCACAGTCAAAAATGCCAAATGCCTAGGCTTCTGCTACAGGTTCCCACACTCGCTCTCAGAGGGCAATGCACTATGGAGGAACTGGTCAGGGATATTTGCCTATGCTTTTCTACCTCTTATTCCGTGTGTGGTTCGGAAACTCAGGCACACATCCCTCACACTAATTCTAGTAGCTCCCAAATGGGCCTGTCAACCATGGTACACCAGCCTTTTGGAGCTGTCAATAGATCCACATCAAAAGCTACACCTCACCTCCAGTCTCCTCACACAGAACCATGGAGAAATCAGACATCCAAATCCCAAGGAACTAAATCTAGCCATCTGGCTTCTGAAGTCATAGAGTTTGGCTATTTAAATTTACCACCAGACTGTATGAATATTCTAAAAGAAGCAAGAAGGCCTACCACCAGAGCTTGCTATGCAGCAAAATGGAAAAGATGTGTTTTGTACTGCAATAACAAAATCCATCCTTTAGATGCTTCCATACAAAAAATTATCTGTTACTTGTTACATTTACAGCGAACAGGAATTGCCTATACGTTTATTTGTTTGCACCTTGCAGCATTAGCTGCCTTCTTAAAAATAGGCAACATCTGTCCCTATTTAGAGTACGAGTAATTAAAGCTTTCATGGAAGGCTTAAAAAGAGTAATACCACCACGGATTCCTCCTGCCCCAATGTGAAATCTTAACATTGTTCTCACAAGGCTCATTGGTCCACCTTTTGAACCATTGCACAAGTGCCCTTTGCAATTCCTCTGATGGAAAGTTGCTTTCCTCATTGATATCACATCACTGAGGAGAGTTGGTGAGCTACAGGCATTACCTTTAGAGGAAATCTTCTTTCAACTACATAGAAAGGATAGTTCTCTGCACCAACCTTAAATTCCTTCCCAAAGTACTTTCTGCCTTTCACATAAACCAATCGGTTGTAACCAGTTTTCTTTCCTCAACCTGATTCTATAGCAGAACACGCTATTCACACACTTGACGTTAAAAGAGCTTTACTGTACTACATAGAAAGGCAATCCTATCTCTACATCTGGTATTGGCAGATGGAATACAAACATGCTAAGCTAAAGCTAAAAGAACTTTAATTTTCCCCCTAGAGCGCATTCCACTCGCAAAATAGGGGTTCCTGTTGCCTTTTTAGGTAACATTCTACTAGCTGACATATGTAAGGCAGCTACATGGTCTACGCCACTCACATTTACCAAACACTATTGCGTAGCATGTCAACAAGCTAATGTAGGCCTAGCAGTACTTAAAACACTGTTCCAAACAACTTCAACGCCTACAGGTTAGCCACTGCTTTTTAGTCTATGAAATCTTGTTTATCTACAGCACACATGCCTCGAACAGATAATGTTACTTACTTAGTAATCATCTGTTTTTGGCTTGTAGAGCTGTAGATTCACATGCGCCCACCCGCCTTGCCGGTTACCCATAGTTGTTGCAGTTCTTCATTATACATTTATTTGCATGGAGGTCTCTATAATACACTTTCTTACTCCATTCTCACCCTCTTGTGGGAAAACAATCTAACAATGGAGTCGATGCCCATGCGCACAATCACTGAAAGGAAGAGTCCCCTTACCTCGTGAATAAGAAAAACTTCTTTGAAGAAAAACACCTTGCAAACATCCGGACCCAACACTAGATGGCAGGAGTATGCAAAGCATGTGAATCTACAGCTCTACATGCCAAGAACAGATGCTTACTGGGTAAATAACATCATTTCCTTCCCAGATTTTGTTTTCACAGTAGCTCTTTGCTAACTAGATTGATTTTATAGGCTTTTCTTGGTGTTCTTACTGTAGGGTCTTGAGCTGTGTAAGAAGGGAATTTGTTCATGACTCTGTGCTCTCTATTTAGTACTTTTTTCAATCCAAAGAGATTTGAACAACCAACACAACCCAGTATTAATTCAGCCAAGAGGCACTCCATTTCTTTTCGTGCTTTTTTCTATTAGCGACTTTGTTAGTATAACCCATTTGTCTAAGAAGTTAAATGAATTAATCAAGTTGTTTTTACCCAATATCAGGTGAGCCTCGAAAATCTCCTTGCATGAGGCAAAGAGTGCATTATGATTGCCTTCCAAACTAATCCTCTTTAGTTTTTAGGTCGAGCTCCTATCGACCTGTTATATCTGTTCTGTGGGGTTTGACAAACCCACGTATTGCCATTGGTTACTATCTGTGGCATTCAGAAATGCAGGATTGTTATTGGTGCATTTGTGTAAATTCCCCTCTTTTGAGTGCTTCATTCCGTCCCTGGCCATTTCACTCGGAGAACATTTTGTTTGGCCATCACACTGCACAGTATGTGATGCCCCCTCCTCCTTGACTTTTTCAATTACGGTGTCAAATGCTTTTATCTAACCACGCTTTCAGTTTCATGGTGAGCGCGCAACTTTCTTCATATGCAGCTTGCTGTATTTACCTTTTTTGCTCCCGATCTCAGTTGTGCCTGAACATGTCTGCTCGTGCCCACGCTGTAAAATATGTTTGCGCGTTCCTTGTAGCACAATTGGGTAATTCATTTTTATGGTCGCAGTCATGCAGAAGAACGCTGCTTTCATGGCAACGACTGCGGCGCGCCAATCATGTTTCCGGCAGTCAGTAAAGGACTGTTTACCGAGAATGTGAACACCCTGTTGCGATCACGTCATCGCCCTCACCAAGTAGTTGGGACTCCAGTATCTAGCCCTGGTCTCTCCACGGATTTTGTTTACAGTTGCTGGTTTTTATCCTCTTGTGCGCCCTAATCCATCATTTCCTATTCCCTTCACATTCTGTTGAGATAATTGTAGTGATTGGCTGATCACCATTCTAGTGTTCTGCCTATGATGTAGCATACACTATACACCCACCCACCACCGGCGTCATCAGTCAGGTGACCCTGTCAATAAAAGGGGCCGGGCGCACGTGCCCTGGGCCAGTTCCTAGTCCCATACTATCGTGTCTGTGTGATTACTTGCTCAGCATGTGGACCTAGGGCCCAAGACACCACAATAATGACCCAGCTCCTTAACTGCGCGGACAGCTGCCTTAATATTGCTTCATCTCTCTTTATTTCCCCATTCACCACACTTCCTTTTTCCATCCATGCTTGAAGGTTCCTCATTTTACCTCAGCACGAGCATGATCTAAACATTGCGCCACTCAAGGACCTCCTGCTGAGATATCCTTCTCTTGTACTTGCAATTTCGGCAACATAGCTTTCTCTGGGAAGAAGCATGCTCCAATAACGGTCGTTCCGTTCTTGAGAGGTTCAAGAGAGCTCAATCGGCTCGTCCATTATCTTTTTCAAATCCCCCTGAGAAAACCGATGAACCCCTGTGTCTCGGAAGAAATGTGTTCGAGGCTAAAGACGGGGAGTTTGAAGGATGTTTCCCCTCAAAACCGGCATGAGTCACTCACTCTAGGGGACTTTGAATACAAGGGAATTCATTAATTAACTGTAAATCGTAATCTAAATGTAGCATCCTGGCTCTCTCAAAACATTTACGATCGAACTTTACAGATAGCAAAGCAGAGTTTTTCTTTACGTTTTAGTGTATTCTTGGAACCGTTTTTTGTTTGTGTGCGTTTAAAAGCCGAATTGTACCTACAAAACTGGACATTTCACTGCTAATCTTCTGATTACTAATTTTTCAATATTGTGATTTCTTTTTGACGTAAGTACTGCGACTGATGCTTAGTTTCTCTTGTCCGAAGTCGAACAACACCAACAGGTTTTTTCCCAACCGTTTGTTCTGTAATCTTGTGCAGGAGGGGGGGGGGGTTGCTTCCCCCTCCAGCTGCTGTCTGGGTCAAAGCGAAGTTCAGCAGACAGTGCCATTTTACAGTAACGAATGAATGAAAATAAATATGGTCGCCCTTACAATGAATTTCTGGACACAATTTTCCTTAATTGTGTGAAGTTTAAAAAATATATGTGTATTGATCGGAAAATCGAGTGAGGGTCGATTTTTTTTTCACATTAATAAATCGCACGAATGGTTATTTGCTGGTCTAAATACAATTAATAGCAAAGGGTCTGACTATTTACTTAACTCAAAGAAAAATACTCTGACTTTGAAGAACATATTAGCCTCGCAGAAAACTTCACAAAATCGGATGCTTGTGGTTATTAGAAGAATAAAAACATGTTCGAATCGCTTCTCGCAGCTTCTATCTGCTCACCTTTTTCTCTCCTTGCATCACGATTCAAAACAAGCACGATTTACCTGTTCATTTCATAAAATGGAACTCCACTCTAGCATAAAAACTCGATGCCTTAAACTAAGCCAACCATCTCAAATGAGAACTACAAGTCCCAGCATGCAAAGTGGGCCCGGCCGGACTACCCTTTCCTCGCATGTATTGAACTGGGAAACTGATCTGACATGTTTTGAAGGACAAGTAGATTTCTTACCTACATAATGGTATTCAGGACACTGTGTTTCTAGTCCAGGTATTTAATGTTCCACTATTATCAGGTGGGTGAGTTCGTTATTATTGCCTAGGACTTAAAGTCCTGCTACACATTACTAGGTTGCAAAATAAAATCAGAGTACTAGAAATGAGGCGGCGTCCTGATGAGCTGTGTGGCAACCTCATGGTCATGACCGACAGTAACAAGCACGTGTAGGGACTGAGGTGTGTTTTCACACAAAATTTGGATAATATATGGAAATGTTAGACTACAGCTCATAGCTTGCTATTTTGTTGAAAGTTTTAGGAAGCAGTCCATTTTAAAGTACATTGCACTGGCAAACTTGGTCAAAATCAGGTACGATTCTACAGATGGGTGGGGTGATGTTTATCCAGCTCTTTCTGGTAAATATATATAGCACATTTACAGTTGTAACGCACTTTTCGCCAATATCACAAATGGAAATATCTCCAGTCCTGGGTTTTCGTTTCTGTAGGTTATTGTTTTTAGGAGTGTGTTACCAATTTGTTTGAGTCACTTGAGCAGAGACTACTCACTGCATGCACTAGGTTATTAAAAAGAGCATTGGACAAGGAGTTCCAACAGCTAAAAGTGAACTGGTAACCATAGGCTGGGGGGTTTCCAACAAGTAATACAAGGAAAATCGGGTAAATAGTGCTTTACAAATTACATGGAGGGCATGCGGGTTCTGCTCAAGGAATATGTGAGAAATTGTTCCATTTAGAGCACAACATTAAAGGAATATTGGACAAACTCAGTGTTGTAATTCACAACTGCTGACTTTCTTCCAGGTAGAGTGCAAAGCACCATGAACATACTCTTCTCATCATTCTTTCCGTGCCTTCGGCTCACACAAACACAGTCTCTTTATAAGTCTATAATCTTCTCTCCCCTTCATTCTCTTTCTTGCACACCATTTCTCCTACGCTGTCTGGAGTTCATTCACCACTTAATGCACAAACTACCTATCCCTCTCAATCTTCCTTTCTAGCTATTCTATACAGATCTCACCCCCTATCTGTTCACCATGCTACAGAATTCCAATACACAAATACACTACACCCCACACAATTTGACAACTAACAATTCAAACCACATAATTCCACTATAAACATGCATCCACTCCACTGCAACAACAAAAAATAAGTAAATAAACATTCATTTACGCCAATAGCTCTAACTTTCACCAATGCGAGACCAATTTGCATTGCACATGCTTGTTCTATCTAGACTCCAGATACAGAGTTGTCCAATGGTAGCAGCAAATTTTAAATAACTAAGAAGACTTGGGGTAGGCAATCACTTTTGCATATTTTTTGCCGACTTAAGACATGATCATATTGTAGCAACTATAATAGTTAATTTGTGTACTTACCATTATTATCTAGTGTCTTTACACTACCATAAAATTACATCCAGTTACCCCATATTTTGGGGATTTTTGGGGGGACACCCCCTACCTTAATAACTGTTTCTCCACCACCACATACCAGTCTGCTTTAAATGCCATTCATTGTAATAGTGGTGATTTTGCAATAATCTATAACCCAGCAAATGTCTCTGTAGGCCTCTGGCAGCACAGTATTACATAATAATTTCAAATATTTGAGTTGCATGCCATTGAACCATAATTCCCAGCAACATAGTTCACAGCCTCTTTCACATGTACTGGAGAAATTCTTAATAAATAGTTTGACCACCATCTTACCATTGTCTACCTTGTTAACATATGCATTATTTTCACATACTTTCCATTTCTCGTGGGTATTGTGGCACTTTTTCCACTCTATAGTATCCAGTGATCTAAGTCTCCTATCCCCAGTGCTTAATTTGAGCCAGTGGCTGCAGGTGGAGCCCATCTGCACTCTTTTTTGATCGCCTGGACTTATTATTAAATATCAGAATTTGACCCAGAAAAAGAGAGAATAGCAGCAAATGGAGAAAGCTTGGATTAAAAGAAACCCATAAAAGCGCTAGAGTGCAATATGGGGGCAAGTGGAGTATACTGGTGATTAAAAGAGGAGGAAGGTGAATTAAGTCGAGACAGCCTTGGTAATCAGCAGCGCCGACATTGGACACCGACGGGCTTCATGGAAAAATGTAGGCCCCAGCACTTATTCTTTTACAAGGTAAGCACTGCTCTAACCATGTTTCCAAGAGGCCAGGAGTCTCTAGCATGTGTTAATCAGTGTCCCACATATTAAAGTGATCACTCCCTTAGCAGTCCTGCCAAGTATAGACAGTCCCTCCGTCAGCACACTTTTCTCATTTGGGGAATTGATGAAAATTAAGTTTTCTAGACCTTACACCAATGCTTGCTGGAGTTGTAAATATCTAAGTGTCATGGTCTGTATGTCTGGTCGTAACAAGCATCAGAGTACTAAGTTAAATTTGCTAAAGGCTAGTAGTTTCAGCTTCCTCAGTCAGTTGCTAAACCACAATGGGTGCAGTTCGACCTTACAACCCAGTTTTGCTGTTGCATACTGCAATGCTCATTTTGTCGCACCCTGATATGTCCAGGGAGCGACCAAATGTTCTCCTGCCTTGATTAGCTGCCAGATATATGCAGGCCTCTCCTCCGGGGCATCCTGTCAAACACTAGGGACCCTTCCAGCTCCATCTATTGCACCACCTTTATAGTGGGTTCTGGTTAAGCGAGTGCCAGAGCAAGCATGTTAAGCGTCGTAAAGCCCGCATTTGTTTATTACATCCTCAGACCCCATTCCTCTTTGATAGAACTAGTCCATGACGGTGGGAGTGTGGGCAAGGGTGGCAGAGCATCTGTCTACAATGAGTATTTTGCTGGAGTATTTCATGTTTTACAGCTCACGATGCTCCAGTTTGTTGTTGGGTGAACGCTTGATACATGGACGTGTTCTTGCAGTGATAGTTCTGTTTCGAGACATGAAGCTTTAAATCAAGTGAAGCTTTTATCTCCTGTCCGGTAAGGAAACCCGGATCATGGGTTGTATGATGTTACTCATGTTGCCAATTCCACTACTGTTTTGTATTGTGCGCGTGGGTGCCTTGTGTTAATAAAGGCGCTCCAAAGGACTATAAATGTATCCTTAGGTTATTAGGTTTGTGTCCAATGTGCACGCCGCAACCACAGGGAATTTCTAACAACGCCTTGTTTTGTTTTGAGTAAAACAAATGAATTTGCACTGATGTTTCGAAAGGTTGGTGTCAAGTGGAGCTTAAGTTTAGGAATCTGACACTGCGCCATTTTATAACTAAACAATCGTTTTTGCTTCTCCATCACTTTCTCCTTCCTTCCTCCTTACTGTGCCCATCATTTCAGCATTCCAGCCAAGACCACTCCTTGTCGTGGGACAAGATGTGGCCAGAGTTTCAAGGTATGGGCAAACTATAGAACTCTAAGTCTTTCAAACAGAAGTGAATAAGTCGATGTTTATGGAATTTGTTGATTGTAGAAGATTGCTTGTTCATGTTTGAGGTTAACAAGTCTGGTTTTGTTGCGTGTTTGTTAAAGCTGTTTGTGTGCAGCATATTTGAAACCTTTGATAAATGGCCAAAGTTGTCACCTTTTGCTCTTTTCAGGGCATGAAACCAAAGCAATGCTGAATAACAGTGGCCCACGTTACAAGCGCAGTAAATTAGAGCGGCGGATGAACATGGACATCCTGTGGTGTGTTCTGCTTCTGCTGGCAATGTGTTTGTTCGGTGCCATAGGTAAGACTTGAAACTGCAATGTTATTAGTCTGATTTCTTTCTTTAGGGCGAAGGCGAATAGGCCTGATCCTTAAACACAGAGAAAACTGAAACACACCATTTTGCCTGCAACCCACGTACTAAAATGCCATGAAAAGGGAAATTAGAGAAAATGTGCCATTTTTGTATTTATTTTTTGATTTGAGAGGCCATCACAATGTAGATTCTGTATAAATGGCAGAAGAAAGCAGCAAGGAATGCTAGTCTGCATTTAGTGTGCTTGCAGCAGGATGTTAGGGGATGTCATAAAATGTATCTTCCCTTTGTAAATCCTTTTTGTTTCGTAAATCCCTTTTGTGTGCTTAGTGTAGAGATGCAGGTTTTGCAAGAATTAAAATCCCATTGAATCTTTTGGCAGTACTAAATTCATGTAATTACAAAAGGGACTCCACAGTGTGTGGAGGAGGGAACAGGAGGTGTGGGGTTCTAGGAGCTAGCGGCCTCCATTGCTAAATGTTTACCACAGAAAGCTGCTCCTAGTGAAGTGTGACCCTACTACAGTTACAAAACCATTGTGAGTTGGTACATCTCACAAAAAGTAACGGACTGGTCTCACACACCACCTGGTGTCATGCCTCATCATCGGCCAGTCCTCGCCCTCCAAAACCTTCGTTTGATGGAGGGCGGGCATACACCTGGAGACAGGGATGCACTTCTAAACTAAAGAGTGGGGCCCGTGAAATGGAAAGTGAAGTTAAAAATCATTATAGTTACCAGAAAGTAAATTTTAATGTGGCCAATAACTATATGATACTAAAAACAAAGGACGGTGAGTGGGGTGTTTAGTTTCCCCTAACCGTCTCGTGAAAGGTCAACATGTTTCTGCCATGTAGGCCCGAGCGGGTCCAGGGCATTCATCAGGACCTAGGTTTGAACTGGGGGCTCCATTCTTACCAACAAGTAGCAAGAAAGTACCACTGTGCAGGTGTGGCGAAGGCCGCACTCCGCTTCCTAAATGGCTTCCGAACGTCAAGCCCTAGATGAAACAACTACATGCCACATGGGGGGGTGGGGAGGGGAAACTCCTGTTCATTTGTCTCAGGAAAAGAATCCCATGTTCATCCTATGGTGTTGCTCCAGGTCCTCCCGAATACATGGCAGAAACATGTTGACCTTTCACGAGACGGTTAGGGGACACTAAACACCCCACTCGCCGTCCTTTGTTTTTAGTATCATATTGTTATTGGCCACATTAAATTTACTTTCTGGTAACTATAATGATTTTTAACTTCACTTTCCATTTCACGGGCCCCCACTCTTTAGTTTAGAAGTGCATCCCTGTCTCCAGGTGTATGCCCGCCCTCCATCAAACGAAGGTTTTGGAGGGCGAGGACTGGCCGATGAAGCATGACACCAGGTGGTGTGTGAGACCAGTCTGTTACTTTTTGTGAGATGTCCCAACTCACAATGGTTTTGTAACTGTAGTAGGGTCACACTTCACTAGGAGCAGCTTTCTGTGGTAAACAGTACTAAATTCATGTAACTATTTCTCTATGCACAGTGTGTAGATCTGAAGCTCTACATGCCAAGAACAGATGCATACTGGTAAGTAGCATTTGCCTTTCTTACGTGGCAGCGTGGTACATTTATGTATGGCCTGACCAGCAGGTTCTCTGCCAATAATGTGTAGATTCTGCAATGCAGGGCTCGACAAATCTAAAAAAACTTACTTGACCTGCAGGTCGAGTGAGTAGACTTTTGTACTCGACCTAACATCAATACACTCTACCCACAAATTGATCGCATATGAATTTTTTTTCAAAACATTTGCAGCGCCAACAACCCAAGAAAATAATGGGACAACTTTCATTTTGGCACTGGACTACTAGGACACACCAGTTGTTCCGAATTCCCAAGACAGGATTTCCGCTACACAAATAAACTTACTATTGACGTGGACTTACATCACAGCAATGCACCAACAACAAGACTAACAAAAGAAAAGGAGGCAAGGTCAACTTACCCACCACAGACACATGGGCTCACCAGCACGCCAGCTGCAACACTGCTTAAGCCAGGCAGGCACGCACATAGCAGTTTAAAACGTCTCCGGTCAGGCACACTTACTGTCACATATTAGAAAATCCTGCTCCCTAATAACCAGCATGCAGCAAAAATGAAAGCTACCAGGTCTCTCTGATCTGGACACAACCTTAATCATTCCAAAAAGTACTCCTGGCATAGGCACTGACAAAACCAATAGTCTAGTTTTAATGTGACATTGGGGTCTGCCCTGTGGATTCTAGCAGCTGAGGCTGTTCCCTGCAATTGCGCCATCTTTTTACGGAAACAACTCCGATAGTGAAGCTCACTCCCCCCTCCCAAGGCCTAACTCTGGGCCTAAACGTACTTTTTGGGGGGGAAACTGGAGGTGTCGTAATTAGCGGTCACACAATCTGCACAATCCGCACCTAGGTAATGAGTGACACTTTCTTGCGAGCAAAATCAAACAATGAAGGTGAGGGAAACATACAAAAATTCACAAATACACCCACTTGAGCAACGAGAAACCGTGTCAGCATAGTACATTCATCACACAATGTTCTAATGCAACTTGCATAAGCAGGATTATTATAAGCTCTCTGGGAAGACATTTCATTTAACTTCCTTTGTATCTTCAGATAACCCGTTCTCCTGTCCAGATTCAAGGGAAAGGCTGCTCTCCAGCAATTAGGCCCCACCCCCCTGGGACCAAGCATTTGCTCCCATGCTTCAAATCTATTCCATGCAATGTGTACCGGTCGCTAGATACGAGGCGGTAGATTGGGGCATCAGGGACTTTTCAGTAATTCAAACACAGGAAAGTTGCTTTTTTTTTCTAAAGCTTTTATCTGCCCCTCTTTCCACCCCACATTTCATTTGCCTTAGTGAGCTGGGTCTAAGCTACATAAATGACAATATTCAAATCTTCCCCAGCTAATGGCTATCGATTTTGGAAAAATGAGGCAGCGTCATTAACGAGAGATGCAAGATTTGCAATGCAATAGATCTCACATTACTGAGTTTGAGCTATTGGCGCGCCGTAGCATTATTTTTTGCTCAAACTTTCAGTTATTTGAGAATTTTGCATTGCAAATGCTTGTTTAGAAGGAAGGGCAGATTACAGCCCCTCTTCCTACCATTGTCTGCCTACATTTTTTTCGGAGTATTATATAGCGCGAACTTTATGTATCAGAGCACTTTACACGAGCACCAGTTGCATTACATGAGGATGCATTCATTTTTGATAGGCACATGATGGAGATGAAATGATTTGCCCAGAATCACAGGATGTTGCATGCATTCATTGAGATCCAGTGTTTAAAGAATGACTGTAACGCTAAAGAGTTTACTTTGAGTAAGGGAGGAATTCTAGGCCCCTCATTAAAAGTACTTCGGCAGCGCGAAAGAGAAAGATACATTGTGGTGTCTGTACTTCCATAGTACCCTATGAAGTTAAAAATGCAGAGCAGAGAACCATAAAGAAATAATGCAAAATGGTGAGAAGAATAGTCTAATTTCATGAACATTCAATTCCTATGCTATCTGCGTTATATCCCCCAACATCACCATAATCCTACATAATGGAAACAACTGCGACTCACCTCTCCTAGACGGCAAGCCAAATCGCCCTGCACTCCCGACTCCACTGAAGAGAGCGCGTGGTTGCGTGCTGCGTCACTGCTGCACTTTAAGCAGCACAGCGCGGGGGCAGGCCAAAATGATGTCTTGGCCCGTCATTAGTAGCGCTTTTCGCGCGCTACACGATTGACGGCCCTGGGACCCACAAAACGATAGGCAGCGCACCACACCACCACCACCACTATGTTAGGTGGTGCGTGCACCCTGCTGCCGCCTAGAGCCTTCACCGCACACTGCACCACCACTTGATTGGCGTCGTACCCTGCTGCCCCCTAGAGCCTTCACCGCACACCACACCACCACCACTATGCTAGGTGGTGCGTGCTGCCCCCTAGAGCCTTTCACCTGCTACTGCAGTGGTGGCAGATAGCACTCGCCAGGCCGGTCAAGTAGGCCTGAAAACTGGCTCGCCCTTCACAAAAGTCACTCGCATTTGCGAGCGGTCGAGTACATTTTTCGAGCCCTGCAATGCGTTTGTTGTTTTTTTAACTAATTCACAGCAGCTTGAGCTGTGCTTTGACTCCAAATGCAGTAAGCATTGATTCCATACTACGACTGTGACACCCACTAGCAGTTTGGTTGGACCACAACAAAATCTCGGGGAGAGAACTATTGATCTTCGGGCTACCTATTCCCTATCTTTTCCCCGTTTGTAGCATCTTCCCCAGCCCAGGTACCTGCAAATGACTTCACCACACACAGAGCTTAGTATTACACATCTTTATTCTTCTGCGTGTAACTGTGAACTCAGCATTCTAAATCCGCCTTCATTGCATTCTGCTCCAACTCCGAAGTCCTAGCTCTACGGAGTCCATCAGGAGCCAACAGGGTTCCGTCATTGCTTACTCACAAGATGTTACACAGTTCACTTTTCTGTGGAGTGAGGATAGGTGGGTCCAACAGTGGGTTGTGGCAGGGCTTGATAGTGTTGAAGAGCATTCTGCTTGTGTTGGTGGCTTAATTGATGGTGTTGGTGTTTAGTGCTTTACTTCGGTTGGTGTGACGAGATATTGGTATGTTGTGCAGAGGGAGTTTAATATCAAGTGACCTTAAGAGGTCAACCCCCCCCCCCCCCCCCCCCCCCCCCGGTCTCTGTCTTGCTTGCGTAGCGTGTAGGACGAGGAGGACTAATGGATTACAGTGAGACCTCCTCCCTTCCTATGTACATATTTCTCATCATGGATTCTGTAGGTTGTGGGAAATAGGATGTGGGAAATAGGATGTCTATGATGTGCGAGGTAAAACATGTTTCTGTGATGAAGAGGGCATCAAGCTTGTGATAGGTGATGAGGTCTGCGATGTCTGGTGCATGAAGTGATCGAGCGTTAATGAGCAGGAGTTGGAATGTGAGTTCTGTAGTTTGAGGGTGTGCAGCAGATAGTGGGATGTGTATAAAGGGTTTGGGTCAGCATTTTGTGATTTCTTTGCGAGTGCCTATTTTAGATCTAAATGGGATTGTGAGGATTGCCACTATGGGATGCTTGATGAGTCCAGTGCTTCTATTATAATGGGCAAGTTTCAGTGGAACAGGGGTTTGGTCCAAGGCCCTTTCTGGGCCTAACAGACAACACCCTGGTCTGTGTACTTTAATGGAGACACGTGTTAATGGGAGTCGCTAAAGAGTGAACTGAAGTAAGGGCAAGGCAGAAAGTGATGCCACTTGCTGTGCAGATGGATGATGGAGAATGAAGTGCTCTTGCTTCTTTTACTGACCATTTTGGAAGGAAACCAGTGATGTCACTTCCTGTGGCAGGATACTTGACTAAAATTGACAGGTACACCAGATCTTAGACTGACTTAGTTCCATGGAATTAAGATAACACACTATTGATTAGAATGACTTGTGAAAGTGGATCATTTGAGTGCACTGAAACATACATCCCAATACGTACAAGCAAGTTAATAACTTGGTGCTCTTTCTGGAACAAGCAGCGGTATAATATATTGATTACTTTTCTTTTACAAGAACATTCATACCTTGTGTTGCTGTGTTTCAAATTTAATGTTAGAAATTTATAAATTGAGAACTTAAAAACATTTCATCCATTGCTTTCAGATACAAAGAGTTATACAAAAACATTGGAATTCTATTTCCAAGGATAAGGTATCCCATTATGTGTATTGGTGCATGACCAAAACTCTATAAAGAAAAAGGAATCCCATTATGTCTTTAATAACATTCTTCTTGAGTCACAGTATCATTGTGCCCTCTGTGCTCATTAGTGGACCTTCTGCAACACCTGAATTTTGTGGTGCAATGTGAATGTGTCAGATCGCTTTCCCATTCCGACCATATACTTCACTATACACGTGGTAAAGGCAGCTCTGAGTTTCCATGATAAAAGATGCTGCGAATCAAACCAGAATTTAAGAAGTTGTTAGACAAAGACATAAAGTCCATTCAAGTTGTTAGACAAATACATAAAGTCCATTCAGCAGTTGGCAAGGATAGGTGAGGAAATCAGATGCCAGCCAGTGGGTATTGGGACCGTGATGAGCCAGCTGGACCATTAATTTATTCCATTGCACTATTTTAATGGGCTACCTACCAATGAATGAATCTTCCATTCGTTTGTAAATTGTGGTTGGGAATATACATTTGTAAGCTTAGGTATGATTTGCAGAAGTCCAATACCTGGGTGATTTCTTACCTCAAGCTGTATTTAGTTTGATGCATAAGAAAGCATCAGGATGTGACCATGGAAGGGAGACCAGAAGGAAGATAAACAATTGCTGATTTCTTAACATTTGCCATTTACCACAGGTTCATCGCCCACTTTAGCTAGTTTCGTTAAGCTGGTTATCCAGAAGGCAGATATTGGCAACAGTCTTTCGTGTACATCCTGTGAAATGTACGGTGGTTTGAAAGGAATTTGTTATTGAAAAGCGGTCAATAGATTCACAAGTATTTTTTCAAAGCCAATATGCGCCTTCCTAATGGTCAACAAGCATTGAAACAGAATCCTCGGCGCTGGTTCTGAACTAGAAGGAAGACTTTCCCAGCTAATGATGAGGAATGTTTAGCTTCTAGCAAGACCGTGTAAGCGAGGGTTATATCACCCAGATTTGAACAGTTATGTGAAAGGTGTTACACAGGAAAGTATGCAGTATCTGGCGCAACGTTAATATTTATTTTCAAGTATGACTTAGTTAGAGTGGTGTTCTAATGCCTTTTCAGGGAATGAGCAAAAAATACGAATAAAGTTGATTTGCAGCCCTGTTTGTGAGGAACAGTGTTGGCGCGAAGAGAGGAAGTTTCTCGGTCCTATACCGCTCCCGTGTTGGTGGTCCGACCACCGCCACACTGCGGGCACGCCCACAGTATTATGACTGAGACAGATGGATTGGCACAAGACCTCCAGCACTGCCAGGATCAAGAATACCGCTGGGCCGGCAGTCTTTCACTGGCAAGAATATGCTGGTTGTGCTGCAGCCGGCACCTCTGACCATATTCTTAGTTCCCATTTCACTGCCAACCCTAAAAACGGTGGGGGAATGGCAATAAAGGGGGCCTTGCTAGGGCCCCAAGCTGGAATTGGGTCTGGTGGTGCATGCGGGGGGTGGCACCTGTAGTGCACCCCTGTATTTGCACCCGCATTTTCTGCATGGTGTGGCATGTATGCCACACCGTGCAGGAAGGTGCAGTCGGTGCTCTGGCCGTGGGGGTCTTCATGTGCAGCTCTTAAAACCCTTTTAATACTAAGCATGTAAGATTGTAAAAACTGTCCCCGGACATCATTATCTAACCAGGACCCCTCTCAGTTGGATCTCTTAGTTGTCCTGTACATATTTTACTTTGTTGCAAAGTCCACAATGGTGGACCTTGAATCACCTCTCTCTTCTTCATTTCACTAACCTGTTACCACAATGGTAAAATCACAACACTTATGTTCAAGTCCTTTGACTTTCCTCTAAAGGATAGGACAGACAACCCAATTCTCTAATTTTAAGAGATTTTTCTGACTTTCATGTTGCACTATCTTCCCTTTCACATTGTCATTTTCTTCTTTATTTTATTGGTAATCAGTATACTGTTCATTGCCTCAGTTCTGCTTGACGAGCACCCATTATGGAATTCAGTTCATCCGTTCTTTATGTAGGTTTTTCATACTGCTTGATTGCATCTCCTACCAACACTAGGTTGTCATTTCTTAGAGTTCAGAACCGTTGTCTTCCTCTAAGGGTGCCCAAGCCCTCTTACGATGCTGAAACAAACTATCCCTTATATTTAGACTTGTCGTTTGAAGGTTGGGCATACAACATAATTCAGAACTGGCTTATATATTCTGCAACAGCCCCATTTCTTTAAAAATGTGAAGCTGTGTAAATAAATGTGGGGCATTGTATCCATCACTGAAACACTGCTCATTTAATGGACAAAAGCAAATGCTTTTCTTTACAATCTCAGGAGCACACAGGGCTGCCGGTGTTCTCCTTCAGGTGGTACATAGTCGAACAGCCCCACCTGGACTGTATCTTTTGGGGCAGGGCCACAACAAATTTATATATGATTGGTCACTGTATTGGTATAAACAGAATCAAAACTGATGGATTAGAGTGAGTCCCTGAGTAATTGCCAGCATTTGAGAATAATTCAATCATTACATCCAATATGTTTTGCGCTACGTGATCCTCACTATAAATGAGGGGATGCGCTCCAAAGGGAGTGCCAAGCTCGCTTAAGCTCCACATCACTGAAGCCTAACCAGACTGAAACCAGTTCAGTCTAGACAATGCAGTGTAGGGAGTGGACAGTGCTGATTTGCATACGGTTGGTTCATGGCTGTAATGATAAAGACAAACTAAAAAACGATATATTGGTATGAAGCCATAGAATAATTATTCCATGGGATTTACTCGGGTATTAAATCCAGAGCTTTCTGTGCTGTCTTTGCAGCAGCAGTGTTTTTTTTAATTGATACCCCTCCATAGGAATGGCTTCCAGTTTGCCACTTTGGCCCAATTCAAAAGTTTTTGAAAACCCCATTGAGATATAGTTCAGTTAAACAAGTTACAATGGTCCTTCCACAGTGCACTATGGTAGATTCAGTTCAATTTACTCAAAAATCATTTTTTAGATTGTTTACTCAAAGATATTAATGTATTAGTCCTGTAATTGCTCATTTAGTAATGAAAATCTCCTATTTGTGGTAGTTGTCCTCATCAGTTGGAGCGTTGTAGATCCAGAAATGTCAGATCATCCAAAGATTTGATCTTCTTTAAAACTCTGGAGAGGCAAAAGTGCACTATTTTACCCCAAAGACCTTTGTCAAAGGTGTGTTCCAAGCTAATCAACATTGAAGGAAAGGCATCTAAAAACATGCAGAAAACAAAAGTTTGAGTATAGAGTTAATTACTAAACTATTATATTACCTGTTCAGCTATAGGGAAAACATTTGTGCAGATCTTAAATGAATGCAGTAAGGGGGTTCAAATTTACATATTTTAAGTTGGGGTCTGAACATCCCACATATCACCCGATGATTGTTTGACAGTGCCCCTTGTATGGAGTAAGTGCCATCTTGATGAAGGAGCATTATCGACTATTTAGATTTAACACCCAATGCAAGACCAAATTCTGGTACAAATTTAGGATTGACTGCAATTGCATCAGCCACAGTATAAACAGAAAAGTTATTTGAATTTTCTGTCAATCTGTATCCCTTTCTAGAGGTTCATTAACAAGGGCACAAAGTATAAATGGAGCCTCCCTTCATAGTACACAACCTAATCTGAAAGTATGACGAAAAATGCTGATTACCAAGGATATGTGAGCAGTTAGTAGAGTGGTCCATCTTCAGGAATGCAGTACAAACTCTATGCCTCTAAAATGTGGGAAATGTATTCACAGTTGACTCTATTAAACACCTTCAATGACAGTCCTAAGGGAATGGTTACATCACTACCTCCCAGTGTGGTGTGCTAGAGTATCGAGATTGCATTCTAGCAATGTCTGCATATTATCTCTGTGTAAAGAAAACTAGCAAGCCAGATGGGGTACTGCTGCATGGCTAGTCATTTAGCAAACAATTTAATTTCTAACTTAATTAAGAGGGTCTAAAGAAGCTGCCATGGTGGTGTCACATGCTAGTCAACAGTAGCTTCCAACTATAGGGAGGGATCAAAACTTACCGTTGTGTGGTTTTATATTTGTAGGTCATTGGATATGGTTGAATCGTTATTCAGAAATGCCACTGTTTATCATACCAGAGCAAAATGGAAAACACACTCCACCAGCATTAGCAGGATTCTACATGTTCTGGACAAATATCATTTTATTGCAGGTAACCTATTTAAGAAAGACAAACAATTTAATTGTAAGTTTTTGTGTTCTTGCCTTTAATCAGGCCCCCTTTGTTTTGTCAGGTTTTGATACCAATCTCTCTCTACGTTTCAATTGAAATTGTGAAACTGGCACAGATTTATTTTATTCAAAAAGATGCAGAGTTTTACTGTGAAAAATCCGGTTCCACGATAGAGTGCCGATCTTTAAATATCACTGAAGACCTTGGGCAGATTCAGTACATTTTTTCAGACAAAACTGGAACTCTCACTGAAAACAAAATGCTCTTCCGCAGATGTAGCATTGCCGGATCTGAGTATTCCCATGATGAAAATGGTAAGGGTTCAATCTGAGATGTTTCAAGAACTATGGTTATTGCAAGTGTATTTTTCTAAGAGATGGATGGGAAATAATTTAGACACAATTAAATTGTATTCTAATAGCTCATAGATATTCATTCTTCTTTGTGTTTTCATAATGTCTCACCTTAGTAACTCCCAAACTACTGAACAGATTCACACCATCCTACAACAAGCATTTCCAATGCAATGTCTCGCATTTGCGAGAGTTTGAGCTATTGGCATTGTAAATACTCCTCTTTTCTCTTCCAGGGGATCCTCATCAATAGTCATAAGCACTGAATATTCCCGCCCATGTGCGGGGACCCCGGAAATAATAAAATTATATATGTAAAAAACACATATATACAGCTCTGTATATGTATAAACATATATCATTTTTTCCAAGCAAATGCAGCTCCCATAAAAGGCTAGGCAATGTAAATGTACACATCCAATAACACATATATACATATATATATATATATAAAGGTATAACAATACACCTAAATCTCTTTTTTTTTTTTTTTTTTTTTAATGAGGTAAACACTCATGAGAAAGCAAAAAATAAAGAGAACAAACTGTGGAAAAACACAGATGTACAACACATTGCCAGCCTGCAGGCTGCAGGCTGCATTGCAATATAATACCATAGAGACTAAAAAGCCCTGTACAGGTAAAAACTGGCACCGTGCCTTTAAGGCAGCCCTGACTTCCATATCCCATCATGCCTCAGGGGTGACAGTTAGGTCAGTTGTTCTTTCCGGCTCCTTCAGTCAGGACCCTGGAATTCAGCTCTCTTCTTTTTTGACTCTTTAGTCAAGAATTATTACAGCTTTAAGATTTTTTTTTGGACTTCTTCTTACAACATCTGTGAGGAAGTTAGTATCCTGTGTTTTTCTGACTTTTTTGCTGTTTTGTCAGAAAAATGCCTTCTTTATTTGTTCCATGTCCATCTTGTGGAAAAAAGAAGGCTGCTTCAGACACACATGAGGTGTGTATTATCTGTCTGCCGGACTCTCACTCTCCAGCAACATGCCATCATTGTGAAGACCTTTCCAAAAGGACTTTAAAGGAGAGGGAGAGGATTAGGCTGTATGGCCTAGCAGAACGGTCGACGTCGAAGCAGTTGGTCCCTGTTTGCTCCCCATCGACGTCGGGCTCGGCGTCGAAGACTCCAGCGGCGGGATCGTCGCTGAGAGGTGAGGAGTCAAGGGGAAGTCATGCTGCAAAGAGAAAATCGTCGTCGACTTTAGATTCAGCGTCGAAGCGGATGCGTTCGACGTCGACGGCGTCTAAAAGCTCGGCGTCGAGGACTCGGCGCCACAGTTCAACGTCGAAGAAGCATCTGTCGACGTCAAGAGAAGATCGATCGACGTCTGCACAGAGATATCGTTCGTCGTCGAAAGAAAGACATCGTTCGACGTCGAGGTCGGCGAGACATCATTCGACGTCGCAAGAAGTACGTAGGCGATCTCCACAGTCGACGTCGACGTCGAGACCAAGATCGCCGTCAAGATCAAGATCGCCGTCGAGGAAACATCGTTCGACGGCGAAGAGGCTTTCGACGTCGTCGGAGCATTCGACGTCGAGGCAGACGCCTCCGTCAGGGCCGACGTCGAGGCAGACGCCTCCGTCAGGGCCGACGTCGAGGCAGAGGCCTCCGTCGGAGTCGACGTCGAGGCAGAGGCCTCCGTCGGAGTCGACGTCGAGGCAAAGGCCTCCGTCGGAGTCGACGTCGAGGCAGGTGCCTCCGTCGGAGTCGACGTCGAGGCAGGTGCCTCCGTCCTCACAGGTCTCCAAAGCTTTGGTGAGGTACATGAAGCCTCCGTCGAAGATAATCTCGACGTCGAGACAAGAAGCTCGGAGCCTCGAAGATTCGAGTCAAAGATCTCCGGTGATAGGCCTATCACCGTCGAGGCAGCCCTCTGTTGAGGGTACGCAGGAGGTGTCGCATGTTCGCCTCACGATTTGACCAGTCTCAAGGCGAAAATCTCCTCATAGGCTGATATATACAACTCCTGAGTCACCGCGTCTCATATCTATCTCGCCTTCAGGATCAGAAGGCTCAGGTTCAAGATCAGAATCACCAGAGCTTGTGCATCAATCTCCAGTACCTGCAAGAGAAAGTTCGCAGGAGGAGGACAATGCGGTACCTCAAAGTCCCGTAATGGAGATGCCTCAGGACCATGCTGTGCCAGACTCGATAAAGGCATCGCTAACAAGAATAAGGGGCGTGGTATTCCCAGCGACACCTATCAGACCAAGATCTCGAGAAAGAGAATCCCGAAGTCACTCTCGAGCACCAAGAAGGCGATCCAGGTCTTCTTCCCGCAGAAGGGAGTCGACCAGATCAGAGAGAAGGCGCCGTAGAACCCCTTCTACCTCCCCTTCTTCCAGGTCATCCAAAAGGGATTATTCACCGACACTCTCGGAGACGCCACCCTCTCGGGTATCTCCGGTAGATGATATTTCTACGTTTCAAGAAGTGTTGTGTAGAGGAGCTACAAAATTAAATATCCCTATGCCGGTTCAGGAGACCACTTCATCCATAATTTTTGAAACGCTTCATGAACGCACAGTGTCACGCCCGTTATTGCCGTTAGTCCCCGGTTTGCTACAACCGGTAATGGATATTTTTCTCACACCAGCAACCACCAAAACGGCGCCGGCGAGAATTCTAAAAAAGTACCGTCCAGCACCGGAGGATCCTCTATTCCTTAAATCAGATCCTCCACCGGACTCTGTCATCACCGCCGCTGCCAGGAAGACACATGCAGTAGCTGGATCTTCAACGGTACCACCAGATAAGGACAGTAAGACACAAGACTCCTGGGGGAGGAAAGTTTGCGGCTCAGCATCCTCAAGCTTAAAGGTGGCGAGTGCCTCGGCGCTTCTGGGGCGCTATGATAGGTCATTATGGGACTCTCTGCAGAGGTTCATTGACAAAGTTCCACAAGAGGACAGACGGGACTTTGAAGAGATTTTGCATGAGGGGAGTCTGGTTTCTAACCAGATCATAAGTGCAGCGGCGGATGGGGCAACACTGGCAGCGCATGAATATGCACATGGAGTCACAGCCAGAAGATCATCCTGGCTTAGATTGACGGCCTTGAAACCGGAAGCGCAGGCAAGAATTTTAAATCTGCCTTTCTCCGGTACTTCTCTTTTTGGGTCCCATGCAGACGAAGAAATGGCCCGTATGAAAGCAGAGCTGGAGACCATGAAAGCTGTCGGGCTTGAAAAGAGTTTTGACGCCGCAAGGGAAATGACAGGCGCAGTTACCAACAGAGGGTTCAAACCCCTCATTGGCAAAAGAACCAGGACCAGCAAGGTCAAAAGAAACAACAATACCAGTCCCGCAAGCCATCCAGGGGACGAGGTAACAACAGGCAGTCTAATGCTGGAAACAAAGCTCCGGGGAAGCAATGAGAAACCGCTTCCTCCGATGCTGTCCACCGCTCCGGTGGGAGGAAGTGTTGCACATCATCTTCCAGAGTGGCAGTCCATCACAAAGGACAAGTGGGTACTGAATATACTGCGTCATGGGTACTCGCTTCGTTTCAGAAGTCACCCCCCATCGATTCCTCCTGTCAATTCATCCCAGCATCTAAGGCAGCTCAGAGAAGAGGTAGCGACGCTTCTACTCAAATCTGCAATAGAGAAAGTGCCCATAAACCAAAGAGGAAAGGGAGTTTACTCCAGATACTTTCTCATCCAAAAGAGGAGTGTGAAGGTAGAGTTCAGACCCATTTTAGACCTACGGATACTGAACAAACACATAAGAAAGGAAAAATTTCGCATGCTGGCGCTCCACCAAATATATCCTCTTCTCCGGATGGGCGATTGGATGTGTTCACTGGACCTTCAGGATGCATATTTCCATATTCCCATCCTAAGGAATCATCGAAAATTTCTCAGGTTTGTGGTAGGCAACTCTCACTATCAGTTCAAAGTCCTCCCATTTGGCCTGAAGTCAGCTCCTCGAGTATTCACAAAATGCGTGGCAGTAGTAGCGGCTGCTCTGAGGCGCGCAGGAGTCTTCGTCTATCCCTACCTAGACGACTGGCTAATAAAGGGCTCATCGCCACAGAATGTGCGGTCACAGCTGTCGCTATGCCTGAACTTATGTCGCAAGTTGGGTCTCAGAGTGAATGTCAAAAAGTCAAATTTTTCACCAACGCAGAGGATCCACTACCTGGGTGCAACTATAGACTCCGTAGTAGGAAAAGTGTTTCCTTCGGAGGAAAGACAGTCATCCATTATGCTAAAAGGCAGACAGATTATAACCAGCAATCTGTCGTCGGCAAGGCAAATCTCATCTCTGCTAGGGGCCATGGCATCCTGCATCTTCCTAGTGCCCAATGCCAGGCTAAGGATGCGTCCTCTCCAGCAAGATCTCGAGGACAAATGGGATCAAAGGAACTCCCTGTGGGAAGAAAAGGTTTGCCTCTCCTCTGCAGCCAAACAGTCAGTCAAGTGGTGGCTGAAGCCAAGGAATCTACAAGTGGGGATCCCCTTTCATCAAGAGCCCCCAATTCAGACCTTAATCACCGACGCATCCCTTCAGGGATGGGGTGCGCATTTTGGGACTCTGCAAACTCAGGGACAGTGGTCCAGCAGCGAGCAGTTGTACCACATCAACATGCTGGAGCTCAGGGCAGTCCACCTAGCCCTCAAAGCGTTCCTGCCTGCGATCACGACGAGTACCATTCTAGTGCAGACGGACAATACCACCACAATGTACTACCTGAACAAGCAGGGGGGTACTCGATCCAGAACGCTCTCGCTGGAAGCTCAGTCCCTGTGGCACTGGATCCTAGCAAGGAACATCTCATTGAAAGCGGTGCACCTACCAGGAGAACTCAACGTGCAAGCGGACTTGCTCAGTCGGCATTTTCAAGAGCCAGAGGACTGGGTAATCAACGACGAGGTGTTAGAAGACATCTTCGGGGAATGGGGGCGTCCGCAAGTGGACCTCTTCGCGGACGAGCAAAACACAAAATGCCGAGGCTTCGCCTCAAGATACCATCGACCAGGATCCCTAGGGAATGCCCTTTTGATCAATTGGTCAATGACATTTGTGTACGCTTTTCCGCCTCTCCCACTAATTCCCAAGGTGGTGACCAAGCTACAGAATTCATCTGCCAAGATGATCCTCATAGCACCGGACTGGCCGAGGCAGTGGTGGTACACGGATCTCCTGCACATGTCGATCCGACCCCACAAGCGGCTGCCATGCAGGCCGGACTTGTTATCCAAGATGCAGGGGAAGATTTACCATCCCAGCCTTCCCTCGCTGAGCTTAACAGCATGGCTCCTGAAGTCCTCCAGTATGGCCATCTGAACCTCCCTCAAGAGTGTATGTCCATACTGAAGGAAGCCAGGAGGCCTTCGACAAGACACTCCTACTTCTGTAAGTGGAAAAGATTTTATATATGGTGTGCTCAGCATCATTATGATCCCACTAAATGCCAGGAGGATGTAATTTTGCCCTATCTTCTACATTTAGCAAGGGCAGGGTTGAAATTTTCATCCATAAAGGTTCACCTAGCAGCCATAACAGCATACAGGCGTTCGCCTTCACAGCAGTCATTTTTTAAAGTGCAGGTAGTGAAGGATTTCTTGCAAGGACTCAAGAAAGTCTATCCCCCTGTTAGACCTCCCTCTCCTTCCTGGGAGCTAAACTTGGTTCTGTCGAAGCTCATGGGTGCGCCTTTTGAGCCTATTCATAAGGCTACCCTACAGCACCTCACATGGAAGACAGCATTTTTAATAGCCATCACTTCAGCACGGAGGGTCAGTGAGATACAGGCCCTCTGTTCTAAAGAACCCTACACTATTTTTCATCTAAATAGGGTGGTGATGAGAACTCATCCTTCGTTCCTACCCAAGGTGGTATCGGATTTTCATGTAAACCAAGCCATATCCTTACCAACCTTTTTTCCCAACCCCTCCTCTCCAGCAGAGAGGGCGTTGCATTCTCTAGATGTCAAAAGGGTCCTAAAATTCTACCTAGATAGGACTAAGAATGTCAGGAAATCTGATCAATTGTTTGTGAACTATGGGGTTGTACGTATGGGCTTTGCTGCATCCAAACGTTCCATTGCTAGGTGGATTGTTTCAAGTATTACATTGGCCTACCAACTGGCTCAGAAACCATTGGGGGCGCGCCCTAAAGCGCATTCGACAAGAGGAAAAGCGGCTACCGCGGCTTTTCTCAATAATGTCCCACTCTCCGAGATCTGCAAGGCAGCCACTTGGAGATCTGTCCACACTTTTACCAGGCATTATTGTCTGGATTCGGACACCAGAGCAGACACTCAAGTAGGACAAGCCTCCTTGAGGAATCTGTTCCATGCATAATCATTTTCATGATTCGCTTTCTCCATGGGTGATACAACCTTAGTTTCATTTGCCTGCTGGTGGAAGGGGAGCTTGCTACTCTATTCAGTGCTTATGACTATTGATGAGGATCCCCTGGAAGAGAAGGGTAAGTTACTTACCTGTAATCCTAGTTCTCTTCCAGGGGTATCCTCATCAGTCATAAGCAACCCACCCACCTCCCCAGGCAAATGAGAAGAAGTGTATTATTCATTATGGAAAGGATATATCTTTGTGTTTAGGACTACGGTCCCGCAAAGAACAACTGACCTAACTGTCACCCCTGAGGCATGATGGGATATGGAAGTCAGGGCTGCCTTAAAGGCACGGTGCCAGTTTTTACCTGTACAGGGCTTTTTAGTCTCTATGGTATTATATTGCAATGCAGCCTGCAGGCTGGCAATGTGTTGTACATCTGTGTTTTTCCACAGTTTGTTCTCTTTATTTTTTGCTTTCTCATGAGTGTTTACCTCATTAAAAAAAAAAAAAAAAAAAAAAAAGAGATTTAGGTGTATTGTTATACCTTTATATATATATATATATGTATATATGTGTTATTGGATGTGTACATTTACATTGCCTAGCCTTTTATGGGAGCTGCATTTGCTTGGAAAAAATGATATATGTTTATACATATACAGAGCTGTATATATGTGTTTTTTACATATATAATTTTATTATTTCCGGGGTCCCCGCACATGGGCGGGAATATTCAGTGCTTATGACTTTGATGAGGATACCCCTGGAAGAGAACTAGGATTACAGGTAAGTAACTTACCCTTACTGCCAGCCTTGCTTCTGGTAAGCAACAACTATAAGTACAAAGTGCGTGTTTAAGCACCGTTTGCAGGTTTTCAAAACACATAAATAAATAAAATATTGTTATTTACAATGCCAATAGCTCAAGCTCTTGCACAAATGCGAGACCTATTGCATTGCAAATACTTGTTGAGGTTTGAGACTGAGGTGGCAGCAGCCATATAAAGGCAGGGACCGTGATGCCAGGCTGTGTGTTTCAAAAGCAGAAGGAAGGAGGCGGCAGCTGCAGCCAAAACAGACCTTGGTCTTTGAATGCATAGCAAATGTGGCATGATAAGAGTCAGATTTACAGCCCTGTTTACAACGGAGGTCTGTAAACCAGGAGCACTGGTCTCAAGTGCTCCATCTTAAAAGAAAGAAAATAGTGCTCACAAGCTCTGAGTAGCAACACATGTAACACATGCAGTCCTTAAACATAGACGCAGATTTTAAAGCCCATATCCTAAATACAGCATATCTAGCAGAAACCACGCTCGCGCTGCCTAGGCAAAACCTAAAAAAGGGCTCTTTCTGGACCACATGTTAGCTTTCTGCCAAATTTGGTGTAATTCTATCCAGCGGTTCGGGCTGTAGTCGTGTCTAAAATTCCTATGGAAAATTGCATGGGGAAAATGCGTTTTGGGTCCCCCCTTTTTCTGCCCAGTGAGAGAGCTCGGGGCCTGAAGCCATCTGCTGTTGCTAAATTCCATTAGCAGTGAGGTTGGTCGTAGGGTGGAGTTGCCCTGAGATCTTGGTCCAGGCCGTGCTCTTTGGTCAGCTTTTGCTCTGCATGGCTGACAAGGGTTGGCTCCGAAGTCTGATTTAAATAGTGCTAAATAAAAATATGGGTATTAAATGCAATATATGGTCAAGAAATAAAATATACAGAAAAATGTAAGAGTAAGTTATGGCTCATTGTTCTTTTAGGTATTTGAGTTTTTTTTTAACAACCTACTTTACGTTCTAAAAAGTACATAATCAATTAAAAACATACTAACGTTACAATTGATGTCTGTAGTGAGATATTGACAGTGACGTATGAGTTTGAGTAGTGCATTTGGAGCTGAGATTTGGTTGACTCATCTACTCATAACTGGATAACGTCAGTCTATTTAATTTTTTTTGTAGTAACCATTGTCACTTTAGCAGATGTTTTCTACAATCTATTAACTTATATTCTTATTTGCAAATAACAAATGTATTTTCCCTCCAATCTCTTGCGTGGCTCATTTATCAGCTAGAAGGTTGAAATCGTACCAGAAACCAGATAAAGATTTTGAAGATGCTGCTTATAGCTCTGTAAACTGTGTGTTGAGACAGAAGACACAGAGCAAAAAATCTTTAAATTCTCACACTGACTGCTTAGAGGAAGGAGCAGATCCCAGTAACACTTCACATCTAATGCATGTGGCTTTCAGCAGCCCCTTGGTAAGGATACTTTAATGAAAGGACATTGCTAAATGTGCTAGAAATTTGTTTTTTCCAGTTGCTAAAGTGTTTGGTGTTTGTGTTCTAAAAGCTTTACAAAGAAAACTGTTGCACCCAAATGCATATATGCCATGCATTTATCACTCAGAACTTGAATATGTCATCAGATTCGAAGATTACCTATTCACGTTCTATGTGGTGACCTGGTCTGGTAGAATCCATACTCCAGGCTCCATATCTCTCAGCTAAAGACCAACAATGTTCTTTCCTAGGAATGTGTGCATTTTACGATAAATTCTAAAAGGTTTTGCAGGTGCAACAGAGGTTTTCAGACCTCTGCTAAAGAAATGCACCACATTTGAATGGAATAATGAGTGTGAGTTAGCTGTTGTCGAGTTGAAAAAGAAAATCACCACTGCTCCAGCACTTCGTTCACTTACAGAGAAACGGACATGTCCTATAACAGTTGACACTAGTGCCTAGGTGCAGTGCTGAGTCAAGTGGATGGCTGCAAAGAATACACAATAGGCTTTGCCTGTAGAACTCTATGCTCCACTTTACACCATTACTTCGTTATAGAGAAGGTTAATGTTGGTGTGCCATAGAAGTGTAAAAAAGTTTAAGGTATTTGTTTGGAGACGGCTAGATGTAAAAGAAAATGTGACCATAAGTTTCTGAGGAATATTTTATCGGGTATGAAAATAAGTAAAAATACAAGTAGACTTGCTATGTTTGCCACAAAGTTACTGGAAAACAGTTGCAAAATATTATTACCCCGGTTCTCAAAATGTATGAGCAGACTGCTTATCCATGCTGCCCATTGAAAGAGAAAATGATGAGTCGATCATTGACATTGAGGAGTGTTTAATTATCACTTCCGAGTTTAACAAGGCAATTTGTGAGAATGAGAAGCAGTGGAAGTGGGTGTGAATCTATCATACAACATGTTCTGAATCCCTTAGTGAACGGTTGGCCGAGTGAATGCTGTCCATTAAGATATTTAACCGTTCTGGAAATTGAGTAACAAATTATCAGCAATCAATAGTGTTCTTCTTTGTTTTTGTGGTGTAAAGTTATTCTTGCATATGGTTATTGGGGAAAGTATTTTGGAAGTTGTATACAATAGTCATCTTGGCTCAACTTTAAGAGATGAGTTAGCAAAGAGTATTTGTGACCCAAAATGGATACTCGGGGATAGAGAATTGTTCCAGTTTTGCACTAGTGATAAACGGTTGGTAACAATAACACCTTCAGAAACTCTTACATTTGCAATTTTAAGGACATAGAAAAGAGTAGATTTGTAATTTCTGGGACTCTTTCAGATTTTACCACCCCAAGCAAGGTAGGCACTTGTACTTATCATTTATTGAAGCAAAAGGTTCAGCACTTTATAGTATAGTAATGAAACAACGTTCAAAGCAGTGAGCACACGAAATGGATATTCGGATTCCAATGTTTTTCTTTTTTTTCAAAGTTGTTCTTTATTGGGTTTTAAAATTAAAACGACCATAGCTGACGCGTTTCGTCTCACACTGAGACTTCTTCAGGGCTCATCCAAGTCACAAAAAGCGGATTGTATAGATAATAAGTAGTTCAACAAGATGTCGCGATTCCCATGTTCAGAGGAATTTTATACAGTGTTTGTTTCCATGGTGTCGGCTCGATGACTGGTAGCGTGTCTGTTCTTCTGTTTCTCAGAACAGACACGCTACCGGTCATCGAGCCAAAACCATGGAAATGAACACTGTATAAAGTTCCTCTGAACATGGGTATTGCGACATCTTGTTGAACTACTTATTATCTATACAATACGCTTTTTGTGACTTGGATGAGCCCTGAAGAAGTCTGTGTGAGATGAAACGTGTCGGCTATGGTCGTTTGAATTCTAAAACGCAATAAAGAACAACTTTGGCAAAAAAAAGAAAAACATTGGAATCTGAATATCCATTTTGTGTGCTCACTGCTTTGGATATTGTTTCATTACTATACTATAAAGTGCTGAACCTTTTGCTTTTATGTTATATCAATTTATCCAGTATTAGGGTATCTTTCATAGATTCACATGCCTGAATCATTCCCCGTCGTCGGGATGGGAGTCCCCGGTGCATAAGTAAAGTAATGTACCATAAGACATAGAGAGTAATAGGTCTAAGACCTCACATTAGTAACGTATACGGGTCCTTTTTTTTTTTAATAAGGACCAAACTCTAGAGAACAACCAATTAGCTGTCACCACCCTCTGGAACCTTCCTGGAAGGAGCTCTAGTCCCTCAGATTTTCTACCGCACGTCGTACTAAGGGAGTCTCCACTGAGCTCTGCTCAGGTTTTCCTTATTTCTTGGATTCAAGGTATTTTTCTTCAGTATTGTCTTTGAGTGAAGTCCTTACTGTCTTCATGTCGGACACTCCTAAAAAAGGCCTTTTTACCTGCAAGAAGAAGAGGTTACACGTCGATGACCAACATAAGGACTGCCTCTACTGTCTTTATCCGGACCACTCACCTAGAGACTGCAAGGTATGTCGTACCTTTTCTACAAAAACGTTAAAAGACCGTGAGGGAAGGCTTTTGACTTGGCTGCGGAGGCTTAAGGACAAAGAAGACCCCTTGTCCTCGGAGGAGAGTGAGAGCTCATCAAGATCCTCCTCTAAAACTCCTCAAAAAAGGTCCAGAAGATATCTCTCCAGGTCCTTCTTTGCGGCAACCTCAAAAGAAGATAAACAAAAAGTCTTCAGAGGCTTCAAAAATTAAGGATTTGCCTGCCAGGGAGTCTCCTACCCTTCAAAGTTCGCAGAAACCAGCTTCAGACCCTCTGACTCCTCCGCCGAGGGTGAAACACACTTTTAAAAAGCCTTCCTCAGCCCCATCGACTATCATCTTGTCGACGGTGGCCTCGTCGACGACAAGATCTCCTCATACAGCTGCTGGAGTGACTTTGTTGACAACAGTTTCTACAATTTCAGTCTCGTCTGGATCTCTTTCGTCGTCTACGAAGGCACATACCCCTTTGTCGACAATCAAGAAGTCTTCATCGACGTCGAAGATAGCGTCGACGGCTTGCTCGACGACTAGCACAGCGACGAGTGCTTCGTCAACGACGACTTTGTTGACTACTTAATCGACCAGAGTTCCTTCATCAGCGGCAGAGTCCCGTATGACCATCGATTATTCACGACGACGAATATACCGACGACTGCCTCGTCAACAACACCTAAATCGAAGACAGAAAATACATATTTTCAACAGAAAATCAGCAAGCAGAGGCTGACGCCTTCCCTGACATCACCCAGTAGAGTCCAACCTTTGCTTCCCTCTCATCTTTTGGGCGAAGATGATGATTCTGACGAGGACAGTGTGTTTCGGGCTGCAAGAAGTCCTTCTGAGCTCAGTGTTAAATATCAGGAGGACTTTGAGTATGAGGATCAAGATATGAATGAGCAGGCGTACCATCAAGAAGAAAGCCATCATCAACCGCCACAGATGGTTTGTCTTCCTTCAGCCCTGGTGTTTGACCTGCAATTTATGATTTCAAACTACAAAAAGTGGTTCCCTACCCCTGCTCTGTCTCATGCTCCAGTTCTCTCTCCACCTCAAATGGCGCAAGTTCCACCTCCATCCGCCTCCTGCCATTGAAGTGCCTGTGCCACCTCCCCCCTCTACAGATGACGAGAAAGATGAGCCACTAGAAGAAGGGAAATTCAGGATACTCAGTCACATCATGACGATTGGGACGACTATGTTATCAGTCTTCCAGCGTCGCCGTTACCTCCTCAATTATACTCGTCTCCAGAAGATATCGGAGGATTCCATAATCTCCTGGAAAGAGCAGCACAACGTTTCAAAATAATGCCAAAACCCTTCTACAGTTCCTCCAGTCTTGCCAAGATTGAATAAAAAATATAGAGCTCCTGACAACGCTCTGGCCTGCCTTGTAGGCCATCCCAAGCCTGATTCAGTGATTACTCAGGCAGTTCAACGCAGATCAAAAAACCCATCTGCCCCTCTTTCAGCACCTGCGGATAAAGAGGGCAGGCGCTTGGACAATATTGGAAAGCGCTTTTCCTCCAGGTCTGCGTTAACTGTACGGACGTCTAACTCATTGGCGTTATTGGGACGCTACAACAGGCAGATGTGGTCAGACATTGCACCCTACCTAGAGACCCTGCCGCAACGGTCTAAAGAGGAAGCATAGAAGGTGTTGCTGGAGGGCAAAAGATCGGCTTCTGAAATGATCGACTGTGTGATGGACCTCGCATCCACTGGTTTCCGTCAACTGGCTGGGGCGGCGGTCCTAAGGCACCAAGGATGGCTTAAGGCAACAACATTCCGGCCTGAGATCGAGACCAAAATCCTTGATATGCCCCATGATAGACAACTCCTTTTTGGAACTCATATCGATGAAGCCCTCCAAGGGATCAAAAAAGATATAGATACAGCCAGAGCTTTGGGTACCCTTCAATATAAAAGCACCTGTTTCGAGGCTCAAGGGGTAGAGGGCAATCTTCTTACAGAGGAGGCTACCAGCAGTATAGCTATCCTACCTACTCCTCCTCTAACAAGCAATACAGGCCACAATTTCAACAGAGGCAACAGACTTCATACAAGAAGTCTTCCTTTCGCGGAAGGTCCGGACGACAGAAGGATTCCGCCTGACGCCAATGACTTCTCTCTACCGCCGATCTCTGTTTCATCTCCACCCTCCAAAGTAGGAGAGAAGATATCCCTCTATCTTCAAAATTGGAATCAAATCACAACAGATCGTTGGGTTCTCCAACTAGTACAGTTTGGATATTCTCTAGAATTTGTGCAAACTCCTCCACCGACGCTTCCTCAACCTACGGCTCACAAGCATTTACACCTCTTACTCCTGGAAATATCATTAATGATCTATAAGGGAGCTATAGAACGGGTTCCTGTTCATCAAAGAGGACAAGGTTTTTACTCCCGATTTTTCTTGGTGCGCTAAAAGGAAAAGAAATGGAGGCCAATCCTAGATTTGAGAAGTCTAAACAAATTCTTGAAGAAACAATTGTTTCGCATGGTCACCATTCAAGAAGTCTCGCAGCTTCTCACTGCGAACGACTACATGGTATCCTTGGACCTCCAAGATGCTTATTTTCATATTCCTATCCACAGAAGACACAAAAGGTTTCTGAGGTTCGCCGTGGCCGGCATGCACTACCAGTTTCGAGTCCTGCCCTTCGGACTCAAGTCAGCCCGCGCATCTTCACAAAGTCTTTCCCCGGTGGCTGCATACCTCAGGCAGCCGCATCACCAAGTCTTCCCTTATCTCGACGAGTGGCTCGTCAAGGCACCCTCTCTCGACAGCTCGAGGATTTCTTCCAGAGCCTGTGTACGGCTTTAAAAAAAAATTGGGTCTCACCCTCAACCCAGATAAATCGGTCCTACAACCTTCTCAGTGGATAGCATTTCTGGGAGCTGTCCTGGATACGGTCCTGAAAAAAGCTTACCCATCACAGGAACGACAACAAAAACTCTGGCAATTAGCAGAGCATATACGGAAAAGAAAGTCTCTTTTAGTGCGCCTATTCAAATCCCTCCTCTGAATGATGTCCTCCTGCATTCTTCTAGTACCCTGCTGTCGCCTCCGCATGCGTCCTCTCCAAGAGGCTCTCTCCACTCAGTGGATTAAAATCAACGGATTCTTCGACGACATCATACATGTGACTCCTCTGTTGGTCGCCTCTTTAAACTGGTGGGCTCATCCACGAAATCTCTCTCGAGGCCTACCTTTTCTAACTCAAGCCTCTCCTCGAGTGATAACCACGGATGCGTCTCTAGAAGGTTGTGGAGCCTTCCTTTAGGAGCTTCAGATAAGCAGGGAGTGGTCTTCTTCAGAGCGGAAGCTACACATAAACCTCCTGGAGCTGAGAGCAGTCTATCTAGCCCTCCTGGCTTTCCTTCCCAGGATAAAAGGTTCACTAGTGCTCGTCAGAACAGACAATACTACGACGATGCACTACCTAAACAAACAGGGAGGAACTCGTTCGCTATCACTCTCTCAAGAATCTCAAAAAAATTGGAACTGGTCACTTCAACACAAAATATCCCTGAGGGCGGAGTATGTTCCAGGAAAAGACAATACATTGACAGATTCGCTAAGCAGACTACAGACAACCTGCCACGAGTTGGAGTTGAACCAAGATACTCTAAACAGCATCTTCTTTCAGTGGGGCGAACCACTGTTGGATCTGTTTGCCACACAGCACAAAACCAAATGCCAACACTTCACAAGCTGGCATCCCCATCAGGGATCTCTGGGGAATGCATTTTCAATAGCATGGTTCGGCGTATTTGCCTACGCCTTTACACCGATTCCCCTGATTCCCAGGGTCCTCAGGAAGATGAAGGCAGAGCCCTGCACACTGATTCTAATAGCTCCAGCATGGCCTCGCCAACATTGGTTCACGGAACTCCATCTCCTCTCCCTGCAACCTCCAATTCCGTTAACCCCATTTCCATCTCTCCTCACAATGGACCAAGGACAAGTCCAACACCTGGATCCAGCATCTCTCAAATTATCGGCCTGGCTCCTGAGTTCTTCGAATTTCAGGGCCTAAATATTCCTCCAGACTGCAGGACAGTTCTATCTCGCACTCGAGCAGATAGTACAAACAGAACTTATTCTTTCAAATGGAAAAGGTTCTGTATCTGGTGTAGCTCTGCTAAGGTGCATCCCCTCACATCCTCTCCGGCATAAATTTTACCATACCTTCTCCATCTAGCAACTTCAGGCCTCGCTCACACTTCCATCAAAGTTCACCTGGCAGCAATCTCTCGTTTTAGGAGATCTTCTACAGGACCTTCTCTTTGGTCAAATAGACTGGTAAAACAATTTCTCAAAGGTCTTTTTCGGACTTTCCCTCCTGTAAAGTCTCCTCCTCCAACATGGCAGCTCAACACAGTCCTTGCTCAACTTATGAGACATCCTTTTGAGCCGATACACAAAGCTGTCTTCAAATTCCTCTCTTAGAAGACTGCAAGTCTCCTGGCCCTTGCATCCGCAAGACGAATCAGTGAGCTTCACGCATTCACAATACAAGATCCATTTCTTCAATTCAAGAACGATATAGTCATTCTTCAGACTAATCCGAAATTCATACCCAAAGTCCTGTCAAACTTACACCGTAACAAACCTATTGTCCTAAAGACCTTCTTTTCAAATCCTCAAACAGCAGCTGAAAGAGCTCTACATTCATTGGATTTGAAACGCTGCCTTAAATTCTACCTTGACAGGACAAAAGCATTCCGCAAGTCCAACCAACTTTTCATGGCTTACAGTTTACCTAGGAAAGGTTTTCCCCTTACAAAACAAAGTATTTCTAGATGGATTTCTGGTGATATTGTCTTCTGTCACCAACAAGCTGGTCAACCTTTACAATCAAGAATTTGTGCCCATTCCCCTAGGGCAGTTTCTACTTCTATGGCATTGTTTGCGGGCATGCCTATCACAGACATTTGCAGAGTGGCGACATGGAAGACACCGCATACATTTACCAAGCATTATAGCTTGAATACGGAGCTAATGAAGGATGCTGCAGTGGGACAGGCGGTGTTGCGTCATCTATTTCAATAAAAGGTGAGCCTTCCTTCCCACCAACCTCTCTCTAGACGCACATTCCTCTGTTACTTCCATAACTTTTGCCATAATTGCAACTTATTGCTCTGTATTTTAACTTTGATATATTTGTTAACTGGTGCATTTATGCCTTCTGTACAAAAGGAAATGTGCTCATCATTGCTTTGTATTCTGATTCAGGCATGTGAATCTATGAAAGATACCCTAATACTGGATAAGAAATGCGTTACTTACCTGTAACTGCTGTTATCCAGTATTGGTATCTTTCATAGATTCACATGCAACCCACCCGCCTCCCTTGGAAGGGCTCACCTAGTACTCTCAGTTATACCTCTATATAGCACTGTGCTTACGAAAATCTGAGAGACTAGAGCTCCTTCCCGGAAGGTTCCAGAGGGTGGTTACAGCTGATTGGTTGTTCTCTAGAGTTTGGTCCTTATTACAAAAGGACCTGGATATGTTACTAATGTGAGGCCTTAGGCCTATTACTCTGTCTTATGGGACATTACTTTACTTATGTACTGGGGACTCCCATCCCGACGACGGGGAATGATTCAGGCATGTGAATCTATGAAAGATACCAATACTGGATAACGGCAGTTACAGGTAAGTAATGCATGTCTTATTCCTTAATGAGGGGCATAGAGGGGAGTGCTCCTTCGTTCTTTGCACTAGTATGCTTTACTTAGACACTATATTGATCAGGTGAGGATTTTTATAGGCTCTACCCTCGTCTTGCCTATATTATCATTTATTGAGGCGGTTTGAGGTCAAATGTTTGAGTCAACCTATCTCTGATTGAGTAATTTCCTTTCTGCCTGTGTTTTTGTTGAGGAAGGTATCCCAGAACTTATATTAATTGAGGATGAACTGTATCTGTACCTTAAGGTCATGATGTTCAAGGGCCTTGTAAGAGTACCACAGCCACAACACCACATTGTGATATTGTGACGAGTGACGCACTGCGGCGCAGCAATGAGGTGTCGCCCACAACGATTAACAACTCAGTCTTGTTTTGCCTGTTCCAGGTGGTGGTACCCACCCTGCTTTATGTATCGTCATATTCCGCTTTCAGTATTTAACTTATGTTTATTTTATTGTTTGCATATAATAACTGTATCCATTAATTAAAATTTGGCCCAATATAGAGACAAATCTGAATAAACACAAAAAATAATACAATAGATTTGCGCTTTTCTGTTGCAAAGTAACTTATTTACGAACTGTCCGTTTCAATTCTTCAAACACCCTCCCCATCTCAAATTTAAGCTATATATATATATATATATATATATATATATATATATATATATATATATATATATATATATATATTACCTACTGGCGGTCGCCAGTAGGTAGTTATAGTTAGGACCCTGTTTCCATAGGAAATCCGCAACATTCTATTTGGAATAACTTTGGCGCCGGTCGACGAATGCTCGCGAAATTTTCGAAACTAATGGGGCGCTACGCTCCGCTCCTACCCTGAAAGTCTCGGGGGGATTCGTCAAGCGGGGGCTGAGAAAAAAGGGGGGTCCTAAAACGCGTTTTCCCCATGCATTTTTCCATAGGACCTTTAGACACGGCTACAGCCCGAACGGCTGAACAGAATTACTTGAAATTTGGCAGAGAGGTAGTCCTCAGGTCAAGGAAGTGCCTTTTGTAGGTCTGGTGTAAATCTGTTCAGTAGGTCCTGAGAAAATAGCATTTAAATCAATATATATATCTGTAAGCGCGCTCCGTGTGCTTACCGTAAGCTTACTGTACGCGTACGGTGCCGTGCGCGAGCTCAATTCTGATTGGTGGTTACATGACTGTAAACTTTCGAATCGGTCGAAATCAGGAAGTGTCGGCCGCCATTTTATGTCTCTCGCACTGAGAAACAAAGGTGGGGAACGTGAAACGGGGGCAACGAAGACAGTTGCAGACCCCCTAGTGTTTGTCAGGGGGTCCAAGAAGGACCCAAAAGTACGAAAAATAAATGTAAAAATTTTTAAAAAAAATTGCGGGGTACGCGTACGGTAAGCTTACCGTACGCGCACGGCAAAAAATAAAATAAATAAATAAAGAAGTAACAATCACATTTATTAAATAAATTAAAGGAGCCACAAGGGAGAAAAAAAACAAATGTTACTGCGTAAAAAAATGCGAGGCGCGCACGGCATGGACTGCGCAATGTGGGCGCTTGGTGCGCTAAGCGCACCGAGCGCCCACAGCGCGCACACGGTGCGTGAAGCGCACCGTGCGCGCAGGGTGTGCGCATAGTGAAAAACCAGAAAAAAAAATAAAAAAAAAATACATAACTTAGCATTTAAAAAAAACGTACAAATTCACTGAAAAAACCATAGGTTTCACACACGTTATAGTTAGGAATTATCATTTACAAAACCTTGCAAATTCACTGAAAAAACCATAGGTTTCACACATGTTATAGTTAGCTGTACATTTCACTCGTAAAAAACCAATGAAATTCCACGTTATAGTTAGATCAGGTAACTATAACTTGCGCGACCGCAATCCACAATGTGTAATTTCAGATGTCATCATTGATGTCATGAGTGATGTCACTGACCATGTCATGAGTGATGTACTATGTGACGTCATCAGCAGTTTATTGTAGGCGCGCAAGTTATAGTTACCTGATCTAACTATAACGTGGAATTTCATTGGTTTTTTACGAGTGAAATGTACAGCTAACTATAACATGTGTGAAACCTATGGTTTTTTAAGTGTGTGTGTGTATATATATATATATATATATATATATATATATATATATATATTCACTGAAAAAACCAAAGGTTTCAGGGGCGGTATAGTTAGGAATTGGCATTTAAAAAATCACTGAAAAAACCATAGGTTTCAGGGGTGTTATAGTTGACTGGACATTTCCCTCGTACAAAACCCTAGAAATTCCCCTGTTATAGTTAGTTCAGCTAACTATAACTTGCGCCCCCGCAATGCACTGCTGATGACGTCACATATTACATCACTCATGACATGGTCAGTGACATCACTGATGACGTCATCCATGTGATAAATTACTGCATCTTCTCACACCCTAATTTAACTGTTGATACACCAACTCAAAATTTCAGACGTCATTTCTCAAAACCATAGATACTCCAATTCCAATAACTACATACCCACTTATTAACTCTTAGGTCTACATACACCTCCACTCATTCACCTGCTCAGTCACTCATACTTAGTCACTCCGTACAAAACTATCATATGCATTTATACACCTACATAGACACTCACACACCACCAATCATCTATAGAGGTATTCTCACACCTAGTCAGTCATGCAAATCATTAATTACACTCCCATTAACTCACCTATGCAGTTAAACACACTCAAGTTCACTTACTCATAAAAAATAGTACCACATTCTTACGCTCTTATACAATCATGGATACAAGCACACACTCATCCATACAGCCACTCTCACAATCACACACTCTCACATATCCCCACTTATATTCTCTTATACGCATATATACTGCCTTTCACATATGTAGTTAGTCACAAATGTACCACTGAGATATACATTCAATCCCTAACACACCCATACTTACTCTCTCTCATCCATACAGTTCATCACAGATGCACTCTTAAAACCATGCACCCATAGAATCACCCACTCGCACATCTATGCACAGTCACACACAGCCTACGCACACAAACACTCAGGCACCCATACAGATACTCAGACAACCAATCAATAACCCATATAGTCACTCCTATAGCTATTCACAAAACCATGCAGCCACTTGTACACCAACACACAGACACATACAGACATTCACACATTTTAGCCACTAGTCTGTAGTAAGATACATTTAATGACTCCCTTATAGTCAGTTACACACCTACACAATCATCCATTCACACACTTGTACACCCACTCATTCTTCAACAGGCGTTTCCCTATATATAGTAAACATATTAAAACTTTACAGAAACACATACTCACTGGATGATGTCATCAGTGATGTCATCAGTGATGTCACTGACCATGTCATGAGTGATGTAATATGTGACGTCATCAGCAGTGCATTGCGGGGACGCGCGTTATAGTTAGCTGAACTAACTATAACAGGGGAATTTCTAGGGTTTTGTACGAGGGAAATGTCCAGCTAACTATAACACCCCTGAAACCTATGGTTTTTCCTGTGAATTTCTAAGGTTTTTTAAATGCCAATTCCTAACTATAACGTGCATGAAACCTATGGTTTTTTCAGTGAATTTCAAAGGTTTTTTAAATGCTAATTCCGATCTATAAGTTATCTCTGAAGATATCATGTTTAATGATTTTGATTGGATTTGTATATTTTTCAAATTCAGTGTGTCAATTTCATTAAATACATTTTTTTTAAATACTTTTTTATCACCATTTCTTAAACTTATATTTTCAATTAATTCTTTTAAAAATTAAAAAATATTATTTGAACTTGATGGGTTTTTCAAAATATTTTTTTATATTTTTCAAAATATGTTTTTTAACTATATGTGCAAAACTTTATTTTATATATTTTTTCAATGTTTTTGGATCCGCGCACCCTAAGCGCACCGTTCCCGATCCCTACGCGATAGCATCCGCGTATGGTATGCGTTGGGTACGTGTTTAGTGCGCGATCGCAATGCGACCGGTACGCGACTCCCAGCGTATACGCGACACGTTCGATGTACGTAACGCGACGTTTACGCGCTTCCGCGATGCGTCATCTGCGTCTATGACGCGGTAGGTGCGCGGATCCCACAAAATATTTAACATTTAAAAACACATATATATATGTATTTCATGTGAATATTAATTGAAGACAAACTCTAAACTAGTCTTAAAACTAATATATTTTGACATCTAATCCCATACATTTCTTTAATTCAATTTCGCGGATGCGCGCTGGGTGCGTGCTGCGTAAGCGCAGGGTGCGCGGATCCCATGTGATCTGCAAAAAAAGAGATTTGATTGGTTCATTAAACTTCCTCTTCTAACTATTGAAAGACCCCACCCATTTCAATCATTCTTCTTTGACCTTCTTTAGAGCACCATCTCTTTGGATCGAAGATTTTTTTAGACTAAGTTTACACTTAGCTCTAATTTTATTCAACTAAAAATGGCTTCAGGGCAGCAGGCATCACCTGCATCACCTCATACTTCTGAGGATTATTTTTTGGCGGAGGCACTACCCAAAGAACGTTTTTCTTCAGTGGTGTGGAAATGTTTTACTTTTCCCGAGGGGCAGAATATAAGACCAATGCCACCTTGGTCACGAGCAAGATTTGCAAAAGAGTCCTGTCGCCAGGGGATCCTAACAAGAAATACTCTTGCGGCATGGCAAGTATGATGAAGCACATGAGGACCCTTCATCCAAACAATCTTGTACGAGAAGAGTGCCGACGGATGAGAAACACTCCTGCGCACATCAAGAGTGCATCTATCAGCCCAAACCTTGGACATCCGTCCTCAATTTCAATTTTTAAAAGTGCTCTGCACTAAGTGCAATGCGACTTTGTACTATGGTGAGCAGTCGATCGATCTGATCTGCCGCCACCAAGAAAGTCACATTTGCTTGTTTTTTTAAATTTTTTTACTGTTCCCTGAAGTTCATGGTTTGGTTTCTCCTGTTTTGTTTTTTGGGTTTTTTTTGCAGAAAAACCCCAAAAATGTAAAAAAAATTCGGAAAACCCCCCAAAAATTATAAAAGAAGAAAGTTCTTGTAAGAATTAACTTTCCCGGTTTAAAAAAAGAGCTACATTTCTTTGTTAGTGTTAGTTTAGATGAATGTATGTGTAGTACGTAATTGACTGAATGAATGCATTAGTAACGTATGGTGAATGTATAAGTGCAGAACTATGAGGAAGTGCTGCAGCATCACACAGTAACCTCTTTAGCTGCAGTGTGCTGTAGTACTTCCGAAGCACAGGGATGCAACATATGTACATATCTATGCAAATCTATGCTTCTGTCTGCACGGCTGCTTAAACTGCAGCCATGTGGTGACACAGGCACCCTTGCACCATAGTGCAAGGATATCTGTGTCATGTGCTGTTTGTTTTTCTGCAAGAAGACACACCTTCCTGTACAAAAACAATGAGAAAATGCATTTTTCTCCTTCAATGTATGCTGAACATTTCAGCATGCATTGAAGATATAAAGATGTGGAGAAATGAAAACAATTCTCCTTGTTATGCTTTCCTACACCAATTTTAGAATGGTGCACCATTCACACACATATCGAGATTTATGATTTTGGATAAATCTAGACGTGTCTTGTTCTATGAGTATTAAGTGCAATCATGCACAACAACACTTATAGAACACCCTTTCAACACAAAGTGGTCTAAATGATGAGGTTGTATTTGCATGGAGTATAAAAAGTGCACAGAGTGCCTTTTCCTCTCTTTGTAAATATGAAAGAGTATCTTGCACAATAACTATGTTCCAAAAAGTGACATATTTCCGTTTTTAAAATTCCTTGCGAATGATAAAAGTAAGCGCAGAGTTTTGTCTGCAAAGATGTTCAAAGAAGAATGATTTTAATGATTGCGGTCCTTCAACAGCTAAAAACGTGAAATATTATGAACCCCTCAAATCTCTTTTTTTGCAGGTCACATGATATCTGATTATGGTCAGATTTCAAAACTACATAAACAGAGTGTTTTTAGAAACGTGTTTAAACTTTGTAGCTTCTTGCAAGCCTCTTCATTCTGCATATTGCGACTTAGTTAAACTTACCTTCACAGTAATAGGAATAAAAAATGGTATTCATTTTTTGCTGTTTTTCATTCAAATAAAAATTGCTTATTTTAAAATTTGGATCTGTGAAAGAAAAAAAAAATTATAACATATAATAATACATTTTTTTACAACACAACATAATTTCCACAAAGTAATTTGTTTGCCTTTTTTGCTGTTCTCAGAATATATTGAATTTCACTAGAAATAGTGATTTCAATGGTACTCATCACTTAACAGCGGGCAAAAAAAAAACAATCGGAAAGATTGTTAAAAAAAAAACAACATACTATTCTCAGTAAAATACCAGAAAATACAAATCATACATATATGAAATGCTTACAGATTACAACATTTTATAACTTTAATTTATAAAAACTGTAAATGTTGCCGCATTAAAATAATCACCGAACAAATGACCACCAAAAAGTCCATAATTCAAAAATCTACCTTTCCTTGAGGCCAAATTGTATTTTTGCACTTCTTCTTTATGTAAATTGTCCAATGGTAGTCCTATTAAATTATAATAATAAATTCCTCAGACTGAATTATCTTCCTAAAACTATGGCTTTAAAAATATTAGGTAGGAATTTTGTAATTCCCTAGGCAAACGTTGTTTGAAAACCAACTGGGCATCATTACAAAGAGTCCAGCCTTTGTCACATTTTAGATAGGCAGTATAATGTCCAGGTGTGGTGGAAGGACCATCATGGAAAATTATTGCAATTGCTACAAAATTCCTTCCTGATATTGATACTTGTGTTGCTACAAACTGCTTCATTAAAGTATCCAATTTTCTTCCATCAGCTGTACAACGTTGCATCATTAAAATTATGTATTTTCCATATTTTGTTAAGAATAATATGGATAACATTTCTGATTTACATTGGCTACACCATGTTTTGAATTGCACCTTTCACTAATTTATTGAAAGACACTGATTTACAGTTTGGTAATGTTAAAAACAGAAATCCCTCAGTGTCTACATTGGTGCTACACGTATACATGCAATTTTAACAATAATGTTCCCATTTGTAAGAAAGGCCAAAAATATTTTCTATTTTTACACCTTCATTTTCAAAAATTGTAAGCATTTACATTCAAAATTCCTGAGCATCTTGTTGTATATTTTGTGTAAATTGTGTAGAACCAGAACACACATCCAAAAGATTACGAACATCTGAAACAGATGTATTTTACTTCTATCTGTTGTCAATTTTTCATAAACAGAATGCAACAGAGAACAAAATCTTTTTACCCGATTCTGCATAATTTGTGCTTGCAAACCTTCCAGATATTAAACAACATTGACCACTACATTAGCATAGCAGTTGACACCAGAACTATTTTCAAACTGATAACCAACAATATCTTCAACAGTCTCCAATTTCTTTTTACCTGCAATCGCAACATTATCTTGTTCTTTTCCCTTCTTGACATCTTCAGTACAGATATTCTCTAACCTTCTTTTTCGACAAACCACACGCTTTTCAAATACAGGATATTGACCTAAATTTGGAGCATACACCCTTCTTAACCTATTATACTCTTTTACACAGTTTGCATCTGCAGTAACCTTTGTCTCATCAAATTCAATCAAAAACAAACCAGATAATGTTCTAACTCGCGACAAAGCAACATATGCCATACCCTCTTTAAATACAGTAGATCCAATGTTCACCAATGCACTGTCTACACTTAATCCTTGAGATTTATGAATAGTCACTGCATATGCCAGAGAAAATGGAAATTGTTTCCTACGGACATATAAATCTTTAACAAGCAAAAAACAAACTGAACAACGACCAATTACTTTAACCCCTTCAGTGCCACGCCCTTTCCCCGCCCTGTGCCGGGCGTTACATTAGCGGGCGGGGTTCATGACGAGATAATCTCGTCATGGGCACAGCGCAACCGTGCTCCATGACGAGACTATCTCGTCATGGGCACTGAAGAGGTTAACTTCATCAATCTGATGAAATTTAATTTTTTAAAATTAAATTCCTTCTTTTTTCTGATAATTCACAAAATCCACCACAATACCCATTGCACCATTAACTAAACCTTTCTCTACATCCAAATTACGCCTTAAAATTACCCGACAGTTTACACACACATACAGTGTCTTTTACAAACCAGCAGTTTTAGATATTTTTTTTTCTAAACAATCTAGTTTTGATCTCAACTTACCCGTCAAAATAATAGTGATTCCTTCATGTAGTATTTTATCAATGGCTTCCATTTTAACAATTTCTTCATTTTCCAATTTTAATAATTCTTCGTTAAATATTGAACACTCACGCGCAGCAAAGCTTCTTTCCCTTTTTTTGAAAGAATTTCAATTCTTATATCTTGAAGAATGCTTCCATATTCAGCATCATTTGCCTGTCGCATATTTGTTGTCAGTTCTTTGTATTCAAAATTACTCCAAATGTTTACATTACCAACACTGCCAAGAGACTTTCTGGTATCTTCATGGGCAAGTGTTTTAAATACCGGTTGTCCTTTTACCGGTGTCAGTTGCAGTAGATCTCCAAAAACTATGACGTATTTTCCTCCAAATAACACGTCATCATCTGTTTTAAGAATTTGCTGCATTCTTAAATGCACAAAGGCAAGCATCAAGTTTGAAACCATGCTCACCTCATCAATAATGAGAAGTTTCATTTTCTTCAGCACTCTTGAAACTTCACAACAAGCTTCTCCAGATAGCTAGTGGTATTCCAATTTGTTCTCATGCTCTACTGGCAGCATTAGTAAACGATGTAAAGTAATTCCTTTAATGTTATGTGCTGCCAAACCAGTTGGAGCAGTGACAACACAAGACAAATGCGACTCAGTTGTTTTTTGCAGATAACTTGTAATTACTTTAATTAAGAAACTTTTTCCTTTTCCAGCTTGACCACTCACATACATTCGGATAGGTTGAAATGATGTACATGAGCACACTCTCTTTTCATGAAGTAATCCATGGTCAATCTGCTCTTTCACTTGCTGATATATTTGTTTCTGTTCAACATTTAGTTGCTCTTCCAAGTTTCCTAACTGTATTGCATCTTCTTGTGCTTGATACATTGCTGTTTCCACCTCATTCATTGCAATCGCTGCTTAATTTTCAACAATTGGTTGTCCTAGTGGATCTGGACTCAGTGCAGCAGAACTTTGACTGTCTTGAGAACTGTCTCTAGCAATCTCAGCTGCAATTGTAGCTTCTTGATCAATTTCATCATTCAACATTTTCACATAATTTGCGAAAGCACTGCATTGTATGTTATCTTTACAAGCATTAAATGAATCTTCATAGCTGGGAAAATCTCCAAGTAATTCCAGTTCAGAACGCCATGGTTTGAACATTTGCAAAAGGGCTAAATAGTAAAATTCCCTTTTGTAAGCAGTGTCGCAACTCAGTTTTCTATGATTAATTGAATTTCCTTTCCTTTGTTTCACCAGACATCCTTCAGAACCAATCACTCCATATTTTCCATTGTTGATGTTCTCTGTAGTATTCCGTTTAAAAGTGTAGTTTTGCAGCACTTCATAGAGACACATGTTCTCAAGATGATGACTTCTCTTTGGATAGTATGTGTCCAACATATTGGTTTTCAAAATATCTGTACTTTCAGGGTCATTTTCTGCAAAATATTCAATTTCTTGAACAGATTTCAGTACCCGATTTCGCATTCCTGCAAGACCTAGACTCACCCAAATGATTCTTCTACTTTTAGAATATAGACTTGCAGATGATAACCGATCTGAACATTCATATGCTCCAATTTCACGATGCGATAACATCTTCAAACTGAAACTGTATAATTTCTTACAGAGTCTTCTTGTGAGAAATCTCTTCCCACATTTCTTTCAATTCAGTCTTTTCTGATTTAGTAATGTAAGATGTTACATATCGAGCAACAGCAATGGAATTGTCCGCAACATACTGAATATCCATGTTAGCGTTCCACATGGATAAAATAATTGGATTGTAGTCATTTATGTATTTCGATTCTTCGCTTCTTCTTAAGTTGTAGGTGTTTTTCGGAGACTTTCTTGTGATGGTATGTCGTACAGCTGACATAAAACTGTTCACTCTTCCTTTGGCTAATACAGGACGTGGAAATCCAAAATGACATTTGGTATAGAACATATCCTTTGACTTGTACTTTCGTCGACAGTATTTTCCACACCTGTGGCTTTGATATCGTAAGACTTGTTGTTTTAAGTTTTTCTCTTCTCTGCTATTGGGAAGAGCACAAGTAGCATAATCTTCAATGAAAGACAAAACAGTTTCATCTGAATCTGATCCAAATTTGGGGGTGTCCTTGACCCATAACATATGTATGTGAGGAGCACCTCTTGCTTGATACTCCTTTCTCCAAAAGAAATCCACAACTTCTCCAAGAAGAGGATTCTTTTTATTGCAGATGAAAGACATCATAGCTTCAAATCTATGATTGAAATATCTGCATACACTGACAGGATCCAAGGAGCACAATTCTCCAGGTGTCTTGTATTCAATATTTTTTATATTGGAATTTGCCTCTCGAAGAAATTCAAGTAAATCATCCTAAGCGTACTCAGCACAGCTTAGGGTAAGAAACCACAAAGGAGTTCCCAAGTTCCGTAGCATACATTTCAGTTCTCCATGTCGACGGTACCAATATTCATTAGTCCCACGCTGACATGCCATCAGATTAATCAACTGAGATTCTAAATGATCATCTCTCTGATGCACTTTATCCATAAAATCCTTTGCAGTTACATTTTGCAGATGCAGTCCAGTTTTTAAAATGTGATTTACTGCATATGAAAGTCCAGACAAGTCACTTTCAAACAGAAGATGAAACATATAAGGGATACATTGTCGAAATCTTGGATCTTCTGCATATAATCTTGTTGTCCGATATTCAGATGCAGGAATCTGCACAGGACGTTCATCATATCGTCCACCTTTTCCTGTTGGAAACAACTGCGGGAAACAACGAGCTTCCAAGCTCTCTTCCCCTACACTCATGGGACTTCCTGTTGCTTTTTTCATTGAAAACAACTCAATTGTATTCCCCATCACCTCTTTGGAATGAAGTGGATGTACACTGTAATGTTCATAGATCTCTTCACATCTGGACATGTCCACTTTTTCAATTTGTCCACTTAATGTTTCACTATCTTCTGCTAAATCTATTTCTTCTCCAACAAACACATTTCTATAGTACTCATTATTTTTTATCAGATACAATGATGCCTTTTGCACTTTTCTAACATCCACTAATTCTTGCCAGATTTTCTTATTCTTAGTCGGAACACCATTAACTAGAATGACTAGTGGCTCATTTTCTGCATGATCTACACCAATAGTTTCAACATTTTTCCTTAAATCTAATGGTAAATACACAACTCTTCCTTTCAATCCTCTTTGCAACTCTGATGGAGGTAATTTACTTGTTTTGGGCTCCATACGAACAATAGCCTGAAATGGGTGAACACATTGTATCAGAATAGTCTCATACGTATTTAAATCAATCAGCTCTGGAGGAATACAACGAACTCTAGATTATTATGAACAGCTCCAGCAGGCATTTTATTCTCATCTAATTTATTATAACAATATTTGCAAATACGCTGCTCACATCCCAAATCAAAACAATCCTCTACCAACAAATAAGTTGCAAATTCCATCCACTTATCATTATCTTCTATTTCACTTTTTAAATACAGATTGACACCCCTAGTCTGATTTTTATAGTGATTTCGCCGACAACAAATACAAGAAACATTTGGTCTTTCACCTGAAATTACCTTAAACTTTGTGATTTCATCCTCAAATTTTTCTGTCTTCAACATTTTGTTCTACTAATGTCCGTTTCTTCACTCTTGCTGAGGTCCAAAGTAACAAAACTCAATATCCTCACAAACCTGCTTCACATCTGAAACTGACCCACGTAAAAGAGCACTGTTCAACTCACTTAACTTTAGTGCTGGACTTTTTGCATAATACAACCTTCTCACTAACTTCCGCATTTGAGTATGATGAACTGCCAGCATTCTGAAATGGTGAAAAACACTTTCACAAACTTTCCTAGAAAGACAAGCCAGAGAATGACCTTGCAAACCAGTATGTTTTCTCACTATGCAAGGGTCTAGTCCTTGCAACAGCTTAATCTTTTGTTTTACACTTTTTTTTTAGTATAGACTCGTAAAAAACGACATAATTTTTCAATAGATTCCTGTCGTACACTACAAACACTACTGCAATCCCAAGTGTACACAGGGTTTTTAGCACGTCTCCCTAAAACGTAATCAGCTATCACTTCTTCTGCATTTCTTTCAATCACTTTCTCTTTCTCCATTGGACAACCATCACTAAACTCATAACCTCTACCACTGGTGTCAACTGCATACAATAATTTTTCACTTAGTGAATAACTATCTTCATTAAAAAAAGGCACTGAACTAGAACTGTTTCCATTCTCCCCCAAAAAAATCAAATTTTTTTTTTTATTAATAACTCTTTTCCTCCTACTTTTGGCCTTCATTACGAATATTGGTTTATCTAGTGATCGAATTCTGTTTAACAGTAAAATAAAGTTTCCTTTTTACTTCAAAAGCCTTTTCCACAATGCTTTCAATATGCTTCTTCTGTTTATAAAATAAATCTCTTTTTATATTTCATCACATCTTTCAGCAAATTATGCACTATTCTCTTGTAAAATATTTTTTTGCGTAATTCCTTATACTGGTTTTGTCTTCTTTTACCATACTTTATCTCCTTTGACTGAACATTTGCTTTTCTACTTTTCCTCTTATTTTGATTTTTTTTCTTACTTAAAACATTTTCTGAAGTTGCAGCATTCTCTACATTCTGTTTGCTCCTACAAACATTTTTAATAAATTGCTTCGTGATCTTACCAGAATTCTTTTTCCTTTTAGCCACATTATCTTGTTCATTTAATACTTGTGGTTGATGTTTCTTCAAATAATCCTCCTGTCTCTGTTCTTTTCTTTTTCTTTTTTTTACTGGCATAATTTCTCAATTTTAACGTTGAAAAACAGTATTGGCAAAAAAGAATCACAAATAAATGTATATTAATAACTTTCAAATTTACAGTATTCCATAACTGTACATAAAAACAGACTAAAACTATAGCCCTGAACCACAAGTGTGACGACGATTAAAACACTACATACATAGTGCATACTACTTTGAAGCAGTTCATGCCCTAAAGCCTACCTCATTAAAAGACTACATGCTAAGTGACTGAATGATTACACTACTAAAAGGAGAAACACTGGGTGAGTACCAGGGTGTTTGCTAGAAGTATATGAATACTAACTGGGGAATTGAAGGTGCAAAAGACAACTGTGTACCTGATTAGAGAACTGAATGCATACTGCATACGCATTTAAAGCAGTCCATGTGCTAAGGCCCGGCTCACTGCATGAGTACTTCGGTACTGACTGAATGATTAGACTACAGCAAGGAGACTGCCTGGATGAATTTATAAGTGGTTGGGTTTTCGCTCAGGGAATGGATTATTACTTGGTACTGAATGGGTCACTAGAAGAATGCAAAGGGAGTGACAGGATGTTTGCTGGACTATATGGATACTGACTAGGGAATTGAAAGTGTAAAAGACAAGTCTGTAGGTGGTTAGAAAACTGCATGCATAGTGCATAGGGGTTTGAAGCAGTCCATGTGCTAAGGCCTGGCTCAGTGCATGAATAGTTAGACAGTGACTGAATCATTACAGTACTGTAAACAGAGTGTCTTAGGGAATTTATAAATGTTTGCGTTTTGGCACAGTGAATGGATTACTACATGGTGCTGAATGGGTCACTAGAAGACTGCAAAGGGACTGACAGGGTGTTTCCTAGAAGTGTATGGATACTGACTAGGGAATTGAAGGTGTGAAAACAACTGTATAGGTGGTTAGAGAACTACATGCATACTGCATAGACATTTGAAGCAGTCTATTTGGTAATGAATGGTTCACAGCATAAGTACTTAGAAACTGACTAAATCATCAGACTACTTCTAGGACAGTGCCTGGGTAAAAATTTTAAGTTTTCAGCTCTGGTGCTGTGAAGACAATACTACTTGGTACTGCACTTTAGTGTCAAATCATGACTCATTTTATCAACACATAAGCAAAGACTGGCTTCTAATGCTACTAAAAGTTGACAACATGACAGGTTTTATAACAGTTATCTGTCAGCAAATACACGATCTAACCAAACGCTTCTCTCACAGTGGTTCCCAAATGCACACAGACTCAGTGTGATTCTAGACAAGCACCACTATCCCTAGGACTTTACCAAAACTCATTCACTACAGTGGAAGTGGTAAACGAACTACACACAATCTACATATTTCACGACTGCACTTTATGGTCAATGCCTGACTCATTTAATGAAAGCGTAAGCAATGACTGGCTTCTAATGCTACTAAAACTTCACAACATGACATGTTTTAAAACAGTTATCTATCCGCAAATACACAATGTCACCAAATGCTTCTCTCACAGTGATCCCAAATACACACTAACTCACACTGTGATTCTAGACAAGCACCACTATCCCTAGGAGTTTACCAAAACTCATTCAATACAGTGCACGTGGTAAGGGAACTGCACACAATCGACATATTTCACGACTTCACTTTAGTGTCAATGCCTGACTCATTTAATCAACGCATGACTGGCTTCTAATACTACTAAAACTTGACAACATGACAGGATTTAAAATAGTTATCTGTCAGCAAATAAACAATGCTACCATATGCTTCTCTCACATTGGTTCCCAAATGCACACAGACTCACAGTGTGATTCCAGACAACAACCACTATCCCTACGAGTTTACCAAACCTTATTTACTACTATGGAAGTGGTAAGAGAACTGCACACAATGTGCATATTTCAAAAGTGCACTTTTGTATCATTGCCTGACTCATTTAATCAACGCATAAGCAAACACTGGCTTCTCATGCTACTAAAACTTGACAACATGACAGGTTTTAAAAGAGTTATCTGTCAGCAAATACAACATATTACTAAATGTTTCTCTCACAGTGGTTCCCAAATGCACACAGGCTCTCTGTGTGATTCTAGACAAACAACACTATCCCTTGCACTATACCAAAACACATTTCTTCATCTACAAAGAGTACTACATTTTACTGCAGAAACATAACTCATTTCACAAATTCATAAACAATGACTGGTTTCTAATTCTACCAAAATATAAAAACTGCATAGTTATCTGTCTACAAACAAATGAAAAAAACAAATCCTTATCACAAAATGGTTTCTACATGCACACACACACTGTCAATAACATTTTTGGAAAAAAAAAGTACTCCCTACACTTTAGCAGAAGAAATACATTGGTCTGATTAAAATAAAAGTAGTCTACATACATCCCCTCACAATTAAATAACTCACCTTTCAAGTTGTTTTGTAGATTAATAAGTATATCAGTCACACACACCAGATTTTCTTATACAGAATCTCTGCACTGTGCACCTGTCAGCAGAACCAAAGAATGGCAAAGTTTTTTCTTTTTTTTTTTTTAAACTTTATTTATGATTTGAAGTTTATACATAATGGCGTAACATTATGCAGTCAGAGGTCATACTACATCGGTTATAAATCTGCACATGCAAAATACAATACAATTCTTGTGGTTATCAGCACAGGTTCATTGTGTGCAACCACGTTATACCCAGGGCATCTAATGACAGGTAACCTATTCTAAGCATTCTGTATACATCCGTTAGGGGCAATACATATATCAGGACACTTATATTCCTTCCAGAGTCTCCATTATACCATGGGCGCTCATCACCTTGACAAATCCCTCTATCCACCCACTGTCTTACTGAGTTATACATTTCTACCATCTTGCCCTACTCCCTTCTCAGCTATCTCTTCCACTGCTGTTGTTTCCTCATTGCTATGTGAGAGCAGGTATCCTGCCAGCGGTCCCCATATGTCTCGGGGTTGAGACGTGCGTGGCAGCAGTTCAGCGTACATGGCACTTTGTTCTTGACAATACGTTATGTCAGCTAGCCATTCTTTGAATTTCGGGGCTCTGCCCCTGCCCCATCTGCAAGCAATCTTACGCTTCGCCAGTAACAGCAATATAGCAACGAACTTCCTGCACTGTTTTGGTATCTGCGCCGTGTAACCCATAAGCGCTACCACGGGGTGTCGCACTAGCTGAATGCCTGTCATTTCTTCCAGCGCCACAAACACTTGTTCCCAATATTCTTCTATTTTCGCACATTCCCATGCTAGGTGTAGGAATCCCGCCCCTGGCATCCCACATCTCTCACAATGATCATTGTCTGTCAATTGAAAGCGGGCCTTCTTGACCGGTGTGGAATATAGCTGGTGTAGGAATTTATAGTGAATCATACGGAACCGGCTACTAGCTGATATCTGTTCCGTCTGCATACAGCAATATCTCCATTGTTCAACAGTGATGTCTTCTCCCACGTCCCTCTCCCAGCGCAATCTGGACCGATCATCTGTTCCCGCCCTCAGCGCTCGTATCCCGGTGTATAACCCGGACACCAGATGTTTGCTATCCTTAGACCGTAGCATCTGATGCAATGGCTCCAGCCTCACAGGCGCCTGTGGGAACTCCGGGAGGAGTGACCTCATTCTCTGTCGTAGTCGCATATATAGGAAAACATCTAGTGACGTGCGATCCTCTGCTGGAAGAAATTGATCCAACGTAAGGAAGGTTCCCTCACGAAAGAGGTCTCCCCATGTTCTAATCCGTGCTTTACTACATAGATCCCGGAACCCCGTTTCCTGCAACAACGTCAGATTAGGATGATATACAAGCGGCAGCTCAGGAGAATAGATGAAAGGCACATTCAGTAGGGTTTTAATCCGGTGCCAGGCTGAGACTGTGCCCGTGACAGTGGTGAATTGTGGTGTTAAGGCACGTAATGGGCCGTAGATGATCCCGTTAAGGGGTATCGGATTAGCGAGCCAGTCTTCTACCGCTATTTGCGGCATGTACCGTGGAGGATGCACCCAATAATATGCATAGTGCGCCTGGGCGCTGAGGAAGTAAATCTCAAAGTCAGGGACATCAAATCCTCCCTGTTCATATGGTCTCGTTAATATGGACCATTTCAACCGTGGCTGCTTACCTCCCCATATCAATCGCGTTAGCTCCGAGCGCAGTGTGGCGAAAAAGAATCGCCCGGGATGATAGGGGATGTTGAGGAACAGGTACAGGAACTGCGGGAGTACCACCATCTTAATGAGCGACACTCGGCCCGCCATGGACAAGGGCAGCACCATCCAGCGTGTAATATTGCCCTTCAGGCGCTCCACAGCTGTACCGTAGTTTGCCCTTATAGTTTCTTCTTTATCTCTAGTTATACAGATTCCGAGATATCGCAAGTCCTCCTGACACCATTCCAGTGGGAAGTCCAATGGGAAGGGGGTCACCGCTTGCGTGAGCGGAAACACCTGGGATTTTCCCCAGTTAATCCCCACCCCAGAGAGCTGTCCAAATCGTATGAACTCCTGTAGTATGGGATTTATGTTGGTTTGTGGGTCCCTTATGTATAACGTTATATCATCTGCATATAATGATATTAATATTTGTCGCATACAGCAGCGGAAAGCCTTATCATTATGAACCTGCCTCAGCCGCGCTGCCAGAGGCTCAACCGCGAGAGCGAACAGCAAAGGCGACAATGGGCACCCCTGACGAGTGCCCCTGGAGATAGAGACCCGGGGGGACAGATGGCCATTTATCAAGATTCGGGCTGTGGGTTGATGGTACAGCATTTGAAGCCATGACATGTATAGGGGCGGAAATCCCATCCTCCACAAAACTCCAAACAAGTAATCCCACTCCACTGAATCGAACGCCTTTGTGGCGTCAAGGAAGACCGCGGCCAGGGGTAAATCAGGATCTACTGTTTGCATTAATGAGAAGAGCGTCCTGAGATTGTGTGAGGTCGACCTGCCCGGGACAAACCCCGACTGGTCTGGTAGTACAAGCTTCTCCATCAGCAGGGACAAACGATTAGCCAGTACTTTGGCCAGTATCTTGGCATCGCAGTTTATGAGCGACAATGGTCGGTATGAGTCACACGAATCAGGGGGCTTTCCCGGTTTTAGCAGGGATGTGACCGTCGCCTCTCTCATGGAAGGAGGCAACAGTCCCCTCTCCATGGACTCCTCATACACCTCTTTTAGGACCGGTGCCATGATGTCTATATAAGCTTTGTAGAACTCCGCCGGTAGCCCATCCGATCCCGGCGCCTTTCCATTAGCTAATTGCATGATAGCCTCCCTTACTTCATCCAATTCAAATGGATGACATAAGAATTCTCGCTGTGCATCTCCTAACCATCCGAGTGCCACCTCTCCTAAAAATTCCTCCAGTCCGAGTTCCCCTTGCCTTTGGGATGTGTATAGTGTACTATAGTGCGAAGTGAATGTCTCCAGAATATCTAACGTGTCCCTTTGGGTGACTCCCTCTTGGCTTTGTACCTCTAGTATGTAGGTGTTGAAGCGAGAATGCCGCGTTATCTCCGCTAGTGCCTTCCCGGGGCGTTCCCCCTCCCCATATTTACGGGCTGTCCAGTAGCGCCCACGGAAATTCAACTCACGTTGTGCCTCCGCTTCGTATTCCGTCAGCTTGTTCCGGAATGCACTATGCGCCTGACTCTCCTCCCCCCGCTCCATTGTTCTCTCCAATTCCTTCAATTCCCTTTCCAGTCGTCCGAGCGCACGCTGTATGTCACGCAACACCCCAAAACTCTTTGACATGCAAATCCCTCTGACCGTCACCTTGAAGGCCTCCCATATCACCTCGACACTGTCCACTGACCCCTTATTCCTGGCAAAAAAATCATGGATTTCTTCCTGCAATTCTGCATGAAACACTGTGTCTAGCAATACTGTGGGTTGCAATCTCCATCGGGGCCTTGGACAAGTATATCCTGGTGGGGTGAGCGCTACCTTGACCGGGCAATGGTCTGAAAATGTTCTAGCCAAGTGTGTCACCTGTTGGACGCCGGGTCCAAGCCCCCTGGACAGAAAACAATAGTCCAATCTCGCCCAGTTTCCGCTATAGGACCTGTAGTGCGTGCCCTCCCTTCCCTGCGGGTGTAGGTGCCGCCAGCTGTCTATGAGACCACCCTCCTCCAAAATACCATGTAACACCGCTCTAGCTTTTGTATCATGGTGTATCGCCGCATTGGACCGGTGCTGGCGTGGATATAGTGCTACATTAAAGTCCCCTCCCCATATGATGTGGGTGGAGCCTATGGTCAATATTTTACTCCAGAGATCTGCGAAGAACTCGGGACTATCTGTATTAGGACCATAGCAGTTTGCTATTGTCACGGAATCCGTGCCTAATCTGCCCCACACGATAACATATCTACCTCGCGTATCCGTGAGGACTCCTGCTTGTTGAAACCGAACCTGCTTTTTGACTAGTATTGCTGTCCCTCGCGAATAGGAGGAGTAAGAGGAGAACTGGCGGAGACCCGCCCATTTGCATGCAAAAGTAGAAGTCGCGCTCGGAGCCAGGTGTGTCTCCTGCAGTAATGCTATCTGTATCTGCTGCCTGTCCAGGTATGCCAGGATCTGCCTAAAGAATGGCAAAGTTTCCCTCTCATTTTTCACACATATACATGTAAACATCAAATCACATTCCTTCCCACATAAATTCAAAAGCAAACACACATTTCTATTGGTTAAACATTTCAACCCTTTCCAAATGACATAAACTTCAACCCTTCCCCCAATCTGCTTTCTGCCCGTTACCATAGAAACAGGTCATGGAACACTGTACTGAGCACACAGGTCACAAGTTCAGCACACACAATGTTGCTAATCAAAACAGCAAGTGTGCTTGACTTCTCAACATATCAGCTTATCATATATAATGTTCCGTACAATCAGTTTTTGTTAACCAATAAGAATCATGCGTTTAAAAAACAGAAATATGCACCCTACCTTTCAGTGTAGAAGGTTGTCAAACAACCAATGATTCCTTGTCTTTTTTCAAAATTGCATCTTAGCCACCATTTTAGAAACATCTTACTTTCCAAACTGCCATTTCATTTACAGAGACCATCTGAGTGCACCCAGACCTCCTTACAAGTGCTTACTGTGTGGATTGTGGGACACAGCTACATTTTCTGGAGCCACAGGTATGCAGAAAACAAAGGCATTCACAAAGACCTAGGTTTGCCAAATGTAGACATTAAATGGATTGGACAGAGAGGGTTAAAGTGGCACTAATTGATGCCATTGGTGAAATCCTTCATGCAAATCCAACACCCTGACCTCATAATAGTGCACTGTGGTGGCAATGACCTAGGCACTTTGACTGGGGTAGGTCTGGAAATGCTTATGAAGGACACCTTTGCAGAACTGATTTCACTTTTCCCTAAAACTGCCTTTGTGTATTCTAACATATGCCAAAGGCAGAAATGGAACTGGTCTGATCATTTTTGTCCACAGATTGAGAAAGCTAGGAAACATGTGAATAAATCTGTTTCTGCTTTTCTCCGAGACTACAGAATGGGGTCCATTTACAATAACAATCTGCGCTTTCATATGCAAGAGATGTATAGGAGAGATGGAGTACACTTTACTGATGAAGCAAACAGAGTCTTCCTCAACATCTTTAGACTCTGTATAGGTACTTACTTATAAGTACCAAAAACTCTCAATGAACACAACAGCTCTTTTTAGAGCCACTCAAGAACAAAACACTTAAGCTTAATCTTTATCTCCCAACAATTTCATTTTTTTTCCCTTGGATCCGCGAACCCACCGCGAGAGGATCCGTGCATCCAACGCGATAGGATTCGCGCATTTCGCTGTTTTAAAAAAAAATAAATAAATAAGGGGGGCCCCAGGGGGTCCTTCTGGGACCCCCTAAGCATCTATAGAGGGTCAGAGTATTTCCACTCTGCCCCCTTTATATGTTTTACACACTTATTCCCCTTGCTTCTTCAGCCTCGCTTCTACCGAGGCAGAAAATGGCCGCCAACAGTTCCTGGTTTCGAATGTAGAGAGACACTCTACAGCCAATTAGCATTCAGCGCGCGATCGGGAGGGTGCACGCTCGGTTCGAGGAGGGTGCGGGTACGGTCCGCGGATCCTCCGCGGCCATAGATATCACTAACTTTTTTACCCTAATTTTCTCAGGAACTACTGAACAGATTCACACCATATATGCAAAAGGCACGAGTCCGAACTGAGGACTACCTCTTTGCCAAATTTGGTGTCATTCTGTTCAGTGGTTCGGGCTGTAGCTGCGACAACAGATCCTATGGGAAATTGCATGGGGAAAATGCGTTTTGGGACCCCCTCTTTTTTCTCGGCCCCTGCTTGACGGATCACCACAAAACTTTCAGGGTAGGAGCGGAGCGGAGCTGGCCAAAAGTTTGCAAAATTTCGCGAGGATTCGTCAACCGGCGCCAACGTTATTCCAAATAGAATGTTGCGGATTTCCTATGGAAAATAGGTCCTAACTATAACTATCTACTGGCGACCGCCAGTAGATAATATATATATATGTATGTATTTTTTTTTTTTTTTTTAACAATATCTGGTGCGTTGTATAAAAATGTATTTCTATTTTCTTTTATTTACTTCATAAAACTGTATTCACTTTTATACATGACAATAGATTTCATACGCCTGTTTATTACAAAAAGGTAAACTTAACAAACATTAATTTCATGTGTCTCACACACTCTTGTTTCTCAGTGAACAATTTCCAAGATACAGTGGAACAAATGTTGTCTCAAAGCCTGATCCACTGAGTAGTAGCCCATACGTGAACAAGAGAATTCAAGGAGAAACAGTCTCTCAAGACAAAAGTCCTTTCAATACCTTGTTTATAAACTATTCATTAATCATTTTCCATGAATCAGCTCCTCCACATAAGTCCATGCTTTTCAGCCCCAATTATTATTGACCTCATCAGGACTGCAGAAAGGCAATAAAGTTATGTGTATAAATCAAATTAAACCTTAAATCACCAACTTTGTAAAGAACCACTTAGTTTCCTTACACACAGTACCATATGCACCTAGCCAAAGTGGAAAACCTGCAGCTTTGTTATATAAATCACTTCAAAAGTGCTTTGAAGCAGTCCAGCCTGCCTAATAGCTGCACTTTCTCCAAAATATTAAATTAGTAATGGTAGGATAGTGCCCATGGTTTCCTATCTGTCCTACATATACAATGCTCCCATATCTTTTCTGCCACTTCAGTGATACATCATTGCTGGGTATATTCACAAGGCTAATCACCACGTGTGTGTGTTAGGCCCATAAGGAAGTATACATATAACCAAAATACCATAGTGTATGTCGTGTAATTACATGCTTCCTTGAACCATCAGATGGTATGTACACCAAGTATGAACCTCCATGTATGTTGGCGCCTTCTTTAAATACTTACAGTCCGTGGCGGTCAGTGCCCAACTCCCCCAGACTTTTAAAGTACCAAGTTTGCCAGGGACATCCCTTGTTAAGAATCCTTGACTTCTCCCTCATGATATCTACCAGATTGAGGTTATAGGTGCCCTTTCTGTTCATGGTTTTCTTTCTTCTTACTTCTCTCCAGTTGTGACATAAAGTTGAATTCTACTGGTAAAGGTCCAAAAACTGTCATCTTGAGATTGAGAATCTCGTAGGAGGACAAGGTGACACCTTACTGAGCCAGGTATCCTGAGGCTTTAGTGCTGCTACTTTATTGACCATGAGCAGCGGTGTTGTCATTATGAATGTCATTGAGTTCTTTGTTGACGGGTGGGCTTGCCAGCAATAATGGTGTCTTTCATGTAGCAGTCATTGACAGTGTATCGATGACGAGAGGTGTGGATGATTGGGATGTAGGTGATGGCTTCCTAGTGAGCAAAAAAGCACCATCACCACGCTTCATTCTCAATGATAAAGTACTGCAGAAAGTGAAAAGAACTGTTGTCGTCAGGGCGGTTGCCGACTGTATCATCAACGAAGTTTTCAATCATTTATTTTTTTGCACAGGAGACGCTTCATTTAACGCATTGGTGCTTGGCCTAGCAGACGTTTTTGTGACCTTTTTGGGCAGTTCTCCAGCTGTAAAAGGCAATTCCTTGCCAGATCGTGCCCTCTCTGAGTGCTCTCCCTCAAGTTGTTGCTGCTGGGGTTTGTTTAGTTCAGGAGATGGCTCCTCATCAAAAGTGTATATATACTTATTCGAGAAGGTCTGACACATTGTACAGTTATTGGGCTTATCTGTTGGATAAAGACAATCTGGGCAATAATAATGTTGATCTTCAGTATACAGCCTCTTATAGCCACTGGAAGCACACAGTCTGAATAAAGAGTACTTTGTTTCACACATTGTGAGAAGAGTTTGTAGATTACCACTGAGCAGAAGTTTAGGAACATTAATATTGCGGAATGAATTGTCCCACGAAATTTGTGGAAGAAATGGAAATGCTTATAATTTAGTAAATTAATAGAAGTATAAGTTTCTGAGCATAGCTCAGAATGTTACTCCCTTTCACATGATGTTCAGTAGAATGTGGTATGATAGCCTACGAAGAAATAGTTTATTCTGCTGTCACCTTTTGTTTAGACTTTGGGTCCCTTATAATTTGGTGAATGGATTACTGGAGCAAATTGTTTTCTATGTATTGTATGGAAGATTGGAGTTACTGCAAATATATGTGTTACAATGGGAACTCCCAACATGCCAAGAGGCGCTGGCAGGGCCCAGTTAATTAGCCGAACAACACTATCCCTTGCACTATACCAAAACACATTTCTTCATCTAGAAGAAGTACTACATTTTAGTATAGAAACATAACATAACTCATTTCACAAATTCATAAACAATGACTGGTTTCTAATTCTACCAAAATATAAAAACTGCACAGTTATCTGTCTGCAAACACATGAAAAACACAATTGCTTATCACAGAATGGTTTCTACATGCACACACACTATCAATAAGATTGTAGAGAAATAAAAGTACTCCCTACAATTTAGCAGGAGAAAAAATTTAGTCTGATTAATCAAAATAGTCTACATACATCCCCTCACAATTAAATAACTCATCTTTCAAGTTGTTTTGTAGATTAAGAAGTATATCAGTCACTCACCATATTTTATTTTACAGAATCTCTGCACTGTGCACCTCTCAGCTAAAACAAAGAATGGAAAAGTTTCCCTTTCATTTTCCACACATATACATGTAAACATCAAATCACAATCCTTCGCACATAAACTCAAAAGCAAACACACATTTCTATTGGTTAAACATTTCAACCCTTTCCAACTGAAATGCATTTCAACCCTTCCCCCAATCTGCCTTCTGCCTGTTACCATAGAAACAGGTCATGGAACACTGCACTGAGCACACAGGTCAGAAGTTCAGCACACAATGTTGCTAAACAAGAGAGGAAGTGTGCTTCACTTTTCAACATCTCAGCTTATCACATATAATGTTCCTTACAATCTGTTTTTGTTAACCAATAAGAATCATACCTTTAAAAAACTGAAATATACACCCTACCTTTCAGTGTACAAAGTAGTCATCCAACCAATGATTTCTTGTCTTTTAAAAAAAAAAAAAATTCCGTGGATCCGCACACCCAACGAGATAGGATGCGTGCACCGTGCGCGCATTTCGCAGTTTAAAAAAAAAAAAAGAAAGGGGGGCTCCAGGGGTCCTTCTGGGACCCCATAAGCACCTCTAGAGGGTCAGAGTATTTCTACTCTCCCCCTTTATATGTTTTACACACTTATTCCCATTGCTTCTTCAGCCTCGCTTCTACCGAGGCAGAAAATTGCCGCCAACAGTTCCTGGTTTCGAATGTGGACAGACGCTCGACAGCCAATTAGCATTCAGCGCGCGATCGGGAGGGTGCGTGCTCGGTTCGGGGAGGGTGCGCTTACGGTGCGTGTAGGGTCCGCGGATCCTCCCTGGCCATAGATATTTATGTACTTTTAACTCAAATTTTCTCAGGAACTACTGAACGGATTCACACCATTTATGCAAAAGGCACGACTCTGAACTGAGGACTACCTCTTTGCCAAATTTGGTGTCATTCCGTTCAGCGGTTCGGGCTGTAGCTGCGACAACAGATCCTACGGGAAATTGCATGGGGGTTTTGGGACCCCCTTTTTTTTTCGGCCCCTGCTTGACGAATCACCACGAAACTTTCAGGCTAGGAGCGGAGCTGGGCAAAAGTTTGGAAAATTTCGCGAGGATTCGTCAACCGGCGCCAGACCTATTGGGAATGGAATGTTGCAGATTTCCTATGGAAAATAGGTCCTAACTATAACTATCTACTGGCGACCGCCAGTAGATTTTATATATATATATATATATATATATATATATTTTACCAATATTTGGTGCGTTGTATAAAAATGAATTTATATTTCTTTTCTTTTATTTACTTCATAAAACTGTATTCACTTTTATACATGACAATAGATTTCATACGCCTGTTTATTACAAAAAGGTAAACTTAACAAACATTAATTTCATGTGTCTCACACACTCTTGTTTCTCAGTGAACAATTTCCAAGATACAGTGGAACAAATGTTGTCTCAAAGCCTGATCCACTGAATAGTAGCCCATACGCGAACTAGAGAATTCAAGGAGAAACAGTCTCTCAAGACAAAAGTCCTTTCAATACCTTGTTTATAAACTATTCATTAATCATTTTCCATGAATCGGCTCCTCCACATAAGTCCATGCTTTTCAGCCTCAATTATTATTGACCTCATCAGGACTGCAGAAAGGCAAGAAAGTAATGTGTATAAATCAAATAAAACCTTAAATCACCAACTTTGTAAAGAACCACTTAGTTTCCTTACACACAGTACTATATGCACCTAGCCAAAGTGGAAAACCTGCAGCTTTGTTATATAAATCACTTCAAAAGTGCTTTGAAGCAGTCCAGCCTGCCTAATAGCTGCACTTTCTCCAAAATATTAAATTAGTAATGGTAGGATAGTGCCCATGGTTTCCTATCTGTCCTACATATACAATGCTCCCATATCGTTTCTGCCACTTCAGTGATACATCATTGCTGGGTATATTCACAAGGCTAATCACCACATGTGTGTGTTAGGCCCATAAGGAAGTATACGTATAACCCAAATACCATAGTGTATGTCGTGTAATTACATGCTTCCTTTAACCATCAGATGGTATGTACACAAAGTATGAACCTCCATGTATGTTAGCGCCTTCTTTAAATACTTACAGTCCGTGGCGGTCAACCCCCAACTTCCCCAGACTTTTAAAGTACCAAGTTTGCCAGGGACAGCCCTTGATTAAGAATCCTTGACTTCTCCCTCATGATATCTACCAGATTGAGGTTATAGGTGCCCTCTCTGTTCATGGTTTTCTTTCTTCTTCTCTCCAGTTGTGACATAAAGTTGAATTCTACTGGTAAAGGTCCAAAAACTGTCATCTTGAGATTGAGAATCTCCCTAGGGGAGCTTTTGTTTTAGAACCTCTGTATTGTCGGAGTTGATCTTCAGGCTGGTGTCCTTCATCCAGTTGGCGACATCTGTGGAAGTTGGTGTTGGTGGTGTCTTTGTAGAGGAAATGGATGAGTTGTGTGTCGTCTGTGTAGGATATGATGTTGTCCGTGGGTTTTTGGCAATGCTGACCAGAGGTGTCCTATAAGTGTTGAAGAGGGTGGGGCTGAAGGAGGATCCTTGGGGTACTCCACAGATGGATGAAAATACAAAGCTGGAGAATCTGCTAACTCGAAGTTGTTAGCTGGCAACATACTAAAGGACGTTTTAAGTCATTAAGGACCTCTCCTTTTTGTATCCTTCAAGAACCACTATCAAACCATCTCAAGAATTGTCATCTTTACACACTTTTTGAGGCAAGAGTCTGTAACCTCAGGAGTTGTCTCTGAATCCCTAAATCATCACACCTTTACAGCTGGCTTCCACATCCACTGTCTTTTGAGGATGGTTTTCTATGCTAGAGGAATCCTGGATCACTTTTAACTTCGCTAAACTTAAAATCTGGCTTTCCACTTGTAGCATGAGCCGTCCAGCACTCAACACTTTGTTGTTCATTCTTGTTCATAAATTTGTCCTTATTAACGGTCTGTCTCTCTCTATTTTTATTTTTTATTTGATTTATTTTTGTGTTTTATAGAGCGTCAACTTGGCCCTAAGGGTATCGTAGTGCTAAACAGGATTAAAACTTGTATACAAAAGAACTTAGTAAGGGGGTGAAACATTTGTGAAAAGAAAACAAATATATACATTTTACAAGAGCGAGAGGTCCAAGAGTCTAGGGAAGGGATGCTCAGAGGTGACGAGTGGATACAATCTGGTAAATCCAAGGTGTGGCAGTAGTAGGGTATAGAACAAGTCGCTGAGGTGAGTGCAGTGCAGAACTTAGGCAAGGAATTTGCCCATTAGGAGGGTTTTGGCTTCCTTTTTGAAGCGTGTCAGAGACTGAATTTTCTGATAGCGGGCGGGAGTTAGTTCCATATTCTTGGTGCCGCACCTGAGAAAGCCCGATTGTACGTTTTTTTTTTTTTTCGCAAGCGCGGAGGCTGGAGCAGGAGGTCTCTGGCGGACCGGGAGTTTCTGGTTCCTCCGGATACCACAAGTTTCTGGGCGAGAAATGCAGGGGAATTAGTGTATAGAGCTTTGTGAGTGATACAAGCGAATTTAAGCTAGATTCTGGCCTCGAGAGGAAGCCAGTTAAGAGCTTTCAGTAGCGGTGAAATGTGGTTGAATTTCTTTGAGCCTGTTAGAGTCTGGCGGCAACGTTAAGGCAGGCTTTTAAGAGGGCCAGGGTGATCTTGGGGAGGCCCGAGAGAGTAGAGCAGCCATATTAGAGTCTGGAGATGACTAGTGCCTGGACTACCATTTTGAGGTCGGGGGCGTCGAGTAAGGGTTTCAGCTTTCTAAGATACATCAGGTGAAATATGGCGGTTTTGGCCATTTTGTTGATGTGACCACGCATATTTAAACTGCAATCAAGGGTTATTCCAAGGGTTTTGGCAGAGTCCACTATGGTCGGAGTGCAGTTTAAGGCAGTGATCGCTTTAGTCCATTCCTGAATGTGGGGGTTGTTTTTGGGTGGGGAGATTGGAAGAAATTCTGTTTTTTGTGGGTTAAGTTTGAGCTGGTAGGTGTGAGCCATTGGACAGTCAACTTCAAGGCCTTGTTCAGGGAGAGGATCTCTTCAGGAGAAGAAATTCTGATGTTGATATGGTTGTCGTCTGCATACATGTGGTAGGAGATATTGGCAGTGCGTAATACTTCTGCTAGCGGTTCAAGGTAAAGATTAAAGAGAGTAGGGGACAGGGTTGATCCTTGGGGGACTCCGACCGTGATCGGAGAGGGAGCGGACAGTTTTCCGTTGATTAGGAATCTGAGAGCGGTTCTGTAGGAAGGACCTAAACCATTCAAAAATAGGGCCATTCAGTCCCATCCTGAGTTTGAGGCGTTAGAGGAATATTTTGTGGTTGACCGTATTGAAGGCCGAGGCTAGGTTCAAGAGGATTAGAAGACAGGTTTTGCCTTGGTCAAGGGCTTGCAGGGCCTCATCCAGAATGTGGAGAATGGTGGTTTTGGTGCTGTGCCCTGGCCTGAATCCAGCTTGGAAGTTGACAAGTAGGTGGAAGTTGGTGATGTGTTGGCTCAATTGCTCCTGTACACATTTCTCCAGAACTTTGGCAAGGAGTGGGATATTGGATATAGGTCTAAAGTTGTCTGGGGATGCAGGATTCAGTGTAGGTTTTTTAAAGATGGGAATGACTTGTCCAGCTGTTAGAGAGTCGTGTATCAAACCCCTGATGGAGGGAGGCGTTGATTATTGCCTTCCAGCTAGGAATGATAGATTGAGAGGCGGCAGCTAAGCAGTTAGAGGGGAGTGGGTCATTAAAGTGGTTGTTTGGGTTTAAGGAGACTAGAATTTTAGAGACGGAAAGGTCGTCATAATCTTTGAAGAATGACCAGTGTGCATGGGTTTTGGGTGGTGTCTGGGGAGGCAGCGCAGAGAGATGAGGCAGTATTGGAGGGGGTTGGGAGTGGGTAGCAGATCTAAGTTCGTTTTCTAGGGCAGTCATTTTGTCGGGAGAAGAAAGAGGAAAATTCCTCACAAGTTGTTAGAGATTTAAGGGTTTCTTTAGAGGTTTTGGCCAGTTTATTGCATTGGTATGTGACCATTTCAAAGAGCTTGCGAGGTCTGTTCTTGGCGTTCCCCAGCTCTGATATGAAGAATTCTTTTTTTGACATGAGGATGTTCTTATTATAGGTATTTCTGGTCTGGCGAAGACGTTTTAAGTGGGCGGCTGACGGGTGCTGTCTCCACATTCTTTCTGCCTGCCGAAGGGTTCTCCTTTTGTTGTTGAGAGATCCATTAAACCAGGGTTTCTGTCTTTGATTTGGGTTCTTTTTAGTTTGAGCGAAGCAACATCATCCAGAATGATAGATATAGTTGTGGTATATTGTTCTGTGAGCTTGTTGACCGTTGTGATGTAAGGGGGGGGGCAGGGTGGGAGGTCAGTCTCGCAGCATATAGCCAGTTTTCTGGGATCCATGTTCTAGGTGTCTCTGATCCAACGTTTAGGAATCACAGGTTGCGGTGCCCATGTCTTGTTGGTGCCAGGCAAAAGGAAAGTAATAGCGTGGTGGTCAGACCGGTCACATGGGTCTGTAAAGATGATCTTGACCACAGCTTCCTTAGCAATGATCCAGTCTAGGGTGGTGCCTTTCGAGTGTGTTGGGAGTGTGCATGCTTGGGTAAGGGCTTGGTTGGCTAAGAAGTCTTTGATGACGTTGACCTGGGGATCCTTGAGGTCGTTCCAGTGCAGATTGAAGTCGCCAAGGAAAATGTCTTTAGAATTGGAGAAGAGTTTGGCTGTGATGATTTCCATCAGGTGGCCAGTGAAGGCGTCATTCATGCCTGGGGGGTGGTAAAAGATGTGCAGTCTCTCGCTCTCTCTCTCCCTCTAGGGTCTTTGGAAATGAATCTTTATTTAAGGTAGCACTTTCTAGAACCTTCTGACCGAATTAGCTAACCGCAGTTTCAGATTTGGACAGAAAGTATGACAGGGCATCATATTAAAAGTGGCCTCCATTAGCGACTCAAATAGCTAAAAACAGTTGCCCACGTTTGCAAATCCAGACCATAGTAAATTTGTGAGGGCATGAGTATAAAGATATTTTGCAAGGTATGAGAGACTGTACGTATTGGTTCCTTTTTGCAGGTGACGTTTGTGGTAGATAAACAGCAAAAACTGCTTCACCAGACCATAAAACCGACCCGCAAACAGCCAAAAAACTGGCACACACAGACCTGTGAAATCAGCCCTTCAGGCACTGCTAGATTGCACTATGTGCCAGTCCGATCCTGGCTACCAACCAATTTCTCTCTTCCTTGTTGCTTCTGAAGTTCTGGTACTCAAGATATTCATATAGCTCCTAGATTATTAGAAGCTAATGACCTTCTTGGTGGGTATGTAACTAGTTTCTGGGCTAATGATGGTCCAACTTGATTCTTTTCAGAGTCCACTTCCTGTCAGATGTGGTTGGCATGGGTGGCTACTCAGTTTTGCTTATTTATCTGTCTGCATCTGCTGTGCAGTCTCCCCTCTGATTCAGGTCCATTTGTAACATTGCTCATAAGCTATATCTGGTCTTCGTTCTTCTCTGAGTGCAGAATCTTCTCTTGGCAGCTCCCAAGTTTCATAATATTTTCATTTGTCTCTTACTGGGGCAATTCATCAATTAGTCTGGCTGGCGCACATGCCCTCTACAACTAGGTATAGGCAACTTAGTATTTAGAAAACATTTAAAGCAAAGAGTGAGGGCTTCAAAGCTTTTACAGAGGTAAATGGTACCCATCTTTCAGGCTCAATAATCATAGATCCTGACCTCACTCAATGAAGATCATTTAGAACCTAGAAGTTAGGCTGGATTCTTTTCGGGTTGTGGGCCTTGGATACCTACAGTCACAGCCTCCTGTTTTTTAAAAATTATTTGTATTTATTTAACAAAGTCGATCCATCCAAGTACATAGTAGTCGTCAAACAGGTATATTCTACACAGCCTCCGTTGCAGGAAAAGCGACAATACACATATATGGTGGCAGATACAAACATCAATCATGGCAACACATTGCAAATGATCACATCAACAACTCTCCCAGACCTACGTTCCATCTCCCTCTGCAAGGGTCTATTTTTCTCCCATGGGCTCCAGATCTTTTCCTGTTTTTTTGAGCAGCCCCATCTCTTGTAAACTACTTTTTCTGCCAATTGGCACCAGTCCATGTCTGTTATCCAGCTAGAGAGTTTCGGTGGGTCCCGTGCCCCACACATCCATGCAATATTACGTTTTGCCACACCAGAAGCTAACATTAGTCATGTTTGTGTGTGTGCATGCCACCGGTCTTCTCCAGTGACCCCGAGCAGGTGCCAACACGCATCTGGGTGGATGAGAATCCCTAAAACCTCAGACATCACCTTGGCAACCCTCACCCAGTAGCTTTGGATTCTGGCGCATCCCCAGATGATATGGACGAAAGTGCCAACTTCACCACAGCCTCTTACACCTTTATCTGTGTACGCCCTCCGGATCTTGTGTAGAAGTGTACGGGGGTAGTATGATCTATGTAGAATTCGAAGTTGGATTAGTCGGAATCGCGCCCGTATGGCGATCTCTCTGGAGATCTGGACTGCTTCCTGCTAGTCATCATCCTCTAGCGGTCCCAAGTCCGCTTTCCAGGCTGCCCTAAGCAGTCCCAGAAGATCGGGGAGGTTATTATTTAATTTCCTGTATGTGTGGGAGATCGCCTTATCAGGGATAGGGTTTAGTAACAGTCGATCTTCTAATAGGGAGTACTCAGGTAGTGACTCCCGTCCGGGAAATGGCACCTCAGGGCATGTCTCAACTGCAGGTATCTGTACTGCTCCTTGTCCGTTAGTTGATATTCAGTTTGTATTTCCTTAAAGGGAATCATTCTACTCTTACGCCATATGTCTCAGAGAGTATCAATGCCTAGGAGGTTCCAGCTGCAGAATCCCTGTAGGCGGGCCATCTCTCAACACGCCACTGTGCCACAGTGGGGTTTGCTGGGTCAATCTGTTCTTCCATCCCAATGATTTGGTGGCGACCTGCCACGCTCGTACCACCACCTGGAAGCCCCCCCCCCCTCTTCCCTGGTACAACGGTGTTAAGTACCCATTGTTTCCCATAACCTGACGAACTACCCAGTATGCCGGTTCGGAGCGGGGTGCAAAGACCCAGCCATTTATATTAATGAGCTGGGCTGCCAGGTAGTAGCTTTGGCTATCTGGGGTAGCTAGTCCACCCTCGTTGTCCCCCCGCTGGAGTTTGAGGAGCGCAATTTGCGGTGTCCCTCTACCTCACGATAGGTTACGCTGCTCCCCTTCAATGGCTTGGAAAAAGATCTCTGGGATCTTATGTGGTGTATTTTGTAAAGAATAGAGTAGTCGCAGGTGGGCCATCATTTTATACGCACTGCCCTACCCATAAAGGTGATAGGTAGTTGACGACAGCGAGCAGTGTCTCCGCGAAGTCTTGTCAATTGTGTGTATACATTCAGATTGAGGAATTCCTCGGCTGATTGTGTTATCAATTGTTATCCATATTCCTAGATATTTAAATATGTCTATGTCCTGTTGTGTTAAAGCCGCACAGTCCGATGTGAGTGGGGGCAGCGCTTCAGAAAGATAAAAAATGAGGGATTTGTTCCAGTATCTGGTAGCCAGAGTATGTACCGAATAGACAGATTATGTTAATGAGTCTGTGAAACGTTTTGTCGAGGTCTGCTTGCATAGAGCAATATGTCATCTGCATACAGCAAGGTTCGCTCCTCCCATTCCCCTCCATGTCTATTCCTCTAACTATGGGGTCCCCTCTGATCCATGCCTCGAGTGGCGTGAGCGCCAGCGTGAAAAGTATGGGGGAGAGTGGACACCCCTGGCGTGTGCCCCTATGGAGTGCAAAGGCTCTGGAGATTGACATGTTCATGTGGGCTCTGGGATCCTGGTAAAGGAGGTAGACCCATGCGCTAAAACGCGGGCCCAGGCCAAACCTGGACAGAACTGCCATGAGGTATTGCCCATCGATATTGTCAAATGGGCGTCCAACGATAGAAAAGCCGTGGATTCGCTTGGGTTAGTTGCCGTAACTTGCATCACCCCATAGAGGCGTCTGAGGTTTAATCTAGTACTGTGCTGAGGCATAAACCTGGTTTGATCCAGGTGGACAATTGTGGAAATTATAGGGCCACGCCGGTTTGCCAGTGCCTTTGCCAGTACTTTTGTTTCAAAATTAAGTAAGCAGATGGGCTGGTAGCAGCTGCAGAGCTCCGGGGGTTTGTTCTTTTTCAGAATGACCACTATTGTGGCGATTCTCAGATCTGCAGGTAAGCAACCATCCTGCAGTGCAGTGTCGAACATTTCCAACATTGGTTTCGCCACATCAGTTGTCAAACATTTAAAGAGTTCTGCGGGGAGCCTGTTTGGGCCTGCTGCCTTCCCAGATTGTAGGTCCCTGATGGCCCTCTGTTGGAAATGGCCCTTTTTGCAGGGTTATCCTCAAACTTTTTGCTTCTTCCTCCTTTATTTTTTCTGACCCACTGTTGTTGGCAATAGGACTCTGGGCACTTTACCACTGCTGATCAGTGCTAAAGTGCATATGCTCTCTGTATAAATTGTTATATTGATTGGTTATCCATGATTGGTACATTTGTTTCACCTGTTAGCCCCTAGTAAAGTGCACTGGTGATTCAAATGCTACTAGTGGGCCTGCAGCACTGATTGTGCCACCCACATTAGTAGTTCTAAAATGGTGTCACAGGCCTGCCACCGCAGTGCCTGGGTGCAGTTACTAACTAAAACAAAAACCAAAGGAAATGATGGACGGAGTGTTGAACATTGCAAGCACTCACCCCCAGTCAACTGATGTGGGTTTAATCCATCACCGTTCTTTAGCCCACTCTGCCACCCCAGTTCAGACATGGCCATATGCAAATCAGTCTGACCCTGTGCCTCATGGGAACAGTCCAGCCCGAACTACCAAGCCATGTCTTCCCTGGACCGGAAACAAGCTTCCTAGGACCGCTTTCTGGCATTTCAGCCGTCTTCAGCCAGGCTTGCTTGAATCCAGTGGCAAAGTGAGCAAGGGACTCACGTCTGAGCATACCCTGCCAACTTATGGCGAACAAAGCAAAAACCAAAACTTATGGCGAACAAAGCAAAAACCAAGGTGATGGATTAAACCCAGATCAGTTGACTGGGGGTGAGTGCTTGCAATGTTCAACACTCCGTCCATCATTTCCTTTGGTTTTTGCTTTGTTCGCCATAAGTTGGCAGCGTATGCTCAGACGTGAGTCCCTTGCTCACTTTGCCACTGGATTCAAGCAAGCCTGGCTGAAGACGGCTGAAATGCCAGAAACCGGTCCTAGGAAGCTTGTTTCCGGTCCAGGGAAGACATGGCTTGGTAGTTCGGGCTGGACTGTTCCCATGAGGCACAGGGTCAGACTGATTTGCATATGGCCATGTCTGAACTGGGGTGGCAGAGTGGGCTAAAGAACGGTGATGGATTAAACCCAGATCAGTTGACTGGGGGTGAGTGCTTGCAATGTTCAACACTCCGTCCATCATTTCCTTTGGTTTTTGCAGTTACTAACTGCCATGCTGACCTGACCAGTGTCCACACTTGCCAGGCCTAACCCTTCCCTTTCTGTACACATTGGACACCCCTATGGAAAGCTCTAGGCACCCCCCTGGGCAGGGTGCAGTGTATGTGAAAGGTAGAGCATGTACTGGTGTAGGTGACATGCTCTGGTAGTGAATTACAGCCATTTTCGTTTTTCACTATTGAAAGGCTATCTTGCCCATAGGCTATAATGGGGAATGCTGAGTATAATGTTTACCTGCATATCTTCCCAAAGAAGCAAGTTAGAAAATTAAAGTTTAGTATGCCTGAACTCAGAATGGTAAAATATATCTTTTAGTGAAGTTGGTTTTGACAATTTGTGTTTGAAAATACCACTTTTAGAAAGTAGGTATTTTCTTGTCTAACCATTCAAACCTTCCTCTGCTAGGTTGTGTATTTCTTGTCTGGAGTTTGAGTGACAGGGGCTGGGGAATTCCAGGGGGCTGGGGAATTACCGGAGACAGGGTGAGTCAGCACAGGGATGAATAGAGAGATCTCCCATGTAGATGGGTGGGAGGAGTTGCACCTGGGACCTGAATAGGACAGTGCCTGCCCCCCACAGTGCTGGCTCCACCCCCTGTGGTGCGTCTGATGTCTCTGCCCTGCACTGTGAAAGGAGAGAAGGAATCATGTCAACAAAGTGCTCCAGGGCTTTGCTTTCCCTCCACAAAGCTGGCCCCACCTCCTGTGGGGCATCTGATGTTTCTGCCCTGCACTGTGAAAGGAAAGAAGGAGTCATCTAAACAGAGTGCTCCAGAACTGGTTTGGACTGGGCAAAGGCCCCTCTGCCCTCGGAGAACAAAGGATTTGGGGGTATAAATATTGGGACCCTGATCTCAAGAAGTTAGATCATCCTGGAATCAAGAAGGAACCTCTGCCAAGGAGAAAGCTGGAAGACTGAAGAAGGACTGACCTGCTGTAAGGCTGACCTACAGTTGCTTTGCTGCCAAGGAGAGGGGAGGACTTTGCTGTGTGCTGTGTCCCCTTGCTTGAAGGAATCTCCAAGGGCCTGAGTAGAGCTGGTCTCCTGTTAAGAAGTCCCAGGAACAAAAGGACTTCACCCCCAGCTTCCCCCTGAACTCTGCTGTGTGAGTTCTGCCCTTCCTAGAGTGCTTGATCCAATTGTGGGGCCTCTGGAAGTTGTGCCTGCTGTTGGGAAGCTGACCAAGAGAAAAGAAGTAAAAGATTTGCAACTTTTTCACGCACCGCCGGCTTAGCGGGAAGATTTCCGTCACCGCGAGGATCATCGCAGCGCCTGTCGCCGCTGCAACGTCAACACCGCATTCGTCTTCAGAGCTCATCGCCCCCAGAGCAGCAAGATTCCTGTCGCTGCGAGTATCGTCGCAGAACCTGCCGTCGCTGGTGAGTTCGTCGCACCGCTCGTTAGCGGATCATATTTCATCGCTGCGAACATCGTCGCAGAACCATCGAAGATCGTCGCATCGTGCCTTTGCGAGTAAATTTCTACCGGAGAAGCTACGCCTTGGAATCCATACAAGTATCGCCTCACTCCCCATACAGACCGGATTCGTCGCACACGCCCGCTGCGTGCAGCGGGGTTGTCTTGTCGCCTCCCCTCCAGGGTCTCAGGACTGACGCTGTTGCTTGTTTTTCGACGCCTGAGCGCCGCTAAGAACTTTTATCGCATCACCAGGTACTGTTGGCTAAAATCGACGCTAATGTGGATTATTTTGTCGCTAAGCTAAGAACTCTTTTTGAAACCATATTCTTGAACTGTGTATGTTGGATTTTTGTCGTTTTGGTCTTGTTTATCTTCACTGATGTGGAGTCCATTTGTGGTGTTTTCACTGTGTTACTGTGAGTGTTGGTACAAATATTTTACACATTGCCTTTGATAAGCCTGTCTGCTCGTGCCAAGCTACCAAGGGGGTGAGCAGGGGTTATCCAAAGAGTGTATCCCCCTTACCCTGATTAGAAGTAAAGGTCCCTACTTGGACAGTGGTACCTACCTCTGCCAACTAGAGACCCCCAGATCTAACACCCCCTCTACCTCCTCCACCGTCAGGTCCCGGTCACTGTCTTCCTGTGGTAAAGTTGGTAAGGAGAGGTCTGCAAGCAGTTCAGTGCACTTGTCAATTGGTCTGGTAGATGCTGACTGATATTTTGTCCTTTAATGAGACGCAAATGCCTCTGCAATTCCTGCCCCGGATCCAAGTGTCACCCCACTGTTTATCTTAATTTCCGCAACAAGTTCTCGCTCTCGGTCTCGTCTCTCCAACCACACAATTAACTTACTAACATTGTTCCCTACGTCATACAGTCGTCTCTGTGTGGCCAGTGTATGTTGTCTCGACGCATCTTCCCCCGGGGTCCCTGAGCTCCTTTTGCTTAAGACGCACCCTTGTGAGCAACTCTGGGGCGCCCGGCGTCTCCTGGTGTAATTTCCGCTTCAGGGCGTTAATCTCGCTCTCATTTTCGTCACACCTGGAGCGTTTCTGCTTCCTTAGTCCTCCCACCGTTGTCTGGATGTAGCCACTGGCCCCTACTTTGTATGCTTCCCAGTGTGCAGTGCGAGTCTACCGACCCCGCGTTTTCGGAAAAATATTTTGAGTACGCTCTCTGAGCTTATCCTGGAAGTCTTTGTCCTTAAGGTGCCACGGAGCTATACGAGGAGAGAGGGTCTAGTCCCTAGTTGGGCCATGCAGCAGGATTTCTACCGGAGAATGGTCAGATATGCCCCTGGCCTTGTGGTGGGCCACACGGCAGTGTCCCGCTTGCGCACTGTGTAAAGACTTAGTCAAGACGTGACCTGCTGCAATGTGCTGCTGATGTGTATTGTCTACAAGAGGAGATCCTTCTCCTACCTGGCTGCCAAGACGTGGAACTCCCTCCCCATCCACCTCTGCCTGACCCAAGACCACCTCTCCTTCAGGAAGCAACTCAAGACCTGGCTGTTCGAGCAGTAGCGGACCCCCCTCCCCCAAGTGCCTTGAGACCCTCTGGGTGAGTAGCGCGCTATACAAATGCTTGATTGATTGATTGAGTTTTGATAAGTCCAATAGGCCCATTGCGGTTGCAAAGGCCTACAGGGGTCCCACCCCCCCTCCCCTGCCCTGGTTTGTCGTGTTGTTCTGTCCAGTTCCTGGGACATCACTGCATTCTTGTCCCCGCCCAATATAAGCACACCAGGGGTCATGTCTAGTAGTGTATTACTTAGCTTAGAGAAAGTTCCTGCGTGAATCCTTGGTGGAATATATGTTTAGCATAGGTTTAGGTTTCAGCTCTTCCATGTCCCTGCCATGGCCACAAACCTCCCCTGGTTTCGGTTACTGCACCTGTGCTCTGTGCGCCCTTTCCACCGAGAAATAGTTTCACAACCGTTTAGGCTGAATGTGTTTAAGTATGAGATCTTTTAGGAATAGTTCCATTCTGTGTCCCGCCGCCCCTTCGGGCAACCCCACCACTCCGATGTCATTCCTCCAGGCCCGCCCCTCCTGGTCCTCTAGCTTTTCCACCATGTTCTTGCATTGGTGTATGTGATTGTATTTGATCGTCCATTCTCTTGGTGATGGCTTGTAATTTACTTATGTTAGTTTCTGCTGCGGCTACTTTTTCAGAGTTCTTATACGTATCCGACCTCAGTAGGTTGACTTCAATTGTGACTTTGTCTATTTTGGAGTCTAGGTTCGTGCCCAGTGTCTGAACCGCCACCATGATCGCCCTTAGTGAGGGTTCTACCATTTCTGGTTTCCCTTGCGACGCTGCACCATCTGCCATGGTTGTCCTTGGCATTGTGTGTTTATCTAGTTTGTTGGACTGGGGTGGGAGGCCCCCTTAGGTGTATTATATGGCTCTTCTCAGTGGATTATGGGAGGGCCACTGGCCAAATCTCAGTGCAGTGTCCACACAGCGCGTTCCCCAGCTGCGGATTCGGTGAGGAATGGTCAGGGATCACCTTTACTTGCCGGTAGAGATACTGGATCCAGGGTATCACATGTGTCACATCTTCGAAGCCACCCCCGACGACACAAGTGCTAGCCGTGACACCGGTGGGGCCCGCCAGGTCTCCGCCCTCGCCTGACGTCTGCTCTGTTTGCCTTTGGGCCTCTGCTTCCGTTTTTATAGCTCTTGACCTACTGCCTCAGGCCTGTCTGTCTAGGCCCGACTTCCCACGCTGTCTCCAACACTAATAACCAGGCGCTACCACTGGGTTAATTCTGCAGTCTGGGATCCCCGACTTGAATCTAGGCAGGTGGCCCCCTGCGAGGGGGGGGGGGGGGGTGTCGGGGGAGTGCGGTTGAGCGACCAGGAGGGCGATCCAGCCGATCAGAGCACTCTATTCGCTCAGGGGCCTCTGCCCATGGTCACTCACCGCGTATGCCGCAGTCCTCGCGTCTCTCGGATCAGGCCGTCTTCGACCCTCTTGCACGTCTATCTCAGGGGCCCAGCCCAGCACCCTTGGTCAACGCTGTGCTTGCCTCCTTGGCAACTGCCGCAGAGCTGCCACCACTCAGGCCCATTGTACTCCGCTGCTGTGAAGGCGAGGGAGTCTCCGCCCCTGGGGCTTGAGTCCGGCGTCTCCCCGGCCCAGTAGAGGCTCAGCTCCGATCTTCCTATGATGGGATTCTGAGGGGCTGGTACGCTGCCCGCTTTATCAGCTTTGCAATGGTTGTCGCACACCGGCTACTACACAGGTCCGACACTCTTCTAGGTTTCCTAAAGGCAGGGAGTCTTGAGTCGGGATGGCACACTGGCCCAGCAGGTCCTGGCTCCGTCCGGCACCCGTTTTCGTCTCGGGGGTTGCATGTTACACTCATGGACACCCCGATGTCCCAGATTGTCTGGGTCGGGCGGATGGCAGCCGGATTGCATCCGGAACGGGAAGGCCACTGTGGAGCTCCTCTACTGGGCAGCCATCTTGGCCCACTTAGCCTCCTGTTTTTTGCAGCTGGTGAATCGGTATACTTACCGCAAACGTCTTAAAATATGGCTGTTCTCCGCTTGCCTATCATTAATGTGGACACATTCCACATATCTTAAACCTTTTGTGGTGCATGTTGCTCCCTTCAAAAATTTCAAGCTAATTTTGTGTGAATGTTCCCCGAAGTATATTGTTAGTTTGGCAGGCGGCTTTTGAGGCCTTTCCCAGCTGTTTGGCTAAGGCTTGTTAAGCATATTATTTTGTCCTTGTTAATCACACTAGCACCTACATAAGCTATGTGCTCTATTCGGATACACTGACTAAGAGCAAGACATATTTTGATTACTATGTCCTGTGCAACCTCTTGAGCAGGGCATGCTTTTTTTTTTTTTTTTTTTTTTGGAAAACCTTTATTTAACAGTATGTGCAGACAAATACGGGCCTACAACCCTCAGGCCGGCCTCGACAAAAAAGGGCACATCAGCAAGCAATTATGCGATTCAGCAGCATATCAGTACAAGCACGAATAGACCAGATTACGTTATACACAATTGTGCCGCCGAGCGCCAGGATGATGAGGTTTAAGTTTTATAAAGTTTCGAAATAAGTCCATAGCAACAGGTCTGGAAGGATCCGAATCAGAGCAATGCAGTTAGGACTATAGTGGGCAACGATCATCAGAAGAGTCAGCAAGCATTATCCGTAAGGTAATCAATCGCACTCAATAAAATCAGGATAGAAAAGAAGCATATCACATGACGATCCCCAAGCACTACCCACAAGTTCCCAATCCTCCCCTCGACCCAAGAAATAGGAAAGGAAAGAACAAACGAAAAAGGTAAAGAGTAGAAAGGGAGAAGAGAAAGAGAGAAAAGAAAGAAAGAAAAAGGAGGCCCATAGAAAAAAAAAAACCAACAAGGAAATATACCCCCCACCCTACACGCATGCAGAGGCTACGGCCTACCCCCCCTAGCAGTGTGTCTGTCGCCCCAAAAGAGTACCCGAAATGTAGGAGAAGAGAAAGAGAAGAAAAAGAAAAAGAATGTCACGGTTGATCGGAGGAGGGCCAAGGATCTATTCAATACAAGCAAAATCGTTACCCGCGGTCACCCAACCCCAGGCCCCGACCTAACACCCTGCTACATGTACCTCCAACAGTTACAAGTCCCAGTCCCAGCCATATACGTATCAATGTGCAACAAGAAAAACCCCCTTCCTCAGCCTTGGCCCCTTCGAATCCGCAGTCCAACAGAGTCCAATTGCAGTACAGCCAACCTGGACGGGATGGGCCACCATGGAGTCCGTTGCAGCAATCGAGGGGTAAGAGACAAGGCAAATTGGAGCGAAGCTCGATAGTAAAGGACCACAGAATGCGCCACTGCTATGCGGTGGCTAGCACAACAGGGAGCAGGACGATGCATAAATCCCAGAGTAGCGGCCGGCCGATGTACAGGAAGCAAGTCCCGGAGGACGCTCAGAGACGTGGCACCAAAGGACAAAGGAGATGGGCAAAACGGCGACTGAGGCACAAGCTCCGGCCATACCAAGGGAACAGGATTGTCAGACTCCTCCAGGGCAGAGCCGAGGAGTACCGCAGCGGGCACTGGGACACGTCCCCCCGTCACTGCCACATACCGCGACTCGGGTGATCCACCGACAGTCGACTGAAGATGTGGCTTAACATGCCGCACTGGAGAATCATCATGGCCAGCTGAAAAAGTCCGATCAAACCGGTCCTCCAAACCAGTGGCAGAGTCGCGGAAGGCCAACCACAGGTCCTCCAGTGCTGCCAGGATGTCGCGAAGCCCCAGCGGTGGATCAAGGATGGAGGGTGCTGTTGCGTCCGCCATCTTAGGCAAGCAACCATCGAGCGCCCCGGGAAGCAAGCCCCCCTCACCAACCATCGGTATCTGGAAGGTGATAAGCTCTCTGCGGGGCCCCGGTGGTGCAGGAAGCGTGGAGGCAGCCGGTCGTGGAAAGGCTTCAAGGACAGGGGAATCTGTGGTGCAGGGAAACCCACCGGCGAGACCAGGGCTTCCGATGCGGAAGATGGCGTCCGCTGCTGTAGGCTGCAACAAAGAAGCGATCCCGGCCCTCTCCCAGCTGGGCCGGGATACAGTATACGGGAGCTGGATACAATGTTGCGAGCGGGGCGCGCTGGGCAGCCGAGCATGAAAAAGGCTGCTGTGAAAATCCCAGCGCCGCGCTCCAGGTCCGGTGTATCGGTTCCTCCCTCTCCACAGCGGCCGCTGCTATCGTTGTCGCCGCCGGCCGTCCCCACTAAGCAATGGCCCGGCTGCGACCGCTTGGAAGGCCGGAATGGAAACCGGGGCCCAACTCCGCCGGGGCAGCTCCGTTTTCGACCGGAGTCAAAGTATCGTGGTCAGGGACGTGGCGCAGGTAAGCGTAGGGCTCGGAGGCGCAGGATTCTTGCCAGGATATCGACGAAGGGCGACAGGGTCGGCGGAGCCGAAGAGCTAGGCGGCCATCTCGGCTCGAGCAGGGCATGCTTGATTTAAATGTATTCCTAATTGTCATGTTTAGCCTTAAGAGATAGACTTATTTTTTTTGTTTTGTTTGATGACTGTCACTTATTTCGTTTGCCTGTGGATGAGACCCTTATCCAATGCAAAATGTGTACTACTGAAAAGCCTCTGGAAGTCCTCACCTATTTTCTGTTTCATTAGGTTTCTTACAGTGCTTTTGTTTCATTTAGCCCTTCTCGGTGACAAGTTTATAGTCTGAGTCCAAAAGTAATATATTATTTTATTTCTTAATTGTACTAGTTTGGTAGGCATGACTGCAAACCGTTCTATGGCATGTCATATAAATAGGGATGTCACAACACATAAGCTATGCTTCTATTCTTGGAGGGACTTTTGCGATATTCTGGGCCATATGTAGGTGAATAATTTTTACCGATTCTTAAATACCGAATTTTACCGAATCGGTATTTAAGAATCGGTAAGTTATATGTAGGTCAACAATCGGTAAACATTACCGATTCGGTAAAATTCGGTAAACATGAATCGGAATTTACCGAATCGATAAATACCGAAGTGGTATTTACCGATTCGGTAAATTCCGAAGTGGTATTTTCTGAATCGGTAAATACCGAATCGGTAAATACCGAATCGGTAGTTCAAAAGCACATGACTTGAATCAGCCAATCCTGTGCTACCTAAACCCCACCCAACCAGGGAGTGGCCACACCCAGGCAGGTGCACACAATCAGCAGACTGGAGAGGCTGGGAGTGCTGAGGAGAGGAAGAGAGCAACTGCCTGATTCAGCCCTGGAGACTGCAAGAATGGCCAGCCAGGACACAGAGAGGGACGGAGGGGAGAGGAAGCGAAAGCTGAAATTCAACCAAAAGGAGCTGCAAGTACTGGTGGAGGAGGTCGTTAAGCAGCACCAGAAGCTTTTTGGATAACAGTCACAGCAAGTGCCTGAGTCAGAGAAACGCAAGATCTGGCTTGGAATCCAGGCACAGGTGAATGCCATGGGAGTGACCCCCCGGGACATCGATGTCCTCAAGAAGCGGTGGTACGACATCCGTATCATCACGAAGAGGAAGGTGGCAGAATTAAAAAAAGAGGCCAGCCAGACAGGAGGTGGACGCAACAGGGCACCAGCCCTGACAGAACTGGAGGAGCTAGTGGAGACAACCATTGAGCCAGAAAGCATCGTGGGGATTGGGGACGCTGACAGCTCCGCCAGAGGCACCTCCAAACAAGGTAAGACGCTTGCACAGCAATGTGCCCCCCCCTACCCCTATCCCAACTCCCCAAATGTGCCATGAGAATCCCACTCCAGTACAGGTATTAGTGCATGCCAGCAATGCTTCATGGGAGATGTAGTCCCTGAAAGCCCAAACATGATACGATTAGCACAGCATAACAGGGCATGTGACACACAGTAGCGAGAAGCAGGCAGAGGACATTGAGATACTGTACAGAAAATGTATTGTCATGTCATCAAATCAATGCTTCAGGTACACTTAGCTGATGTCGCTTTTCTGTCCACAGGCACTACTGCGCACAGAACTGCCCATGACAAGGGAGAGAGGGCACACCACAAACACAGCGCAGAGAAGGCCACCACCAGTACTGCCCAGGGAACGGCACCACAGGCAGTCACACCACCCCAGCCAGCATCGCCGCTCCTGCCAGCATCCCCACTCCTGCAGGTGTCACCACCATCTTCACCACCTGCATTGCACAGGTTGAGGAGGCGTCCTGCAGCCAGGTTGGATGTGACCGACTCATCGTCCGAAAACTCGAGGGGGCCGGAAACGTCCACTGTACCCCAGGATGTAACCCATGCCAGTGTGCCTTCCGACTCTGAGGGAGAACACACAGTTGGCAGACGGCGCCGCAGGGCTCGGCCGCAGAGTCCACCTCCCCTTGGGCAGGGCCATGGAGTGTTCTCAGGGCTTGAGGGCACCATGGTGAAAATACAACGCATCCAGGCTAGGGCAATGGTGTCCGTACAGCGACAAATGCGTGGCCTCAATAATACTTTTGGAAACATTGACAAGGGCATCAGCACCATGGCAGGGGGCATGGCTGAGATGGCAGCGGGCATGCGGGACATGTCCCAATCCATCATGCTGCTGTGCTCAAAGTACGATGAGGACAGGGCAGCACGGCGCAGGGGACATCAGAGAAAGGATCTGACCTCGAGGGCAGTGAACCGGCTGGCGACTGCCACATCGCTGCTCTGCAGGCGCTCTGTGGCGATGCAGGAGGGCCTTGCACACTGCAGCACAGATGTGTCCAGGGGGATGGTTAGGGTCACGAGTGCACTAGAAGTGCTGCTCACCAGCCAGTCTGCAACAACTGGCGCTTTGGATGCTGGTGACACAGAAGACACGACCAGCAGGAGCAGCATAACCCCCCCGTCCCAGACACTCGTCGGAGCAACAGGCGTCAACGTGGTGCCACTGGTACCCCAGCCAGTGAGGACGCTCCCTCAATCCCATCCCGCACTGGTGCGCGTGGGCGCATACATTAAAGCGTCAGGCAAAACAATGACACAATTGGGTGAAGTAACCCTTAACTGACAAAATTTAATTTCTCATTGTTGTTGGAATACGTTTTCCTTTGTGTCGTGGCGTAGTGCTACCTGATTAAACTACGTTATGGCATCCAACTACTGGCTGTGTCCCCTTACTCATTCAGAAATAGTTGCATGTGATCTCTGCCCGTCTCACTCTCCCATCTGTTGCTGTTGGCACTCCTGCTGCGTTGGCCTCTGCCTGTGCAGACTCATCATCATTGTCATCAATATATGTCATTTCGACCTCTGTGCCTCTCTTTGTGGCAAGGTTGTGCAGCATTGCACAAGTGGCAATTATCTTGCAGCAGAGGATGGGTGTGTACTGGCGTGCACCTCCACTCTTATGGAGGCAGCAAAACCTGCTCTTCAATAGTCCAAACGTGCGCTCCACCACATTGCGTGTACATTTGTGTGCCACATTTTAGCGTCTCTCACTCTGGGTTGATGGGTGTAGGTAGGGAGTGAGGATGAATGACTGCACGGCATATGCACTGTCCCCTAGGTGAGTAAAAGGGAGACATCAGTCACATGCCTCAATACACTATGATTTGCACTGAGTACTATGGAGCGTCACTGTTACTTACCTAGCAGGTATCCTTCTCCAAATTCTCCCGCAAGCAGTCGTGTGTAGATCCCACTGTTCTGGAAGATGTAGGAGTCATGGGTGCTCCCAGGGAATTTGGCAATGATATCAGTGATGATGTTCCCTGCATCGCAGATTACCTGCACATTAATGGAGTGGGTAGACTTTCTGTTTCTGTAGATGTGCTCAGTGGCAGCTGGTGGGCAGATTGGGATGTGTGTGCCATCTATACAGCCAATGACATGGGGGAACTGTGCCATGTGATAAAAGTCAGTTTTAGTTTTCTGCAGTTCAGCCTGTGTGTTTGGGAAGCTGATGTAGTGGTGCATTCTCTGCATCATGGCATCCAGGAACTTCCTGAAGAAACGGGACAGGCAACTCTGGGATACACCGCCCACCGCAGCTATCACCCCCTGGTAACTGCCAGATGCAAGTAGGTGTAGGCTGCAGAGAACCTGCACATGTGGTGGTATGGTATGCGCACTTCTTGTTGGCTGGTCCAGGAGTGGGTGCAGGTCCCTTATCAGGTCCATGATGGTTTGGGGGTGTAGCCTGTACCTTTCATGTATCTCAGCGTCAGTCATTTGAAAAAGTGTGATTCGCTGTCTGTAGATGCGTTCCTCCCGTCTCCATATCCTCAGTCCTGCTGCCTGTAGACTTAGCCGCCTTGCAATGACATACAGAGCGGCCATGGTGTCCACGCTGTTGCATTTTGGGATTGCTTATATGCACTGTTGATGCTTACCACCTGCTTTCTATCAGTGTTAATTACCGACTCTTATTTACCGATTTTCATGGATTTCTTAATTACCGAATTTACCTACATATCTTTTTCCGTTTTACCACTTCATATTTACCACTTCATATTTACCACTTCATATTTACCACTTCATATTTACCACTTCATATTTACCGATTCGGAAAATATGTATTCGGTAAATTTGAATCGGTATTTTAGAATTCGGTAAATATGAATCGGTATTTACCGATTCATATTTACCGAATATGGGTTTTTGGCCTCCTACATCTCAACTATCTAAATACCGGTCGGTAACGGGTTTTTTACCGAATTTCGGCCGTTACCGACCGGTATTTAGCTACCTACATGAGGCCCTCTGTATCTTATTTTTACATTGTGAAAGCTTATGAGTATCAAGACTAAGGTCTCTTGTTCCCATCATTTTAACAGAGTGGTGTCTTGCGGTACCCTTCAGAATTTCATATTGGTGCACCTCTTTTCTTGGTTACCCATTTACCACGTACCACAAGTGATCTTAAGTTACTGTCTTGATACTCTGTAAGTATTGAAACATCTCCAACCCATTGTTACACGGTTACTAAGCAGTGGTTTAGATTGCAAAGGCATAGAGTTCAGCAGTGTAGAATGCAGTGGCGTCGGTTAGAGTTGTGCATAGTAGTGTTGCAGGGATTCTGCGAAATCAAAGAACTATGCTGAGGACCATAGAAACTTAGTAGGCCGGGGCCTGAGTTATCCCACTGTCTTTGTACCCCTGAGCCAGAACCAATTTAAAATAGTGTGATTGTGGATCTGATGCCTTACAACCTGTGAAATATGTGAACTTCATTGTTTGTGTTTTTGAGCTACCCTGACGTGGAACTGGGCAATGCTCTTATTGAGTATAATTATATTGGGGACGCAATTTAATTTCAATTTATGATTCGGAACTCTAAGGAGCTCCACATAAAATATACAAAAGAGAGGAAGATTTCCAATATATCATATCATATACTATTCTTAATAACAGAATAAAATACAATCCGGGAACTAACATATTATATTTTCACTATACAAATTTAAAAACATTATTTAAGAAAAAGCAAAAATTACTCCATATATAGTCCGAATACATAATGTATAAAGTGCAAGTGCACATATGTAGGAACCCTTACACAATCAGTTATAATATAGTGCAAAGTCTGCAAATTGCTTTATCCGAATAAATTTTTAGCACCTTCGTTTATGCTATTCAAGTACCCTAGGTTTCCGTTTATAATGTGCAAAATATGCTACCCCGCAGGCACCATGTTGAACATACCAGAACTAAGCACTGCATAATAAATCTCTTAAAAAAAATGTTTAAAAGAATTGTTTGAAAAACAAAAGTTTTTAAAACCTACTAATTCAGAAAGGGAGGGGGCCAAAAGATCTTTCTGCCTCCTCTGCAGTGGTGATGTTATACTTTAAAATAAAGGTCTAATTAAACTGCGTCATAGTGGTTGTAATGGGGAACAGACAAATAACATGTGATTTAAATCTTGCACCCAATTTCCACATTGGTTACAAAGTCTGTTCTTCTTAGGTAATCCTTCCCATTCCCCTGTTATTATTCACAAAGGGAGAAGATTCATCCTTAACAGCAAAATGGCTCTACGCACTGCATGGGGGAGATTCCATACGACGTACAATTTTGTTTTTTTATACATACTACTCCCCACTATTGAACACAAAGTAGTATCTCTTTTGCAACTGACTTCGTAAATAATTTATTTGATTAGAGTTTTCAATACAGGTTTTGGGAAAGTGCATACACCACTTTGCCCGATTTCAAATAAGTCTAAGGCTTTCTCATAGTTTCTAAAAACAACGCTTTTCCCCTTCAAGCAAAAAAAAAAAAAATCATATCTTGGTGCAGCCCGTATAGAGCTTGCATTACTTTCTTGCAATGCATTACCCCATCTTAAACATGCTGCCATAGCAAACATGTAAGTTGAGAGAAGCCCAGATTCAAGCCGAAGGGGCGCTATGCTGACTGCACAGTTCAGATAACAAATTTGGCATCAAATGTACCCTTCCACCTTCTCAAAAAGGTCCCACTGCTGTACATCCACCGATTCACATACATAGCTTAATACTGGTGGGATTTTATAAACGGATAAAACATGTGCAAAATGTCTTTTTGCCCACAACATTTGTATAGCCTACCAAGTGCAGAGGCCTGCAATGTAGCCTTACTTCTGCACTGGCTAATATGATCACTGCTAGAACATTTGTTCGAAAAAATTCTTCATAGATACGGGTATTGCTTCACTACATCAAGTTTCTTTCCCTAAAAACCAGTGTATATTTTTCCTAAACCTACATCCCTGAAACTTAAAATCCATAATTTTACTTTTTAAGATGCATATTTTTTTTTTTTAATGACCTAGCTCGTTAAGTCGCCTTTGTAAAACTATTGAAGTTAGATCTTGGGACGCCCCCTTGCTGAGGCAGCTGTGCGCTCTATAAAGTTTATAGCATAACATAACATCCAATAGGATAGCGTCATCTGCATAATGTAGACCATTCCATAGAACCTAATTTTGGCGTGTCTCCTTTACAATGCCCAACCCGGCTCAGAAAATCATTGATGTAAAGCGAGAAGAGGAGAGGGGCTAATAGGCACCCTTACTTCAGCCCATTGTGAGTTTCCACTTTACTTGACAGGCCTTGGTTGTCTTCCATCAGCACCTGTGTCCAAGTAGAGGAATGCAGTTCAATGATCAACCTTAACAAATGCTCCGGAATTCCCATTGCAGCCAGTTTCTTCCACAGCACCCTCCGGTCGATGGCCGTGGAGAAATCTATAAAGGCGGCATACAAGGGCATTCTCATACATTTTGGATATTTTTTATTCAAAGTTTGTGAGGCAGAGATGTTATCCAAAGTGTTACTATGCTTACGGAACCCCGCTTGCTCTACAGGTACACGGTCATTGCCAAAAGCCCAGTCCTGGAGGTGAAGAAGTATTCTCTTTGCAAACAGTTTCCCGGTTGTATCCAGTAAGGAAATACGTTTAAAGCTGGCAGGAGAGGTATTAAGGCCCTTTTTAAAAAGTGGAACCACTATGCTTCCTCTCCAAGAGGACGGAATAATCCTATAAGCATAGCAGAAAGAAAACACCGGGTGAAGGAAATGAGCCCATGCCAAGCTATCTTGTTTAATGATGGCTATCAGAAGATCGTCCTGGCCCATCGCATCAGAGTACCTTGCCCCTTTAATAAAACTCTGTGTTTGAGGCATATGAGCTGCAGATTGCACACTGTGCATAGATCGCCATCTGGTGTTGGGCTTGGATGCTTGCACCTTGTTGTCTTGGAAGAAATCTTTTGTAGTCACGAGATAGGTGACTCCTCCCTTGGACAATAGTGTGCATGGGCATCGACTCCATCCTCAGATTGTTTTTTTCTGCTATCGGGTTCGGATGTAAATTCTGCGCTCCGGTTTGGCACCATATTCTCCAAACCTTTTCGATGCTCAAACCATCATAAAATCGACGGTGTTGTTCTCGATCGTGTGATCTTCGACGCGCTCTTCAAATATTCGATTCCGGTCGTCAACGCCTATCGACGCCGTTTGGGCCTACAGCTCATAGAAAGGACTCCATTTAAAAAATGCCCCCAGTGTGGAGCTAAATTCCCACACATTGACCACCACAAGGTCTGTAACCTGTCTCTCTCGCCCTTAGCACGACGAGAATTGCCAGTCATGTGCCTCCTTTCGATCCAAAAAGACCATCCGTGATCGCCGGGCCCGACGACCCATCATGGCGCAACAAGCAGCTCCGGTACCGGTGGACATCTTCGATGAAGGCCCCGATGTCCTGGAGGAGGATTCTGAGGATCTGGAAATCGTGTCCGACGCAAATGACTCAGACGACCACATCACTCCAGGTCAACGAGTTAGTACAACTGCCCCTATCCCAACCCCACATGAAAAAAAGAAGGCCCTGGTCAAGACTTCACCTGCTGGCCCCAGTCGCAACTGAAAACAAGCTTCAGAAGCTTTGCCCATAGGCCCGCCCGGCTCCGAAGATAAAGGACAAGCCTTCCGGCGGCTCGGGACCCAGCAAGACGCATATCGCTGTCCCGCAAGCGCCATTGGCACCGAAGCCAGGAGCACAGCCTACTCTCAAAAAGACGTCAGCACCGACCACCTCTGCGTCCAAAGAAAAGGCATCGGATTCAAAACCGAAACGTTCGGAACCGAAAAAGATTTCCGCCTCCACATCGAAGCCGAAGGACACAAAAACACCTTTCAAGGCTTCGGAGCAGAAATCCAAAACTCACTCGGAAGCGAAAGAATCGGCGCGGAAAGCGGCTACTGAAGAGGAAGAACTTTTCCGACCGGATCCTATCGATCCGAAACAAAAAACTCTCCATATAAACCCTAAAACAGGACATCTGGCTACTGTTCCACACAAGAAGAGGAAATTGGACACCCCAGGCATTCCTGCAGTGCCTGTAAAGAGGAAAGACAGTGCTACTTCACCTTTATTACCCTCTTCTCCAGTTCATCCTCCTTGGCCTGTCTCTCCTCCACATTCTCCTATACTTCCACCAAACTCACCACTACTACAGGTTGATGATGATTTAGGGGATAGGGGAGGCAACAATGACCCTTTTACTGACCCTTATGACGACGCAGACGTACCACAGGACGATTGGGATGATGATGACCCAGTAGATCCTCCGGACCTTCCTGATCCCCATGCATACCCAACAAAGCCATCTCCCCCAGATGACAATATTGGTTTTAGTCAGCTTGTATTGGTTTTAGTCAGCTTGTAAATAGGGCTGCTAAGTACCATGGTGTTCAAATGCATTCGGACCCAACAGAGGAGGACTTTCTAATAGACACCTTTGAACAGTCACTAAGGACTGTACTAACCCTGCCAATGTTAAAATGTGTCATTAAACATGCCCCTGACATTTTCAAGAACCCTGTTAGGGCTAGAATTCTCAATCCGAGAATTGGCCAAAAATACAAACCGGCTCCCAATGATCCCACCTACATCCAAGATCAACTCCCTTTATATTCCCTAGTGGTAACTAATGCCAGAAAACGGGCCAACTCTCAGACCTCTGGCGATGCGCCACCTCCGGACAAAGAGTCTAAATTATTAGTTGCTTCCGGCAAACTAATTGCTGGCCAAGCAGCTAATCACTGGGCGATAGCCAACATACAAGCATTACTTGCTAGGTACGATGGGGCTCCCTATGACCAACTGGAAACCCTATTGCAATATTTACCTGATCAGTATAAGGCCAATGATTTGATTCAAGAGGGGAAATTAATAATGAATGCATCAATCAAGTATGCCCTTGATGCAGCAGACACCGCCTCTAGGTCCATTAACACTAGCGTGTTACTCAGACGACATGCCTGGATGCGCATCTCTGGCTTCAAACAGGAAGTACAAACAACGATCCTCAATCAGCCGGCTGTAGACACCACTAGAAAAAATTAAAAAGCACACAGAGACTGCTAAATCCATGGGAGCATTACAGTCTCCATCGATACGTGGTTCCTTTCGAGGCTCCTATAGAGGAGCATCCAAGAACATCAGTGCAGACACTGCTTCCTCTTCCTACAAAAACACCACACACACGTCCCCCCAACAGGTGATATTTTAGAGGTGGATACAGGGGAAATAACAACAAAGGGAGAGGCCGAGGTAACAACAACATTCGCACCTCCCCCACTAATAAGCAGTGACTTCCCGCCATACCATTCCACCCTGGAGTTTCCCCCCCCTGCCTATTGCTGTATAGCCTCTGTTGTCTCATTGTCAGAGATGGGAGATTCTAAGATTGGTTGTGCGGAATCTGAGGGAGTGTTATTTGTTCTAGGAAGAGCTGTAGCTCTGTCATGTCGTAAGATGGGGGTGCTGTATAGGGAAGTGTAATATATTGATCTCAGCCTGTGTGTGAACCAGGTGGCCTTCTGAGTTGTGAATGGCGGTGATAGGTGTTTGGGACATGTCTGTCTTCAGTAGCCAAGCTAGAAGTCCGGCCCGCCTTGTCCTCTTCTGCATGTTTTCTGGCTAGATGTATCTTGTAGTTTAGGACATATAGTCAGCCTATCTGGCATCTTCTTGCGCGACATTGTGGCTTAGGCCAGTGTTGGCATTATCTGTTGGTCAGTTGGCAGCTGACGCTCGCACCACTGTCTCAAGACCTTCTAGTTAGTTGTTAAGGGTCATACGTGCCCCATACACTGCTTTTATCATATGTCTGCACATGACCACTTTAAAAGTGTCCCATTCTAAGCCGGCATTGGATGCGGTGTCCTCATTATCCTGAAAATATGTTGTGATGGATTGTGTTAAGGAGGTGCGCAACAGGGCATCTTTAAGTGCTTCTAGGGGAAAACGCCAAATCGGGATGTAAGGTTTAGTTCCCCACGACAGTTTTAATTGTAGGGGGTTGTGGTATGACTGTGTATGGGCAAGGTATTCTGCATGGGATAACCTAGGGAGGGCCTCGTGAGAGCAGTATATCAGGTCTATTCACGTGTGTAGATCGTGTAGTCCTGAGTACTGGTAGTACTCCCTGTGAATAGGGTGTGAACCGCGCCATGCGTCCTATAAGTTTTATGTGGTGGCCCATGTCTGTAAGTGTTGTGATAAACAGATTGAGTGCCCGGGAGGGGAGGGTGTGAGCAATATATTTTTAAGTCTGAAATGCAGTTAAAGTCCCCTCCCCAATATATTGGTGCCAAGGGGTCATGAAATAGTGCTGGTGTCATTGATTGTAGGAATCTGGCTTGTAGGAGCATATAGTGAGATCAGCGATATCTGTTGGCCATCCAGAGCCCCCTTAATATTGAGAAGCTTCCATTCGGGTCAGTACGAGTGTGAAGGACCTCTATTGGAGCCCCGGATGCTACCAATATGATAGCCCCTCTTATATATCCTGAGTATGTGGTCCCCACTACTGTGCCCCACCAACGCTTGCGCATTGAGGCAAGTGTCTGAGTGGTCAAATGGGTTTCTTGAAATTGCGCAGTGGTGATCCCTTGCCTCTAAGTGCTGGTAAGCCCGATGATGCTTGGCATACCCTGCAAATCCACAGACATTCCATGTCAGTAGCAAGATAGGTGTTTCCTGTGCGCCTATTCATATAGGTTTGGTCTGGAGTAATCGTCCGAGTCCCATCGTGTCAGTGTTGTGTCCCCTGCCTGCACGAGATATGTGTGCCCTGACTGATGTGCGGGCGGTAGTATCCGTCCATAGTGGTGGATACTATGTCATGGCACAGATAAAGCATTGCAAACAATAACATTCCCCAACTCCCACTCCCGGGCCTAGGCGCCAACTAGCAGCCGGCCATCGGCATTTGGATTGAAATGAGAAAGGAAGGAGAGATACAGTGAGAAACATTAAATAACAATTCTGTAACAGTCACACAGTGGGAGTGGAGCAGCGGCCGTATGGCAGTCCCGGAGTGCCCACTGGAATCGCAACCTATTGAGCAATATGGAAAGATAAGGGATTCAAACGGCAGCACAAGAGTGTTTTAACCTTTTACAATCCAAGCCTGAAAAACCCACAGCAATAGAAAATACCCACAAACTGAGAAGGTAAAGACCCCGCACCACGGACGTCTCTAGACAATGGTGTGAGGGTATTTTGGACGAGCACAAGCGCTACTCAGGGTTCAGGCAAATAAGTACCAGACCAAACTTTGGTGGCACCATGTTGCAGAATTCTGCAAAATCACAGAACTATCCTGTGGACCATAGAAACTTAGTAGGCAGGAACTGGGTTACCCAACTATCCTTAGTACCCATGATCCTGGGACCGACTAGCTACAGTGTCTCACTTGCCCTCCTACTCACTCGCAGAGGAACAAGTGATTAGACATCCCAGAATGCAACACTCCCAACCCTCTTAGGAATCGTTGTGACAGGACACACCCTTTTGCTCGTACTTGTCCACAATAATATCTGACAGACACGAGAAAAGTTGAAAATATTTATTTGAACTATCGTGCTCTAGTATGTAGTATACGTGCCGCAATAAGTAAGAAGATGCTTAACCCAAATACGGTCAGCGTAGTAAGTAATCCATAAATGAAAAAGATCTCTAGGTGTTTGCATCAGACCCCGTACCTTAGCATGTACAGATGACGGTTCTACATCTCGAGTGTAGTCGCAATCTCGTCTGTGTATTTGCATGTCTGTGCATACCTTTATGACAAAGAGTTTGTGTTTCCAAACAACAGCTGCATGTGTGTGTTTGGTCTATGTGCTAGAGCTTGACCAAAACAGAATTACAAGGGTCATTGTTATTTGACCTTGTCTACGGTGTTTAGACTAAATTCCAGGAAAATACAGAACACAAAAATAACCGTACGTTTTGTGTGTGAAAGTACACAGTGGCACACAGCAAAATACACGTGTGTAGTAACGTGTGTAAAGCAAAGACTGCAGCACGCTCATGGTAACCTAGGGAAAATGGCAATGGGCCTACAGAGTACATATGACATAGTGCAGTGGTATAGTGGAGTGATGTACAATACAGTGGTGCAGAGTATAGTTTAGTGGGGTAGAGTGGTGCAGGGTAGAGTACTTTGGCCCAGAGTGCAGTGGAGTACTGAAAAGTTCAGTGACGTAGAGTGTAGTGATGCAGATTAGAGTGGCATAGAGTGCATTGCCCTGGAGTGCAATATAGCAGAGCTGAAGGGTGTAGAGTTTAGTGGGGGAGAGTGCAGGCAGGCGTACAGAGCAGTGGTGTAGAGTAGAGTAGAGTGCAGTGGCATAGAGTAGATTGTTTCAGAGTGAAGTGGTCTAGAGTGGAGTAGTGAAAGGTGGGGTGAAGTGACGTAGAGTGGTGTAGAATAGAATGTTGTAGAGTAAAGTGGCATAGAGTGCAGTGGTGCAGAGTAGATTAGAATGCATTTAGTGCAGTGGTGTAGAACGCAGTGTCAGAGTGCAGTGGCCTAGACTGGAGTAGTGTAGAGTTCAGTGGCGAAGACTGCAGTTATGTGAGTGCATACAGTAGAGAGGCGTAAAGTGCAATGGTGCAGTGACGACAAGTTTAGTGCTGCGGAGAGAAGAGTGCAGTGGCGTAGAATTGAGTACGCATGGTGTGTTAAGAATTCCATTAAAAACAATACATTTTCAGTTGAAATGATCGTTGCATTTGCACAGACATACCGTTTTATAAATCAAACTGTACAGCACACAAACGGTAATGTGTAGAAATGTCATCACCTAGTATATTGATTGCGTTCATCATATTAAAGTATTTGCTTCCAAAATACTTCAGAATTGACAAAACATTTGCTTAATTTGTGCATCCATGATTCTCATATGTTGTGAAATACTTGCGCAGTTCAATTAAATGTGTGCTAGAAAAAACCCTTTTTCTACCGCCAATATCCAGCAAGATTGTTACATAAATCCTTTTAGTTTGAACTCCCTCAGAACATAAAGCTTGACATTTGACCTCTGTCTTTGAAGGCAATGCAAATGTGACAAGATAAGAAGATTTACAGGTCTGATTACAGAAAGGAGCAACTGTGTTAGAAAACAAGGAGCGATAGTGTGAAAATGCTTTTCTCCTTTGAAGGGAGGAACTGAAGCTGGAGAGGCCAAAACAAATACAGCCAGCAAATAGAAATGTGAGATACAAACCACAAAGCCAGTGGTAAGCAACGGGAAAATTGCATTCCAAGGAAAGCTTTCGCAATGTCCCCAAGGTGTCTTTAGCAAACCAGACAGCTGTGCTGTCTGGTAGGCTGTGTCCTAACAAGCATTTGCAATGCAATAGGTCTTACATTTGCGAGAGTTTAAGCTATTGGCATTGTAAATGACAGTGCTTTTTTATTTGTTTTGCTAATTAACACATAAATAAAAGACATTGTCATTTAAAATGCCAATAGCTCAAACTTGTAATTACAAGACCTATTCAAAAAAGTGGCTGCTATTGTCCCGGGCTGCTTGGAAAGTGAGAACGCATGGCGCGCTGAATGTTGCAGGAAAGCGTGTTGTGCTTTCACTAGGAGAAACTCATTAAAGAAAATAGTGCTTACAAACAAGGAGGTACTATGGAGGGACTAACAAGCCTATTAACGAATCGGAAGCCAGCATTTACGAAGGGCAATGACACAAGGCAGTGATAAATATGGGCGGAGTGGGTGGGGCTTCTATTCCATACTCCAATGCAGCATGCGCTACACCGGCTCGACCTATAAAGGACAACATATCTGAGGAGAGGGTGAAATGAGCAGGGTGGGGATCCCCTGGAATGGAATAGTTTAAACCTTTTTAACAAATGTTGCATAAAAAGGATGTATTTGTAGATCTGAAAGAGACTATTAGTTGTGGATTCCTTATTTTAGAATTACCTCTAGGTGTCAGACTGGATCCGGAGAATTTTTCTTCAGCAGTACCCCTGCGCATCTGTAGGTGGTGTCGGTCGACTCCGCATTCGCTGTTGGCGTCATGATCACCGGAATGACGTTGCGGTATCTACTTAGACGCCACCCCTGCGCGCTGACGTCAGTTCTTCCTTTTACTGCGCCATCCAGCGCAGATCTGGAGAGAGCGGTACCCTTAGTCTTTTTTGCTTAGAGTTTGTTCAACTTTTTGTGGACTTCTGTTTTCAAACCGTTCGACACCTGGTGCAAGGGATGTCAAATCGACGGACCGACTTCAAACCTTGTGACTCCTGTCACAAGTTGATGTCGGTCACGGACCCACATCTCGTGTGCCCTTGGAGTTTGGAGCGCGACCATGACCTGAAGTCATGCTCCGACTGCTGGGCCATGAACCCCAAATCTTTGCGGGAGCGGTCCCAAAAGCTTCTCGAGGCCAGGCAGTCAGCTCCACGCCGCTCGAGGTACCGGTTGAGAGGGAGGTTGCGGGACCGGTCGCAGAGTCACCACCATCACTCCTCTTCGAAGTCTTCTTCTTTGGGTAGGTCGAAGCACAAGAAGAAGCGCCATCGCTTTTTGCCTTCTCCCCGTCTGTCGGCCGACACAACGCGGGTTGCTGAAGGTATTTGTCTGGCTCTGCCCGTGGAGCCTCTTGGGTCGCTTCCGGGAGGTGGGGCGGCCCCTGCCCACTTCGTAGCTTTTACGAAGCCCTCCACTCCATCTTTGGGCAGCCAGACTCTGCCGGCGTGCCTTCGGGCCCCGTGGACTCGGCTGGGGGTTCTAGGCCTTTGATGCCGGCGGATTTGGCTCTGGCACCGCAGGATCGGTGCCCGTCGACTTTACGACACCTCCTTCAGTGCCGAATCCATTAGCGACACCTCCGCCCCTTCCGACGCAGGTTGTGTCCCCAGCCGGCGTCAACCCTGGCCTCCCTCTCAACATGGACACGGAGCTGGACCGGCGTTGACCGATGCCAGTACAGGCGCTGACTGGTAATTTTGTACCTCAGGGCTATAAGGAACACCAGGATAGAACAGAGTGGCAGCCCGAGGAGGGTGAGGAGGACTGGGAGGGGTCTATTGACCCTCTAGCTGACCAGCTGGAAGAGCCGGACTGGAGAGAGGAACTGGGTGAGGACAGTGGTCTAGATACATCCCCAGACCTTGGCATGCTTTCTTCCCCTACTGTGGCTATGGAGGAGGGAGCCTCCTACGCTGTGGTGTTGCGTAGGGCAGCTCAGGCCTTGGGCCTTGAGCTACCCACGGTGACAGTCAGGACTAACCTCCTGACTGAGGTGCTTCAACCAGCAACAGCCTTTACGGAGCCCCTGCTGCCGTTCAATGAGGCCCTCATGGACATGCTTCTGGGCACCTGGTAAAAGCCCAGCAAAGGATGATTGCCCAACGCCACCGCCCTGCCCTGGGCGATCCCACTTTCCTCTCCCAACACCCTACCCCTGAGAGCTTGGTGGTCCGAGCCTCAAAGTCCAAAGGCTCGTTCCCTACTGCTCCCCAAGATGGGCAATACCAGAAGGTGGACCATTTTGGTCCAGATGTTCTTCCGCCAGCTTAGGACTGCGGTCGGTGGACACCGCATGCCTCTTGGGCCATTACACCCACTCTGTGTGGGACACAGTTGCGCAGGTGCTGCCACAGTTCCCGGAGGACGGGTCATACTCTCCCGTGCGGTCGCTGAATGGAGGGACGCAGCAAAGTTTGCCATTCGCTCTGGGCTGGACACCGCCAACTTGCTAGGCAGGGTCATTTCTACGTCCGTAGACCTGAGATGCTACACCGAGCTGAGCTCCACTGGCTTCTCCGGTGATGTCCAATCGACTCTTTTGGACGTGCCCTTTGATGGCCGTCGCTTGTTTGGCGACAAGGCGTACAATGCGCTCAAGCGCTTCAAGGATTCTATGGGTACGGCCAGATTTTTGAGCCTTACTACCACCTCTCGCCCCACGCAGTCTTCTTTTCGCCCCTTTCGTGTCTACGGAAGTGGGGCCCCAATACATTCTGCCCAGAGCCACAGGCCCGCGCAAGCTGTCCAGCCTCTGCGGGGACGTGGGACCCACGGCCATGGGTCTGGGGGCCAGAGGGCAGGCCAGTCCACCAGTGCCTCCTCTGAAGCAGCTTCCAAGGCCTTCCTAGACCGACCTTTCAGGGCCACCAGTTGCCAGTGGGCAGTAGGATTGGCCATCACCTCCCCCACTGGCACAACATCATGTCGGACAGGTTGGTTTTGCAGATGGTCCGAATGGGCTACTCCCTCCCCTTCGAGACTACCTCTCCCTTCATGCCAACCACACCATCGCATGTAGGAAGATCACTTGGCCCTATTCTGTCAGGAGGTTGTTTCTCTCTTGGCCAAGGGAGCCATCAAGCGATTCCCTGTGCCAGAAGTAGGTCGTGGCTGCTACTTCCACTACTTTCTGGTGCCCAAGAAGAACAAAGGCCTGTGCCATATCTTAGACCTCAGGGACGTCAACCGCTTCCTTTGGAAGGAGAAGTTCAAAATGTTGACATTGGCTCAGGTCCTGTCTCCCCTCGACCCTGGAGACTGGATGGTAGCGTTGGATGTGCAGGACGCTTATTTTCACATCTCTGTCCTGGCGGCCAACAGGCGTTAACTACGGTTCACAGCAGGCCACGAGCATTTTCAGTTTACTGTGCTCCACTTTGGCCTTAACAGCGCCCCTCGGGTGTTCACGAAAGTGACGGGGGTGGTCGCACCTCATCTACACATATCGGGGGTTTCAGTCTACCCTTATCTCGATGACTGGTTGTTGAAGGCGAGCTCCTTTTCATCGGGATGGTTCTGGACACAGCATAGTGTCTGGCCTATCCTCTCAAACAGCAAGTCCGGGATATTCGGGCTATGATACCTATGTTCCGGCCTCTAGCCCGGATTTGGGTGAGAATGACCCTGAGGCTGCTGGGCCTCATGGCCTCCTGCATCTTACTGGTGGATCATACCAGGTGGCATATGTGGGAACTGCAGTGGGACCTGAAGTTCCAGTGGGCGCAGCTTCAGGGAAATCTGTCCGATGTTGTCCAGATCTCGGCGGGGACCGCATACCAGTTGCAGAAGTGGCTCACGAACCAGGATTGGGTCAGATGGACATCCCTCTCCCTTACCCAACCAGATTTCACAGTGTTGACAGATGCGTCACTCATGGGGATGGGGCGGCCACACAGGAGAGGCGGAGATGAGAGGCCTCTGGTCTCCGGCGGATTCCAGGCTCCACATCAACCTTCTAGAGCTTCGGGCGATTCGTCTGGCACTGAAGGCATTCCTTCCTTCTGTCAAAGGAAGAGTAGTGCAGGTGTTCACAGACAACACTTCCGCCATGTAGTTTTGCAACAATATACACACAAGGATAGTGGTATTGACAATAGGGAAGGCGTTCCTAAAAATATTCACTAATTAATATCTTAGATGCTATTATTTTTGCGGTGCTTAAAGGGGGGAGAGAACCACCCACCTCTCCCAATTTCTGTGGCCTAAGCTGCAGCACGAAAATTGTACATATTCCCTAGCACACAACACTTTTATAACACAACAGTAGTACAGTAATACTTTTCCAATATACACTCTCGACACAAACAATAATGCGATTCTTTGGTCTTTAATTCTTTTCTTGATCCTTTTTTAATGTCCGTATCTGAGACTGGTCGAAAGCTCAATGCCAACACGCGTTTCGTCGCCTCTGTGTATTTTACATGCAACTTTTTCAAGGCTCAATCGGCTTCTATCAGTACTTATCGTGCGGTGATAATTCCGACCCACACGGTCCTCCGGCGTGGGTGGTATCTCAATAGGGGTATTCAATGTTGTCGCTTTAATCCAGAATTCGTGTAGCCAACGTCTAGTTTCTTCGTAAACTCATCAGCAACTCCCCACACGCCTGCATCCTCGAGTACGAGGACGCCGGTGTGTGGGGAGTTGCTGACGAGTTTACGAAGGAACTAGATGTTGGCTACACAAATTCTAGATTAAAGCGTCAACATTGAATACCCCTATTGAGATATCACCCACGCCGGAGGACCGTGTGCTAGGGAATATGTACAGTTTTGGTTTTGCAACAAACAGGGCGGAGTGGGGTCGTGGACCCCTTGTCAGGAGGCCTTTTGTCTCTGGATGTGGCTGGAACATCAGGGCATGTCCCTGGTGACTCAACACCTGGCAGGTTCCATGAATGCCAGGGCAGACTAACTCAGCCACCGGTGCTTGATAGATCACGAATGGCGTCTTCACTCGAAGGTGGTGCAAGGTCTCTTTCAGCAGTAGGGAGAGCCTTGGTTAGATCTATTTGCCACGTAAGAGAACGCGCATTGGAATTTCCAAGACTGCCCTCGCTAGGCGACTCTTTTAGTCGTGAGTGGAGTTGCGGTCTTCTATATGCCTTTCCGCCTATACCCCTTCTGCTCAGAGTGCTGAAGATCAAGTGCAACTGGACCCACATAATTCTTGTGGCTCCGGGCTGGGCACAAAGAGTCTGGTATCCCGAGCTCTTGAACATGGCCATCAATCCTCCAATCAGACTGCCCCTTCGGGAGGATCTTCTGTCGCAGCAGTAGAGGACGGTCCTCCACTCGAACCTGTCCAGCCTCCACCTCCTTGCGTGGAGATTGAGCGGCTCCTCCCGACGTCTGTAACGTTATCTTGGCAAACGGTATACGCCTGTTGATGGAAAAAATTTGTGTCACAATGCACAGCAAAGGCTGTGGATCCCCTTTCTTCCCCTCTTTCAGAGGTTCTCCTCTTCATTCTTTCATTGGCACAGCAGGGCTCTGCTCTGGGCACTCTTAAAGGCTATCTTTTGGCCATTTCGGCCTTTCTTCGCCTTCCTGATCAGCCTTCTCTTTTCAAGTCCCCTATTATAAATTGTTTCCTTAAGGGCTTTACTCACCTGTTTCCTCCTATTCCTTTCGTAATGCCCCAGTGGTACTTGAATCTTGTTCTGACTTACCTTATGTGCACTCCTTTCGAGCCGCTACATAATTGTCCTCTCAGACTATTGTCCCTCAAAACTGCCTTTTTGCTTGCCATCACCTCTGCTCGCAGGATGAGTGCGCTTCAGGCTCTTGCTTCGAAACCTCCTTTCCTGGCTGTTCATTCAGACAAGGTTGTCCTTTGCACTAGACCTTCTTTTCTTCCCAAAGTGGTTACCTCTTTCCACATAGGACAAACCATCACTTTGCCCACCTTCTTCCCACCCCCGCATCCTTCTAAGGAGGAGGAGAGTCTCCCCCGTCTGGATCCAAAACGTGTGCTTTCATCGCACTAAACAATTCAGGGTGGATGATCAGCTCTTTTTTGGCTATGTAGGCACCAAGAAAGGTCAGGCCTTGCAAAAACAGACCATCTCTCGATGGGTCGTTCTTTGTATTAAAATGTGTTATTCCTTGGGGGGGAAAAGGAACCTCAAGTAGGGTTATACGCCCATTCCACCAGGGCGACGGCAGCCACTACTGCTTTGCGACGTGGAGTCCCCCTTCATAACATCTGCCAGGCAGCCAAGTGGGCTTCATTGCACACGTTCACTAAATATTACTGCCTGGACTGCCAAGTCTGGAGAGATGGCTTCTTTGGCCGCTCCGTTCTTCAGGACTTCCTGGTGTGAACTTGGTTCGCAGACCCACCTTTGGGGTTGGTATTGCTGGGGTATCTATTCTAAGGTAAGAAATCCATAACTAATAGTCTCTTTCAGATGAACAAGTTAACTTATCTTAGGTAACAATATATCTGTAAGAGACCTAGCTTAGTTATGGATTCTTTACCGCCTCACCCATCATCCTCTCTTTCAGGGCCCTAGTTAGATGCACCTGTGTTCAGCGTCTCGCATGGCTCTGCGCTTCTGGCGTGCTATGTCGTGTAAAGAACTGACGTCAGCACGCAGGGGCGGCGTCTAAGTAGATACTGCAACGTCATTCCGGCGTTCGCGCTGCCAACGATGAACACGGAGTCGACTGACACCACCTACTGACGCGCAGAAGTAATGCTGAAGAAAATGTCTCCGGATCCAGTCAGACGCTTGGGGTTAATTCTAAGGTAAGGAATCCATAACTAATATGTCTCTTACAGATGTATAGTTACCGAAGGTTAGTAACTTGTTCGTCTTGGTAACGCCATGCTAAAAGTGAAGTTTGACTAAATGTACTTGTCAGTTTTGTTTTGAAAGGGAAGCATATGTAATAATATTTTCCATTAATATCATGTAGACTGGGAAAAGAGCACTCCTTCGCAAATTATCCTAGATTCAGATATTCGATGGCTGTCTGAATTATTGAAATACATTCCATAGTCAATATTTATTATCCATATGAAACTTCAGCACATCTATTAGTGGACCTGGGAAAGAAATTGATGCATCAATATCTAAGTGGACCATTTTTTGAACAAAACAGGAAGGACAGAACGACGGTAAATGTAAGAGTAATGCCTGAAAACTTGTTTGATTTATTGGATCTAAAGCATACATGGAGATGGAGGAATCCAACAAAGATACTTAACTTACCGTTCAGCAGCACATAATTGTCATTCCTGAATGGATTACATTGTAAGCAATAAAAGGTTCTAGAAGACATTTATAGAAGAAAGACATGGTTGTATTCACATACGAAGTAGTCTGACCCCCTGTATTTTTTTAATTCGACTCAGATGTGACAAGCAAACGGCATTTATTTTAAACGGAAAAGACAGAGCTAATAAAATAGACAGAAATAAAAAGCTGTAATTATTATTACTAATGAATTTTCAGTGAAAGACCTGAATGCTTGTGTGGCAATTTTTGAAGCGTTAATGAGAATTGTAATTGCTCACGAATAATGGAAAAAACATGTGTGCATGGAAAAAGACTTAAAAGGATGTAGATAGATAGAGGGAAGGTGGTAAAGACTTGCACATTGAGCAGAAATTAGTCAAACTGAATTAAGAAGTAAATATACATTCTACTTTATCAGCGGATTATTCCAAAAATACTGGGGGTTGATGAAATGTGGTCATCTCTTGAATTTTCATTTTTAAAACAATTTAAATGTCCAGAGCAGTGATGGGAGTAAAAGATGTATGTTGTAAAAAAGGTATTATGGGGAACTGTAAGAAATTCGGTTGTTAGCAGTGAAAGATGCGAGTCCTTCGCAAGAAACAGGTACACAGATATCTTGTTATTGGTAACCATTGTATTCACTGGACTCTCTCCGCTGGTAGCGAAGCAGTCCAAGGCCTACTCAGGGGGATGGTATAGGGCTAGCAAAGTTATTTTTCAGTCAGTGCTTTTTCTTTTCAAAGGAAAAATATTTTGATGTCACGCACACGCACTTTTCTAATTACTACACATTAAATTGCAAATGTGTACGTCAGTTAGGTGGAAGTACCTTTGGTGTCGCACTCATATGAGAACACCCCTAGTGGATTCTAAACTCCGTAATCACTGTACTCTCTATCTATACCTGGTGCAAAATCACAATATAAGAGTGTCAAAGCAGACCTACTGACGATCAGGTGGTCACCACATTAAGAACCGTGACATCAGCTTATACTATGTTAATGTAACACCTTATAAGTATCTTTGTATATACAAAGCAGGTCTACTGGCTTTGTCAGGGTGTCACCATATTAGTAGACTCAGCCACACGTCACTTTTGAAACTTACAACACCATAAAATGCGTAAGCACAATATTGTTATGCAGTTGTATTCATTATAATGGTAACCTTTCAGTGCTGTCAAAAAAGTATATTGACTTAAAAACGTGTAGTAGAGTCCTTCACATTCTACAGGCCACAAAAGTGCAGTCCTAAGCGAACAATGGGCTTAGCGCCCAAGAGCTAAAGCTTCAGCATAGGGAGTGATTGAAATCAATGGAAACCTCTCCTGGTGTCATAGGCACAAAACCCCAGGAGACTTAGTTTACTAAAAACCCTTTTGGGAAATCCACTCTGCTGTTTTTTTCTATTGCATCCTTGTGCCACTCAACTTTTGGCAATTTTGGGTGCCCGAGGCACACATACAATTTGAGGGGTTGTGAGGGGGAAGCCAGTCAGCTCTCCGCCCACAACTCCTATGCTGCGAGGGAGCTGGCATTTATCTTCCTGCTCTTGCGGCCACGAGAGCAACTCCTGTTGGGCTCCTGGCAGAAGGCTGAAGCTACACAATTTCCCCTGTCTACGGTGAGAGCGTGCAAGGATTGTAGAGGCTGATGCGATCCTTCACGTAGACACTGGCATGGGGAACGGGCAACGTCCCCTCCCACGTGGGCAGATTGCAGTCCTCTTCTTTGTGCCTTTTATCCTGACCGATGGGGTTCCTGGCATATCATTGCATCAGGCCTTAGGGGGTGGGGTTCCTGGAGCCAAAATTTGGTTTGGGTAGAGGGGCCCAACACGCATCCCTGTCCGCAGGAAAATGATAAAGCAATGCTACAAAGACTCCAGAGGACTAGTCCCAAGGGAATTCAGTGGAGATCAGGATGCAGTGGTGTGCCATGCTCGCAGTTGCTAATTTATCTTCTTTTTAACAGGCAGATCTTCGAGTGGGTATATTTTAGGCCGATTTTGTAGTTCTTGGGTTGTTTTACTCTTGGTGGCCATCCCTGGGCACCAGGAGCATTTTCCTCAGGCCTCCAGGGGCGCATGTTGGGGGAAATTTGTTTTTCTGGCTCCCTACGCCAGTCATATTCTCTACCTGTATTGGTTTTCAAAGCATTGCATTTTCTCAACATAGACAAAGTTCTCTTCCAGGGGATCCTCATCAATAGTCATAAGCACTGAATATTCCCGCCCATGTGCGGGGACCCCGGAAATAATAAAATTATATATGCAAAAAACATACATATATACAGCTCTGTATATGTATAAACATATATCATTTTTTCCAAGCAAATGCAGCTCCCATAAAAGGCTAGGCAATGTAAATATACACATCCAATAACACACATATATATATATATATAAAGGTATAACAATACACCTAAATCTCTTTTTTTTTTTTTTTTTTTTAATGAGGTAAACACTCATGAGAAAGCAAAAAATAAAGAGAACAAACTGTGGAAAAACACAGATATATAACACATTGCCAGCCTGCAGGCTGCATTGCAATACAATACCATAGAGACTAAAAAGCCCTGTACAGGTAAAAACTGGCACCGTGCCTTTAAGGCAGCCCTGACTTCCATATCCCATCATGCCTCAGGGGTGACAGTTAGGTCAGTTGTTCTTTCCGGCTCCTTCAGTCAGGACCCTGGAATTCAGCTCTCTTCTTTTTTGACTCTTTAGTCAAGAATTATAACAACTTTAAGATTTTTTTGGACTTCTTCTTACAATTTCTGTGAGGAAGTCAGTATCCTGTGTTTTTCTGACTGATTTTTCAACCATTTTGTCAGAAAAATGCCTTCTTTATTTGTTCCATGCCCATCTTGTGGAAAAAAGAAGGCTGCGTCAGACACACATGAGGTGTGTATCATCTGTCTGCCGGACTCTCACTCTCCAGCAACATGTCGTCATTGTGAAGACCTTTCCAAAAGGACTTTAAAGGAGAGGGAGAGGATTAGGCTGTATGGCCTAGCAGAACGGTCGACGTCGAAGCAGTTGGTCCCTGTTTGCTCCCCATCGACGTCGGGCTCGGCGTCGAAGACTCCAGCGGCGGGATCGTCGCGGAGAGGTGAGGAGTCAAGGGGAAGTCATGCTGCAAAGAGAAAATCGTCGTCGACTTTAGATTCAGCGTCGAAACGGAGGCGTTCGACGTCGACGGCGTCTAAAAGCTCGGCGTCTAGGTCTCGGCGCCACAGTTCAACGTCGAAAAAGCATCTGTCGACGTCAAGAGAAGATCGATCGACGTCGGCACAGAGATATCGTTCGTCGTCGAAAGAAAGACATCGTTCGACGTCGAGGTCGGCGAGACATCATTCGACGTCGCGAGAAGTACGTAGGCGATCTCCACAGTCGACGTCGAGACCAAGATCGCCGTCAAGATCAAGATCGCCGTCGAGGAAACATCGTTCGACGGCGAAGAGACTTTCGTCGTCGTCGGAGCATTCGACGTCGAGACAAAAGTCTCCGTCAGGAGTGACGTCGAGGCAGACGCCTCCGTCAGGGCCGACGTCGAGGCAGGAGCCTCCGTCGGAGTCGACGTCGAGGCAGAGGCCTCCGTCGGAGTCGACGTCGAGGCAGGTGCCTCCGTCGGAGTCGACGTCGAGGCAGGTGCCTCCGTCCTCACAGGTCTCCAAAGCTTTGGTGAGGTACATGAAGCCTCCGTCGAAGATAATCTCGACGTCGAGACAGGAAGCTCGGAGCCTCGAAGATTCGAGTCAAAGATCTCCGGTGATAGGCCTATCACCGTCGAGGCAGCCCTCTGTTGAGGGTACGCAGGAGGTTTCACATATTCGCCTCACGATTCGACCAGTCTCAAGGCGAAAATCTCCTCATAGACTGATATATACAGCTCCGGAGTCACCGCGTATCATTTCTATCTCGCCTTCAGGGTCAGAGGGCTCAGGTTCAAGGTCAGCATCACCAGAGCCTGTACATCAATCTCCAGTTCCTGCAAGAGAAAGTTCGCAGGAGGAGGACAATGCGGTGCCTCAAAGTCCCGTAAGGGAGATGCCTCAGGACCCTGCTATGACAGACACAATAAAGGCATCGCTAACAAGAATAAGGGGCGTGGTATTCCCAGCGACACCGATCAGACCAAGATCTCGAGAAAGAGAATCCCGAAGTCACTCTCGAGCACCAAGAAGGCGATCCAGGTCTGCCTCCCTCAGAAGAGAGTCGACCAGATCAGAGAGAAGGCGCCGTAGGACCCCTTCTACCTCCCCTTCTTCCAGATCATCAAAAAGGGATTATTCACCGACACTCTCGGAGACGCCACCCTCTCGGGTATCTCCGGTAGATGACATTTCTACATTTCAAGAAGTGTTGTGTAGAGGAGCTACAAAATTAAGTATCCCTATGCCGGTTCAGGAGACCACCACATCCATAATTTTTGAAACTCTTCATGAGCGCACAGTGACACGCCCGTTGTTGCCATTAGTCCCCGGTTTGCTACAACCGGTAATGGATATCTTTCTCACGCCAGCAACCACCAAAACGGCGCCGGCGAGAATTCTAAAAAAGTACCGTCCAGCTCCGGAGGATCCGCTATTCCTTAAAACAGATCCTCCACCGGACTCTGTCATCACCGCCGCTGCCAGAAAGACGCATGCAGTAGCTGGATCTTCAACGGTGCCACCAGATAAGGACAGTAAAACGCAAGACTCCTGGGGGAGGAAAGTTTGCGGCTCAGCATCCTCAAGCTTGAAGGTGGCAAGTGCCTCGGCGCTTCTGGGGCGCTATGATAGGTCACTATGGGACTCTCTTCAGAGGTTCGTTGAAAAAGTTCCATCAGAGGACAGACGGGACTTTGAAGAGATTTTGCATGAGGGGAGTCTGGTTTCTAACCAGATCATAAGTGCAGCGGCGGATGGGGCAACACTGGCAGCGCATGAATATGCACATGGAGTCACAGCCAGAAGATCATCCTGGCTTAGATTGACGGCCCTGAAACCGGAAGCGCAGGCAAGAATTTTAAATCTGCCTTTCTCCGGTAGTTCTCTTTTTGGGTCCCATGCAGACGAGGAAATGGCCCGTATGAAAGCAGAGCTGGAGACCATGAAAGCAGTCGGGCTTGAAAAGAGGAAAGAGTTTCGACGCCGCAAGGGAAATGACAGGCGCAATTACCAACAGAGGGTTCAAACCCCTCATTGGCAAAAGAACCAGGACCAGCAAGGTCAAAAGAAACAGCAATACCAGTCCCGCAAGCCATCCAGGGGACGAGGTAACAACAGGCAGTCTAATGCTGGAAACAAAGCACCGGGGAAGCAATGAGAAACCGCTTCCTCCGATGCTGTCCACCGCTCCGGTGGGAGGAAGTGTTGCGCATCATCTTCCAGAGTGGCAGACAATCACAAAGGACAAGTGGGTACTCAATATACTGCGTCATGGGTACTCGCTTCGTTTCAGAAGTCACCCCCCATCGATTCCTCCTGTCAAGTCATCCCAGCATCTAAAGCAGCTCAGAGAAGAGGTAGCGACGCTACTACTCAAATCTGCAATAGAGAAAGTGCCCATAAACCAGAGAGGAAAGGGAGTTTACTCCAGATATTTTCTCATCCAAAAGAGGAGTGTGAAGGCGGAGTTCAGACCCATTTTAGACCTACGGATACTGAACAAGCACATAAGAAAGGAAAAATTTCGCATGCTGGCGCTCCACCAAATATATCCTCTTCTCCGGATGGGCGATTGGATGTGTTCACTGGACCTTCAGGATGCATATTTCCATATTCCCATCCTAAGGAATCATCGAAAATTTCTCAGGTTTGTGGTAGGCAACGCTCACTATCAGTTCAAAGTCCTCCCATTTGGCCTGAAGTCAGCTCCTCGAGTATTCACAAAATGCGTGGCAGTAGTAGCGGCTGCTCTGAGGCGCGCAGGAGTCTTCGTCTATCCCTACCTAGACGACTGGCTAATAAAGGGCTCATCGCCACAGAATGTGCGGACACAGCTGTCGCTATGCCTGAACTTATGTCGCAGGTTGGGTCTCAGAGTGAATGTCAAAAAGTCCAATTTTTCACCAACGCAGAGGATCCACTACCTGGGTGCAACTATAGACTCCGTAGTAGGAAAAGTGTTTCCTTCGGAGGAAAGACAGTCATCCATTATGCTAAAAGGCAGACAGATTATGACCAGCAATCTGTCATCGGCAAGGCAAATCTCATCTCTGCTAGGGGCCATGGCATCCTGCATCTTCCTAGTGCCCAATGCCAGGCTAAGGATGCGTCCTCTCCAGCAAGATCTCGAGGACAAATGGGATCAAAGGAACTCTCTGTGGGAAGAAAAGGTTTGCCTCTCCTCTGCAGCCAAACAGTCAATCAAGTGGTGGCTGAAGCCAAGGAATCTGCAAGTGGGCATTCTTTTCCATCAAGAGCCCCCAACTCAGACCTTAATCACCGACGCATCCCTTCAGGGATGGGGTGCGCATTTTGGGACTCTGCAAACTCAAGGACGGTGGTCCAGCAGCGAACAGTTGTACCACATCAACATGCTGGAGCTCAGGGCGGTCCACCTAGCCCTCAAAGCGTTCCTACCTGCGATAACGACGAGTACCATTCTAGTACAGACGGACAATACCACCACAATGTACTACCTGAACAAGCAGGGGGGTACTCGATCCAGAACGCTCTCGCTGGAAGCTCAGTCCCTGTGGCATTGGATCCTAGCAAGGAACATCTCATTGAAAGCGGTGCACCTACCAGGAGAACTCAACGTGCAAGCAGACTTGCTCAGTCGGCATTTTCAAGAGCCAGAGGACTGGGTAATCAACGACGAAGTGTTAGAAGACATCTTCGGGGAATGGGGGCGCCCGCAAGTGGACCTCTTCGCGGACGAGCAAAACACAAAATGCCGAGGCTTCGCCTCAAGATACCATCGACCAGGATCCCTAGGGAATGCCCTTTTGATCAATTGGTCAATGACATTTGTGTACGCTTTTCCGCCTCTCCCACTAATTCCCAAGGTGGTGACCAAGCTACAGAATTCATCTGCCAAGATGATACTCATAGCACCGGACTGGCCGAGGCAGTGGTGGTACACGGATCTCCTACACATGTCGATCCGCCCCCACAAGCGGCTGCCGTGCAGGCCGGACTTGTTATCCAAGATGCAGGGGAAGATTTACCATCCCAGCCTTCCCTCGCTGAGCTTAACAGCATGGCTCCTGAAGTCCTCCAGTATGGCCATCTGAACCTCCCTCAAGAGTGTATGTCCATACTGAAGGAAGCCAGGAGGCCTTCGACAAGACACTCCTACTTCTGTAAGTGGAAAAGATTTTATATATGGTGTGCTCAGCATCATTATGATCCCACTAAATGCCAGGAGGATGTAATTTTGCCCTATCTTCTATATTTAGCAAGGGCAGGGTTGAAATTTTCATCCATAAAGGTTCACCTAGCAGCCATAACAGCATACAGGCGTTCGCCTTCACAGCAGTCATTTTTTAAAGTGCAGGTAGTGAAGGATTTCTTGCAAGGGCTCAAGAAAGTCTATCCCCCTGTTAGACCTCCCTCTCCTTCCTGGGAGCTAAACTTGGTTCTGTCAAAGCTCATGGGTTCGCCTTTTGAGCCTATTCATAAGGCTACCCTACAGCACCTCACATGGAAGACAGCATTTTTAATAGCCATCACTTCAGCACGGAGGGTCAGTGAGATACAGGCCCTCTGTTCTAAAGAACCCTACACTGTTTTTCATCTAAATAGGGTGGTGATGAGAACTCACCCTTCGTTCCTACCCAAGGTGGTATCGGAGTTTCATGTAAACCAAGCCATCTCCTTACCAACCTTTTTTCCCAACCCCTCCTCTCCGGCAGAGAGGGCGTTGCATTCTCTAGATGTCAGAAGGGTCCTGAAATTCTACCTAGATAGGACTAAGAATATCAGGAAATCTGACCAATTGTTTGTGAACTATGGGATTGTCCGTATGGGCTTTGCTGCATCCAAACGTTCCATTGCTAGGTGGATTGTTTCTAGTATTACTTTGGCCTACCAACTGGCTCAGAAACCATTGGGGGCGCGCCCTAAAGCGCATTCGACAAGAGGAAAAGCGGCTACCGCGGCTTTTCTCAATAATGTCCCACTCTCCGAGATCTGCAAGGCAGCCACTTGGAGATCTGTCCACACTTTTACCAGGCATTATTGTCTGGATTCGGACACCAGGGCAGACACTCAAGTAGGACAAGCCTCCTTGAGGAATCTGTTCCAAACATAATCATTTTCATGATTCTTTTTTTCTCCATGGGTGATACAACCTTAGTTTCATTTGCCTGCTGGTGGAAGGGGAGCTTGCTACTCTATTCAGTGCTTATGACTATTGATGAGGATCCCCTGGAAGAGAAGGGTAAGTTACTTACCTGTAATCCTAGTTCTCTTCCAGGGGTATCCTCATCAAAGTCATAAGCAACCCACCCACCTCCCCAGGCAAATGAGAAGAGGTGTATTATTCATTATGGAAAGGGTATATCTTTGTGTTTAGGACTACGGTCCCGCAAAGAACAACTGACCTAACTGTCACCCCTGAGGCATGATGGGATATGGAAGTCAGGGCTGCCTTAAAGGCACGGTGCCAGTTTTTACCTGTACAGGGCTTTTTAGTCTCTATGGTATTGTATTGCAATGCAGCCTGCAGGCTGGCAATGTGTTATACATCTGTGTTTTTCCACAGTTTGTTCTCTTTATTTTTTGCTTTCTCATGAGTGTTTACCTCATTAAAAAAAAAAAAAAAAAAAAGAGATTTAGGTGTATTGTTATACCTTTATATATATATATATATGTGTGTTATTGGATGTGTATATTTACATTGCCTAGCCTTTTATGGGAGCTGCATTTGCTTGGAAAAAATGATATATGTTTATACATATACAGAGCTGTATATATGTATGTTTTTTGCATATATAATTTTATTATTTCCGGGGTCCCCGCACATGGGCGGGAATATTCAGTGCTTATGACTTTGATGAGGATACCCCTGGAAGAGAACTAGGATTACAGGTAAGTAACTTACCCTTATAAGCTAATCAGGAAAGAATAAGAATGACTTTGCAGTGACTATCAGTGAAATGTTTTTAGAGTCTATCCTGTTTTAAGAATGACGTTCTGCTTTTAACCACCAATTTACTGCTTAATTATTTTATTTAACTAGGAAAAGGATGTTGTTCCAGATCCAGCTCTCTGGCGTATATTTTCACATATTTCACCCCGATCGCTTGCACAGTCGAATGAAACGACTAGCGAACAGTCTTTAGAGATGGCATATATTATTGACTTCTTCCTTGCATTGGCAATCTGCAATACTATAGTGGTATCTGCTCCAAACCAGCCAAGACACAAGGTAAACATTGTACTTATTGACTATTTTAGCAGTTGTTTGGTGTGAACTAGTTGAGTACATCCAACAGATTAGAGATGTGGCCAGACAACCTTGAATGCCAATAGTGTAATTCAAAGCAATAAAGCTGTCCTGCACAATATGGTGAGGTGCCTATAAATTGGCTCTTAGGCTAGCTGAAAGATTATCAGTGGCTTTATGCAGACTGCAGCATTCTGATTGGTTGAGACCTTGCTTCCACTGCTGGTGTTGCAGCATCGCGACACTAAATTGGTCACTTGTGCTTCCAGCTCATAAACCTGTTAGAATATCTGTTTATGCTAGCTGGTTCAGCTTTGTGTGCCATGCTGTAGTCATTTGATCAGGCAGACCACTGTACTGGGTTTTGTGGGTAGATGAAAGACCTCTATTCTTATTTAGCTGGCGCCTGATAATTTAGGGACTGATAATCTGATTCAAAGGGATCAGCAATCTGATAATTGATGCAGAGTTTGTCAGTGATGGGGATAAATCACAGGAGGTCTTACAGTATCAGCAGCTTTGAAGGGTTTAGGGTTGATTGAGGTTAGGATGATTAGTATGGAAGGCTGCAAATCGGGTTTTAGAGGGAGGGTGGATGTACCCGCTGTCATTGCTGGACCAGAGGGTTGGTGCCTCTTGAGGATTTTTTTTCTTGATCTAATTGTACCAGACATCTGAAAAAAGGAGGCACTAATAAAAGTAAGATGCAGTATTGGTTCTTCAAGATACCACTCAACTGATCAATGCTAGTTAAGGAAATGCGAGGCAAAGGCTTGCAAAGAACACACAGGTTGTGCGCCGAAGAAGTGCAGTTCATACTTGTGTCATTGGCTGTATTATTTTGTTGCTTGCTACATGTCCATTTACAGTCTTGAATATTAGAAGGAATAGTTTGACAGTGAAGGATAAAGATGCACAAACACCCTAAAAATAGGCCTGCTGTTGTCTCAGAGACAGGGACATATGCTGCCCCCTGTTCAGCTAGCATGGAGTCTCCACATTAAACATAAGGAGGGCTTACAACTATAGTAAAAGTATTTAATACTACAGAGGAGTGCCTTAATCGCGTTTTTTCATTTATGAAAATGTTTTGTGCATCATTCAGCTTCTAGAAATGAATCCTGATTACCATGAGAATATAGCATATTATTTTGCCCGTGGCTGATATATAAATCCTAATGATTTTCTTTCAAAAGAAAGTCTCCTTTGTTTGCTGAACACGGTAAACCTGTTTCTATTGGTAACTCCATCTGCAGTCATGTAAGTCCTTGTGCATTCATTGGAAATGCAGTGGTACTTGGGCATAAATCCTTTTACTCCTGTTTTTTAATTAGGTGAGGCAGCCGTTGGGGAACAGGACTCCGCTTAAATCCCTGGAAGAAATCAAGCAGCTGTTTCAGAGGTTTCCAGTGCCAAGACTAAGTTCATCATCACTTGCAAGTGCAAAAGACTCTTCAGCCGAGAGTGTGGGTAACTTTGTGAGCAAACTTTCCTTTTTTAACAAAGTGAAACTAGCTTCACCTTGTGAAGAGGGGCTTTCCCAAACACCTGATGAGCCCCAGTGTGCTGGTAGCCAGGAATCCCAAGAGGAACTTTCCTTGGGTTTGAACCTTCCGGAGGATGGTGTGGACATCGGTACTTGTGATGCAGGGCCATCACCTACGGAACAGTCTGCACGCAACCTGTGCTATGAAGCAGAGAGCCCGGACGAAGCTGCTTTGGTGCATGCTGCTGTGGCATATAAATGCATTTTACGGTCCAGGACTCCTGACCAGATTACTGTGGAACTGCCCAACTTGGGACCTTTAACATTTCAACTTTTGCACATAGTGCCGTTTGACTCTGTCAGAAAGAGGATGTCTGTTGTTGTTAGGAACCCTCTGTCCAAGAGAGTAGTGGTTTACACAAAAGGTGCAGATTCTGCTATTATGGATTTATTGAGCACTACTTCCAAAGGTATGTATGTTATATTATGTTTTTATTTGCTCTTCTGGAAGTAATCTCTTTAATGGCCTTTTTTTCTCCATAAAATGTTAGCATTCCCCTTATCCCTACCATACTGTTCTGTGCTCATTCTACCCTGGCTCCAACTTGCAGATTTTCCTATGAGGCTCCTCTGCATTGAATCTAACTTTAATGTTCCGCGTGCCTTCTAAGTACTATATATTTCCTCATCTATTTAAATAATGATTTTCGTTCTCTACTGTGCATTCTTTCAACGGTGCTTTACCTTACGCAACCTCCCTATCTGTTCTTTAATCACTATTGTGGGTGTAGAGAGCAAGCTGGTTGCTGCTTGTGATTGGAGGAGATGATAAACTTAGGTCATTCCGTTGGAGCCTCTTGCCAACAACCTGCATAGAAAGCCTTTGCTGTCCTAGCATTTCTTGCATGTTCATTCTGTGAGACCTGACCACAAAGAGTTTGACTTTCACTGGATTTGCTACAGCTAAAAACCAAACCGCTGCCTTTGGCTGCAAGAGGTCGTTACAACCAAAATCTGAAAGAAACACGTTAGTTAGATTCCTCACCTTAGAATATCCCCAGGCGTCAGACTGGATCCGGAAGATTTTTCGTCAGCAATACCCCTTGCGCGTCGCTAGGCGTCGTCTGCGGCTCCGCGTCCGTCGTCTGTGTCGTGCGCCGGAATGACGTCGTCGGAGTACTTAGACGCCGCCCTCGCGCGCTGATGTCGGTTCTTCTTTTTTCCGCGCCAGTAAGCGCAGATCCGGGAGAACTACCCCTTTTAGTCTTTTTTGACTAAGTTTTTTGATCCTTTTTGATCTTGTCTCGACTCCGGTGCCGGTAGGATGCCTGGTTTTAAAGCCTGTGCTGACTGCAACCGCTTGATGTCGGTTACGGATCATCACTGCCGGTGCCTTTACTATTTGGGCCTCGACCACGACGCAGAGTCGTGTTCGGACTGCAAGGCCCTGACCTCGAAGGCTAGACAGGAGCGGTCCCGTAAGCTTCTCGAGCTTCGCCACTCGGCTCCGCGCCCCTCTCGATCCCGGTCCAGGAGGAGGTCCACGGATCGGTCGCGGAGCCGCAGCCGACGTCATCATCGATTGTCTGGCTCCAAGTCTTCGGGTAAGTCGAAGCACTCCAAGAAGTCCAAGAGGCGACACCGCTCATCGGACTCCCCTCGCCGGTCGCGCGACTCGGCCGAGGGTCAGGGTGGTTCCACCCCTGCGGCTCCAGCGGAGCCGCAGGCGCCGCGCAAGTCCCCATACCCGCCGGTCCCTGGGACTGACGCGACGCCGGCGGAAGTCAGTGCCTTCCTCTCGGCCATGAGGAACCTGGCTCCGCCGTCGACACCCGCTGGCGCGCCTACGGGCCCCGCGGACCCGACTGGGCAGCCTTGCATGCCGGCGGCTTCGGCCCCGGCGCCGTCGACGGCTCCGGCCTCGACGCCGCAAGTGCCCGAGGGACCCGTTCCCGAGTCCCCGCCGACGCCGGTCGACCTCGTCACGCCTCCTCCGCCGGCGTCGATACCGGTGCCGGCTCCGCTCGGCGTCGTGCCCCAGTTCAGCCCCGCTCCGGGCCCAGCGCCGTTACGGCGTCGATGGACGCCGCGTTCGGCGCCGCTGGAGACACATTATGTCTATCGTCCGGCTCCGATCCTTCCTCCTGATTACCAGGAATCGGATGACGGGGGCGAATGGGAGGGGTCCGAGGATCCTATGGCCGTTCAGGCTCAGCTGTCACAGGACTGGGCAGATGAACTGGGGGAGGCCAGTGGTCTGGATACCTCTCCAGACACTGGATTCATCTCTCCTCCGACTGTGGCTTCGGAGGAGGGGGCTGCTTTCTCTGTGGTGGTGCGCAAGGCGGCCGCAGCCCTTGGGCTCGAGCTACCTGCCGTGGCTGTGAGAACTAACGTCCTCACTGAGGTGCTTCAGTCTGCAGCAAGCTCCACTGAGCCTCTGCTGCAATTCAATGAGGCCCTCATTGACGTTCTGCAGGGCACCTGGTCCAAGCCCTCCACAGTTCCTCCTGTGGACAGGAACGTCGCCAGGCGCCACCGCTCTGCTCCGGGTGACCCCAGTTTTCTGTCCCAACACCCTACCCCCGAGAGCCTGGTTATCCAGGCTTCTACCTCCTAATCCTCCTTCCCGACCGTTCCGCTGGACCGGGATTCCAAGAGACTGGAACAGTTTGGCAAAAAGCTGTTCTCCTCCCTTAGTTTGGGCCTGCGGTCCTTGAACACCGCCTGTCTTTTGGACCGTTATTCCCACTCTCTGTGGGATACGGTGGAGGACGTGCTGCCCCTGTGTCCGGAGGAGGTCCAGACACGACTTACCCAGGCTCTGGCCGATGGGAGGGATGCAGCACGACATGCTATCCGATGTGGGCTTGACACTACGGACTCGCTGGGTAGGGCGATTTCTACCACGGTGGCGCTTAGACGTCACGCCTGGCTGCGGTCCACGTCCTTTTCGGGTGATGTCCAGAGCACTCTCATGGACATGCCCTTTGATGGCACTCGCCTTTTTGGTGAGAAAGCGGATAGTGCGCTGAATCGCTTTAAGGACTCCCGGGCTACGGCCAAGTCCTTGGGCCTCTCGGCCCCGCGGTCGCAAACTTCCGCCTTTCGCCCCTTTCGTGGCCAAGGAAGGGGTGCCTCCTCACGTACGCCTAGCCACCAGCCGCAGAACCAACCTGCGCGCGGTCGCGGTTTCCGCCGAGGCGGTTCTGGAGGACGACGCGGTCAGCCCACATCCACCCCGGCAGCATCCGCCTCAAAGCCTTCCTAGTCCGAGCTTTCAGGCCCATTCCACGCCAGTGGGCGGCAGAGTTCGCCATCACCTGCTCCACTGGCGGTCCATCACATCGGACAGGTGGGTGCTGCAAATCGTCTCGAAGGGGCTACTCCCTCCCCTTCGAGACGACCCCTCCAGCCATGCCACCGCAGCACCACCGTATCTCGGGGGATCATTTGAATCTTCTCCACGAGGAAGTTTCGGCCCTCTTGGCCAAAGGGGCCGTCGAGCGCGTTCCGAGCCCAGAAGTAGGTCGTGGTTGTTATACCCACTACTTTCTGGTTCCCAAGAAGGGCAAAGGGGGCCTACGCCCTATCTTGGACCTCCGGAACGTCAATGCCTTCCTCCGGAAGGAGAGGTTCAAGATGTTAACTTTGGCTCAGGTTCTAGCTGCCCTAGACCCTGGAGACTGGATGGTAGCGTTGGACTTGCAGTACGCATATTTCCACATCCCCGTCCTGCCGGCCCACCGGCGTTACCTGCGGTTCACGGTGGGTCAAGAGCACTTTCAGTTTACCGTGCTCCCCTTCGGCCTTACCAGTGCCCCTCGGGTGTTCACGAAAGTGATGGCGGTGGTCGCAGCTCATCTGCGCAGATCAGGGGTTCCAGTCTTCCCCTATCTCGACGACTGGTTGTTGAAGGCGGGCTCGCCCCAGGCAGTCGTCTCCCACCTCCAGACTACGGCTGATCTCCTGCATTTGCTGGGGTTTTCCATCAACGTGCCGAAGTCACACCTGAGCCCCTCTCAGAAGCTCCTCTTCATCGGAGCGGTTCTCAATTCGGCACAGTTCCGGATCTATCCGCCGGAACAGCGGGTCAGGGATATTCAGGCCCTGATTCCCATCTTTCGGCCTCTATCCTGGGTTTCGGTCAGGCTAGTGTTGCGGCTTCTGGGGCTGATGGCCTCCTGCATCCTACTAGTGCACCACGCCAGGCGGCGCATGCGGGCTCTGCAGTGGGACCTGAAGTTTCAGTGGGCCCAGCATCACGGCAATTTGTCCGACCATGTCTTGATCTCGGAGGGTACTGCACAGCAGTTGCAGTGGTGGCTCACGGACCGCGATTGGGTCACGGGCAAGAGCCTCTCCCTACCCCTACCGGAGCATGTCGTAGTGACGGATGCGTCCCTCCTGGGATGGGGTGGCCATATGGGAGAGGCGGAGATCAGAGGCCTCTGGTCTCCGGCGGAGTCTCGCCTCCACATCAACTTGTTGGAGCTGAGAGCGATCCGACTTGCACTGAGAGCCTTCCTTCCCTCTGTCCGGGGAAGTGTCGTGCAGGTGTTCACGGACAACACCACCGCCATGTGCTATTGCAACAAACAGGGCGGGGTGGGGTCGTGGACCCTTTGTCAGGTGGCTCTGCGCCTCTGGACATGGCTGGAACACCAGGGCGTCACCCTAGTGGTTCAACATCTGGCGGGCTCTCTGAACGCCAGAGCAGACTAACTCAGCCGCCAGTGCATGATGGATCACGAATGGCGTCTGTACTCCGAGGTGGCGCAAGGTCTCTTTCAGCAGTGGGGAGAGCCTTGGTTAGATCTATTCGCCACCGACGAGAACGCGCAATGTCAGCAGTTCTGCGCGTTGGCATTTCCAAGGAGGCACTCGCTCGGCGACGCTTTTCGTCGCGAGTGGAGTTGCGGTCTGTTGTACGCCTTTCCGCCTATACCACTTCTGCCCAGAGTGCTGAAGAAGATCAGGCACGACCGGGCCCAAGTCCTCTTGGTGGCTCCGGATTGGGCACGCAGGTACTGGTATCCCGAGCTACTCAGTATGTTGACCGATCCTCCGATACGTCTGCCCCTTCGGGAGGATCTTCTGTCGCAGCAGCAGGGGACGGTCCTCCACCCGAACCTGTCTAGCCTCCACCTCCATGCGTGGAGATTGAGCGGCGGCAGTTGATGCCATTTGACTTGCCTCCTGAAGTCTGTGATATCATTCTGGCAGCCAGGCGTCCCTCCACAAAGACGGTATACGCCTGCCGGTGGAACAAATTTGTGGCATGGTGCACAGCAAAGGCTGTGGATCCCCTTTCCGCCCCTCGTTCTGAGGTTCTTCTTTCTTCTTTCTTTGGCCCGGCAGGGCTCTGCCCTGGGCACCTTGAAAGGTTATCTTGCTGCCATCTCTGCCTTCTGATCCTGATCAGCCTTCTCTTTTCAAGTCCCCTGTAGTTACACGCTTTCTAAAAGGCATTACTCACACGTTCCCTCCTGTCCCTTTTGTAATGCCTCAGTGAGACTTGAATCTTGTTCTCACATTTCTAATGTGCGCTCCCTTTGAGCCTCTTCATAATTGTCCTCTTCGTCTGCTGACGCTTAAGACTGCTTTTCTGGTAGCCATCACCTCGGCTAGACGGGTGAGTGAGCTCCAGGCTTTATCATCAAAGCCTCCTTTTCTCTCTGTTCATCCGGACAAGGTTGTCCTTGGGCCTCGTCCCTCCTTTCTTCCGAAAGTGGTGACCCCCTTTCATCTTGGGCAGTCTGTCACCTTGCCCACCTTCTTTCCGCCTCCGCATCCTTCCAAAGAGGAAGAGAGGCTCCACCGTCTGGACCAAAACGTGCGCTCTCCTTTTATCTGGACCGCACAAAGCAGTTCCGGGTGGACGACCAACTTTTCGTTGGATACGTGGGTGCTAAGAAGGGGAAAGCTGTGCACAAACGGACCATCTCTCGGTGGGTCGTTTTGTGCATCAAAATTTGTTATTCCTTGGCAAAAAAGGACCCTCCTGTTGGGCTGCGCGCCCACTCTACTCGGGCCACAGCGGCTACTACTGCTTTGGGACAGGGTGTCCCTTTGCAGGACATCTGTCGGGCGGCAACGTGGGCTTCGCTACACACGTTTGCCAGGCATTATTGCCTTGACAGCCAAGTCCGGAGGGATGGCTTCTTTGGCCGTTCTGTCCTCCAGGACTTTCTGGTGTGATCTTGGTTCGCAGACCCACCACCGGGGATGGTATTGCTTGGGTATCTATTCTAAGGTGAGGAATCTAACTAACGTGTTTCTTTCAGATGAACAAGTTACTTACCTTCGGTAACGATGTATCTGTAAGAAACATTAGCTAGTTAGATTCCTCACCGACCCACCCATCCTCCCCGTTCTGCGAACTAACATCTAGGGTTAAGGTTATCCTTTTCAGGCCCCTAGATTTTGGCACCAGTGTCGGTCTTTGCATGGCTCTGCATTCCTGGCGCGGAAAGCTATGTACAAGAACTGACGTCAGCGCGCGAGGGCGGCGTCTAAGTACTCCGACGTCATTCCGGCACGACGCCAACGACGGACGCGGAACCGCAGACGACGCCTAGCGACGCGCAAGGGGTATTGCTGACGAAAAATCTTCCGGATCCAGTCTGACGCCTGGGGATATTCTAAGGTGAGGAATCTAACTAACTAATGTTTCTTACAGATACATCGTTACCGAAGGTAAGTAACTTGTTCTTCATCCCCTGATTATTGGCTCCACCCAAGAGCAAATGGCGTCCTCTGCTATACCTTGACTGAGGCCCATATATTTTGGCCCGTAGTAAGTGGCCGTTTAGTTCTCTGGACTATCAGCATAGAGCAGTGGCTCCAAGAACATTGGCTGTCTCTACTAATTCCTCTGAATAACAGGTGATACTAGCTGTGATATATCATAGCATGAGAACTGAGCTCTTGAAAGGAAGATGCTGACAACCATCTTGAATTTGCCAGGAAGTGTTGAATTAAAACTTTGCAGCTCCATCACAATACCTTCAGGATTTCAGGCCTGCCACACAACAAAGTTGTGTGAGGTAATTTAAATAAACACTGAGATTGCTGTGTTAAAGGTTTGGAAGATGCACTAATAAGGTTAGGGAGTGTTCAAAATAGTCAAGCTGTGTTCACAAACTTTGTTGCAGTTGTAAATCAAGAATACATTCCTATACCACCCTTCCCAAAGGCAACCAGGTGTTGTTCAGTCTTGCATCATAATCCTTACTAGACTAAACTTGCCTGTGTGATCTGAGTAGGCCAGCCACAAAAATATGTCTGGAAAGTCTATTCTCTGTTCAGTCTCATTGGATTATTATTCGTTGAAAGCTCACCCATTTCCTGCACTGTTCTACTTCTTTTGACATTTATTCCTTTGAAGTACTACTAGCAAGGAGATGAAAACTAGTTAACCTGGGAAGGATTTTAGATTGTGATATAGGTTGTTTCTTTTCCTTGAATGGACAAAGGGCTTTCTATGCTCTTTGGGTTGTGAAAGCTGTTCTTTTCTGCTCAAGCAGAGGAATTATTTTTTTCATATCTGTGCTATCATGAAACTATTGATGTGTGTTGGTTATTACAGCTCCGTCTTAGAAATCATTTGTATTGTTTTGTTACTTTTCCGCTAGGCCCCAAGCCCCTTTAACAGTACAAATGTATAAAGCTGCAAACACCTGGCTGCTCATCACGGTAGCAATGAAAGTGCTTGGGCCCACTTTCCATTTCCTTTAACATATATGAACACAGGTACTCTCTAGTTTGGCCGAGTGGACCTATAATGAACAGCAGAATGGAGCCTGGGTTTACTTCAGTGCTAAGCTTCAAAATACTCTACAACTGTACTGTCCTAATTCATGTGCTTTCTCATGGCTGTGTTAGGTATAGGTTAGTGTTTTTGTTGTTTTGTTCTGTCAGAAATGTGGGTAGTCCTCTTTGGCAACCAATGGTGATTCGGGAAGTTTTTAGAAAAAAATAATACATCTCTGCCAATCTTTTCCATGTGTTCCACACTACACTAGTCTTCTGTATTCAGACACATTCAGAAAGTATGGTCATGTATCCAAGGTAAACAAGCTCTGAGGAGGCTCGAGGCGGCAAGTTGTCATGATATAAAAGACCAAAGGAAAATAATCAAAATAAACAATCTACATGTATGAATAAATCCATTGTAAAAAGATGGGTCAAGTGAATGACTGGATCTCGAGAATGTAAATTATACTTATGTCCGAGAGTTTGGATATTCAGCTCTACATACACTTTTTTATTTTATAGAGTAGGAGTGACGATGATTAGGCTGATGGGGGAGGAAATATAAGAGGAATACCCATGATCCTTAGGAATAATTTTTCTTTAATTTCAGTGAAAGTGGTTTTTAAACACTGACTTTGAATTATATGATTTGATATTTCTTCCCACATTGCTGATGGCAAACCAGTAATATGATGCATTCAATTTTCAAGTCCAATTATTTGATGGACAACCTGGGTCGGAACATCAAGCAGATTCTCACTCTGTGAACAGGGCAAGCAGTAGGCTTTAATTAATCGGTAATATAGTAACCTAGTGGAAGCACACAGCTACTTCCGCAGGCTTGATGGGTCCACACATTTCTAGAAAGGGGACCTGCACTGTGGAGAACAGAGCATAATGGAGAGCTGCCTTTTTCCTTGTCGCTAAAATAAGCTTCACACACAGCATTTTGCAATCCTTTTTTGTTGACCAGGCATGGTCCTCAATCTCATTGCATCTTGCATCACTTCCCCCTATTTCGCATTAGCCCTCATTGCCTATGGTATTCTGCTTCAAGAAGCTCTTTCCTTGGGAGGTGCTTCTAGCCAGCTTATGATCCAGGTTGTTGAACTTCTCGATTAGAAAGGTTCTCCTGACTAGCTTCTTGTGTTGTGCATCCAGCAACAAAAGCAAGTGAGACCAACATGGCAACACTTGTTATACATAGGTTTTACTCCCCTAGTATGTCCCATTCTGTCAAATTATGAAATTACTAAACTATGTATACACAGGCACATCAATCATTTACACAGGCCATGCTTAGGAATAGAGCACGCATATCTGATTTAATGTTTTCTCCTGCGTGACATCCTGCTTTGCAGCCAATCAACCAGGTGTTGGGTAACATTTGCTAGGGGCGCTGAACTCTCACAGCCGTGACTAGGTCAGTGTTGACATGCTCGGGCACTGCCCAGGACAGATTTCAGCGTTCTCTGGCAGATGCTCTCTTCCCTTCAAAATCTGCCAGGCGCAAATCATGGATGCTACCATTCATCTCTGCTCTAACATCTTCTTGCATGTATACCATTACTAACCCTTAATTACAAGTGAGTGCTGACCGTGAAGTGTAGGATGGGACTTAGCTACATCATTTGTCTCTGCCATTGGTAAATTATGTGATGATCAAGGCGTTTATATCTAATTTATTTAAACACACTTCAGCCTCATGCACTAATTCAGTCCATGTTACAAGGAAAATAATTTGGTCTGGACGTAGTTCAAATCAGTGGTCATTACGACACCTATATGGTTGGTGCAGAATGTGTCATCTAAACCTCACTGTTGAAGTTTTTGTTATTTTAAAACCAATACAGAAAACTCTACTAGACTCGGTGTTCAGAATTCCGAGCCACCCTGGAAGTCCCAATGAGGGCTCATTTGAAGCTTCAAGCCCAGCCATGAGCTCTGGGAGGCCGGATAAATGTTCTCAAATGTCCCCCTCTGTCAGTTGGTGTGTATGGATTATATGAATGGTAGGGCACTGGCTGGCTGAGGACCACTGGAACCTGGTTTCCGTGCCCAGTGTCACAAAGTGCCAGGGACATGGACCTGCAGGCCTTGGGAGGACTTCCCTGGTTGCCCGTGTGAAGGAGCTATGACCAGGCTCTGGGTTGGAAGCCCCTGTCCTAGACTCAGTCCCTGGGCTCTCTTCTGCAGCCTGCAGTGTCACAAATTCCCCTGGACTGAGTCCCATTGGCCCAGGGTGGTCTTCCTTGCTTGTCTGACTGCAGAAGCTCTGATCTGGCCCCAGGTTAAAGCTCTGGTAAGCCCAGGGTTCGAAGCCCCTATCCTAAGCTCCGTTCCATGACCCACAGTGTAACTTAGAGCCCGGGATGGGGTCCCGCAAGCCCCGGGATTACTCCCCTGCTTGTTTGGGTGAGAAGCTTTGAATGGGCCACAGGTCAGTGTTCTGGCTCTGAGAACTCTGACCTCAGAATCCCTTTCTCCTCCAAGGTTGAGAGGAATACTTTTTCATAAGACACAACATGACCAAATACCTGTCCTTCAAGGTCGGCCATCTGGTCGCTTCAAGTTCCGGACACTTTGTCGTGCGCTATGCACCCTATGGTGCCCTCAGATCTCTGGGCTACTCTGGAAGCCCCTATGAGGGCTCATATGATTCTTCAAGCCCAGCCGGGACTCCAGGAGATCCAGTGTCTTTTCTCTGATGGCCCCATCTGCCATTCGGTATTCATGAATTACAAAAAAGGGGTTAGCCTTGCTCCAGATTAGTAGGGACAGGGTACTATGGGCACCCTTGTCTGCCTGGTCGCTCTCAGTTGGGTGCTGCCAGGGCCTGAGTCTGCGGCTGCCTTCCAGCCATGCCTTTTAGGCCTTTCATCTGAGTCTTGCTTACCAAGAAGCAGACCGGGATTCAAAACTGACCCCTCCATGCAGGTCACCCTGCTAAGAGGGGTGCATGGTTTAGCCAGCACTGTATCCTGATGTCGATGGCTGGGCTGACCTGGAAGTCCCGATGCAGGCTCATTTGACTCCAAGCCCAGCTAGGGCTTTAGAAATTGGGATGTTGTTCACTCTGCTGGCCCCTTTTCACCCAGTGTGCAGGATTACAAGAAAGGCAGGTGGCCTTCCTCAAGCTTATTAGGAACAAGGTGTAAGGGACTGGCCTTCTTTTCCGATCTTTCTCTCGAGGTGCAGCAAGAGCCTACCCTGGGCGGCCTGCTCTAGGATCACCGGGATCTGAGTCTGTGGCTGCCTTCCAACCTTGTCCAATGGGTCTTACCTCCAAGCCTTATTTACCAGGTAGCAGACAGGGAATCGAAGCTGACATTCCAGTGCAGGGTGGTCTGCTTGGGTATGGTTCAGACGGCTATATACTGATTGTTTAGACACATTTTGTCAAGCAACCCTGTGTCTTGGTCAGGCTGTGCCATGGCTCATCTCGGTCTTCTTTTGTTGCAAAGCAGTCTAAGCCTATCAGTACCTGTGTGACTGCCCTGTTCCTTCAGGCCTCTACTGGCAAGCAGGGACTCTTAAAGCAGACTCCTGAGGGGTGTGAAGGTCGGTCCAGAATGGCACACGGCTTATCCACCCGTCCAGCAGGTGAAGCGGTCTGGTTGATCCTGCAGTGGCATATGATTGTCTCAAAAATTAAGCCATGAATGCATAAGTGCACATGGCTGATGTAGTGAAACTGTAGATAGCTCATTAAATCAGTTATTGTTCTTTTGATCGCACTAGCTGTTACTTGGATAACTGTGGTAATTCTAGGACTAATGAATGCCGACGAGCGCTCACCTCCTTGGATGCTTGCATTTATCAGACCAAGACCAATCGGGGCTCACCTTGCCACTTCGGTGACTCTAGATAACCTCTGGCTGACCACATGTCCACATGACTGTGACAATGCATACAGATGTCTGCCCTTTTAAGTTTTGGTGGCACTATATGTCCCTACCACAATGACCATGGCTATCTGATAGAGCCATCTAGCGCAGATTCCTTACCTTTGAACTTCCAGGCATCAGGCTGGATCTGGCAATTTTTGATAGCAGTACCCCTGCGTGCCAGTAGGTAGTGTTCATCAACGCCGCAAGATGTTGTAGGCAGTGTGCTTGTCGTCATTGTGATGTCGTCGTCAATATAACTGCCACTCCGGGGCGCTGACGCCAGTTCTTTTCTTTCCTCACCAGCCAGCGCCCATCCGTTGAAGATAACTACCCCTGTCACTTTTTGACAGAGGATTTTTTTTTTACCTTTTATCGACTCCTTTTGGTGTTAGGATGTCCAGTAGGAAGACTTCGGTGTTCAAGTTGTTCAGTGCGTGTTACCGTTCCATGTCAGTAACAGGCACTCATCTCGTGTGTCTCTGGTGCCTGGAGCGGGACTACGACACAAAGTCGTGCTCCGATTGCCGGGCCATGGTGCCAAAAGCTTTGAGGAAGCAGTTCCCGAAGCTGCTTGCAGCCCGGCACGCACTGCGGAGGCCACCTTGTCAATCTCGCTCCCGGCCTCGGTCAAGAGGAAAGTATCATGAGTGGAGTGTTATGCTGTACGTCCCAATATGGGAAATTTTTATACATGCTCAATTGCTGCGCAAATTAGACTTTCCGTTCGGTTATCCAAAATATCGAGCCTGGTTTGGTGGTTAACTACCCCATGTAGCCCAAAATATCAGAATGGGTTCCTTGAGCAATGACTGGACTGCCTGGCCTGTATTGGCTCAGTATACACTATATCTTGACATAGCCAATCTGCCCATTGCAGAAGTAAAACATTTATTGAATCAGACCGTGGCTATCTTCAGGTGACTTCGACAGTATCTCCTACAATTGACTGGAGCTTTTGTTTCTGGTCCTGTATTTCAAATGTATCCTGTGCTGCAGGCAATTAGTTAGCGGACTTTTAAAGCTAGTATGGACAAGGCACCCGCAAAATATGATGAAATTCCGTTTTGGATTGCACGCAAACTAACTAGCTAGAAGTGGTTTACCCACCTGCAAAACTCCAGTATAGGCATGGAATATCAACTGTGTGTTCCTCTTGATATGGTACCACCTGCAGAAAAGTGTACTACTTGGGGAACGATATTTGCGAGTATTTATACCACTATGCGTGGATCACCTTCATTAGCAGTGCTACTGGAGGTATTAAAACAAATTCAAGCTAGCCTGGCTGATTAGTCAGAAACCGGTCCCAGGATGCTTGTTTCCGGTCCATGGAAGCCATGGCTTGGCAGTTCGGGCTGGACTGTACCCATGAGGCACAGGGTCAGACTGATTTGCATATGGCCATGTCTGAACTGGGGTGGCGGAGTGAGCTAAAGCATGAGGATGGAGTAAACTCAGATCAGTTGACTGGGGGTGAGTGCTTGCAATGTTCAACACTCCGTCCATCATCCCCTTTGGTTTTGCTTTGTTTGCCCTAAGTTGGCAGGGTATGCCTATACGTGGGTCCCTTGCTCACTTTGCCACTGTATTCAAGCTAGCCTGGCTGATGACGGCTGATTAGCTAGAAACCGGTCCCAGGATGCTTGTTTCCGGTCAATGGAAGACATGGCTTGGCAGTTCGGGCTGGACTGTACCCATGAGGCACAGGGTCAGACTGATTTGCTTATGGCTATGTCTGAACTGGGGTGGCGGAGTGAGCTAAAGCATGATGATGAATTAAACCCAGATCAGTTGACTGGGGGTGAGTGCTTGCAATGTTCAACACTCCGTCCATCATCCCCTTTGGTTTTGCCTTGGTTGTTGTTTCACCAATTCAAAGCTGTAATACTGTGCCTGGAGTGCTAAAAGGCTTTTGTCATTTTACAGCTCTACATGAATGGCACCGTGCTAATCCTATGCCTAAAGACTTTGCTGTAGAAATGACAAAAGATTTTGCCCCTTTCTATCGTGGCGTGAATGGGACTGTGCTAATACTATGCTCAAAGACTTTGATAGAAAAGCAGACATTTAAAGGTGAGCAAATCTAAAGTGTTGCTGGTGTTTCGGGTGCTCCATAAGGGAGGTGCTTAACACTTAAACTTGAGAACTACCTAGAGTTCTCTGCTTCTTTTTTGCATAATGTGTGCCTCACTCTTTGCCTGAAAGGTTATTGATGTGTGTGTGTGTGTGTATATTTTTCAAGTTTCTATGACCGCATACACACAGAGTTGCATTCAATAAATAGTGCATTTTTGGTGATATATTCGAATTTTTCAAAATACATTTTACCAATATATCTATTCATCATGCAAGGACATTTTCGTTCTCCTTGCAGGAGAATTTAAAGGGATTTTTCAACTCCCTGCAGCTCATCTACAACCCATAGTTTATTGAAAACATTCCAGTGATGAGCAGAGTATTTAATGATCCCCATTTCTTTTTAGAAACGGACATCTGCAAAACATTTTCAAAATGAACATTGGAAGAGTTAGAATCTGATCCGAAAGCAAGAATAGAAGCTAGACATGGTGAACAGGAGGCAGAAGAACCAAGCACAAGTAGTTCTGCAGGTCCGGTTTCAGCTCCAACAGAATGTGGCCATGTTGATGCTCCTGTAAATGATGTTTCATTAAATTTTAATTAATCAAAAAGGCTAACAGATGATTTTAAATGCAATCTACTAATAAATAGATATACTCCGTCAGAAAAGTATGACTTGCAGGAGGATTCAGGAGGACCATGCTTTTTGTCATGTGTGGATTAATCAATATTCATCATGGCTTAGCTACAACTGAAAGGTGTGATTTGCAAGTATTTCACAGTTTTTCCACAGACAGTTCATCGTGGGACACAAGGACCACTCACAGCTACGCCTTTCACTAAATATAAAGACTTCCATGAAAGTGCATGCAACCGTGATTCATCGTGTTTGCATAAAAATGCATAAGTGGTTGGAAAAGGTCAAATTCTCGAGGAGAGGAACATGGCGGCCGGCAGATAACGGTCGCGGCCGCACTCACCTCGGGTCTTTTCGCGGGATGAGGGGGAATGAAGGGAGGTGGGAGAGGCATTCCGGGGGCCCTGTGAGCTGATTTTTCTTCTGTTCGTCGGTCTCTTTGCCTGGCGAAGTGCACGCAGCTTTCAGCGAGTCCTCCTCTGTTCCAGTCGCCCGGACTTGATGGGCTTCAGCGGTCTGTCTCTCGGCTGGAGGTGGGAGGAGGCAGCGAGGCTCCGTAGGCGCCAGGTCTCAGCCTGTTTTTGGTTCCGGGTCTCGGGGGCAGTGTCAGCACTAGCAGCGGTGACGCCGGAGCAGCAGTGGGATCCCTATCGAGAGCATTGGGAGCAGGCAGCTGGGATATTAAAAGCGAGAACCGCGCGCCATCCCTCAGAAGAAGAGAGAGGTGATATTGAAGCCTCAGAGGGGGTCAAATCTCCGGTAAGGTGCAACGACGATTTTTCAAGCTTGGTTGGTTTGGTCCCGGCGCCCTGGGGAGGCGGCATTGACATTCTAAGTAACTGTATGGAGGTGAATGAAGGTGGCTATACAAAAGGTATTGTCTCTCCTCCTAGAGCGGGTCGCTATACCCTAAGAGCAAGAGCTGCTTATTCACTGCAGAATTCAGAGGCTTCCCATGTCACTGCGACCCAAAAAAAGACATCTATTGTTAACTTAACTAAAGCAAAGTTAAGGAGGTCCGGGGCTAGATTTGGGGAGAGCGAAGAAGAGGAGGAGGAATTGAAACAGAGAGGGGTTTCTAAAGCTAAAATTAGAGTAAAAAGGAAACCCGTACTTATTTCAAAAATCACCCCCTCATTAAAAACCTACTATAGAGTCATGGCCGCCACAGTGGAGCCCAATCAAACTACGGAAGGGACCCTTGAAGATCCGGAGGGGTTTTTCTTTAAAGTAAAATCCAAGCCTAAACAGAAATTAGCTGTAAGTGATGGGGGAGCCTCCTCCCCTGTGACCCCGTTTTCTCAATGTAAACAAAGGAGTGCTAAGCAATCTACTAAGCGGCCCATTGGGTCTCTAACTGACTCCCCAGTGCTTAAGGCCCCACAACAAGGTGTAACCCTCTCGAATAGGTTTAATGTTTTGGGACCACCGGACGAGGAAGGACCCGCACCGTTTAAAGATCCCTCCGTAGACTTATCAACAGGAGTGCCCTCTGGGTGTCTCATAGCAGGAAGCTTGGAAGCAGCAGAGGGCTCTGAAGTGCGATCTCTATCGGATATATTAATCGCCATGAAGGAGACGTTAAGTGGGTTTAAGGTCTCGGAATTAAATCAAGCAGAACTTGCGGGAAGGTTCTCTGTTTCTGAAGCCAATCAGGCGGCGATCAAGGCTTCTTGTGAAGTTCTGTCCCAGAGGCTTGATGAGGTGGCGGTAAGGACGGGCCTTCTCGAAGCAAAAATACCTGGCATTAAAGAAACTATAAGTGAGGCCGCAAGGGAAGTAGGGAAGTTAACCTTACAACAAAAGGCTCTGAAGGACGACATCGAAAGGTTGGAAAACCATTCCAGGAAGAATAATCTAAGGCTCCTCAATATTCACGAGAACTTGGAAGGTTCGGAAAAACCCGAAAAAACAGAAACCCCGGAAGATTTTGGTTAACTTCCTCTCATATTCAGTAAAAGAGCTAGTTCTATCACTTGGTCTCAAGGAGGGTTCTTTAACTTTTTCTCCCAATGGTTCGGATCCATTTACCTTTCAAATTAGGTCTGACATTTCCCACATAACGGCTACAAGGCAGTGGGAAATGGGCAGTAGAATGGAGGAAATGAGGTCTCTGGGTGTTAAGGTACAACTAAAATTTCCGGCTCAGTTGCGTGCCATGCATAATAATCAGATGCACTTATTCCATACAGTTGAAGAAGTAGACTACTTCATGGCTGGACTAAGGAGGGCAGAGCAGGCAAAGTGAGGTTTGTCATGTAAACAAGCGAGGGCCTCTTCACAGGATAGTATATCCGTTGTTGCACTTTTTTCCTATCCTGCCTCCAATCTTCTCCCCTAGTATACAATTTTTTTTTTTTTTTTTTAAACCCGAGGTGAGCGTGACCTAATGGGTTCACCCATCTTCAAGGGAGGGTTCCTCAAGGGATTAGGGGTACGCACGGGGATGAGGGGGGGGGGGGGGTTTGGGGGGGGGTCACCATGGGTGGGTAAGGAATAAATATAAAAATAACAAAATTAAAATAACCTCATCTTACTTTTGGGAATTAACTTCCGGAATGACACCAATGTGGGAGGGCGATGAATACGGATGGCAAATGTAACTACCGATCAGGCCGGTTTGGGTCTTCTTTCCTGGAACGTAAATGGGCTACGATGTATTAGGAGGCAAAGGCTGATTATGAAATACCTGGAACTTTCAAAAGCTCGGGTTTGCCTCCTACAGGAGACCCATCTGACCACGGGGAGTCGAATAAACTATTTTCAGGAGTACCCTGGATAAAAACCTATGGCGTCTCGAATCAATGTATGAATAACCGTGGGGGGGCTAACCTGCTCAATTAAATCCATCCAGACCGATCAATCAGGGAGATGGGTGATAGTGCAGTTGGACTTTGGGGGGACTGTCTTGACGTGCGCCTCATTCTATGGCCCGAATATCGATGACCCTTCTTATATTGTTAAGCTGCAATCCAAGCTTATGTTGGTGGCCCCCCAATAATTGTTGGAGGAGATTTCAATGCCTTATTAGATCCTATTTTGGACTGGTCGAATCAGGTGCGTTCCATCTCAACTCCCCTTGTCAGACGGGCAATGAAGAATCTGATTCACGATCTCGGCTTGGTCGATGTGTGGAGGTACACGAAAGGTGACGGGGCTGGATATACCTTCTACAGCAAGAGATTCCATAATTCCTCTAGGATCGACTATTTACTAGCCAGTAAGCCTCTACTTGGGAAGGACTCTGATATATCTATTCTCCCCAGTCATCTCTCGGAACATGCCACTGTTTTCGGTTCCATCAAAAAATTACTAACAAAATCTCAATCGAGATGGACTCTCAGCAGGGGAAGGTTAGACGATTTAGATCTAATTCAGGCAGTTAAAACATCGTCTTTGGAATTTTTTGACACCAACATAGGTTCAGCTGCCATTGAGGTAGTGTGGTACGCCTTTAAGGCTACCCTGAGAGGCCGATTCCACAGTCTCATATGTTTTAAAAATCGTTCCGAAGGGAGTGGGTTAAAGATGGGCGAAGAGAAGATCAGACTGCTAGAAGCCGAGCATTTGAGGCTATTAAAATCTTCAGATGGACAAGGGGTGTTGCAGGTAGAACTTGATCTTGAACAAGCAAGACAAAGTTATAGAGGTATTTTAGAAGAGAAGTGTAAGAAGCAATGGGAAAGGAGTAAGATGGAGAACTATGAGTATGGGGAGAGGGCTGGGGCTCTTTTGGCGTGGAAAGCGAGGTCTGATCGCTCGAAGAATGACATAGCCGAGCTGGTGATAAATAACCAAGGAGATAGATCCACAGATATAGGTGACATTCAAAACACTATACTTACCTTATTTGCGGATCTTTATAGGGAGAATTTATCCCCCTCTAAACAACAAATCCGCGGGTGGCTGAGCTCAAAATCCCTCCCCATGCTAACACAGGCCAATAAAGATCTCCTTGACTCCCCAATTACGTTGCAGGAAATAAGAACTCAAATAAAGATCTCTAAAAACGGTAAAGCCTCCGGCATTGACGCCCTCCCAAACGAAGTGTATAAATCCCTCTCTGAGGAAGTCATTCCTGTCTTGGGTTCCCTGTTCCATTCAATTTACAGCCCAACAGGCCTTGTTCCTAATTCATGGAGGGAGGCTATCATTGTCCTGATTCTTAAGCCAGGGAAGGACCCAGCTAGAGCGGATTCTTATCGCCCAATCTCCCTGCTTAACGCAGATTATAAAATCTTTATGGGCATTTTGGCAGGGAGATTGGGCAAATTAGCCCCGGATTGGTTAATACAGACCAGAAAGGGTTCATTACTGGGTGACACATTCAGGAACAAACCCAGCTACTTATTGGAAACATTGATCTGGCGATTTCTAGACTCGAACCCTTGGCGGTGGTCGCGCTAGATGCCGCCAAGGCTTTCAACAGGGTGTGTTGGGCCTATCTTTGGGAGGTGCTGGAGGAGATGGGATTTGGTCCAATTTTTATTCACACTTTGGAAAAGTGCTATCAGGATGCCTCAGCTAAAATTCTCATCAATGGTGTACTTACTCCTAGTTTTAATATCCAAAGAGGGACTAGGCAAGGCTGCCCTATCTCCCCTTTATTGTTCGATCTCTACATTGAGCCTCTCGCTCAGGCTATAAGGCTAGATGAGTCCACAACCCCTTTCAAGACTCAGCAATATCGTTCTAAAATTGCACTATATGCGGACGATATAGTTATCTACACAGACAACCCCGAGATAACTCTGCCAATGGTCGGGGCTCTGTTGGAAGATTTTGGGGCAATCCCCGGATATTTGGCTAACTCCACGAAGACGGAGGTTATGTGCTGGAACATAGGTCAGTGGAGCGGGGCCACCAGTAATAAATTTAAATATCTCGGAATTGTCATTGTGAAAGATCTTGAAAAAATTCCATCTATCAATGTAGAAAATAATAATAAAGGAAATTGATCAGTTGTTTGCAAGGTGGAGGAATCTCCCTTTGACCATCTTCGGTAGGGTGAATTTAGTTAAAATGACCATCCTCCCGAAATTAACTTACCTGTTTAATGCAGTCCCTCTAGGTTTCCCCAAACACTCTATCTCAAAGGCGCAACGTAAAATCGGGAGCTTCATCTGGGGTGAGAAGGGTGTTAGGCTTTCCTGGAAAAAACTGAGGCATCGCCTAGCTAAAGGGGGATTGGCCCTCCCAGATATTCGGTGCTATCTGGTCGCCTTTCAATTTAAGGCCATTAGGATGCTTTTAGGGGAACCGACTGCTTGTTCCTGGGGTAAGGTGTTGGGGGAGTTGGTCAATTCTGAAGGCCGGGGGAATAAAGTAGGGTTTCTCTACAAGATTGGCTCACCAAAATTCTTCAAACGAGTAAGGTTGAAGGTGATTAAAAAGGCTTTGGAGGTCTGGTATTTCATCCGCTCCAGATGTGGGATAGGCTACTGCTCCGATCAGGCTCCGATCTGGGACTCCCCGGGGACCCCCCCCTTGCCTCCAGGACAGCTTGGCTCTTCCAATTAAAAGAGCTGGGGTCGAGACTTGGTCTGAGTTGGGGGATGAAAATGGCATACATCCTTGGGAGGTATTGAAGGCAAGAATTGGTCTGGGGTTTTCAAGATTTAAGTTTATCCAACTAAAATCCTGGTTTGAAACAGAAAAGGAGAATTTAAGGGGTAATGGAGAGGTGGAAGCTGCTCTAAAAAATATTCAATATCTGAAGAAGGAAATCTCCATATGGTATAGGCTCCTGATCAACGCAGATGACGTGGGTATCCCTCATCAGGCGTCAGCATGGAACGATTCTCCTTTTGAAGTCGATATCGGGAATCTCCTAGAACCTTCCATGACCCTGCTCTATAAATACACCAAATCTGCTAGTCTGAAGAAAAACCATTTTTTTGTCACCAATCGAATCTATTATACTCCGGAGAAGATCTCGAAATTCGCCCCTAACCCCGAACCGAGTTGTCCCAGGTGTTCGCTCCCTAAAGCCAATGACATACATATTTTTTTTGAATGTCCCAAACTTGGACCATATTGGGAAGGGGTGTGCAGATATTTATGTATGTCTTTTGGAATTGATATTGTGTTGAACGGCTCTCTGATTTTCTTTGCTAATGATCAGGTGTCCACTGCCAGTATGGCTCAACCTGATAGAGGGCTGTTACTATGTCTGATTTTGTTGGCCCGAAGGGAGATCTGTCTAAGATGGAAGGACCCCCTCCCTCCGAAAATCGAGGACTGGTTAAAATCCGCACTTGCTATGGCCCGGCTAGAATCCTTGAGTACCAGCCCTAGCCTCTCCACATTCTGGGCACCCTTTATACGTTTGGGTCGGGAATTGAGACTCCGTTGATTCCATTCTGCTGATGTTAAGGGTCGATAAATATCATTGTCCTATGATTAACACCTAAATCCCGGACGATATAAGGGGATTGGTTGGATAACCTAAACAAGTGCAGGCGGTCGGAGGGCGCCCCATCATTTAACTGACCAGTTATGCCCTGCAAATAGTTTATAGGTGAGATGAGGACAAAAAAAAAAATGCATAAGTGGATGGTGATCAGAAAGAAACCAGACACAGCTATTGTTTGCCAAATAAACAGCGCTGTGAAATAACAAGTTAAAGTAAATCAGAAAAAGTTGTTTACAATTTGGTCCACTATCTTATTTTGTGGCACACATGACATTGCACGTTTCCTGTTGTATTTATTTTCCATCGTAAATCAAAGCCTGTACCAATTTCGCATTGAAGCAGGTGTTGTGATCCTTAAGAACTATCTGCAAAATGCACCTGTTAATGCACGTTATACATCATTTCGAACTGAAGATGAGTTGTTTACATTATGTGAAGAAACATTGAGAAGATCTAGTAACTTTAGTCAATATGTCAAATGGATTTTCAATAATTCCTGATAAAAGTGCTGACATATCTTGAAAAGAAAGGAGCATGTTTTGAAGACACAAGTAGTACCGTAGCTGTCATCAGAGAAGAATTCCTTGGATTTGCAATCTTAAGAAATGGATGCTATCTCAATTGCAAATATGATTATGGATACGTTTTCTAAATTTGGATTAAACTTTGAAAGACTCTATGGCCAAGGATAAGATGGATGCTCTACAATGGCAGGAAAGGAAGGTGGTATTCAAGCCATAATACAGAGAAAATATCCTAAAGCTGTTTTCACTCACTGTGCTGTACATAAACTTAATTTGGCTGTTAATTACCTGAATGCTGTTCCTAATATACAGAATTCAGCTGGCATAATGAAAGCCATCATCAAGTTTTTCCGTGAGAGTTCAAAGAGAATATCTCTTATTCCCAATGTGCCATTGCTGAGTGAAACACCATGGACAGCAAAATACAAGAGCACTTAAATTTTTAGCTCCGACCTTGAAGGGATTTTTAAGCAATTAAGCTTACTGGTCACCAACGTTCCCTCTAATTTTTTTCTTCTGTGTGCGGCAGAGTAAGGTCATTGTGTGCTGCAGCCAAGGCTATGTGCACCAAGAACCTGACCGCATGTGTGGGTGTATTGACAAATATCAGTGCAAATATCACTCAAGACTTTTTCTCAACAAAGTGAAACGTGTCTTAAGTCAGGTTTGCTATTTAGATATGCAAGCCATGACTTGAATTGGTTACACAGGCAAGTACACTTCAGGTTTAGTAAAGCACAGGACTCCGGTGGTACCATTATAAGATTTTACTGAAGATTCACAACTGGAGCACTGTTCATAGCTTGAGGGAATGTTGGGAGCCTATGCAAGATTACATATACATAATAAGTTAAACAATTACATAACATTTACAATTTGATGTGCAAGCTACCGACCAATGTCTGAATAGCCCAGAGATAGTTAGTGAAATATGTGACATTCAAGCAAACATGGACTCTGGGAGAGGGCCATTCAGACAATTGAAGTGCCATCACTAGATGGGTGACATGATTGCTTCCCACGTTGATCATTGCCATTTTTCCAGTGCTGATAAAATCTATCGAGGTCAATTTTCCCATTCAGGAGGTAGGCCTTTGTCCTCATCACCATATCCAAATGGTGCTCCTCTAGTATATTTCTCAATCTACTCTTGGTAGTGTTCATGAGGCTGAATCCTCGTCACAATCTACAATTGTTTCTTGAAATATTGCGTAGAAATCAACAATCTAAGACACCACATTATACTGAGCAGCATTGAGTACAGTGAAATTCACCATGTCTTGAAAGGTGTAAAATAATACACCTTTTACATGGTCTGGCACCACATATTTATATTCTCTGTATTGTCGAACAACATCTTCTGGTGCTTAATAATCACCCAGGACCAAGAGTTTTTATTATAGTTTTCAACAAGTCTTTGTACAGTCTCAGTCCCAAAATCAAACTGTGATTGTGTTGCTGTTGCCTGGAATTCAAAACTTTCCCATTCTTTCTGTTCATCTTCAGGGGACCTCTTTTTGCATGTGCTCACAAAGAAGGGAAACAAAAGACAATATAGGCCCACTGTCAGATTCTTGTCCTTCCCTGTAAAACCCCATCAGATTTCCTACTGTGCGGCTCCAAAAGATAGTGTCCCCCAAGTACTGCTCCTCAATTTGACCAATCTTTGCTCTTGCACACTGTACAGCTTCAACAGTAGTCCAATAACTTTTTTGGAACAGTTTGCACAAAGATGCAAATTCACCCAGAATGTCAATAAGTACTTCAAGAGAAATATGGTAGTTTGAGTCAGATAGCTTTTTGTAACAATATTTAGCAACTGGATCATTCTCCCCAACTTTCTCATGCTCAAAGTACTTAAGAACAGCCTCGTAATTATGAATTAGTGCACCAACTGCAAAATGCCTTGAACGCCATCTGACTTCATTCAGTGGCCGACAGGAGACCACTTCACATTCAGTGACTGATGCGATTTCATCCAACTTGGACTTCCTTGCAGGCGATCTGGAGAACACAGTGTAGACAGTCCTCAATAATGTCTCCCTCTCTTTAATCATCGGAACCCTCTTCCAGGCATCATCCACTCCAAAATCTTCTTGATGGGCGACACAATACTGTTCAACTAAATGAGGAATGGATTGTTTAAGGCGAGCAGCAACACCATTATTCTTGCCCATTATTCTTGACTCGCCATCAGATGTCAACTTGACCTTTTTCATAAGATCCAGTTCAGTGGCAGCGTAGAATTCTTTCACACCAGGAATGATAGCCTCAGCATTACAACTAGTCATCTTCACAATCCCCTCAAACAGTGTTTAGTGCTCGGTTAATGTCACAGGTTTGAACTTGAAGTACATATGAGCATTTTTGTAACAGAAATACTGTACTCATCAATTATCAATTTTTTTTTTAAACACAATTTATTTAGATACCATCATATCAAAATTTGATGCCGTGAACATTGCAGTGGGGCGGTCGTTTTCAGCTTATCATACAAACAGCTTATATACGTCACAGGGTTACCAACTTATCCCCCTCTCTCCGTAAGGCTGCAAAAGAGGGTATAAATAAGGTCTGATGACCTCGCATTGAGCTGTCCATTGCAAGGATGGTAATTAGATGTGTAGTGTAGTGTTATTGCCATTCACAGTTAACATATACAACTTTATCCCTTCCCTCCCTAACCCTCCCACTTCTGATCATACAGTATTTTCTATGTCCAATAGGACCGCAACTGGGAGTACTAGCTGGATGGCTCGTACTGGGGCTCAGTAATCCTGCAATGTGATGTATGTATAGGACACGAACTTAAGGTCTGTTGTGGTATAGGCACCTATTCTCATTAAGTGACTACGAAGCTTGCGTTCCCGGGGGGGGGGGGGGGGCAGTAGGTCAAGTGATTCAAGCTTGTGTAGCATTGCCTCCCAGTCCATGGAAATGCGTTGCCTCCGAATCCCCTTCTTCTCCTCCTCTCTCCTAAGTGCCGCCCCCTCGGCCTTGCCCAATTGTATCATGTCGGCTTGCCAATTGGATAACGTTGGGCACCTGGGGGTCTTCCACCTCATAGTAAGAGTTCTTACTGCTAAAATGAGGGCTAGGTGTATGAATCTCAGTCGTACTTTATGGACTCTTGAACGTTTGCGGAGGCCCATTAGGCAGCTCAGGGCATTGTCTGGGATAGGGGTGTGTGTGGTGTCACCCAAAGCTTGACGTATTCCCACCCAGTAATTTCGGATATGTGGACAAGACCATAGCATCTGGAGAAAGTCTGCCTCATCCCCCTTACAGCGGGGGCAGTTGTGTGAGGCATCAGGGTATATACGATGGATCCGCTTGGGGGTGAGACTCATCAATTATCAATGTGTGATACAAAGCGTTGCGAAGTTCTGCCATAGCTTCACAGTGTATCACGCTATTGATGTCCCCAAGGAACTCAAAAGCGCAGTTCTTGCTCCTCAAGCTGTCTGGTATTTTCACATACAAAGCTAGGTGTTCATGGATGTCTTGGACAGACAACATTGAAGTATTCATCTTGACCGCCAGCAACATGTTGTTGATTAGAATCTTTATCTCCTCAGGCAGGGATCTTTGTCGTTCAGCCACTTCTATTTGGTTTGCTTTGTCAGTGGCAGTTTCTGTCAGCATTTCCCACACTCCATAACCAAACCTGGCAGCAGCACTTTTGTTTCTCAGTATCACCTAAGCAGACTCGTGAACTTTTCAAATTAGATGGCGTTTCATGAAATCCAGTTTCTAGCCATCACATTATTTCATTGCTGTAGAAAGGTCCCTAACAATCTTGGCTTAGGCACATGCTTCGCAAATCAAGCCCATGTCTGGACTGTTTTGAAACAGTTCCCAGAATTGCACGCAAACCTTGCTTTGTGATTTCTGTGTCTCAGCCTCCACAATTTAGTTCATCTGCTCTTCCGTGAATACAAGCCATCGTTTTTCCCTTTGTGGTGAAGCACCGCACTCTGCAGAAGTTCCAGATTTGCACTTGAACATGTTTTTGCTAACAGGTTTTAGCCTGTTATGCCACAAAGCCTGCAAAATAAAGGAATGTGGCTAAAGTTGGTGCGTATGAGGAAGCATGGGTGAAGTATGTTGTTATACTACAATGTACAATACAGTTTAACTCCACCAAACAATGACCTGTTTGTTCTGTTTGAACTCCTGTACACCAGTTCAAGTGTGTGTTGTGCTGTGTGCGAAACCTGCAACAGAAGAAAGCATGGGTAAAGTATGTTATACTACAATGTACACGACAGTTTAACCCGACCAAATAGTTACCTGTTTGTACTCCCGTACTCCTGTTCAAATGTGTGTGGCACTGTCTGTGAAACCTGCAACAGAAGAAAGCATGGGTAAAGTATGTTATTATATTACATCGTGCACCACAGTTTAACTCTATCAAACAATTGCCTGTTTATTCTGCTTCTACTTGCTTATGCCCACTCAAATGTGTGTGGTACTGTCTGCGAAACATGTAACAGAAGAAAACAGGGGTAAGGTAGGTTGTTATACTAGAGTGTACAAGATGCACCACAGTTTAACTGTACCAAACAATTACCTGTTTCTTCTGCTTGTACTCGCATATGCCCATTCAAATGTTTGCCGTACTGTCTGTGACACCTGCAACAGAAGAAAGCATGGGTAAAGTATGTGATACTACAATATACAAGATGTTTAACTCTACCACACCTGTTTGTTCTGGCTGTACAGTTGTATCCGTAGTACGGTCTCACAAACCTGCAAAAGAAAAAGGGTGCAGATTGTGAATCTATTTACCCAGCAACCCCAAATCCAACCGGGAACATGAACAGAATTACCTTTTCTTTGTGGGTACTCACGCCTGACAATTCAAATAACTTACATACTGTAAACCTGCAATTGAACACAAGATAGTTCGCAAAGGCTCTAAGAGTTGCAAACATTGTATGTGACTGTTCCAGAGACTACAATAGGAAAAGCGACCAAATAGTTACCTGAGATTCCACTTCTAACACTTCTATTTTCTTGCATCACCTTCACTACCGTAATCCCCCCACACAATCCACCCACTCACCTGCATTTTCTTTACCTTTTGCCATATCAATGTTTCAACAGCTGTGCGTCTCATTCACACACGTTCGCATATAATCACAATTACTATGGACCATGCGTACTCACAAATATTTTCCCAGGGGACAAAAATGTTTGAACGTGGTGTGACCGAGGGCAACACTGATGATGACGGGGAGTTGGGAGGGGGTGTTAAGATGGGTGTAGAGGAAGGGAAGCATGTACATTTAGTGGCTGAATTAAATTACACAATGTGGTACCAGAAAACATGGGATCAATACTGGCTTCCCAGCTCAACCAAACTGTATGATCCTAGGCAAGTGTTTCATATAACTTTCGCTCTTGCATCTCTCACTGTTGCCCATTGTGTGTTTAGTGTCACATGCACAACACATAAATAGTGGGAGAAGAATAATTTGCCAACCTACTCAAAGCATGCTGTATTGACCAAAAATCTGGTTTCTAGATGTGAGTTTTTTTTGTTTAAATTCCTAACATTTTTGCTAATTGCTTTACCTCTAATTTAAAAACAGAATAAAAAGAGAAAAAAATATCTTCCTTACCTTGCTGAAGTCCTATACAAAAGAGCTTCACGTATTACTTCTACCTTAGAATTAGAGCAACTATGGCATAACATCACATCAAAGGGTGTGATGGCAGGCTTCAGTGAAATCTTTATGAAGTTATAATAAACGTGAATGGAGTTTAGATGCAATTAACAATGCTTACCACAAACTGAGCATGATTGAAAAAAAAAAATGCAGCTCTAGATAAGGATATTCAGATACTGCAGGCCACAGAGGGTTGTATTATTCCTCTAACAAGAACCAGAATGTGTTGTAGAGCTCAACTATTTAAGACAGGTGGCTTGTGCTGCTGATACAAAATGCAATTCACTTCTTTGCCTACTTCTAAGCACTTTTAGTTCTAATCATTGTTAGGTGGCTGCATGGATAAGCGCAGGTTAGTAATCTACAGTGGAATAGTGCAGAGGTGCTGACAAAGAACATGCAACCCCCAGGAGCATATCTTATGGAAGTAACTAATTGCTATTTTTATATAAAGCATCATGCCTTGTAACAGATGTTTCAAGACATGGACAAAGTGGGGCCCCCTGATAGAGCCAGTTATGTTCTGCAGGGGGTAGTGCCCTGATGACCTTGAATGATTTTTAAACAGACTGCTGTAGATATCATTTTTCTATCATTTATTTTTAAAGTGTGAGAGTCTATTACAAACATTTTGCAGATATAATTTGTTTGTTTCATGCAACAATTATATCAAAGGATTCATTTAGATCAATACAGGACCTCACATATGAGAAATGGGAGGGTGTCACAAAGATTTGCAGTAATATTAGTGAGCTGCAGCTGTGCTACAATACTGAAGACGCACATCACTATCTCAGAGTATCAAATGTAAACATATTTAGAATTTGACCCAAGAGGGCAAGAAAGAACTGAAACTGGATCATAAAATCAAAGATGTTCAGAACAGGGCTCCCCAAAATACCTTTGGCCCAGGGCCCCCATCCTGGCTCTGGACTGGCTGCATTCCTTTAGTTAATAGGAGCATGGCTGTGGGGCAGATTGTGTGCCTTTTTGAAAGTACTCGTGTCAATCAAAGCGCCCGTCATGCTTCTACACGGCGCTGCACATGTATACTTTCAGAAGGGCACACAATCTGACTCATGCAGCAAGTCTAGAAGCACCATGTGTTTTCAGATGATGACATCTTTTATCCAAAGCCTATCTAGAAAACACCTTCCCTCACCGTAGTAGCTTCACCTTGCTCTGCAAATCACATTGAATGTACCAAGTGAGCGAGACATTTGTCAGCACAGCTTTACCCTCAAGTATCTTGGCCGAAGAACTGCAGGAAAAAGATGGCAAATGAATCCCCTAACAGATCAGGTGATCCTTGACGGCTTTATGAAAAAATCTGTGGTTTACAATAAAAGGAACTCTGACGGGATGTTTATAAAAAAATAAAATGCATGTGACCAAATTAAATCTTTATTGATAGTAAGTTTCATGTATTCTCTGAATGTTGTGAATGTCAGCATTTTAAATCAAGTTTTAAAAATAGTATTCGGAGATGAGCATCATGGTCTTTTTAATGCCTTTTGGGCTGGGCCCTCTGCAGGTTCAACTCCAAACGTTTTTCCTTTATCCTTCCTGTTTTCTGAATTTATTTTTATTGGCACTTTGCTAACCAGTGTAAAAGTGCTTACGCTCTCTTCCTAAAACATTGTACAATTGCCCAACACCTGGTTGGCACATTTGATTTACTTGTATGTTCCTAGTATACAGTACCATATGTACCCATGGCCTTTAAATTAAATGCTTCTAGTGGGGGTAAACTACTTTCACCCCGCATCCGTGACCATGCATGCTGTCAACGCATACCATTACTCCGCAAGTCGTTACAATGACTTGCGGTGGGGAGAGAAGGTGTTGGATTTAAAATCCAACACCTTCCCTACAGTCCGCACAGACTGGAGTTGGAATAGTACATTTTACTATTCCAATATCCAGCGCCCCCCTCCGAAAGTCGTTGTAACGACTTGCGGGGTAATGGTATGCGTTGTCACAGCGTTGTGACAGCATGCGGGATAATGGTATGCGGAGTGAAGAGGCATTTTCACTAGTGGGACTGCAGCACTCATTGTGCCACCTATTAAAAGTAGCACTTTAAAAAATGTTTCAGCACTGCTATTGCAGCCTGTAGTGCTGTTTTAAACTGCTCTTTCGACCTCGAAACTAAACCTTTTGCCAGACCTAAAGCTTCGTTTTAAAACCATGTTAGTCACCTCTAAGGTAGGCTCTAAAGCATGGAGACTTGAAAACATTTTCACAGGGGCTAAAAGTTGTGTTCTTTGATGTGACCAAGGGCTACATTGATTCCACCTGGGTGGGTGCGGTCAGGCTGAGGTTGAGGGTTTGGGGGGGCATTGGTTGTAAGGTGGGTGTAGAGGGAAGCAAAGCAAATACATCTAGTTGCTAAAAATAAAATTAACATACTTGCTAGGTTTTTATATTTTTTCAGAGCACTGCCACTCTATGTACCTAAGACATTCTGTAAACCTTTAAATTCTGCTACTTTAATGTTGATTTGAAGAAATTGGAGACCTCGTCAGTTTATGGGATACCCAAATATCCTCCAGCAAAGTGGGTAGGCGCTACCTTGTCTCCAGTTCTATTAGTGGACTGTTGTGGTCCAGCAAATAATTAAATTAATGAGGGTAGTTGCTCACACTTTATTGTAGAACTAGGCTTTTATTTGTCACACAAGCTGTTTTATTTGGTTTCTTTGTATCCTGTGAGTTTTCCAAACATGTCCATCACAAGTTATTGGATACATTTTGTCAAATATAGCAGATAAATATCTCCGAACACAGCAACAGTATCATAAAGCTGTAGTGAATTTTACAATTATCTTCAAGTCTGACATTCTTTTCAACTTGGATGCAGAGAAGAATGGAGTATTGAAATCCCCACCCCCCCTTCCCCGAGCTGACTTTTGTCAACCCTGATTTCGAGAAGTAGCTACGTATACTAATTTCTGACTTAATCTCTGGCCCCAGATATAAATGGATGACTAGAGAGGGATAATCTGTGGCAATTTGACCAGACGACAATGTGAACTTTTACCAACTCAGTTTCCAGGCTCGCACTCGAACCAGTGCTACCAAATTTGAAATGCAACACTTCAAAATCTTAAATTTTTGTTATTTTGGCCAAAGTGCCAACCTGGCAATAAGTCAGGTGGCAGATTTCGGCGTATATCATGCCAGTTACAGCGCAGAGTGGACACATGTTCATCACATGCTCTAAACTGACCATGTTCTGGTAATGTGTCTCCGAAAGTATTTATGTTAAATGCAGCCCACGACTGGCACTGTGATTAACATAAATACTTTCACAAAGGCCCACAATTGGCTCCGCAAATGTGCTCTTATAAAGAAATGCATCACGTTTAAAAGCCCTAAGTATGCTTTCAGATGATCCTGAACTCACACATTGTGTTTGTAGACTTGCTGCATTTCTTATCTTAATACAGCGCGGGTGCGTGTCTGATTGTGTGCCTTTTGAAATTATTGATATTAATCCGAGCGCTCGTCACGAGCTGCATTTAACATCAATACTTTCAAAAGGCAAACAACCAGCCGCGCTCTATTTAGAAAAGAAATGCATCAAGTTTAAAAGCACAAATGTGTGCTTTCAGATGATTCAGAAAGCACACCTCGTGTTTGTAGACTTGATGCTTTTCTTTTCTAAATAGAGTGCGGCTGCGGATCTAATTGTGGGCTTTTAAAAAAAGTATTTGTTAAATGCAGCCCATGACGGATGCTGTGATTAACATCAATACTTTCAAAAGGCCCTGCATCAGCCCTGCAGCCATGCTCGAGTCGGAAAAGAAATGCAGCAAGTGCTGTTGTATGCATGCTCCTTAACCCTACAGGCTGCCCTAAGAGGAACACTTGCCTTCTGTTCCCTCATTCTCCTCTTCCGCAGTGGTCTCTTCCTCACCTCCCGCAACCAGGATATGGGCACTTTTCACGGCACTCGCATTTTAAAAGCGGTGGCGTGAACAGTCTAGCGCGATGTGCTGTGGGTGCTCGCGCTTCACGTTCGGTACTGCGTGCTGGGGGGGGGGGGCAGAGGTGCATGCGTACACCTTACTGGGAACAGTGCTTTGTCACTACAGCATCAGGGAAAACCCGTCAGGATGCAGATCAATTGCAATGTTTCTCGAGCAGAGTAAGCTTTCTCTTTTGCTTGACCGTAGTTTCAAATTACTCATCAAAATTGGAATCTGTAAGCCAGACTCTCCAAGCTGTTCAGCTTGATAACCTCAAGGTGTGTAATCATTTGCAAGTGTTCTGTGATCAGACAAAAAGCAGAAGAGCAGTTTATGGAAATATTTTCAAATCTTCAAACAATGGCAGATAAATTGAACATCGAACTTGGTGTTCCCAGACAGTGGCCGGCATGTATTTCATTCTAATTTTGGTTTCTCTTCTGTGGAAGAATACTATTGCCAGTCTAACTAGGTGCCATAGATGGACGCGATCATCGTATCATTAGAAAGTCTGTTTGGCAAAAAAACAAATTACATTTCGGTCTGTTTTCACTTTACCCAAAACACATGGTAGAAATGACACTTTAGCAATACAAATGCTAGATTGCAAACATCAGAGAAAGTTTCGACATTGAAAACCTGGAAGCCGAAGCAGTCATATGGTTTGAGATCTGGTCAACGAAGGATGAACATTTTGACATTGGATTTCTGTATTTGCTAAACCACACAGATTTATTTCCATCAGTCCAACAAGCAATTCTCATTGCTCCCAGATTACCAGTGACCACTCGAACAGTGGAAAGGTCTTTCAGCACAATGAGAAGCATGAAAACCTGGTTGAGTTTGACAGAGACAGATGATCGCTTATCAGATTTGTGCATGATGAGCATACATCTAGCAAAAATGTATGAAAAGAAACAGCTGATTAAAAAAGTAATTGATACATTTGCACAAGACCACAGACGTTCACAGTTCTTTTTTCAAGATCACTAACGGCAGCTTGATCCATCTGTTAATCTTTTGCATCAGGTTTCTCAACCCTTTGCATGCTTGCGCTTTATGTGATAATGACTATGCCTTTGCCCCTTGACATTGTAAAAAATGGGTGGAGATAGATGGCGTTAAAATTATGCCCACCCCTCAAAAGTTTCTGCAGGCGTACATGCTAACTGCTACCGTTTAGCAACAAAAGTCTGCTTGAGCGGTCAAGTGTGGCTCAATGATTAGAGCGGCAGACCCTGATGCAGAGGTCTAGCCCGGGACCAGGGTTCAATTCCCCGCCTCGGCGGGTCTTGGGCTCAAAAATTCCACGGACCTGATAATTCTCGCCTCGGTGCCTATTCCAATCATGGAGTCCCACTCTGCAACTCTGGGCAATAGCTTGCTTAATCTCCACAACGGCCCCCACAACGCTAAGGATGCCTGGCCTCCACGTTGGGGTTGCTCAGGAGTGGACGCCTCACAGGGAAAGCCAGGATGGGTTCCACAGCGGTATTCGTACAAGCGCCTTGAGACCCTTGCGGGTGAGTAGTGCGCTATACAAGTATCAATTTACATTTACATAAAAGATTTGCAGTAGATTGCAGCAATTGAAGCAGTTCATACTTTTCATTCAGACAATGGTTCTGCATTCACTGCTAAGGCATTTATGGATGCTATGTCTGATTTGGGAGTACGACTGCTATACTCGCACTCCTTCCAACCAGAATAAAACAGGGTCATAGTGTGTGCCAATGTTAGACTTAAATAAGACTTGACTGATAGGGTATTTATTAGAGGATTGACTTGGGTGCGTGGCCTTTATGGGATTGAAAGAGAACCAAATAATCTACTCAGAGGAGTATTAGGTAGTCACAACCTTGCAAATTACTTGTTGGAGTACCAATGTATGTGCCAAATCTTAATGTCCCTGGAAAAGTGGCAGAGTTGAAACCCCTGATGCATGTCCAACTTCACATCTATTAAATACCGTTTAAGAAACTGGAAGTAAATAGTCCAACCAGAGGAATTCTAACTTTGCCACTAACGAAGATAAGATTGATAAAGCTGCTGATGGGTGGCTCCCCAAGGTGTAAAAGCTAGTTCAGGAAAGAATCTCTGATAAAGAAGTCTTCAGACCATCTTATAGACCTCCTGTTCCAGTTCTTGGGTTTGAAAGTACACTGACAGTAATTTTGCAACTACTTCTTGATCTGTAGAAAAACAGGAAGTTATCTATTGAGCACAGCAAAAAACACAATGTGACTGAATCTTTTCAGCAGATCCCCTTAGACATCAAGGTGCCTTCAAATTAGATTAACACATCCTCTTCCAGCTCTGGAGGACTTTTTCAAAGAAGAGTACAGATACACTTAAAGACTGATGACCCTGCTGTGTTTCCAGCTTTGTAGCAAGGGCAAGCTTCGATAAGTGAACTTGTTGTAATATCAACAATTGGGAGCTCTGCAACAATTATTTATGACCCACCAACCCAAAGCCACATTAATTGAAATGATACCACTGCAAACAATAGTGTTGTGTGAAAATGAATCTGATGCAGATTTCAAAAGAAGAAAAACAATCATCCCTCATCCAGTTAACGCTCCAAATGGCTTTTCGCTTGCTGTTGGTTCTGTAACAAATACATTTTCCACCTTGGTTTTAAACCTCGATTGCTCCTGGAGTTGTATGTATTCTGATATGGATTTTAATGTAGATTGTAATTTTTATTTTGGTACATGGTAATTATAGTCGTGAGAAGACAGTGTGGTTTCCTGTGACTGAGGAATTGCATCCACATTTTTCTACTCAGTGTACAACGCGGAATTATCATGCTGTTAACATCACTGTGTACCATGTGCTGGATGGTGGTGTTCGGGAGAAAGTTTGTTATCAGATAATGGGTCCAACAGAAAGGATTGAAATCCTGTATGTTTTAAACATATCTCTGGATGACATTAGAATTTGTGGTTCTTTCCAGCATTCGTGGGACATAAATGCTGTTAAAAAAATGTTAGGTTTAGAGTGGCTCTTTAGACAATGAAGGTATCCATTTAGAAGCTGAAAATCATCAGGAGCAGCTCTCCTCCTGTTATTACGGACGCCATTACATTAATTGATCAAACAATCCATAAGAAATATACAGTTGCATACAGTGGGCGCATTGTTGAACTCTCTCCATAGGTAGATGAAAGGTTTACAAGTAGCAGGTGTGGTTGACTGTTTGCAATTTCAGCATACCTGTAAAAAGAAAATCAAAGCCAATCACAGTTACTTTTCCCTTAAAATCAGTACCTAGTTTTAGATCCCTGCACATCTCCACCATCAAGTCAAATATGTTTTTATATTGTAGGTGCTGTCATCCATTTGAACTGCATTTCATCTTCAAAACTGCCTCATTCTGCTGCAGCCTTTGCCTGTGTGCTACTGCTGCTTGTCACCAAAATGGTTAGAGAGTGGATTGTTCACCATAGTTTTGTGTGCTGGGCCAGTGAGAGTGAGTGGCATTGACATGAGCCTAGGTTTACCTAATGTAGACATTACTTGGGTTAGCCAGAGAAGGATGAAGTGGCATCAATTGCTGCCTTTGGTTGAAAGCGTGGCAGTTTGCCAACATCCAAACCTCATGATTGTGCACTGTGGTGGCAATAACGTAGGCTCAATTACTGGGGTAGGACTGCAAATCCTAATGAAGGATACCTTTGGTAAATTAATTACACTTTTTCCACATACTGCCATGGTTTTCTCCAACATTTACCAAAGATAGAAACAGCAGTGGTCAAACAACCAAATTTTGTCCACAGATAGACAAACCCAGGAAACATGTCAATAAAACTGTTTCTGCATTCCTCAGAGACCACAACATGGGTCCTGTGAGAGGGTTTCTAAGATTTGGTGCTCATTTATGTAAGTGTAATACCCTGCACTAATCCAGACAACCCCTATGGTGATTTTAGTGGTTTTAGACAACCTTAGAAAACTCTTTAAGTGGTAGCTGTGGAGAGCAGCCTTTAGGCTTAGTCCTGAGGGAGTGTAAAGGAGCTTGTTTTACCAGTACTTAATCTTATAGTACAGGTTAAGTGAAAACGAATCGCACAGTATTTTATTACAAATTCTCAGTGACACATTTGTTCCATCTTCTATCCGGAGATAGACACACAATACACACAGTATTTAGGAAATAGAACACGTAAGTAGCACAAATACACAATGGACTCCAGGGGGAGACCAGACCATAAACTAAAATAGTTGAATGCGAACCATGACTCAAGTAGAGAATAGACCCAGAAGAACCCAAAGTGAGTATCTAGGAATGCAACGGAGTTTGTGTTCAGTGTGGGAACACATCCGCATGCTCAATGTTAGTCACTAGGTATTTCGCGGTTGCAATTTTAAAGAAGGACCCTTCTCAGTGGACTCTGAAGAAACCCCGTGGAAGATGGAATGTTGGAAAGTCACCCCACTGGTGGATACCCCAGGAACCAGGATACTTACATCAGGGAAGTCGGGTGCATAGGTGTCAATTGACATCCGAAACTGCCTTAGACCACAATGGAGGACTTCAGAAACGATGCTGCTAGAGTAGGAGATGAAGGAGTCTGGTGGAACCAAACGGTGGATTCAAGATGAGAGGTACCTGCAAGTAGAGGGGACAGAGTCTATACCACTTAGGAGTGACCAGGAGGCATGGAAGACAAATGCCCACCGATGCAGGAGAGGTCGACAGTGCCCTTCAAGTTGGAGCTGTGCAGACCAGGCGATGCTATGGAAGACCAGGACCCGTTTACTAGCTGTCCCATATCTGCTGTCGGGAGCCAAGAGGTCAGTGTCCGGCAAGGGCATCAACAAGCCTTGGCGGCAACAACCAACGTAGTCAATTAAAAAGGTGCAGTGTCAGGACTAGCAAGTTCCCAAGTGACTCACCACAAGCAAGCAGGGGAGCCCACTGAAGCCAAAGAAGACCCTCAATAGGACCCACGGGAGAAAGTACAGGAGTCACAAGAGGACCTCGAGCAGCTCACCAATGTAGAAGGCATACGGTGCAGAGGAATTGGTGAGGGCGAAGATCTTGGCTTCAGTAGATGCTGGAGGTTGGAGCTTCTTGGAGGACGAAGATCTGTGGAGTAGAAATCCAACAAGCCTTGGCAACGGCAAGTCGAAGCGGTGCACAGGGGTTCTGTTCAAGTGGTTCTGACAAGGGATACTGGCCTCAAACGCGGTATGAAGACAGTGCAGGCCTTGAGGGAGTTGCAGAACCACCACCTGTGTTGCTCGGCCTTTCGGAGTCCATGGGAGTCCAGGATCAGCAGACCAGTCAGCTGTGTGTTGCAGATGGAGGGGAGTTACTCCTTCACTCCAAGGGAGATTCCTTTGGGTGTCTTGGATGTGCACAGGGCTTGTGAAAAACCGGTATGTAGCACGGGCACAGACGTTGCAGAAGACAAGGACCAGATGGAATCTTTCCAGTTGCAGTCTCGGTTCCCAAAGCGAAGTCCAGAGTGTCCAGCCGGTCGAAGTTGAAATGGTATGTGATCTGAATCTTGTCCCACGATGAATTTAGGGACTCTCCCACAGGTAAGCCCTTAAGTACACTTAGGCAAGGGTTGGGACGATTCAGGTTTTCTTCCCAGAGGAGGGACTGGACAGTGGGGAGGAAACTCCCATGTCCTTTGTCGAGTTTCGTGCCAGAGCTGGAGCCAACGGCTCACTGAACTGGTTTGAATTGGAGTATGCAAGGAGGGCACCAAATGTGCCCTTTAAGCATTGTCAGTAGCTCTGACAAGCGCCCTCCATCCTGTCCCAATACACTAAACCCAGTCTGGGAGGTGGTCACACCTCCTTGTGACCGGATATCTTTGGTTTTGCCTTCCCCTGCTCGAGCTTGGCTCAGCAGCAGGAGGGCAGAAACGGGTCTCTGGTCAGCAGCAGCCCTAGTTTGCTGTCTGGTTCTGGAAGAATGGTACCGGGAGCACTGAGGGCCTCCCAGAGGAGCTTTACGGGGCATGGAATCATACCTTCCTCACCATTAACATTTTGAGAGGTATGATTCCAACATATTTGATACAAAACATGACAGGGTTCGTTACAGCCAGTTTAGAGATGGTCATCGTGTAATGACGCATGGCCACTCTGTGTCAATGGCTGATGCACTTACAACCCGGGAGAATGGACTCCGTGGATTGTAGGGGTGTCCTGCTCATGCAGGGCACCCTCACACTTCGAACCGAGTAACCTGCCTTCAGGATTGAAAGGCCTACTTTAGGGGTGACTTATAGGTTTTAAGTGCAGTGACCCCAGATATAAGGTAACTTATATCTGTCGTAAGTGGTGCCAACACCAGTTTACACAGGCTCCAATGGCAGGCCTGTAGTGACAATTTGAGTGGTCTCTCATGGGTGGCATAATACATGCTTCAGCCCATAGGAGACCTCTGGTGTACCTATGCCCTTGGTACCTTAGTGCCATACCCTAGGGACTTATCAAGGTACACCTTTAGCCAGTCTGGATTGTACCCAAGTACTCACAATGTCCAGTTTAGGGAAGCACAGAGACTGGGGTCCTGATTAGCAGGATCCCAGTCAGACTAGTCAGAAAACATAATGACACCAGCAAAAAGTGGGGGTGACCATAAAAGTAGATCCTACTTTCCTACAGGTCCTATATACCACAACAACTTACACTTCGATATGGACAGAATATGTCAAAAAAGTCGGAGACCATTTTACAGACCGATGGTGTTAGACCCGGTGTTTCTAGTTGTCAGAGTATGCACTCTGACCAAGCAGGAACCACCACTCTAGTCAGGATAAGCTAGATACACACAAAAAGATAACCTATGATTGCCCTTTGGTAGCCTGACCAAGAGCAGTCATTCTTATCTAAAGAGTTAGTTTTAATTATTTGTGCACACACTCAGTAATACAATGAAAACACCACAAAAATACTCCACCCCCCACGGTTGATGTATGGAAGGAGAATATGGACTGGTGTATGTTTAGGGAAAAGACGGTGTATGTGGCGAGAGGTAAGCCAGGGAAATGGAGTAGGGTGTGGGGTCCGTGGAATTTATATCGAGGCCGTATCTGCGCCCCGCCTTTGCCATTAGAGGTCGATATTGCTTTGACCCCCTAGCTGCGCATTCTGCGGGAGTGTGTAATGTGTGTTCCATGCTTTGTTTTCCCATTGCCCCCCTTCACCGCTTCTGGACCAGAATCGTTTTGGACACTGTATGTTGTTCCCCGTCCTGGGAAGAGCACGCTGCTATCTCGGACTCTCATTGCCTTGAGTGTGTGTTATGTTTAATAAAAATGAAACCGTTGTCTTAAACTGCTCCTGGCCTATGGCCATGGTCTGTTATAGGTGCTTACGGACTGCCGGGTACTTTGCCGCTGGTTCATTTGAATGTATGGCGTTACACTGCGGGCCCTCGAGCTCTATAGCGGCCGGCCCTGGTGGTTGTAGGCCCTTGTATGTCTTTTATTGTGTGCTAACGGTTTCTAATAAAATAAAAATACAAAAAAAAAAAATACTCCACCCGTGGGTTGAAAGACGTATTCTATTAATATGAGTAAAACAAGACCAAATCAACAAAAATCCAATTAGTAGAACCTGAATTATGAATTTTTAAAGAATAAATCAAAAAGTAGTGATTGGAATCAAATGGAGCTTAGGGGGTTACTTGAGGTCGCGCTGGACAGGGGCAAGTTCAGGCCTACCGCGATGGAGGGCAGGCAGACTATAGGACTCACGCAGGTCCCGCTAAAAAAGTACCTTGGAAGGGCCAAGCATCTGTTCCTAACCGTGTAGGCTATGAAGGCCTCGTCGTCTAACCCCTTTCTGATGCAGGCACTGCGTCGTCGAGCCATGCAGTGCAATGCGTCTGTTCCAAGCGGCACAATGTCGTCACTGCATCTATTTTGATGGTTCTGTACAGGAGAGGTCACCATTCAAGGGCCCAGGACTGGATTGGCACCACTTACCAATGCATTAGTCACAAATGGCAGAGTCCATGTGCTGTTCCAGGGTTGAAGGAAGTTTTTGACGCTGAGACTTCAGAAAAGGGGGAAAGACAGCAAGCACTTGGAACCACCATGGGTTCAAGTGAGATGGCTCCAGTCCTTGTCCTCAGCAGGGCAGCAAGGCAGAAAAGCAGTACTTCCAGAGCAGCAGTCAAGCAGAGTGGCAATCCTTGTAGCACAGCAGCCTTAACTCCTGGCAGAGTTCTTCACAGGTCCAGTAGTGTACTGTCTTGTTAGGGCCAACGCCCCAGTAATTATAGCCAGTTGTGCCTTTGAAGTGAAGGTGACATCAAAGAAGTGCACAGGCCCACATTTCATCCCAGCCCTTGTTCCGGACTATTAATAAGGGGTAATCAGCCGTTTGTCTAGAAAACAGGACAGTACATATTCAGGTGTAAATGTCTTCTTCCCTTTTCTCTTCCTGCCCTGGAAGAGCTATCGGATGCAGATGAGCTCTCTGTCACACTCACCCTTCCTGTGTTTGTGGCTGTCTAGTGAGAATGCACACAGTGTAGATGTCACCCACCCCAGACATGGAAACAGGCTGCAAGGCTCACAGAGCAGTAAGAGCAATGCAATGCAATGTTCACTTTCTAAAAGTGGTCTTTCTAAAACATTAATGTTAAATCCAACTTTACCAGTAGACCGGATTTATCAGTACCATTCCAAATATATGAAACCTGATGCAGCTGCTCCTTTCTAATCAGTTAATACAGCTTAAAAGTGTGTTAAGGAATTCCCATTGCTAACCTATGAGACAAGTAGGCTTCACAGTTGGGTAAAAACGCCTTTGGGTGTTTGTCACAAACAGGTCATGCAAAACCATAAAAGTATATGTCCTACCTTTTAGATACACAGCACCCTGCCCTTTTGGCGACCTAGGGCCCGCCTTACGGGTGACTTATGTGTACTACAAGGGGAGATTTAAGGCTTGGCAAGTGATTTTAAATGTCTAGTCGAAGTGGCAGTATACTACACTCACAGGCCTTGCAATGGCAGGCGCGAGACAAGTTTAAAAGGCTACTTGGGTGGGTGGCACAACGAGTGCTGCAGGCCCACTAGTAGCATTTAGATTACATTCCCTGGGTATATGGTATACCACTTTACAAGGGATTCAAAACACAAGCACAGCTGCACCACACATCAAAAGAACAGGGAAAGCAATAATATAATCATTTCCCACATCAAGATTATTCAAAAAATAATTCATTTTTATTCAAAGATTGTAATCATTATCATTTCTTTTTAAAACACAGAATTGTAAGTACAATTTGGTCTTGAAAGCACAGCCGGCGCGTTTCGTCCTAGAAGCGGACTTCTTCAGGGCTGTTTAAACAAACACATAAATATACATAAAAATACACATTAAAAGTCTATATGTAACCCAAGACATTACATACTGCAAATACCATAGATACAAATGTTTATAATTTTCTTACATCAATGTCATCTTATTTCCTTATCTACATCTAACACATACAGCGCTATATTGTTGTTCTTGATGGTCATTGATGTCTATATCCCAAGATTTGGGAATGAGTAACAGAGATCATGCATGGACATAGTACAGAGGTAGAGAAAGAGACATATTCAGCAAAAACCCAAATGACTACCTTAATGGATTCTTAGAAAAGTAAATGGTAAACAACAAATACCGAAGACAAAAGGAGTAAAGACAGTAGAATTAACCGAAATATAAGCCAAATATTAGCAATCATGAAAAGAAAAGATAGAAAAGAAGAAAAAACTCTCAAGCGGGCTTGAAGGTCCCGGGCATCTCTGCACCGGGGCCATATATCACCAGTAACCCCAAAGTTGCATAGTGACACTAAAAGTAACAGATTCATAAAATCTCACATTCTATTTATTCAAAGGTCCATAGGGGTTAAATAGTACCCACCATGTAAGGGATGCAAGAATTAATCAATCCCATTCAGCATAAGTGGATGCAGTGCCAGAGCCGTAGAGTCTGTTAAAGTTTTCCCTTCGTTTTTTTAAAAAGATTTGAGATTATCTATAAACCAAAGAATAACAGAGATAGTCAACGTTTAAAAAACACCATTCAAAGAGACTACACTATGATATAAGGCAGTCAGTGCCAGCCTATAGATGTGTTACTTACATTAAAGCGTGAAATTCTATAGCATCACCATATTTTCCATGGCTGACCAAGTCACGTCATTTTTGATATTTTCTTGTTTTGAAAGACCGAGAGATAACAGTCTTCACAGTCTGCGATAGGAGATAATAGATTTATGACATGATGTGTTCTCATAAGATAATTATGACTGTGATATTAAAAACGTCCCTTAACGATAATCTTTTATGATATAACTTGAACCAATGCTAGTTCCAAGCAATCATCATATACTCGCCCTCTGATAAATGCTTTACATAAAAAGCTTCTCATCCTTGCTTAGAGCCCGGTGGGCAAGACTCCCAACTGTAGTGACAGTAATCTAATTAAGAAAACAATAGGGTACCTGGCTGTAGTTCAACAACAAATATCACTGTCATATATTTTAGCTCTCGTAACCAGTATACCCCTAATATTTTCTGGGGAAAAGAGAATAGGGGGCTATGCCTGTATGATACCCTTTCCCATGGTTGGTAGTACTAAGTACTCCTATTAGTAAAAGAGTCCCAAAAGAACATACAATAACGAGTTAATATCTAATGCCATACTTGTTCTTACTGGCAGAATTAAAATGGAATCTGGTTATTATGCGCATCCCTTAAGATACAAACAAAGAGGTCAGGAAGGTGAGCAAATCCCATACCTCCCTAGATCCCACTTATAAGGTCGAGTTCAATTCCTGTGTTAACAGTAGCAGTCCCAAGATAGAACTTACCAGAATGCAGCTGTGATGGACGTCCAACCAATCCGGTAATAACGGCAGGCGCGTAGTGAAGAAATGACTGGCAAGCACAACCCGAAGGAAATTCCTACGTTTAAATATACGCGGTAATTGGCGTTTGAACAAGGAACACCTGTAGCCCTTCATGAAACGCAGCGTGAAAATCTCCAACAATCGCGTGAGAAGCATTCTAAAATGGAGCGGCCATCTTAGAATGGTGTAGTAACCCGATCGACCCCACTGTTCTTACTTGATTGAATGACCCGAATAGAAGTAAACTTAATGAAGGCATGGAACAATGTATATTTAATGTCCTAGTACCCATAGTCATCTGTTTTAATGATAAAAACGTATCTGAGAACGGTCAGTTCCTACGCGTGAAAGAACGTTCTATAACGGAGTCGCCATCTTAAAGTGGTGTGGTGACCCGATAGGACTAACTGTTATTTCTAGATCAAATGAATGTAATACAGATCAAGCTGAATGTAGGTCAAGGGCAATATATATCTTTTTTGCCTTTATGGTCATAGCAGTCCTTCTTCTTAATATAAATAATAAATCGAAAGCGGTCACTTCAGACGGAGGAAGATGACATGCTTGGCAGCCATCTTAGAACAGGCAACAAGTGATCAAGAACAACAGTATTTCGGAGTATGATCAAACCGGATTGGTTTACAATTACGGTCATGTCCAGTAATAAAAAATGAACTATAGACAAACTTGTTTTCAATCTTAAACAAGTAATAAAAACCAAATGTTGATCTATATCCATATATGTAACTATATCCAATCTTAATACATCCTCAAGCACGTGAACTAGATTTATGATAGAAAAGATATAGGAATGAAGAAATGACAGAAGAGTATCCTGAATACCAGTGACAGAGTCAGATTAAGAGTCTGAGGAGCCACAGGGGCATAAGGGCCAGTGGCTCCACAAGACCCATCACGAAATAAAACATATAAATCCAATCAAGGTAGCCAGTCAGAAGCGAGTTTTCAAGGCGGACTAAATTAAATTACACAAAAGGTGTAGCCAAAGGGTCAGAACATTAAGGGGGAAGGAAGAACAAGAGGATGCAGAGATATAATAATAAAACCACAATAATGATAAAAATCATTGCACACGACATCAATAATAGACAAACATGTACAATCCACAATATTCATTTTCAGGAAATTCCTCAGTGAACCAACATTAGTTATAAGAAATACACAGTTCACATAGATGTAGCTAAAACCCACAAATTGGTTAAAGAAAGTAGTGCATCTCGTCATCGCTGTTGTGTCCCAGTTCTACACATTTAAGTCTACATATCCAAGCGGCCTCATTTTTTCTCAAGGCTAGTTCTCTGTCACCACCTCTTGGGTGAATCGGGATGTGGTCTATTCTCATAAACCAAAAAACCCCCATATTGCCGTGATTTTCCTGCATATGGTATGTAAGAGGGTATCTAAGATCTCCTTTACGGAGTGCCCGTAGATGCTCCTGTATTCTTATTTTTAGAGGTCTCTTGGTGCTGCCCACGTAGATCTTATTACATGGGCAGCCCAAAATGTAGGTCACAAATGTCGATTTGCAATTGATCATATAATTGATATTATATGTGCGGTTGGTATTGTGACAGAACGTTTTGGTTTTGTTTTTGCCTAGCTTGCATACATTGCATTCATTGCATGTATAAAAACCCTTTGTCATTGAGGGTAACCAAGTCTGAGGTTTAGGGGTAGTGACATAGCTGGGGCATAGTTTGTTACGTAGATTTTGCCCTCTTCTATAGGTCACTTTCGGTTTTTCAGGCAGTATCCCTTGTAGACTCGGGATATCCGTCAGCAGATGCCAATGTTTACGCAGAACATTGTAAGTTCTGCTGCTGTTGTTATTAAATTGTGTATTGAATGAGATGCGAGTTTGTTTATCCCCTTTTGTGAGGTTTGGTCTAAGCGTATTAGCCCTAAGCACCTTCATAACCCTTTTGTGTGCTTTGTCAAGTATTTCCTTTGGATAACCTCTACTGAGGAATCGTTGTTCTGTATCACTGATATTCTGAAGGAAAGTGCTTTCCATACTGCAGTTGCGCCGCATCCGAATCATCTCCCCATAGGGGATGTTGTTTACAACATGATTTGGATTGGCGCTTGAGAAATGTAACGTGCTATTACATGCAGTCTCTTTTCTGTGGGTACGGCTTTGAATTTGATTGTCCTGAATATAAAGTGTGACATCTAGGAAGTTAATAGTTTCCTTGCTGTACTCAATCGTGAACCTGACATTAAATGGGTTGTCATTAAGATAGGCATGGTATTCCAGGAGATCCGGGGCAGGCCCATTCCATAACATCATCGATGTACCTGCCCCAGAAAATGACATGCTCCATCCACTTCGCAGCATGGCGTCCCCAAGCATGCCCCCGCTCAAACCAGCCCATAAAGAGCCAGGCGTAAGCGGGAGCAAACCTAGAACCCATAGCCGTCCCCTGAATCTGATCAAACCACTCCGAGTCGTGTAAGGAAATTGTTTTTGATAAAATGATGTTCGTCATTTCCAGAAGGACCTCGTTATGCAAAAAATGATCTGCTGTTCTTTGACCTAGGAAATGTTGTAGTGCCTGAATTCCAAACTCTTTTTAATACACGTATATAAACTGGTCACGTCAAGGGTGACAAATATGAGGCTTTCGGACCAGGTAAGACCCTCGAATTTGCCCAGCATGTCCTTCGTGTCCTTAATATAAGCTGGAAGGTTTTTGACCAAAGGTTGGATATAGTGGTCAACATACTCCGAGAGTCTTTCAGTAGGTGAATTGACCCCCGAAATGATGGGACGGCCAGGTGGAAATGGGCCTCCCTTGTGTACTTTGGGCAATATGTATATGCAAGGGGAAGTTGGTTTTTGTACCATTAAATATCTGCACTCATCCTCGCTCAATAAGCCATTGTCTCTCCATTCCATTAGTCTCATATTGATGTGTATGCTCAGAGTCTTAGTGGGATTACCCGGTAATTTTGTGTAGCATGAGGTGTCTGATAGCTGCCGTTCAATCTCCCCCATATAGCTTGTTCTTTCCATGATCACGACATTACCCCCCTTATCTGCTTCACGGATAACTATGGAGGTATCAGACTTAAGTTTCCTTAATGCTTCATTTTCACCTGCCGTTAAATTGTACTTTCTTTGATTCCCAAATCTTATACAAACCCTGTGTGACTTTATCTCTAAATAAGTCTATATTGGGGTGTGTACCACATGGAATATATTTAGATTTAACTCTTAACCCACTGTCCAATGACACATCTTCCGAGATATCCAATTCATTTCTGATCAAGTCTGGTTCAATTGGAGTTTCAAACTCAACAGACATCATTGTTTGCAAAACATTTATTTCATTTACAGTATGAGGGTGGGACATACTCCTCAGATGGTTTAATACATGTAGATGGGTTGCGAGAGAAATGATCCTTTAGTTTTAATAGTCTAACAAATTTTGACAGGTCCACAAATACATCAACATCATTGCCCGTTTGATTAGGGCAAAACCCAAGTCCCTTACTTAGCACAGAAATGTCATCAACCGATAATGTTTTTTCAGAAAGATTAATTATCATCAGTTCCTGGGTCCCCAAAACATCATTCTCATTTAGTCCCTTGTGTTCCCTGTTTTCCTGGAACGAGTCAACCTGCCCACTGGTTCCTGCTTTGTCTTTTTGTTGGTCTTGTTTGTACTTCTGCCATCTCCTCCCCCCCCCTTCTGGTCTTTGATCCTTTGGTGCTGCCTTTGCCCCCAGTCTTAGTCTCTCCATTTCTAATAAAAAATTTGATCTATTTTCAGTCCCATTTGTTCCTGTGGATTCCTCCGAGATTACTGAACTGGTCACAGAGGACACAGAAGTAACACTACTAGCCGGAGTCAAATCCAAAGTGTCCTCACGTGGTCTTTTTCCCTCTCCTGGGACTTTAACATTATCGTATTTATGCGAGAACGTGTATACTCTCCCATCCCTGTAATCTTTATCATCCCTTTTGATCTTTTTTATCTTTTTGTCCCTCCGGTATAGCTGATGACTCTCTAGGATTTCATCTAGGATAGCATAGTTTTTCTTTACCGCATCCTTTAGTTCTGAAGCTGAGATCTCTTTCTCTATTTCTTCTATTTCTTGCTGCAGCTTGGTACCCTTTTTTTCAGCATTTTTTATAAGTATACGCATCATGTTAAATGATGCATTGCGTAGGTTTCCCTCCCAATCCTCAAGTGACTCTTTATCCAAGTCTTCAAAGGTCGGAAAAATCAAAATTCTAAGGCCCCTTGGTATCTTTTCATTTTCAATATATTTTTCCAGGGTGGTACAGTCCCACCATCTGGACATCTCATGTTTTTTTCAATTTTTCCAACCTTTGAAACTTAGACTTCAGGCCCTCTAATTTGGGGGCAGCGCTACCCCCACCTAACGGTTTGGAACTTTGGGCAAATAGGTCTTGGGCTAGTTCTTGTCTTCTATCTTTGAATCCCGGCATCTTTAAATGTCAATGTCCCAGGAGCAAAGGAAAATTCTATTAAAGAATTGTTTTCAAAATTGGTTATCTACAGTGAAAAGAAGGGCTGAATAGTGCTATTTGAGGGGTTTAAAGCATATGCAAACAAAAGGGCATAAAAACACCCAACAGTGGAGCCCTCTATAGACCAGCACCTAATCTGCTATCCCTTGTATATTTGTATCCCTATATGGTTGCTAGGGGTGTGTGTGCACACTGAAACGCACCCACTGTTACAATGCAAATCCCCAAAGGGGACCTAACAGTTTCAAAACACAAGCACAGGCGCACCACACATCAAAAGAACAGGGAAAGCAATAATATAATCATTTCCCACATCAAGATTATTAAAAAAATAATTCATTTTTATTCAAAGATTGTAATCATTATCATTTCTTTTTAAAACACAGAATTGTAAGTACAATTTGGTCTTGAAAGCACAGCCGACGCGTTTCGTCCTAGAAGCGGACTTCTTCAGGGCTGTTTAAACAAAAACACATAAATATACATAAAAATACACATTAAAAGTCTATATGTAACCCAAGACTTTACATACTGCAAATTCCATAGATACAAATGTTTATAATTTTCTTGCATCAATGTCATCTTATTTCCTTATCTACATCTAACATATACAGGGATGTATAAGTAAACTAAATATGCCAATTGTCTATACACCAGTGTTACCATGTTTAGGGGTGAAGCACATGCACTTTATCACTGGTAGCAGTGGTAAAGTGCTCAGAGTCCTAACGGTAACTAATTGGATTAAGCAAAAAGGCAAAAGGTTTAGGCAACCCTTCAGAGAAGGCCATTTTCCAACAGAAGCAATAGGGTGTTCCTCAACAACTTGAAAGACGACATCTTGTTTTATGTGTAATTATCATTTTGTCGGGTATAGGGGTCGTTACCCGTATGGAAGGCATAAAGAAAACGACTAATGATCGAGTTCCACACGTTTTATTGGTTTATGCACACGGGCCAGTGATAATATAGGAGGTTTCCTTATTGGGCTGTTTCCGTCGTCACCAAGAGTCTTTCAGAGGTTGGGGACTTCGTTCTTGTTCTCTCCTCCTTCCTGGGTTTCGGTCTCAGTTTAGGGAGCAGCCCGGATGCAAATGAAAAAATAAAAAATAAAAAACCCACAAAAAAACATTGGGTTAGGGATTGAGGAAGTCAGTACTTCCTTATTCAGGGAACAGAAGTGAGGGAAGTATTCACCGCTAGTCTGTCACCCGGTGGACCCCTACATGACCTCCCTCTTTACGTAGCCCTCCCTCTCCCGTGCCCCGTGAACCCTTGAAATGTCGCCCGTACCTTAGCAAGCCACCCTCTTCCTAGAGAGTGGCTGGGCGACGCGCGGTCCTGTTGGCCTCCCGGCGGGAGCTCCTCGTGAACAGCAGCGACTCTGGATTTGGCATCCTTCTCCACGGGAACTCCTACGGTCTCCTCCGGTATCCCGCTTCCGTCTTCTCTGGCAGTCCACGCCACGAACTCTTCTTTTCTGGGATTTTCCGCTTCCGTGCTCCTTCGGAGGTCCGACACTCTTGTGTTGCCCGTCTGCTCTTCTGATAGGTTGGTGTTGGGTGACGTCACGGGCCGTGCCCCCACAGTTTTTTCTTGATGTTTCTTAAAGGGCTCCAGACCTACCTGCACAGAGGGGGATATGATGTCCGTAAATGTGCTGTCCGTGTCACAGGGCAGTAGTGTCCGTAGTTCGTTATCGGACTCGTGACACACGTCCCCCCCCCTAGATTTCCCCGATTGGGGGCAAGCGAAAACAGGTAATCCGCATTGCCTTGTTCGGTACCTTTATGGTGATGTACCTCAAAGCGGAAGGGCTGAAGTGCCAGAAACCGGCGAAGGACCCTATCATTAGCACCCTTATTTCTCTGGAGGCAGGTGAGGGGAGCATGGTCGGTATACAGTATAAAAGATCTTCCTTCTAGGTAGTACCTGAGCTTTTCTACACTCCACTTCAGGGCCAGACACTCCTTCTCTATGGTGGGATACGCTGTTTCTCTAGAGAAGAGTTTTCTACTTATATACAGGATAGGAAGTTTCAACCCCTCATTATCCGGTTGAGAAAGAACAGCTCCTATTCCCACCCCTGAAGCATCTGTCTGAAGAATGAATGGTTTCTGAAAATTCGGAGTGAGTAATACAGGTGATGTGGTCAAAGAAGTCTTCAGAGCCTTGAAGGCCTGGATTTCTTGTTCTGAGGGGTTCATGATGCGATTAGCTGTAGTGGACTTTTTGAGTAGGTCAGTAAGGGGGGGGGGGTGGCTGTCTGGTAAAACAGGGGAACTAACCACCTATAGTAACCGACAAGGCCAAGGAAAGCCCTCATCTCTTTTTTTTGTAGTGGGAAAGGGGGTGTCTTGGATGGCCCTCACCTTCTCTGATTGTGGTTCAATGAGTCCTTTTCCCAACAAGTACCCTAGGAATTTGACCTTCTGAAAGGCAAATTTAGATTTCTTAGCTTTGATGTGAAGGTTGGCGTCCCTCAGTTCAGTAAAGATGGCCAAAAGGTGGGACTGATGTTCTTCCCACGTTCTGCTGAACACAATAATATCGTCCAGATAGGCCGTTGAATTCCCAGAGTGGCTTTTCAGGAGGGCGTCCATAAGTCTCTGAAAGCTAGCGGGGGCACTATGAAGGCCGAAGGGCAATACTGTGAAATGAAATAGGCCATCAGGAGTTGAGAATGCTGTCTTTTCTTGGTCTGCTGGATGGAGAGGGATCTGCCAGTAGCCTTTGGTGAGGTCAATGGTAGATATACATCGAGCCTCACCCAGGTGCTCAATTAACCTCATCCACTCTGGGAAGGGGATACCCGTCTTGTTTAGAGATGCGATTTACAGCTCTGAAATCAATACAAAAACGGGTGCTCCCATCCAGTTTCGGGACCAGAACGATTGGTGAACACTGGTTGCTCTTGGAGGGTACCACCACTCCCATTGCTAGCATATCCTCCACCTCTTTCCGTAATGCCACGCGGCGAGCCTCGGGGACCCAATAGGGTTTTTGTTTGACTACAACACCGTCAAGGGTAGGTATTGAATGAGTAGTTAAGGAGATTTTGCCCGGTTGATTGGAAAAAATGTCGGAAAACGAGCGTAGAAGAGCTTGTAATTCTGCTTTCTCCTTCGTATTCAATTCGGGACTATATACGGTCTCATGGACTGTGGTTTGCGCTTGAGCAACAAAGGAAACGCTACAAGGCTTTTTGGGGATCGGACCAAACCATTTCTTTAATACATTAACGTGATAATTTGAGTTTTTTTAGGGGAAAGATGTAGTAGGTAAGTAGTCTTTCCGATTTTTCTTACAACCTCAAAAGGACCCTGCCATTCTTTTCTTAGTTTGTGTGAGGAAGAAGGACCAATACCCAGTCACCAAACTGAAAATACCTTAACTTTGTCCCTTTGTCATATTGTTGTTTGTGTTGCTTTTGTGTCCTTTCTAGATTGTCTTGGGCTAAAGCTCTCTGTTTGTGAAGTCTCACCTTCACCTGATTCGCGTAATCTAGTAGGGCTTGTGCTTCAGAAACACCCTGTTCTTCCCAACTTTCTTTCGTAATCTCTAGGAGGGTACGCGGCCGCCTCCAAATAAGAGTTCAAATGGAGAGACACCCAAGCTGGACTGGACTGTGCTTCACAGAATGAATACCGCCAAAGGAAGAAGCTGATCTCAATCCCTCCCATCCACGGACAAGAGTTTCTTTAACGTGAGCTTTAAGTTCCCGTTATACCGTTCTACATAGCCGTCTGTTTGGGGATGGTATACTGATGTTTTTATGTGTTTGATATCTAATTTTTGAAAAACGTGGGTAGAGAGCGCACTCTAATTCAACAAAAACAACTATTTTGAAACGCTATGCGTGCTATGCTGCCAATATGCCTGCAGTGCATATGTGAAAAATGAATTGAAGTGGCCTAGACCCTGAATGGTGACTAGGAAAATTTGAATGAGGCATATACATGGGCGGGTGTTTATGCTCAACAATGTTTTAAAAAGAGAAATAATCAAACATCTTCAGAGGAAAGTGTTGTCTCGGAATCCGAAATCAACATAACTAGAACACCTCATAAAAGTACAGAAACCACAAAAAGAACTTGAAAACCATCAGATGAGATTACCTCTGCCACCACTTCCAGCGCCTCCTCTTTTTTTAGAAAGAGGCAAAGATCCAGATCGACCACCAGAACAAACTCAAGACAAGAACAAAATCCCGAGTGGATTGTCAAAACCAGGAGAGGACAAGAAAAAAGCAAGAAGGGCCTGAGGAGTCAAACAAAAGTCTCATAATTAACATTACTACAGTTAATCTAACAAAATTTTAAGAAAAAGTTTTTTAAACAAAGGGACATCTTTTGTTAGCACGTATAACACCACTGAATTAGAAACTGAAGTGGCATTCTATAAGTTCATGAGATTGTTAAGACTCGGGAATTTTTTCACGAATATCTGTCCCACAGAATCCATTGAAGAAACATCACCATTCACCTTCAAACCATAAAGTTCATTTATGGCACCAGTATCTCATACAACTCTAGATACTTTTGAACTTCTTGTCAAAAAAGATTTGAAAACCATTCATTGGTCTAAAAAAAATTAAAAACTTAAGCAGAGCTGAATACAGTGCACTGTCAACATTAGCAAGAAATTCACGTATTACGTTTCAAAAAGCAGACGAAGGAGGTGGTCTTGTAATGATGGACACTAAATATTATGACAAAGTCATTGAACATGTCAACAACAGGGCAATTTATGGACATCTTGCCCAGGATCCTACCGCGGAAATTATGAAAACTCTTAATCAAATCTTAGAAAAAGCAGAAGAACTTAACTGGATAGATTTGCCAACAAAAAAATACCTCACTAATCATTTTCCACGGAGACCGAAAATTTACTTACTGCCTAAAATACACAAAAGTCTGGTGGATCCCCCGTTCAGACCGATTGTTTCAGGATGTGAATCAATTTTTGAAAAACCAGGACGATACATTGATACTTATTTACAACCATTCGTTCAGAATTGGGGAACTTGTATAGAAGACTCTACGGATTTCTTGCGAAGTCTAAAGTCTGTCAGTCAAGAATCAACTAGACACTGAATTTTATGCACTATTGATGTGGTAGCCCTTTACACTTCTATACCGCATGCCAATGGACTTGAAGCAGTCGAATAGGCTTTACTCAGACAAGATAACTTAGACGCACCTAAAATCTTCATTATTCAATTGCTGGAATTTTGTTTACAGCATAGTTACTTTCTTTGGAAAGGAGAATTCTACAATCAACTCAACTGAACTTCTATGGGTTTTCCCGGAGCACCAGCTTACGCCAACACATTTATAGCCAAATTTGAAAACAATTTCATTCTCTCAGATTCTACTTGGCAAGATGGATTAGTGTTTTTCCGCCGATATATAGATGACATTTTCCTCATTTGGAACAAATCAGAAACAGCTTTGATTAATAACATACGAACACTCAATTTAATCGATTCAAGAATTCAATTTTCTCACACCATTAGTAAAAAGGCACTCTCCTTCTTGGATATTTGGATTAACATTGAGTCTGGAGAAAGTAATACTAGTGTCTTTAAAAAACCTACAGACAGAAATAATGCTTTGTTGTTCAACAGCTTTCACCCGCCATCCTTAATAAAAAATTTACCGGTATCTCAATTCATCAGAACTCGCCGGATCTCGTCCACAGAGAAAGATTGTGAAGAAACATGGGAACAACAAATAAAGAATTACACCAAAAGAGGATACCCTAGAGATCTTTTACAAGAACAATTGAACAAAGTTAAAAACTTGTCCCGGGATAATCTATTGACTAAGACCACAAAACCAAAGAATACACGCACAGTATTTGTATCCAAATACTCTACAGCATCAACCGCCATTAAGAAGATTATATACAAAAGATGGGATTTACTTGAATCGGAAACGGATTTTAATGGGTTATTTCATGAGAAACCCCTGTTTGCATACACTAGAGCCCATAATCTGAAGGAAATGTTATCTAAAAAGAGTAAACTTCCCACAATTATTGAATCAACAACAATTTCTAAATATGGTACATACAAATTCTGGAATTGCATTCACTGCAATAATGTAATTACAGGAGATCTCCTTTTGCACCCTCGCACGGGCGCTAAAATCAAGATTTACAGCAGGACGATGTGTAATTCGGAAAATGTGGTTTACGCCATAAAATGCCCATGCGGATTGTTATATGTGGGCAAAACGTAAAGGAAAATGAAAATAAGGCTGATTGAGCACAAAAGCAAAATCCACACAAAAAGCACAACGTCAAGTCTAGCTATACATTGGGAAGAACAACATCACAACATAACCCAGTTAAAATTTCAAATTATAGAACAATTACAAAGGAGTCCTGATCGAGATAATTTGAAAAATCTACTACAAAGGGAAGTTTTTGGGATCAAGAAATTGCAGACGATAATACCGTACGGGTTAAATGACAAATTGGAAATGGCATGTTTTTTATAAATATACATACCATCTGAGGAATCGCCATGGGCCCCGCACGCGATATTTAAACAGGCATGGATTACACAGTCGTACACGTACATTTACAACACAGAAATGATGACACCTGATTACATAATTCTCAATTTGATTTATTTGTTGTAAGGCACAGTGTTGGAATTTATCATGAAACATAATCAAACCCTTGGTTTAACATTTTTGATGCTTTACTGTCTTTTTCTACAGATTGTGTTACACACGCACTTTGAACACGAGTTTTTGTTTCATAAACAGTGATTGTCTCACAGTATTTCTCAAATGTAATTCTCTTATAATGCAATCCCTTTCATACATATATTCCTCCAGGCACTTTAGTGGTGGGTACGGCCCGTTTAAGTTTCACAGTCGCAATATCAATATTTTGTTTTACATCTGGGATTTGGTCTGTTTACAGTTTTTATTTAGTTACCATTGTCCTCATGAGTCAGTTTTTAGTGTTAGGTTTATCGACATACTGGTGGATTCAAGTTTATCTTGGAAGCGTTTAGAGCTCGTCATTGTTTTTCACGTGACCCGGTGTGAGAGATTGCAGGGCGAACTCACAAGCATGGCACCATGGAAGGGCTCTGGTCGGAACATACAAAGCAATCCCCGCCATCAGGAAGAGCCGGACTGTAGCGAACTACGATACCCATACACCTCTCCTGTCTATCCACAGACGGGAACCGAGGACCCGGAAGGGGGCGGGGTTGACCCCGGAAGTTCAATCCGATATCCAATGAAAGGAGAAGGAGAAAGGACGACGGCGTCGCGGACCAAAGGCGGGAGAGCAGAAGGTTATCAGGACGAGCGGAAAGAAGAAGACGGATCCGGAACAAGGACGACGGAAGGAGAAGACGCGTACGAGGACACCCTGAAAGAAGATAGCGCGGACGCAGATCCAGAAGAATGGTGGTGTGAGGAGTGGTGGTGCCTGCCGGAGGATGCTGGGGAGCGGCCGCAATTCTGGAGAGTTGCGGCGGAGCCGGTGAGTGAGACCGTCCCAAGGGCTTAATGGCTGGGGCTCCGTGGAAGGAGGGAGGGAAGTGATTACAAGAAGAGGTCTGAGTGGGAGGCTGGAGGGACAAGAAAGCTGCTCTTTTGTCACCCTCAGTATTGGCTGCACGGCACTTGCCCTACGCAGATAGCTCCGTATACTCTTGTTTTACCTTGTTAAAAACCTGGTACCTCACTGATTCCTCACACCGCTAATCTAGGTATAGCGTAATAACAGAAACGGGACCAGGTAAAACGTCAGACGAGTCTTGCTGGTTTTTGCATCCTCTGTCCCTTTTTCTGCCCTTCCCCTTCACGACCCTTCAGATGATAGACGCTGAACAACACTTCGTGGTGTGGTGACGGTGATACTAAAAGCCGAAGCAAAAGTTAAAATCATAACTGACGGCTCCCTCTCTTTTCCTCCTATGAGCCTCCGGGAAGACGGCCGCGACAAGGACGAGGAAATACCTGGCACGTCAAGTTCTACATCCCCATCGGACTCGGCCAGAGCACTCGCAGGACGGGAACCAGAAGGGACACTTTCCTCCAGATCTCTCTTGTCCAACAAACAAAATAAAACTCTTTCTTTTGGCAAATACATACAGCCTCCTCGCCTGCTTATCAAACCTGCCCTCCCACACCCTGTTTAAACCTTTTTTTCAAAAAAAGTTTCTTGAGAGAGTTAATTCATGTACGCTTCATTTAAGAAGCTTTGCTTAGTCCGCTTTCAGTGTTGATCTTGTCATCACGTCACAGTTGGAACCAGGAAGTCTCTTCTCGGTTACGAAATCCGTGGTTTAGCGTTATACTAACGGTTACCTGACGCTCTATATTTCGTGATAGACACGCTTCGGTAAGCATAGCCTGTAGCTTTTATACAGAAAACGGCTCTATTGGTTTGTCGTTTCACCGGACCTAGGAATAATCTAGGCTTATGTATGTTTTAGACGCCATCAAACATTTGGTGACCTGAGAAAATCCCCAGCTACTGGTGTTACAGCTTTTCACTGCCAAACGGTCGCTTTTCGATTCACATTAACTCATGTCATGCGGTGAGTTTTCTTCAGTTTCATGTAATATTGAGAGCACCATGGCTTTATAGAGTGGCTTTCCTCAAAGGGCGCCTGTTACGTTTTCAGGTTACACAGATTGTGAACATGATTTGGAAATATTGAATAGTCGGCAGTTTAGTCATCAGGTACGTGCTTGAATTCACTATAAGGGTTTTGATCGCGTTCTCCGTTGTTGTACCTTCGGTTTGGACAAATGAGAATTTTGCATTTTATTTTCTGTTTCCTCTTTAGAGTGAAGGATTGATCTTGTGGTATTAAGATAGTGAGTGAAAATTGTGTACACGCGTGTCCACAGCACTTTGGTGGAGGGAGCACGCTATGCACATACACTACAGAAACATTTCACATTTCATCTGAATTCAAGTGTTCATTGGTTGAGAATAGTCTCCTTTTTCTTCTCTTTCACAGAATACCCCTGACGAAGGGAACCTGAGTCGCGAAATGCATTGGGTTTCTACGCCACAATTACTATGTGATATGCAAGAATAATTTTATGTGAAAAATGATCATGTGATATTTATATTTTTGTCAATCAAGAGTTAATATGTTTATTATGTTTACATTTTGATGCTATAAAATGATTAATAAATTGTATTGAAAGTTTGAAAATATTCATCAGCTGTGCAGTCCTAGTTACCATTCAGGGTCTAGGCCACTTCAATTGATATCTAATTGTTTACACACTTCCTTCATAAGACTGGATACGAAAGGCGTGCCCTGGTCCGTGAGTATCTCTCTTGGAAACCTCATTCTTGAAAATACCTTGATCAGCTTCTTTGATCTTCTTTGATATGGTTGTGGTAGTGGCTGCCCTTAAGGGAAGGGCTTCAGGGTATCGAGTAGCGTAATCTACGATCATTAGGACATATTGGTGTCCTTTAGCGGAGTTAGGAAGGGGTCCTATTAAATCTATCCCGATACGTTCAAATGGGCGCCCAATAATGGGTAGAGGCTTTAAAGGTGCTTTTCGAGGGATGGATGCGTTTCTTTTCTGACATGTATCACATTCCTGGCAATACTTTTTAATCTGTAGATAAATGCCAGGCCAGTAAAAGTGATCTAAGATCGCTTTACTAGTTTTTTCAGCCCCCACATGTCCTACCAATAGATGGGAATGGCCCAAAAAAAGGACGTGATCCCTGAAACGTGGGTACTAACAACTGAGGTTCGGCCCCTTCCTTGGCGATCCGGTATAGGAGCCCCTTTCGCTCCTCAAAAGAAGGATAGCTTCTCTTTTGGTTGTTCTTTATTTCCTGTGCTTTCTGCCGTGCATGTCTAAGGGATGCATCATTTAATTGAGGCCCCTTGAAATTCTTATCCATAGCCCGGGGTTCTGAAGTTAGCAGGGTGTCATGAGGGTTCTCTGACGGGGTTCCTGTTTTAAGGGCACTGGCTAAGATGAGGGAAAAACAGGGATTATCCACCCCTAAAATCAATGGCTCAGGAAGGGATGGAAGAACCCCAACAGTGATAGCTGCCTGAGCCTCTGCTGTGAGCTACGGTGCCAAATAAAAAGGCCAGCGAATGGTGAGCCACCCACTGGCCCTAGCTGCTCTTTCACAGTTCAAAAAGAACGCTATGTGGTCCTCTCCAGGTACATATTTTTGAAGCGGGATGACAGTACAAGGTGGGGCAGGGCCTCTCCCTTGTCCCAGGCCCATCAGAAGTTGGTTCTGCCCTTCTGCCAATTTGGTCATATTGTCCGCCTGGGCCTGCATAGCTGCTGAGAAGGGTGCCCTGTCCAATTCAGCCTGGTTGGTGCTTCTTTCAATGGCCCATTCTAATTTGAATTGGCCTTCCTTTAACTGGTATATAAGATTCTCCATTGTGTAGCTATGGAGGCTTTGCCGGCATTCTCCACCACTTGTCGGGTATAGGGCTCGTTACCCGTATGGAAGACAAAAAGAAAACGACTAATGATCGAGTTCCACACGTTTTATTGGTTTATGCACACGTGACAGTGATAATATAGGAGGTTTCCTTATTGGGCTGTTTCCGTCGTCACCAAGAGTCTTTCCGAGTTTGGGGAGTTTGTTCTTGTTTTCTCCTACTTCTTGGGTTTTGGTCTCGGTTTAGGGAGCAGCCCGGATGCGAATAAAGAAAACACAAAAAAACCCACAAAAAAAATGTCGGGTTAGTGATTGTGTAAGTCAGTACTTCCTTATTCAGGGAACAGGAGTGAGGGAAGTATTCACCGCTAGTCCGTCACCCGGTGGACCCCGTCGTGACCTCCCTCTTTACGTGGCCCTCCCTCTCCCGTGTCCCGTGAACCCTTGAAATGTCGTCCGTACCTTAGCAAGCCACCCTCTTCCTAGAGAGTGGCTGGGCGACGCGCGGTCCTGCTGGCCTCCCGGCGGGAGCTCCTCATGAACAGCAGCGACTCTGGATTTGGCGTCCTTCTCCACAGGAACTCCTACGGTCTCCTCCGGTATCCCGCTTCCATCTTCTCTGGCCGTCCACGCCACGAACTCTTCTTTTATGGGATTTTCCGCTTCCATGCTCCTTCGGAGGACCGACCCTCTTGTGTTGCCCGTCTGCTCTTCTTGATGTTTCTTAAAGGGCTCCAGACCTGCCTGCACAGAGGGGGATATGACGTCCGTAAATGCATTGTCCGTGTCAAAGGGCAGTAGTGTCCGTAGTTCGTTATCGGACTTGTGACACATTTACACATCATAAACACACAGGCTCTTTTCAGAGGCAACCCTTTCCCAAACACTGGTTCGTTTTTGTTTTCAAATCCCTTTTTTAATTTCTCATTTGGATCTGCAAATCCGTTCCATATCTCCAACGAGAAGCACACATTTAACAACCAAAAGCACTCATTCAAAACAACAACACATTTAATACAGTGGGCGTGAGTGACTGTATAGGTGTGTGAGTGTGTGCAAGTGTATGTTTGTATGTATGTATCTATGTATGTATGTGGGTGTTTGTGTGGCTCTGTGAGTGGACATCTGAGAGGGAGTATGATCTGTGTGGGTCTGTGAGTGGCTGTATGAGTAGTTTTGTGGGTATGTGACTGGGTGTGTGAGTATGTGAATGAGTGTGTGAGGGTGTGTCAGTGGCTGTGTGGGTGTATGAGTGGTTTTGTAGATCTGTGACTGTGTGTATAAGTGGGTGAGTGTGTAAGTGACCTTGTGGGTCTGTAAGTAGATCTGTTGGTGGTTTTGTATGTCTTTGAATGTGTGTGTGAGTAGTTGTATGAGTGGGTGTGTGCAGGGCAGTGTCGATCTGTGACTAGGAGTGTAAGAAGCTGTGTGGGTCTGTGCGTAGCTGTGTGGGTCTGTGCGTGGCTGTGTGGGTCTGTGACTGGGTGTGAGTGCTTCTGTGGGTATGTGAGTGGATTTTTAGGTGTGTGGGTGACTATGGGTTCTTGAGGGGTTGTGAGTAGGTGTGCGAGACGCTGAGAGTCTGTGCATGGCTGTGTGAGTCTGAGTGGATGTATCAGTGACTGCATGAGTGGGTGTATGTGTTTTTTTAAATTGGGGTCTGGATCTGCAGGTCTGCCGCGGATTCACAAGGGGCCAAGCTGGGCAAGGCAGTGGATCTGCAGATTGTTTTAGGACAATTTCTGGCCCATGAGGGATCCCTCACAGACCCCTACATCAGTCCCTTGGGGTCATGATACCTCTGTCTTGACCACTTATATCCTTTTCAGATGTTATCCCCCCAGGGGCACCATGTCCCAATTGACAAAATGGCAACCACATTTTTTCTTTCAGGTTGCAGTTTGCCAATCATGTTATTGCCGTTGACGCGTGGGTCCTCATTTCTAGATATACATAAATCTTTGTTCTTCAATCACTCAAACTACTGAACAGATTTACTCTAAATTACAAAAAGCACTCTTTTTGTACCAAGATCTAGCTTTCTGCCGAATGTGGTGTAATTCTTTTCAGCAGTTCTAGCTGTATTTGTGTCTAAAATCTTTATGGGAAATTGCATGGGGAAAAAGTGATGTGGGACCGCTCTTTTTTTTCTTGCTTCCTGCTAGACCAATCTCCCTGAATCTTTCCAGACAGCAGCCGAAGTGAACGGCGTACCAGTTTTGAAAGATTTTTAAAGATTCGCCGTATGGGGCCAAAGTTATTAGCAAAACTCAAAATGTTTTTCCTGTGGAAACTAGGTCCTAACTATAACTACCTACTGGCAACAGCCAGTAGGTAATATATATACATGTGTATGTGTGTATTTGTAAATATGGATATAAAGAGAGCAATAAGAATCAAAAATATATTCTAAAAATGTTACTTTTCTCACCCCTGGTAAATATTATGGCTGCTATTCTTCTTATTTTTCTGTTACCAATAATATTTTATGCACTAGGATAGGATTTTGATTTTAAAATAAATCCATAGAATATACCCCTTGTTTCTTAGTGTTCTCATGAGTTTGCCTTTCCCTGATGAAAGAGGGTTTGAATTCCACTAATCATCCCTGTACTACATCTCAGGATTGGTCATGTAACTGAAACGCATCTCACTCAAATATTGCTCAGTTGGGTTCCAGGGTGATTGCAGTGTACTTGTACTTTTCTCTTAGCCTAGTATCGATTTGGACACAGAGAGGAAAAAGTACCTTTGAATTTGAAGTCGAAGACCTTTATTTAAGAGGTGTTTTAAAAACGTGGTTACTTGATCCTTGGGTGAGGTAGAAGTAGTGATCTAAAAGAACTTGCTGATTAGAATACCTCTTCACTTAAACAATGGCTCCTACTTTGGTGCACTGTAGTGTACCCATTAGAATAGAACAGTTCATGCTCCCAAGTTATTTGAAATTACAGCCATCATAGAGAATATATTAAAATCGTAAAATGACTAATAGCGTAAGACGGTTCTAGAAAGGATGGCACACTGCTCGTGAATGGAGCAATGACATGTGTGCGTTATTTATTTTGTGATCAACTTGCATTCTCTTGTCAATGTAGGTATGCCTTTATTTACATAATTGGAAATAGGAGTGTCATTATCCTCAGGTTGACTACTCAGTAATAGTCTTTGAGTCCAGTTTTCCTGTTTTTAAGGCCAATGCAATGTACAGTTGTCTTACATTCCATTCCAGGTTTTCTTCCACTTAGTCTGTGGCATTAAGATAAACAGTCTGATATTCCAGTCTAGGTATTTAATCCACCCAGTCTGTGATTTTCAGGTACACAGTCTCTATGACATGATCTTTTTAGGGAAGTGTCTTGTACTTTGAGCCTCTCTTCTAGGTTTTCAGCACCCTTATTAATCCTGAACAAGATAAGGGGGCAGTTAGGTGTTTTTTTCCCACCTTGCTTAATAAGGAACAAGATTGAGTTGGGAGGCTTTCTGTCACATCCATCCATAGCATTTCATGGACATACCACGATGCCTGATTTCTATACCCTAGGAAACTTAATGACACTGTCAGCTCTCCGTATGCATTTGCTATACCAGTAGGTAATCCTATCTGTTCTCTGTTATTGCTCTATGATAGGCCTGAAAAAAGGTGACCAAGCCACTTTTCTAGGGAGACTCTGCCCATGGACCTTTCTGAAAGCAAGGAACTAGATTAGGACATCTAGTTGGTGTTTTCTTGTAGTTGTGTTGTTGATAGTCCCTGGACCTCACATGCGCGTTCTCTCCAAAGGAGTGGGCCCACTCCCTGACCCTCCCTTGACACTGTTGCCCCAACCCCGGGGCTTGACAGATGCAGGTAGGTATACAACAGATCCAGGTTTGTCCACATGTGCATCCCCTCGTGACAATGTATCCATTCCAGCAGAGATTCTGCTTGGAGTCGAGGCTTCTGAGACGTAGGACAATATGTGTCTGAAGTGCTCTTTAACATTATTAAGCAAGTAAAATCCAGATTAACACATTTTAGTAATGTTTACGATTTTCTTCATATCCATATAAACAGTAGTTTTTGTTGATCGCTAGGGAATATAGCAGCCTGCTGCATACCAGTGCAAAACATATTTGTATTAGAATATTTTGTGCCTATTTTTCTTCCACTAATTAATGAAACAAAAAAAGGAAATGCTTTTTATTAGACTATAAATATAGATTAATGACTGTGCATGAAATTATAAGTTGCTAATAATGTGAGTTGTATAGATATGTTATGATCATTTCTTTGTAATTTTTATTCAGATAGTAACGGTTTGGAAAAACGTCAGAAGCAGATTAAAGATTTAACCCAGAAACATTTAGACGAGTATGCCAAAGGAGGGCTGCGTACGTTGTGTATAGCCAAGAAGGTATGCTCTTATGAAACCTACATTTTGTTGTATTTCGGTTAGGGGAGCCTCTTGCTACGAACACAGCAAAGCTGTCATGTTGCATGAATGCATTATTTTAACACAGGCTTTTATTTTCCCATCCACCTCTCTTTAATCCATTGTAGAGTACAATACTACTTTAAAAATCTGAGCAATGCATGAGATTAAAAAGCTTTCTTCACAATAAGTAACTATGGTGGTTATAAGCAGTGGTAATGTTTTGAAAATGTAAACCCACACATGCGTTCTGTCCTCCATTCAATAATAAGTCAATACCCTAGTTTGAAATGTTTTAAATCGGAAAAGAATATCCTATAAAGGAAAGGTTCTATAGAAATAAAGTCCAGAGATAACATTCATATTCTCTCCATTTTTAGGTCTCGCCTGACCCAGCGCATGCGCTGGTCTGGCGGGACTTATTGAGAGGGCTCCAAAAAGGGCTACCAGGTCAGCCTAGAGCTACAGTGGATGTGCGCGGGCGCCGCGCTTTACCGCGATTACTTTAACTTTAGCGGCCGCGCGGCCGCTTTGATGTTTGAGCGTGATCGCGATCACGTTCACTTTTGCGGCCGCACGGCCGCTTGACATAGCCAATAGGTCTCGCTTTTGGGACCTTATAAGTATTTAGTTATGCACTTATAAGGCCCAAAGGCGAGACCTATTGGCTATACCAATGCTTGTTCTACTTGCATCACAGTCCTACAAAAAATGTATTACATTGGTATGGGTGTTGACTCAACTAATTGTTAAGTAAGAGTAATAAAAAGAAAATACTGCAATATCACTCATACATGTGGTTAACTTGCTACCAAAAAATCACAAAACACTAACTTACTGGAAACTCCACAATAACTGCAATGACATCATCGAGCCACCCATATCTCGAATTTTCAATTGTTCATCCATTAAGCCAATTTGTATATGTCAAATAACTACTTGTATTAAATAATGGATGACATAAATGTAAGTGATGTAGATGGGTTGATAACTTTTTTACTTGTAAGCCTCATGCGTTCAGCTAAACATTTGCAAAAAATATTAATTGAAATTACAGAAATCGTCATGGCTTGTTTTTCAACTACTTCTCTAACTGATTTTGAATAAAATCTATTCTAAATGGAAACATAACTTTTATTTGAACGTATTTAAGTATCTCTTGGAAGCACAAACCGTATTCCGATTATGCCGAACCATGTTAATTAGCCACATTTTCAAGTGATATAATAGCTTTTAGGATGTTTTTTTTTTTTCTACAAAGGAATTCAAAGGTTTTGGACTATGTTAACACTTTAAACTATTAGGTTTTCGCCCTCATTTAGCAAGAAACTTGTGCAAAATCCTGATGTCATTGAGTATCAAAATGATTGGGTGTGGAAATAAAAATGTATATGAAAAAGTACATGCTGTTTCGTGGTATTTAAATATCTAACCGTATCCTGAAAATAGGCGTATGCAATGAAGGGAAACGCATTATTCTTATGAATATTAATTGGAATACGAGATATAGTAATACAAGATCTTACAATGCAAGAGCGTTGCCCTTAGTCGTGGAAGTACATTTAAGAATGTTTATACCTTTTCTTTTGAGTTTCTGAATGTGCACCAGTGGAGTTTCAAGAGCAGTATGTTACAACAAGAAATTATCGAAGTCCAGTCCAACATCACTTGTGACACTGGCATTAACATGCACCTTGTAATGTATGGTTTAGCGTGTTATCTTTGTGTAATTTACAGAAATCTCAAATTGGGAGTATAGAAATTAAATTGCTGACAGGTCGATTTTGTAATCCTGTCTTTGCCTAGCAGTTTTTTTTTTTTTAGAGAAAATGACCTGTTAAGAGTCAAGGCCACGAGACTGGCAGCTCTTGTAAAATTGCCCAAAAAGATAAACTTCAACAGAAAAATTGAGAGGAGCAGAGAGAGAAATGGTGATTTAGGATTATGGGCTAGAAAGCAGGACTGCGTGGAACACCCAGAAATGTGGAGCATTGTGGGTATTAACAAACACTTCTAAGTCTTCTCCAAGAATTGGTTTAGGACACGTTTCCAGGTTTAGAATGTAAATAGAGTACTCCCAAAAATCGGAGAGAAACAAAATGTATTCTTGGGTTGCGAATAAAAGTTACATGTGCTATTGTACATTTCAGATAAATGTAGTTATGCGGATAGTCTGCTTCAGGACCACTCATAGATTTACAAGTCCAATCCTGAGCAATTCTGTCAATCCTTTGTAAGCCACAAGTCTAAGCGAATCAGTAGTACTTGCTGCTCATTTTACGCGTAAACCTACGATTCATTAGACTTCCTACTTTGATAAAAAGGTTTGTAACTCAACCTAACAGTCTTCAACTAAAGGTACGTAGGGGCGCTAGCTGCCTTTTTCTTTGAACACCTACTTATATTCATATATGAAATGCATTTTCTTGATCCCTGATACTGTGTGTTTTTTCCCATACAGAATACAATTTTAATGCTTATTCCTGTTCCCTTTTTATTGACTTAGACATGCTTCTTGGTAAAGTTGTTCTTTGCGGTTTTATATTTGTTGGTGATGAAATAATAACAAAACCACCTTTGTTGCAAACCATGCACGGTAGCATTCTTTCATGGTTACGGAGTGCGTTTATACTGCGTAGTGCCCAGCCTAGATTCATTGCAAATAGAACACTCCTAGATCGCTTTGACTAATGTAGGAAAGAGAGCCCTTGCTTTGACGTTAAAAGCATTCCGTTCCTTTCAAGGTTATTTACACAGCTGTTGAACAGTACAAAGGAGCGCAGAATCGTTTTTGGTGGTTGGATGCAAGTGGGTTTTAAAAATAGTTCAAACGATCTCCGTATGAGTTGGTTTCGGTTGGTGTTCGGATTCTATACAACAAAAGTCTGGACTAGGTTGCAGTTGGTCTAACATTGTGCCCAATAGTGTTTTTAGTAACCCAAGCATGTAAAACAAATGCTGGAACTGATAACATTTTGTTGGTTATCTTAATAAAGTTGCTAGTTAATTGTATTTTGCCATATTTACTCTTACCTTTTAATTTAGGCTATGACGGAGACCGAGTATGCTGAATGGTTACAGTTACATTTTTTGGCAGAAACCAGCATTGATAATAGAGAAGAACTCCTGATGGATTCTGCAGCAAGACTGGAAACTGGACTGACATTGTTAGGTTGGTAGAAATCACACGTCTGTGACACGTGGCCATTTTCACCATTAAACTTTAGTTTTAAATGGTTGTTACCGCTTTCATTTTTAGGTCTCACTACAGAGAACTTTAAATGTGTGTTTCGTGAGCCTTTGTTATCATTTCTTCAATAAATATAAATAATAATCATGATGTATTAAATAGGCTTTGGGTCAGCCACTTTCAGTCATTGACCTTTGTACATTTGCATGGGAAACAACCTTTACCACGCGGTCCGAACCACACAGTGCCATTACCTTGCACCCTTTGCCACACATTGCCTTTACAACTCAAGCCTTTGCCATGAATATGACTTTACCACGGATGCCTTTACAACGTTGATTAAGTATATTTAAGGTAATTGTGTGTGTGTATAGATATATATTTTTATATTTACCCTGAAAAAAAAAAAGATAAAGTGATGATGATATAGTTAGGTGAATGTCAGTGATAACATTAACGTTTCAAACTAGAAAAAAACACAAATTCACCAGTTCTAGTTGGGGATTGGTCTGCAGGGGTGGCCTACTGCCAAAGAGAGGAGAAAGGAACTTTGTGTGTACTTTTGCTCAACTTGTGAAGGATCTCCAAGGGCTTGGAAAAGAGCTTGCCTCCTGCTGAAGTCTCAGGAACAACAGACTTCACCCCCCAGCTCCCCAGAGTTCTTTGGGAGTGCCTGCTGCTGTTGTTGGGCCTTCTGAGGGACTGCGTGTCGCAAGGAGCTGGAAGCGCGTCTCAAGAAGGAGAAGCGTGGCGCCGTCGGAGCTGTTGTCGTCGCATTGCGTAAAGTGTCTCTGCTGCAGCTGTCGCATCGAGTGGAAGCGTCTCGCATCATCCAGGAAGTGTCTCGCAACGCCGAAGAAGCGTGTCGCCATCGCAGCTGACGCATTGCACCGCATCAAGGAAAGCGCCTCGCATCCACGGAGAGTCTAAAGAATAGGGGGTATACCCATCAATCACCCTCTCATAACCTGGGTAAGGAAAACACAAAATAGAGAAAATGGTATGGAGGAATAAATAAAGCAATGTTTTTGAATAAGGACACTTTTAATTATCCTTTCTTATGTGTATGAATTCACATCTCAATTTTCATTTTTTTGCTGACCATATACAAAAGACATATATTTTACAAAACAAACCCTATATACATAAAGCAACAATACGCTACTGTCCAAACAATAAATTTTTGATTGAGAATCCACCTTTCAATAGTGTGGACATCCCAGAGGGCATATACATTGCATAAGGAAAACCATATCTCCACCAGTTCAAAAGCAATGTACAGTTCTTAAATCCCAACTCATTCCAGTTTTTTAGGGGCCCTCTTGTGAATATCGAAATTGTCGACACGGTCGCGTTTCAGCCAATCAATTTCTTTTGGCCTCTTCAGGACAAGGAAAGCAGCAAAAATCTATATAAGGGAAAGCACACCCAGATAACATATACATTCCAAAAAAAAACCATCTAAGCTTGCCTAACAATGTCGCATCCACGGAGGAGCGTGCCGCCGTCGGAGCTGTTGTCGTCGCATCACGTAAAGGGGCGTCGCCGCTTCAGCATCGCAGTGAGTTGAAGCGTCTCGCAACGTCTGAGAAGAGTGCCGCTGCCAAGGCCGCTGTCGTCGCATCGCGTAAAGTGTGTCGCCGCTGCAGCTGAAGCATCGAATCGAGTCTTCTTACAACATCGGAGAAGCGCGCCGCATCTGAAAGATCTTCACGTCTTTATTTCTTTGCACCAAAATCTTCAACGCATCAACATCGTTGCAATACTTTTGTTTCCCTGCGTGTCGCATCTAAAAGGTACATTGACTTAAAGTGTCGCATTTAAGAACTAAAGAGAACTAAGCAAAATTCTACCATCTAAAGTAACAGTATTGTGTATTTTTGTCGTTTAATGGTCTTGTGGTAAATCTATATACAGAAAACTTATTTTTTATATAAAATCTGTGTGGTGTCCATCTGTAGTGTTTTCACTTGATTACTGTATGTGTTCACAAATGCTTTACACACTGCCTCTGAGATAAGCCTGTCTGCTCGTGCCAACCTACCAAGGGGGTGAGCAGGGGTTATTTTAGGAGTGTACTCCCTTACCCTGACTAGAGGCGAGGGTCCCGATTTGTCACAAGTGCATACCTGTGCCAACTAGAGACCCCCAATTCTAACATTGGTGTTCAGCGGTGAGGATCTGGACTTGCATTTGTGACTCATATACAGTGATTGGTGAACACTACTTAGTGAGTGCAGACCAAAACGCAACCAATACTTGTTGGTAGATTTCTTTTTGGGACTTTCTATTTTTGAGTACTGCCGAGCTTAACCATGGTGGAGAAAGCAGCATCCATAGTCTCTGTTGAGAATGAGTGGGAGTGGGAAGAAGAGAAACTGGACAGCTACCCAGTAAAACAGCTAAAGTTCTTCTGCAAGAAATTCAATGTTACTACTACTGGATGCAAAAATAAGCCAGAGTTCTACAAGGCGCTGAGGGCCTGGGTAGAAGCAAGGAATGCCACTGATAATGCAGAGGAGCAGCTGGAAGAGCCAGTGGGTCCAAGAGGAAGGAGAACCCCTTCCCCTCCGGTAGCAGTATTTCTGGTAAAAGTCTATCTCCAGAGGAGTTGGCAGATAGAAAAGAGTGGAGGATGCACGAAATGGAGCTGACCAAGCTCAAGTTAAGTGGGCAGTTAGAATTTGAAATGCAAAGTAGAAATTTAGCCCTAGAAGAGAAGAAGCTACAGTTTGAACATGAAAGGGTCTAAGGGAGTTGGAGTTGAAAGCCCAGAGCTTAGAAATTGCTCCCTCTGGTGGCAGCACACCGTCCATGCCTGTGGAATCATGAGTGTACATCCCTAAGGATGTGGTGAAGAAATTTTTGAAAAATTATATTGGGCAGTGGTTGAAGGCCTATGAGGTAGCCATGTCTTCCCACCGGGTCCCTGAGAAGGATTGGGGAGCGGGGTTGTGGGGACGGTTCCTAAGTGAGGGGCGGGACACACTGCTAGACTTGCCTTCTGATGTCTATAATTCCTATCCCCACATGAAAGATGCATTAATGTCTAGATATGGTTTGACCCCTGAGATGTACAGACAGAGGTTCAGGGGTTGCACAAAGATAGCGAACAGTACCTATGTTGAATATGTCACTTTTTTCTGCAGAGCATTGGATGGTTGGGTGAAGGGTAGCAAAGTTGATGATTTTCAGGGACTTCTTGATTTAATTGCATGAGAACACTTGTCAAGTAACTGTTTTCCTGAGCTACGCCAGCACCTGATTGATAGTAGGCTGACTAATCCTAGGAAGCTTGCTGAGGAGGCGGACTGCTGGGTCAGTACCAGGGTCCACAAGGGGCACGTGGGAGACTCAGCCAAGAGTGGGCAGGGTCCCCAGCAGAAGAGTGGGGGGGACAAGGGTAAACAGAGGGAGTTCCATAGGAGGCCCAAAAGTAATCCCCAAGGGAACCAAGGGAAAGGTTCTCAGCCTCCCTCCCCCCCCCCCCCCCCCAGAAACCGTCCGGGGCCCGACAGGTCCACCTGTTAAGAGGGCCCCCCAAATGCTACAAATGTGGAGAACTGGGTCATTGTGCAAATGATCCCAAGTGTCGCCTGTTTGGAAAACCAGCTCCCACTGGTGCAGCACCCCGGCAGATGGCTAGTGTAGCCCTGGGTGAGGAGAGGAGTGCCCTAGGATGTCCCTTGTCTCTTGAGGAGAATGTGAGGTGGTCCCCAGGACCCAACTGCCTGATAACACTAAAAAATACAGGCAGTGGGTGACCATCAATGGCCATAGAGTGGAGGCTCTTAGAGATACAGGAGCCAGTGTGACAGCTGTCAAGTGTCACCTGGTGTCTCAAGAGCAGGTTGTCCCTGGAGCATTCTACCCAGTTGTTGCCGCTGACAACACAGTCACTGTGAAGTGGCTCAGGTTCCCTTTGAGTGGGGGGGGGGGGTCTCTGGTATTCTTCAGGTAGCTGTGAGGCCCGCCATGCCTGTTGATTGTTTGTTGGGGAACGATTTGGAGAGCTCCCCTTGGGCGAAGGTGGAGCGAAGTGCTTATTTAGAAATGTTGGGTTTGCCTGACTGGGCGTGTGTGACCACCCGCTCAATGGCAGCAAGTAAAGGTGCTCAAGAGGACCTGGAGCCTGAGAGGGAGGCCCAGGTACCTGCCATCAAGAGTAGAGGAAGGGGGTGCGCGAAAACGGCCCCCGAAGTTCCCACGGTCCAGGAGGGAGCAGACCCTGAGGGGGATGCCCTGGAGCCTACAGGGGAACAGGTAGCCGAACTGGGGGACCTGCCAGAGCTGACCCATTGGCAGCAAGAAGGAGGACCCTCCAGGGAGGAATTCTGCAAGGAGCAGAAAGAATGCCCTTCTCTTGTGGGTATGCGGCAGCAGGCTGCAGACCAGGCAGCAGGTGATCAGTCTGGGTCACATTGGATTTACTGGGAGAATGACCTCCTGTATACAGAGACTAAGGTTGCTGAGCCTGGGTCAGCCCGTGTGCTGGTGGTACCCCAGCGCTTCAGAGCCTTCCTACTGGGGCTGGCTCATGATGTTCCATTGGCAGGACTTTTGGGGCAGGACAAGACCTTTGAAAGGCTTGTCACCCATTTTTATTGGCCCCAAATATGCAGGAGTTCAGACACTCACTGCAGGACATGTCAGGCTTGCTAGGCAAGTGGTAAGAGTGGGAGGAACACAAGGCTCCTCTCCAGCCATTCCCTGTAGTCAGCACCCCCTTTGAACGGGTGGGTATTGACATTGTGGGGCCACTGGACCCCAAGACAGCCATGGGCAATAGGTTCATCCTGGTCTTGGTGGACCATGCCACCCGGTAACCGGAAGCCATACCTCTGAGGACAGTGACGGCCCCCGTGGTGGGACGAGTACTGATGGGAATTTTCTCCAGAGTGGGATTCCCTCGTGAGGTAGTGTCTGACCGGGGAACCAACTTCATGTCCAAGTATATGAAGTCCCTGTGGCAGGAGTGTGGTGTAACCTATAGGTTCACCACTCCTTACCCCCCCTAAGAAACGGGTCGGTTGAAAGATTCAACCGAACCCTGAAAGGCATGATAATGGGTCTTGAGGAACCCATGAGTTGTAAGTGGGACGTCCTCTTACCATGCCTACTCTTTGCTTACCGTGAGGTGCCACAGAAATCTTTAGGATTCAGCCCATTTGAGCTTCTCTATGGACACCCAGTGAGACGACTCTAAGTCTGGTCAAAGAAGGCTGGGAGCAATCTCCCAGGAAACCTCCCCAGGATGTATATAGCTACATGCTGGACTTTAGGAACCAGACTAGGCGTTTCAGACAACTCACTGAGGTGAATCTGGAAGCCAGCCAGGAGGAGATGAAGCGGTGGTACGACCAGAATGCCACTCTGGTTGAGCTTCAGCCTGGACTGAAGGTGTGGGTCATGGCCACAGTGGAGCCCTGTGCGCTCCAGGATAAGTGGACCGGCCCCATTGAGGTTGTGGAGTGCAAGAGTCCGGTTACCTACTTGATGGACTTGCGGTCTCCCAGGAACCACTTTAGGGTACAGCATGTCAACCGCTTGAAGCCCCACTTGGAGAGGTCCCAAGTGGGCATGCTCTTGGCAACAGATGCTGGGATGGAGGAGGAGACCGAGCCTCTTCCTGACCTCCTGTCAGCCAGAGAGCAAGATGTCAGTGGATGGTGTCAACCTCTCTTCCACCCTGACCCCTGAGCAACAGAACGACTACCACCAGTTGCTGGGGCAGTTTTCTGATCTGTTCTCCCTGGTTCCCGGTGTCACTGATTGGTGCGTCCATGAGGTGGACACTGGGGATAGCACACTTGTGAGGCACAAGGCCTACAGAGTGAATGACAGGGTAAGGGCTTGCATCAAGGAGAATGTCTCCAAAATGCTTGCGCTAGGGGTAATTGAGTCCTCTAGCAGTCCTTGGGCCAGCCCAGTGGTCTAGGTCCCAAAGGCTGCCGTGCCGGGTGTCACACCTGAACTCCGGTTCTGTGTGGATTACCGAGGGCTCAATGCAGTCACCACGACTGATGCACAACCCATCCCCAGAGCTGATAAGCTCATAGATCGGCTAGGTGCTGCACGGTACCTCAGCACGTTTGACTTGACATATGGGTACTGGCAGATCGCCTTGACCGATGAGGCAAAGGAGAGGTCAGCATTCTCCACACCAGAGGGGCGCTACCAGTTCCGGGTGATGCCCTTTGGGATGAAGAATGCCCCTGCCACCTTTCAGAGGTTGGTCAACCAGGTGTTGGCTGGACTGGACTCGTACCTTGATGACATCGCAGTGTTCAGCGCCAGTTGGGAAGAACATCTGCGCCACCTCTGGGAAGTGTTGATGGCGCTGCAGAGGGCAGGCTTCACGATCAATGCGAGTAAGTGCCGGATCGGGCAGGGTTCCATGGTGTACTTGGGACACCAGGTAGGGAGCGGCCAGGTGGCGCCCCTGCAGCCCAAGATTGAAACCATCCTGGCTTGGGAGCCACCCAAAACCCAGACAGAGGTGAGAGCCTTCTTAGGACTCACGGGTTACTACAGGAGGTTTGTCAAGGGGTATGGCAACATTGTGGCACCCTTGACAGCGCGGACTTCCAGGAAGCAGCCAAAGAAAGTGATTTGGACTGACACCTATCAGAAAGCTTTTGAGGCCTTAAAAAGTGCTATGTGCAGAGCACCCGTGCTCTTGGCACCCAACTTCTCCAAAGAGTTCATAGTGCAAACAGACGCTTCTGAGCATGGTGTGGGGGCTGTTCTATCACAGATGAATGAGGAGGGCCTAGACCAACCCGTAGCCTTCATCAGTAGGAGGTTACTTCCACGGGAAACAGAGGTGGAGTGCTATTGAGCGTGAGGCTTTTGCTGTGGTCTGGGCACTGGAGAAGCTGAGACCATACCTGTTTGGGACTCCCTTCCGGGTTTAGACAGACCACAGGCCCCTCAGATGGTTGATGCAGATGAGGGGTGAGAATCCAAAGCTGTTGAGGTGGTCCATTTCCCTACAGGGGATGGATTTCACGGTGGAACATCGCCCTGGTACAGAACACGCTAATGCTGATGGTCTGTCCAGATTTTTCCGCCTTAGTGATGAGAACTCCCAGGAGGTTGGGTAGTGCTCCCCACATTTCAGCTGGAGGGGACACTGTTAGACCTGGCACATTAGCGTGGGTCTCCCTTCCATTTTTCTGGCTGTTGCCTCATATGTTTTTGCTGGTGTTAGTTGCTCAGGGCTCTGTGCCACTGCTGTCCAGTGCCACAGTGCAAGTGCTCCCTATTGTAAATTAATGTATGAATTTGTGATTCCACGATTGGTTGGTTTGGTTTACCTGTCAGACCCTAGTGCAGTGCACCAGGAGTGCCCAGGGCTTGTAAATTCAAATACTGCTGGTGGGCTTGCAGCACTGGTTGTGCCACCCACAGAAGCAGCCTGTAAAAGTTTGTCTAAGGTCTCTCATTGCAGAGCCTGTGTGGAGTCTGGTACTGTCATGCTGACTGGGCAAGTGCACCCACTCGCCAGTCCCTAAACCTTCCCTTTTCTTCATATCAGACACCCCTATGGTAGGCCCAAGGGCAGGGTGCATTGTAAGTATAAGGTAGGGCATGCCCTGGTGTGTGTGGCTTGTTCTAATAGTGAATTACAGCCATTTTCGTTTTTCACTATTGCAAGGCTACCTGTTCTCCATAGGCCAGAATGGGCAGTTTGGTCATTACGTTTTATAATCCTATCTGACTCAGGGAACATGGTAGAAATTCGAATTTAGTATGCCTGAACTCAGAATGATAAAATGCATCTTTTAATGAAGTTGGTTTTAACATTCTGTGTTTGAAAATGCCACTTTTAGAAAGTAGGCATTTTCTTGTCTAACCATTCAGTGCTGGGGAATTCCAGGAGACCGGGTGATGTGTCCCAGTGGTGAATAGAGAGATCTGCATCTAGATGGGTGGGAGGAGTTGCACCTGGGACCTGAATAGGGCTGTGCCTTCCCTCCACAATGCTGGCTCCACCTCCTGTGGTGCGTCTGATGTCTCTGCCCAGCACTCTGAAAGGAAAGGAGGAGTCAGGTAAAGAAAGTCCTCCAGAACCGGTTTGAACAAGGCAAAGGCCCCTCTGCCCTCAGAGGACAAAGGATTTTGGGCTATAAGTATTGGGACCCTGATCCCAAGAATTTAGATCACTTTGAGAAACAAGAAGAAACTCTCCTGAGGAGAGGAACCAAGAAGAAACTGAGGAGAGACTATCCCTGAAACTGGGGGATTGGCCTGCAGTGGTTGCCTACTGCCAAAGAGAGGAGAAAGGAACTTTGTGTGTACTTTTGCTCAACTTGTGAAGAATCTCCAAGGACTTGGAAAAGTGCTTGCCTCCTGCTGAAGTCTCAGGAACAACAGACTTAACCCCCCAGAGTTCTTTGGGAGTGCCTGCTGCTGTTGTTGGGCCTTCTGAGGGACTGCGTGTCGCAAGGAGCTGGAAGCGCGACTCAAGAAGGAGAAGCGTGCTGCAGTCGGAGCTGTTGTCGTCGCATCGCGTAAAGTGTGTCGCAGCTGTCGCATCGAGCGGAAGCATCTTGCATCATCCAGGAAGTGTCTCGCAACGCCGAAGAAGCGTGCCGCCATCTCAGCCATCGTAGCTGATGCATTGCACCGCATCAAGAAAAGCGCCTCGCATCCACGGAGAAGCATGCCGCCGTCGGAGCTGTTGTCATCACATCGCGTAAAGGGGTGTCGCCACTGCAGCATCGCATCGAGCAGAAGCGTCTCGCAACGTCGGAGAAGAGTGCCGCTGCCAAGGCAGCTGTCGTCTTATCGCATAAAGTGTGTCGCCGCTGCAGCTGAAGCATCGAATCGAGTCTTCTCGCAACATCGGGGAAGCGCGCCGCATCTGGAAGATCTTCACGTCTTTATTTCTTTGCACCAAAATCTTCAACGCATCAACATCGTTGCAACACTTTGGCTGCCCTGCGTGTTGCATCTAAAAGGTACATTGACTTAGTGTTGCATTTAAGAACTAAAGAGAACTAAGCAAAATGCTACCATCTAAAGTACCAGTATTGTGTATTTTTGTCGTTTAATGGTCTTGTGGTAAATCTATATAAAGAATACTTACATCTGTAGTGTTGTCACTTGATTACTGTATGTGTTCACAAATGCTTTACACACTGCCTCTGAGCCTGTCTGCTCGTGCCAAGCTACCAAGGGGGTGAGCAGGGGTTATTTTAGGAGTGTTCCCCCTTACCCTGACTAGAGGCGAGGGTCCCTATTTGTCACAAGTGCACACCTGTGCCAACTAGACACCCCCGAGTCTAACACTCTGTGTGACCAATTAAGCCAGACCGATTTACTGTATCATTCCTCCCTGTGGCATTTTTCTTTGCAGCAGATTAAAATGTATAAAGTGACTGTCAGACTCCACTTTCTATGACTCCGCCCTTGTGACTGCATCCCATTTTTTTGGCCAATCCTTGACTTCTCAATTTATAACCTTACAAATGCATTGTTTCCGCAACCCTGTGGCAGTTGTGTTAATTCCTGCCATATTGTGGATGTCCTTGTGAGACAGTGTGGTGAACAGCAGCAGTTAGGCACAGGAAGCTGCAGGTGTACACTGAGAATGTAACCGGAAAAGCCAGGCCCGTTTGCATGAGAACCGGAAGTCATGCAGTTTACTATTTTTCGTGTGAAGTTAGAAAATGTGGCAGATAACAGTTGGACCCGAACATGCAGTTTTTGAAGGAGATGCTAATTTGAACATCAGTGTTTCTTTGAAACTAGTGAGGCCCATTTGCTTTGCAAGTGCTTGTTTGAACGGTCTCAATCGTTCAAATCTCATGGATCAATCCTGTTTTAATTTCCTCTTTTAGTTCGTATTTACTTCTCCAGAGAGGATTCCTCTAAGTTTGGCAGCTATAAAGTTAGATTGATTTTGCTGTATATACTATGGCACATCTTTTCCATTACCTAGCCTTTAAAAACAATATAGAATGATTCACACATCCTAATTTATATTGGTGTAAATTGATTTGCCGTTGTTATTGATGCTTTTGCGAATTGTGATTATCACACAATGGAGTTGCAGGTCGAAAAGAAAATACCTGCGCTCAAACGGTAGATTAAATAGTATTTTTATTTTGTGGAAACACAAGGGTTTCCAATGAGTGAAACTGTAGCTGCAATTGCTATTCTGTCTTTTGTGGTCAGCATGTGACAACTAAAGTTGAAAATTATTTTAGAGGCCATAGCTACTTTGAGATTATTACTTGATTTTCCCTGAGAATATGCTATGCTTTGGCGAGGATAGATCCCATCTAGCAAACATGGTCCCATAGTAGCATTTAACAGTTATCACACACTGTTATTGTACTGCAACTGCTTTCCATTTCCGCTCAAGCGGTCTTGCGCCTGGGAAAGTACTTAATGATGTTAGAAAACATGCTCTGAGTTGTCCTGCTGAAGAATTAGAATCGTTTGTGAGTGATTCTTCATAACTGCCTGCTAAACCTAGTTTTTTGTTAGCCAGGTTTGTTTTTAGGGATATGTTCTTTAAAAAATGTAACTATTTTACTCTATTTAAAAAAAAATTCTTAGGGGAATAATGGCTTTAATTCCCATGGGTGAGATGGACTGGCTCACTTTTAGTTGAAAAGCTAGTGTGACCTCAAAGCCATATAACCCCTCCAGGGTTTCTGTTTTTTGTCAAAAAACATCAAATAGCATTCCTGGTGGAATCCTTGCTGGAGTTTTATGGATGGCTTTACACTCGCTGCTGCACTAAGTGCTGCTAGAGTGGCGCAATCAGAGTTTGTGCTGTTAGCCCTCTTTTCTCACAGAGTGAACCTGATACAGCACTACCAATTCTTCCCTGTTAGAAATAGGGTCTATAGTTAACCAAGGTTTTCGACCTGTCCAGGTAGGGACCATCACCCTAAATTAACCTACGCTCACTCTCTGGTAGCTTGGCACAGAGCAGTCAGGCTTTAGAGGCAATGTGTAAAGTATTTGTGTATTACAGTATCTCTAAGAAAACACTGCAAAAGACTCCATACGGATTCAGAAAAATAGAGGATATTTATCAGAGTAAAACGAGACCCAAAATGACAAAAATTAAATCCGTAGACATTGAGAAATGAATTTTAAAAAAATTATTGTAAAAACAGTACTTAGAAGTCAATAGCAGTAAAGGTTACTTGAGGGAGCACTTGACTGGGGTAAATCTGAAAAGTCAAACTGACCGGAAAGGAGGTCTGGTTGGATACAGTTCCAAACAGGTCCTGCTGAAGTTTTACCTTTTCAAGCTGAGCAAGGGGAAGAGGTTCGCCGGGAGCACAGTGAGCGTCGCTGGCGACGGTGTGCAAAGTGCAGAAAGGCAGGCGGGGGGCTCGCAGGCAGTGATGCTGCTGTGCGAAAAGACGAAGTGGCACACGCTCGCTCTGATCCTTCGTGCAACCGAAACGTTTTAGCACAGAACAAGCCATTTGGAGTCACAAAGAGCCCAAAAGCTTGATTTAAAGGGGCTAGGAGTTGTAGATGATACAAAATGCTGCAGAACCCACTTCTGAGGCACAGAGCTAGCAGGAGCACCTCAGGCAAGGGTAGGACTCACAGAAGGCAGAGTCCAGCAGAATTGTAGGAAGTCTTTTGTGTGCATGAGACTTCAGAAAACAGGAGGCAAGCCCTTGGAGTCACTCTGGGTTCAGTCCACGGCCTCAGCAGGGAAGAGATTAGCGAGCATCGGGGCAGCTCAGCAAAGCAGAATAGCAGTTCCTCAGAACAGTCAGTCACAGCAAAGTGGCAATCCATCAGCGCAGCAGCCTTTATTTCAGCAGAGTACTTCCCAGGTCTAATAGTGTACTATTTTGGTGGTGCCAGAGCCATAGTACTTATACCTAAAAAGGCCTTTAATGTAGGGGGTGACTTCAAAGGAACTCTCTGAAATGCGCAAGGATCCCTTTCAGCCCAGCCCTGGCTCCAGATTACCAGTATGGGGTAAATCTGCCCTTTGTGTGAGGGCAGCACACAATCTATTCAGATGAAAGTGTGAGCAACCTCTCCCCCTTCTTGCCCAGGAAGGCTGTCTGTGTCCAGATGTATCTCCTGTCACACTCAGCCCTGCCTGTGTTGTGGCTGTATAGAGGAAATGCACAAAGTGTAGCTGTCAACCCAGCCCAGATGTGTATTGGAGACAGGCTGTTAGGCGCAAAGTGTTATAAACACCGACAAATGTCCCCTTTCTAAAAGTGGCATGTCTAAGATAGTAATATAAAATCCAACTTCACCGGTAAGGAGGATTTACCATTACCATTCTAAACATACCAAACATGACAAAGTGACTCCTTTGTAAGGGTATTCACAATGCAAGCCTATGAGAGGAGTAGGCCTCACAGTAGTGAAAAAAGAAAATAGACTCTTTGTCACTACCAGGACATGTCAAACATAAAACTACATGTCCTACCCTTTACTTACCACCCTGCCCTTAGGGCTACCTATGGCCTACCTTAGGGGTGACCTGTGTGTAATAAAAAGGGAGTTAAAGGCTTGGCAACTAGTTTTAAATGCCAGGTCAAAGTGGCAGTAAACTGCATACACTGGGCCTGCAGTACCAAACCTGAGACATGGTTAAGGGGCTACGTATGTCAGTGGCACAAGCAGTGCTGCAGGGTCCTTGTAGGAAAACAGAACAGGAAGTTCAAGCTGAGAATAACTCAACCAAATGCTTTAATAACTCCTAATAAGAAATGAAACTTGAGAGGAGGGTTTTATGAATTTCCTTATTATTTAACAGAAATGATTTTAATTAATTTCACATTTCAAAATGATTTTGCGCTGAGACATTGCTTCATTGCGCTTAGATCATATATACAAAATCTACAAAACATGTAGTACAACAACACGTTAATAATGATCCCCTGGGTGACTGAAACAAACATGCACACATTCATCAAACACTCATGGCCATTATACTCATGCATACACACAAACGTACACAAACTGTAAAGAACTGGGTCCTTGTGGCGACCTTTCTTCACTTGTAAATTGATTACATCTCAATTTCAACATCAAAAAACATTCTGTTTTTTCGTTGACACAATGAATATAACAGATTATTTTGAAATACACAAGGAAAAGAATATCTTGAAAGCGGTGCGACACAAGGAAAAAGAACTGGTCGACTCGTTTCGAACCACTGAATTTTGGGTTCTCCTCAGGACCAACCAATTTCTGCAATGAACAATAAAAAACGTTTTAGGATAAGATACTTTGACTCAGAGTTCCTACGAAGCACCAACGCGGCCTCTCAACACCCACCTTACAATGTAGAAATCTATCTGCCTGAAATGGATCCAAGTCGTTTCCAATGATGAGGGACCTAAACAAGAAACCATCTGCATTATAGTTTCCTACTTGTCTATAACAGACTATACATATAGCACAGGACAAACAGCAGACTTTGGATAAAATAATAGTGCTGGCTCAACTTACTGGATCAGGGGAACGTGTCCTCTTTTCCGGCTACCAATAATTGAATACTTGCTTTTCTAAAGTGAGGGAAAACGAGCTCCGATTACTAACGTCATCTCTTTCAAAAACCGAAACACCCGTTATCACAAGCGTTCAAAAGCCGAACACAAACCAGCCTTGAACCAGCCTTGTAAAGTGCAAAACTTACTTGTGTGAGTTCATTAGTCCATTTCAAATGGTTTGCCCGCGCCGGGATCTAAAAATGAACACAGCGGTATAAGTCATCGCAAATACTATTAAGACTTGAGTCCTCTAAGCTCCCGTCCCCTTAACGTTCTTATTCTTTTTTCCGCAAGCTTACCGGGAGTGCACCTTTCGTCCGTCCATGTACGTGTCAATCCATTAGTGAGATACACATTGCATTATGGGAACTAGTGACGGTTAAAACTAACAAACTACCAGAAGCCCAGAGGTTGCTGGTAGATGTAGTTTGTACTTGGCACCTCTTAAGGTGTATTTTGGACAACGTGGTCATGATTTTATAAGAACTTTAGAACACTAAAAGGAGTATGCTTTTAAATTGGAAACCTATGGTTGTCCATGAAACCCGCCAAGTGGCTGCCGGGCAATGTGGTTTAAACTTCACTCTCCTGAAGTTATGTGTTCAAATATTTGTGGAAGAATTATTTTCGCGTATCAAATGAAGGAAGGCATTCCAAAAGGGAGGAATGAGTGGCTGAAAACTAATCGGCACTGTCCATGAACTATAAATAACGGACTTAGTTGACAGGAAAACCGTGCATAGTTTGTAAAATTGGAACAGCAGGACCGACAGGTAAAAACAGTGGTGACAACTAAACGATGTTGTTCTCAAATTAAGCAATTGGTCTGAATATCTCCGCTACTTCATTCAGGCCGTTAATTGCCGTGTTGAATTTCATGATTAATAATGCCTCACGTTGGCTTAATTGGCCTTCCAAATCACCTCCACGCGGGTCTCTTTCAATCTTGGACAAAACTGTCCATCTCAAATCAGCCTCACTGTGTGTATTAGTAACCCAGTGGTGGACTAATGGGGCATTCTCAACTCGTCGTCTAATCCTGGATTTATGCTGGATGATACGTTGTCGGACCTCCTGGGTTGTCTTCCCAATATACAACTTTGGGCAGGGACAAATTATTGCATAGACAACATTCTTTGTTTTGCAATTACTAAATGTGTTATGCTTCCAGTGAGTGGTATTGAAAGAAAAGACATCACCCTCTATGGTCTGCTCACAATTTATGCATGTTCCACATTTGTGGTGACCAACAACTGGCGGTAAATTAAGCATGCTCCTTAATGTCCGCTGTTCTTCTTTTGGTAGGGCAGCACGGACTATGTAGTTGGCTACACTTTTCTCCTTTTTGTAAGCAAACATTGGAGGGGTAGAAAATTCTTCATGGAGGTCCTTGATCAAATGCCAATTGCCTAGGATAAGTTTCCGGAGTTGGTGGCTATTAGGGCAGAATGTTGTTACACAGACAGGTCTGTTGCCCTTATTCCTAGTTTTTTGCTCCAACAATGTCTCTCTTGGTGTCCACCAAGCTCTCTTCAAAGAGTGTTTAAGTAATTTCTTCGGGTATCCCCTCTCAAGGAGGCGATCTCTTAATTTGTTGGCATGCATGAAGTATTCCTCTTTTTTGGTACAGTTCCTGCGAATTCGCAAGAACTGACCGTAAGGTAGATTTTGTCTCAGACTGCGAGGATGGTTGCTCGTATAATGTAGTGCCTTATTCCGGTCTGTCTGTTTTCTAAAAAGTGTGGTTTCAAGCTCTCCATCCGAAGCCACTACCTTAACGTCCAGAAATGTAATTGATTCGTTTGACGAAACACTACTAAATTTGATGTCATTTGATCTTCCGTTGAGCCAACCAATAAACTCGTCCAGTGTTTGCTGTGTGCCAGTCCAAATTAGGAAAATGTCGTCAATATAGCGCATATAGTTGGAAATGTTTGCAACAAACGGGTTGTTGTTATATATGAAATTGTTTTCATATAAACCCATGAATAGCACAGCCAACTCGGGGGCGAAAGGACAACCCATAGCCACGCCTCTTGTTTGGTAAAAAAAACTGTGAGTCAAAAGAAAAGTAATTTTTGGATAGTGCAAACTTGGCCAGAGACAGAAGAAATTCCGTTGGAACTTGTACTGGTCGCTCTCTTTGACATAAAAACCACTCTAAAGCCTCCAAAGCTTGATCCTGAGGAATTTGGGTGTAGAGTGACACCACGTCCATTGAAACCATCAGTTGTTTGCTTTTGTTAAACTGCACGGATGCTATTCTATTAAGGAAAGCAGTGGTGTCTTTCAAATGTGCCGGAACTTGATTGATGAATGGTTTCAGAAAAAAATCAATATATTGAGCCACTGGCTCAATGTGTGATTCACAACCAGATACTATAGGTCGTCCTGGGGGATCGAATTCATTTTTGTGAAGTTTGGGCAAGGCATAAAAGACCGGTATCCTTGGATTCATATTTTTAAGAAACAGACGTCCCAAAGGACAACTGCCCCACCTTTGTCCGCCTGCTTCACCACTATAGATCTATCATTTTGCAGGTCATTTTGCAGGTCAAAAAGGGCATCTTTCTCCTTTTTGGCTAAGTTAAACTTAACGAAGCTTTTTTTGCTTTCCATTGCCTGAATTCCTGATAAGATGGTTCTCTCAAAAGTTGCAATTTCCTTGGGACGTCAATAAATATAAGAAGGAAGTACTCCGCCAGTTGGAAGACGTGACCTGCTATCGGAAAATTAAGAAAGATCCAACTAAAGAACTACAAGACCAACTTTTCCATATTATTGAGGAAGGCTTTTCACAAGGCTTCGTGGGCCCCAAAGAACGTCTGTTTCTTAAAAATATGAATCCAAGGATACCGGTCTTTTATGCCTTGCCCAAACTTCACAAAAATGAATTCGATCCCCCAGGACGACCTATAGTATCTGGTTGTGAATCACACATTGAGCCAGTGGCTCAATATATTGATTTTTTTCTGAAACCATTCATCAATCAAGTTCCGGCACATTTGAAAGACACCACTGCTTTCCTTAATAGAATAGCATCCGTGCAGTTTAACAAAAGCAAACAACTGATGGTTTCAATGGACGTGGTGTCACTCTACACCCAAATTCCTCAGGATCAAGCTTTGGAGGCTTTAGAGTGGTTTTTATGTCAAAGAGAGCGACCAGTACAAGTTCCAACGGAATTTCTTCTGTCTCTGGCCAAGTTTGCACTATCCAAAAATTACTTTTCTTTTGACTCACAGTTTTTTTACCAAACAAGAGGCGTGGCTATGGGTTGTCCTTTCGCCCCCGAGTTGGCTGTGCTATTCATGGGTTTATATGAAAACAATTTCATATATAACAACAACCCGTTTGTTGCAAACATTTCCAACTATATGCGCTATATTGACGACATTTTCCTAATTTGGACTGGCACACAGCAAACACTGGACGAGTTTATTGGTTGGCTCAACGGAAGATCAAATGACATCAAATTTAGTAGTGTTTCGTCAAACGAATCAATTACATTTCTGGACGTTAAGGTAGTGGCTTCGGATGGAGAGCTTGAAACCACACTTTTTAGAAAACAGACAGACCGGAATAAGGCACTACATTATACGAGCAACCATCCTCGCAGTCTGAGACAAAATCTACCTTACGGTCAGTTCTTGCGAATTCGCAGGAACTGTACCAAAAAAGAGGAATACTTCATGCATGCCAACAAATTAAGAGATCGCCTCCTTGAGAGGGGATACCCGAAGAAATTACTTAAACACTCTTTGAAGAGAGCTTGGTGGACACCAAGAGAGACATTGTTGGAGCAAAAAACTAGGAATAAGGGCAACAGACCTGTCTGTGTAACAACATTCTGCCCTAATAGCCACCAACTCCGGAAACTTATCCTAGGCAATTGGCATTTGATCAAGGACCTCCATGAAGAATTTTCTACCCCTCCAATGTTTGCTTACAAAAAGGAGAAAAGTGTAGCCAACTACATAGTCCGTGCTGCCCTACCAAAAGAAGAACAGCGGACATTAAGGAGCATGCTTAATTTACCGCCAGTTGTTGGTCACCACAAATGTGGAACATGCATAAATTGTGAGCAGACCATAGAGGGTGATGTCTTTTCTTTCAATACCACTCACTGGAAGCATAACACATTTAGTAATTGCAAAACAAAGAATGTTGTCTATGCAATAATTTTTCCCTGCCCAAAGTTGTATATTGGGAAGACAACCCAGGAGGTCCGACAACGTATCATCCAGCATAAATCCAGGATTAGACGACGAGTTGAGAATGCCCCATTAGTCCACCACTGGGTTACTAATACACACAGTGAGGCTGATTTGAGATGGACAGTTTTGTCCAAGATTGAAAGAGACCCGCGTGGAGGTGATTTGGAAGGCCAATTAAGCCAACGTGAGGCATTATTAATCATGAAATTCAACACGGCAATTAACGGCCTGAATGAAGTAGCGGAGATATTCAGACCAATTGCTTAATTTGAGAACAACATCGTTTAGTTGTCACCACTGTTTTTACCTGTCGGTCCTGCTGTTCCAATTTTACAAACTATGCACGGTTTTCCTGTCAACTAAGTCCGTTATTTATAGTTCATGGACAGTGCCGATTAGTTTTCAGCCACTCATTCCTCCCTTTTGGAATGCCTTCCTTCATTTGATACGCGAAAATAATTCTTCCACAAATATTTGAACACATAACTTCAGGAGAGTGAAGTTTAAACCACATTGCCCGGCAGCCACTTGGCGGGTTTTATGGACAACCATAGGTTTCCAATTTTTTAGTGTTCTAAAGTTCTTATAAAATCATGACCACGTTGTCCAAAATACACCTTAAGAGGTGCCAAGTACAAACTACATCTACCAGCAACCTCTGGGCTTCTGGTAGTTTGTTAGTTTTAACCGTCACTAGTTCCCATAATGCAATGTGTATCTCACTAATGGATTGACACGTACATGGACGGACGAAAGGTGCACTCCCGGTAAGCTTGCGGAAAAAAGAATAAGAACGTTAAGGGGACGGGAGCTTAGAGGACTCAAGTCTTAATAGTATTTGCGATGACTTATACCGCTGTGTTCATTTTTAGATCCCGGCGCGGGCAAACCATTTGAAATGGACTAATGAACTCACACAAGTAAGTTTTGCACTTTACAAGGCTGGTTCAAGGCTGGTTTGTGTTCGGCTTTTGAACGCTTGTGATAACGGGTGTTTCGGTTTTTGAAAGAGATGACGTTAGTAATCGAAGCTCGTTTTCCCTCACTTTAGAAAAGCAAGTATTCAATTATTGGTAGCCGGAAAAGAGGACACGTTCCCCTGATCCAGTAAGTTGAGCCAGCACTATTATTTTATCCAAAGTCTGCTGTTTGTCCTGTGCTATATGTATAGTCTGTTATAGACAAGTAGGAAACTATAATGCAGATGGTTTCTTGTTTAGGTCCCTCATCATTGGAAACGACTTGGATCCATTTCAGGCAGATAGATTTCTACATTGTAAGGTGGGTGTTGAGAGGCCGCGTTGGTGCTTCGTAGGAACTCTGAGTCAAAGTATCTTATCCTAAAACGTTTTTTATTGTTCATTGCAGAAATTGGTTGGTCCTGAGGAGAACCCAAAATTCAGTGGTTCGAAACGCGTCGACCAGTTCTTTTTCCTTGTGTCGCACCGCTTTCAAGATATTCTTTTCCTTGTGTATTTCAAAATAATCTGTTATATTCATTGTGTCAACGAAAAAACAGAATGTTTTTTGATGTTGAAATTGAGATGTAATCAATTTACAAGTGAAGAAAGGTCGCCACAAGGACCCAGTTCTTTACAGTTTGTGTACGTTTGTGTGTATGCATGAGTATAATGGCCATGAGTGTTTGATGAATGTGTGCATGTTTGTTTCAGTCACCCAGGGGATCATTATTAACGTGTTGTTGTACTACATGTTTTGTAGATTTTGTATATATGATCTAAGCGCAATGAAGCAATGTCTCAGCGCAAAATCATTTTGAAATGTGAAATTAATTAAAATCATTTCTGTTAAATAATAAGGAAATTCCTAAAACCCTCCTCTCAAGTTTCATTTCTTATTAGGAGTTATTAAAGCATTTGGTTGAGTTATTCTCAGCTTGAACTTCCTGTTCTGTTTTCCTAGTATCTTCGGCTCAGTTCAGCTGAGTTTTTGAGCCAAAACCCGGTGTTGTTTTTTTGCAGGGTCCTTGTAGCATTTAATTTACAGGCCCTGGGCTGGGCACATGTAGTTCACTTTACTAGGGAATTATAAGTACATTAAATATGCCAATTGGGTACGAGCCAATGCTGCCAGGTTATAGGGAAAGAGCATATGCACTTTAGCACTGGTTAGCAGTGGTAAAGTGCCTAGAGTCCTAAAGCGAACAAAAAGGAGGTCAGAAAAGGAGGAGGAAGGCAAAAGGTTTTGGGAACCCTGCGCAAAGGGCCATTTCCAACATTTCCTCTTTAAGGACCTATGCAGTGCTAATGAAAGTGCAAAGGGGGCAAATTCTGGCCATGACCCTAGAGTCCGCACTAGAGACATGGTGAGTTACAAATGCATCTCTTCAGAAATAAATGGACACAATATGGTTCGGCCATAGGCAGTGAATGACAAACATTGGCAAGATCAAACTATATTGGTAGCTCCGTCTAGATGCTGTGAATGCCAGGTGGAGCCAGTGGACTACATTGCCAACCAAGCATAGCATCTGCCTTCTCATACTGTACTAGTTAAAAAAAGAAATGATCGATTAATACCGCATGGCTACTGTGATTCGTTGAGTCTTCGGACAGGTGACCTGGATCTCTAGGAAAACTGGAAATTAAGCCAGCTGGCGACAGGGTGATTTAGACAACATTTTGGAACAAAGTTTGTTTATTCGCCATCAAATGTTTGAAAACACATATAAATTTTAGTTGAGCCAAAAAAAATATAGATACAATCTACACGTTTCTGGCCTCAAGTTTATTATTGGGCTAAGTACAATTCACAATGGCTCTTGACACAGTCTAAGTCCTCAAACTCTTCTTTTCCCGTCAGTATAATTAGTCTTTCTATGTCACTTGCATTATCAATCTCAAGTGGCACCAAGGCAGATCTCGTTCATTACAACGATGCCTCCTGGTACAGCAAAGACAACAAAGTATATGTGTGTATATATATATATATATATATATATCTCAATAAAACTCTGCCTGGGCACTGCCATCCGGTCCATTTCATAAGATGCTTGGTGATTATGCTAAATTGTTGGACATTAGGTGTATTACTACCAAGTGGGAAGCTGTTCCTGCTGAAAAAGTCATTGAGGGTGCAGAAAAAGAGCATGTTTTCTAAATCACCTGATCCTTATCAGTCTGAGCAGTGCACGCCGTACTTCAGCCTACACCCATTGAACATGAAAATGTGCATAAATATGAACAGAGAAACATCCTACAGAGCTACTCAATATATGCCACTTTTTTAGGGCTGACGTTCGCCAAGATCTTTTGACCCTACTTAATATAAATACTTACGATGGCTTTCAGCAGGACTTCTTCATTCGTCGTTCTGTTATTGTGGCACTCACGTTTTTCTTCCGCTCACTGTAGCAACAAGAGGCGGAGAGTGTGGTCTATGAGGGGAGAGGTTGCTGACATAAATGGACCAAGATTTGGGGGGGCTGGAATGAAAGTAGAGGGATGGTCTGTCTGCCGGTTGGAAGACCTCCCAGCCTTGGAGAGACTGAGAATTAAGTACAATAACTATATTGCTAAAATCTGAAACTGGGTGAATGGGCGAGCAATGTGGCAAAACAAAGGAGATGATTGTCCTGATATATGTAAGGCTTGCTATTTGTGATGTGACGCAGACTGTGGTGATTACTGCTGTCATGTCTCTTTTTCTTGATGGCAATGTAAAGATGTTTATAAAAAAAAAAAAGAAAGTCTTCATACAAGAGCAAATGTGTAAACAGAAGTAATAAAAACTAGCATTTGCAATGAAATAGGTCTTGCATCAGTGAAACTTTGAGCTATTGGCATTGCAAATATTTGTTGGATTTAGTTTTTTTTGTCAAAAAGATATCCTAGCAGTAGCATACATAATAAAAGAAATTTCACAAAGTAAGTAGAGGGTGCAGTGCCATATGCTGTTATTAGATGTCCTTGTGGACTTGGAAAGGGACCTCTATTTATTTTATTTATTTATTTAAGAAGCTTATAAAGCGCGCAGCTACCCCCAAGGGGGTGTCCCGGCGCTGTAGACCTAAATGCTTAGAAGAGAGACAGCTTAATGAAAGGAGAACAACCAGGTTTTCAAGTTGCTGCGAAAGAGGGATTCCGAAGGGAGAAACCTAAGCTCAAGTGGTAGGTTGTACCAAAGTTTAGCCGTCATGACGGTAAAAGATCTACCGCCCATTCTGGAGCGACGGAAACGAGGAACCGTCAAAAGGCGAAGGTTATTAGACCGCAGAGATCTAGCCGATTGAGAAAGCACAAGTCTCTTTCTCAAATAACCTGGGCCTGATCCATTAAGGGCGCGGAAGGCAAAAATCAGCATCTTGAACTGAATACGACGAGAAATGGGGAGCCAATGCAACTGCTTGCGGTACGACGCAACCGACTGACGATAGGGGATATTGCCAATAAGTCTTGCCGCCGCATTCTGAACAATCTGAAGACGTCCAATTAGGTACAAGGGAGCTCCGGCATAAAGGCTATTGTCATAATCCAGATGTGAAGTGATCAGGGCATGAATAACAGTTCTACGAGCATCCAAAGGCAGATATGGGAGGATCTTCCTAATCATGCGCAGCTTCCCAAAACATGCTGCCGTGACCTTATTGATTTGAGCCTTACAGGAGAGGTCATTGTCAAATTGAAAGCCCAGGTTGCGAGCTGTTAGAGCAGGTACAGGAGGGGGGTTGAGCACAGATGGCCACCACAGAGTGGCAGGAGGGATGGATTTCTGATTAAAAAAATAAGACCTCAGTCTTATCGGTGTTGAGTCTGAGATGGTTGGCAGACATCCAAGAGCATATGTTGCTCAAACACTTGCGAAATCTGGCGAAGCTGGAATCGGAGTGATCACTGAAGGAGAACATAAGCTGAGTATCGTCAGCGTAGGAGATCATCCTAATACCCCAAGACTCCACTGTCTCAGCCAGGGGTGCAAGATACACGTTAAAAAATAGAGGACTGAGTGAGGAGCCCTGAGGCACCCCACATAAAAGGGGTTTACTCTCTGATACAAACGGGTTAAGAAGGACTTTCTGGGTGCGTCCGGTAAGAAAGGAGGCAATCGAAGCTAAAGCAGAGCCTCCCAGTCCAAACTGCATTAGACGATCCAGTAGGATTTCATGAGAGACTGTATCAAATGCGGCGGATAGGTCGAGGAGGACCAGCATGGCCTCCTCTCCCCTATCCACACACTCACGGATCGTTTCAGAGACCTCTAAAAGAGCAGTCTCCGTACTAAAGCCAGTTCTGAAACCTGATTGTGAATCATGCAGTAAAGAGTTGGTTTCTAAGTACTCTGCCAATTGTAGCTGCACAGCCTTTTCCAGAACCTTCGCAGGCTTGGGTAGAAGGGAGATGGGTCGATAGTTACAAAATTGCATAGGATCCACATCCACTTTCTTCAAAATGGGAACTAATAAAGCCTCCTTCCAAGCAGACGGAAACTGGCCCGAGCGCAGTGAGGTATTCCAAATGGAAAGGAAAGGACCAATCAACAGAGGGGCCAAATTACTCATAATTTTGGCAGGAACAGGATCAAGAGGAGAGCCCGACTTACACTGAATGAGCAACTTAAATGCAGTCTCAGTGGTAAGTTGTTTAAAAGCCATCATTGATGGGCTTGCAGTATCATTAGTACTAGAAATAGCAGAGGTGGACACCGCAGGAAAAGAGGACGTAATGTTGGCAATTTTGTCGTAGAAATAAGCCGACAAACCATTACACAGAACCTGGCTGGAGGGATTCTGAGGTACCATAGCAGGGGGTTTAACAAAGTCTTTTACGATCTTAAAAAGAGTTTTAGACGAATTATCTGCATTTTTGATTTGTAGGGTAAAAAAATCTCGCATCGTGGATTTTTTCAATTTAGAAAAAGTTTTTAAGGCAGATTTATAAACATTCTTAGCCTCTAGATCATAAATTAGACGCCAATTGCGTTCTAATTTTTTACAGCGGCTCTTTTCCAAGCGAAGGGCTGGGGAGAACCAGGGGGCAGCAGGGCGAGATCTGGCAGAAGTGACGTGTAGAACCGGGGCAATAGCATCAATAGACAACAATAAAGCAGAGTTGAGCTGAGCCACGCAAACATCAACGTCTGAGGACAAGGAATCAGATGGATAAACAAAAAAAGGGTCCAAAGCCGAGCAAGAGACTTTATGCCATTTTCTCCTAAACACCCTGTCAGGCACCCCCGGGCCAGATGCCACAGAGAAAGTGAGTTCGAAAGGAATAAGGTAGTGGTCTGACCACGTGAGGGGGGGAGGAGAGTGGACAGTAATATCAGAATGATTAAAAAAGATTAGGTCGAGAGTGTGGCCTGCAATGTGTGTCGGGCCCTGGACTAATTGGGTCAGATTTAGACCCTGTAGAGTGTCTATTAGCTGATTGGCCTGGGAGCAGGACGGATTGTCGACATGAAGGTTAAAATCACCGAGAACTAGGAAATATGAATGTTTAAGGGATAGATCAACTATCTGATGTATCAATGGTAACAAAGAAGAAGCTGAGGCATTGGGGGGATTGTATACTAAGATGCCTGCTAAAATGACAGAAGCCGAGTCTGAAATAGTGAAATACATGGCTTCAATTGAACCAATGTGCATAAGTTTGTTAATAGTCAAGTGAAAATGGGATTTTAATATGATGGCAAGACCCCCACCAGTTTTATTTCCCCCACGATTAATGCCCGAGAGGAGATAGCCAGGGGGCAAGGCAAGATGAATATCAGGGTTGGAGGAATCTTTTAACCAAGATTTGGTGAGAAACAGAATATCCCAAGCGTGGGAATCAAGAGATGACCAGATATCACTGGCATGACGAGGAAGAGAGCGGCAGTTGATTAAACCAGCCTTAACCAACAAAGGGAGAGTAGGTCTCTTAATAGAGTGGGAGCGAGGTGAGGCCAATTTCCTCATGGTGGGGAGCACCAAGTCACAATGATAGCACATAAGGTATTGCACCCTTAATGCATTTATAAAGAGAAATATTGCAGCTGAGCAAATGTTTCCATTTGTCTTTATTGGAATTGAGATTTTTGTTAGCTTGCATTTTAACCTCTTCAGTGCCCATGACGAGATAGTCTCGTCATGGAGCACGGTCGCGCTGTGCCCATGACGAGACTATCTCGTCATGAACCCCACCCACTAATACAACGCCCGGCACAGGAGGGGGAAAGGGCGTGGCACAGAAGGGGTTAAAAATGCACCAATGTTTATTTATTTTTGTTTGTGAAATACAGCTAATTCAACAACAATGGTGCATTTTTAAAACACAAGCTAACAAAAGTCTCACTTCCTATAAAAACAAATGGAAATGGATGCTCGGCTGCAATTGTTCTCTTTATATTTCCATTAAGAATGCTGTACCTTATGTGGCTAATAAAGGTCACTTTACTACTCCACAGTTACATCTAGTAACAGCCTGTCCTACTGCATCCTTTCCTTGAGACATATTAAGCAAATAGAATTACGGGGAACAGGAACAAGAGCAAGCATTTTTGTTTTTCCTATAACTTCAGTAGCATTTGCCGCACGCCATGCTTTAACTTCATATGTTTAAAGCTAAAGCGCAATGTGCCGTGAATGCTGGAAAAGTAGATCAGTAGAAAAGAAGTTTCTTCCGAAACTGTATCTTGATCAGCACTACTTGGCTCTCTAAGGAGAGCAGGAGTGTGATCCACTGCTGAATCTGTACTGTTATTGTGTCCAGCATTGGTCCATAATTATCACTGCCCTCTGTGGCTCAGTAAACCCAGATATCTGACTTTTTCATTGCGCCATATGAGAAAAAAGTTGGATTTAAAACCTTTGGTCTCCTATATTAGGGGGTAAATGTCTGATTTCAAACAGTTTAAGTGGACTATGCCCCTCACTCCGGGGTCCAGATTCATAGCCAGATCTTTGATAAACAGTAGAATATCATCTGGTATAAAGAGCATTATCTACTAGGGGGGAGAAGCAATACCTTGCGGAGGGTATGGTTCACACAGTATCAAGGCCATGGGTTCAACAGCCATTGCAAAGAGCAGAGGGGACAGGGGACAACCTTGGCGGGTTCCCCAGACCACTTGAAACACCATTGACAAATATCTGTTCACTTGAAGGCCCAGTGTTCAACAGTTAGATCATACCTATAAAATAGCATCACAGGCAATACTGCGCAGAACCTGAAACAGAAATGGCCACTCAAATTAATCAAAGGCGTTTTTGGCATTAAGAAGCACCGAGAAAGCCTGCAACTCTGGTCGAATACATTGGAGCATAGCTAGTAATGTTCTAAGAATGTGCCAAGATTGTTGGAGGTGGCTTTGCAGGAATAAAGCCAAATTGGTCCGGCAGGGCCAAATATTACATTAATTCAGTCTTTAGGCCAGGATGTTATTGTCAGAGTAAAGGAGCGAAAGGTGTCTGTAGTATCCCACAACCATAGGGTTCTTTCCTGATTCCAGGATAAAAGATTAAAGCCACCATTGTTTTGCGAGGCAGGGATCCTGTCTCATAGGCGTCCTGGTAAAGTTCCTGTTGCCAAATCTCATTATAGAGTTCCATAGTCCACCTATTGGGACCGGGGACTGCAAAACGAACTATATGCATCAATATCTCCTGCAGGGAAATTGGGGTTGATAGAATCTCTAGTCTTCCACCCTAGTTGGCACAGCCTCTGCTAAGAAGGCATCCAGTTCTTCCCGCGAAAGATGCAGTCTAGGACTGTAGAGAGACTGGTAAATGTTTTGGAAAGTCTGCAGTATTAATGCATTCAGAGGGACAGCTCCCTCTGAATTTGAATGGAGGGATCGCATCGCCATTCACGGTCAGTTCTGTGTAATATCCAGGCTACGATAAGACTAGGGTGTTTACCCTCCCCAACTCATATTGCTGGTGTGCTGCATCCAGCTCCGCCTCAAGTAGTCTCAATTGAGGCGGTATGAATTTAAGTACTCCTGTATGTTTAGAAATAGCCATTCCTCGTATATAACGCTTAAGTGCTTCCCAGACCATCTGGTAGGAAGAGACCCACATTGTGTTTTTGTTGAAATACTCAGTATCCTTATACATATCACTCCTGAAAAGTCTCGCAATGCCTCCAGTGGAAATTCCCACAGCTCGCATGTGTATAGCCGATCCGGTAGTGCTATTGTAAGAAGTACCGGGGAGTGAACAGAGAGCGTATGAGGTAGATCTGTAAAGGACTGGGCCCATAGAAGTCTCTCAGGTGACTGGAACGAGTAGTCTATTCTCAAGGAGGAATTATGGACTGAAGAGTGGAAGGAGTAGGCACGCCAAGTGCCACCAATCAGTCTGAGTTGAGAATCTGCTGAAGGGCACAGGTCCGCCCATGGTGGTCTCTCCTTTGTCGGTTTGTACTGGCTAACCTAGGGTCGAGGACTAGATTAAAATCTCCACTCCACATAATATTAGTGTTGTGACGTTTCCGGTAGTGTTGTTCAATGGAGTAAAAATCTCCAGTGAGTTGTGGTTAGGGGCAAAGGATTTATAAATGTTATCAAGGCATCTTACAGTAAACCTGAGAGGTAGATGTACCTGCCAGATGAATCTAAGTTGGTATGCTTTGCAGTAAAACGGAGTGTCTTTCTCACCGGTATGGCCTCTCATTGAAAAACTATAGGAAGCAAAATAGGTTGTCGTCACCCATCAGTTAACAAAGCCAGCCCTGTCGCTGGGGCCATGTGGGTTTCCTGGAAAATTGCCACCTCCACCTCATTCCTCTGTAGATAGATGGGTTAGCCTGCGCTTTTGGGGTGCCAAAGCCCCCGAGCATTCCATGTATTGCATTAGATTTTGTGAGTCATTCATTGAGTCATGGGGTGGGAGGGTCAAGAGAATTTGTATGCTGGTACCAGTTATGTAACTGTCTCTTCCCCTCACCCCAACCAGATCCAGAGTCGCCCAGAATAGTGAAGCAAAATGATATGACTTCCTGCAAACAACAGAACCAATCTCGTCCTATCCTACCCCACTCCGACAATGACTCAGTTAACCGTTGGTGAATTAAACAAGAATTCCCCCTACAAAGAAACCAACAGACTTGTGCTTAGCACTGGGAGTTTGCAAACTGGCACTGGCTATCCCCACCCTTCCATAATGGATGTCTGCACATCGAGTCAGCGGTATGAAGAACATAGCGACATGCACAATCCTTTAGCAATGAGCCCAGGGCAGCACAAGGTAGCACAAGATGTTGAAGATCATCATACACAAGGAGAGACAGTGAGACCTGGCCTGTTCACTCAGTGTTGTCACACAGGTGCCCAGAAGCAGCATACCCGCCAGCTGAGGAAGTTGGGGTCTCGCATAGGCATTTGTTGAGATCCTTAAGGTGGACTTGATTCGCTACATCCTCTCCTCAAGTGTGGTGAAGAAAACTGTCTAATGCCTTAGGCTGCAGTGTAGTTTCGCTTGTAACAGCATGACATATGGTATGTCATTGGTCGGTAGGAACCTCTTGACCTCTGTGAATCGCCTTTTAGCTTCCTGGATTGATTGAGTGAAGTCAGGGTATATATTCAGGTCACCTCCCTTATAAGGGAGGTGACCCGTCTCAGGCACAGCACTGTGTCCCTGCTGCTGTTATTGAGGAGTTGGGCAATCATAGCTCTATGAGGTACACCCGATGGAGACTGGGGGCCTAGAGGAATCCCGCGGGCCCCAAAGTGGGATGTATTACCTTGCGACTAAAGAAGTAGTGGATGGCACTGCCAACGTGGAATAAAAAATGAATAGTAGGGTGTGTGGGATTGGAGCTCTCTGTGAGGCGGCCATCTTAGCTGGCGATCAGCCATGCCACCTTGAATGTGTGTTCTTTTTGAGACTCCCAACAATGTTATGTTGTTGTGTTTTTTTGTTATTTGGGAAAATTGATGCGATCCTGGCAAAAACTGACAGAGCATTGACACGGCCAAAAGAATGGCAGCCAATGGCAGACCTTATTGGCTTTGTCAATGCTGGACTCATTTGCAGGTGCCCTTAAGGCACCTACATACCTTACCTGCGAGAATACTTCATGAACTCCAGCTGATATGCTGAAGCGAGTGGTTTAGGATATCTTGAAGCATGTAGTCATAGCAGATTTACATGTTAGATTTACATTGCCAAAGACTCACAAATGATGGATGGATTGCAGAACATATCAAACCTTCATCCCCAGTCAACAGATCTGAGTTAAATCCATCATTCTTTTGCTCACCATGCCACCCCAGTTTAGACCCAGCCATATGCGAATCAGTCTTGACACAGGTCCTCATGGGAACTGTCCAGCCCGAACTGCGAACCAGGTCCTCCCTGGACCGTAAACGAGCATTCTGGGACCAGTTTCGGGACATCACCCACCATCAGCCAGGGTAGCTTGAATCCAGAGGCGAAGTTTAGTCTTCCATACACTGCAGGCCGACCTAGTCTGGTTTAATACTCCCATAGTGCTACTAAGTTTAGGGCTTTTGTTTGTTCCTGCATGCAGTCCACTTGTGCTAAAACGGCTCCCCGTCTGTTCCAGAAGGAGAGAGTGGAAGAGAGGAAGTACCCTGGTGGGTGTCAGGATAAGTGCTCCAGCCCGTACCCGTACTGCACCCGGAACCTGCAAGTCAGCTGCACCAGCCTCCTGTGCTCTCCCCTCTCCTTACCACCACCCTTCTTAGGTCCTCACGCCAATATCTGCAATTTGGACCAGGTTCTCCTGGGGTGCATGCTCTGGCACCATCATTCTGAGATGCTTATTTGGGTCTCTGAGCTACCACACATCCTCCCTCAACCGAATATTAGGCTGCGGATCAGGCTTATTAGCATACCGTGGTCATACAAGCAGCAGCCTCCTGTAGGTAGTCAATCTTGGGTGAGCCTTTTCACCGCTGTTTCACAGTGGACAGTTTTCACTCTCTGTGATTCACAGGATGAATCTGATGGGGCTGCCAAAAGCCGAATAGAAAAGGAGGGAGGGGCAACTCATGACTCTGGCTTCAGTTGGCCAATCTGAAAGAGACACTTTAGTGAAAGATTCCTTACCTTAGAATATCCCCAGGCGTCAGACTGGATCTGGAAAGTTTTCGCTAGCAGTACCTCGTGTGCGTCAGTAGGTGGCGTTGTGCGGCTCCACATCGGTCGCTGGCGTCGTATGCCGAGATGACGTCACGGAGACTACTTAGGCGCTACCCATGTGCGCTGACATCAGTTCTTTCTTTTTCCGCGCCAGTAAGGGCAGATCCGGTTAGAGCATGTACCTTAGTGACTTTTTGACCATCTTTTTGAGACTTTTTGTCTCCTGTAAGTTTGAGTCTACTCTGGTGCACGTAGGGATGCCTGGGTTTAAGTCTTGTGGGGCCTGCCGTCGCAATATGTCGGTGGCGGACCCCCCACTTCGTCTGACTCTACTGCCTGGAGAGCGACCACGACTCCCGCGCCTGTATGGACTGTTTGGCCATGGCCCCGAAGGCCTTGAGGGAACCGTGCCGGAAGCTGTTTGAGGTTCGTCACTCATCCCCGTGCCGTTCACGGTCAAGGGCCGCTCCAGAGAACGCTCGTGGGGCCACCCTCATCGCTCCTCGTGCTCCAAGTCTTCGCCCTCGGATTCGGGTAAGAAATGACACAAAAAAGTCGAAGAAGCATTGTCGCCCTCCAACGTCCCCCCGTCGGTCCCCGGATGCGGACAAGGGGGACAGGGGTTCTGCCCCTGCGGCTCCTTCGGAGCCTGGGAATCCCGCGGCCTACTCACGTACCCGGGCCCGTCGGCTACTTCCGCACAGGTGCAAGAATTGCTTGCTACCATGGACCGCCTGTTTAGGCCTCGGGCTCCCGCCTGCGTGCCTTTGGGCCCCACGGTCCTATGTCAGGATCCTGTCGGGCCGTTGGCGGCTCTGGCCCCTGCGCCGCAGGATCCTGCGCCGCTGGCTCTGGCCACGGCGCCACAAGGTCCCGTGCTACCGGCTCCGGCTCCAGCCCCAGCGCCGCCCTCAGCTCCCCCTCTGGCGCCGCAGTGGGTGCCATTTGTTCCACCCCTGCCCAGGTTCTTGGACACTTTCGTCCCTACCTGGGATCCGCATTGGGACACGGTGCCGGTTCCCCGGTCCCTGCCCCGGTTCCCCGGTCCCTGCCCTGCCGCCGCAGCCTGTCCTACATATGGCAGAGGTGGAGGACAACTTGCTCGTCAGTGTGACTCCAAGCAGGACTGGGCGGACCAGTTAGAGGAGGCCGGCGGCCTTGATCTCTCCTCTGACTCTGGGTTTGCCTCTCTTCCACCTACCATGGAGGAGGGCGCTTTATACACAATGGTGCTCCGTCGGGCCTCTGATGTCCTCCACCTTGGTCTCCCTACGGTGGCCCTCAAGACTAATCTCCTCACTGAGGTGCTCCAGATGGCGTCCACTTCGTCGGAGCCCCTGCTGCCATTGAACATCGCCCTCACTGGCGTCTTACTGGGCACTTGGTCGCGGCCAGCTACAGGGGCCCTGGTGATAAGAATGTCGCCAGGCGTCATCGGCTGGCGCCGGGTGACCCTGCCTTTCTGACCACTCATTCTGTGCCCGAGAGCCTGGTTATCCAGGCTTCGACGTCCCAGAGTGCCTTTCCCACGGTTCCGCCGGATAAGGACTCTAAGAAGCTGGAGCAGTTTGGAAAGCGGTTGTTCTCTTCAGCCAGCTTAAGGCTGCGGTTGGTGAACACCGCATGCCTCTTTGGCTGCTATTCCCACGCGGTGTGGGATGCTGTTGCACAGGTGTTGCCTCAGTGTCCTGAAGAGGCCCAAGATGTGCTGTCTCAAGCTGTTGCAGAGGGTAAAGATGCGGCTAAGTTCGCCATTTGGTGTGGTTTGGACACCGCAGACTCACTAGGTAGATCAATTTCTACGACTGTGGAGCTTCGTCGCCACGCCTGTTTGAGATCTACTGGGTTCTCGCCTGATGTACAAAGCTCACTCATGGACATGCCATTTGATGGCACCCATCTGTTTGGCGATAAGGCTGACAGTGTGCTGGATTGTTTTAAGGACTCGCAGGCCATGGCCAAGTCCTTAGGTCTTTTCATGAAAAGCCCAGCCACTCCTGGTTTTCGTTCCTTTCGTGGCCACGGCAGGGGCGCCCAGGCACGTTCCTTCAGCAAGCCTGTGCAGAACCAGTCCCGACGCGGCTTCCGCAGGGGCAGGTCTGGGAATCAGCTTGGGGGTCAGTCCACCTCCGCCCCCGCTGCTTCTACCTCCAAACCTTCCTAATCCGAGCTTTGTGTAGCACCCCACGCCAGTGGGTGGCCGGATCCGCCATCACCTTCCCCACTGGCACGCTATCACATTGGACAAGTGGGTGTTGCAGATCAACCGCAAGGGTTACTCCCTTCCCCTTCAGTCCTCCCCTCGAGCCATGCCACCTCAGTACCACCGCATGTCGGGGGAACACCTGGCAACTCTCCAGCAGGAAGTTACGACCCTTTTGGCGAAGGGGGCCATTGAGTGCGTTCCTAGGCCGGAAGTAGGGAGTGGTTGTTCTTCCCACTACTTTCTGGTCCCCAAGAGGACAAAGGGGGTCTGCGTCCCATCTTGGACCTCCGGAATGTCAACCGCTTCCTCTGGAAGGTGAAGTTCAAAATGCGGACTTTGGCTCAGGTCTTGGCTGCCCTCGACCCTGGAGACTGGATGGTAGCGTTGGACTTGCAGGACGCATATTTTCACATCCCCGTCCTGCTGGCCCACCGGCGTTACCTGCGGTTCGCGGTAGGCCCGGGGCATTTTCAGTTTGCCGTGCTCCCCTTCGGCCTTACTAGCGCCCCTCGGTGTTCACGAAAGTGATTGCGGTGGTCGCAGCTCATCTGCGCAGGTCAGGGGTGTCAGTCTTTCCATACCTCGACGACTGGTTGTTGAAGGCGGGCTCACCCCAGGCAGTCGTCTCCCACCTGCAGACTACAGCCGACCTCCTGCATTTGCTGGGGTTCTGCATCAACGTGACGAAATCGCACCTGAGTCCCTCTCAGCAGCTCCCCTTCATCGGAGCGGTTCTGGATTCGACGCGGTTTCGGGTTTATCCTCCCGAGCAACAAGTCTGGGATATTCAGGCTATGATTCTGATCTTTCAGGCTCTATCCCGGGTTTCAGTCAGGATGACTCTCAGGCTCCTGGGCCTGATGGCCTCCTGCAACATGCCAGATGGCATATGCTTGCTCTGCAGTGGGACCTGAAGTTCCAGTGGGCGCAGCATCAGGGCAACCTGTCCGATCATGTCCAGATCTCTGAGGGCACTGCACGACAATTGCAGTGTTGGCTCACGAATCGCGATTGGGTCAATGGCAGATCCCTCTTCCTTCCCCAACCGGAGCACACGGTGGTGACTGATGCATCCCTCCTGGGATGGTGGGGGGGCCACTTGGGAGAGGTGGAGATCGGAGAACTCTGGTCTCTGGCAGAGTCCCAGCTCCATATGAACCTTCTGGAGCTTTGGGCGATCCGACTTGCACTGAAGGCATTCCTTCCCTTTGTCTGGAGAAGTGTGGTGCAGGTGTTCACGGACAACACCACCTCCATGTGGTACTGCAACAAACAGGGCGGGGTGGGGTCGTGGACCCTATGTCAGGAGGCTCTGCGCCTCTGGACATGGCTGGAACATCAGGGCATTACCTTGGTGGTTCAACACCTGGCAGGTTCTCTGAACGCGCCAGGGTGGACAAACTCAGCCGTCGGTGCTTGATGGATCACGATTGGCGTCTTCACTCGGAGGTGGCGCAAGGTCTTTCTGCAGTGGGGAGAGACTTGGTTAGATCTATTCGTCACCGAAGAGAACGCGTAATGTCATCAGCTCTGCGCGTTGAAATTTCCAAGGCGGCACTCGCTCAGCGACGCTTTTCGTCGCGAGTGGAGTTGCGGTCTGTTGTATGCCTTTCCGCCTATACCACTTCTGCCCAGAGTGCTGAAGAAGATTCGGCGCGACCGGGCCCAAGTCATCCTTGTGGCTCCGGATTGGGCACAAAGATACTAGTATCCCGAGCTACTCAGCATGGCGTTCGATCCCCCGAACAGGCTGCCTCTTCGGGAGGATCTTCTGTCACAGCAGCAGGGGACGGTCCTCCACCCGAACCTGTCCAGCCTCCGCCTCCATGCGTGGAGATTGAGCAGCGACAGTTGACAGCCTTCGATCTTCTTCACAAAGTGTGTGATGTCATTCTGGCAGCCAGTCTTCCCTCCACTAAGACGGTATACGCCTGCCGGTGGAACAAGTTTGTTGCATGGTGCACAACAAAGTCTGTGGATCTCCTTGCTGCCCCTCTTTCTGAGGTCCTTCTGTTCCTACCATCCTTGGCCCAGCAGGGCTCTGCTCTGGGCAATCTCAAAGGTTATCTTTCGGCCATCTCCGCCTTTCTAAGGCTTCCAGATCAGCCTTCTCTCTTTAAGTCCCCATTCCTTAACCGTTTCCAGAAAGGCATTATGCACATGTTTCCTCCCGTGCCTTTCATAATGCCTCAATGGGACTTAAATCTTGTCTTGACCTATCTGATGTGCGCTCCTTTTGAGCCCTTTCATAACTGTCCTTTACGTCTTCTTACTCTCAAGATGTCTTTTCTGGTACCTATCACCTTTGCCAGAAGAGTGAGTGAGCTCCAGGCTCTTTCTTCTAAAACTCCTTTCCTTTCTGTTCATCCGGACAAGGTGGTTTTAAAGACCCGTCCTTCTTTTTTGCCAAAGGATGTCACGCCCTTCCACATCGGGCAGACCATCACTTTGCCCACTTACTTTCTGCATCCTTCAAAAGAGGAAGAGAGGAGTGACCGGTTGGACCCAAAACGTGCGCTCGCGTTCTATCTGAAGCACACACAACAGTTCCGGGTGGATGACCAGCTCTTTGTTGGCTACATGGGCGCCAAAAAAGGTTGAGCCGTGCACAAACTAACCATCTCTCGGTGGGTCGTTCGGTGCATCAAAGCATGTTACTCGTTGGCTAAGTAGGAGCCTCCTGTGGGGCTGCGTGCCCATTCTACCAGGGTAACGGCAGCCACTACTGCCTTGGGACGCGTACACGCAGCGTTCCCTTGCAGGATATTTGTCAGGCAGCTACGGGGGCCTCGCTGCACACGTTTACTAAGCATTACTGCCTTGACAGTCAAGTCTGGAGAGACGGCTTCTTTGGCTGTTCTGTTCTCCATGACTTTCTGGTGTGATTTTTGTTCGCAGACCCACCACCGGGGTTGGTATTGCTGGGGTATCTATTCTAAGGTAAGGAATCTATCACTAACGTGTCAATTTCAGATGCACAAGTTACTACTTGTGTAACGATATATCTGTAAGAGACATTAGTTAGTGATAAGATTCCGTACCGCCCCACCCATTCTCCCCATTCTGCGAACTGATTTCTAGGGTTAAGGTCATCCCTTTCAGGGCCCCAGTTTCATGGCAGCAGTGGTCAGTTTCTTGCATGGCTCTGCGTTCCTGGCGCGGAAACTTATGTACAGAACGGACGTCGGCGCGCATGGGTGGTGCCTAAGTAGTCTCCGTGATGTCATCTCGGCGCATACGATGCCAGTGACTGGCGCGGAGCCGCACTCCGCCACCTACTGACGCCCAGAGGTACTGCTAGCGAAAGCCTTCCGGATCCATTCTGACGCCTGGGGATATTCTAAGGAAAGGAATCTATCACTAACTAATGTCTCTTACAGATATATCGTTACACAAGTAGTAACTTGTGCGTCAGTGCTCAATATCTGGAACTGGCGCAGTAATCATTAGTATGGCAGTTCTCCCATCTGGACAGTTAGGCTTAGCGACTGGCTTTTTATCAGTTCCAGTTCTTTTTTACAGCATTTGTCATGCCTCACTGATAGCTCTCTATTTTCTTATAGATCTCGTAGACTATACATTCCATATGAAAACCCTCATGCTGTGCATCTCCGTAGACTTTGTCAGTTGATTTTACCTAAGAACGGGACTACGTGCAAAGAGGAGCTGCTTTACTAAAGTTCTTACAGGCGAGCGCCTGCTGTCTTTGCCGCACCGGTTGGAAGGAAGAGCTGGCATTGTGTTATCTATTGAAAGGTTACGGTTAAAGTCAAGCGTAACTCTGGCCTCCGCAGGCATCCCTTCAAAGTGTTTGCCGACCCCAGACAAAGCCTTTCCTGTTTAAGGCTCTTTAGGAAGTAGACAGAATGGGTGATTTCCGTTCTGCCTTAAACCAATGCTGCCCCTTTTTCACTCAAGATGGAAAGCTCGCGGAAAGGAAACCGTGAGACCCCCACCCCCAAAAAAGAAACAGAGCCGAGTGAGGGGGTCGGTACACATAAGGACCGCACTGAAGAGCATGGACGGGAGCTCATCCGTGGAAGGCGAAGCAGGAACCTGAAGCCCCTCTGTGTCCGTGAGTTCAGATCACATGACCGTTGGTAGAGTTTGTGCTGAGTTGTTGTTGAGGAGTATATTTTCGCTCGGGGAGTAGGGTGGCTCTAACAGGAGTTGCAGTAGATGCATCTGTGACTCTGTGAAAAAGCAATGTGTCACGAACACTGTTTTTTCAGTCCACGGTACGTTTCATTCCGAGGCAGTGACTGAAACACCACAAGCAAAGGACACTAAAAGCTAGGTGTTGATGTTATTGTCTAAAATGTTAGACTGACTGAAGGTGGCACCCATATTTTATTGCAGCAGAACGTAGGGGAGGACGTGCTTGCCTTGAAGTGTAAAAAAATAAAAAAAAAAGCATTGGCTGCGCGAGGCGATCTGTGTTGGGGGAGGGGGAGAAGCGGAAGTTGTGTGCGCGTGAAAGTGAAACTGACCACGATCAGGCGCTGAAAGCTGGCGGCTGCGCAAGCGCGCGTAACCGCAAGCTGGTGGCCGGCAAGAGCCTCTGGTGGCACTTTTAAAAGCCACTCACTAAATGTCTTGCCAGACAAGTGCATGCGCTGGGTCTAGCGAGACATAAAAATGAAGCAGTTCAAATTTGGATAAAACATTGCAATTATATTCACCTAAGCTTGATTGTCACACTGCAGAACATAGTGATATAAACGAAAACTCGTCATATGAATCATACTTGTGCAGTGTTTTTAGTAATTGTTTAGCACACTTAGCTCAAGCGGGGGAATGTCTTGGACAGGAAAGACACAATAATTGCATCATTCCAGATTTTCCTTTACTAGAATTTAGATTGTGAGGAGCAAGAAAATCTGAAATGGATTGATTTAACTGCATGTTTCCTACCCCACCATGGTACAGTGTCAGACAAACTTGATGTAGACATAGAAATGTCTGCTGGGCCCATTGTAAGCAGGGGACACATTTTATGAATGGTATGTCACAAGAATAATGTGGCCTAAATATAATCTGGCCAAAATATAGTGTGTTTAAATTCTGTTTTAAAAAAATAGCTCCCGATTGTTTTTTATCTACACCAGTTGTAGTGATATTGTTGTTAATGAAGTTCATGCCATGCTAGATTATGCTACAACCCTACGAGCAAGTAAGCTTGGCATTTGTGTGGTATCAAATGTGTTATATGTGGGACGCGCTATACGCCAGACAAGCCTCTCTACACCACAGTGATTCCTGGTTTCGGACCTACGATCGGTAACTTTTAACTCACCCTGCACTCTATTTGCTTTTACACAGAGGCCCTTTTGGGAAGGCACTGTTTTCTGCCCTGTTTCCTACCTTTTGCCGCTGTCCGGGCGCTTCTAATTCCAACGCGGGCTCGCCCGTTGAGTGGAGGGAGATGGCGCTGACTGACACGACCAGGGGTACTTCCGGCTGGAACCGGAAAGGAGGGTGACGGTCTGGTGGCCGAATCCTACTTTAGTTGATGCCTGGCAAGACGCGCAGCGGACGCGCTATACGCCAGACAAGCCTCTCTACACCACAGTGATTCCTGGTTTCGGACCTACGATCAGTAACTTTTTAACTCACCCTGCACTCGATTTGCTTTTACCCAGAAACCCTTTTTAAAAAGCACTGTTTTCTGCCCTATTTCCTACCTTTTGCCGCCATCTAGGTGCTTCTGCTCATTCCAGCGTGGGCTCGCCCGTTGAGTGGAGGGAGATAGCGCTGACGGATGCGACCAAGGGTACTTCTGGCTGAGACTGGAAAGGAGGGTGACGGTCAAGTGGCTGAATCCTACATTAGTTGATGCCTGGCGAGACACGCAGCGGGTGCTGTGCTGGCGTGCCGAAGGCAAGCCCATCTGCGCCCGTCCACGCCTGGCCATCGCCTGGAGCCAGGACCCCTGTTAGTCTGCCCTCAGATATTTCAAAGGCTACGAAACGGTGGTCTTATACGTGAGACAAGCTGCTTAGGATTAGACACAACCCTTGTGAGCTCAGAGTACACTCACATTGCTTACCTAAAGGCTCTTTCTACTGCAAGGTTTGCAAATATCAGAGCATTGCCCCCCTGATTCCAAATTACTCCCTGAACTGTCCGTTCCAGGTGTGAGTCCTGGGTCGCTTAGGAATATTCCTCATAGGTATGCACAGTCACCATCCAACGCCACAGGCTGGAACTGCTTCCTAGCTAACGTCAGATCCCTCCCCAAACAAGCAACCAACATATGGGATCGCTTCTCAGAAAAAGATCCTGATATTGGATTCCTCACGGAAACCTGGATCAAACCTTCCTCCATCCCCGCAATTTCTCTGGCATTACCGGATGGATACCGCATCCAAAAATTAGACCGGCCTGGACGAGCAGGAGGTGGGATAGCTTTAATTTACAAGGAATCTATATACATTTCTATTTTAGACCAGCTATGCACTGACGAAATAGAATTCCTTTTCTTCAGACTTGACCTTCACCCCCAACATAGCTGGAAAGGGGCTCTTGTTTATAGACCCCCAGGCCCGCTACTAGGTTTCATTAGCCAATTGTTGGAATTTATTTTTCCACATCTTATTTCCACCCGTAACTTCCTCCTCCTGGGGGATTTCAACATTGATAGTGAAGATGCCCTCAACCGTGACGCCACAGCTTGCCTAAAGACCTGGCCACTAACGGACTCTTGAAGATCAACAACGATCCTACCCACGTAGCCGGTCACACTTTAGAGCTTATCCTATCCAATTCCCCGAATATCCTCTGCGGGGAAACGTGGGCTTTGATCTGGTCTGACCACTCTCTGGTGAACTTCCAACTCATGAGTCCTAGAAACCCTCCCACCCCCACACTTCACACCAATCGCTGGTATAGACCTTGGTATAAACTGAAGCCCGACCAACTCCTGTCCCCTTTTTTCTCCTGGGATATCGACACTGGCACTTATAGTGTAGAAGAACAACTAGCCCATTTTAACTCCATTATTTTAAACACTATAGATAAAGTAGCCCCTATGAAGCCACAGACCCATTCCCCTAAACCCACCCTCACTAACTGGTATTCCCCAACCTTACAAACTGAAAATAGTCTGTGTAAAAAAACTAGAGCGGATATGGCGACTCTGTCACAGCGAGCAAGATAAAGCAAAATATAAAGTCGCACTGTCCTCCTACCATTAAAATATCAAATCCGCCCGAAAGCTACACATCACTCTTCAACTGGAGCAAGCTGGGAACAATTCCAGAACCCTCTTCCAAATCCTTAAATCTTACACGAATCCCAGAGCCTGCGTAATCTCCGTCACAGCCACTGTGTGACAATATAGCCTCCTTCTTCACCCAAAAAATTGAAGACTTATATCAGAATATTATCTCGTCCAATGCAACCTTTCCCCATTCTACAGCATGATATCCCAGCCCCCCCACAATTCTTAGCAGATCCACTGCTTCCCCCCTCTCACTCCTGCAGAGGTTTTATCCCTTCTTATCAAAACTAAATCAGTTTCTCCCCTTGATATCATCCCAGCTAAAGTCTCTTCCGGATTTTCCGCACAGCTAGCCACACCCATCTGTTCCATCCTTAATAGCTCCCTGAGTACAGGCAGACTAACTCTTGAATGGAAAGCTGCTCAAGTTGTTCGTATTCGTAAAAACCCCAAGATCTCCACTTCTGAGCTTTCTAATTGCCGCCCCATATCTTTGCTCCCCCTTCGGAGCAAGCTCATTGAAAGACATATAAACAGACATCTGTCTGATTTCATCGAAAGCTCTCACTGCCTTGATGTCTCCCAATCAGGTTTTCGGGCCAAGCACAGTACTGAATCTGCTCTAATTGAGGTAACTGATAACATCACAATGGCTCTGGACAATGGTCAGGCGGCACTTCTGGTGCTGCTTGTCCTGTCGGCAGCATTTGACATCATCTCACATCAGATCCTACTGGAGAGACTTTGAGACATTGGGGTACAGGGGCTTTCACTTAAGTGGATGACAGACTTCCTTACTGATAGAATCCAGACGGTCACTCTGGGGACTTTTAGATCAAAAACCACCAAAGTTACCAAGGGGGTCCTGCAGGGCTCTTGTTTGAGCCCCACTCTTTTTAACATCAATGTTACCCCCTTGGCTAAACTTATGAGGAACCTAGGGTTCAATCCCATTTCATACACGGACGACACCCAGCTCCTCCTCACCTTTGATAAGAACAGACCAGATATACAACTCATCTTCTCTGAAGGCATGAAGACTATTGCTGCCTGGATGAGGACTAACTTCCTCTAACTAAATGCCGAGAAATCGGAGATCATGTTGTTTGGAAGAGCAGCTATAAGCTGGTCTCCCAGTTGATAGCCTGAGGAGCTGGGTAATGCCCCGTCCCCTAAGGAAGTGGGCAAAAACTTAGGCATCAGGATCGATCAGAACCTCACTCTTGATGCTCATGCCAATACCACTGCTGGCACCTGCTTCTATACTCTGTCTACTTAGAAGGATCTTCCCCCTGTTACCTTCCACTACCAAAAAAACATTGATGCAAGCTCTGGTACTAAGTCAACTGGACTATTGTAACACACTGTTGGCATCGGCCAACGAAGCCTCCTTAAACAAGCTGCAAGTTGTGCTGCCCGTCTTGTAGCAAACGCCCCACCTAGAACGGCTTCTATTGCCCTCCTCAAAAAACTCCACTGGCTCCCTGTGAGAAAACGGATACCATTTAAGATAGGCTGCACTGTCTTCAAGGCCCTTAATGAACAGGGGCCTTCCTACCTTTCTGCTAAACTTATCAATTATACCCCCTCATGACCTCTTAGATCAGGCTCTAAGCTCCTCCTCTGCACCCCTAGAATCAAAAAGGCGCGCAGCGGTGGCAGAGCATTTTCACACCTTGCTCCTGCTTTCTGGAATGAGCTTCCCCTCCAGCTTCGCAACTGCCAGAGCCTCTAACAGTTCTGGAAGCTTCTAAAAACTTACCTCTTCTGATCCCCTTGTTCTGGCTGTTTCCCCCTGTCCTAAGCACAGAGATAACCCCCTCGGGGTGATTCAGTGCTATATACAATAATAATAATTATATTGAAGAACTGACACATTATTATAAAGAAAACTCAAATAGGACAACATTTTAGCTACATAACACCAATTTTGTCCCTGTTGTGTTTTCTCTTGTGTTGTAGGAGCCACTGGAATAGAAGATCGTCTTCAGGAAGGTGTGCCCCACACAATAGAAGCACTGCAGAAAGCAGGTATAAAAATATGGATGCTGACTGGTGACAAACAAGAGACTGCAGTTAATATAGCATATGCTTGCAGGTTATTGGAACAAGATGGCAGGCTATTTTTGCTCAACACACAATGCAAAGTAAGTACAAAGAGAAAGGTTTGCTCAAATGCTGTTGGAAAGTTGTACTGCTTTACTCTTTGTTTAGAAAAGGGAATAGGCCAGAAAGAGGCATTGAGAGTTTGATGATTGGTTGAGCGAGTGAGATACACATGTGTTTAAGAAATGAAGTGGTACCCTATGATGCTTTAATTGGTAGCATTGTTAGAAATGTTTCCCCAGAAACCATTTTATCCGGTCATTTTCTTTAATGAAATGTATGTTTGTGTTTATGCACTGCCTGACAGTAACAAAAATCCCTCTTATCCATTAGAAAGGTGGTTGTTTGATATTAATTCCAGAAAAGACCTCTGGATGGCTGCGTATGGATCTTACTGACGCAAGAGCAGGTTCTTAATGGCGTCTCAAAAATAATGACCAGTTGCACGTTAATTTAATAAATCACAATTTCAACTGGCCAAATCCTGGATTGCTTAGGAGCTCAACCATTTAAATGGTCATCATTTAAATGTTTCACACAAAAAAACGTTTGTCTGACAGTAAAACTGTCCATCTTAAAGCAACACATACTACAAATGATAGTAAGACAAATATTGGGCATTAAGCATAACACATGGGATACCCCCTGCTCCACATATCTGGAAGAGGCTATTAGTTATAGATTCCTTATCTTAGAATTACCCCCAGGCGTCAGACTGGATCTGGAGAATTGTTTCTTCAGCAGTACCCCTGCGCGTTGGTAGGCGGCGTCGGTCGACTCTGCGTTCATCGTTGGCGTCGTGATCGCTGGGATGACTTTGCCGTATCTACTTAGATGCCGCCCCTGCGCATTGACGTCCGTTCTTTCTTTTTCCACACCAGCCAGTGCAGATCTGGAGAGAGCAGTACCCCGAGTCATTTTCTGACTGTTTTTCGACTTTTTGTCGACCTCTTTTTCGAGTCGTTTGACTCCTGGTGCACGTAGGGATGTCACATCGGCAGACTGGCTTCAAGCCTTGTCACTCTTGTCAAAACCGGATATCAGACACGGAGCCGCTCCTCGTGTGCCTTTGGTGCCTGGAGCGCGACAATCATCCGAAGTCGTGCTCCGACTGTTGGGCCATGAACCCGAAGTCTTTGTGGGAGCAGCCCCGAAAGCTGATGGAGGCCCAGCAGTCCGCTCAGCGCCGCTCAAGGACCGGTCAAGAGTGAGGTCGCGGGACCGGTCGCGGAGTCCCCACCATCACTCCTAATCAAAGTTTTCGTCTTAGGGTAAATTGAGGCACAAGAAGAAGGCGGAGAAGCACCATTGCTCTTTGCCTTCTCTCCGTCTTTCGGCCGATGGGGCTCGGTAGGTCATCGTCTTTTGGCTCTGCCCGTGGAGCCTACTGGGACGGCTCCGAGCTTCCCTCCCTTCCCGTAAGCCGCAGCGTCCCCTGCCCAGCTTTGTGCTTTTTACGAAGCCCTCATCTCCAATGTTTGGCAGCCCGACTCTGCCCGCGCACCTTCAGGCCCCGTGGACTCGGCTGGGTGCTCTAGGCCTTCAATGCCGGCGGCTCCGGCCTCGGCGCCGCAGGGCTCCGAGGGATCCAGGCCTGGATCCGGAACGGTGCCAGTGGACCTCACAACACCTACTCTGGCACCGATTTCTTTGACGACTTCTCCGCCCCTCTGACGCCAGTCGTGTCCCCGACCGGTGTCGACCCCGGCCTCCCCCTTGTCTTGAACACTGAGTCGGTGCGGCCTCGAACGACACCGACTGGTTCATTTGTACCAGTGTTCTCCGCTGGCGTTCCCTATTGCCCTGAGTGGCAGCCGGAGGAAGGTGAGGAGGACTGGGGGGGGGTCTGTTAACACTTGGCAGACCAGCTGGAGGAGCCAGACTGGAGAGAGGAGTTGGGGGGAGTGGGGGGGGGGAAGCAGTGGTCTGGATACCTCCCCAGACTTTGGCATGCTTTCTCCCCATACCGCGGCCACAGAGGAGGGAGCCTCCTATGCTGTTGTGTTGCGTAGGGCGGCTGATACCTTGGGCCTTGAGCTTCCTACAGTGGCAGTCAGGACGAATCTTCTGAATGAGGTGCTTCAGCCGGCAGCGCCTTCTTTAAAGGAACTCAATGCCTGAGCACACACATGCAAGTAAACATTAGTGGTGTACATTATAGATGCTCATAACAATATTAGTTTTCTTGTGTTTTTAGTCACTTCTTCGATGGTTCAGCCAACATGCGTTTCGTCGGTCAGGTGATTACACCCACGACTTCATCAGGGCTGTCTTGAAGCAAAATATCCCTTGTAACCTCTGCGCCGGTTGTACTTCCGTCCCGGCCAGTAGGTAGTACCAGTTATTTCTAATCTGGTTAGTTCTTGCAGGAAGTCATGTGCAAAGTAGTGTTCCAAGTCGTCTGATCTGACACGCACACAAATCCGAGTTGCGTTGTCAGGAAGTTAAGTTGTAGGCAATGAATACGGCCCAAATATGGTCTGAGAAGGATGTCTATGTGCGTCCTCTTGCCAGCTCGTGTGTGGCCTCTTCGGAGCCCCTGCTGCCGTTTAATGAGGCCCTTACAGACATCCTTCTAGGCACTTGGCCAAGGCCTAGCACAGGCGCTTCTGTGGATAGGATGGTAGCCCGACGCCACTGCCTGGCCCCGGGCGACCCCATTTTCCTCTCCCAACACCCGGCCCCCGAGATCTTGGCGGTCCAAGCTACAACATCCAAAGGCGCGTTCCCTTCTGCTCCCCCAGATAGGGAATCCAAGAAGCTGGACTATCTTAGGAAGATATTTTCTTCCGCCAGCTTAGGACTGCGGTCGGTGAACACCACATGTGTCTTGGCCCATTACACCCACTCTGTGTGGGATAAGGTTGCGCTGGTACTGCCAGAGTGCCCAGAGGAGGCCCGGGTCACGCTCTCCCGTGCAGTTGCTGAGGGGGGAGATGCAGCAAAGTTTGCCATCCGCTGTGGTCTGGACACCGCCGACTTGCTGGGTAGAACGTTTTCTACGTCAGTAGCCCTAAGACGCTGCGCCCGGCTGAGATCCATTGGCTTTTCTGGGGATGTCCAATCGACTCTTTTGTACATGCCCTTTGATGACCGTCGTCTGTTTGGAGACAAGGCGGACCATGCGCTCGGGCGCTTCAAGGATTCTAGAGCTAAGGCCAGATCCTTGGGCCTCACTGCCACCTCTCGTCCTGTGCAGTCTGCCTTTCACCCCTTTCGTGGTTACGGAAGGGGCGCCCCACCACGTTCCACCCAGGGCCACAGGCTGGCGCAAGATACCCAGCATCTGAGGGGACGTGGGACCCATCGCTGTGGGTTTGGGGGCCAGAGGGCGGGCCAGTCCACCAGTGCCTCCTCTGCAGCAGCCTCTTAGTAATCCAAGTCCGACATTTCAGACCCACCAGTTGCCAGTGGGCAGATGGATCTGCCATCACCTCCCCTACTGGCACAACATCACTTTGGACAGGTGGGTTTTGTAGATAGTCCAAAGGGGCTATTCCCTCCCCTTCGAGACTACCCCCTCCCTCAATGCCACCAACACTCCATTGCATGTCGGAGGATTACTTGGCCCTTCTCTGTCAATAAGCTGCGGGTCTCTTGGCCAAGGGAGCTACCGAGCGAGTCCCTGTCCCCAAAGTGAGTCGTGGTTGTTACTCCCACTACTTCCTGGTGCCCACGAAGGACCTGCGTCCTATCTTGGATCTCAGGGACATCAACGCCTTCCTCCGGAAGGAGAAGTTATAAATGTTGACATTAGGTCAGGTCCTGTCTGCCCTCGGCCCTGGATGGTGGTGTTGGACTTGCAGGATTCTTATTTTCACATCCCTGCCCTGCCAGCCCACAGGTGTTACCTATGGTTCACGGTAGGCCATGAGTATTTTCAGTTTACCGTGCTCCCCTTCGGCCTTACCAGCGCCCCTGGGGTGTTCACAGATCAGGGGTTCGAGTCTTCCCCTATCTCGACGACTGGCAGTTGAAGGTGGGCTTGCCCCAGGCTGTCTCCCACCTCCAGACTACGGCAGACCTCCTGCATTCGCTGGGGTTCCCAGTCAATGTGCTGAAGTCACAACTGATTCCCTCTCAGAAGCTCCTTTTCATCAGAGCAGTTCTGAATACATCGCAGTTTCGGGCTTATCCTCCCGAGCAGCAAGTCAGGGATATATGTGGGGTATGATACTGATGTTTCAGCCCCTATCCTGGATTTTGGTGAGAATGACTCTGAGACTGCTGGGCCTCATGGCCTCCTGCTGGTGGATTATGCTAGGTGGCATATGCAGGCTCTGCAGTCGGACCTCAAGTTCCAGTGGGCACAGAATCCGGGGAATCTTTCCTATGTTGTCCAGATCTCCGAGGGCACTGCACACCAATTGCAGTGGTGGCTAACGAACCAGGATTGGGTCAACAGCAGATCCCTCACCTTTCCCCAACCCGACTTCACGGTGTTGACAGATCCGTCACTTCTGGAATGGGGCGGCCACATGGGAGAGGCGGAGATCAGAGGCCTCTGGTCTCCGGCGGAGTCCGGGCTCCACATCAACCTTCTGGAGCTCCGGGCTCCACATCAACCTTCTGGAGCTCCGGGCTATCCGATTTGCAATGAAAGCATTCCTTCCTTCTGTCAAGGGAAGAGTAGTGCAGGAGTTCACGGACAACACCACCGCCATGTGGTACTGCAACAAACAGGGCGGGGTGGGGTCATAGACCCTATGTCAAGAGGCTCTCCACTTCTGGACATGGCTGGAACATCAGGGCATGTCCCTGGTTGTTCAACACCTGACCGGTTACCTGAATGCCAGGGCAGACTAACTCAGCCGCCGGTGCATGATGGATCACGAATGGTGTCTTCACTTGGAGCTGGTGCAAGGTCTCTTTCAGCAGTGGGGAGAACCTTGGCTTGATTTTTTTGCCACCGAAGAGAACATGCTATGTCAGAAGTTCTGCGCATTGGAATTTCCAAGGCAGCACTCGCTCGGCAACGCATTTCGTCGCGAGCGGAATTGCGGTCTTCTATACGCCTTTACGCCTCTACCCATTCCACCCAGAGTGCTGAAGATGATAAAGCGCTACCGGGCCCAAGTCATCCTTGTGGCTCCGGTCTGGGCACGAAGAGTCTGGTATCCCGAGCTATTGAACATGGCCATTGATCCTCCAATCAGACTGCCTCTTCGGGAGGATCTTCTGTCGCAGCAGCAGGAGACGGTCCTGCACCTGAACCTGTCCAGCCTCCACCTCCTTGCGTAGAGATTGAGCCACGACAGTTGACAGCATTTGACCTTCCTTCTAAAGTCTGTAATGTCATCTTGGCAGCCAGGCGTCCCTCCACTAAAACGGTATACGCCTACATTTGTGGCATGGTGCACAGCAAAGGCTGTGGATCCCCTTTCTGCCCCTCTTTCAGAGGTTCTCCCCTTCATTCTTTCTTTGGCCCAGCAGGGCTCTGATCTGGGCACCCTTAAAGGCTATCTTTCGGCCACTTTGGCCTTCTGTCGCCTTCCTTCCTTCCTTCTCATTTAAAGTCCCCTATTGTAAATGGATTTCTTATGGGCATTACTCACCTCTTTCCTCCTATTCCTTTCGTAATGCACCAGTGGGACTTGAATCTGGCCACTACATAATTGTCCTCTCAGACTCTTGACCTTAAAGACTGCTTTTCTGGTTGCCATCACCTCTGCTCGCAGGGTGAGTGAGCTTCAGGCTCTTTCTTGTCAACCTCCTTTCTTTGCTGTTCATGCAGAAAAGGTTGTCCTTCGAACTTGACCTTCTTTTCTTCCCAAAGTGGTAACCTCTTTCCACATAGGACAGACCATCACTTTGGCCACTTTCTTTCCGCCCCTGCATCATTCTAAAGAGGAGGAGCGGCTCCACCGTCTGGATCCAAAACGTGCGCTATCATTTCATCTGGATTGCACAAAACCATTCCGATTGGATGATCAGCTCTTTGTTGGCTATGTAGGTGCCAAGAAAGGTCGGGCCGTGCAAAAACTAACCATCACTCGATGGCTCGTTCATTGCATTAAAATCTTTTATTCCTTGGCAAAAAAGGACCCTCTAGTAGGGTTGCTCGCCCATTCCACCACGGCGATGGCAGCCGCTACTGCTTTGGGACGTGGAGTCCCCCTCAATGACATCTGCCAGGCAGCCATGTGGGCATCATTGCACACGTTCACTAAACATTACTGGCTGGATAGCCAAGTCCGGAGAGACGACTTCTTAAGCTGTTGAATTCTCCAGGACTTTCTGGTGTGAACTTGGTTCGCAGACCCACCTCCAGGGTTGTTATTGCTGGGGTATCTTGTCTAAGGTAAGGAATCTATAACTAATAGTCTTTCAGATGAACAAGTTACTTACCTTCGGTAACCATATATCTGTAAGACACATATATTTATTATATATTCCTTACCGCCCCACCCATCTTCCCCGTTCTGCGAACTGACTTCTAAAGCAAGGGACTCCCTTTCAGGGCCCTAGCTTTGTGCATCAGTGGTCAGTGTCTTGCATGGCTCTGTGCTTCTGGTGTGGACTGTTGTGTAAAGAACTGACGTCAGCGTGCAGGGGCGGTGTCTAAGTAGATACCGGGACGTCATTCCGGCGATCACGACGCAAACAACGAAGCGGAGTCGACCTACGCTTCGGTGTACTGCTGAAGAAAAAAATCCAGTCTGACGCCAGGGGGTAATTCTAAGGTAAGGAATACAAAATTAATATTTGCCTCTTACTGATGTATCATTACCGAAGGTAAGTAACTTGTTCTAAAAGTATAATGCCGGTCAGTGAGCAGCTCTGTAACTATATAGAGGAATGAAACAGAAGGCTGAGTTCCTTTATAAAGTTGTAGAACTCTGATATGATTTGCAATATCCCTTTAATGTACAGCAGGGGTTATTGTATTCCTTATAATACGTAGTCATACATCACCTTTCCCACAAATTACTTAAAGCAAACCATAGTATCTTTTTCTTTAATGTTCATTGCAGCCAAGAAGAATAAAAGTAGAACCTGTACTGTGGAATGTTGCACATATTAAACAAACAGTCATTTTGCATAAAGCTATCTGAATCTGTTTAACATAAATTAGAATAAAGAAAATGCTGTGGCTCAGAGTGTGTAGAAACACATAGGGATTCTATATTTCTTGTAGTGACTTAAATCATGGAAAAAAATAAACATGGCGACATAAATATAGTCTTTCTACGAATAACATTTTCTTTTTAGAAAAAAATATTAGAATGAGGAAAAAACATTTGCCGTTTTCCTTGTTTCAGATGAGCTGCGGGACCTGCCTTCCTTCTAGCTTCAGGCAGTGGCAGCAGGCATTGTGATGTCAGAACTCAACCTAAATAACTTATTTACAGTTGAGTTATATATCATTTCTTTATTATAGGCCACCAGAAATGTCTCATGTCGCCTTTAATATAGGTTTTTTAACAGGGAGCCCAGGCTCTTAGTATTATATTTTGACAAAAACTGCTGTAATGGTTACTGTGTGAAGACAAACACTGACCTCTATAATACAGTGCATGGAGTAGAAATACTTCCATTATTTAGTAAAGTGCTATGGATTATTGGCTCTTAAAATACTGTGCCTTAGAACAGTGCTCCTCATTTGTTGGCCAATATCCGGTTAAAATATTGATGGACTAGGACGTTTTTCTTCAGGATATTGTATAGTAGGATAGATTCATCAGAACTATTTCCTAAAAAGATGAATGTACAACAACATTTGCAACATGAATCTAAATAAACAATCCTTGCTGCCCATCAGTATTTATAACAATACTGATTGGGGGAATATTTTGTGAAAACTGTTTGATTCAAGAGTGTGCAATGATTGTGTGATGTTCAATTTATCAAATTTACTAAAATATGGTGTTTTAAAAAAAAAAAAATAATAATAATGAACCCCATGCAGAGCTCTCATGATATTGGTGTCAGGCTCCGAGACTTTTTTAGAAGAAAAGAAAAAAGAATTCCTTTGTAAATGATACACAATTTGCTAGTAACTCTCCTAAATTCCTATAATTCAGCAGTACTGAATCTTTCATACATTTACTTGCTTAAATCAACCCCCTCATTGAGGTGGTAATCTCATGGTGTCATATTAGGTAAGCAGTTGAAAGCTAAGCTGAGCTTCCATAGCTTAAAGGGACCACTTTGTTAGCCTATCTACATCATTACAAGGGAACTAAATTATAGCCAGTGAGGACACACTAAAAACTAACACCACTTTAATCAGGGACCACCATACCTCAGACTTCTTGCTACACATTGTGTAAAGGGAGTCGCCTTGAGCTCAGCTCAGTTTTCTTCTCAGATACATAGTTTGCATAAAGGACTATGTTATGCCCATTTTGTGTGAACACTACCATCACTAACATAGTCCTTATTGAACATTACTGCATTGTAGGTACTATAAAAAATAACTATACCCTGTAATAATCTCATGAATTTTGTTTTAAAGATTATTCGCATCTAGCTAAAACGTAAGTTTTCGGTTCACTACTCACTACCAAATACACCTTAGCGTGTGTATTTGCTTTACAGGTCCTGAAGCAAGCCTAGCTAATAAGTTCTGTGGGCTCAAACATGTAGGCCAACACAGTGATGTTTTGAGATCAATCTAATCTTGCATAACATCCATTCTTAATCCTTTTAATCTTGCCCTATGACCCCACTAATAAATAATTAAGTTACCCTAACATAGAGGGGGATCTTAAAAACAATTTTAACTCTAATCACCTGTTCACTCACGACACTGCACAAAAATCCCGCTCCGCTGTAATTAAGGCGTTGAAGCACACTTGGGGGGGCACTCTGCGTCCCAGGTGGGAACCCAATGATGAAGCATGCCATCAACTAGGTTGGTGGGTGAGGTTTCTTTTAATAAAATAATTATTTACCTGCAACCCTGTATTTTTCTCTAAAGCAGTAATTGTAAGTATGGAACTGTTCCTTCTTTTGTTTGATTATCGTTATATATAGGGGACTAGGACACGCTCCATTCAAAACCCTTCCTCTCTTTGTGTTTTTCTTATAAAAGATGAAGGCCAAGGACATGCCTTCTACAGTAAGAACAGGAAAGTACAAAAATATATACAAAGCAGCCCATAAGAGAGGCCATTCAGAGGATCATTTCCCTAAATATTCCTCTCTTGGAATACATTCTGGCGAAATGAAGGGGAAGAGACACAAGATAAGGTATCATCTTTTAGCCCTCAAAGCTTTACATCTGACATCATAGAACTTCCTAAGACAAAAGGAGACTTCCTCAAGTCTCCTTCAATCTTAATCTGAACCTTGCATTCCATTTTTGAAGGTACAGGTTCAAGACAAGTCTGATCATAATTGTAGTCTGTTGTGAATAGTGTATTCATATTCAGTACAGTGGATCTAGGAAGAAAGATATTTAGTGCCTGTGATTTCTTTAGATTAACTTTAAAACCAGACACCTGGTGTTAATCGTCCTTTACTGCAGAGTCCAAGTCCAACATGGTCATTAGAACATTGTTTGCATTCACTGTATATTTGCCTCTCCCCACATACATCCCCATGATCTCTGCTCTTCTCTGAACATGCTCTTCAAATTGTTCCATGATTAAAGCGAACAGCAGTGGAAGGAGACGCCACCCTTTGCTGAATCGTTGGCAGATCACAAAGGATGATGAAGAGCCTCCTTTGAAACCAATCCTGGTGGTGTACTGTCATTTTGATGGTTTTCCAACCTCCAAAAAGTCTGCTAGACAAAATCAGGCTCCTGCAACTACATTTTGGAGAAATATCAAATGACAAAATCCTTTCCTCTGAAAATAGTGTCTTTTAGTGGAAAGGTATCTGTCAACAAGAGAACGTAAGGTGGGAGTGGATGGTGTAGGGGAAAGTAATAAAAGTACAATTTTGAAAAAGGGGAAAGCTGGGGGGGGGGTAGAAGATGTAAAAGTATTAAAGAAAGGGAAAAGGATGTGAAAGAATAGAAGTGTACAAGGGCAAAAGGTAACAGTGTGTATAGGATGGGGAAAACATAAATGAGATGGGAGAATAACAAAAGTATTAAAAGGATTAATAGTGAAGGGTGCGAAGCATATGGGTATTAAAAGGAAGGGGCAGTAAAGAGGATAAGTAGTAGGGGGTGTAGGATGGAGGAACATAACCGGGGTAGGGGAAAGTAGTGAACTTATAGTAGGTATTGAAGAAGGGGAAGTAAAAGTAAGAACCGTAGTGGGAGAAGGTATAGAATGGCGATAAGTTGAAAGTGTCGGTAGAACTAATAAAGGTAAAACTAAAAACTAGGATTAAAGTGGAAGGGTAGAGGACGAATGAGTATTAAAGGCAGGGAAGGCAAAAGAATATAAGGGTGTAAAAAGGGAAAGGTATTGGAGGCTGG